>NC_059072.1:351569251-352769251 GCF_020497125.1 Mauremys mutica | reverse complement strand
TATAGACTGGGTGTGGTACGCTGGGGCTGCTGACGGTCTGTGCTGGAGAGCAGCCCATTTGCCAGCACTCCCTGCTGGGGCTGTCTGAACAGCCAAAAGCCCAGAAATCAGGGATAAAGTCCTAATGGGACTGAACTACTGGGGAGGGGGGGGGGGAGGTCTGTTGCTTTTCAGATCCTGAATTCAGTGTTCTCAAAATATTCCAACATGTGGCAGCTGAGAGGCCAGAGGACCTGCTGCAGGCTGGGAAAAGGGGAGGTCACTGATCTGAGATACACTCAGAATCTACCCGCTGTTGCTGGATGTTTCTGTGAGGATGATGCAGCAGCGGGATAGTTAGGGGTCAGCATCACAGGCGCCGACTTTCTTCTGACCAGGTGGAGGCTCTGCCCTGAGGCCCTGCCCCCATTCAGCTCCTTCCCCCAAGGTCCCCCCAACCTCGTCCTGCCTCTTCCTGCCCCCCCGTCCCTCCCCCTACCTCTTGCTGCCCCTGATCTGCCCCCCCCGCAAAAGCACCTCCCACCTGCTGCCAAACAGCTGGTGAGCACCTGCTAGTTTTTTTTCCTGTGGAGCGCCCACCGTGTCGGCCCCTATAGTGAGCATTAGGCCCCAGGGTTAGCGCCCCATTAAGGTGGTTGCAGGCAGTTCCTGGAGCAGAGGGTTCGGACACTGCAGGGTCACTAAAACAGCGCTGCTGTGCTTCACGTTGGGCACGACACCTCTGCAGTCACAGTTAGAAGCTTGTGGCCTGGTGCTCAGAGGTGTTGAGCACCCGCAGTTCCTATTGACTTGGGTAGGAGCCGGGGGGCCCAGCACCGTCCAGGGGAGCGGTTGTTTGTACGTACAATGTAGGCGTGAAGTCTGCAGGAAGCGGTGGCTCTCCTAGAGAAGGGGCAGCATCTGGCAGCCCCATCCAAAGCCTCACCGGCTGGCTCGGGGGCACGCTGCTGCCTGACAGCTGCTTTACGTGCACTGAGCCTGGGGACTCATTCCAGGGCCTAGAGGACAGGTGTCCACAGCCCCCAAACACTCTCCTCCACCTGGCGTCGTCAGCAGGCCGCAGGCTGAGCAGGCCAGAGAGGCAGAAGAGCCATCTCACTCCTCCTGACTCAGCAGCATTCTGACCAGGAGGACGTGGTTTGGGTCCTCGGGCCTCTGGCTACTGCCCCGCTGGCTTATGCTGGGGATTTAAACAGGACGGTGCAGCGTGTGCATATAACCCCAGGAGAAGCCTATATACGCACAGCTCTGTAATTCATCAGCGTGTCCAGGCCATGCTGGGAGACAGATTTCCTTACGTCCGATCCCCAGCCAGCTGGCTGACAATGCATAGCTCCCTGAGACGGGGGAGGGAGGCGAGCTGTGCCTCAGAGCCACCCAGCTGATCACAGAGAGCCCGGCTCAATCACCTCTGGGCAGGGGCAGAATTCATACATGCCGGGGCATAGTTCCCTCCCTGCCACCGAAACCCAGGTCCAGGTTTTAGTTCATCTCCAGCCTTGCTTTCCAAGCCAAAGCTCTGGGAAGCCTCTGGGGAGGTGACCGATTCTAGCGGGAAGTGGAGAGGGGAGCCCCAGCTCCTGCAGGCTGAGAACCTCTGTTCAGGATCGCCTCTCTGGCCCACCCCATGCATGCTCACCTCTTGTTGGCTATCGGCCGTTTTCAGCCATTTCGACCTAGCTCCGTTGCCCACCAGCGATTTCTGCTCAGCAGGGAGGCCGCTGCGGGGGGAGTCGGCCGGCTCAGCCCCACTGCACTCCAAGATGGTTTTCACTTCTGGAGGGTTGGGCTTCTGCTCGGGGATGCAAGCCACTCGGAACCTGCAGACACAGCAGCGCATGGCTCAGAGACACTACGGTGGGGCATGGGGACGATCCTGGGGTGTATGAGTAGCCCAGCCAGCGTTACCCCCATATGTGGAACAGTGGGCAGGGCCTGACTTAACACTCAGGACAGATGCAGTTGTCTCTGTGCAATGTATCTCCCTGCCTGGCCTTACAAAGGCCGGTGTATGCCTCATTACATGATGGGGAAACTGAGGCACACAGAGGCTAAGCAGCCTGCCCAAAGTCACACAGCGATGGGTAAGGCTAAGATTTTGTTGTCCATAGTAAAAGTCATGGATAGGTCGCAGCCAAAGAAAAATTCACAGAAGTTGTGACCTGTCCCTGACTTTTACTAAAAATATCCACAACAAAATGGGAAGCTTAGGCAGCTGCTGGACAGCTGGGAGCTCCTGGGTCCCCCTCCGCTGGCAGCTCCGAGCTGTGGAGGTCCCCACCCCACCGCCCACAGAGCCCCCGTCTTCTGGGGCAGCAGGGGTACGCCACAGCTTCCTGCCTCCACAGGCGGCAGGAGACCCTGCAGCTCCCAGCCGGCGCTGGCTGAAGTCATGGAGGTCTTTGGAAGTCACGAATTCCGTGACCTCGGTGACTAAATCGCAGCCTTAGCGACAAGTGGCAGAGCGGGAGGCCTGGCTCCTAGTCCCCGTCTCTAGTCGGATGATCACACTGCATCGTCTCGGTTTAATACAAGGTGTTTGTGCATCTCTGCCAGCCCTCCATATCCAGCCCACGTTAAAGCCCAGCCAGTGGTACATCCCGGAGATGGCTGAACAAGCGACCCCACCTTGGCACCCTGCTGCCTAGGATATTCTCCCTGTGCACCCAGAGGGGGCCGCGTGCCATGCCCAGTCTATGCCTCTGCTTGGGGAGGCCTGTTCTGTATGCAACACGGGGCCTCTGGCTGGCTTGTTGGCAGCGGGGACTGAACCCAGGATTTACAGCCATGAGCCTCCACTGCCTGGCCTAGAGGACCCAGTTCCTAGCAGGCTCAAACTCTGAGGCTAGAGCGGGATGGAGAGCCCCACCAGGTAAGCCCCTGCCCAGCCGTACGCGAGACCCAGCTATGCGAGAAGCCCTCTTTCCTCCTCGCCATTGGAGCTGAGCCATTCCAGGCCTGGTGGCATCGAGGGCTGGGGCAGGGGCCGCTGCCTCTGGGACTGGCTCTCTGCAGCAGGCTGGGAATCATTAGGGGAAGGCTCGGTTTAATGGGGCCTGCCAGACAGCAGGGTTGAGATACACAACGGGCTGCAGCAAGCGACCCATCCCTTGCAGTGTCCCCCTGCGCGCTCCTAGAGGTGGGCCCAAGCTGTGATATGGGGCAGCAGACCCAGCTCTACCCCCGACAGCTCTGCGTGTAACAGGGAACTACCCCCACCCCCTGGGATCTGCTCCCTCCAGGGCGGGGTCCGGTCCCGCTCACCTGCCCACGGAGAGGATGGTGATCTCTCCCGGCCGGCTGGCCTTGCCACCCAGCTTTGCCGGCTTGGGGGCGGGAGTGGGGATGGCGGCGGCTGCGGCAGTGGCGGCAGCTTCCGGAGAGAGCAGCACTTCCGGCCACTTCTTCTGGCAGCAGCGGGTGCAGCTGGGGCCCGAGCGAGTGGCCAGGCCCTGCACCGTGTGCAGGTGGTGCTGGTGCCGGCAGATGTGGGGGATGTGCGGTAGGAAATGCAGCCTGCTGGGGAGACAGACAGTCAGTAGGGAAGAAGGGGGGTGAGTGACGCCCTCGTTAAAGTCTCCCTGCGAGGAGGGGAGGCCATTGCCTGTCACAGGGGAGATACAGGTCATGCACATCACAGTCCCGATTAGCTAGCACCCACCAGAGCGGCCTGGGACGCTGACTAGTCTGTATCCCACCTCCCTGCTGGCGAGCACCAACACCCAGTCGCTCTCCGGCACATTGCCCCAGGGCGTTAGGGTTTAACCGGAGCACAGCTAAGCTGGGTCGGTGGGCGGAGTGACCCGCCTGTATCCTTTCCCCAGCAGCCAGCTCCTGGATGTTTTCTAGAGCTGTCCACCTTGTGACTAACGGGTCAGTCCAGCTCGCCCCCCCACGCAGCCAGTGCGGTGGCTCCCTTGGGTCACATGGTGGCAGTGCTGGTTTCCCAAGGGGTTACGGCACGTTTGCATCTCGCGGAACTGATGGGATCAAGCCCCGCTGAGTCCTACAGGGATTTGCCTTGGGACCAGGGATCAGAGAGTTGGGTTGGTCTGGCCTGCAAGACGGAGCCGTATCGGGGCGTGTATGTTTCCTTGTTGTCCTGGGGGCTTCCTACAGGGAGACCCTTTAGGAAAAGGAGCCGGGCCTGGCCTGCCCCTCTGATGCCAGCAGCAGCCCTGGATTTTCCGTGCCCTGAATAGACTCCCAGCCTTCCCCTGCCCAGGCAGGCCCGTCTCCACTGAACAGCCGCAAACGAAGCCAGTATCAGCACAGGGCTGCAGGCCCAAGGCCCTTACCTGGTGGCAGGCTTGTGGCTGGTCTGCACCACCTGTTTGCTGTGGTACTCCTTCAGCAGCTCCTCCAGGGCCGCAGCGTTCTCTGTGGGCCGCAAGCAAACAAAAAGGGAATTTGCTCATGAAGACAGATGCAAAGGGAGACAAGACCAGCTGTTCAGCCATGGCTCAGCTCGGGGACAGAGTTAGACAGTCACAGGCCTGGCCCTACTTGTTCAAAGGTTGGGCTATGCAGGTTCACCTCTGTGGCCTTGTTAGCTGGCTGAACGACCTGCACCCTTTGGCGTGCTGGCTAAGGAAACGGGACACTCTCAGACGCTGGAGTTGGACAGAGGAGTCTCTCTGGAAATCAAAGTCACTGTCCGGCACCAATGCAGTGCTACCAATGAAGGAAACATGTTTCATCTCTCCCCTGAGTGTAACATGCAGCCCCAGCTCCCAGTCCAGGGGCAACCACACGGGTCAGAGATCCCCGCCTCCCTTGGTACTGTACTGACCTTTCTTCTCCGTGATCAGCTGCACAAGGACCCCGATGGTATCTTGGTTGGCATCTTCTATTCTGTAGGCTGAGTTATTACCTGGAAGGGGACACCTGGGTATTAAAAACCTGCTGCCATTCCCCAGGCACAGTAATGCAGCGACTCAGCACCTCACCCATGTCAGCTGATTAAAGCCTCGTGGTGATACAGACAGGCAAGTGGTGCACCCATTTTACAGATGGGGAAATGGAAACAAAAGGACTCCCTCAGACTCAGTCAGTGGCCTGGCCAGACAGAACCCAGGCACCCTGGCTCTCAGTCAAATGCCCTAAGCACTCTCCCCGTGCAGAGCTATGAGAAAAAAGTTACATTTTCCCTGATGTGACATTTAGAGCCCTTCCCCCCCCCCAGTCAGAGAGTATTTTTAAATGCTTCTCTGCCACACAAGTCAGCTCCCTGGCTGGGAGCCTTCCAGTCCTTTTATTACATAGTAGTTCTATCACAATATGGCCTAGATAATACATAGGCCTGCCATGAGTGCAGGGGACTGGACTAGGTGACCTCACGAGGTCCCTAGAGGCCCCGGAGTCGGCTCTGTTACGCTAGGTGCTGTACATACACTCACAGCCGCGAGCCCGAAGAGCTCACAGTCTAAGCAGACAAGACAAAGGGGGCGTTGTGGCTGTTTTACAGATGGGAAACAAGCACAGAGGAAATAAGGGACTTGCCCAAGATCAATTCCTAGGCTTGTCTGCTTGAACTCGGCTCGTCTGCATCCCAGAGCCTTAGCCACTGGCGCAGCCTCCCTTTGGCCCAGGACAGCCAGCCAAGCCGGCCCATGCCATTGTTCTCCAGCCCGTACTGCCGTAGAGCTGGTGGCCTTTTTGGTACGGGTCACTGGGGTGAATGGCCTGACCCAAAATCCCAGATCCAGGCATGATTCTGAGCCCCAACCTGGCGGCATGAGCTTGGCTCGGATCCTTAGGGCCATACGTTCTGCCTGCTTCGCCCCATTCCCGAGGTGGGCAAGGCCCTTCGCTCGCAGGCCCTGTCTACTCTAGAAAGAGACATTCCTCTGGGCAGCCCACCCCTTCCCCACTGCTCATTCTGGCCTTTGCCCAGGACCCTCAGATATTCTGAATACCAAACACCACTCCACCCACTGGCCAGGAGATGGCACTGCTGTCCCAGCCCAGCCCATGCACTCTGGGTCTTGCAGCGACAGCAGCGCCTTCATTCCCCCTTAGCACGGGGAGCTGAGGTTACAGGCAACTGCAGCTGCAGCCACAGCTCATAAAGCATCGCCTTGGGCCAGCGTCTGATCTCTCACCAGAGAGGTGGCAACTGACAGCACAATCCCAGCGAGGCTTCCCAAAGCCAGTGAAGAGGTCTTAGGGGGGTGACGTCCTGGGCTCCGAGCTGGTGCAGTACGTCCTTGTACAGGGCAAAGCAAATAGCGCCGTCTGTCCAATACCCCGGATTGCCGACTGCTGCCTCCAGCGACAACCAACCTGTGGTTAGTTACCAGGCTCGTTGCAGGCATCCCTGGGAGCAATTATCTGGCCTGGGTTATGCCAGAGGACAGACTAGAGCAGTGGTCCCCAACCTTTTTCGTCTGGCAGGTGCCAGACGATGAGCCACGGAGGACTGCGGCGGCGGACAAGCATCCGCCGAAATGCCACGACAAGCAGCAACATCAATAGGCGTCGCCGCCGAAAATCAGCGGCATTTCGGCAGCGACGCCTCTGGATGACGCAGCTTGTTGGCGGCATTTTGGCAGATGCTCGTCTGCCGGCCACTATGCAGGTGCACTTAGACTCCCCAGTGGGCACCATGGCGCCTGTGGGCACCGCGTTGGGGACCCCTGGACTAGATGATCACAATGGTCCTCTCTGGCAATAGAGTCTAGGACTCGAACTTGCCGAGCTCCATGTTAACAAGTCCCCATCTATCCTCTACCACAGACTGGTGGTTCCCAGCCTTTTCCAGGCTACCACCACCCAGCTCTTACAGACCTCAGAGCACTTTGCAGAGGGCAGATGGAGAAACAGACACACAGAGAGGAAACGACTGAGTCCCGGTCACTGCACCAGACCACCCTGCTCCCCCTAGGGCATGCCCAGGAGCCAGCCGGCTCCCCCTCCCATTCAGCACTATGGGAAGGGCAGGATGGTCACAACCCCCCTGAGTGACCCCAGATTGGGAACCCCCTGCCAGGCACCATTCCAGACAGATCATTCCATGACCCCCTCTTCCCTGGGAGCATCAGAGGTAATGTTAGGACATCAGAGACGAGATCATAGAATCTCAGGGTTGGAAGGGACCTCAGGAGGTATCTGGTCCAACCCCCTGCTCAAAGCAGGACCAATCCCCAACTAAATCATCCCAGCCAGGGCTTTGTCAAGCCTGACCTTAAAAACCTCTAAGGAAGGAGATTCCACCACCTCCCAAGGTAACCCATTCTAGTGCTTCACCACCCTCCTAGTGAAAAAGTTTTTCCTAATATCCAACCTAAACCTCCCCCACTGCAACTTGAGACCATTACTCCTTGTTCTGTCATCTGCCACCACTGAGAACAGCCTAGATCCATCCCCTTCAGGTAGTTGAAATCAGCTATCAAATCCCCCCTCACTCTTTTCTGTACACTAAACAAGCCCAGTTCCCTCAGCCTCTCCTTGTAAGATGTGCCCCAGCCCCCTGAACGCCTCCATCATCAGTTCCGCCTCCATCATCAGGTACCAGTGCCAGCTGCTCTCTCTATAACATGAGCCCAGAAGCCCTGCTGCTCCCCTCTAACCAAATCTCATGGCAGCGCCTATTCTGAGGGGCTCAGAAAGTCTGACACCAGAGAAGTGCCCAGCCAAGCCCCTTGCGAAGTGGTGGGCAGAGTCTGGCTGGCAGTGCGGCCTTGTGACTGGGATGCTGGACAGGCAGCTGGCCACTGATGTGCTGAGTGCCTCAGTTTCCCTAGCTGTAACATGGGGTATAATAGCACATGAGATAACAAGCACGTCATGCACCCTGTATTATGATTAAGGGTAAGTTTTTGTCACAGATATTTGTAGTAAGAGAGTCATGGAGAGGTCACGGGCAATAAACAAAAATTCACGGAAGCCCGTGACCTGTCCATGACTGTCACTAAAAATATCCGTGACAAGAGGGCTAGGCGTGTTCAGCACCCACTGCTGCTGGGGCTCCCGGGTCCCCCACTGCTGCGGTGGGGGGGAGCTCGGGGGTCTCTGCTGCGGGATCCCCTAGCCCCAGGTCCCCCCTGCCACGATTGGGCAGCTGAAGGGTGCCCCCATGAGTGTGGGGAACTACGGGGCTGGGAGCGCCAGCCCCGGGACAGAAACGGTCACAGAGATCAATGAAAGTCACAGATTCTGTGACCTTATCGTAGCCTTAGTTATAACGAGTCTTTAGTTAAAAAGCAACTGGACAATCCTGAGAAGCTCCAGCCTGGGCTTTGACCCAGGGGCCTCTGATCTGCCCTGTGAGGGACACCCCTGGCTCTCAAATACTCCCCGGTAACTTAACTGTAGCTAACTCTGATCCAGAAACTAGGTCAGCCTCAGTCCCCTTGTCGCGCCCGGCTTTTCTGCACAGCAACCACCGGCGCTGCAGGCATCAGGGACCGTGAGCCCCCGTAGTCATGGCGACGGCAGCTGGGGCTGGGCACTTCAGGGTTATTTAACTTCCATTCGGCTCAGAAAACAAACAGGAGCAATAACTGAGAGCCGCGGTGGGCAAGCCAACAGCACGCGAGGCTGCCCTGCAGGGCTCACGCTCGGGGACAGCAGGCGGAGCAAGCGGGCGCGCTGGGCAGGTGTTAGTTGTCACCGTGGTTCTAGGGGGTTTTGAGTGAGGAATCAGGGTTTAGAAACGAGTATTTCTGAGGGACTTGGAGAGGGTGGAAGCCCAGGGGGTGTGTGTGTGTGTGTGTGTGTGTGTGTGTGTGTGTGTGTGTGTGTGTGTGTGTGTGTGTGTAAATAACACACAGCTGAAGGCACAGAGACAAATAGGAGAAGGCAAGTGAAGAGGGTGGTCTTGCCGTCTGTCAGTGAGAGATGTGGGTGTGTGTGTGTGGGGAATGGATGCTGTTGCGTGGTTACTTTGTTCATAACCTAGGGGAGATGTAGCAGCCGGACAGAAATCACTGGCGGTGCCCACTCTCACCATGTTAAGCACAAGTCTCCCAATATTTGCTGTTTTCTTCTTAAAGCTCCAGCCTCCGGAGTCATGTGATTACAACTGAATCTCAGTTTTCACGTACAGAGTCCGTAGGCCTCACTGCTGCAGAACAGAGCTCGAAAACATGACCCCATAAAGGCTCAAAATCCAGAAACCCAAACAGCCCTCCAGGTATGTTTAAGTCTCATTATAATTTAGCCATCTTCCTGGTTTTTTGGAGCCTGACTCAGGAATTGTGAATGCATGGGGGCAGCAGGCTCAGTTTTAATCAACCCCAAGCTTCCCTTGCACCAGTTATGAGTCCCACACATCTGCATCAGGCAGTTTTATCTGGAGATTCCCCTGCACTACCGCAGTGCAATTTAAGAGAGATAAACGCATGCCCCCCCATCATGGGCTCTATACAGAGGGTGGGGTCAACGCGTGGAACAGGTCAAGAGCCCATTGCCTGAAAAAGCGATGTCAAAGGACTGTCCCACAGCTCCCATCTGGCCCAGGGACTAATGACAAAGGGGCAAAACTATGACCCAGACTTGACGACAGCTCAGGACTGTCCCATGCCAGGATTTCGATTCAGATCCCACAGTGGTTCACAAGCTCCACATGCACAGTACTGCAGAAATGCAGCCACCTCTGGGATGGAAGGTGCCAGCCAACTTGCACACAGAGACGCATGCCAAAGCGGGGTGGGGCAGGGGAGTATTTTGCCCTGCTGTGTCTTGCCAACGAATACTGTTATCAAAAGCACCAGGGCTTTTCTATTGATTGCACTGAAAAAATGTCCTGTTTTAAGGTGTCACTGGAGAATTTCCCACATAGCAAACTTCAGGCACCCGGGTGAGATAAAACACTGACTCATACTTGCTGAGATCTGAACCGCTCCGGGGGTGCCAAATCAGAGGATTAGGGATCTAAGCACCCCCAGGAGCTACTGACCACACTCGAATTTGGGCCTATTGTTTTCAGAGAGCAATTTATCTCAAGGCTCCTGATCTACCCTGGACTTTGTTTCTATTGTCTCCAGTGATAAGCGAGGCACTGGGGACAGGCGTCACTGGGTGATGGAAAAGTAACAGCTGGTCCAAGCATCAATGCTGAAGAGAAGCAATCCTATTGGCTGAAGTGCCAAGCGCGTCTAAGGCAACTGCAAGCAGTCTAGTCAGCCAAGTGCTATTGGTTAGGAACAGGCTGGCTTCTGGCTGAACTCCTACAAATAGGGAGAGTCTTCTGGGATATTTACAGACAGCCCTCTTCCTACCCAAACTGGCCCCCTCCCATGCCACCACAAACAGAGGTATTAGAGTCTTAGTTACCCCTAGTATTATGGCCTGTATTGAAGATAACAGATAGATCTCAATGTGCTGGACAAAGGGGGACACAGTATTTTTATCTCCACTTGAGAGATGGGGAAACTGAGGCACGGGGTGGGAAGCAACTCGCCCAAGATCACACAGCAGGCCAGTGGCAGAGCTGGGAGCTGAACCAGTCCAGTGCCTTATCTACAGGGAGGACCAGGCCATTTCTAGCAGAGTTTTGCTAATACCTCAGAAACCACCTAAGCATCCAAGACAATTATAGAGGACACGGAGGCTAGAATAGCCCCAGATTCCAGCCATCAGGCATTGGGGACAGAGCGTTCCCAGCAAAGGGGCCTTACCTACGGAACTCCTTGCCACAAGAGATTGGAACCCTATAGGGGAATGGAGCGCACACCAGTTGGATAAAGCCTTCTCTAGGACTGATGCTCCAGTGATTCAGAGGAGAGCCAACTGCAACCCACCCTTCTCCCTCATCCTGTGTTACTTGGGCAGCCGTGCATTGCTGTGCCTATGTCAGGCAATGGAACAAATCCAGGCACTGCAAAGTCACACACCTGGGGAGAGGAGATTCAAACTCTGCTCCTTCAGCACCAAAAATGCAGGCATCAGCTGTGAGCTACAAGTCATCTCCCCTGACTGGGGGCAGCAGTAGGTACCAGACCATCTTTGCAGCTCAGACACTGGAAGGCAACCCTGATTCACACGTATTACAGCCCAGAAAAGAGGTTTTCAGCCTGCAGAGGCTCTAGTGATGAGGGGGGTTGAGAGTTTTGACCAGCACCCTAACAGCAGATGTCACCACCAGTGTCACAAGTCAAAGCACTATCCACCCCCTTCCCCCTCAAGGCCCCAGGCAGGAGAACTTTCTTCAGGTAAGGAGGACTGGATGGGGGCTCTCATCATAGCATTGCTGCCATTCCCCTACTGGCCAGAGGGGGTCACTACAGAGCAGCTAGAAACATTATCCTTTCCCTGCCCAGAGAGAAGGACTGGGACCTCAAACCCAAGCCTCTTACAAGACCCCAGGCCTGAATCTCTAGCTGAGAGGTGGCCAGATCCGATCGTCTCAGAGAAGAGCAAGCTCACTCCAGAGAGGTAGAGCTCAGGCCCATTCCTGTAACCAGCCCACATGCTGCAAACACACTCGTTCTCATATGCACCCAGAGGGGAACCAGACTGGAGCCTGGCTCCGTAGCTCCAAACACTCAGACTTCTACCACTTGATCCAAGAGCTCCCTAAGCTACCAGCAGATCCCCTCTCCGGGCCAGTCACTAGAGGGCAACATCTCTCTCTCACACACACAGTCCTTAACCAACCCTAGCCCTGTCCTCATTGAGAAATTCCAGAAGCGCCTCCTACCATTAAACTAGCACCGGTGAAAAGCCTTGTGCATTCGGGGAGCAGGAGGTTTTATTACTGTGTCACCTGGACCCATAGATAACATCTCTCTAGTGACAGGTTTCAGAGTAGCAGCCGTGTTAGTTTGTATCTGCAAAAAACAGGAGTACTTGTGGCACCTTAGAGACTAACAAATTTGAGCATAAGCTTTCATAGGCTACAGCCCACTTCATCAGATAAATAGAATGGAACATAGTGAGGAGATGTGTCTATCTCGCTAGTGTAAACCCAGCTACAGGTTATCTCCCTACTGGAGGGGAGACGGCACAGCTGCAGCCAGCAGGGAAGGAACTTGATTGACTTCAGAGGAAATGAATTGGCTACCGGCACTGAAATCAAGAGGGAAAAAAAAAAAGAGTGAGTAGAGAAGAGAAACTGAATTCCATCCGCCTCTAGCCTCCGGCCAGCGAGGCAAAGGGTCTGGAAGGAAGGCACAGGAAGGGAGTTAGCAGATTCCTCTCTGGGATCCAGCACCGCACTAGGGTCGAGTCACATGCCAAAAGGATACAGCGAGAGCTGCTGGAACACTAGAGGACGGGCCCAGGATGGAGTGGAGGAACTAGACACCAGCCTGCATGGCTTCCTGGGCAAACCGCACTGCTAGCAGGGTCCTGGCCAATGCCTTCCCCACTCAGATCCTCTCACTCATTTCCCTTCCCGCTAGCCAAAATCTGACGGTCAGCAGGAAGCTGCCTCATTGCTGTGACTTCCATGCCAAGTCTGACTGCAGGTCCCCCAGGGCAGGATGATCCAGGCAGCGGGACAGAGGCCCCTCTCTCCTGGTGTCACCAGCTGTAGGGAGGCAGCGGTCTAGACACGGGAGAAGCAGCCACATGCCCCAAGCCTGCAGGATCTCATGAACAATGACAATTTTGCCTGCCTGCCCTTCCCCCTTTGGGCCACTAGAGACTGCTGCGCTACTCACTGCAGGCAGCAGCTGCCAGCGACACAGGGTGCCCTGAGCCGCCCCACACCCAGCCCACCCTGAGCTGAGCAGCAGGGGCCTCCACCCTGGGGCAGGAAGTCAATGGAGGGGGCAGCTCAAGGCAGCCCCTCCCTGGTTGTGGCAGGGGCAGCTGCTGGAGCCTGCACAGGGCAGCGGGATGGAGCTGGGGCACTGTCCAGGGACCCCGGGCCCACATTGGCATGCGCTGGAGGCTGCATTTGCAACCTGTAAATCATCCCACCCCACGTGCACACGGAGGGGGAGGGCAGGGAGAGTTCAAATGACAGACAACCCCTCCCCCCATCAAACTTAAGGATTTAGTTTAAATCTCCTGGCGTTTAAGCCAACCTCCCATTTCTGGAGGGGACAGAGGCTCGTGAGTCAATCTCACGCTGACCATCATGGCCCATCCCTCTCCCAAGGATGGCGAGCCCTTGGGCAGCGCTGTTCAGTCCTCGCCCGTGTAACTGCAGAGGCGTCTGGCGGCCTCTCCTGCAGCAGCTCCTGCCCTTGAAGTAACCTGCTGAGCACGGCTTTGTTCCCTGCGGCAGCTGAGCAGCTCGCAGGCACCGACGCGGGAGGTCAGGAACTCACAGGCTGGGGGTGACCCCTCCCCTGGCTCCTCCACATCAGCCCATCCCTCCCCTGCTGCAGTCAGGGGCTCTTCTCAGTACAGCGCCAGAGGGAGGGGATCTGCCGTCAGTGCTGGGAATGAGGCACCCTTGGGGGGAACCCCACACTCCAGGACACGTGGGGCATGGAAGGGGTTAGTTGAGAAGGACTGACCGGGCTGAGGGGTGGTATAGCCAGGGCAAGGCCTACTCCAGAGGTACTGAATTGCTAGAGAGTTGATCCTGCTAGACCACCCAGGAGACGTTCCACCAGGGAGGGAGCACGGACTAGTGGTCAGAGCAGGGGGCAGCGGGTCAGGCAAGCCCACCGCTGCCACCACTCATACTTCACCGCGCCTCGGCTGTAAGTCGGGGGATAATACCAGCTGCCTGGGAGATGTGAGAATTCACAGCTGTACAACGCTTTGAGATCCTTCGGCGAGAGACACTACGGGCCAGACCCTCGCTGGGGCAAACAGGGCTTGGCTCATTGACTGGATTGGTGCTCTCCTGATTCACACCTGCTGGGGCTCTGGCCCATAAAGGGCAGAGCGTTAGCTGCTAGACACGAGGCGATGCAGCCACTCGGCCGCTGCCAGGACTCTGTGCTCTGCCAGGGAGAAGTTGGCTTTCCAGGCTCTCTTTGGGAATCCTCGCTAGCCTGCGTCCACAGCGCTCACCACTGCCCCAGCTTGAGAGAGCTCAGTTGGTGCAACACGGCCAATCCCCCTCCCTCCCGTGCACCGTCTGGGCTCCGTGGCAAGGAAGAGTGCACGGAGACAGGGCAGTTACATGTCGCTACAGGAGGGGCGAACTGATCAGTCCTACTATGGGCAGGGTGAGCTCCCTTCCCCTCTAGCTACAGGAGAGGGAGTTTGTTTGGAGAGCGAAGAGCCAAAAGCAGACAAAGAGGAAGGAGCTGGTGACCAAGATGTGCATCACACAAAACCTTTAAAAGAAATTCGACAACTCACTTCCCCACTCCCCCCCTTGCACCCGGGTGGGCAGGAGCTCCTGGGTCCAAGTGTCTTAGCTGCTTGCAGCCTGCCTAGAGACTAGATCAGGGGTCGGCAGCCTTTCAGAAGTGGTGTGCCAAGGCTTCATTATTCACTCTGATTTAAGGTTTCGCGTGCCGGTAGTACATTTTAACGTTTTAAGAAGGTCTCTTTCTATAAGTCTACAACATATAATTAAACTACTGTTGTAAGTAAAGTAAATAAGGCTTTTAAAATGTTTAAGAAGTTTCATTTAAAATTAAATTAAAATGCAGAGCCCCTGGACCGGTGGCCGGGACCCGGGAAGTGAGTGCACCACTGAAAACCAGCTTGCGTGCCGCCTTTGGCGCACGGGCCATAGGTTGCCTACCCCTGGACTAGAGCAAATGCACTGGTGCAGTCAATGCACCTGGGCTGCCAGGCTTCCCCGCACACATCCACAGTGCCCACGCTGCCCTGACTCTGCCCGTGGGCTGGGGGACTCGGAGGCCAATCTCTCCCCTCTGCCAGGCTGCGGCGTGGTCTAGTTCTTCCACATCACCATTATCATCTCAGGTATTTCCAGTGTGCCTGTCGTGCCATCCAAAGGGCGGGCACCGAGATGGATGCGACACGCAGATCAGCCAGGGTGAGGTGCTAGAGAGACAGTGGAGGTCTGGCATCTGGAGCTGCAGTGCAGCAAGGCAACACAACGCCCTCCTACCGCTGGGGTGCCCCCTGCTGCCCCTAGTCAGTGCTAGGCACAAGTGCTCAGACAGGGATGCAGGGAGAGCGTGCAAAGCCCACCCCACGGCCCTTACCGCCTCTCTCCGCCTTCGCCACCTCCTCGTCGCTCTCCTTGTGGGCCGTGCAGTGGTAGCCCTTCTTCTTCAGGAGGTTGCAGAAGAGGATGCCCAGCAGCCCCATGACGCAGAAGACCGGCACGATGGCCAGCACGGCGTACTGCGTGGCGTGTTCCTCCCGCTTCCCGTCCCGCGTGCCATTGGACGCTGCCCTCTCGTCCCGTCTGTGCAGGACCTCGACGTTCCTCGCCAGCCGGGTCAGCCACGGCTTCGCGCCTGCAGGGAAGAGGATTAAAAGAGCCTGTACTGAAGGTGGCCTAGTGGCTTGCACACTAGACTGGGCACCACAAGACCTGGGTTCTAGTCCTGGCTCTACTTGTGACCTTGTGCCTCAGTGTCTCCATCTGTAAAATAGGGATAATGCTACTTGCCTCCTTTGCACAGAGCTAGGTATGTTTATTGGGAGGGAGGAACACCCCTTTGCCACATGGTTATTGTAGACCCCACTGCCTGATTGTCAATAAAACGTTCATTTTTTGGTTCACATTTCCTGGGTTTCAGTTGAGATTTCTGGAAACATTGTCCGGTATTTGGGGAGTTGGTTTGTTTTTTCTTGAAAACTGGAAAAAAACAACCACCCAATCGGGGGTAACTGAGGGGCCGTTCTGTGAGGGGCCTGTGACGCAGTTGGCAGTCTGTGCCCAGCCCCCTGGCGCTGGAGAGCTGTTGCCCTGCAGCAGGGTGCTGAAGTGGTGGGATTTGGGGAGCCAGGCCCACGCAGTTCAATCTAAAATGCTGGTCGGCAGCAGGAAGTCGCTCCGGCTTTCAGCTCCCGCCACCCTCAGCTGTGGGGAGCCACAGAGATGGAGGGTCCTGAGAGCAGCCCCCAGCCCATGTCCCCACCCTGGGCACGTGGAGGGTCCGCAGCTCCCCACAGCTGCCTGCATGGCTCTTACCCTAGCTCTGGCTCCAGCTTCCGGCCTGGCCTGCGGGCAGTGCCACAGGGGCTGAAGAGCCGCACCGGGTCGTGGTCAGAGCTCTCCCGCAGACACAGGGTGTGTATTTTACACAAAGGGCTAGTGTAGTCATAGCCTCGCTCAGCCCCTGGGCGATACTGATCCCCAGCCAGGGATTCGATTTCTGATACGCCCACAGCTGGAACGAGCTGGTGGGGTCACTAGTGGAGGGATGGGAAAGCAGCTCCTGTTAGCTCTGTAACAGCAGGACAGCGGAGAAGAGATCCCAAACCACAGGAAGACGTGGGCCGGTTCTCCTCTGAAATGCACATCCTCCCTCCTGCCTCCCACTTGGAGGAGCAGAAGGGGGATGCGTTCATGGCTGGGGAGCTATTCAGAGACACCTCCACTCCCGTCCTTGGTGGGACCGTTCCAGAGGGACACCAGGAGCAGAAGGCACAGCTGAACCGGCTGAGCTGTGGCAGGGAGGCAGAGGAATCCCCACCAGGCCATCCCCCGACTCTTGACATCCAGTTCCCATAGCCAGGACCTCTCCAAAGCACACACTTGGCTACAGGGTCCCACCCCCAGCCCTCCTACACATACAGCAGCAGCGCCCCGGCTTCACCATCCTCCACGCGCGGGTGGGTGGATACCCCGTAGGGATGAGCCACTTTCAACTAGGTTCTAGACATTGTGGGCAAGGACAAGGGGCCTAGCGCCCTATTCTTGTGCCCTGGGAGCTTCTGCGGCCATTCAGGATCTAGGTTGTTACAGGCCTAACCCACTGCAGGGCTCCTGCTGGGATGCAAACGGGCGCCTCCGGGAGTTTCAGGCTAGCCTGGCCCCAGGTGAGTCCGCGCGGGAATCACTTTACAGATGGGGTTCATTTCCTTCCAGCCAGCCCCACATGACCCCCTGCAATGAACCCCGCATGCCCCCAGACCTGAACTCGGCAGGCTCATCGCGGGTGGGGAGGGGCTGCCCCTGAGAGAGGAGCTTGCACTGCAGCGAGAGCCCCACACCTAGCTAGCTAGCTCACCACCAAGCACCTGGTGTGTGTGGCCCTGGTGTACGTGGGTGGCACTCACATGCCTGGGATGCAACTGGGCAGATATGTGGTGCATGCACACCTGGCTCTGACTGTGGTACAGACAGGCAATCCATGGGACCAGGCACATGTGGTGGCTGCAGTTATGAGTTTTTACCATTATTATAGTTACCAGCCCCACTAACTAAATCCCCATTTACATAAATTCCCCATGCAGGTTCTGTCAGGCATGGTGTTCTCCCCTTTCCTGTCCCCAGCAGCGGCGTTGCTGTGCACCGTGACAATAGCTGAGGCGCTGCACCCTAGAAGTGGCTGCAGTGCAGGGATCTCCTGCTTTAACACGTTGTTTGTATTACAACAGCGCCTAGAGGCCAGGGCTTCGCTGGCCTAGGCCCTGTGCAAACTCCGAACACAAGACAATGCCTAGCCTAAGGAGCTCACATGGAGAGCTCTCTCTGTAACTCCAGAGGCGTTGGCAGCAACTCTGCAGGTGGAGATCTGCACTTAAAGCGGGACTCCAATCCCGCCCCTTCACGCGTCAATCAGGACGACCTGGCACAAGAGCTCTGCAGAAGAACAATTGGATTTGAGGCCGTTTCTCCTTTAGCGAATTCTGCATTGCACCCGCCAAAGTGCTTTAATGAAGCGTTGGCACAAAGAGTGCTTTATAAATACATTACTGGGGAGGCATAAATCGCCGTGGGACTGAAATAGCTCGAAGAATGTGCAAGTCAAACTGAGCGACCGAGAGCACGCTGGAGCCCCTGCCATCCCCAGCTGCCAGGCATTTCTCAGAGCCAAGGGGTTGGGCTTTTTCTACCTGAGTTGCCAAGAGACAAGCTGCTGGCCAGCAGACCATATCCAGGATCGGTGGGGCTCTGCACTTGCCCTGCTCTGGCTCTTATGGGGGAGGGATAGCTCAGTGGTTTGAGCATTGGCCTGCTAAACCCAGGGTTGTGAGCTCAACCATTTAGGGAACTGGGGTAAAAAGCTGTCTGAGGATTGGTCCTGCAGGGGGTGCGACTAGATGACCTCCTGAGGTCCCTTCCAACCCTAGTATTCAATGATCCCACCTCAGTGGTTGTTTAGGTTTCATATGCTGTTTAAAACTCCTCAGCGCTTCCCTTTTCACTGATCATGTGGGGTCACTTTCCTTGTTTTCCAGAGCAGGGGTGGGTGAAATAGCTCCTTAGTCTGTCTGTGTGGCTCTTCTCCCCACCCAAGAACTGTCCCTTCTGCCTGAGAGACCCAGGCACGTGGTTATCTGCCCCTAAAGGAGGCTCCCCCCTTCTCTGGGAGATCATGGGCATTCTCCTTTCCTGGCAGCACACCCGGTCTCTGCTAGACAGGCACAGAAAGGTATTACAGTCCAAATAGTACTGGTCCCGTTTGGATGGGTGCCCCCTTCTTTGACTCCCACCATCTCCAGCTGCGCCTGCTGGCCAAGGTTCCCTCTAATTTTTTAGATCCATGTGCGGAATGAATTTTGTTATGTGCACCACTATGGAGGTGATGTGCGGTGGGGGTGGGGCCGAGGGGTTTGGAGTGTGGGAGGGGGCTCAGAGCTGGGGCAGAGGGTTGGGGTGCAGGGGGTGAGGGCTCCAGCTGGGGGTGCAGGCTCTGGGGTGAGGGGTTTGGGGTGCTAGGGTGAGGCCGGGGCTGCGGTGCCTCTCCCCACTGCAGCCTGGCACGGCCCAACTTGCTCCCCGCCCACCCCCTACCTCTCGCCTCTCCAGGCCCCTTGATGGCCACGCAGCTTAGAGGGAACTGGAGCTGCTGGGTCTGGGATTGGGTCAGGGCAGAGGATTGGCCATGCGTGTCGTGATTCGAATTCTGTCTCCCTGAACTGCACCGAGACAGTCTCAATGGGCAGCAGAGGCTCCCAAAAGGAGATCGTCCTCCCTTTTGGCCCTGACCCGCGGTAACGCCGAGCATGACGGCTGTGGTGTCGGTTGCCCTCTCACTGTTTACACTAACCTGGGCAGCCCAGCATGCCTTTGGGAGCAGAGGAGCATGGCAGGCATTCAGCTGTGGGGTCCGTCTCTCCTTCAGGGCTGTAAAACCTGCCAAGAGCAAAGAGAGGTTAGCAAAGGACCGAACACAGATTGAGGCCACGGCTGGCAGTTAAACAGCACCCAGGCGTTCTCTGGGGGCGGGGGCAGCTGCTACAAATTCCAGCTCAGACAAAGCCTGACTATGGTGGAAGCAGGTTACATTCCCTGCATGCCATAAGCTATTCGCTTTCTTTCCTACTCTGCACTGCTAAGGATCTGCCACGTTCCACCGCAGAAGTGGCTGCATTTAGTGGTGGGGCAAAGCCATCTCTAGCTAGTTTATACAGTGCTTGGAGAGCATTTTCAGAGCAAAGTGCAAGACAGTTTCCCTCCCCCCGCCAAACAGGGAAAGGAAGGTGTATGCTCATCACCCCTTCTCCAAATCTCTTTGACTCACTGGATTTGCATTGGCCAGACTCACCCGCTCTGGAGCTAGTCAGTAGCCCAGAGCAAGAGAGGTGACTAAACTAGTGAGTTTCTCTCCTCCCTCTTGCCTGAAGGATACCGGCTTGGAGGAGTTGAGCCAAGTGCCTTCTAGTGACTCACGCAAACACTCACCGGCAACCGCCTTCCTGCTCAGCAGCTTGGCTCTTTGCTCTCCATGGTGCACTGAGGTTGCCGGGCAGCCAGAAGCTAGCCCTGCTGTCTTCGATCTAGTAACACCCTGCGGACGGGCCCTCGCTAGCCACCCCTTATGCCCAACGGCTCAGAGCCAGATCCACAAGAGCTGTGGGATTTGGGCCCTGTCCAATGTAGCGTTCTGACGTCCTTACACCCATGGTTACCCCCTGGGAGGCCGGCAAGAATCGGCCCCCTCAATTTGCAGATGCCACCCAGCTCTGTGCACGGGCCCGACTCCCATCCCCAGGAGAGCCCCAGCGGCCACTGCACTGCCCACATGAGGACAAGCCACAAAGCAAAGTTACCCTGGCATGCAGCCTCCACACCGGCTGTCGGCTGCAGCTGTCCCAGGGCTGGCGTGGACCCTCTTCCTGGCCTCACAGGTGGTCTGAGGCAAGCAGGGCGCCGTGCCATGGCTGGCCGAGAAGGTGCCCGGGGAGCAGGCTCGGCAGGTCACGCCTAGGCCTTGCCCAGAGCCGCACTTCTACAGGAGAGTGAACGGAGAAGGAGTCAGGAGAGGAGCTGGCACCGTCGGCCGCCCCTATGGCGCGCCAAGCTCCTCTCTGAGCTGCAGGGAGAGATTAGTCCCCATGGCCCGTTCCACCCACAGCCTCTCTGCTCAGGCTGCCAACCAGCACTAGCTGGGACTGAGGTGCTCCAGCAGCCCCGCACAGAGGCCACCCATCGCCAAGCCCTGGTTCGTACTGGGCTGGGTCTGAATCCGCGAAAGGGCTTTAATCTCCACCCCACCCTCACAGAGGGATCTGCGGAGCCATGCGCTTCCTGACTGCATCCAGGGCTGGGGAGGACAGCCACCCCCATCCCATCCCTCAAGCTGCTGCCAGGCCGCCCCTTGCTAAGTAGGGGGTAGAATGGCTTACCCTATCGGGCTCCTCTCCGGGGGGACACTTCGCACAGGGGGCACAGTCCCCCTCCACGGTCCAGTATTCCTGCTCCCCGCACGCCAGCGCCCATGCCCGGTGCCGGCTCAACAGCTGAAAAGAGACAAGGCAGCGATGGGAATCCGGGAGCGCTGCTGCTTCCCAACGCTCCCGCCCCTTCTCCCTGGGCTCCCGGTCCGTGGGAACCAGCCTCCCACTGGGAGGAGGCACCATCTATGCACTGGGAGGAGACGCTGTCACCATGGTCCTCTGCTGCTGCTGGATGGCCCCAAGGCCCTCATCCAGAGAGTCTCCATGAGCATTTTCTGCCTGCTAGCAGGAGCTGGCAGCAGCTGGAGAGGGAAGAGTCCAGGCAAGTCATTGCTAGTCCCTTTCCCACATTCAGGCTGGGCAGGGCTTCTCCCTACATGACACCCATGCTTATAGGACGGGTCTCCAGAGAGGAGGCTCCCACGGCTTCCCTTTGGGAGTGGTTTACATCTCCAGGGCAGCCGGATGCCCATCAGGTACAGACCTGGGCCCCAGGCTGCTTCATCAGAGTCGCTTGCAGGGCGTCTCACTCACCACAAATAATTTCTGGAGGGGGGAAGACAGTTAGCTGGACGACACGGACCCAGGCAGGACCGGTCCCCCCCAGCCTGTGACCTCCACAGAGCACACGAGTAGCTTTGCCTTCAGGGCAGGCAGGTGAGCACAGCACATTGGGAGGGGCTGATGGACCTGCCCCCACGCTGCAGAAGAGCCGGCTTGCCCAGGCCCATCACCCTGATATCTGAGCACCTCCAGCCTGCCTGCCAGCTCAGCCCTCAGCCTCCCATCTCTCCCTTAAAAAAAACCAACCCCCCCCCAGGAAGGTGGGGGGGAGAGGAGTGTCAATGGCACTCTGTCCTGCAGCAAGCCTGCAGCAGCAACGCAAGCAGTGCCCCAGATACACAGCCAGCAACCCCTTCCCGTAAGCACAACGGAGAGACAAGAGCCAGCCCGGCACCGCCTGCTTCCTTAGCTAAGCGGGGAAATGGTCCCGCTACGGTGTGGCACTTTCCTGGCTTCTGCACTGCCCCGGTGGAATTGGCCGGTGAAAGGATCCAAGTCCTCGCTCCCACTCCCTTTACCCAGAGGCCTCCCTGAGCTCCGGGGCTCCCCTTCCTCCCTCCCGTGCGTCAGAGTCCGCGTGACCCTGACAAGGCTGGGCCCACGATTCCTGGGGGCTCGACCCCCAATCTAGAGCAGGGGCTTGGGTGTCCCCACTCCAAGCCGCACTCTCCACACCAGCCACTCCCCTGACCCCCTGATCACTACGTTAAGTTCAAACCAATTACAATTTATGAAACAGCAACTATAAGCAAGATCAGGGAAAAGGTCAAAGGAACAGGGGCCCCGTCCTGTGGGCACAGGGAACACCACAACCAGCTGTCTCCGGGACGTACGGGAAGTTCACAGCCTGCTCCTCACACGTCCCAGGCAGGGGTCAGCACCACCATGCTGCGCAACCGACACTTGACAAAAATACCAGACTTAGTGACTTAACTCTGCCCTACCCTGCTCTGCCTCCGGAAGCTCCAGCTCACCCAGAGGATGGGCTGACCTGGAGTGTTGGCCTCTCCCCATTGGCCCTGGGGACTGCCAGGATCCCAATTTTCCTTCATCCCTTCCCCTTGCTTTTTGTACTGGGAAAGGGTCAGCCGAAAACCCCAACAGCCCCCTGACACTTAACCGCCATGCTGCCTCCCCAGGGGTGCTCGGGCAGGATGCAGCGATAGGACCACGTAACACCCAGAGAGACACGGCAGGAGAGGTGGCATCTTTTACTGGACCAACTTCTGCTGGTGAGAGAGACGAGCTTGCGAGCCACACAGAGCAGATCCCCAGGCTGTACAACAGGAGCTGGTCCAATAAAAGATATAACCTCGCCCACCGTGTCTCTCTAACATTACTCCTGGGGGGATTCTGTGTGACCGCGCACCCGCAGAAAACAGCCCCCCCCCGCAGAATTCTTGTGCTGCCCTGCGGCAAACGGCAGGAAAGCCGCACAAGGGGTGGGGAGAAGATGACCATGCATGCAGTTTTTGGGGAGCCATTGTCTCCCCCAGAGGTGAGGCATGGGGGGCACACGGGGTTACATGCCGCTGACCCCACCCCCCGCCTCATTCCTGCAAGCGCAGAGCTGCCCAGCTGAAGGAGGCTGCGTCTCCCTCTGCTGACTCTGCAGCTGAACGCTGCCTCCTGGGTCCTAGGGGCAGTCGTGCTCCCCTTCTGGGGGCTGGGAGCCTTCCTGTTTTCTGTGCAACAGAGAGTGCCCGTGGTGGGGGATGTGGGAGGGGAGGGGGATGGAGAAAAAAGGGGGATAGGAGAATCGGGGGGGAGGAAGCAGGAGTCTGGCATGCAGCGTCCACTCGGCAGCAGCTAAGGCTCCCCTGTTAAGTAGGCCCATCGAACCCTCACTTTGACAAGCCCTAACCCCCCCACCCCCCAACACCTGGACCCCTCCGTTGAGCCCCTCATACCCAGACCCTGCCCCCGCTGAGCCCCATTGCCCCTGCGCATCCGGATCTCCCCCTGAGCCACCCGCACCCAGATGGCCCCACACAGAAACCTCACCCCCACACCCGGATCCCCCGCACCTCACTAAGCCCCTCCACACTTGGACCCTGCTGGGCTGAGCCTGCCTGCCCACACCTGGTGCGCCTGGCACAGAGGGGCAGGACCCCAGAGTGTTCCTGGGGCAGGCCCGGCCCTTGCACTGTGTCAGGGTCAGGTGCGGCCTCACAGCCGAGTCCCTGTCCTGGGGGTGGTGGGGGCTTCAGGGTGATCTCCCACCTCCATGCCGCCCGTGGCCTGTGCTCCCCCCTGCCATGCTGGAGCCACATTTATTGACCAATAAAATTCTGCAAAATTTTAAGATATTGTGCGCATCATTTTTAGGCGCCGAATTCCCTCAGGAGCAGAACATCCTGGGAACGGCACAGCTTCAACTTCACGGCACGCCGCCTCCGTGACACAGCGCTGGGATTGGCTCTCCGCTGCCCTCTGCCCCCAGAGCTGGGCTTGACTCAGCTGGAGAGCGGCTGGGGTCATAAGGTTCCAGGAGGAACTTACTAACCCTGGCAGCCACCCACCACCAGCCCCTGGAGCTGAACAGGGAGGGCCCAGCTGCACTGATAGCTCCGATTCTGACTTGGAGCCGAGCCCAAGGGCCAAAGCAAGATGCTCATTAGACCCGTGTGTGTTGGTTTAGGTAGGGTACGAGCAGCCTGTGTCACCCTCTGAGTAAGGAGCCAATCAAGTCAGGGTGAGGGTTACGTGCCTCCCACAGGCCAATCCCTAGGCAGGCTCCTGTCCTGCTCCCCGCAGGTGGGATGTGGTAGCTACAGCCGCCTCTGGGGAAGCGGAGAGAAGAACTGCAGACAGTTGGCATCCCCGACAGCCCTGGGGCGAGACAGGAACAATCCCTCCACCTGCCAGCTCCACCCCCAGCCGCCCTACCAGATAAAAGCGGTGCCAGGCAACCCCTGCACACCGTCTGAACAAGCAAACAAAGCACCAGGAGAGCTTTAGGCTACTTATCGGCACAAAAGCGGGGGCAGCGGCTCTTGCCGAGACCGAGCGCGGTGCTGGTTACTTCGGAAACCACCACTCAGCCCCGGACAGAAATAGATCGGAAGGTGGGAGCCTTGTGACACAGCACTCACCTAGCCTGTTCTAGCGGGCGTTTGCTTGGCCCTGTGTTTCTCCAAGAGGCAGCACTAGTCACCTGCTCCTTTCACGTTCTCCCCCACTACCGCAGATCCAGCCCCCTGAATGCCAGTATTGCTACGCCCAGCCGCAGCACTGCAGCTAGGAGTGTTACGATAGCCCTTCCTCTTAGGAGCAGGAAACATGAGGCTGGATGACCCAGTGGCCTGATCCAGATGGCATAGCCTATGGAAAGGAGACATCATCCACAAGCGTTGGTCCCCAATTTAGGTTGAGATCTCCCCATGTCACTAAAGGGAGAGGCACAATGCAGGCTGGTAAGTTTCGGGAATCCCCAGTAAGGGGTGTGCAACACTTTCTAGTGCAGGAGAACCAGGAAGTGAAACTGGACGGGCTAGTGTCACACGCCAAGCTCAGAGAAACACAAAAGAGTTACATGCAGCATCAGTGGCCAGCCTGAAGAGGTCCTTGCAGTTCTGATCATGGCTACGTGCTTCCGCAGAGAACTCCTGTCAGCGAGCTATTTACCTACCGGACAGATGGGTAAGTCGAGGCTCAGGGCACCAGATTCTCAGCTCCTATCAATTCTCAGAGCTTAGGCAATTTATGTCAGCTGAGAATCTGCCCCAGAGAATTCCAGCGGCTTGCCCAGTGCTGGGCCAGAAGGAGAATTAGTAGCAGTCCCAGGTTTTGCCTCTCCTGGGACTGTTGGCAGAAGTAGCGCGGCTGGACTCGGTCACAGCTGTTCTCCTCCCAGCTATTCAGCGCCCCCCTGCCCATCAATGGAGGGTGGGGAGCCCCTGGTGGGTCACATGCATTTTCAGTTGTTTCATTCCCCTATTGAAGAGGGCCTAAGAGATTCATGAGGACGCACAGGTTGGGTCCCAGTGGAGTCCAGAGCCCACTGGCGTAAGCAGAGCGTGTTGTCCCTGGCTAAATAGCTCACAAGTTGGCAACGCTGCCTTCTTTGGACAGCAGCACAGGGCACCAAGACAGGCACCGTTCATTAGCACGTCATTCACTCACTGTGTTCGCCAATAGCTGGCTTGATGGGGACAGCTACAAGGGACAGCAAACCGCAGCCCTCCCAGATTGCGATGTGGGGTGAGGGCAAACACTCAAGTGGTGACCATTTCCCAGG
Source organism: Mauremys mutica (assembly GCF_020497125.1). Taxonomy (NCBI): domain Eukaryota; kingdom Metazoa; phylum Chordata; order Testudines; family Geoemydidae; genus Mauremys; species Mauremys mutica. The sequence continues at coordinate 352,743,816 of NC_059072.1, read as the reverse complement.
AAAGATGTAGAACAAAATGGATTCCACCCCCTCCCCCAGGGAGTTCTTTGACCACACAAAAATTGATTCACAGATTTGTTTTAGTTCATTTCTTTGGCTTTCCTTCACCCCTTTCTTCCTTCCCTCACTCCTGTTCCAAGCCCTCTTTCTTCCACTGAAAAAAAGGGAGGGAGGGGAGAAAAGGGAGGAAATCCCCCAAACCGAAGTAAAAGGGAAACTTCTGTTTCGGGAAGGGGGGGGAGGAAGTGGGAGACAGAGGAGGTGTCAAAGGATCGCATGGAAGTGTTTGAGGAAAACAATGAAAGTCTCTCAGAAGTTTTGATTTTCTTCCAAAAGTCATTTTTCATTGGGGGCGGGGGAATGGATGAAAACATTTTGGCAAGCTCTGCTCTCTTTGAAGGCTGAATGTTTCACCTGTGATCTATCCACACTAACAAGCTAGGAACGAGGTTCTAACTCTGATCTCAAAGTGGGGCCTCAGTGCACAGCAGAACTGAAATGACAAAGCCTGTATGAACTGGGAGAGGCTAAACAAAGTTGAGTTATGGGTGTAATACAAAACGAGTCCAGTCCCATGAAGAAGAGTTGAAAATAGCAACTGGGAGTGTATAAATAAAATGTCATAAGACTTTACAGTAAAAAAAGACTGAGGAATGCACATGTGTCATACACAGGCTAATTGGCAGATTGGTAGTTCATGAATTAAAGAAGTGGCATGGCTTGGCTTTTACAGAGACAGTGTGGTCCAGTGGATACAGCACAGGTCTGGGGCTCAGGGGATCTGGATTTTATTCTTGGCTGGGTGACCTTGGGCAAGTCACTTTGCTGCTTTGTGCCTCAGTTTTCCCATCTGTAAAATGGGTGATAATGATACTGATGTCCTCTGTAAAGTGTTTTGAGATCTGCTGAAGGAAAGCATTACATATGAGCTAGGTATTTATTAATAAAGTGTTTTATATAATTATTTCAGTTTATACAGTATTACTTCAGTGTCCAGAAGCTATGATGGGTTCTTTACATCAGAAATTTATTAAATAAATTACTGCAAAATACATAATTGACCATTCACAAGGTACTGTCCTACCTGCCTGTATTATCATCTATTAAGCCTTTCAACAGTGTCATTCAAATGTCCCTGCACCTAAACTTTGCTCGTACCCAAACACCTCTGAAAAGGCTCTCTGGAGAGTTAAAGGTAACGCAAAACAGAACAAAATTGGCCTTGGAGCCCTTTTTTGGCTTCTTTACAACCTTTGAAGATAGCCTGAAAGGATTTTCATTCAGTTTCTTTGCCTGTGTTTCTTTGCTTAAATCAAAAAGCAGAAACAGGAAATTCAGGTCTTCTCTACCCTAGAAAACTATGGCAAGTGAAAAAAATTAATCAAGTTTTAACATCTCACGAGACTGAAAGCGAAGGGAGTTTTAGTCATGACGACAGTAAATGTGCTGGTGGTTACACCTATCTAATTCCAAATGACTAGTGGAATCTCTGGAGAAAAGAAGTCTTTGTTAAAAATGGACTTAATTAAAAGGAGGGTGTTCTAAGTGCTCGGACATTCCAAAAACCTCCAAAAGATCCTCCAACCAAACTAGATAATACATTTTTAACCAAAAACACCTTAAAACAGGTAAGGGGAAAAATTAAGAAAACTAAACGGATTATGAGGGATAAAAAAGCCCTAACAAAGAAGCCAAAAAGGTTGTAAAGCCAATTAAAAATATATTTTAGTGCCCCTTTAAATATGAGCTGTGGAACACCAAAGATAAGGAGTGAATTTCAGAACTAAGGCGGCTGCAAGGAGCATGCCCTGCCAGCAACTCCCTTATATAGGTGCTCCAACTTGAGCATACCATACTGATCACAGCTGCACGGGGAAGAGAAATGGTCTCTCTTGCATCTTGGGTACTAAGCTATAAAAGGTCAAAACCACAGCCTCTGTCTCCACCCAGCAGCTCATGAAGAAGCCAGGGAGTCATTGGTTATTAATAATTTTGTCAATTTGCAACAGGGCTGCCCAGAGGGGGAGACAAGTGGGGCAATTTGCCCCAGGCTCCTGGCCCTGCAGGGCCCCCCCCATGAGAATATAGTATTCTCTAGTATAGAATTGCAACTTTTTCCTTATGGAAGGGGCCCCCAAAATTGTTTTGCCCCAGGCCCCCTGAATCCTCTGGGCAGCCCTGATTTGCAAAGTGCTTTGAGATTCTCACCGGGAAGGCATGCGCAGAGCCAGGTTAGTATAACAAAGGGAGGCAAGAATGGGGCAAGCCCAGATCCTCTCATCTGAACCCCTGTTCTTGGGTCGGTTCCAAAGCTAGATGGGCCCTACCGGCCTGGTCTGAGCAGAGGTCAGCTGATTTTATAGAATGGCTACTATCTGGGCTGAGTAAATCACACCGCTAACACCAAAACCCCAGCCCTGATCCCTGTTTTAACCCTCCAGATGCTGCCTCCTCCCGCAGCGTAACTGAGGATGGGAATAGCACATTGCAGCAGTGAGACGGGGAACTGTATCTGTTTTCAAGTGGAGCACCCTGGGCTCTGCTGTCTGCCACACTTCCCAGCGCCGGAGGACACAGAGCAGCAAGCCACAGGAGCCACGAAACCATCTCCACCAGCAGGGCAGATTTGGGGAACCTGTTTTCTTACCACAGCAGTCAGGACCAGCTACTTATCAGCCAGCGCAGCTCAGCTCTGACCTAACACTTTGCATTTGCCCAGGGCCATCAGTTCCCAGCCAAGAGTAATCAGGGATAGGCAAGGGGCACAGGGCAGTCAGGAATTCCCCTCAGCACTTCCACTTCATCCACAGGATGCGCCTTGGGGCAGCAGGCCAGCCATAACCAAGGTAATGGCCGCCCCCTCCCATCCGTCCCTCAGCAGCGCCTCAGGGCAGAGGAGCCTGAGTGGAGAGGCAGGCCAGCCAATGGGACCCTGCGTCCACAGCTTTTAAAGGGATCGAGCCGGAGCCGCCATATCGATTTATAGATATTGCGGCAAACCCGATGCCCAGCTCTGCCACCGCGTCTCTAATGGATAGGGAGAGGAGGTCAGGGATAAGGGCTCTTGGATCAGGACAGACCTGGGACCACAGCCTTCTGGTGCCCAGCATGGCATCGCCCTGCTTTTCCAGGTCTCCCCTGCTGTGTATTTCAAGCTGCAAGGCAGGGGGAGAGTGTTTGTGTGGGGAGGGAGGGGGGATTAACCCTTTGACTTCTGAAGTAAAATACCTGTTATTTCCCTCTCAACCAAACACCCGCCTTCCCCACATCACAGCCACCCTACTTCTGGCCTGTCAGCCTGGGCACAGCGCCCTCCTGCAGCATCCAGATGGGCTGCAACAGCCAGACAAGGAGGGCTCCCCCCCTCGCACCAGCAGCCGCTGCACGCACGCTCCTCGGCCTGGCCTCCTCTCCCCCCTCGCACCAGCAGCCGCCGCACGCACGCTCCTCGGCCTGGCCTCCTCTCCCCCCTCGCACCAGCAGCCGCCGCACGCACGCTCCTCGGCCTGGCCTCCTCTCCCCCCTCGCACCAGCAGCCGCCGCACGCACGCTCCTCGGCCTGGCCTCCTCTCCCCCCCTTGCACCAGCAGCTGCCGCACGCACGCTCCTCGGCCTGGCCTCCTCTCCCCCCCTTGCACCAGCAGCCGCTGCATGCACGTGCCTCGGCCTGGCCTCCTCTCCCGCCCATGTGGCTAGGTTGCCTAGAGGGAGCCCAGAGGCTGGAAGGCGGCGAAGAGGAGAACTCTAGGTAGGATCAGATTGGTAAGGAGAAGAGCTCCCTGCCCTGAGACCGTACAGTCAGAAGCCCAGAGCCTGCTGTCAAATCGGTGTGGGTGGCCCCGGGTGCCCGTGTACAGCCCAGCTGACTTCAGCAGGACTCTGTGGTGGCAGGGGCCCAGCCGTGTGGCTTCAGGCTGGGAAAGCAGACGGCAGAGCATGTGGCGCTGAGGCATGTTGCAGCTTGGTTTTACTGTCACTCTTGCTCGGTTGCTTGGGTTTAGTCCCCTCCATCGGCTTATCCCAACCTCTCTCCTGGCCTTCTCCCCCCCTCCCATCCTCTAACACCAGCTTCCTCTCTGCCTCTTCACCCAGCCTCACCATGGTCAACACAAGAGCTTTCGCCCTTGCAGCCTGCCTGACTCCCACCTCACCCCCGCTCTCCACAGCTTGGGGGACGCGTGAGCATTCACAGCCACCACTTTACATCACTGCCCCACGCTTATGCACAATGGGGTGCAGCCGGCCTGGGCCGTGCTGACCAGAACGAGCGCAGGATTATATTGTACTCACTGCGAGGAAGACGACGAGCGCCCAGCAGACCAGGTTCCTCTTCATCCTGAGGGCCGACGACTGCAACAAGCCACGGAACGAACCTGCTGGGGACAAGGAACAGGAGGGTCACTGGTGAGTCAACCTTCCTCCATGGCTAGTTCAGTATCCAGCAGGACGGATGCACCTTGGCACCCTCATTACAAACCCGGATTTACCTTCAGCCCACACACAGGCCTGCTGTCCTGCTTATCCCTGAAAATTACAGGGAGCCGACAAGAAGCCTTAGAAACCTGGGGTTAGTTAAAGGAAAGAAACCAACAACCAGACAGGCTTCCTCCAACAGCGCGCGTCCCCTCGCCTTTGGGTCTGTGCCACGCAGCAGAGCCTGGAAGGGTTGCCAGTGATGTACAGCAGCCCTGGAACCTAAGTGGGAAACTCACCAGTGGCCATAACTATCAGCAGCGCTAGATTTACAGATTGGGCCTATATTTAAAACCTGCCTCTCTTTTCCGACATATCTGGGTAGTTACAGACCCCCATTCTTATCAGGCCTTGTATAACAGAAAACCTCCCCCATCAAAATGGGGAGAGAAGAAGAGAGACAGACAAGGGGGAAAGTTGTTCCATTGGACAGGCATATGCCTGGTTTGCCTTGCCAGCCCAGAAATTTCTCCTACAAAGTCTCCAGCCTCTCCCTGCAGGGCTGCAGCTTTAGAAAGCCATGTAACTAAGCCTCACGTCTCGTTTCCAAAGCCGCCAGCAAGGACTTCCACGCTGACTGATGCGTAAGGAGCTTGATGCAGTTACAGCGAGCCTGGCCTTAGAACGATTTTAAAGAGTGATGCATTAGACATTAATTGGGTCTACAGAGCCCGCAATTAAATGCCCAGAGACCTGCACTCGTTTAATATGATTGATTGGGTTGTCGGTGAATCCATCTGTCAAACGTTACAGTACAAGGCATTATTTCATTGCTAGCAGTGCATCCTGGGACTGCGTGTTGCTTTAGAGAGTTCTCTGGAGCGCCACGGGGATTTTAGGATTGGAGCCAGAGGCAAAGCAGGCACAAGCAGGGGACAGAAGCCAGCTGGCATCATTGCCAGCAGATAACATACGCTATAACTACGGGGTGAAATCCTGTCCCCACTCAAAGTCAATGGGAGTTTTGCCATTGACTTCAACGGGGCCAAGATTTCACTGCATCTTGATGAGGTTTGCTTCAGAACGCTGAGCGCAGCTGAAGCTTTGTGATTGGCCGCTAGTGAGGTCACACACTTCCAGTACCTTGTAAAGCTGCCCAAGTTGAGCCATTTCCCTTATTTCACCTCTAAATTTCATCCCAGGAAAGTGATTGTGCTGCCTCTCAGTCCCATCTCAGAGCTATAACTGCACTTTCCTGGATGGTTAGAGTCACGTGGCTTTCGACCTCTTGCTTTGGAGCATTAGCTCAGCATCTGCTACTGGCCCCAGAAATTCTGCTCATCAGGTGTTTATGCCTCAATCTTTCTGAATTTGCAGGCAGGCTTGGCAGAGGCTAGAGATTCAAAGACAAGAGGGGACTGGTGGCACAGAAAGCTAGGTGGCATCAGCTAATGCAAGGACTCCCTCCAGCTCTTAGAGGCTGGGTGTCCAGTTTGGCTTAGGCTGCATATGACCTATTCTGATGGTCTCTTGTAAACCCACCTCACAGAAGGCTGGTCTGACTGGCATTTAGCTGCTCCAGGAGTCTGGAGCTCAGTTGTTTGCTCTGGCAAAACAAAGCAAGGGAAACAGCGGTCAGGCAACGAGCACAGATGGGGAGGTCGATTTGTGTCATTTATAGAAACCCAGGAGTCAGGCAGCACTATCGACAGGGATCTCCTATCCTGGGCAAATGGTCTGCCCTTAGATTTGCACTTTGTTAGTGTCACGGCAGTGCCAATAGCAATCATGGCCCTATTGTGCTGTACAGACAATTCACAATTGGAATCGGTGAGAGTTGCCTGTACTTATCTAGTGGAAGAATTTGGCTCCTGGGGTTGTTTCTAGTCCCCCACCCCCCAAAACAGGTATTTTCAGCCTCAGCAATTGATTTTAGATTAGAGGAAAGGCAGGAGCACTAGGACGTCCTTGTGGAAGAGACTCATTCACAGGAAGCACCTGCTAGACAAGTACAGTGGTCTGACTACCTTAGATGCACCATACAGAGGGCAGTCTCAGATGCACTGCTGTATATGCCACAGCTAGGCACAACCAGGGGAACTACAAATACTGGTCAAATCCATCCCTGGTGTAACACTGGCTCCAATGAGCTTATACCCCCAGGGAGGGATTTTATCTAGTCCGTCATAGAATCATAGGACTGGAAGGGACCTCGAGAGGTATCTAGTCCAGTACCATGGCAGGACTAAGTATTATCTAGAACATCCCTGACAGGTTTGTCTCACCTGCTCTTAAAAATCTGCAATGACAGCTATTCCACAGCCTCCCTAGGCAATTTATTCCAGTGCTTAACCACCCTGACAGTTAGGAAGTTTTTCCCAACGTCCAACCTAAGCCGCCCTTGCTGCAATTTAAGCCCATTGCTTCTTGTCCTACCCTCGGAGGTTAAGGAGAACAATTTCTCTCTCTTTACGTACTTGAAAAGTTATGTCCCTCCCCAGTCTTCTCTTCTCCACACTAAATAGACCCAGTTTTTTCCCCAATCTTCCCTCATAAATCATGTTTTCTAGACCCCTAATCACTTTTGTTGCTCTTCTCTGGACTTTCTCGAACTTATCCACATCTTTCCTGAAATGTGGCACCCAGAACTGGACACAATACTCCAGCTGAGGCCTAATCAGCACGGAGTAGAGCAGAAGAATTACTTCTCGTGTCATGCTGACAACACTCCTGCTAATACGTCTTAGAATGATGTTTGCATTTTTTTTTGTGTGTGTGGACTTTAGCTGGATCCCCAGATCCCTTTCCACAGTACTCCTTCTTAGGCACTCATTTCCCATTCTGTATGCGTGCAATAGATTACTCCACTTAGGAAGGAACCCTTTGCATTTGTCCTTATTGAATTTCATCTGATTTACTTCAGACCATTTCGATTTATAATCCTACCCTCCATAGCGCTTGCAACCCCTCCCAGCTTGGTATCGTCCACAAACTTTATACGTGTATTCTGTATGCCATTATCTAAATCATTGGTGAAGATATTGAACAGAACCAGAACTGATCCCTGTGGGTCCTCACTCAATATGCGCTTTTAGCATGACTGAAGCGCTGATAACTACTCTCTGGGAACAGTTTTCCAACCAGTTATGCACCCACCTATAGTAGCTCCATCTAGGTTGCATTTCCCTAGCTTGCTTATGGGACTGTCATGCGAGAGAGTATCAAAAGCTTTACTAAAGTCAAGATTACCACATCTACCACTCCCCCCCTATCCACAAGGCTTGTTACCCTGTCAAAGAAAGCTATCAGGTTCGTCTGACATGATTTGTTCTTGACAGATCCATGCTGACTGTTACTTATCTTGTCATCTTCTAGGTGTTTGTAAATTGATTGCTTAACTATCTTTCCGCATACTGAAGTTAAGCTGACTAGTCTGCAATTACCCAGGCTGCTCTTATTTCCCTTTCTATAGGGGAGCACTGTACTTCCCCTTTTCTAGTCCTCTGGTATCTCTCCCGGCTTCCATGACTTTTCAAAGATAATCGCTAATGGCTGATATCTCCTCAGCCAGCTCCTTGAGTATTCTAGGATGTATTTTGTCAGGCTCTGGTCACTTGAAGACATCTAAGTAACTTTTAACTTGCTCTTGCCCTATTTTAGCCTCTGATCCTACCTCATTTTCACTGCGTTAAGTATCAGAGGGGTAGCCGTGTTAGTCTGGATCTGTAAAAGCAGCAAAGAGATGCATCCGATGAAGTGGGTATTCACCCACGAAAGCTCATGCTCCAATATGTCTGTTAGTCTATAAGGTGCCACAGGACTCTTTGCTGCTTTCACTGAGTTAGACCTCCAAGCGCCAACGAAAAGTTATTTAACATTTCTGCCACTTCCAATATTTTCTGTTATTGTTTTCCCCCCCTCCCTGAGTAATGGGCCCTCCCTGCCCTTGGTCTTCCTTTCGAACGTATTTATAGAATGTTGTCTTGTTACCCTGTATGTCTCTAGCTAGTTTAATCCCATTTGTGCCTTGACCTTTCTAATTTTGTCCCTACATACTTGTGTTTGTTTATATTCATCCTTGGAAACTAGGTCAAATTACAATTTTTTGTAGGACTCTTTTTTGAGTTTCAGATCATTGAAAATCTCCAGGGTGGTCTCTTGCCATACTGCCCATCTTTTGTATGCAGTGGGGTAGTTTGCTCTTGTGCCCTTAACAAGGTCTCTGAAAAACTGCCAACTGTCTTCCATTGTTTTTCCCTCTTAGACTTGCTTCCCGTGAGATCTTTCCTACCAACTCCCTGAGTTTGCTAAAGTTTGCCTTCTTGAAATCCATTGTCTTTATTGTGCCGTTTTCCCTCCTACCATTCCTTAGACTCATGAATGCTACCTAGATGTCAGGCCTAGATTTAAAATGTCCTGCTTTTGTGATTTTTTAAACGAAGCCTGGAGCGTTTCTTGAAGCCCTGCTTCCTGAGATTGAACAGCATGAGCTTATGGCAAATCTAGCTAAATAGAAAGCTGGCTTTATACTACTGCTTAGGTGGCAGATAGTCGACAGTAAACAGAGGTTCCCCACTTCTCATTTGGGGAATAGGGAGTTGAGCCTAGGTTAGTTTAACCACTTTTTTTTTTTTAAACTGCTACACAGCATGACTCAGGGATTGGCGCTCGAAGCAGAATGAAAGCACTTTACTGTATATGACCGCATCACATCAATATTGCAATAGATTTCTTTGATTTTCCTCATCAGTCCTTTTGGGAAGGGGAAAGGGAGCGAAGGCAAGAGAGAGGGAGACCCGCACAATACAAAGTTGACCTCAATGGACACATTATAGCAGGAGTGGCCAAACTTACTGACACTCCGTACCACCTACAATCATCTTCGGAAGTTTGAGAGCCGCAAGGCACGCACAACCTGCCCTGCGGGGCGGCGCCTGACGGGGTGTGGGCCTTCCGCCCCCAGTGCCCCTCCCCCCTCTGCTGGGCTAAAGCCCCTAGTCCCACCACCACCTTGTCACAGGGCAGAAGCCCTGAACTCCCCCACCCAGTCTCGTAGGTAGAGAATGGAGTGGGGTGCGTGGGGAGCTCCAGGAGCTGCACTTTTAATTGTAAAAGAGCCGCATGTGGCTCACAAGCCACAGTTTGGACACGGCTGCATTATAGGTTGTTCTCAAAATCTCTCAATTACTTATTGTCACCCTATTTGTTCTTTTTCCTTTAAAGGCAATATAATCCCGGAGAACTGTGCTGACCTACTGTGACAAAGTGGGAATGTTCTTAACATTTTCTCTGAATACTGCGTGTGCCTCAGTTTCCCCTCTGTATTACTCAAGCATCCAGGTGGTGGGATAAGGGTGTGTGATAGTTGCAGGGAGCCCTAGAAGGCAGGTGAGACTGCCGACTGGCTGCCTGGGGCTAGCGAATGGCAGACACTAACCTGGTGACTGACGGCCAGGCCCCCTCCTCTGCAAGAGGCAGCCAGAAGAGTTGGAGAACAAAGTGAAAGGTGCAGACCAGGTGACCTGTTTGCCTGGGAAAGAGACAAAGGATGGAGGAGAGGCACAATAAGGGCGTGACTGAGGCCAGGAAGTTGGAAGAGTGTTTGGGACTTGGTGTTAGGGGGCCCCCCCAAGAGCCCTGGATTCCCCCCCTCCTTGAAGATGGGCTTTGCTAAAAGTTCCTGATTTCTGTGCTAACAAGATCTGTTCTACGCTGGGTTCCTGTCAACTAATAAACCTTTTGTTTTACAAAGCTGGCTGAGTCACTGCTGACTGCAAAGTTGGGGTGCACGGCTTCCCCTGGTGTCCCATCCATATGGAGGCACCCACAGTGCTGCATGCTCTGGAGGTCAGACCCAGGAAGCGCCAAAGCTAAGCAGGCTTCTCGCTCTAGTGAACATGTGCCGGGGGGCGGGGAACTGCAACAGAGTCCTGGCCGAGCTTAATTCAGAGCAATTCCAGAGCACCAGACTGACACACCTCATGTCTAAAGCAGCATTGTGAAAGGATTGAACAGGAAGAGATTAGGGTTTTTTGACTGTGAAAGAAAACCTACAAACAAGTTTCACCTCAATCTAGTGATGAGTAAGTTTAGTGAGAGAGAGAGAGCGCTTGTGAATGGATACCTCCAAATGCTCTAGACATCTGAACTTCACCAGCACAGTTAAGCACAAAAGGCTTGTTTTATTTATGAAAGTGTATCGAGCAGGCAGAGCAAGGACCTGCGAGTAGAAGTGTCACCGGCTCACGGATTAGCTGGTTGGGGGGTGGGGGGGAGCCAATTTTTCCACAGGCAAAATTTTAATATATTTTTCAAAACTGCTCACAAAAATGTTTGTTTATTCAACTAAAACCCAAAACCAGATGCTGAAAAATTCAGTTTTCAGGAACTGTTTATGAAAAAAAAGACTATGTTTGAACACCAAATCTTTTAAAACTGAAAATGAGACTCAACACAACATTTTTTCCACTGATAATGGAGGGTGGGGAGGGGGAGAAAGTTTTTTCCTCCCAATAAATATCTTAAAAAATCCTAAAATGAAAAAAATTTACTAAAAAAAGTTTTCATTAAGTCTGTAAAGCTATTTTTCCATCTACAAAAAGCTGTTTTGATCAAGAAATTTCAACCACCTCTCGAAATCCTACCTCCATATTGCCACAGTCTCATTCCCCACAAGGTCTGTAAGATGAGGACACCCCAGTGGGATTGCAGAATTGGGCCTCTGAAGAACTTTGTTACGCTCCGATGAGAGACGGGGAATGCAAGAGCCAAGGAGTAATGGAGATAAGCGACCAATGATCGGTCTCACAGAACCATAGTCAGCTAAAGGCTCTGAGTTAAACGCATGCAACAGCCGCTAAAGTGCAGGCATTTGGCCGAAGGCAGAATTTAACTTTAAGTGTGTCATCAGGCTTCCTGCTTCACCAGGAGTTGCTCATGTGTGTATGGGAAGCAGGTGGGGAGATGAGGCAGAGGAATGAGTCCATTCCTGCAAAGATCTATGCATCAGCCACTGCCAGCAGCAAGACACTCAATCCAGCGTCCCAGTCAGCACACCCCACCAAAAAAAAAAAAAAAAAAAAAAAAGGGTTAAAGCAGTTTTACTCATAGGGAAGAGACTAAAGCTCACACATCTTTAGATTCCAGCTACTCCAGTTCAAATGTGCCCTGTTTGCAAGTAGATTCAGACTCTCCAGCCTGGAAGAGCCCTTGTGATCTAGTCTGACCTCCTCTGTAACACAGGCCACAGAACTCACCTCCCCCATACATTTTTTCCTCTTTCTGAGAGTGCCACAAACTCAACCTGGGACCCAAGAGCCGGGTTCTGCCCCTTTTCTGCATCAGCACCTGTAACAGAGGCTGAAGGCCTTCTTCAGAAACAGCTGGGCAGCCAGGATTTCATCCAGGGATTGTGCTGTGTCTTTATGAGATTGCTTCAAACGAGTGGCTGCGGGTGAGATCACACACACACACACACACACACACACACACACACACACACACTTTTCTTCTATAAATTCCATGCCAGAAAAGCAACCCTGCTACCTCAGTCCTGTCAGGGCAACAAGTGCCCTTTGACTTCTTGCTGTAAAGCTCAGCATCTGCAACTATACCCAGAAACTCTGCCTGCCAGATCTGGGGCTCAGTCACTTCCTAAATTTGCACGCAAGCTTGCTCAGGCTATAGCTACTCCTGTGTAGTGCTGGTGACCTTACAGGTCTGTTGTCTCTATAGGAACAGTGGGGCAGCCCTATCACCTTCAGGCTATTCCCTGCGGGTCCCCACAGTGTTGCCAACTCTTGTGACTTTATGGCGAATCTCACAATACAGTATTTGGGGCTTACCAACAAACCCCACAGACAGCCAGGAGGTAAAGAAAAACCCAGAGTTTGGGGTTTTTTTTTTAAATATCATGTTTGTTTATTTTTTAAACCAGACTTGTGATTTCTGAATGACAATACCACCTATGGAAGCCCCACCTGGAACCTCACAGCACAGCTGGGGATGTACAGGTAGGAACAGCCTCCAGCTGGCTCGGCAGGATTAACAAATATTTTTATCCTTGAGCTCAGCAAATCTGGCTCTGAAGCAGATCTGCTGAGTGATCAGGTGCCACTGTTCCACAGCCTCTTATCAGAGCATCCAAGCTCCCCAGAGTCTCATTCTGTGCTACCTGGCAGCGGCAATGGGTTGGTTTTTTTTGGGGGGGGGGTGTATGTGCGCAAGGAGCATGGCACTGCATCAGTCATTTCCCTCTGGGGCTGCAGAGTTTCATGGATAGCACTAAGGGGAATGCAATCCCAGGCACAGCACTTTTTCCAGTGTATTTCCCCTAGAAACGTGTATGGACAATTCACATTCCGTGGCCGAGCAGCAGACACACTGGGAATAAGGTGGTCTGGGCTTGCTAGCAGAGAGCTGAGTGTACGAATGCTATTTTTAAATGCAGCATTAATACCCTTCACACCCGCAGAGTGTCCTTCCCCCCCAGAGAACCAAAGCCATTAAAGATCATTAAACTTCACAAACTCTACTGCAAGTAATGCATCATCCCACGGAGAAACCGAGGCACACCCCGTTAGCTACACTGCCCCGAAGGGCGGAGAGCTAGAGCTAGTGGTCTTGTGTAAACATGTATGGCTACATCTTCACTGCCCCAAAAGGTGTTTAGGTAACTAGCTAAAACAGGGTAGTTTTCTGTAAATCTTACTCCTGGTCTATACTTCAAAGTTAGCTACAGCACTATGCCAACCTCACCCACAGTGTAGACATGGTTACGTCAACGAAAGAACACTTCCTTTAGCGTAGCTACTGTCAGTCAGGGGTGGTGTTACTACAGCGACAGAAAACCCCCTTCCCTTGCTGCGTCCACACCAGGGGGCTATGCTGGTATAGCCACAGCCACCTAGCTAGGGCAGGATAATCTCGGTCCTGTAGATGTAACTCTAGTGGTGACAAGTACAAGTACATTAGTTTTTAACTGTGATGGAGCCAGGTGACTCAATCACAGGTGCAGGGGATAGCATTGACCTCACCTGGCTACATCGCGGTAAAAACTCCTGTGTCTTGCTGTAAAATCCTAGGGGAGACAAGCTAACTAGCCCATGTGCTTTTGTAGTGAGATCACCAAGATCTCCTGGCAATGAAGACAGAGCCTAAGAAAAGGTGGTTTTCCTTTTAACAAGTGTTAGCAAATAGGACTTAAACACTGCTTAGGGCCCATCGTAGATAGGGTTTAGCACCTTGGGTCAACCACGACCAGCTACCCGTCTTTGAAAGCGTTAAGTCCTGGGTGCGAAGGACTCATTTGCTAACTTCAGCAGAAAGCCAGCACTTTTTCCTAGTTTAGGCAAGGGACGAGAGCCAGGATTCCTGGGTTCTATTCCTGGCTGTAATGCCCACAGAATGCTGCCTCCAGGGTTATGTGCCGCTTGTGTGGGGTGATGATGGTGTTCTCACCTTTCATGGGAGCAGCAGCAGTTTTCCACTCTGCCTATCCTGTCCCAGTGAACGCTGCCCTTTTGAGAGATGCATGCGAGCAGGAGCAACCCCCACCCCGAGCCAGCCCTGTCATAGCCACTCTATGGAGCCCTCTGTGCTCTCCCACCGACAGACACTTCCCGGGGTGGGTGCATGCAAACCACCAGGCTCCCTGGTCCCCACCTACTGGAGAATAAGAGCCAATTCCACTGTCTTACAAGAGGATGGCAGTAAAGACACTCAATATACAGTCACCTCCACTCTCACCATAGGAGCCAAGCAAGCCACACGTGATCAAAGGCACCGCACTGCTGGTTCAGCTCTTGTCTTGTCCCCGCTGGGGTTAAGCACCAGACAGCCTGGCCTCACTGCAGGATGAAAGCTCTGAACCACCCCACCAATCTATTTTTGGCCCTGCAGCTCTCTCTCTCTGGCAGAGGCTTCCCTGAGGCGGCCTTTCCTAAGTTAGACACCATAGCAGCTATAATTAGGCACCATTCAGCAATCTTTCCACTGAAGTCTCCTCAGGAATATGGCAAGCATGGGCAGCCCCAGCTTTAGGGGAGAGATTTAGCTTTGCTAAGGCTGCAGATTCTTCTGCAGAAGGGAGGAAATACACAGGACTTTTGGAGATGATTTAAGGAAGACTGGGCAATTCCCAGATAGAGTCAGGACTCCTGGGTTCTACCACCAGCAGGAGGTGCAATCTTGGACAAGTCAGCTCACTGCCTTGTGCCTCAGTTTCCCCACCTGTAAAATGGGGATAGTGATATCCCTATGAGGCAGGGAAGTGTTGGGAGGACCAAGGTTTGCGGAGTGCTAGGCGATGCTCTCATGGAAGGTGCTGTGCACCAGTAGGCAATGAGGCTTCCTCTCTCTACAAACGTGCACCAATTTAATTCCAGCAGTGCAAATTCCTGTGAGGACATCGATAGCCCAAGGCTGTTCCTAACACAAGGATTTAAACCAAAATAAGACGATGTGCACAGTCTTTTGTGCCAGTTCACTCCTGCAGTAAAGCCTGTGCAAGTGTCTTGCGTAGGAAAGCCCTGAAGTGGGCAGCAATTGACACGAAGATTTCCATGAAAAGGTTCGGCAGACTCTGTTTCCACATCTACAGCAGGGGGTTTCCAATCTTTTTTCATTTGCGGAGCCTTAAAAGATTTCAAATGGAGGTGCGGATCCCTTTGGAAATCTTAGGCAGTCTGCAGACCTCAGGGGTCCGAGGACCACAGGCTGAAAACCATGGATCTGCAGAAACCACTTCCCTTTTAATGACAATTGTGCTGGATTAATTTAAAACTATGGGCAGTTGTTCGAAAGCTTCATCCACTCCTCCACGTTCTCTGGAGCAATCACACTTCATTTGTGATGCAGTCACGTGTCACACTCATCCCATTCCCACTGCTCTAATTAAATGTAATTAACTACTCACTATTAAAGCCTGACTGAGACATGAATTTTCCCAGTAGCAGGGCTGTAAAAAAAGGTAATAGTGCCACTTTAGATTCCTACAGCACTTACCATTGGATGGAAAGTATCTCAAGGCACTTTAGTGGCAAATTTGGTCTCCCAAGATGTAGAGTGAGCATAACTCCACTGACTTCAATGCTTTATGTTAGCTGCAAAATTAAGCCACACGGCTCCTAGGGAAATTAATCCACCACTGAAATGCAACCACCTCTGGAGTGAGGTGTGGCAGTCATGATGCACAACAACATTCCACAGTCCTGAACAGCTTATCCGATAGGACCTAAAGGGAGGATTTATCAATGGTATAGATATTTGTGTCCCCAAAAAATTGAGTGCTTAATGTCAGACTTTCAAATTTAAAATCAGTGAAACAAGATTGGAGAGAAATGGGTGTCATACCTTCTTACTACAACACAACAGAACATAAGTCCTGCTAAGGGAATAGAAAAGTCTGAGTGAAATCTATCTCCAACATTTAAAGCCTTGCTAGCATAGTTTAAAGTGAAATGGGGCAAGATGTCCCCATTTGTTTTTAATAGTGGCAGAAGAAATCCCCCATTGCCTGGCTACTATTGTAATCAAGATAGTCATTTACACCTTGTGGAGGGAGGGAGTGTGAGTGTGAGTGTGGACTCCTGGGTTCTTACCCTAGTCAAAGGTCATGAAGTGAGCTGATGGCAGTCTGGGTGTCAGGAGGCTTAGTTAGCACTTTTGATCATTAAAAAAAGTATTAATGGTGACAACAGTTCTCTTCTGCAGGGGATTTCACACTACATTGCCATAGCCCCTAAAGAGAGCCTGCCACGGAGGCTGCAAACCCAGTTGGAGACAATCTTTGCTCCAAAGAGTCTGCATTCTAACTGGACAAGACAAACAGTGGCAGGAAAGGCAGAGGCACAGAGGTGCCCAAGGTCACCCAGAGGATCAGTGGTGCAGCTGGGAATAGAATCCAGGTCTCCCGGTCACATCAGGAAGAAGGAAACAGGCCAAGATGTTTTACCCCTTGGCTAATCTAAATAGAAGTCACACATATCCTCATTACTTCAGGGGAGGGGAGGAGGGCGAAGGAAACGCCCACTAATTTACAGAGTTAATACCTCCTCCCATGTGGTTTGACTTGCTGTACTACAAATTGTACATGACTCCGGGTTCCAGAGAACAGTGACGTCTTGAAAGTTCCCATTTGTGAAAGGGAGTTTGAAGTTTTCCCCATTTTGATTACTCAGAAACTTCTTCCTTATAGTTGATAGTGAATCAGGTGTCCTCCTGCATGCTGAAGTGACTAGATTCATTCTTTAGAGGAAGTTCTCATGCCTTAATGATCTAATACAAGGCATTAGGCAAGGCACTGGTGAGACCTCATCTGGAATGCAGTGTGCAATTCTAGTCTCCCATGTATAAGAAAGATGAATCCAAACTGGAACATGTACAGAGAAGGGCTACTAGGATGATCCAAGGAACAGGGATCCTACCTTACCAGAGGAGACTTAAGGAGCTTGGCTGGTTTAGCCTAACCAAACGAAGGAGGGAAGATATGATCGCTCTCTACAAATGTACGGGGGGTGGGGGGGGAGGAGAATATAAACACCAGGGAGGGAGACGAGTTAAAGTTAAGTGCCAATGTGGACACAAGAACAAATGGATACAAAGTGGCCATCCATAAGTTTAGGCTTGATTAGAAACTATCTAATTACAAAGGAGTGAAGTTCTGGAACAGCCTTCCACAGAGAATAGTAGGGGTAAAACCCCTCATTTGTTTAAAGACGGAGCTTGTAAGTAAGTTTATGGTACAATGAGATGGGCCACAGTGGCATGTGGCCCCTCTGTGACTTATTAGCAAATATCTCTAATGGGGAGAGATGGGACCCTAGCAGGGGAGGGCTCAGTTACTACAGAGCATTCCTTCCCGTGTGTCTCTTGTGCACATGCTCTGGATCTAACTGACTGCAATATTTGAAAAGGAATTTTGCCCCAGGTCAGATTGGCAAAGACCCGGGGTGGGAAAGAGGGGTTGCTTTACTCTGCAGCATGGGGTCACTTGGTTTGAACTGGTGGGTTCTCTGTAACTTGAAGTCTTTAGACCATGATCGGAGAACTTCAGTGACTCAGCCAGAGGTTATGGGCCTATTACAGGAGTGAGTGGATGAGGTTCTGTGGCCTGCGATGTGCAAGAGGTCAGACTAGATGATCATGATGGTCCCTTCTGGGGCGAGAGTCTACAGTAAAGATGAAATCTCCAAGCTGTACTCTTACCTAAGACATGCAGCCTTGTGTTGTGGTTATTGTCACCCATGTCTCCCCCACCACATAATACCCACCTGTAACGTGTCCCTCTGAGGCAGGGGCAGTCTTAGCTTATGTTTGTACAGCACCCAGTACATGGGGCCCCGATCTGGACTGGGGCCTCTGATGGAGTGTAGGCTGCAGTCTGAACTTCCGGTGTGGGTGTCCAGAGTCAGACAACTAAAGCTAGATTTAAGGATCCAAATTTAAAATGGCTGTTTCCCAAGGGGCTGAGAACCCTTGGGGAGAGGCCATAAAACCCACCAGTTTTGGTTTCGGTGCCTAATTCCCCTCCCCTACATTTGAGAAGTTCGGTCTGTCTCCAGCCCAGCCTAAAAGACATGGAATTGGTGCCGCGTGATGGCTCTGGTGCCTAGCGGGTGGTCCTGCAAGCTCCTACTTCCCCAACACAGCTTTACTGTGAAACCCTTCAGTGCTTCCCCCCAAAACAGCACCTAAGGAGGCAGCGGAAGACAACCTAGTATGACCACAGGCTCAGGAAGGCAGAAACCTCTTGTGCTGTACAACCGTGTCTGCATATAGGGATCATGTTCTACTCAAAGGCAGCCTTGCCTTCCGAGACAGCAAAGGGCCAGAACACGACTCCTAGTTTGGGGACATAAAAGGAATTGACTGAAGTGCAGCAAGAGTTCAGAACAGTGAGATTTCCAGGAATAAAAGCCGAAGGACAGAGAGGTTTGCATCCTGGGGGAGATTATGATCTCTCCAGGAACTCAAAACTCAGTATATGCAAAACCTCACATGTAAATAAGACAGGAGAAGCATCAGATGCAACCCCGGGGCATATGCCAGCAGGTTGCTTCTGACAGGAGCTATTCTGAATGAAATCCTGGCCCTGTTGAAGTCACTGGGAGTTTTGCTATGGACTTCAATGGGACTAGGAATTCACCCTGGCTCTGTGACCCGTGTTAACATACAGCGCAGGATGGGAGAGGGCGCTGGGTCCGGCCTTCCTGCTGCCTGCAGAGCAGAGGCACAAGTGGTCTCTGTTGCTGGAGAAGGCAATTAGAGAGAGACTGAGGAGGATTCCCACCCCCAGCAGCCCTGCAAGTGGCCCCTTTGTTGTGCTGGCCTGGCAGTGGGCCCTGTATGGTCACTGGAAGCCCTTTCATTGACCAGCTGGCTGAAAACCAGCATGTTATGCTGGAGCTGCTGGCCTCTTTCTGCGTGGCCAGTGGTGCTACATGAGTGGCAGACAGCCCAGAGAAAACAGCAGCTGGCCAAGATTTTAAGTAGTGGGGTTTGACACCCCCCCCCCCCCAAAAAAAAAACCTTATGGAAAACCCTAGAGAATTTAACAGGGGAGGATAAACCTTCCTGTAGGGTTGTTTTTGCATCACCCTATAGAATTAATTGAGAATTATATCCCTGCTTTGGGACGGTTCAGAAAAGCCACAGAAAGAGAATTTAATACCCCATTCTCATCAGGTGTTAGGAATAATTGCTATAGTAACCTACTGGCTTCCTGCTTCTTACAGTCTACAGGACCTTTCATAGAGGTTATAGCATCAAGGACTTCCAAGACTTTCTGGCCTGTGCGGGGAACTGGACTGACACCACTCAGAAAGGTGCAGTGTTCGAGCTAACGACGGTGCAAATCAGGTGGAATGTGCGTGCGTACGGGGTTGAAAAATGGACACGCGCCTCTCCTCGTGTGCGGGGGACAGCAGCATAGGTGCTGCAAGTCAGCGCCGGCTGCCCGGAGCCCCATGGTGCAGCTGGAAGGTGGTTTGAGACCAAGCTCCCCAGTGGGGGCTTCTTGGAGTGCTACAGTTTGGTGCGTTGTTTTCCTGAAGAACAGTGGCCCCAGACAGCACGTGGTCCTCTCCGAACACAAGCGAGAGGCAAACCGTCCCCAGGGTGCTGGCTAAAATGTTGCTGTGCCCTTTACTGGGGGAATTAATTGCATTTCATGGCTTTGTGTAAAGTGTCACAGGGCTTCAGCTGTCAGACAAAGAGGGAAACAGTTTCCCAGGATGCATCAGGGGAAATACCTGCCAGGCATTCGCTGTGCCTTTTGTAGCGGAGGACAATTGCCATGGAGAGAAACAATGTCTGAAATTCAGCAGAACAGAGACGGACCGACTGTGCCATGCATTCAGCTCCTGCCACAACTCCACCCACCTTGTGTGGGTGTCAGGTTAGCAGCATAAGTGGAAGCAATGTACAGATTTGCTATTCAGAAAAAAATATCTGCGTGGGTCTCACAAGAGAGGGGCCTCAGAGACATGCTGGACTGAAAGATGCTGCAAAGCACTGAATCAGTGAGACTCCAGGCCTGTCTCAGAGAAAACAGGGCAGTTCCTGCTTATTGTGCAGAGACTGCTCCCCCAGGTTAAATAAAATCTCTTGCTGGTTCACGAGCCATCTCCAGCTACTGCTCACCGCAGCGTCTGTCTGATTTAAACAAACATGTTATTTCAGTAGGTAACCTAGATTCAGTTGGAGCAGAAGTGTGGCCCATTTCTTTTGTCATTTTCATCTCCTATATTAGCAACAAACAGCACAGAGAACATAATATAGTGGAGCAAAGAATCCTGTGGCACCTTATAGACTAACAGACGTTTTGCAGCATGAGCTTTCGTGGGTGAATACCCACTTCGTCGGATGCAAGATGCTGCAAAGCACTGAAAGCTCATGCTGCAAAACGTCTGTTAGTCTATAAGGTGCCACAGGATTCTTTGCTGCTTTTACAGATCCAGACTAACACGGCTACCCCTCTGATACTGAATGTTCCATTATGTTATGTAAGAAACATTCTGCTAAAAATACACCTTGCAATGGCAGACGGTTGCTCGTAGAAAATCACTGTCTCAACCTGGAAATATTTGAAATTTGTTGAAGATCTTGTACATTAACCACTGTTGAACACTGCCAGAGATGGATAGCGATGGGGCAGCAATACTGGAGAAGCTGCAGGTATGCATGGGGATTATGAACAAACAGCAATAAACAAACTATTTGGGGCCAGAGGGAGGAGTGGAAGCTACAGAAAGGGACATATGTATTGAGAAGTAGATTTATCAGTTGATTTGACAGTCCTACTGGCACAGGTTTAGCAAAAACCAAAACAACTGATGACGTTTCTATTCCCTTGCCACCTCTGAAGGAGTGCTTTATTAATAGGGCTGGCAAAAGCATCCCACTGCCAGAGGGCAAGGGGTTCACTGGTATCAGGTAGCGAGTTTCACCTGGCCTGACTAGTTCAGGTTACGCCAATTATGACGCACGTGAATAACCAACTCTACACTGATCATTAGTGTTCCCACGTGCTGTGTAAATGGCCAAAAGACTGCACAAATATGAAGGAAATATGGGACTCAAGTGGGTTTGAACCAGACAAGCCTGAGGGACTGGGTAAACAGGTTCCCTCCCTGCCCCCCACAAAGGAGACCAGTGCCTCCTTACAGGTGGAATCACAGTCAAGTGGCCATTCACTGGCATTTCTGAGGCTGCAAGGACAGATCAATGTGCAGAGCAGAAAGCACCAGCAGGAAAGAAACCAGCATGGAACCTTCTCCAGACTCCCTGACCCCTTTCCTCACAGCACGTTTAAAGCAGACTAGACTATAAGAGAGGGGCAGAGAACCCCAGGGATCTTTCTCTGAAGATGACAAAGGAACCAAGCCCCTTGGGACTTGGTGGGAGATCCTGACCACAGGGGTGGCCAGTCATCCTGCTGGCAGGTCGACTGGTAAGGAAACTACCTTGAACAAAGCCTGTAGAGTTATGGGTTAGTCACTAGAAAGCCTTCTGCTCCTTTGCTTGTTTCTGACTTTATCCCTTCCAAGTTCCACATGGACTCACTAAAAGCCTCTTTCTGATTAAATAAAAAAGTGTTTTACTTTGTCTCTAAGTCAGCCCAGTGCAGGGTTTCACCTGAAGGGGTTGATAACTGCACTTGAAGCAACCAGCTGCTGTGCTTTTGTCTCTTGAAAGGAGCGACAGACCTTAGTACTCCTCTGAATGATCCAGGGGCGGGCGGCCATTTCAGGGCACAGTCGCGGGAGATTTGGAACCGTTGGTGCATCGGGGTCACTTGGCTAGTAGTAACCAAGGGAGGAGGGATAGGTCAGTGGTTTGAGCATTGGCCTGCTAAACCCAGGGTTATGAGTTCAATCCTTGAGGGGGCCACTTAGGGATCTAGGGAAAATCAGTACTTGGTCCTGCTAATACAGGTATATCTCCAACCAGAGATATGGTAACGATTACTATGGCTACACTCAGCTTCTGACAGCAAGGTACTTATTGTAATGGAATCAGAGCAGCTGAGAGGACATGGGCAAACTTCCTGGTTCAAACTGTTTTTCTTGCTGCCTGGTAAAGGAAGACACTTCAATCTTCCTAACACCGTTGGGAGGTCATTACTACATGCAGTCCCCACTAGGGAAACTGAGGCAGAGAGGTTAAGCAATTTGCTCAAGGTCATGGGCAGAGCTTGGATTAGACCATGGGAATTCCTGGCTCCCAGCTGTGTGTTTCATCCCCACAAAGAGGCACTGGTTATTTAAATGCTCCTCCTCTGTGGAGTGCTAGTGGCAGTAAATTATCCCAGATTAATTGCACTTAACAGTTTCATGTGCAGACACCCACAGAAAAGGGGTGTGTGCGTGCGCGCGCAGAAGTTCAGATACCAAGCTGCCCTACCGGAATGCCGCTGGGGCAGGAAAGGCACAAGGGAAATCTGGGCTCAGCTGCCAGCATCTGTATAGTCAGACAAATGCATCAGCATCAATTAATTCCTAGCAGGCACCTGCAGCATCCTAAACTGTCAGTCATGTGTATTAAAGCCTGGCAGCTTGGTATCCTGGCCCTGCCGCCCCCCCCTCCCCGCCCTTCCCCAAGTACACACAACTCAAACCAAGCTACCAACAAGCGTCCTCTTGCTGCTGGACCAGCACAACCTAGGGAAATGGATCCACAGCTACGAGCGCTGTCATCCAGCCAGACTCCAGCTCTGCATGCTGTCAGGGTGAGTGGCTGCATTCCAGAAAAAATCTTTTCCAATGCAGCACACCCTCCTCCACCTCAATACAGCACCGAGCCTCATTAGCCAGGAGAGCACAAGCAGGGAAGCGGTCAGTGGTTTGTCTGAGGGGTTAGATAAAACAGGGAGGTGTTTAGACTCAGAGGGCACCTGGCAGCCCAGCAGCTCTGCTCCAGCTCCTGCCTGCCACGTGACAAGCCTCGATCTAGGATGAAACCCTGCAGCTGCAGAGCGCCAGGTATAGCCATCCATCACCTCCACACTGTTCCCAAGGCTCCCGCTGGGTCAGGCACTGCTGTCACTTACACCAGGGACATACCAGTGTAGGACCAATGAGAGATCAGAATCAGCCCCAAGGGCACCAGCTCCCTCCCTCCCTCTCCCCCATGTGCTGGTATTTATTAACCCTTTAACTCCTCACACTTATTTCTATTAGAGTAGGACCTAGAGTCCACAACAGAGATCAGAGCCCCTTTGTGCCAGGCAGTTCCAGAGAGCTAAACAGGCAGGACAAAGGGTAAGAGGAGAAGGACTAAGAGGCACAGACAGGAAGGGACTTGCCCAAAGGCAACAGCAGAGCTGGGTACAGAAGGCAGGTCTCCTGACTCCCAGCACCGGACCCCTCATTTCCACGTCTCGGAAGCGCCATGGACCACTATGGCACTGGATCTGTAGCAGCAGCTACTGCTCTTTGCTCCTAGGATCACTCACCCAGCCCACCTCGCTGCTGATCAGAACCCTGCTGGGGACGCAAAGAGAACAATTCTCTGGACTCAGCCTGCACCGTCCCACTCCGCGTCTGCTCGCTGAGCCGCCCTGAGCGAGAGCTGCTCATTTCCACAGACAGGCTCATTCCCACCCTGCAGGGCCAACGCAGCGACGCGTGAGCGAGCCGCGTTCCATTCCGCCTCATGCATCAGCGCCTAGGTTATCGGCCGGGCTCAGGCTGCAGATCCCTCTGGCTGGTGAGGATTTGAGAGGCTGAGTGAGCAGAGCGGATTGCGGACACCCAGGTGAAGCATGAGCCGCTGCAGCTGCCAGGTGAAGGTGGGTCGGTCTAGGCTGACTACACAGAACAAGAACTGCTGCTGACAGACAGACCCAGCGTGCGAGGCCCATGATCAGAGCCAGTTTGGCTCTAGCGAGGCTTAGCATGGAGCAGCATTAGTGTCAATCCTCTGCTGCTGGCTTCACAAGGCTCAAATCTTTAGAGCAGATATGATGGCAGAGGCTAATTAGGTTCCCTTTGCTTTGAGCCATATCAAAAATGGACTATAATCTCTGAGACTTGGGAAGCTTCAAAGAGATCCTGGGAGAGGGAGCTGCAGCGCGAGCGCTTTAATACCACTGATTGCAGGTCAGGCTCCTTTTCTGGGGCTACAGCTCCATCACCCTGAGGTGGCTGCTCTGAGGGAGCACATGGCATCTGCTATGGGACGAGCTCTCCTAGGAGAGGAAGGCAGCCTAGTGGCTAAAGCACTGGACTGGGATTTCAGAGCATGGAGTTTGAGTCCCAGCTCTGGCAGACTGGGTACAGCTTTAGGCAGACTGCTTGATCTTTCTGTGCCTCGGTTTACAACTTCTATCTGTAAAATGGGGAGAGCAGCATCGCCCTGCCTCACGAAGGCTTTGTGAGGATAATTCCATTAGTAGCTGGGAGGTGCTCAGATGACAGGGACTATATGGTATGTAGCCAGAGCCATCACTCTGACAGGCCAGCCCTGGACACATTCCATGCAGAGATACTGCACAAATTGCTCACTCCAGGGCTAATTTTTGAAAGTAGTTTTTGTTTGATAGAGAGCCTACCAAGGAGCTAGGTTACAATAATCCTGGTCATCTCCATTTACTACAGCAGGGGTTGGCAACCTTTCAGAAGTGCTGTGCCGAGTCTTCATTTATTCACTCTAATTTAAGGTTTCGCGTGCCAGTAATACATTTTAATGTTTTTAGGTGGTCTCTTTCTATAAGACTAATATAGATAACTAGACTATTGTTGTATGTAAAGTAAATGAGGTTTTTAAAGTGTTTAAGAAGCTTAATTTAAAGTTAAATTAAAATGCAGAGCCCTCCGAACCAGTGGCCAGGACCTGGGCAGTGAGAGTCCCACTGAAATTCAGCTTGCGTGCCACCTTCAGCACGCGTGCCATAGGTTGCCTACCTCTGTACAACAGTAACGGGCAGCATGGGTTAGTGTACAGGCCTGAATTCCCATCATATGATGCAGTCTTGGGTAAGTCACACTCCCTCTGCCTCTGTTTCACCATCTGTCAGGCACAGGTGTGGTGAGTATTAGTGTATTATCCACAAGGCACTTTGAGATGCTCTGATGGAAGGCGCTGCAGTATTAGCCAGGTCCAGCTAAACCAGCTAGCAGGCAGCAATGCTATTCCAGAGTCTCTCTGATGAAAGGAGATGCAGCACTGATGCTCATCTTTGGAGTCTTTATTGGCTGTTTGGCATTTGAGCCTTATAGGGTCATGCTTTTAAGTTCTCTGCAACCAGGGAGTACTAGAAACTTGTCTTTAAAAAATAAATAAATAATAATAATGAAAGCAGAGAGCTACACAAATTCACCTGACTCCAGGAGCTGGGGCTATCAGGAAGACACCAGCCACTGTGTCTCAGCTTACCCATGCATTTCACAGTAATTTGTCCAGGGCCAGTGAGTCAGCTGCACAGCAAGTAACCCAGGGATTTCTAGCTCCTATACCAAGCAGTAGGCAACTACAATTCCCTGCCCTGTGGGTAGGGGGAGTGCTCAAACTGAGCCGAGACCACCCTCCACTATAACAGCTCCCATTGATGAAAACGTGTCTGAGGTTTCGCTATGTGCAGAGGAATTAATTTGTCAAGTCATCCGATTCCTTCATTGCCTGCTCTTCATCACCCACCTGCTGCCAGACGGTCCGGGGCCAATCAAGCATCCAATGAGATGCATCACATTTGCCTAGATGTGCATTACACACCACTGAGGGTGTGTGTGTAGGGAATGAGTAGCTACGTGCCGCAGTGAAAAGCGGGCTGCGTGAAGACTGCAGTGTGTGGCTATGTGCACCCATAAGGGACTCCGGCAGCAGGATTAACAATAGCAATGTAGACAGGAGAGGCACTGCTTGGGCGTGTAGGGTACATACCTTAACGGTTCAGGGGTGTCCATCAGTGCCAACTTTCTAAGATGCTGGGTGGGGGGTGTTCTCCCCAGCTCTGCCCCCACTCCACCCCTCCCCATCTCCTGCTCTGCCCCTGTTCCTCGCCTCTCCCCCAAGGGCCTCCGGCACACCGCAGAACAGCTGATCCATGGTAGGTGCTGATGGTGGGTGCTCAGCACCCACTGGTAGCCCCCTTTTTTTTTTCCGGGTGGGTGCTCCAGCCTTGAAGCACCCACAGAGTCTGTGCCTATGAGTGTGTCTTTACTCGTGTAAGCAGTGGCTCACCATTGATACCCATGCTGGGGGGCAGGTAGTGTACGTACTCCACACACCATGGTAAGAAGTGTGCAGTGTAAACAGACCCTTGGTAGTTAACGTGGCTGGTGTCATGGAAAACATGGTCCATAAAGTCACAGGAGCAATTTAAAGAAGGAACATGCCGAGAGTTTCCATGACGTTTTTATGGAGAGCGACAGCCCTGCTCTCATGGGGCAGGAGCACCACTCAGCTATGAAGGAAGAGGAAGCTGTTGCAAAGGGGAACATCTGCTGTTCACCACTCCCAGCCCTTTCATGAGGCTCCTAGCACTGTAAGCAACAAGGGAGAGAACATTCCCCAGGCATCAAGGTTAGGGATGGCCAGAAAACCACAATTTGGGGGGAGGGGGGGAGGGAACACCAATCAAGAGGGGAGGGGTGTGCACACGTATCACACCCACCACAATAGCCTGGACACTCCCCTGGGATGCAGGAGACCTAGGTTCACGTCCTTGCCCCCACCTGAGCAACTGGATTAGTTTATCTTGGTCCCAATGAGCAATCACAGTGCAGAAGCCCTACCTGAGTGACTGTGTCCTCCCGGGTGCTGAGATCTCACTAGGACTTCTGGAGGGTTATCCCATGGCACGCTGGGCTGCCCTAAGCGGAGTCGCTCTAGGGTTCTTTCCCAATGAATCACAGCAGAACTGGTCCATCTGGATGCACAGAGGGAATTGTGGGAAGGCACTGGAGGACCATCAGCACTCCAGTGATTATGCCTGTGCCCTCACCGCAAAGTGGGCCGGTTACCAGCCCCAGTGAAAGCAGCACCTGGGCTCTAACCCACCCCCCACAGCTGGGCCAGCTGGCTGGGGTCAAAAGCACTGCCACACTCAGGGTCAGTGTGTGTGTGTGTGTGTGTGTGCGTGTGTGTGCATGTGTGCGTGTGTGCGTGTGTGTGTGTGTGCGCACGCGCGCCCAGGTAAGAGCCTGGCCTAACTCTGCAGTGAAGACAAAGCCTGAGTGCGACAGACATTTTACCCAGAGTTGCTTTCAGATCTGCTCTGCAGGCAGAGGTTTCCAAAGAGGTGGCTAGACCGGTGCTAGCCAGACAAGCAGGAGACATTGGGAGCCTCAGACACAGCAGCTCATTCCTCAGAGTCAGGTGATGCCCCTGGTCGTCAGAAGAGGCAGCTGGACAAGGAGCCTCTGGATGAGAAAAGGGTGGAAGTGGCCAGCAGCTGTTCTGCGCCAGTCACAATCCATTGCCAGCTGAAGTCACTCTGGTAAAACCAAACAGGCCAACTCTCTGGGGTGTGTGAACCTCACCCCCTCTCAGCACTGTCCTGTTCAGCAGGAGATGAGGAGTGCAAGGCCCCATGTAGATGGTGCTCAGACCAACAGCCCCACTTCATCGAACCCAGGTGGTGCCATTTCTTTGCTTTCTTGGTGCCTGCCTGAGGTTCGGGGCCAGACGAGAGTGACCCAGAAAGAACAGGAGGGGGTGGGGCAGAAGCTAGAAATGGACAGTGGGGACTGTGCCTGTTTTCCAGGACTGGACCGCTACCCTTTGCCAGTGGGGTCACATCATCTCAACTGCTTCTGCAGTTAGCAGATGTAAACCTGCCCACGGGCACAGCAAGAGCCGTGGGCCCTTTACCCACAAGCCATTGCCATTCAAAAGTCAAGTCAGCCACACACTGGGCCCGATTCTTCTTGCAAAGCAGCTTTGCTCAGGTGTAACTCCCTGATTTCTCTACAGCAACTCTTGATTTATGCCAGCACGAAGGAGGGGGAAATCTCACCCACAGCCTTGCTGTTGACCAGGAAACTACAACTTCTCTTTCCAGACACAGACCTTTCTTTTCTCACACAGATCTCCTTGCCTCTCACCTCGGGCTGTAATATGATCTAACAATTCATCACTGCACCAATTTTATATCAGTAAAAAAAGCATTGGATGGATGCAATTAGCTTGAAAAAGGTATTTCACCCTCCACCACTACGCATCACCTGGGATAGGTGGTGATGGCTAGGGGAAAAAATAATAAATCTTAAGTGCCAGGAACTCGGTTTCATTCAAAACCCAGTGAAACTAGAGGAGCTGCACCAGTTCACCCCAGCTGGGGATCAAAATCTTTGATCTCTCTTCTTCCCTCACTCCCCCTCTGTAGCTTAGGGGTAGCTATTCCAACTCGCAGCCACCTGTAGCTCTTGACACACTATTGATTGCTCTTGGCCTGACGAAGGACACAGGTGGTGCCAGCATTAGCTGTATTATGCCTGAGGCCAGGGCTAGGCAGCAGCACCTGCAGCAGATCTTTTCCAGACCACATGTTCCTTGAGAGAGAGACTTATTTTCAAAGCTGGTGGCACATGGTTAGGATGTTTGATGCTCTTCTCACTGCTACCACCATTACGGGGGATAGGGAGTCCTGGAGCATGCATGGGGTGACCTCACAGAAAGTTGAATTGCCCAGATTTAAGAATTTGGCCCACAGACCAAAGGATCCCAGCTAGACCTATTGTGTTCCTTGTAATTGTTCATCCTGAATACAGTGAGTTTCCTAGGGCTTTCAGGCCACTAGCAGCCTGTGCTGAGAGGGGAAGGATGCCTGAGTCATGGGGGAAGAGGATGGCTTTGATGAGATTAAAACCTCTCAAACTTCCCATCAAGCTTCTAAAGTTCAACTTCAGTGGAAAAAACAGGGGCTCCCAAAAAGTGACAGAAGACAGTCAGGGGTCTGGACTGGGAGCTGGGGTCTGTGTGTTCCAATCCTGGCTTCTTCCATAGTCTTCAGCAAGACACTTAGCAACTCTGCCTCAGTTTCCCATTTGTCAGTTAGGGATAATGGTTACATACCATACTGTCAGGGTTAGTGTTCATAACACACACAGCATTTACATCAAGATTGCCACCACTTAGTAAAGCATTAATAATACCATTGAGTTCTTACTCAGCACTTATCCATAGATCTCAAAGCTCTTCACAAAGGAGATTAGGGTCATCATCTTCATATGGGGAAACTGAGGCACAGATACATGTCTTGCCCAAGGTCATCCAGCAACACAGTAGCAGAGCAGGGAACAGAACCCAGGTCTCCCAAGTCCTAGTGCAGTGCCCTGTCTGCTAGGTTGCACTGTCTCCACCTGCTGCTCCTCCTCATCCCTTATAGCAGATGAAGGCACAACAGGGCTGAGCTTTTACCAGCAGAAAAGCTCTGGTCTGTCCAGATCTCACTGGGCAGATCACAGAACCTTAAAATAAAAATGTAACCACCACCTGGCAGTGAACGAATGTAGCAGCCGGAGGAAGAGGAGATTTGCTGAGCTTCACATAAAGGGCTGCTCTGAAATCAGACCCAGCAGGACGCTAGGACAGGGGAAGATGGAAGGGAAGCCATTGACAGACGGTTAAAGAGTCACTCAATGCTCTGAGCATTGAGCAGAGATCCCAGAGAGTCTATTGCCTGGTGTTAGCTGGGCAGGCCAGTAGAAGGCCTGGAGGACAGAAACATTCAGGGATGCTGAAGCAGAACCAGGAACAAGTAGCATAAGAACGGCCACACTGGGTCAGACCAAAGGTCCATCTAGCCCAGTGTCCTGTCTTCTGACAGTAGCCAGGTGCCCCAAAGGGAATGAACAGAGCAGGTAATCATCAAATGGTCCATCCCCCGTCTCCCATTCCCAGCTTCTAGCAAACAGAGGCTAGGAACACTTCAGAGATGGTTTTGCATCCCTGCCCATCCTGGCTAGTAGCCATTGATGGACCTGTCCTCCATGATATTATCTAGTTCTCTTTTTAACCCTGTTCTAGTCTTGACCTTCACAACATCTCTTGGCAATGAGTTCCACAGGTTGACTGTGCGCTGTGAAGAAGTACTTCCTTTTGTTTGTTTTAAACCCGCTGCCTATTCATTTCATTTGGTGACCCCTAGTTCTAGTGTTATGAGAAGGAAGTGTTATTACTTTGTACACACCAGTCATGGTTTTATAGACCTCTATCATATCCCCCCTTAGTCCTCCCTTTTCCAAGCTGAACAGTCCCAGTCTTGATAAATCTCGCCTCACGTTCAGTCCAGCCATGTGTAGAGGCCCCTATTGCTATGAGCGCCCCATTGTGCTAGGTGCGGTACAAACACAGTAGCAGACAGTCCCTGCCCCAAAGAGCTTACAGTCTGGGAGACAAGACAAAGTGTTGGTGTGAAAACAGAGGGGAAAGGATTTACCAAACGTCACCCAGCAGGGCAGTGGTAGAGCCAGGACTAGAACCCAGCTCTCCCTGCAGGACTGCCTGTCCCATGCAAACTCCCCTCATTACTGAAATGGCAAGTCCCAGCATAACAGAGCCTGGATAGTTCCCCCGACACACATGCACAGGGCAGCGGGGGTGGGAGGGGTAGTGCATTGACCTCAAAATGGCAAACACAAACAAGCAGGACTCCTTAAATTCTCTGCTCACTTCCATGCTCGTTTTCTACTTCTTCTATCAACAAACTGGCTTCAAAGTGTGGGCTTTATGCAGCGATCCAGCAGTCGTCACAGCTGAGTTCTCACTCACATGCAAGACAAACCTAAAATGCATGGCTGCCATCTCTTGGCTCTTTGCCAGGGTGAGTTTTTATTTGTCTGTTGCTGCTGCAGGCCCCTTGATTGTTTGCAGCCCTGTTTTTCTGAAACATCTTTGTTACAAGGGTACAGAGAGGAGCAGCTGATCTGTAAACAAATGCACACAAAGACCAGTCTCTCCAGCACATCGGTGGAGTTTTAGGCATCACATTTCAGTTGTGTTGTGGGGGAAGAAAACCAGTTAATTATTTGTATCACTGTAGCACCTAGGAGCCCTAGGCATGGACCAGGGCTCCATTGTGCCAGGTGCTGTACAAACGCAGAACAAAACTCCAACCAAAAAGAAAAGAAACCAGAGAGCCAGGTTTTATATACTCAGGGGGTGGGAGGGTAATTGTGTCACCTTGCAAGGGCATAAAAATCTACCCAGGGCAAAACTGACAAGTCTGGTATCACTCTCGAAGCTGAGCGACATCTAGAGTCACAAGGCCTTGTCTGAAAGTTAGGTTTTAATGCACAGGGTTATGGGTAAAATGCTGGGGCAGATTTTCTTCAGTAGGGTTTTCACAGCATTCCTTTGAGGGTAAACCCCACTTTCTCCAGCCTTTTAAAGGCTAGAGAAAGCCTAAAAGTGCTGTTGGAACAATAGGGTTGTGGGGTTTTTTGGCTGCCTTAGTAACCTCAATAATATTAGACCTCAAATCTAGGTTTTCCCTGGCGGACTCGAGTGGGAGCTCCCAGCCCTCCGCTGGAAGGGAAAAGCTGTTACATTGCCTAGAGAAGAGAGAGTGTATATAGGGCATATGAAGAGAGCCACAGAGAAGGAAGGTTTGCTCCTGTTTAATTCACTCCCTTTGTGCCACAATCCTGCTCATCCGGAGCCTCTTTATGGGAAGTGGGACAGACGAGCTGGAATGTCTAAAGGTAAAAACAAGCAGAGAAGTTGCACACAAAGCTTTTCAGGTCCTCTGTTCACAGTGACTCAGCAAAAGATACATAACCCCCTATTTCCCCCCCCCAAACGTCACACCCACCCACCCTTTAAATGAAAGGGAACTCTCAGCAAGCGACAGCCTCCTTTCGGGGCTCTCTGGCAACCGGCCAGTTCAAGGAGCTGGAGAGGACAACCTCTGCGGCTTGTTGCTACACAAAAGCAGCTAAGCCCCCTGGAAATGAAATGGGGACCTGGGCTCAGTGCCCTGGTGGGTCGCCAGGCCCTGCAGAACGAAGAGGGTTATTATAGAAATACGCAGGAGGCAGAACTAGAACGCAGCATTAACAATGAAGCGACCACGAGGCTTGTCCCTTGAGGATGAGCTGCAAGGCAGCCTCCCCCTCCCAGAGGGAACATTAGGACAACGCAAGTCAGCCACTGGGATGCTGTGACACTCTGTCACAAGATGCTGTGCTGGGGGAGGCAGCTGGGGACGGACAAGAAAGTTACTCAGAGACAGTGGGGGAGGGGAGGAGATGGCGATGAAAAAAATTTAAAGGGATACACAAAACCAGACCCATTTCTCACCCTAGCGACACCCCCAATGGATTAGAGCTACCGACTGTATCCAGCATCATCTAGTTTACCTTTTACCGCTCACTCTGCCTGGATGGTGATCTACACACGTCCATGCACTAGTACAAGGTGCGCACACACGTGCAAGCATAATAGTGCCCTACCAACAGAGACAGGACCAACTCCTACTGACAGCTCAAGCGGTCCTCCTTTAGCTCACGAGATAGAGGGGCTTTGTTTTTGGAACTCATGGGCCAGGGCTGCAGCTCTAGGCCCCCCCAAGCATGGGAGAACAAGGGACTGATACATCAGGTGTCTTGTCTGCAACACACAAATCCCCCATCACGAAGGCCGTTGGATTTGGGTTTCTGGTCCAGAAGGGAGAAAGGTTCCAAATTCAAAAGACAACCTGTCTGACTCCAAGACTGCATTGCTCCCTGAGACGCAGGCTGTCTGGTCATAGGTCTGGACAGTGCCTAGCACAATGGGAACCTGCTCCGTGAGTGGGATTCTTAGGTGTTACCATAATACAAACACCCCCTATTTTCAAGGAGATTCAAAAAGAGGCACAGTCTGAGCAAAGAACCAGCAGCTCTTTAGCCAACTCCCTCACTCGCTTCATGGGCTGGGAGGCGACACAAGACATCTGGCCAGCTCCCACTTCAGCAGAGGGAGGCCACTAACAATGGCGAGAGTGTTTGGAGGAAGGAGGGGGCAGCCATGAGTAATGCTCAGCAGGTACTTGGAAGATTAGCAGCTGTGCATATTTTATTCTCTGAGCCAGTCTCCTCCTGATGAGGAGAGAGAGGAAAAATCAAACTAAGCCTTGGGCCTTGTGACGTTATTGATATAAATTGGGACCATATAGAACATGGGTTGCAACCAAAGTCCTGTAGTGGCACCAAATCTTAGGTAAAGGGGGTCATATAAGGTGTCTAAGACCAGGTTATGGGTTGCTGGTTATGATTATGCTGTCTGTGTGCATGTATTATTTTTAGTTGAAGTTATGAATGTTGGCTCTATACTGTCTGTATTTCAAGTTGGTGCTGTGCTTCTGGGAAACATCCCAGACAAGTTGGTGTTAGCTCTGCCTAGCCTGCTTGATAGCCCATTAAGGGCCATCAGCTACACAATTGACCCATGGAGAGAAGGCAGACACGCCTTGTGACTCAGCAAAGTATGCAGGGACTGGCCCATGTGACTCCAGACTCCATTTTGCTGTAATTTTCCACAGTAAGGACAAAGAGGTTCTTACACCTGGAAGAGCCTATATAAGGCTGATGCCTCATCTCCATCTTGTCTTCAATCCTGCTTCTTACTTCTGGAGGGACTTTGCTACAACCTGAAGCTCTGCACAAAGGACTGAATGACCCATCCCAGTGGGGGATGTTCCAAAGACTTGATTTGAACCTGCAGTTTATGCCATCGCTGCTGCAAGCCTGAACTAAGAACTTTGCCATTACTGTATGTAATTTATTCCATTTAACCAATTCTAGCTCTCATCTCTACCTTTTTCCCTTTATGAATAAACCTTTAGATTCTAAAGGATTGGCAACAGCGTGATTTGTGGGTAAGATCTGATGTGTATATTGACCTGGGTCTGGGGCTTGGTCCTTTGGGATCGAGAGAACCTTTTTCTTTTATTGGGGTGTTGGTTTTCATAACCATTCATCCCCAGGACGAGTGCACTGGTGGTGATACTGGGAGACTGGAGTGTCTAAGGAAATTGCTTGTGTGACTTGTGGTTAGCCAGTGGGGTGAAACCGAAGTCCTCTTTGTCTGGCTGGTTTGGTTTGCCTTAGAGGTGGAAAAACCCCAGTCTAGGGCTGTGACTGCCCTGTTTCAGCGATTTGTCCTGAATTGGCACTCTCAGTTGGGTCCCGCCAGAACCGCCTCGTCACAGGCCTACACTACTTAAGAAAGATGCAGCTAATATGCTTGCAAATTCATTCCAGTAAGGGGCGCTACGAGTAGGGTGACCAGATCACAAGAGTGAAATATCAGGACACAGTGGGCGAGCATGTGTGTGTGATGGGACAGACACAGGTGCACAGCCCCGATCGGAGCCAGAGGCATAGGGGGTGGACCCATGCTGCGCCACACAGCTCCCCTGCCCAGCACCCCGTGGATCCACTATGCCCACAGCCCCCCCTACAACTCTTCCACCACAAATGCACAGTGTGTGCACACCCCCTGCCCATGTAAGGTTGGGACACAGGACAAGTCCCCTAAAATTGGGACTGTCCTAATATCAGGAGCTCTGGTCATCCTGCTGTGAGCAGCCAAGGGTCCCAGTCCTGCAAGGAGCTCAGCATGGTGCACCTGTGCGGGAAGCCAGAGGACTCCGCCCTGCCCACACTTGTGGATCCTACTTGCTGCCTAGGTCAGCTTCCGAACAGCTGCTGGGAGTAATTCTAGGCCGTATCTCCTCACCTCTGACAGGGCAGCATTCCCTGGAACATAAGCACCCTCCGTGTTAGATCTGTCTCCACTTCCTCAGCACCTTTGGGTAGCCCCCTAGGGACGGTTCCATCAAGTCTTCCCGAGCCCATGCTGACCCAGGGCAACTCCACTGACTTCAGCGGAGCTACCCCTAGCAGAGAGCATCTTCAGGCTGAAAACTTGACATGGCTCCCCTGGCTGGTGTGATTAGAAAAGGAACTGCCAGACTGTCTGCGTGTCCAGACCAGCGGCAGCAAGACCCCCATTTCCAGCCATCTCTCGTTCATGGCAGGATAAGGTGGGGGGGGGTTTAAAAAGCCACAGGATGACTAGAAGCCAGTGTCCCTCTCTAAGTGACCTGTGATTGGGCAGGAGAGCATTAAAAGGACAATCCCTGCACTGCCGGGAGCACCTCCCACACCCTCCCCATGGGGAGCCGAGCAGAGGGCGATTGCTGTGCCACACCTTATCAGCCTACTGCTCTTCCTTCTGGGGGACCCGCTGCCTACACATGCCAGGGATGGCCCCCGAACGCAACGTGGACTTGGCAAAGCTGGTATCCAGCCACACACGCATTCCATCTTCAGTCTCGTTCGCCTAACTTTGCAGCTAGAACCCAAAGCCCCCCGTGGCCCAGCTGCATGTAAGGGATCCTCCATTCCTACTGGTGTTTTGCCCAAAGAGCCTCATTCGACAGCACTGCACGAGTGATGGGGTCACTTTCAGATTTAGGCACCATAAGCGGTCACAACTGATTAGAGTCACAGGGTCTGTTCCCTCAGCTGGCGTAAGGGTGTAATGCTGTTGACAGCAATAGAACTACATTGATTTACACCAGTTGAGAATCTGGGCCAGTTTCTACAGGAAGTTGTGCGTATGAATGGAGACAGTGGGGTGAGGGGGAGAAGTAATTTCATGGATGGACTTTGTTTTCTAGGGGTCCTACCCAGGGCAAGGCATGGAAGAAAGGTGATAATGTGAAACCAGATTCATCTTGATTAGCAGCAGATTCTACAAGAAAATAGCACTTAAATCTATCAATCCCTGCTCTCTACTTGGTAATCCTGTGTATATACACCTAGGTTTTTCATCAGCACCAGGAGAGCTCAACAAATCATGAGGGCTCACAACACAAAGGAAGGTGAGAGCAGCCATTCTTCCTGTTAGGATGTTAAAACTGGAGGCAAATGGCTTGTTTACAGAGGTGCTGAACATTTGCCGTTCTCATTGACCTCAAGTGCTCAGCACCTTGGATAATCCAGCCATAAGCAACTGGCACAAAGTCACAAAATGAGTTGGGGCAGATCCGGTAACTGAACTGCAGAGTCCCAGCTCACCTCCCCCACACTAATCATTAGACCCCATTACCACCAAAGGAAGAAAAAAAAATGCTAAACAAAATTGCAGGTGCCAAAAATAAAGAGAGACAGACAAAACAAATCCACATGCATCATTTGGACAGATTACAATTTCCATGTCTAAGTAAACTGCAAACCAGTATGTAATTGGAGCAGCATGAACTTGTCAGATGGAGAGAACATGTTTCTGAAATGCAGTGATTCATTTTCCACCCCTTGGGGGGAGGGGGGAGATGGGGGGTCCTCCCATCTAAACATGGCCAATTCCCCTTTCTGGCACATATGCCATAGATTAGACATTCTCACTGAAGAAAAGGTTGATTAGCCCTGGCTGCTTGGTGGATTTTCCTGCAGGGGTCTGCCAGGGGATCAAGAGACCGTCCCCCACACAACCTGGGAGGGGAGCAAAGTGAAGATTCAGCCACGAAAGCGTCTTTAGAGGCTACCCAACACTTGCAGAGCCAGCTGGGTTTCTCAGGCCACGGGCAGCAGCTTGCTAGCAGGGCTGGGAGGGATGTTTAATTCAGTTTAAAGCAGTATTTTACAGCACAGGGCTTGCGACCCACAAAAGCAATACTGCAGCACCCAGAGGCGGGGAGCGCAGAACAGACAGTGGTTTTGTACAGGCTCTTTTACTAGTTTTCAGAGGACTAAGCCCAACTGTGGGACAGAAGTGAGAAACTGGACAGCATCATCATCATCTTTCACCCTGGCCCCCTCCCACCATAACAGACATCAAACCACAGTCAGTTTCTCCATCATGGAGCATCTGAAGCTGCAAAAAGGCCCCAGTCTCCCCTCCCCAAAACTCTGAACCTTGGCCCCTCCCACCACACTCAACCTGGCATTTATACAGCAAACCAACACAGTCCAGTCACTGATTGGCGAAGGTCAAGCAGAGTAGCGCAGGCAGCCTATGATGGAGGTGCTCCTGGCCAACCATTCCCTGGTTGGTTTTAAAGTCAGAGCCAAGCAGCCCCTGTGCTTAGTTTCCCTCATTTGATTCAGACACCCCCAGCCCCAAGCTCTTCCCTTGGAGGGTTGGTTTCCTGAGAAACCAGAGGTGTCTGCCTGAGCCTACCCAGGCACCCAGCCCAAGGAAACTAAGGGGTCTTTAGTACTCCACCTCACAGCTCTCTCGGTGGTCACAGGCCGGCAGGAACGCTAGCACAATCATACTAAACGTCCTGAATTAAACATGGGAGGATTAAGGAAAGACAGTGAAAAACACATTACTGCCACGGCTGTTTTGGAAGCCGACAGCTGTTACTGCAATGCAGATCCCCACGCAGAACCTGGAGGAGATTGTTGTAATCCCGTGAGGGGTGAGGAGTTAAGAACTTCTGTTAAAAGAGAACTACCTGCAAAAAGTTATTCCCCAAGGCTGGGGAATACAGTCATTGCTCCAGAGTCAACAGTATGCCAAGCTGCTGATCTCTCCAGTCATGCATCTCCAGGCAGAGCGTTAATTGCACCTTTGATTTGGATCATCATAGCATTTAGGAGCCCTAATCATGAGCATTGCTCCCCACTTTGCACCCCATTGTGCTAGCAGCTGTACAAACACGCAAGAGGACTACCCCTGCCTAAGGAGCTTAAAATCTACGTATAACACGTGTCAGCTAAATGCTGCACCTCAATTTGAAGATGCCATTATTTCAGAAGGACCATCAGTCCTCCTCCCTCAAATCCTTACAGAGGGTGTGTGCAAGCCAGGAGGTGATTGTCGAGTTTAATACTGCAGGGAACGGGGTAGTGTTTGTGTGCTGCATTGCCCTCTACTGGACAGACTCAGAACTGCTCTGTGTCATAGGCCCTGTACTGCCACCAGAGATTCTCCCTTTAGTTCAGGCAAGGGGCTATAGCATCCAGCTCTCCTTTATTTCACGCCCAAAATTACTAATCCTCACAAATTTGTTGATCACTCTGCCCTTCCCCTTTTATTTTTGACAATTTACATCAGAAATAAAGAACATAAGAACAGCCATACTGGGTCAGACCAAGGATACTGGGCTAGATGGATCCTGTCTGCCAATAGTGGCCAATGCCAGGTGCCCCAGAGGGAATGAACAGAACAGGGAATCATCAAGTGATCCATCCCCTGTCACCCATTCCCAGTTTCTGGCAAACAGAGGCTAGGGACACCATTCCTGCCCAACCCAGTTATTAGTCAAGAATCATGACTGAGGCTGTAGAAAGTTATTTACACTAAAGGAAGGAATCCCACCATGTTTTAATTCTCTTGCAGGAATAACCGTGTCTTTGTCACAGGTTGCATCCCATATTTCGGGCTTTGGCAGGTTGAGAGGGATGCGACAGACCAGACCTGTGCTTTTTGGAGGGAGGGAGGGGGATGGATCCAACACCTGGCTCCACTGCCCTGGTGAAATTCCAGGTGTCTGTGGCAAAGTGGCAGCCCTGGATGGCCAAGAATTGCTTACAGTGTATTCACCCCATGATGTGAATCCCTGTAAACACAGGCTAGGGGGTGGGAAGCGACACAGCAGGTGCCCAGTCTAGTCCATGCGTGGATGGTGATAGGGGTGCAGGCAGTTAGAATGGATTGAGACAGACCGGACCAATGATCCGTCTCTTGGATGCAGTGGTCGGCCTTTCACAAAACAGAAAGAAAGTGTGTACCTAGCAACATCGGGTTTGGTCGTGTCCATGCTAATGTGCCCACACGGCAGGGACTTCAATCATCCCCACATACAGGCTAGCCACATTGCTGGGCTTCCTAGCAGCTCTGATTCATTCCCTCTGATGAGAGAGAGAGAGTGTTACCCGAGAGGATACTTTCTAGTCTGAACCCTGCACAGATTGGCCTTTATTGGCTCCCGTGGGAGATAATGCCACAGCCTAATGAAGCGAGCAAGCAAGCTCCCTGGAGCTTTATTTCCCTTAGGCAGCAGAACAGCTTGGTGGTAGCAGAGAACATGTAGTTCCAGGCAGTGCATTGGCTTTCAGCAGCACCAGCGAGCTGCACTGATCACATTTTCCTTCCTGCCCCCATGGGGACGCACACAACTTCCACCAGGATCTGTGTACAGGGGCCTGTAAGCTACAGCAGAGTGTCTAGTAACAGGCAGCCAACCCACACCTCGGTGGTGCTGGGAAAACACAAGGCCATAGAGCCCCTGCACCTCCCATGTGCTTTCAGCCACCCGAGGAGTCAATTCCCAGAACTTCTGGGCTCTACTCCCACCTCTGCCACTGACTCACTCACTGGCCTTTGACAAATCACAATGCTGCCTTGATTACCCCATCTGTAAAACTGCCAGGTTAATAATGATCTATGCCACAGGGATGTTGTGAGTAATTAGCAATTAGGAAGTGCTTTGCTGAGGGCACTACATAAATTCCAAGTATAATCAGCCTAGTGAGGAAGGAAGTGTGACCTAGGGAATTGAGCACTGGACTGGGACTCAGGAGACCTGGTCTCTATTACTGGCCCTGCCACTGGCCCGTTGGGTGATCTTGGGTCACACTGTGCCTCTCCCCATTTGTAAAGTGGGGATGTTGAGCAGGTAGGGTCTGAGTCTGGGAACAATCCCCTCTTCTGGCCTAGTCCATCTTCTGATTATTCTTGTTTCTGCATCAATAAGGGGAAAAAAAAATCATGTGTGCACATGCACAGGACAGAAAGTTGCTGCAACCTACATATGCTGGGGGCTCTCCGCCAGAAGTCAGGCCAAGGTAGGAGTGATGTGTTACATCACTTTTCAAAGCGGGGAACAGCTAGGACATCGCAAAGGCCCACAGACTTTGAACGGTCAGATCCAGTTCTGGCCTGGGGAAGGAGGGGCGAACACCCACTTACACCAAGACTGAGGCTGCAGCCTTCACAGCCCCATTACATTCCAATGCTGCAACTGCACACAATTAAAGTAGCACAGATCCTTTCTAGCACATGTCCCACAAGAAACGATAAGAGCGCAGATCAGTGGAGCAGGATTCATGCAGAACAACAAGTAAGGGGAGGAGAAAACCCTGCATTTCAAAAGCTATTTTTCCTGCAACAATCCCAGCTTTTAGATCGATCCATTATCTTGATGCATACAGTGACAGGAGTAAACTTTAGGGATTCGGGTTTCTCCAGATTGCTGAAATTAGGAGGTTTTACTCCCAATAGGGGCACCTTGGTGTTATAAACTGTTCTCTCCTCACTGGAGATCTCTGTATTAACAGGATTACTTAGTACAACAGAACAGAAATATTAAAAAGGCTGGGGCCAAAATGGCTCTTCACTTGCTGATGTGCCCATTTTGGCCAGCACCTGGGAACTCCAGAGCTAAAAATACAAATCCCTGGCTGGGGTTTATAACCCAAGCTGTAAAGAGCCTGGCTCTTAACACACTTGCGGCCTCTGTGGATTGGCTACAGAGGTGGGGACACAATCCAAATTGACCAGTGGATTACACAGACAGGCTTTGCCAAACCTCCCAGTCCTTGCTAAAGGCAACTGGGGGGTTGTCCCAGTCTTGGGTATGAGGACTGCAGGACCCTAGGCATCCGAAGAAGTGGGCTGTAGCCCACGAAAGCTCACGCTGAAATAAACGTGTTAGTCTCTAAGGTGTCACAAGTGCTCCTGTTCTTTCTGAGGATCCTTTTAGTTACCCATGGAACAGGTTTGCCTAATCTCTCTCCTCTCCCCATATGGAGGAGTAATTTGCACCTTGGAGAAGGTGCAAAAGATCTAGCCCCTCATCCTGACATGGTTTGAGACTCATGATCACTTATTTAAAAAAAAAAACCAACCATGACAATTCTTGTTAAAGGGAGCTAAGAAACACTGAAAATACAGATGACAGCTAATGAAAATACACAAGCGATCAAAGTTACCTGTCCTCCCCTTCTCTCTATTCTCCCTGCTGAGCCTCAGCCCACCCTGTGATTTACAAGCTCGCAGACTTCGCAGTTGGGTCAAGCTAAACACTTTCCAGAACCACTGCAAGCAAACAGGACCACTGTGATTTAAACACACACAGAGATCAGGCAGCCGTTCGAAGTGAGGGAAGAGAGCGGGGGACAGTCTGCAGCAGGCGCTGGGGTTTTTGCTGATCCCAGCACCCTGCAGGAGTTACATCTCTGACTTGCAGCCTGTGACTGCACAGCACACTTTGCTGCAGCTGCTGTTTCACAGCATTACCCAAGCCCGGCCTGATCTGCAAGAGAAGCCTTTCCCGGCTCAGATGCGGATCGGGATAACGTAAGTTAGGGGCCGGCCCTGCAGAACACGTTCAAGTTAGTACCTGGAACCAACACTTCTGTCCTTCCCACAAGATCGGTTTCCTTAACCATTGTTTCAACCCTTGCCTGGCGGGACCTGCCTCGCACCGCGCCAAAGGAAACGAGCAATACAGAAGTGCCTGTACTTAGCTCCCGCCCAGGAAAGTGCAAGATCTCAGGGGCCACGCAGTTGCTGATAAAATACACCGCATGGGAGGATACAGACTCCCAAGGAATCGGAAGGAATTATGCCCCTCATATTCTGCGCATCTCTAGCTACCGCATTTCTGCATCCGATCTTCTAGGTGTCCTCCAGACCCAGCTGATTAAACCAAACACGTTTAGAGTCTTTTGCTCAGTCACACAACATTGTGAGTCTAGAGTAACAATCCTTCCCAGCTGGCTTTGCTATGCCAGGGTGATCGTTCAACGCAGAGCTCCCGCACGCAAACAAAGGGGGCTGCTGCTGCTGCAGCGGATGTTTGAAAACTCTGCCTGCGCTCACTTTTCCAGCCCGGCTTCCCACAAAAAACTGGGACTAAGCTCAGCGACCGGGATAAAACGACCAGGGGGTTGGTAAACAAGGCTCACGACACAGACAGGTCTCCTAAACCC
The DNA here is from genome assembly GCF_020497125.1 of Mauremys mutica. Lineage (NCBI taxonomy): Eukaryota > Metazoa > Chordata > Testudines > Geoemydidae > Mauremys > Mauremys mutica. The sequence goes on along the minus strand of NC_059072.1, from coordinate 352,702,027 downwards.
GAACAGACTCATCAGCCGCCTGTTTCACTCCAGTCACGCACAACTCCCCCTCCATAAGAAGAGCGGACTCTACACCAGTTCATACTCAACAGATCAACGGGACATGACGCCAGCCCCAGCGAATCCTTCAGGGCGAGTTTAACATCAGAGTTACCCCGCCACGAGATGCCAGTGGGGTGAAACGGGGTTATGAGTTTTCCCATCTGTAGTTGTCTATCTCACCACCGCTCAGCTAATGCCAATTCCCAGAGACCGGCAGCGGGAGAGAATAAATTAAGGGAACGACAACAGCTTACCCTCTGTCCACACAGTGACTAGAGCAGACCCAGCTGGGGGCTACAAGGCGGAGCGTGCCAGGGACTCCCGCTCGCACACCAGCCCCGGGTCCGATCAGACGCTAACTGCCCGGAACACGCAATCCTTCCCGGGTCGGGGCGTGAGCCTTAGGAGAGCGGCGGGCTGAGGCCGGGGGCTCTCGAGCATTAGTCACCCTAAAGCCAGCACTCTTTGAACAACGAGCCCCGCGAGTCAGGACCAGCCCCCCTGGGCGGACGGAGACAGTGATCCCAGCCCAGCCAGCTCCTTACCTGAAGCGTCTTCCCAGGTGTAGCCCGGAGCGGAGCCGCCCTTGCAATACCCTAGAGACGCGTCCAAAAAAAGCATGAAATCGAACCTCACCCGGCGCCGCTCGGCTCCCTTACGAATGAATGAAAGGCGCCGGCCGGCTGGAAAGTAGCAATTCTGCCGGGAAGCCCCGCCCCTCTTTGTTGCGTCTCAATCGAACGGGCCACACCCCCAACTCCCGAGTCTGGCCGTTCCAAGCCTCCCCGCGGCGGAAAGCTGCTTCCTCCGCAGCGACGCCTTCTGGTGGACGTGGGGCGGGACGGGGTATGCGAGAGAAAGCGAGTCCGGAGGGTGGAAGCCGGACTTCTGCCCCTCGCCCGACAAAGCGCGCTGTAGTTCAAGCGTCCAGGTTTTTGGTCCAGCTGATTCTCTAAAGTTCCAGCGAGTTGGGAGAACCCGCAATTCCTGGGGCCGAGCAGTGGGAAAGTGTAAAGGGAGGAGGCACAGAGAGACCCCCAGATTTTTGGGAAGGGGGGAAGCAAGGGGAAAAAACATAGAATCATAAAAGCAGCAAAGAATCCTGTGGCACCTTATAGACTAACATGTTTTGGAGCATGAGCGTTCGTGGGTGAATATCCACTTCGTCATAGACTATCAGGGTTGGAAGGGACCTCAGGAGGTATCTAGTCCAACCCCCTGCTCAAAGCAGGACCAATCCCCAACTAAATCATCCCAGCCAGGGCTTTGTCAAGCCTGACCTTAAAAACCTCTAAGGAAGGAGATTCCACCACCTCCCTAGGTAACCCATTCCAGTGCTTCACCACCCTCCTAGTGAAAAGGTTTTCCCTAATATCTAAACTAAACCTCCCCCACTGCAACTTGAGACCATTACTCCTTGTTCTGTCTCTATCTCTGGGCCTAGTGTCTCCTGCTTTGTGCAGAGGTTGACCTCCGTCTTGGGCACAATGGGTTTGGACTCTGCGCAGGTGCAAAGAACTGCCCCATGGAGCAACTTGCCAGGGGATCAGGAATGGCCAGTGCTGCCCAATGGACACAGGATCCAACCCCATCCCACCAGGGCCAGCTCCAGAGGTTTTGCTGCCACAAGCAGCCAAAAAGAAAAAAAAGCCGCGATTGCGATCTGTAGCAATTCAGTGGGAGGTCCTTCGCTCCAAGCAGGATTGAGGGACCCTCCGCTGAATTGCCGCCGAATCGCTGGACCTGCCGCCCCTCTCCGGAGTGGCCGCCCCAAGCACCTGCTTGCTAAGCTGGTGCCTAGAGCCGGCCCTGCATCCCACACCCAACCCTTTTCTTCCACAGGCCTCTGACAGACACCTGAGGGGTCAGTCTCTGTTTGAGCACTTCAGCAACACTTGGATAGCTGGTCACATCAATGGAGTCTCATTGAACTGAATTGGCTGCACAAGGCACGTGAGGTCAGGGCCTGATTCTCCTCTCACTCACACCTGTTTAATTCCATGGACTTTGTCTATGTCGGTGGCACCGAGACCATGTAAAGAGTGAGATAAAAGGAGTCTGCGCTGCTTTTAGCTCATGCGGGAGAGGCTCCTGCACCGAGATCCCAGGTTCGATCCCGCCCGCCGATGAGCGGGGTCTGTCGTGTTACACAAGCAGATGTGCTATTCCCAGGGGTGAAAGTAATTTACAGGATTTACCGGTACTGCCAGAGTCCTGAGGGGGACGTGGCCTCATCTGGAAGAGGTGTGGCCTGTGGCTGGGAGAACCAAGGCCTTTAAATCAACCAGGGGATCCCAGCTGAAGAGGTGGCTGGGAGCCCCCCGGGCTCAGGGGCAAATTAAAGGGCCCGGGGTGCTGGCTGCAGGGGGAACCCCGAGCTTTGCGGGGCCGGGGCAGGGATTGAAAGGGCCCAGAGCTCCTGCCGCTAAGGGGAGCCCCGAGCCCTTTAAATCCTGGCCCCAGCCCGGTGGGATTCAAAGGGCTCTGGGCTACCCACAGCCGTGGGGAGCTCTGAGCCCTTTCAATCCCCACCCGTGGAAGCCGGTGCAGTCCAGCATGGCATATTGGCTCTTGCCGGTATGCCGGACCGGACTGGCTTACTTTCACCTCTGGCTATTCCTGTGTAGACGCTCTTATTCCAGAACAAAAGCCTCCAGACCTGCAGTTAATTGGGAATAACTCCCCTTGTAGACAAGCCCTAAGTGAGGCAGCTGGGCCAGGAGACATGGCGCCTCCATTTGCTAGCAGGCGGCGAGAATGTTGCTTCAGTGCTTGCTGCTCAAACGGAGAGCAGCCAGCGCGGGTGGGCCAGGCAGGTACAGGTGGCTGCAGAACATGTCTGGGACCAGTGGACAGCTGACTGAGACAGAAAAACAGGAGTGCAAGGGGGCCTTGTCCTCCTGAGGGTGAGCTTGCCGGAGGAGCCTGCTTCGTGAGAATAAAAGCCCAGGCCCGCACCATCCAGCAGAGTAGGTTCCTTCACACCCTGGGGTATTTGGACAAGTCCCGGCGGCGCACAGGACCAGCTGAGCCACGTGCATGCAGCACTGAGGGTAGAAGTCAGGGCTGGGTGAGCTAAGGGGGAAGTGCCCCCTAGTGGTAGGGGCTGTCTGTGTTCCAGGGTAGAAGGCAGTGTTAGGCAGGTACACTAGGGACACAGACACACACTTGGAGCCAGCTGCTTTAGCATCGATTGTGTCTGGTCGTGGGTCTGGGGAACAACATGTGGTGCAGCCAGGGAGCTCGCTGTCCTGATTCACCTGGGCCAGGCCATAGAAGCTGTCATAGGTCTCACCCCCACTTAGAGCTGTTGGGTTCCAATGTGGGGACCTGCCTTGGTTTCCCTCTAAACTAAAATCCTAGTTTAGATCTGGTAAAACTGCCACCACCTAATCAATTATGTGGATTGGGACACAATCCTTCCCCAAAATCCTAGGGGATCCCAAGAGCCCCAAATCCATGGAGTTCTTATACCCAGGAGAAATAAACCATCTCCCCCCTCCCTTTTCCTAGGAGAGATACCTCTCCCTCCTCTTTCCCTGAGAATCCACCCAAGGAAAGACCAACCAAGTCCTTAATAGAAAAGAATTTATTAAAGAGTAAAAAAGAAAAGTCACTGTCTCTGTAACCAAGATAGAACAATACAGGGTCTAAACTTATCAATCTCTGGAGAGAATCCCCCCTCCCCCTTTCTTTCTCAGTGGAAGCAAAGTAACAGCAAACAGGAATAAAGAATTTCCTTCAGCAAAACGCACAATTGCAAATGTAGAAATCAAATTATAAGACTAATTCGCCTTTCTAATTAATACTCACTATTGAATAGTAGAAACTACTCCAGGAGAACTTGGAGACATGACTGGCCTCTCTTAGATCCAAAGAGAGCTCTCTGAGCAAACAAGGAACACAGACAAAGGCTTCCCTCCACAGAGATTTGAAATTAATCTGTCTCTGATTGGTCCTCTGGTCAGGTGGTCATCAGGTACTGCATGTTAACCCTTTACAGGTAAAAGAGACCTTAACCCTTAACTATCTGTTTATGATAGAAGCAGATCTATTCTGCTGACCTTGACTAGCCAGGCTGGGGCTCGGTATACTGACTCCTTTGCCTCTCTAGTGTCAGGACCTGGGCTTGCTGCTACGCCTCACCCAGTACTGGGGAATGGAGATCACAGAGCAGAGATACTGTAGGGAGAGAGAAAAAAAGCAGCACCGGCTTCTCAGGGACGCACTGGCTATCAACCGGCGGGCTAGCGCCGTCGGGAAAGGCTCCCCGGCTCTCCAAGCCATGCTGTGAGCCATGACACACTCCCCTACCTTCCCTCCACAGACTAGGCTGCTTGCCAGGGTGCTGCTGCCTCTGGGTAGTGATTCCCTGGCTGGGTGCCCAATGTCAGGGCTGCCTTCTGCTGTGCCTGCTGGTCTCCTTGGGCTGGCTGCCATTCTGCCTGCAGTGCTATCCCTGGGCCCCAGATGCTTGTCTCTGCCACGTGTCCCCTCCCTGCAGCGCTGGCCCTAGGTGTATCTAGGGGAAGGGGCTTCATTCAATCCCCTCCCTCACCAACCCCCCCTTCCAGGATGCTCCAGCTGTTCTCAAGTCATTGCTGCTGGCAAGGGGATGCCACGTGCCAAGAGGCACCGTATGGGCTCATGCTATTCACGTGCCCCTAGTGCTCTCTGCTCTCCCCTGCCCTTGCCTGCAACGACAGTCCTTCTCTGAGGGCTTTCAGAAGGTGCCCCTTAAAATCTGCTGCCTTCCCACACCGGGCTTATTCCGCCATTGCCAGGAAGAACCCATACAGCGGCTGCTGGCTTTGGGCAAAGGCTACTCCTGAGCCCTACAGCTGGCGCTTGCCTTTTATTGGTCCAGCAGAATAGCTTGGCTCCCAGGGCCCAGCCCAGCCCAGCCAGATTATTACTCCGCCATGCAGCCAGGTGCAACCAGTTTTAAAGCAGCTGGCACCCAGGTGGTCCCAGCGTTCCTAGCAGACCACGCTAATGGGAGGGAAAGGCGGCCTGGGTGTGATCTATTTGCAGTGCGGAGCACGTGGAGGCCCCAGCTGAGATCAGGAGCCCCTGGGGGCTGCTCTGTCCAGACCACACATGAGACACAGGCCCTGCCCTGAAGAGCTGTTACTCTAGACAGGCAATGGGGCAAGTGAAATAGAAGCACCGAATGGGCAGGTGACTGGGCCAGCCAAAGTGGATGATTTTGACACCGCAGTATTTGCTGAATTTGTAAGCAGAGCAGGCGCAACTGTATTTCCATAAACACGCCCGAGTCTCTCCCCGTCCCAGCTAGCTGCCAGGGAAGCATTCCTCCAGCCCCTGCGTACAGAGGGAGTGCTCCCTCCTGTGGGATCCGCTTCCTGGCCCATTTGCTTCCCTCTGAGCAACTCACAAGAGTCTCCTTGGCTGTTTGTAGCCAGATCTGGACGGCAGCAGGATGCGAGTGAATGGTGCCATATGACGACTCCAGTCCACTCCGGCCAGCATGGGGACTATGCAGCTTGCAAAGTCCACGTGCACTAACAGCTAGTGAGAGAGTCCTGGATTTGATGCACAATAGGGGCTGAGCTTAGCGACGGGCAGGACCCACCCTCTCACCTAGCCAGGCTGCAGCAGATGTTAAGGGAATACTCCAGGCCACCATTAATAACACCCCTGCCTCCATCTGAGCAGCTCAGCTTGCTGTAGGACCCTGGGAAAGTTCAGCCTTATAATGCACCTGGCCATAGGTAGGTATGAATGTCCTCATCCGCTGGGGGTGGCTTACCTGGTCTGCTGTCAGGTGCAGTTGCTGCCTCAGTTTCCCCACCTCCAGTCAGGTGGGTTCCCTCTCAGCTCTCCAGGCACAAGGTTGAACACCACACAAGACAGCCCAGCCCTTTGCCCTGCCCAGGCCACAGTTCTTTCACTATGGGCCCTGGCCCATCTCCCCTTAGAAGCAGCCGGTCCCAGGAGTCCTCCGTCCCCTTTTGGCTCCAGGGGTCTGAACTAAACAGCACCCAGCCAGCACGTTCGCAGCTCAGCACCAGCCTCCCTGCCAGGATTGGGCCCCACCCCTCCAGCTGACGTGGGACTAGGGGAACTCCCGTCCCCAGTTTTCTGGAAGCCGTGACCCAGGGTCCCTTAAAGGAGCAGCTGCTCAGACTAGGATTCCTGCCCGCGCAGCCGAGATCACCCCAGCCTGGAGCCTGGCTCTCCTGCAGCCTGCTGCCCAGCGCCTAGGCTGGTCCCACCCAACCACTGGCACATACCCACCCGGGTTCCCTGGGAAGCTCCTGCCTTTTCCCAGTCTCCCCGCATGGAGAGGCCCAGATCCTGATCCTGCCCCACATTCTCAGTGGGGTTGCTAACTTTCTAATCGCACAAAACTGAACACCTCTGCCCCGCCCCTTCGCTGAGGCCCCGCCCTCAGCTTGCTCCATCCCCCCTCCCTCCATCGCTCACTCTTCCCCACCCTCACTCACCTTCACCGGGCTGGGGCAGGGGGTTGGAGTGTTGGAGGGGGGTGCGGGCTCTGGGGTGGAGCTGAGGGGTTTGGGGTGTGGGAGGGGACTCAGAACTAGGGCATGGGATTGTGGGGGGTGAGGGCTCCAGGAGGGAGTTTGGTTGTGGGTGGGGATTCTGTGCTAGGGCAGGGGGTTGGGCTACGGGAGGAGTTTCGGGGTACAGGGTCCCGGCGGCAATTACTGCAGCTTCCAGGAAGCGGCCGTCAGGTGCCTGCAGCCCCTAGGCACATGGGAGGCCAGGGATGCTCCACATGCTGCCCTCGCACCCACAGGCACTGCCCCCACAGCTCCCATTGGTCGCGGTTCCTTCCTGCCTTAGCCCCAGGTCCCTCCTGTGCAGCTGAACGCACTTTTAACAGCCTTGTCGTCAGTGCTGACCGGAGCCACCAGGGTCCTTTTCACTGGGGTGAAAGCAGACACTTGGCAACCCAAATCCTCAGCCAGAGACCCCCCAACCAGCCCTGCTCCCAGCGCTTTTATTTCCCTGCTTGAGCAGCTGAATGGCCTGTTCAGTGGGGCTGAACATTTTCTATCCACGTGGTTTTTGACAAAAAATTGGGTTTTCAACTTTCGTGGAAAGTGTCAACTTTCCATGGACAATTCGGATTTTGGACAAAACAGAATGTCTGAAAACAGAAGCATTTGAGTCTGAAATGCCACCTCACTCTCCCATTCTCCTCCATGAGCCAGGTTCCCCAGCTGGACTACAACTCCCATGATGCAGCCTAGCCATGCAACCCAGGATGCCTGCCCTCCTCTCACTAAGAGGGGAGACTATGGTGTATCATGGGAGATGTGCTAGGGCAGGGGGTTGGGCTACAGGAAGGGTTTCAGGGTGCGGGGTCCCAGCGGTCCAATCAGGGAACACAGCCTATAAAGGAAAATGGGGGCAAGAGGCTTCTGAACTACAACTCCCATGAGGCACTATGCTGACATTTCAAAATCCAAATATTTAAATGAAAACTCAACATTTATGACAGAAGGCGGCCCCATTTCCTGTTGTTCACTGCTTAGATGCTGCAGTGCTGGATACCCTACGATAGCTGCAACCCACACTAGGAGAGTGGAGGTCTTTGTCACCCACTAGTGACTGCTCTAAAAAGCAGACTTATGAGCCTGCTGCAGATAGCGGCTTGCCAGGTTAGACCTTTAGGGCTGGTCTACACTGGGGGGGTGTCGATGTAAGATATGCAACTTCAGCTACGGGAATAGCGTAGCTGAAATCGATGTATCTTATTTCGACTTACCTCCCATCCTCACGGCACGGGATCAACGGCCGCGGCTCCCCCCGTCGACTCCGCTACCGCCGCTCGCCCTGGTGGAGTTCCGGCGTCGATGGGAGCGCGTTCGGGGATCAATATATCACGTCTAGACGAGACACAATATATCGATCCCCGATAAATCAATCGCTACCCGCTGATCCGTTGGGTAGTCTGGACGTACCCTTAGTTTGAGCAATAGTGTTTCCTGCTTTTAGAGCTGAAGGACATTGATTCAAAGCCCGCTATCAGTTACAAACTGCCGCAACAGGGCGAAGGAAAAGAACGCACACAGATTTGGGCTCTGACATCAGTGACCTTTAATGACAAAGAACCCACAGTGACAAAATAAAAAACAAACAAACCCAGGAATAATGTGATCGTCGTAACACCTCAGGGGACTGGTAATACTTCAGGAGTAAAAGCTTTCTGTTTTGTTCTGGTCTTTAATGCACTGTAGTAGTTATAACTTAAATGTGGTCGGCACCCCTTGCTGTGCCTGTGAAACTTAAACAAGTTTATAAAAATATGCCATTAAATTCATATCAACAATAAAAGACTTGAGAACACTATGTACAGAGGAGGCAATATATACCAATATTTACAGTACGTCTCAGTGGGATCTCTCACCAAACAGAGAAATAAAGCCAAGAGAACAGAGTCAAACAGGGAGGGGAGGGAGCATGGGAGACCGCGCCAGTCCTGTCCTCTCCTTTGGTGCTGGAAATGCCAGTCCCTTAGTTCTCTGTGGAGTAGCAGCAGCGCCCACCTCAAAAGAAAGACCCAGGTCTTAGCTGGAGGAGCCAACCTCACCCGCCTGGCACGTGGGTGGTAGCGGCAGTGATGTTGGGACCATTTTTATAGTAAGGACGCTGAGAGCCAATGAACAAAACTGCAAACCCTGAATATGATGGAAACCACTTCAAGTCGGGGGACGAGTGCCACCCCCCTGTTCCAGCACCCCTGGGTAGTAGGGATTGGCCCTTTGACGTGTCACATGCAACTCTACCACCATTGCATCTCTAGACTGTGCAGGGAGCCGGCCCGGTCTAGGAACCTGGCCTCACTCTCTGACGTTGATGGAGTTGCTTTGTGCATCCTCTTCTACCTCTCTGGAAGCCGGGAACGGCAGTGGTCTGCACCAATGTGTCCAAATGGCGCCCCCTAGTGTTTACAAATAGGATGGGCTTTGCTTTAAGGGTGAAATGCAAAGAAAATATTTACGGATGATGTGATCTGAGTCGCAGATCGGTATTGACATGGCCCACATCACCTCGGGAAAGCCTCACGGTCACTCATGGATTTTACACTCTTTGAGGCAGGTCTCTGGGCCTGCAACTGAGCTATGGGGGGAGAGGAGGGGAAGTGATTTTTGGACAGATCTAAGGAACAGCATCCTCTCAGTAGCGGGAAGGGAGCCCCGCAGCACCGCGTGACATCGCCACTCCGGCCTGCCAAAGTCCGTGCCAAGGTCCTCCAGCAAAGGGAGGGCTGGGAGGAGCTGAGATGTCAAATGGAAAAGAACCAGGAGAAATGCCTCCCTGCACCTTTTTCCGACACAGTTCTGGGCACCGTCGTCGGTCACCAAGGAGCAGGCAGGAGTGACCTAACATGCCTTTGGTTTTGCTTGTCAGTTCACCTCTAGCCGGCAGAATGAATCCTGCGGTTAGGATCATCAGACACTTTTCTAGGCTTAGCTGAAGCTGAAGGTGGGCTGCAAAACATGTACGGCACATACATTCATTTCACTGTTTGAGATCCATCCGATAGCAGCAGCAGGACACTAGACTTCAGACCGAACAATTCCTACAGCGTTTCACACTGGGGAACAATCGTGTGCTGTGCAGGACGCAGACTCTGACCCCCACGGACCCCTTTGGCCTTGAAATCTAAGAATTTATTTGAAGACAGAGCTGGCTGAAAAGAGGGGGAACATTGCCCCAAATGTCCCAATCCCTCTGACCCCCCCAAAAACATTTCAATCAGCTCATTTCAACCGGCCCCTCCCTTCGTTCACGTGCTCTATCCCGGGCTCAAGCTTCTGTACTTCCCTGCAGCCATCAATCTCACCACAAATACCTTAACCAGAGGGAGGGATGGCGGTACCTGGCGTGTGACATCCTGGGGCAAACCTGGAACGCTGAACTTGGGGCCTGATCCTGAACAGGGCCTATTTATTTCCATGGGGGCGAAGGGTACTCAGCTCCTCCCAGGAGACTGAGCCAAAGTCCATTGATGTCAATGGACAGACTCTAAAGACCCTCTACACACAGCTGAAGAGGGAGGGATTTTCATACCGGTTTTAAGATCTACTTGCTGGTTTTAAGACTGCACTGAGTCTCAGCAGCTGGTCTAACAGGCCCATTGGCTATTAAAGCTCTGCAGCTCACCCCTAAGAGTAGTTCAGCAAAACCCATTCATCACTGAGGACCTAGTTGTCTTTAAGGGGAGCATCCAGGTCACTGCATCTCAAGGCCAAGCCCACCTCACCTTCTGTGAAACACCCAACAGGGATTTTGCCTGGATCAAGCGAGCAGGATTCACTCCTCACTCCTGGAAGAGTCTGCTCAGAGCATCTGGGAGATTGTGAAGGCTTCAACGAGAGACGGTGACTATGAGATTGTTCCCTCTTTCATCTCCCAGTCAAGTTTGTTATGTCCAAGCCCTGCTGAGCATCCAAACTCCTGTCATGCCAACCAATTCCCTTCCAACCGAATCCTCACCGCGTCAGAGACCCCGGTCTGTTTCCTTCTAATGTTCAGCTGAAATGTGACTAATGTGGCCGAGCATTTCAAGATCATGATGACCCCACCAGAGAGAAAACAGACAGACCGATGCATGACCTCTTGCAGCCTGCAAGTCACATGGACTGAGACGGCGGTGACGGGGCTTTCAAAAGGAGAAGTCATTGTGTTAGAGTTATTACTGGGGGTGCATTGCTCCTAAGTGGTGAACACTGAATAGGGACCTGGAATCTGGGGCCAGGTTGGTGCCAAGACGCTGCAGCCAAAGTGACTCTGATTTCCTCCAAAGCACAGACAGAAGGCACAGAATATTCAAGAGTGTTCACTGTACATAAGGGCTGGTATGAATTACCAGGGGACAAAGCAAGCTCCCTTTAAGCACGGTGGAGATGACAGGAATGATCATCCTCCTTCCATGGCCAAGGAGCAGTTGTGGTCCCACACTGGATTTCCTGTGGAAGTTCACTCCTTGGAGACCTCCAGGATTGGGTGTGACCAAGAAACAAAGGATAGGAATAAATGGTCAGTTTTCACAGTGGAGTGAGATAAACAGCAGGGTCCCCCTAGGATCTGTATTGGGACCAATGCCGTTCAACATAGTCATAAATACCATGGAAAAAGGGGTGAACAGTGAGGTGGCAAAATTTGCAGATGATACAAAACTGCTCAAGATAGTTAAGTCCCAGGCAGCCTGCGAAGAGCTACAAAGGGATCTTACAAAACTGGGCGACTGGGCAACAAAATAAAAGCAAAGTAATGGACACTGGAAACCATAATCCCAACTATACATAGAAAATGCTGGGGTCCAAATGAGCGGTTACCACTCAAGAAAGATCTTGGAGTCGTTGCGGATACATCTCTGAAAACATCCGTGTGCAGTGGCCGTCAGAAAAGCAAACAGTATGATAGGAATCATTAGCAAAGGGATAGACAATAAGAGGAAAGATCGTAATGCCACTATATAAATCCATGGTACGCCCCCACCTTGAATACTGCGGCAGTTCTTGCAGCTCCATCACAAAAAAGATACATTAGAACTGGAAAAAAGACAGAGAACAACCACCAAAATGATTAGGAGTATGGAACAGCTTCCATATGAGGAGAGATTTAACAAAACTGGGACTGTTCATCTTGGAAAAGAGACGACTAAGGGGGATATGCTAGAGGTCTATAAAATCATGACGGGTGTGGAGAAAGTGAATAGGGAAGTGTTATTTACCCCTTCACATAACACAAGAACTAGGGGTCACCCGATGAAATTAATAGGCAGCAGGTTTTAAACAAACACAAGGCGGTACTTCTTCACATAACACAGTCAACCTATGGAACTCATTGCTGAGGGATGTTGTGAAGAACAAAAGTACAACCGGGTTCAAAAAAGAATTAGATCAGTTTACGGAAGATAGGTCCATCATTGGCATTAGCCAGGGTGGTCAGGGACACAACCCCCTGCTCTGGGTGTCCCTAGCTTCTGACTGCCAGATGCTGGGAGTGGATGCCAGGGGATGGATCACTCAGTCATTGCCCTGTTCTGTTCACCCGGCATTGGCCACTGTCGGAAGACAGGATACTGGGCTAGTTCCACGTGGGCCTGGCACATGGCAGCTAGTGCTCAGAGTGGGACTTGCGCTGCTGCAGGCTGCCCTGTCCTGGGTTGATCAGGACACTGATTCAGCAAAGCACGTAAGCATCTGCCTAGGCCCCACGGACTCCACAGCATGTCCCTAAGTGCTCTGCGGCCTCAGGGATTAGCTGCTCCTAACACGGTGCTAACTGGGAGAGCTGCACGTAGGGCTGTGCCATATCGGTATTTTCTGACAGGTAAGGACAGGGTGTAGGACAATTTCTCCATTATGCAGGCTGAGGAACTGACTCTCTATCCCACCTGCGCAAGAAATTCTGCATCTCACCAACCCTCCAACCTCAAATTCAGCACCTTATGCCCCTTTCAGATAGAGACACACCCAGCTGTCAATCAGGAGCCATGCTGACCCTGCCACCTGTTCTCCGGGGGAGGGATCCACTGCCTACCGAAGCCGACTAGAATCTTTCCATTGGCTTTGATGTAGGTTGGCTTGCGGCCTAGGAGATCACCCCGTGAGGAAGAGAGTGGCCCCAGGGGGACGCTGCTGTATCTTACCCACACGTTGCTCAGACACACTGGGCCAATTCCATCCTGACCCGCGCCCTGGGTAAACGGAGACAGGGGCAGTTACTGACGTCGGCAGGGAAGACCCTGCGATTGGTGAACGAACCTCTTGGAAAAACCACTTTGAGGAGCACATTGCGCATCCACAAGGAAACCCGCCTCTCTTAAAGGAAGGTCAGCCTCCCGCAGCATCCCCGGCGGATTGCTAGGCCAGTCCTCGGTGCAGTGCAGACACAGAGTAACCAACGGTCTCTGCCCCAAAGAGCTTCACCTCTAAATGCGCAAGACAGACAAAGGGTGGGAGGGGACGCAGAAGCACAGAGAGGAAAGTGACTTGCTCAAGGTCACTCAGTTGCAGAGATGGGGATGGAACCCAGGTGTCCTGACTGCCAGCCCAGTGCCCTAGCAACATGACCATGCTCCTGTGCAAAATCCCAACCCACTTGATGGAGCGAATCAGCCAAAACAGGAAAGGGAGGACGGAGAAATTATACGTTTTTAGATGAAACAGGAAAACAGATAGTATGCAGATGAGGGAGAGATATGAAAGAAAGCTGCCCTGGGCGACAGGAATTGCAAAAGAGAAAGCTCTTGCATGAAGACTTAAAATATACTTGTATATATTGTTCAGGTCACTGGGGACACAAAATGTTGTTTAAGTTTTTTGTTGAAGTATTTAAAATGCTAGAGAATAAAGTATTTTCAAATACCTCAACAGGGCTAGAACTACAGCTAGGGTAAGCAGGCTTAGCCACACCGGTGGCAATGGAGCAATGGAGCTAGGTGTGTGGCCCGGAGCTTTTAAGCACATTGTTCAGGCACTCAGCTATTGCACCAGAGCTGCTGTATAACTGGGAGAACCCAATCAGGGTGGTCTTTAAACCTACTGATGTCTGCAGACAGGCCAAGATTTTTAAAAAGCAGGTGCTTAAAGTTAAGTGACTAACCCCATATTTAGGCAGCTAAATGAGTGGCTTGATTTTCAGACGCAAAGAGGCCCCCAACACGTGGGGAGACGTCTCATCAGGAAGCCACGGGCATGGCTGTAAGTGCTCAACCCCTTATAAAACATTCAGGCCACACGTTTAGGGGTCTAACTGTTGTTCGTAATTATTTGTGCTGTGGAAGGGCCCCGTCACGGACCCAGGCCCCCATGTGTAGGTGCTATGCAGTGCAGAACAGAATGATGGTCCCTGCCCCACACAGCTGACAACCTAAGTAAACATGGGTTGAGAAGTTGGCATCCAGATCTACTTTTTCAAAAGTGACGGGCAATTCTGGGCCCATTTCAATGGCCCTCCATTTTTGGAGTCCAACGTGAGACACGTTAAAGGTGGTTTTCAGAAAGCGTGAGCAGCCAGGAGCAGATTTTCAAAAGAGCCAGAGTTCTGGAGTATCGCCAGTCCAGAGTTCAAAACCCCCCCGACTGTGTTCAAAATTATGAGAGTGTTTAAAAAAAATCCTTCATCTGGGGTTCATTTTGATTTGCCTTCTGTTTACTGAGCCTTCGGGGTGCACTCAGGCCCTGGTTCCCACCTTTTTCTTTGCAACCATGAGGGCCAGAAATTTAATTTAAACAAACAAAAAAAAGAAAGCTGAGATTCTTATGAAATAACATGACTCCAGAGGCTGGAGCTTTAACATAAGCACTAAATATCATGAGATCCGTAAGAGCTGGCAACACTGGCGACTTAGCAGCACAAACCCCACTGAGAGTCCATGGCACATGAATTCTTGTCATGTCAGGTGCTTTTGAAGTTCCCAGTGCTGCCCTCTGAAAAAACGGTCCTTAAGGTGTCTCCGGTTGGGCACCCAACCCTCATTAGTCACCTTGAGGCCCCATTTTGGCCACAGGAACCCTCACAGGCAGCCCTGGGGGCGAGCCTGCCTGTATAACACTTTCCTTTGGGGATAGTTTTGGTGCAAGCTGGCTGACGGTGGATTCACACTCTTTCGCTAGGTGAGGAAACCCCTGTGATTCTCTTTGCTCCCTACCCCCACTCAGGATTCGGGATCTGGAAGCTAAGTACATAAATTAAGTGCTGGGGACAAAAAGGTAACGAGTTAAAAAAACAACCATAAATACTGTACAATGCAAGAGACCGTTGCAGTCGGACAAGGCCCCTCCTGGTTCTGCCCCAGCTATAGGCCACAATAACCCACTTGCTTTGCTCTTAAAGCCAAAGGAGGTTCTCACAGTGCCCCCTTGTGGCGCTGCCCGTTTGCAGGGATCCAGCTAAGTATTGCACATTTTTTATTTCATCCAGCAGCTCCCCTCTTTGCTGGCTGAACGGAGATCAGCTCGGTGCCATCTCTGCAATCAGAGCTGTTGACTCTCAGCCAAGACGCTCCCACCTCTCCTCTCCCCTCCAGACACTCAGGTAACCCTCTGGGATCAGCGCTCGTGGGTGAATGTGATACTGCTGCCATTGTATGACACTTGCTATATACAGCTCAGCATTGGCTGGGACTGACAGCAGGCTGGGGTGTCGGCACCCTGCCTGCAATTCCCTGGGCACGACGCTGCCTCCGCTTCCATGCAAGCTCGTCAAATGCCCCCCCCGCCCACAGAAAATAAATAAGGATATTGTATATATATGCAAAACAAACACCACCACCACAAGCGTTCTTTGGGTGACAGCGATGAGTAAGCGGGTTAGCTAGAGACCTGGAGATGCTGGAGCAGCTGCGGCGAACGGGGATGCTGGAGCGGCTGCCGCTGACAGGAGGAGCAGGGAGCATGGTGTGTGGGGATCCCAGTGAAGGTGGCGGTGAAGTGAATGCGACGGTTTGCTGATTCTGGCTGGGTGGACAAGAGACAGAGCAAGAGAGCGGGCAGCGCTTGCTTAGACATGGACCTTCCGCTCCCAAGCGCCTGGATTCGGAACCCCAGGCACGTCGAAGCACAAGACACAAAAGAAAGGTCCCTTGCCGACCGCACAAACAATGGATTCTCTCCTCTACTAAGCCCTCCTCTTTCGCCTGGATGCTTCCAAGCAGTGCCACATAAATCTGTCCATCCAGGTGCCCCTGTCCTCACACCCGCACCCGCAGCTGGAGTAAGCGCAGGCTGCGCCATAGGCTCTGTTTGGCGAGTGTGTTCCTCTCACCACGCTGCAGACGCTGTGTTTGGGAGGAGCTTGTCCCCAGGCACACGCAAATCATCCGGGATGGGAGACGAGACGGGCTCAGGGGCGGTTGGTAACAAGAGGAGGCAGGGGTGGGGCTGGTGCTCTCCCCACAGTGGGGTCCCGTGCTGCCGTGGATCAGACCCTCCACAGGAGGAGATGGTTTGTGCTGTCATCTCGCCCCACTGTCTCGCTGCTGTTGGTGAGTCTGAAATCCTCATAGCCATCCCCCCCGCTGATCACCAGCATCTTAGACTTGGAGAGGACCATGTTGGAGGACCTGTGTCTTGCCAAATCTCTCTTTTCTGCATCGCTCAGCTTCTCGGTACCTGGGAAACGGAACAAGCCCAGAGAGATCACAGCGGTTGTCTGACGGAACGTGGCGAAGGGGTTTTGAAACCTGGCAGCCTATGTCCCCTCCCCAGACATGAGCTGTAACACCCCCAGGAGCCTTGCCACGCATGGGTCCACCCCACTCTCCTCCCGAGCACCAAAGGCCGGGAGTTTTAAGGGTTGACTGATTTTGCAGGCTCATCCTGAGGACCGGCTTTTCAGAAAAGCGGAGAACCCAAACTGCTGAAAATCAGAACCCTTAAGGAGTTTCACACCAGGCATCCCAAATCCCACGCCCCCTTCCTCAACCGCTTTGGAAAGCCTTGGTCAAAAGGAATGGGCTTCTCACCCTGGAAGTCCCCAGCTCACCTTTTCCAAGAGCAGCATGAATTCTGCTCTGTGCTAGCCTCGCCTCCAGGGAGACAGAGGGAAGGGGCAGCTTATTCATAGATTCCCAGGCCAGAAGAGACTGTTTTGACCATCTAGTCTGACCTGCTCCGTAACACAGGCCGGAGAACTTCCCCCCCAAAAGTCCAGGTACACTATGCCCACTGGATCATGCTTGTCCACACATTTGTTGACCCCCTCAAAGGATTCTAACAGATTGGTGAGGCATGATTTTCCTTTACAAAAGCCATGTTGACACTTCCCCAACAAATTGTGTTCATCTATGTGTCTGATAATTCTGATCTTTACTATAGTTTTAAACAGTTTGCCTGGTACTGAAGTTAGGCTTACTGGCCTGTAATTGCCAAGATCACCTCTGGAGCCTTTTTAAAAAACCGATGTCGTATTAGCTATCCTCCAGTCATCTGGTACAGAGGCTGATTTAAGTGACAAGTTAGTAGTTCTGCAATTTCACATCTGAGTTCCTTCAGAACTCTTGGATGAATTCCATCTGGTCCTGGCGACTGATTACTCTTTAATGTATGGCTTTATTCCAAAACCTCCTCTACTGACACCTCTGTCTGGGACAATTCCTCAGATCTGTCACCTAAAAAGAATGGCTCAAGTGTGGGAATCTCCCTCACATCCTCTGCAGTGAAGACCGATGCAAAGAATTCATTGAGCTTCTCTGCAATGGCCTTGTCTTCCAGTGGCCCACTGACTATTTGGGAGGCTTCCCACTTCTGATGTACTTAATTTTTTATTTATTTATTTATTTTGCTGTTAGCTTTTGTGTCTTTTGCTAGCTGCTCTTCAAATTCTTTTCTGGCCTGCCTAATTATACTTTTACACTTGACTTGCCAGAGTTTAGGCTCCTTTCTGTTTTCTTCAGGAGGACTTGACTTCCAGTTTTTAAAGGATGCCTTTTCGCCTGTAATCGCCTCTTTCACTCTGTTGTTTAGCCATGGTGACATTTTTTTGGTTCTTTTAATGTCTTTTTCATTTGGGGTATACTTTTAATTTGAGCCTCTATTACGGTGTTTTTTAAAAGTTTCCATGCAGCTTGCAGGCATTTCACTTTTGTGACTGTTCCTTTGAATTTCCATTTAACTAGCCTCCTCATTTTTGTGTATTTCCTCTTTTAGAAGTTAAATGCTACGGTGGTGGGCTTCTTTGGTATTCCCCCTCCAAACAGAGATGTTAAACTGAGGCTGGGTGTCTGCAGTACCATGCCATGCCAGGGGGCACACTCAGCATCTGCACCCTGCTGCACCCAGAGACGTCTCCCAAGAGTAGCAGTGAAGCTGCGTCTCTTGGATGATGGAAAAATAGGCTGGACAAAGAACCAGGGAATGAGAGCGGAGCAGTAGCTCTGCTATAGTGAGGGTTGAGACTCGCTTACTGTTTAAAAGATGATTTTCCCAAATGCGCTAAAATCCACATGCCAACTCAGATTGTCTTGAAAATCACTGTGCCTTATGGATGTCCGGGGTGGGGTTAGTGGTCCAAATTTGGAGTTATTTGAGCAAGGGGTTCCTGAGATACAGACCCACTAAAAATCGCATGGGACATTTTCATGGTTCCTATAACATTATTTTTGCCCACATCTGGTATTAGAGGGGAACAATCCTGCTTGGGCCCCACGGGGGATGGACTAAGTGGGATTTGATATCCTGGGTATCTGCCCCTGTCCCCAACTTTTTACCCCTCCAGTAGGCTCGTCCAAAGGCACGACTCCAAGAGTAAGAAACAACTGAAGTGGGAAAATTGGCCCTGGGATTCGATGGTTGGGGGGGGCAGCTGTTGGGTGGAAATTTCAGTCCCTGATGATCTCTGGGTTCTGAGTGTGGGTACAAACCCGCCTGCTGGACCCACCTGGATCCCTCGGCAGTGGAAAGATGATATCAAAGCTGTCGGGCAGTTCGATGGAGGTGAGGAAGCGCACGTGCCCAGTGTGCCCCTGGGACAAACCCACCGGCGTCAGGGGCATCTTCAAGGAGGTGGCATTGGCCGCGATGGAGAGCGTCAGCACTACCCCGGCGCTGGTACCAATCCAGAGCAAGTCCTTGCAAACCAGGAGTGCTGTGATCCGCAAACAGGCAGCCTTGTGCTGGCGGATAATGGCATCCGAACCTGCCAGCGGGACAAGGAGGGGACGAGGGGTTAAAACACAGGTGAGCTGATGTACTAAAAGGTCCCTTGCACATGTGACCAAAGGAGGGTATCGGTCAAGCTCTCTGCAGCATCTGTCTCCCATGGGCATTGCACCTTTCTGCAGGGCACCGAGCAGGGATCATCTGGGCCAGGTGGGCATGCCCCACATGATCTCTGTCACATGACAGCATGGGCTGGGCAATGCCAGATCTTGGGTCTTCCTAGCTTTTTGAGTCAGGTGTTTGGGGCAGGGGTGAAGTCGGGGGGGGGGGGGGGGCACAAGGCCCATCCCCTCCATGTCCCTGCTTCTGCCTTTCCTCTTCCCCCCAAGGCCCCGCCCCCCGGCCAAGTTGGAAGCCAGAGCCATGCCAGGGAGGTTCCCTGGGCAGCTCTTACCCAGGCTGGGTTCCAGCTTCCAGCCTGGCCAGGAGACAGGGCCTCAGGGGGGATGAGGAGGGGCAGGGGGCCAGGCCCGTGGTGAAAAGTGGGAGGGCCACGGACCCTAGGCTCCCTCTGTCCCGGCAGCCCTGGTTTGCTGGTGCAGTGATTACACAGCAGCCTGTCCTCGCCGGGAAACCAACATGCGAGTTCTGCGATGGTCCAAAGGGAAGAGAAACAGGATGGTCCCGTGGCCTTTGCTCCCCACGGCTCGCCC
The DNA here is from genome assembly GCF_020497125.1 of Mauremys mutica. Classification (NCBI taxonomy): domain Eukaryota; kingdom Metazoa; phylum Chordata; order Testudines; family Geoemydidae; genus Mauremys; species Mauremys mutica. The sequence continues at coordinate 352,682,664 of NC_059072.1, read as the reverse complement.
CTCAGGACATCGCGCAGTCTCTGCTTGAGACAGGCCCGGCCGGGCCCGGGACAGCACGCGCTGTCGCCCAGGGGGAAGGAGCACAGCTGCTGGCTGAGGCAGCTGGCTCAGTGACTGCCCTTGCTCAGCCTGACTCTAGCCAGCGGCAGCAAACGCCAGCTCCCTGGGTGGCCTGCAGAGGGATGACCGATCAGATCCCAAACGCATCCCGCTGGCATCTGCAGACCCCAAAGTGAGCCTTGTTCAGACGCCTCCCCTCGGTTCTGCTACTGAACTCTCTGAGCCCCACAACCCGGTCTCTATGGCCCCGGCACAGCAGCTGTGCAGAGGCAGGTCTCCCTTGGTTTCATAGCTCAGTGCCGCAGACAAACCGTTCAAAGGCAATGCCGGTACCTGCTAACATTTTGTGGACCAGGGGCGTGATATCGACTTCCGCCAGCTGCTCGTAGCTTGTGGCGTGGTACAGCCTCACCTGGGCACTGCTCTGGAGCGCGATCCAGATACCTGGGCTGCAGCTCACCATGCAGGTCACGCTGCGGTTGCTGTCCTGCCCGATATGGAACATGTGCTGGGGATGGAGAGGAGAAGTGCGTCCATCGTATTGCTGCCAAAGGATGGGACCCTCCGCACTGGCAGCAGAGCCAACGGGCCACTCTGGTTCTGTGCCGTGCAGCCCTGTGCTTTAGGGATCCAGACTTGCTGGTGAGGAAGTGACTTCTCCTCCTCGTGGATTGTTCCCCTGGCACTTCTCCCTTATTATTATTTGCAGTGCGGTAGCACCCGGAGGGCCCCACTGAGATCAAGGCCCCATTGGGCGAGGTGCTGTACAGACACAGAGCAAGGAGCTTTCACTCTGCAATCTAAACAGATGAGGCCAGTGGGGAAACTGAGGCACAGGGAGAGGGAGTGATTTGTAGCAGAGCTGGGATTAGCACCCAGGTCTCCTGATGCCCAGGACAGTCTCCCGGCCATGGGACCATGCTGCCTTTCACGTCTCTCAGTAAGACATTCGAGCCATTCCATCAGCACAACACCCCCCGAGCCATTCCATCAGCACCCCCCCACACACACACCCCGAGCCAAGCTAAGTATAAGAGGTCCATTGTCCAGGATGCACGAAGAGGAATATATGAATACGCTGCATTTCTGTAGCCTTTTCCATACAAGATGGCAGGCGCTTCACAGACTCCTCAGGGAGGGAGGTTAGCAGCTTTGTCCCAGCTGCGGGGATAGAGGGTCAGGACAGCACTGTGAAAATTAGACTCCGGTTTTGAATAACTTCATTTTGGGTGCCTGCCCGGAGACACTTTGGGGATGGTTTTCAGAGGTGCCGAGCGCCCTCTTGTGGAAGCCAATAGGTGCTGGCCCCTCGGATATTCGGGCTCTAGGTGTCTCACAGCGGGCACTCAAAGGCAGAAGAAATTCAAAAACCTGGAGGGTTGTGACGTGATCCAGAGACGGTGCCAAGAACAGAACCCAGCTCCCCTGCCACCTGCTTTAACCACAAGGCCACCCTTCCTTGTCTGCTTGCTCCACCTCTAATCTCTTCTACACAGCACTCACCTCAGTGGCGGCTGGTAGGAGGCTGCTGCCCCTGTGCGTTCCTACAGCATCTCCCCCATGGTCACCTATACGTGGAGCTCTGCTGCTCACAGGGGGACCCTGATCCTACACAAGCTCGGCATGTCTGAGGGTGCCACGCTTTACAGATGGAAAGCATGACGCAGACCCAGTGGGATCGGTCACTGCTAGGGGCCCAGACAATGGGGCTTGGCCATGGACTGTCCCAGGGCAGAACACGGCCTTTTGGAAAGTGATGTAGGAACGAACCGAGGGGGGACCCTGGTGGCTAAACGCATCTCGCTGCGAGGGGCTGGAGTATTTACCTCAGGACAGAGGTGGCTCTCCTGATCAGAGATCCCGGCTCTGTGCTGTGTGCACCCTGCACTGAAGGGCCGATCCAAAGCTCACGAAAATCAAGAGGAGTCTTTCCACAGACTCCCTTAGGCCTCAGATTGGGCCCCAAAGCTCATGACCAGCCTCCTGAGCCCCCCCGTGTCCCCATGTTTGTTTGAGCCCTCCTGGGGCTAGGGAAAGTGAGCGGGTACCTCCTGCAGCAGTGTGGCCGTGTTGAGGATAACGACTCGGTTCTGACACCCACACCACAGCTTGCCAGCCACCGACACCATCTTAGTGACAGGGCTGCCCGGGGAGCCAAGGGACAGGGACTTGGAGTTCTGAGGGTCCCAGAAATGTCCTGTACAGAGAAAGAAGAAATCAAGAGTTGGGTTCTCCTTATGGGTTCTCCGCATGGGTCCCCACAGCACAGCAGCCATGTGGGCCAGTGGACACACATCCTGTGAAACCAGGCATGACATGTGGGTGATGCTTTGAATGCCCTCTAGCTGCCTACTGCCCAGCTGAGACACCTGTATGGCCTCCATGACCACAGCATCTGAGCTCCTCACAGCACCCCTGGGAGGCAGGGCTGTGCTGTTATCCCCATCGTACAGGTGAGAAACCGAGGCGCGGAGTGTTTCGGTGATTTGCCCAATGCCTCGCAAAAGTCTGTGGCAGAGCAGGAACTTGAGCCCAGGTCTTCCAAGGTCTAGGTTAGTGCACTGCCTGCTGGGCTAGAGCGTGTGCAATGTTCTGGGCCATGCAAACCGCCACCAGCTGGCAGAGAGGGGGTTAAGGACGGTGATGACAGTAACAGTGCACATCTCTGTTGTGGCTTCCAGAGGAAGAGCTCAGAGCCCTGATGAGGCTTTGGAGCCGCGCCGTGAGGCAAGTCCATGCTATTTACCCCATTGCATGGGGGAACGGAGGCAGAGAGGTTAAGTGACTTGCCCCAGGTCACATAGGAAGCCTGTGGCAGAGCCAAGGAAAGGCCCTTCAGACTAAGGCTACCCGGGCTAACCGCCACAGCCACTCTGCAGCCAAGTCAGCTGGCCAGGCACTTTTAGTGCCCACCGAGTTCAGAACTCCCACCTCCCCCTGGCTGCATCTCAGCCTTCCAGCAACTCCCCCTCACTACAATGCAAGAGACACAAGGAGCCTGCGGCCAGGAGCCTGCGGCCATAAACCTGCTCTGCAACCTCAAGGATGTCTCCTTCTCCTCCCACCATCCCCAGGCATTCCTCTGAGGCGTGGATTCTACAGGCTATGAATCCCGCCCTCAGTTATAGCAGTGTCATTCCGGAGCGACTCCCCTACAGGCAGCCCGGTCACTCCCGATTCGCGCCAGTATCGCTGGGAGCAGCATCTGACCCTTGGTGTCCAAACCGCGTTAGCTCTGACCCCAGCTCTACAATGGGGGTCTGGGTTATGGTCGACGTGGGCACTGGGTTTACGTGAGGGCAGAGTTTGGCCAGGAATCTCCAATTCCATGAGCCCCGAGCATTGTGAAAATACACCAGGGCTTCTGTCACTGCCAAGGCCACACTAAATGGCGAAGTAATCACACAAGGCTGGGTTCTCCTCTTCCTTACACCAGTCTAACTGCGCGAGCTTCAGCGGAGTTACTCCTGATTTACACCAGGCTAAGAAAGAGGAGAATCGGACCCAGATCAGTTAGTGAAAGGGTAGCCTGGCACTTTAAACATAGAAGGCCAACATTTTCAAAAGTGCCTGCTAACTCTGGGTGCCCCGAGAGAGCCCATTACCCCTGGGTGCCCCAAATTAGCGGATGCTTCTGAAAACGTTGGCTCAAATTGAGGAGCTAATCTAAAGCCACAGAGGACATGATGGTAGCGGTTGGAGAGGGGGATGGGGAATCAGGACTCCTGGGTTCTATGCACCACGTTGCCACTGCCTTACTGTGTGCCCTCAGCTCAGTAACCTCTCTTGTTCCGCTCCCCATCGGCACAGGGGTGCTCTTAATGCTACCTCGTCGCTCAGGGGAGTTGGGAGGCTCAGCCAGCTGCTTGGGAAGCGCTGTGGGACGGCGGCGTGGAAGGCCCCACGTCAGGGCGCAGCGCTGTTGGCATCAGACTCACCTGCCTCTCTCTGGTAGACGATGAGTTCGCCGTTCGCCAGGGACACAAAGACCTGGTTATCCAGGTACCTGCCGAGAAGAGAAGCCGGCGCAGTGAGCCTGCGACAGACGTCACCGCAACAGCGCAGCAGCAGCTTCCCTCCAAGGAGGCTGCTCCCAGGGAATCAAGTCTCTCCTGCAAAAGGCTGTTCCCTTGGGGCACTTTGGTCTCTCCTTCCCTCCCCATAGTGCCCCATTTCAAGGGCTCTTAACTACCCCCAACCCCAACCTCTAGTTTTTCCTTCAAACATAGCAACCTGTACAGCCCTCGCCCCCCCCGCAGCCATCTGCAGCTCCATCTCCCACCCTCCCCACACATCGGCTTCAACTCAGATCCAGGCCCTGATGTACCAGGGACTGCACAAGAAAAGGTCCCTGCCCCAAAGGCCGTACAGTCTGAATAGACAAGCCGACAAAGGAAGGCGTGCTAACCTTGCCGGGCAGCTGGGGAAACCGAGGCACAGAGCGAGGCCGTGACTGTCTGTGGCAGAACCAGGCACTGACGCCAGGGCCCCTCAAGCACCTTTACCACGAGGCCAGCTACGCTCTGTATTAGTTACTATCGAGATCATGGGGACACCTAGGACATACCAATTAGACACCCGTGGCTGGCCCATGCCAGCTGATTCGGGCTAAGGGGCTGTTTAGTCGTGGTGTAGATGTTCGGGCTCGGGCTGGAGCCTGGGCCCTAGGACCTTGCAAAGTGGCAGAGTCCCAGAGCTTGGGCTGCAGCCCAAGTGTGAACGTCTACACTGCAGTTAAAGAGCCCCTTAGCCCAAGTCAGCTGGCACGGGCCAGCCGCAGGTGTCTAACTGCAGTGTAGATGTACCCCCAGAGGCCTAGGCAGGGCTCCGGCAGCAGCCGATGCCACGTGCCATGTACCACTTACAGGATGCACATGACGGAGGCCGAGTGCTGCATCTTCATGCTGTTCTTCCGGTTGCGGATGTTGTCTGAGGACTGGTACACATGGATGCTAGAAGACAAAAGGGAGGCAGCTGAGATTCCTCTGCCTTGGCTGATGGAACCGACTCTCTGATCTGGCACAGGCAGAGGGAAACTCGAAGCAGCTCCGATCACATCAAATCCCAATGCTGGGAAACACACTTTGTTTGTTTGCTCAGCCTCAGTTTCCCTTCCCTTCTCCACTGGCACCAGCACCAGGGCAGCAAAGCTCGCCCATGGGGCAGCTGGGAATGATGTCATTCACAAGCCTCTCTAGCACTGGCTCGCAGCTCTCTGGAGCATGCAGCACTGGGTGACACTGGAACGCCCTGGCTGGTGTGTGTGTGAGTTCCACCCGTTATAAGGCTTGCTCACAGGGTTAGAACATTAGAACGGCCATACTGGGTTGGACCAATGGCCCATCCAGTCCAGTATCCTGTCTTCCAACAGCAGACAGTGTCAGGTGCCACAGAGGGAATGAACAGAACAGGGTAATTATCAAGTGATCCATCCCCTGTTGACCATCACACAGCCAAAGGCTACGGACACCCAGAGCATGGAGTTGAGCCCCTGACCATCTTGACTAATAACCATTGATGGACTGATCCTCCATGAACTCATCTAGTTCTTTTTTGAACCCTGTTATAGTTTTGGCCTTCACAACATCCCCTGGCAATGAGTTCCACAGGTTGACTGTGGTGTGTAAAAAGCGACAAAGAGTCCTGTGGCACCTTATAGACTAAAGCTCATGCTCCAATACGTCTGTTAGTCTATAAGGCGCCACCGGACTCTTTGTTGCTTTTTACAGATCCAGACTAACCCGGCTCCCCCTCTGATGTGTGGTGTGTGTGCGCTGTACTTAGGTGGCCCTCTAGTGGCCTCCACATCAAGGACCCACACAGTGTTTCTCTTCATTCACATGGCAGGGGCCAGAGCGTTTGGAGCTGAAGGGGCTGGTGTGGGTGGGCAGTGCAGTGTCTATGTACGTACGAGGGGCGTGTGCAGGCAGACGGGTTTGTGTTTATGGGCCAGGACAATGAGCAATGCAGCCGCCAGCTGGCTGGGGAAGACCCTTCAGAAAACCAACTCTTGTGTGATCTCAGCTCCTCAGGGCCTGCAAATGGCCCAGGAAAAGTGTCAGCACAAACCCCTGGGCCACTGACATGAACACAGAAGTGTGAGCCAGCCCCCAGCCCTGGGTGCGGGGCCATGCTTCGGAGAGAGGGTTTTCAGACATTTCCATTCTGCTTCTTCAGGCTTGTGTGTGCATGGATTGTGTGCACACAAATGTGCATGTGTGGGGGTGGGGTGGGGGAGGAGGCTGCGCATGGAGGGGTGGACACACAGTCACAGAGTTTAAAGCCAGAAGGAGCCAGGATTTGATGAGATCCTCCAGGTGCCAACGGGTACAATGCCAATTAAATCAATGCAGTTGCACCTGCTTACACCAGGCCAGTGTTTGGCGCAGCATCTCCACCAGCACTGAGCGGCCGTTCTTGTCTCCTCCTCCCTCCGTTCTCGGGGTTTACCCCAGACAGTACCTGAATCCCCTGCTTCGTCACGCCGTCCCCCCTGTTCCCAGCATGCTAAGCGCCCCCCTGCCAATAACACCCATATTGGCAGCTTCACTCCGGCGCCGCCGTCCATTACAGAGGCTACCAAAGGAAGTCGGCTCTGCAGTGTTTGCGTGCAGGCCGCCAGGATGAGGTGACATCCGCCAAGCAGCCCCCACCCCTTTTCCAATACTCTGCCTGCTCCTAGCTGACCCACCAGCCATCCTCTGTGCCCAGCCACATTGAGCTCTGATACGCCTCAGGATCTATGCTCAGCAGGTCCTCCAAGCTGCCCCTCGTGAAGGACCCTCGGCTTGACCTCCTCATCGCCCGCCCATCCATGGGGCTCTCGCTATTCCTGTTCTGGCTGAAGGTGCTGGAGATGGGAAGGAAGCCTGGGTCTTGCTCCTCCTCCGAGCTGGTGGTTTCAGCTGCCACATCTTTGGAGCTGGGGATCTCTTCGTCTGGACAAGGAGAGGTGACAGGAACAAACCAGGATGTTTTAGGATCAGATTCTGATCAGTGTGACTCCGGATTAACGCAGTCATTTCCACCGAACTCAATCTAGTCGACTCCAGTTTAACCCCATCTATTTCAAAGAATTTCTCTTGCACCCATCGCCACGGTGTCTAGGCACCAGATGGCGATACTGTGGGCATACACTAGTGTTGCTGAGGGCAGAGTTTGACCTGGGATATTTCATACTGTAGCTGAATAGCACAGTGGTTAGGTGCTCTCTGATGGGAGCCCAGGCCAAGTTACATAACAAAAGACATTGGGACTTTCAGCATTTTCTAGTATCTGACATTTCCATGGCACTTTTCATCCTGTAGGAGCAATCCCCAAACCTTCTGCAGAGGGGGACAGATTCTGTTCTCACATGCACCAACCCAAATTCAGAGTAAATCCATTTACTTAGTGAAGTTACTCTGGATTTATACTGGAAATCAGAATCCAAATCCTGGTCTTACTGCAGTCCGGACACCAAGATTAGCGATATATTAAATATACATGTAAAATATGTCCAGTATCTGTATGAGAGACAAGGTGGGTGAGGTAATACCTTTTATTGGGCCAAATTCTGCGGGTGGGAGGGACAAGCTTTCGAGCTCGAGAGAGCTCTTCCTCAGGTCTGGAGAAGACACTCTGGTTCTGTATAGCTCAAAAACCAGAATCAGAATCTGGTTCAATCAAATATATGACCTCACCTACCTTGTCTCTCTCATATTCTGGAGCCAACACGGCTACAACAGCACTGAAGACATGGATATTTATTACGTATTAAAAACAACATACAAAGAACATTGTTTAGGTTGCAAAGTCAAGCACTTAAAAGTTAGGAAAATGCCAGATACACAGTTGCCAGTGCAGCCTCATTCTGCCCCTGTGCATCCATCCTGTGCACTGAATCAGGCAGGGATCCTATGGAAAAAAATAGTACTCGATCATCTAATTAAAGACTGTATCCTAATGCATACACACAAAGTGGCTGAATAATTCTAACATTTCTGAACTAGCAAGTGCCTGATTTTGCAACCTTAATAACAACCTTTGAACATCATTTTCTTGTATGTCATTTCTTAGAGTTTGTTTTTAAAAGAAAAAAGTGAAAACAAATTCTATTATTTGTGACTGCAACAAGATTTCCCTGAGAAACGCAAGCCAGCGAAGGGAAAAGGTGATTTGATGGTTTATATCTCAGTCAAAGCTGAATGGATTTTCGTGGGACAAAGAAAAGGCACCCCTCTAGTCTGAGGGCTTTTCCCTTGCTGAATATCAAAGGCCTGATGCAATTAATGATGGTGCGAGAGCTTCTCTAAGAAAAGGTGTCAAGAATCCTTTATAATGGAAAGTGTTAGCGTCACTACCAGCTCCCCCACAATAGCAGGGCTCAGTCATTACTGGCCTAAGAGTTGATGACTCACTTCCAAAGCTGGAGGAGATGGTGGAGTGGCTGGCCTGGCTCTGGAGTGTGCCTGACGGGCTTGGAGAGGACTCATCGTCTGTATCGTCGCTGTCAAAAGGCATCAGCTCCCTGTTGGCGCTGTCCATGGGCTCGGAGAGCTCTATCGAGGAGCCGGAGATGGAGATATGTAGGCACGGCTGCGGCCCAGAGTCATCCAGCGCCGAAGGAGCCGGCTCAGAAGTTGGACTCACCAGGGACTCAGGACGCTCCCTGTTATTAGAGTGACACACGGATGTAAAACCAGGAGCACATTCACGTGGGCAAACCCTGCGCCATACAGGATGGGGCATGGCTACAGGAAGGGACCCAGCCTGGGGTGACTACATTGCTCACAAGTGGCTAAGCTACCGATGAGATACATAAGCGAATGGCTAGTGGAATCAGACCCTGCAGGCCTGGGCTGTAGCCCTAGTTCTGCTAAGGACTCATCCTGTGCATTGGGAAAGCCACGGTGCCTCAGTTTACCCATCTTTAAAATGGGGATAAGAAGGCTCACCTGCCTAAGAGGGGGTGCTGTAAGGATTAAATCCCAAATGCTTCTATTATATGCCACATATTGCAGAAAATCTACACTGGCGCTTCAGTAACAACCGATGTCTGCTACCCCCCTCTGCCTAGAAGGCCAGATGCCTTATTGCCTTGGGCAGGAGACAACCAGGACTCTCCAAATGTTTCAAATCGCCATAAAAGCTCCCAAGCGGCATGTTCGTAAAGCACGGTGCTGTAGGTTGAAAGGCAAGTCCTGCCAGCCCCTGGAACAGATCTTATGGACCTCTACACCCGCGGCCGACCCGGGCTGGCTGACCTGGGCTCGCGGGGCTGCAGGGGTGTGAAGCTGCAGCGGAGACGTCCGGGCTCTGGGACCCTTGAACTATCTGAACGCCTCACGTCTCGGATGCGTTTATCTTGTGAGGCAGAGCAGTGCGAGTATCACTGGACCGCTGGGGATCCAGGGCGTGGAGAGACTAAGGCCTGGGTTTTAACAGACATTCAACTCCCATTAAAACAAGAAGTCTGGGGCAGAGAAGAGCCTGAACGCCGCTCTCCCGAGTCCCAGGCCAGCACCTGACCACTGGGCCAGCCTGCCTCTCCTCACAGCTCTCCTAGGAACCTCCTCTTTGTTTCTGATGCCTCATACACCACAGGCCTCAGTGGTGTCCCTGACCATCGCCTGGCCTGGACCCCTTCGCCTCCCGGGCAGACACCCAGCGCTCAGCCTGCTCCTGCGGTGCTGGGGCCCTGCGTCCACCCCCGCATCAGTCCCTGTTTCCTTCCAGCCCCGGATGCGCTGGCATCTCGTACCTGAAGCTCCTCTTGAGCCCCGGCACGGCGGCGACGCAGAGGATCCTGGCCGAGCACACAGCTATGCAGGCCTCCACCGTGGGCTCCTTCTTGATGCTGAGGAGGCAGACCTGCCCCACGTAGCCGTCGCTGTTACACACCCACACCTCGTAGGTGTTCTCGGGGCTGCTGTGACTGGGAGAAGCACAAGAGAACTGGAAGGGGGCAAAAGACAAGGAAGTTTCAGGTCATTTTTATATTGTACGGAAAGGCCTTCACAATGAATGTCTCAAAGCAGCCAGGCCGGCGGGGCGGAGGGGGGAAGGAGGGCACATGACAGAGGAGGTGCTCTGTCTCTTGGTTTGAATAAAACCAGTTTCCTTTTCAGTAGTACTGGTCATCCCAAATGATACACAGGTGTCACCGCTGGCATGCAGCCACCTCTGGGGTGGAACATAGCAGCTGCTTAACTGCTCACTAAAACACCACTCAATGGTTTAAGACAGGAGGTGAAGAAGACAGTCCCGAGCCCTGCAGACGGGCATCCACAACACAAAGCAACACAAAGCAAGCGCAGTCATAGCTGGCACCGCAGAGCAGGACCAGGGGCTTTAAAACAGCTGGCAGGGTGGCGAGGGCATGCGTGGCCTGCCGTCGGCTGTCCTGCATCTGCCCTGTGCAGACAGGGCTGTCGGACCAGCACTAGGGTCCCATGAAGAAAGAACAGTCCCTGCCGCTCTGCACCTGCAGCCAGCGACGCACCTCACCCACCAGGGCAGGGGTGACCTGTATTACGGAAGGGGTGTGGGTTTCTGGCTGGGTAAGAGACATAAGGGCCTGTTCTCATCTGCCTGCAAGAACTGCATGAAGCTGGGGCCTGACGTGACCTTTGAGTTCCCACAGGAACATGCCACTGCAGATCAAGGCCAGTGGGTGGTGGCTTTTGTCTCTGGAAACAACACAGAGCGCTAGGGGCTGCACTGGTCCCCACAACAAGCGGCATCAGGTGGAGAGGGGAGGGTGGGGGAAATAGGGATCAGGTATAGTAGAGACTAAGGGTATGTCTACACTACCCGCCGGATTGGCGGGTAGCCATCGATCTATCAGGGATCGATTTATCGCGTGTAGTGTAGACGCAATGAATCGATCCCCGATTGCTCTCCCGTTGACTGCTGAACTCCAGCTTGGCGAGAGGCGGAAGTAAAGTCGACAGGGGAGTGGCGGCAGTCGACCCCGTGCCATGAGGACGCGAGCTAAGTCGAACTCTGATACGTCGAGTTCAGCTACGCCACACCAATACCCCCGCTCTAAAGAGTCTCAGACTCTGGGGTTTGAAATCCCAATCTGGATTCAGATCCTGGACACCCCAAAGTTCAGATGTGGGGCGTAGTTCAGGCTCATCTCTAATACGCACTGTGTCAATGCTACATCGGAGGTGTTGGAAGGAGCTCGGGGACAAGGGGAAGGGAACTGAGCTAACTCTGTGGGTCTCATTATAAAAGGCCAACGTACTTGCATCCCACTGCGTGTCTTCATAATCGGGATCGCCTTCAGGAATTCCGGGTCCAGGCAGTTCTTGTGAGAAGCTGGAGACAGGAAAAGAAAGACAAGAAAAGCTAGGTCGGCGAGTCTGTAGCTATAGCAGTCAATAGCAATAACTGCAAACAGCAGCAAACGCCCCCGGCCAGAAGGCTTTGCACACCACAGAGACAGGGACCACGGCACCCACCACTGAAATGCAGCCACCTGCGGGGTGGAACGCCGCAGTTGCTTAACAGCACACAACACCACCGGGCAATGTGTTAGTGCAGGACGTGGAAAATACTGTGTTCAACTGAAACTGCAGATGGGCCGGGCAGCATGTCCATGATCAAAGTGGAATTTGGCTAAATCCTGCATCTTGGCAAGGGGTTAGACTAGATGACCCTCGCAATCTCGTCTTACCCTGTGGTTCTATGATTCTAAGGCACAAAGGATAACACCCGCTCTCTGGGCAAAACATGTCTTGGGATCTTTCGATGACCGGTCAATTTCATTTAGCACCTCCCCACACCACAGTAGGGCTTTGATTTCATAGACACAGAAGGGAGGGTGCCACCTGATAGATTATCAGTGGAACTTTCTGCCGCAGCTGGGGTTTTCCTTGGCCGTCTCCCAGCCCAGAAAGACCCAGCCAGCCCCTCCTAGCCAAGGAAGGACTGATTCTCAGGGATAATACCCTGTCTGGAGCCCTGAGAACAACTCCCGCTGGTATCAATGGGAATCTTCCCTCGGCATTTAGTGGGGATCACATCGGACCCCGTTTGCAGAGCTAGTTACCCAGTTTCTTCTTGGCGTCCTCAAAGGCCTGCTCAAAGCTGTGCCGCGCGTCCGGGTTGGGGAACTCGAAGATGAAGGACTCGGTGCCGTCGGCTTTGGTGGTGGTGAGCTCCATTTTGTTGGGCGGGAAGGACATGGTGAAGGAGAGGGACTGCTTCTCCGCCAGCTCTCGGTGTATGGCGGCCATCAGGTCTTTGATGACGTCATCCAGGCTCTGGGGACGCACACAGGAACAGGAAGAGCATTTTTAATCCGGAGGGGAAGCGTGCTTCAGGGAGGAAGGATGGTCTTGCGGTTAAGGCAGTGGATGGGGACCTGGAAGATGAGGGTTTAACTCCCAGCTCTGCCACAGGTTCCCTGTGGGATCTTGAGCACGTCACTTAGCCTTTCTGTGCCTCAAGTCCCCATGTGTAAATGAGGATGATAGAGCTCCTTTCCTGACCCTATAGGGTGTCGCTCTTTGGGCAGGGACCGCCACTCACTGCTCACCCACAGCTGATGGGGAGGTTGGGGGCCGACTGTGAAGGGCCTTGGAAGTGAAGACAAGGTGCTTGCGTTCGATGTGACAGAGAAAGGGGAGCCCGTGGAGGGGGCAAAGCGACGGGCGAAGGAAAAGCAGCAGCAGCAGCATTCTGAGGGGCTATGAGGGGACGGGATCACACTCCTCCAGGCCGGAGAGAAGGATGCTGCGGTAATCGAGGCGCCAAATTCAGTGTCAGAACCTGGCTGGGGACTGCCACGCTGCCCCTAGCAGCACCAGCCACCCCGGGAACCAGAGTCCGACTGGTTCTGACGAGGGTGGATATAAAAGGGGGCTAACGTGCCGCAGTGGCTGGCGTTCAAGGGGCAGTCACTTGTCATCAGAGTGGTGACGAAGAAGCTGCCTCTGAACAGCTGGAGCGTGGAGCAAAGTCTACAAAAATAAGCAGCTCTAAATGGGCAGATTTGAGTGCGGTTTGGCTGGGGGGGCGCGGGAGTTCAGCTTCCAGGGTCTCAACCAGGGCCAGGGGCAGGTTCTGATCTGATGGGGCCACAATCTCATGAGCAGAAACACACACACACACACAGCTTGTTCTTGTGGGATAGGAGCAGTCGCCGGTGGTAGAGATAATACAGCCCTAGCCTGGACTGGGGTCTCTATGCACCGCTACCATGACACAGATCATGGACACAGGACCGGAAGGGATCTCAAATTGAGTCCCCTCTTATGGCAGACAACCCCATCGTAATTCTAATCCTCATACTGATCCTTAATGCTGACCTAGGACACATAAACGGGGCTTGTGGCCTTTATTTGCTTCTCTCTGATGGATAAAGAAAGAGGCTCAAAAGATTTAGGTTTTAACCCAAAAGGGGTTTTGGTTTTGCTTGTTTCTTACATTGGTGAGAGCACCCACCTCAAGTCTTATCTTTCCCGTTTTTGCTGTAAGTCTCCTTGGAGAAGCAAGAGAACAGGAGCAGGAATTTTCTAAACCACTAACAGAGGGCTGGGGCAGGGGGCGTGTGGTTGGATCATTAAGAACCAGGGCTTTTCTCCCCACTGTTTGTCAGGTGTTCAGGTTAAACAAGCCACAAAAAGGGCCAGATCCCTCACTGGTGTAAATCAGCGTCGCTCCATCAAAATCAAGGGAACTGCGCTGATTTCTTCCCGCCTCAGCTGCTGAGGTTTCACATCAGACCCTGCTCATTCCCCAGCAGACAAAGGGAGAATAGAGTAGACAAGACCTTAGTTACTAATCTCATAAAACGAACAAAAGGGAAAAATATCTATCAGAGAGGTTATAAACCCCAATCCCTGCGGGCCACCGGATTGTGTTAAACGGACCCTCGCGATTAGCCATCTAGGCAGCTCTATACAGGCTGGTGTCTAGTTTCTTTCATGGGAGAGTCAGTCTGCTAACACTGCTCAATGAGTTGCTTGTGAGTTGTGTATGTGCCCAGGCTCTATGGGCTACGGCCTTTTACCCTCGCTTACGCTGATTTCCCATGCTTTATGAGTATTCCTAATACAACCAATGGGAACACCCAGGCAGTATGGGTAGAGATCAGACTGGATGATCACAATGGTCCCTGCTGGCTTTTAAATCTATCCTGCAGCAATGCCCCCTCCCCCTGGCATAGCAGAATCCCACCTGGCCCCTTTCCTGCACAGCCCATTAACCCTGCCCCTCCTTGGCCTGGGACAGCCCCTGGGCTGCAGGTGCTGGCAGGGTAGAGGGGGTGAGGGACTCTGCTCAGATCCCCTTTAACCACAAACGCTGCCTGCCGAGCGCAGCCGAGGAAGGAGGCTGCAGCACTTGGCAAAGCAGATGCTGGGAAGGTTTATAGAAATATACGGTGGGATGGGAGCTCAGCACTGCATGGCTTGAAGCTGGGGGAGATGGAGAGAGCCCTTGTAGGGGGATCAGGTCTGGCCCTCCGCTGAGGACCTCTCTGAAAAACGCTGGGTGCGATCTTGTCCAAGGAGCAGTATTTCCAGGCTGCCCAAGGATGGGTCGTCTCGGGCTCTGCAGTGGCTGGACAGGGCTGATTCCATCTGAGCTTGGGAGATGATTTAAACCGGAGCCCCCAGCTGCCCCCACGAGGAGCCCCTCCTCACCTGGTGGGGGAAGCTGAGGGTCTCGGAGAGCTTGCTGACTTGGCCCAGCGTGCTCAGGTCCTCGTCCAGGCGGCAGATCGTCTTCTGGATGCTCTCGCGGTTGGTGGACTGGGAAGCCCCTGTGTGTCAAACAGAGTGACAGGGCACATCAGGAAGCAGCTGGGCTGAGAATCCCCCCTGGACTCTCTACTGCCACATACAAACCGAGCCTCACCTGGGTCTCACTCCAGCTCCCCTCCTGTTCTCCAGCTGCTGGTACCGTAAGGGTCAGACGAGACCCCCTCCCCCACTGACTGCTAGGCTACCAAGAACTTCTGTACAGCTGATCTTGGACCCAGCCTTGTCTGGCCTCAGGGTACAACCCCCATTCTCTAGCTCTCCTGTCCCCCTGCTGCATCTCTGCCCCCGACCCCATTCTAGGGATCTTCGGGGCTGTCCTGCTCTGGGGGGCTGGGACTGGGACATGCTCTTCCAGCCCCTCAGAGGTGCCTCCTGTGCTAAGCCGTTGAAATTCACCCCAGTGCAAAGGCCCACTCAGACTGCTGGCTTATCCAAGAGCTGGGGGACAGCATGCCTGCATCACGAATAGCAGCTGGAAATGCAGGCCCCAGGGGCTTGTTCAGCCTGTCAGCTGATGGTGCACAAACCCTGGGCTGGCCTGCACATGGGTGAATTTAACCCAGAGAGGCTAGGCCATTACTGCTCACGGATCCCCTGTGCCAGGGCACTCCAGGGTGGTGAAGCCACCCCGGAAGGGCTGCTGTGATGGGCATCAGGCAGCTCGACTCCTCCCCCATGCTCAGCGTCTGCAGAACATTGCTGCACACAGCAGCCAGCTGGCTCTGCTCAGCGTGAGGGCTGGGTTCCCATGCACGGAGTGATTCCCACGCGGCAGGGCCCCGGCTAGAGTCATCAGGGCCCACGGCTCGGTGAGTCATCCCCGAGTGAGGCAGCCTCCTCCCAGCTGCCCTGGGCCGGCTTGCAGCGCTGGTCCCCGGATGCTGGAGCTTCGGGGCTTCCTGAGGGAAACTGAGGCGGGAGCCGAAGCCCCCTCTGACGCCAAGGGGTTAATGTGTTTACACCCTCGGGAGCCCCGGCCAAGGGAGGGCCAGGCACTCCCCTAATCCTCCCACCCACCCACTCTGGGGAGGAGACAGTCACTAGGGCTGCAGCAGCCACTAAGCAATTACACAGGGGGAAGGCCTGGGGAGCAACTCCGCTCTCACCCCGTGGCCTGGGCTGGGGAGGACTGTCCCCCAACAGCCAGTTACTCAGGCTGGGCGCTGGCGCGAGGCCTGGGGCCTTGAGGCACAAATACCTGTGATTGTTTTCATGAGGCTCGAAGGGGGATATAGGGCCAGATTCTCGGACGCCTCCCCCCATCTCCCCAGGGCCCTGGCGAGGATGGGAGGGGCTGGAGCGCTGTGTGCTCTGGCTACTTGGGGTTGGTGGATAGCTGAGCGCTGGAGCAGCCTCCAGGGTCTGCATCAGCTCCAGGAACTGCTCAGAACGTGGCTGGTGCACAGGTGCCTCCTTCGGCCTCCGCTGCCTGGCCTGGGCCTTCTGGGAGCCCCTGGCCCACAGCCTGTTATACAGGCTGGAACACAGTGGTCACTCTGCACTTGCCTGTGCTGGGTAGGAGGACAGGAGCCCTGACACATGCATGAATCGCAGAAATAACCGATGGAAAAGACTTGTTAGGCCACCTGCTCTGTCCTCTGCTGACATTTCTGATACCTAGAGATGCTATAACAGACATTCCCAATGGCATATTTTCTACTGCTTTCTGCCGTCCAATATGAAATGCGCTGACTGGTTCAGTTATTTTGTATGCATCTATTACTAAGGAACAGATATAGTAACATGCCCTGCGTTGCTAGGCTGCAAACCACAGCTACTGGGAGCTTCACAGCAATGGAATTCTGATCCTCCTGCCTGGAAAGCACAGGAATTTGGCACTTGAGCTAAAGAAGAATCTCCACTAGCTGCTGGCAGTAGAGGGCTTATGACACGCCGTCAAGAAGTTCTGAGTCTAAACAGCCGAGGGCAGTGGTGCACATAGGTATTTAACTCAATAACTGAGTGAGTCATTGTCTGCAAATCCCTATAAGAATACTGAAGTGTGGTACAAATAAGAGCCCAACACTCTAGTAGAAGCTGCATCTCTGGAGCTATATGGGGCTTGGTCCCTATAGTATGGGGGTGGGAGGGAGATAAGAGGGCTTGTTTCTCAGGTATTTAAATGTTCATGTTATTGAAGACTATTGGAAAACAGCTGAGCACAGCACGGTGCAAACAAATCTGTCCCTGTAACAATTTTGTCAAACACAGCACTCATACAGCACTGTACATTGGGGAGCTGCTATCACTCAGCATGGACAGACTAGATGGGGAACCCTTTGCTGCTGAGCC
The DNA here is from genome assembly GCF_020497125.1 of Mauremys mutica. NCBI lineage: Eukaryota > Metazoa > Chordata > Testudines > Geoemydidae > Mauremys > Mauremys mutica. The sequence goes on along the minus strand of NC_059072.1, from coordinate 352,665,553 downwards.
AGGGTAACAGGCAGCCAAGGCTCCTGAGGGTGTCTTTCCTTCCGTCTGCGCAACACTAAGCATACCAGGGCTTTGATCCTGACTGGGGCTGCCGGGCGCTACTGTAATACAAACCATGGCTCATAACGTCAGTACAGACCTTTCACAATGTCGACATCCTCCAGGGGCAGCTTCCAGAGCAGTTTGTACTTGCTGGCTATGTCTATAACACTGGCGGCCGTGTAACTGGGAAAGAAAAAACAGGCGTCAATTCCCAGACCGCAGTCCTGAATGACACCACTAGGTGGCGAGGGTGGCAAGTTGAAGCCAGGCTTAATGCAGGAACTGATCAGGGGCCTAAAACCAGCTCCAGCAGCTGGGCTGTCTTGGCAGGATGAGCCCAGAGCGCGTCACACTGATCTCTTTTCTCATGCTCAGCACTTGGGGAAGTTTGGGTCACATCCCTGCCTGCTCACGGGAGCACAGCGCACAGGCCTGGCATGCGGCTGTGGATAGGCGGGTGTTCGGAGTCTGGCTCCCAGGGTTTATTACCAGGATGGGGAACAAGGCTGGCTTTGGCTTTAGCATTTCGGGGGGGGTCCCAGCCGAGTTATTCCTCAGCCCCCACCCATACCTCCCACAAGTCCCGTCGACCTGCTCTGCCTCAGCGCGGCGGGCAGAGCGCCCAGGGAGCCCAAACGCCCCCCTTTCTATTTTGGGATGGGTGCGGATCCCCACTGGGGCCAAACGGCCAGCTGTGGGGAGGGCTGGGAATGAAAGGGGGAAGAGAATGGAAGCCGGAGGGAAACTGACATCCCTGGCTGGGCCGATAGGGACCAATCCTGCGTGGCACTGAGTGTTCTCAACGCACAATGAAGTCTGTGGGTCTGATCCCCCACCTACAGATGTGTGTACGGGGGGAGGTTGTTGCAACAGCCCCTGGCACCCACAGAGGGGGGATTCTCTCTGGGGCTCTGCTGGGGGACTCCAGAGGAATCCCCCATCCCCAGGGCAGGCTAACCAGAATGTCTGGGTCCCACCCCCTCTCCAGCCACCCTGGCCCACTTTCTGGCCTGTGCCAGCCAGCTCCAGCCCCTCCAGCAGAGCCGTGACTCTGAAGGGCTGGGCCATTGTACCCCTGCCCTGGGCAAACCTGCCCTCACTGAAGGCCGGGGCGTTGGGATGGAGCTCAGTCCCTCGCAGGATTGGGCCTGGCCAGCATGTTTAAAGACAGGCTGTGCTGGGGAAGGGCGCGTGTGCAGTTTACCTGCCCCGCTCCAAATAGATCAGTGAGTGGGGGCTGGAGTGGGCAAGGGGCTCAGATGACTTTGGACAGTACATGGGGACCTGCTGCCCCACTGGAGCCAATGGTACCCAGAGAACATGGCCCATAGGGCAGTTCTCCACTGGGGTCCTTCAGTCTGGACAGTGTTTGCATTCTTATAAAGAGACAATCCCAGCTGGATCAGAACCAGCCCAGGGGATCGAGCTTGGCAGAGGAAACACCACGCCCCACAGGTGCTGGTCCCAAACTGCCTGCCACTCAGGAGGGGGCCCTGGGGCTCCCTCGGGGAGGTGCCTGCCCACTGTATGACGGGATCGGCAGGATTCCCAAGCTGCGAGAGGGAAGATGGGAGGGTGGTGGTGGTGGTGGGACAGGTTAGTTCCTTTCGCCCCCCAACCCCCGTCTTATCTGGTTCTGAGGGTCGTTCGCTTTTGCTCACTGACAGCTGGATTCAGAGCCATGTGCAACGGGGCCATCTGGATCAGCAGAGGAGTAGCCAGAACCTCCCTGTGTTTGGGCCATGCCCCTGCACCCCCTGGGCTTGGGTCTGGATCGACCCCCCAGAATTCAAAGCAGAAGCTCAAACTGCTCAGGGATGGTTGGGATGGTGTGAAAGCAGCTAACTCTGGGTGTGTGCACGTGGCCCCCATCACCGCGGTGACAGGCAGCGGCGCTGGGCGAGCCCTGACCCTCTCTCCAGGCCGGCAGCTGTTTTACTCACAGGCTCATGGAGCTGCGGCGCAGAGACCCCGACTTGCGCTTCAGGGTGGTGCAAACCAGCAGGTCCGTGAAGAGGAAGAGCGAGCGGTCCTTCTTCCCACCCACCGCCTTCTGCATGGCAACAAGGGGGGAATTAACCTTTCCCTCCCCAAACCCAGGAGATGGCAACACAAAGGAAAAACAGCAGCACGTTTAAAGGCAAAACAGGTTCTGGCTCATACAGCATCAAAGTGAAGGATCTGGGGATGAGAGGACGACTCTGACCCCCATTCCCTGCCTGATGGACACCGGACTGCAGAGATAGAGGCTAGAGACATTTTTTAATGGCTTGTCCATGAATGAGCCAAGCTCAGATTTGTTTGCCCGACAAGACAAGATGGTTGCCCCAATATTGCTTTTTGCAGCCAAGATGACATTTAAAATTCATTTATTATGGGACGAATCTCGAGCTCACTTTCTGCTCAGCCCTTATTTCAGGCTCAGCCCCCAGTGACGGCGGTGGGAAGTTAGCTGGAGTAAGAACCTCTGGATCTGGCGAGCCCTTATTAATAAAGAGCCACCTTTTGTAGGCACCGGATTGACGCTGCCAGGCTTGTGTCCTGTGTATATTATGTTCCTGAGGGCCAGGATAAGCTGCTGGGCTGATCTGAGTATAAAAGTCCCAGGTGCACTGACTGTTCAGCACATCCTGCCCGAAGCTAAAACCGAATGAGCCGCCTGCCTCAGTTTCCTCACACCTGCTGCTCTCTAGAAGTTGCAACCCACGTGCCACATTCAGAATTAGCCAGGACAGGGACCAAATAGTCAGCCTCAGTCTGACTGCAGCAGAGTAGCTGGCTAGGCTGGCAAACTGTCCATTTGCAAAGGAACTGGAAGAGGCCAACTTATTTATGCACTTCAGGTCAGACATGCTGCTCCGTTAATCCAGAAGTGCTGGCTCTCAGCAATAGCCGCTGCACCTTGGTGCCTTACTAGCCTTGCGTGGAAGCCGGCAATACAGGCTCAGAGAATTGAATCAAGGCTGGAAAGACGCCATCACAATACAGTAGCGTGTGACCAGCACATCAGCAGGGCTGCACAGCACAGTCTGCAGGGTTTGCTGAGTGCAGCCTCCCAGAGCGGAGGAGAGTGGCAGCCTAATCTAGCACGAAGGGCAGGGGGAAGCAAGGACCACCGGTCGGAAGATGGGCAGACCCTGTCTGAATGAGCAGCCTTGCTCGTCATGACCCGAAGCGCGTTCGTGGTGCCTTGGAGCCGAGCTGGGTGACAGGACATCACTGCAGGCCCCTGACAGATGGGATCCACAGGGCAGCACACGCTGTGTTACTGAGTAAGCGTATGGCTGCAGCTCCTGATCCTTAGGCTGTACAGGGCAGGTGCTGCTGACTTATGGAGAAGAGTTTTCTACACCAAGCGCCCTAACCACTGCAATAACCTACTGTAAGATGCATCTAATGTCTGAGGCCATTACTCCCATTTGCAAGCTCTTGGGCAGAGGCCGTGTCTTCCCTGTGTTTGTACAGCACCTAGCACAACAGGGCTCTGATCCAGATGGGGCGCTGAGTGATCCGGAGTAACACAAAGAAATAACCACAGTAGGACCACAGAGTCATCCTAGAGATGGGTGATGGGAAGGACCATTTACTGTAAGTCAGCTAGCCCATCCCACCTCCAATGCATGCTCGTCCTACGGCCTCTTGTTCAGAGCTAATCAAGTGATCAGACACCACTGCAAATTGCCTTCAGTTTGCTGGCATCTGTGGGGTCACCGTGAGTCTTTGGATGGTCGCCAGGCATTGCCGAAAACCTTGGCAAATCCTGACAGTTCCTCTGATCACAGCACAAATTAGTATTGTTGGAAGATTTCACTGAGATTTGTGACTTGTTCTACTGCTTAAAAAATGCCAGTTGTTCTGTTGGGGGCAACGCAGAAATAATATCATGTGACTTAAGCAACTAATAAGACTCTACCAATGGCAGCAACGTATTAAATTAACGGTTCATGTACAACTTAATGGCCAAAACTGGTTTGCAAAATCTACTTGGCATCTGTGACTAACAAGGAGCGGAATTAACCTGGGAGCAACTCGTGAAGGGTAAAACGGTGCTGAATCAACGGCTAATATTGTGTGCACTGAGTGATTTGAACTCTCCTCTTGACCATTCTCTCTCTGCTTTTGACTAGTTTCTTATCCCACTTACCCACGGCAATAAACCTTTTTCATTATTTTGAATAACCTGTGTCATTCCTGCTTGCCCCACCTGTGGTTCCTCCCAGATTTCTGGGGCTGAGCTCCCAGGATGGGGCCTGAGAACCGCGTCGGTACAACCCCCCACGCTCTCTCTCCTAGGCAAATCCAAGTGACGTTTGGTCCGAGCTGGGGGAGCAGGGCTAGCGCTTCTGGTGAAAATGGGCCTATGTATGTTGATCAGCACTGGCAGGCTGGTGCTGTGTTGCCATGGAAACAGCCCACGGACTACTTGACTGGGAAATGCAGAAGCAGGCTTGCCTTTCTCTTGTTTGAAAAACCCCTGGGTTTCATTGCATAAGGGCGAGAAGGAGGCAGCAAACATGCCTGTTCTGAAAGCGGCCGCGTGCGCTAGATGAATGAAGGTTTCTCTCTGTGGTTTTGTAGCACTTTAAATAGACCACACTCCCCCACCGCAACTGGAGTCAGAGAATGACAGGAATCTGGGGACAAAACTTCTCTCTAGCTCTTCCAGCCCATCCCTAGGCGCCAACTCCATGGGTACTCTGAGGCTGGAGCACCCGCAGGGAAAAATAGGTGGGTGCTCAGCACCCACCAGCAGCTCCCCACCTGCCTCCCACCCCCAGCTCACCTCCGCCCCGTCTCCTCCCCTGAGCACGCTGCGTGCCTTCCCCCTTAGCTCCCAGCGCTTGCGCCGCGAAACAGCTGTTTCGTGCAGCTGGGAGGGAGGGGGGAGGAGGGGGAACGCAGCACGCTTGGGGAAGAGGCAGGGTCGGGATTTGGGGAAGGGGTTGGAATTGGGGCGGGGCAGGGAAAGGGTGGAGTCAGGGCAGGGGCGCGTGAGCACCCACCAGCGCCAGGAAAGTTGGCGCCTATGAGCCCACCCAGCCTGCATAGGTCCTTATGGTATAATTTATAGATTCAAAGAGTGTAACGCCAGAAGGGATCGTCAGATCATCTATGTCGGACCTCCTGTATATCACAGGCCGTTACATGTCACCCAGTTTCTCCTATACTGAGTCCAATGATTTGTGTTTGGCTGACGCATCTCTTCCAGAATGGTAGCCATTCCTTCAAGTGCCTTGTCTGATTGAACTCCAAGTGTCTCAAGTGGTGCAACTTTAACCACTTTCCTTGGGACACCAGTCCAGAGTCATAGTGTCCTGGAGTATCTTGGAGGGGTTTAAATTAAAACAGAGTGCCCCATGAGGAACTAATCCACAAAAAATCCCTTAAGGTTCCATTTATAAGTGTTCTATAAAGGGTTAATAAATGATCAATCAGTGTTCTAAGCATGCGACAGACACGAGTGGTATGCGTTATGAATGGCTAGAAGGGGCTATAGATGGCCATAAGCCATGGTTACAAGAACCAAATGACCTATTGATTCATGGATTTGAAAGCCACAAGGGATCATCTAATCTGACATAACGCCGGCCAGAGAAAGTCACACAGTAATTTCGACATCATGCCCACAACTTCTGTTTAAGCTACGGTACCTCTTTAAAAAAGACATCCAGTCTGGATTGAAAGACCTTCCACCCTTCCAAGGGTTAATCATCCACACTGCTAAACATCTGCACCAGGTTGGACCCAATAACAATCTAAAACAACTGATTAACCGTTTATTAACATGTCTATTAACCCTCTATAAACAGAACTCCCACATAAAGTATGATTTTTTTTGCATGGATGATGTGGTTTTACTTGCTGAGAAGGACGCTGTTAGAAAAATCAGTGCACAATCGAACCCCCGTTAAAATCAATGGGAATCTCTTCTCTGACTTACACGGAATTTGGCCCAGGCCCCCAGTGTTCTTTCTGCCTTCTAGAAGCTTAGAATGCTTGAAACTTCTTTTCATATTCCATTCCACCTGCCCGTCCCAGTTCTCACGCTGGGCCCCGGCACCTACCTATCTGAACGCCACCCATCACACAATAAACTGGCACCTATAAACAGTGCTGCCAGCATCACTTGGCAGCAGAGAGGCAGGATGGAGCAGGAGTTAGGGCATTCAACTAGTCCTTGAGAAAGACCTGGGTCCAATTCCCTGCTCTGCCACAGGCTTCCGGGGTGACCTTGGGCAAGTCTCTGTGTCACAGGTGGCTATCTGTAAAATGGGACCAATTGCACAGCCCTACCTCACAGGGGTCTCGTGATGCTAAATAGATTGTGAGGTGCTTAGCTACTGTGGTGATGGGGCCCATAGCTGTACCTTTGATAGATTCAGTCCTCTCCTCTGACCAAAGCAGATTTCCCCTTCCAGAAAGTCATGGGAAAAGCAGCCCCGGGGTACTGCGCTGCTATTGCCTTTGCTGTACCTGTCCGGCAGCTAAACAGGGTCTCTGCTCTCGTGGAGACTGTCACTACATTCATAGAATCATAGAATATCAGGGCTGGAAGGGACCTCAGGAGGTCATCTAGTCCCATCCCCTGCTCAAAGCAGGACCAATCCCCAACTAAATTGCTGAAAGGAATACCCTACATGGCAGAAACAAGCTCAGCAACAGCCAAAGCTCAGCAACAGCGGTAGAGCTCCCTCCCCAAACTCCAGGCCTTGCAATTATTATTCACTGTCTGTATAAAGTGCCAAGATGCACGTGACTCCAGGGTCTGGTGATTCAGGGGAGATCTATCCTCTGGGAGTCTTGTGTACTGCACTTGGCTCTCCACTCTGCACACATCAGTACAAGCACTTAGGGGGGGAGGGATAGCTCAGTGGTTTGAGCATTGGCCTGCTAAACCCAGGGTTGTGAGCTCAATCCTTGAGGGGGGCCACTTAGGGATCTGGGGCAAAATCAGTACTTGGTCCTGCTAGTGAAGGCAGGGGGCTGGACTTGATGACTTTCCAGTTCCATGAGATAGGTATATCTCCATATATTTTTTTTTTAAGCACTCAGCAGGCCTGCAAGGTGACCCCATCGCCTCTGAGAGAAGTCACGTCTCTGAGTCACGAGGCCACGCACGCACGGAAGGGGCAGACGGGGATGAGGGGCAGTGATGGTAGACAGGGAGGGCATTTGAGCTAGACAGAGAGGGCAGCTCTTACCACTTCCACCACCATCTCCTGGCGCAGGAACCTCCGGAGCGGGGCTTGGAGCTGCAAGGACGGAAACAAAAAGAGTTGTTGGAGGTGCCACGTGCTCTGTCGGTCTCAGTGTTAACATCGGCGTGGACATGATAATGCGGACAAGGCCCTTGCTGTTAACATGGTAGGCATTCATTCAGGATGTGACAGCAGCAGCTGGGTTTTAAGTACTCCCCTGTGCTCCTGGACCATCTTCCAACAGAGGGGCTCACCTTTATGAACATTAGTGAATTGCTCCTCAAAGCCTTCCTGTAGGCTAGGTGCATGAAGGCCTAGCCACAGAGAGGAGAAACCAGGCTAGATTGAGAGAAACAGGGTTGGACTGGGGTGGTCCAGAGACAACCAGACAGGAGCTGTCCTAGGAGAAACCAGACTGGAGAAACCGAGAGGGACCAGCTTGGCCGGATACCTCTGGGTAAAACCACTGGTGTCAAATTACCCCTTCCCCAGAGCTAGTGGTTAGTTGTGAAATTCAGACTCAGAATCAAACTCTAGCAGGGTTCAAAAAAGTTCAGATCTGTGGTTTCGTTTCAGCCCAATGCAGAGTTAGGGAATGGCCTCCGAGTTCTAGTCCAGATCCACAACGTCCCAAAGTCCGGGTCTGTTCGGACTGAGGTGCGGTCTGGGCCCCATCTCACGGCAGGGCGAATTAGGGGCTGAAACGATCAGTGCAGGGTTGAGAGAGAGAAACTAGGTTTGAAGGTGCTTGTGTCCCCTGAAGCAGCGCTAGGCCTGAACTCTCAGCTACCACAGCTCAGCCACTCACCCAACCAACGCCTAGGACTCTGAGCTGGGCTACATCTTTAACCAGCCTCTAGCTCACGCCCCTGAGAATGCTCCCCAGGGCCACTACCCTCTCTGTACAAAGGATGCGGGTAGCCAGTGGTTTGCATGGAGCATTGCATACGTACATCCTCCATCCCTTCGATGTGGGACTCAATCTCCTGCACTATCCTGGCGTTCCTCTCCACCTCCTCGGCGCTCTTCATCCCTTTGTTTATCTTCTCGGCCACTTGCTTGATGTTCCTCTGGGCGTCTATTAGGAAGGGGTGGTCGGGGTGGTCCACGGGCGTGTGCTTCAGAAGGTCCTAGGGGAAGAAATATTGAAAAAAGTTAAGGTACCCAAAACAGTGCACTGAGCAACAAAAATGATTAAAGGTCTAGAAAACATAAGCTAGGAGGGAAGATTGAAAACATGGGGTTTGTTTAGTCTGGAGATGAGAAGACTGAGAGGGGACATGATAACAGTTTTCAAGTACATAAAAAGTTGTTACAAGGAGGAGGGAGGTTGTGGAATCTCCATCATTGGAGATTTTTAAGAGCAAGTTAGACAAACACCTCAGGCATGGTCTAGATAATACTCAGTCCTGCCTTGAGTGCAGGGGATGGGACTAGAAGACCTCTTGAGGTCCAGTCCTACAATTCTATGATCATTGCCTCCAATTAATAGATGGGGAAACTAAGGCACGGAGTGGTGAATTGACTTGCCTACTTCAACAGAACCCAGGTCTCCTGAAGCCCAGTTCAGTGCTCTATAGCCATGCCACTGTAAAATCCTAGTGGTGACAAGGCTCTGTAGTTTTACCAGGCAGTAAATTAGGGGAGGTCATTAGGGCAGGGGTATAGAGTTGATTTTACATAGCTACAAAAACTAGAATGAGCTTGTCTCTACTAGGATTTTGCAGCAAGATAGGTATGGTGTGTAGTTAACCCCCACTTTTTTAGCAGTGGAGACAAAACCTCATTGTAGAAGGACTGATGGCTACACCTGCATTTTAAACACCACACTGATTAGATATGCTCTGTGCAGGATTAGATGATATAACACTTAAAACACTGGAGTTAGCAGTAGGATCCCTCTGGTGTCAGGAGTGGGATCCCCTCTGGACTCGCGCTCCCGATGATGCTAACAGCTCAGCTAGTGTTAGCTATGGTGGGAAAGCTTTGCAGAACATACCTAGGGGATTTGAGGCTACTGATGAACCTGGCTGGCTGTGATGGGCCCTTCTGAACCCATGCTGGCAACGATTTATCTGCCAGTGTAGCTGAGGCAGATATTCTGGCACCACTATAGACATGCTGGCACCAAGTCTCAGTCATGCTTCATGTAATGGTACTAAAGATAGTTTTGTGCCTTCTGGACGAGTGGGCAAACCATTTCCAATACCAAGTCCAGCAACGGTCAGCGTCAGGCCAGCAGACAGGGCCTGTGAGTGAGCAAACCCACAGTTGCAGCTGGCAGGGTATCACAGGGAATGAGATCAGTTGCCTTTGTGAAAGCCTGTTGGCTTTACACTGCATGGGAACCAAGCAACAAGCTCTCGGAGGAGCATGGGCTGAGGCCCTTCCAAAGGGGACATCCCATAGTGAGAAAAATTCAAAGGACAATTACAGAGAGGGTTTTGCCAGTCATTTCCTTCAGCCCTTCTCGCTATTGTGGACAGGTCTGTTCTCCCTCAAAGTCCAGCCTCCAGCCTCTTGATGCTCACACAACGCCATTATGCTGCATATACTGCTCCCTACTTTCTGAATGTCTTCATCAGTAGCAGACAGAAATATCTCCATTACGATTACACACTTTTAAAAAAGGTACCAGCTTTCCCTTTCTGATGTTCCAGCGGGGAGCTGAAGGCTCCAAGGGAAAAAAAAAAACTATTATACATCTCAAAAGCCAATCAGGAAGCAAAGATTTGCATATGTCGTATGACTGGATCATCACAGGGCAATTACATTTTCCCAGATCTCAGCTGGAATCAATTGCAATACACTCATTTGAAGATACTTGCTTGCCACCTGGGGTGTTGCGTGGATCAGTTGATGGCTGAACATATAAAGTACTGTTAAATACCACCAGAGTAGATTCACTGCTCTAGACAATCTTCTGAGAAGATAAACATCTTGAAGGCTTATTTCATGACTACTCCTAGCCAGTCATGGGACAGGTGTTTCCGTTCATACGTAACTAACCAATCTGCTTCATTACTGAAGTAAAATGTCCAGCAGCGGACACAGTAGCTAAAATATGATCAACCACTAATTTACAGGGTACGGATTAAGGGTATGGAACAGGTAATCATCAAGGATCCATTCCCTATCGCCCATTCCCAGCTTCTGGCAAACAGAGGCTAGGGACACCATCCCTGCCCATCCTGGCTAATAGCCACGGATGGACCTATCCTCCATGAACTGATCTAGTGCTTTTTTGAACCCTGTTATGGTCTTGGCCTTCACAACATCCTTTGGCAAAGAGTTCCACAGGTTGACTGTGCGTTGTGTGAATAAATACTTCCTTTGGTTTGTTTTAAACCGGCTGCCTATTCATTTCATTTGGTGGCCCCTCGTTCTTGTGTTATGAGAAGGAGTAAATTACACTTCCTTATTCACTTTCTCCACACCTGTCATGATTTTACAGACCTCTATCATATCCCCCCACAGGGGCTGCTCTCACCCAAACAGGAGATAACAGCAACTGGGCAATCATGGCAGTGCCTTGCCCAGCAGGGCCAGCCCAGACCTGCTCTGACATATTTGCCGTGGACCAGCCCCACCTTGATTTGTGCCACCGGAGGAACTGCCTGGGGAAGCTGCTGCAGAATAAAGCCAGGCGCTCGCTGAGCGCAGGGTGGAGGAGACGCGTGATGCTGAGCAGAAGGGGCAACTGGTTTCATTGCTCTGCCGGCTGTCAGGACGTTAGTCATTTAAAGCAAACAAAACCCGCTGGTTAATTGGCCGGATGTGAATGAAAACGCTCGGGCAGATGAGTACTTGGAGTTAATTTAGTGCCGCCCATGGGCATCCATCAGTGCCGGGGACGGCAGCAAGCCTGGCCACTCCTTGGGGATGTGCGCTCTGTCGCGGCGGGAGGCACGCTCCCCCAGGCTGGAGGGAGGCTGTCTGGACAGAGATCGATCTGGCTGCGGCGTGTGCATGTTTTCTGTCGCCGTTCTGCTTCCCCTCCGGCTCCGTCGGCATCTCGGCAGGTTCCCTAACATCCCTGCTTGTGCATCGGGCTCCCAGCCAGGAGCTGCTCTGCCTTTTATCAATGGCTGGCGCTGCTTCCTCCCTGCAGCTCTTCCCACGAACCAGCCATCGAACTGGAGGCTGCTTCTACCTACTTTAGCTTCCGTCTCCCCCCGCTAACAGGTTGCCAAGGAGCACCGGGGTCTCCAGCGATCAACCGACCCGCCAGCCGCTTGGCAAGGAGCAGTAAGGACTGGCTTGGGCCAATGCAATGCCCGGCACCGGGCTTTCAGAGGGCGTGTGAACCCCTCTAGAGGGGGAATTGCTCCGGGGGATGTGCCCAGCTGGCTTTCAGGCCTCTGCTCTTCTCTGGCTGCTGACCACATCGAAGCAGAATGTACAGATGTATGGACCCGCTCCTAGCTGGTGGCAAGACCCCAGGCACCTTTTACACAGTTAACTTCATATGGGCCCTTAAAGCGGGGGTGGCTAGTGGAGGAGGTTGGGCCCGATCCCGTCAGGTGCTGAGCGCCCCTGGGGAGGGGCTGCATGCTGTGGATCCACTCTGAGATCGGTGGGAGTGGAGGGTACTCAGCAATCTGGAAGATCAAGCCCTATGGGATGAAGGGGAGATTACAAGGCCTGACTCTCTTCTTACTTGCTCAGTTTTACAGCCGGGTCATTCCAGTGACTTCAGGGGAGCTATTCCTGGCAGATCAAGCCCTCCAAAGGAGCCCATGAACAGAGCACATATTAAAACAAACCTAGTTCAGGCTGGCTGTCTTACTGGGCTCCCTCGTGCAATGGAGGGCTGCATTTGGCCGGCAGCGGGTCACATTTTTGGCTACCTTCGGGCTAACAGATGGGAATCTTGCCCTGCTGGGGAACCCCTTGCTGTTCTGTGTGGAAATATTAATGGAAGGGGAGAACAGGGCAAGCTTTATCAATGCCCCTTTAAGAGGAGGGGTGGGGCCAAGGCAGAGTGAATTAAAATTCAGAGGCAAAACCCCACTGCAGGGCGCTAAGCAAATGAAAACTGGCTGGCTGGGAAGCACAGTTGCAGCATGTAAACAAAAATAAGGAGGGGTTTGGAAGTGGCTGGAGAGAGAGAACAGCGGATCCAGAAGCCGGCAGGCAGGCAGGCAGCTTCACAGTGCGTTTGGGCTCCAGAACAGGCAAACTCCATAGGAAGGGGAAGAAAAGTTGGATGAAGTTCCTGGGAGAAAAGCAGATGGAAACTTTGATTCAGGCCTCCCACAGAAGTGCCCCGAATGGTCCCCTTATTCTCTTAATAGCTCGTGGCAAACAACCCACCAAGCACTTCAACCAGGAGCGAGCCGGAAGAGTGGAATGTGGGATCTAGCATGAGAGGCGGAGCCTTGGGTGGCTGACCCTGGGTACAAAGGGGACCCCATGGCTGATGATGAGTAAAGAGATGGGGAATAAAGTGAGGAACGGTGGGCGCCATTGCAGACATGCTTTGAGAGGGGCTGTGAGGACTGGCACCAGTGAGTGCTCAGAGACAGGTTTAAACAGAGAGGCCAGGCCGGGGGACCAAGCGGAACTGGTGTTCTGAACTAACACACACTGCTCGGACTCGGCTTGCCAGCTGACCAACTCCTCCTTTCAAATCCCTAGGCTGGGCTCTTGGGCCTGCAAGAGGGAGAGATGCAGCTGTGAAGGGGACAGATGTCCCCTACAAGGGGGCTGGGAGAATGCAGAGAGGAGCTGCAGGAAAAGAGACTCTCCTGAGGGGAGGTACCAGGTGGGAAGCCCTGGGAGTTGTGACTGGGTAGAAAGCCCCAGCTGGAAGTTTTGTGAGTTGGTTGGTTGTCTGGACAATATACATGTGTGACTCTGAGCCAGCTAGTGTTAAGCAACCAGCAGGCTGTGTCCTAAAATCAACCTTGAAAGGACATATTAGAAAAGTATAGAAGTGATAAACAGGATCATTTCTTGTAGATCGTTTTCAAAGCCATGTTAAATGGACAAGGGTTCTGTAATAGAGAATTAGAAGTAAATACTAATTGTTTTTGCCTGTGATTACCTATATCTTGTTAGCCGTTAACAATGTGATCTAATCATCTGGGAGATGCTAAACTTCTGTTGCTGTCTGTTACTATATTCTATTGATTCAGAGATCAAAAAGGAATATTAACATTTAATAACATCATTGTCTATATTTCTCTTTGAAGTTTGTAGTAAACTGTCCATGAGCAGCTTGAAAGGGTAATTAACTTATGCTAATCAAGGCAATTAATTACCTGTGTATACATAGGAAATGGGATGTTTACTTCAAAGCAACAATGTATATTACCTATTCTTTGTCCAAGGAATGCCTGCTGTGTTATCGGCTGTCAAGAGGATATCGTAGCCTCACAGAGTTCTATAAAAGAATTCTAGGACCTGATCCTGTCATCTCAGATCTACTTGAACTGTATCAGGGGAAGTTTAAATCACATGACTGAGGTCTTCTGGATTACCCTGAAAATTCTCATGGAATATAAAAATGGCCATACCGGGTCAGACCAGAGGTCCATCAAGCCCAGTGTCCTATCTTCTGACAGTGGCCAATGGCAGGTGCCCCAGAGGGAATGAACAGAACAGGTAATCATCAAGTGATCCATCACTTGATGACTACCTGTTTTGAACAAGAATTTGAACAAACTCTATACATGGACAATAACTTACAAAATTGATTCTGGAAGAACTTTTACAAGTCAGCAGCTCACCATCTCTGCTATGCAACTGACCTAAGAACTGTATTCATCTCTGCAGGTATAATGATCTTTTAGGCACAAGAATTTTTTCTTTTTAATAAATCTTAGATTAATTCATAAGAATTGGCTGCAAACATGAACTTGGGTGAGATCTTAAATATTCATTGACCTGGTGGGTATGTGTCTGATTTCTTGGGATTGGCAGAACTTTATATACGGTGAATAAGATTTTAAGTAATCCTCCCCAGATTTGACTTGGCTGTCTAGATGGGAGCCTAGGGCTGGATTGCTTTAGGGGAGCTGTATTTTTGGCTTCGTGGTAACCTGTAAGGTATTGTAGAAGCTGTTTTGTTGCTGGCTTGGTGAATCTAATTATTAGAATAAACCACCAGTCTTGGGGGTAATCTGCCCCATTCTTCACAGTTTGCCCTGATTGAGCATTCTCAGGGTGGCCCCCTCCAGCAACCACGGTCACAATATGGAGCCCAGAAATAGGGCTAAAGACTGATTTGGGCATGGCTGATAATTCCCTGTCTGATGAAGAACGTTTCCAGCTCCACTGAGTCACTGAGCGACTTGACTGTTGTGACCTTTATCCTCCTGCCCCGCTCTTGTCTATGCCCCTCACTTGTTGTGACAATCTGAATGTCGTTAGTACAATGCTCGGGGAAAGGACTGCGTCCTGTCTTATGTGTTTTGTGGAGGCATCTTATGCATTTCTGGGCACTTAAATAATCAGCAGCAGCCCTTTGAACAGCCTGGCGTGGTTGGAGAGTACATGTAACTCCAGCCTTTGCAAAAGAGAGCGGCAGAAGGGAGTTAAAAAAACTACTGGTTGCAGGGCTGGAAAAGAATCCTGTTCCCCACTCAGGTTTCCGACTACCAGAAACCACCCTTCCCATTATTTTCGCAGGGCACTGACTGAGGGCTTGACTGTTTGGGGATAATGGGGAAAATTTCATAGGCACGTTCATTTGGTCTAGTTATTAATGTTCAGAGCTGCAGTCTCTGATTTTTTTTGGATATAGTCTGAGATGGTTCAAACAATGGCAGTGACCGAGAGCATATTCTCACTTGTGCTTTAGATGTATTAATCCTGTGAAAAACAAAAGCAGCAAACACTTCCCCAATTCACAGACGTTCAGGCCATCATGGTAATGTCTATCCAGGGTGTTTACATGCCACCTCCTCATTACTGTAGTATCTCAGTACCTCACAATCATCTAGTCTGACCTCCTGCATCACCAGGGCCAGAGAATTCCCGTGGTTGGGCTAGGGCGCATTTTTAAGAAAGTCTATCCTGATTTTAAGATATCAGGTATGGAGAATCTACCACATGCCTAGGTGAATTGTTCCAATGGCTAATTACCCTCACTTTAAAAAGGGGCACTTTATTTCTAGTCTGAAATGATCTAGCTTCAGCTTCCAGCATTGGATCTTATTATGCTTTTTTCTTGTTAGATTTAAAAGCCCTTTTCTAGCTGAACTCTTCTCTCCAGGTAGGAAGCTATAAACCACGATCAAGACCTCCTCCCACCAGCCCCAAATAACCTTCGCTTTGCCATGCTAAATAGACCAAGCAATCCAAACTCGTTGCAAACAATCGCTTTGCTCTCTAACAACAGCTTGTTTTATTTACAGAACTGAAATACTGAGAATTCAGAGCTCCTGAAATCAAAGCCATTTGTGGTAGCAAGCCCTGTCAACTGCTTTATGTTTTAGCTCAAGTAAATAGAATCTTGTTTCCTAATAGGTAACATTTGATCCTTTCAGCAGAGTTATTTTTAAAACCCCCAAAGGGACTAATCCAGAACTCAGGATAAAAAAATGGAGGGAGGTTTTTAGCTTTCATGGTCAGGTGGCTAGTGATAAATCCAATTTCATAGCTGGCCTCTAAGAACTTTAAGGATGCTCTAGAAGATTACCTGGTGCTTGACCTGACAACCAGTTTAACCACCTGTAGGCACTGGTTAAAAATTCTTCCTATTTTGCCTAGAACACCGCTCCCTGCTGGGTGAATTACACGTCTTCCCTAGTCTGCACAGTGTCTGTGCACTGATAGCTTTGGCAATGCCCCTTGGCTTAATTCACCGTGGAAACCTCAGATGTCTGGGTCTGTATGCGGCACAAAAGCAGTATTTACTTATTCAGGGACCAGTGAGCTCATTCCATTTGCCTGCAAATATTACTGAAACAAAGACAAGGCACGGGAAACTGACTGGCTTGGATCCCTTATTTTCATTAGCTGCCAGCCAGTTAAAACACATCCATAATTAGGGTGACCGCAAAACTACTGGCATTGAAGGCTTGAAGATGATACATTGTGGGTATGCAAATCATCAAGAAGGGCACTGGCAGACAAACCGAGGGCAGCAGAAACAGGTAATTACTAAGGGTCAAAACAAGTGGCCTACATGTTGCAAGTTAACAAAAATGAGGCTGTGATCTTGTCTAAAAAACCTTACAGACTCAGCAAGGTCAGATTCACTGCAAGTCCCAGGACAGGAGACCAGCAACGGAAACCACAGCTGCTGTAGGAAGTGGCATTGTTACTGCGCACGCCAGGGAGATGGCATTGACTCGATGTCCCACGGGGCACGTTGTGTCCCTAGCCGCTGTCTTTCAGATGCGCCATAAAACAAGAGGCCTTAACTAATTGCGGCCATTTGAGATCCTGCAGCCCTTCTCACATGAGTAGCGGCATTAACCCTGGTGTCCTGGCCAAATTCAAGCTCTGCCAGTTACATCAGAACATAAGAACAGCCACACTGGGTCAGACCAAAGGTCCATCTAGCCCAGTATCCTGTCCTCCGACAGTGGCCAATGGCAGGTGCCCCAAAGGGAATGAACAGACAGGTAATCATCAAGTGATCCGTGCCCTGCCACCCAATCCCAGCTTCTGGTAAACAGAGGCTAGGGACACCACTCCTGCCTATCCTGGCTAATAGCCATTGATGGACCCATCCTCCATGAATCTATCTAGCTCCCTTTTCAACCCTGTTATAGTCTTGGCCTTCACAACACCCTCTGGCAAGGAGTTCCAGAGGTTGACAGTGCGTTGCATGAAAAAATACTTTCTTGTGTTTGTTTTAAACCTGCTACTTATTAATTTCATTTGGTGGCCCCTTGTTTTTGTATTATGAGAAGGAGTAACTAACACCCCCTTATTTATTTTCTCTATATCACTCATGATTTTATAGACCTCTATCATATTCCCCCTTAGTCGCCTCTTTTCCAGGCTGAAGAGTCCCAGTCTTATTAATCTCTCCTCGTACGGAAGCCATTCCATACCCCTAATAATTTTTATTGCCCTTTTCTGAACTTTTTCCAATTCCAATATATCTTTTTTGAGATGGGGCGACTGCATCTGCACATAGTATTCTTTGTTTTTCTTCTTTAAAACTTCTGTAGGTTTAGCTGGGTACAATGGTTTTCTCCCTACTTCCTGTTGCTATATTTTACCCCAGAGGTGGCAGCATTTCAAATTGCGGCTTAAGAGACCTCTGTAATATTGGGATCCTTTTTATACAGTGTGATTGTTTTATGTGTTGTTCCAGAAATCCCAGCTCAAACGGCGACTATTCCCATGATGTGTGTGTTTAAAGAGGAGCTATACTGCGTGTGTGGGGTTGGCATCCAGCTGGCTGCAACGCAAAAAGAAAAAAGTTAGCTTCCACTTTCTGAAGCTGAACCTTGGACTCCTGGAGCTGCTCCCCTTATCCAGAGCTTTCTAGAGAAGGCTGGACAAAACAAGACGCAAGTTTCCTACCGCTGGGAGAGTGACTGGAATAGCAGAGGTGCTGGCAATACCAATATTGCCGTGTGGTGCCCATGGACAATGGGGTTATCAGGAGCGACTGGATGGAATCGGGAGTGATGGCAGGGCTGTGTGAAGAAACTTGAACACTGAGGGCATGTCTACACTTACCGGCAGACTTACGGGCAGCGAGTGTCAATTTAGCGGGTCTGGTGAAGACATGCTAAATCGATGGGAGAGCACGTTCCCATCGATTTGTGTACTCCACCTCCCCGAGAAGCGTAAGGGAAGTTAACGGGAGACACTCTTCCCTCGACACAGCGCAGTGTAGCCACCGCGGTAAGTGGATCTAACAATGTCGACTTCAGTTACGTTATTCAGGTAACTGAAGTTGTGTAAGTTAGATCGATTTCCTGCGATAGTGTAGACCAGGCCTGACAGCCAGCCCTGAGAGTGGCTACTGGTGGATACACTTTTCTGAGTGCCAGCGTGAAATCTCTCCTGCACAGCTAGTGAGGGAATAAAATGATTGTCCCTGAGGAATGAAAGGCCAGTGGACAAATCAGGGGGAAGAAGGATCGAGGGAGTCCTGGTCACGGACAAGGGTTTCAGCTCAACATGGCATCTAGAGCCCTGATACACACAGATGTGGGGCTGGCAATGCTTTGACTCAGCAGTCACTGAACTGGACGGCTGGTCTGCCGTGAGAAGGGCAGGCTGGAGGACGCAGCTGAAAGGAGGGCTGCTGCCTGCCTGCCGGTGGATCTCGTTAGCTGCCTCCGCAGCTGCTTGGGGGGCAACGGCGCGGAATAGGGTACTGCGCTCTTCTCGACAGCTGGCGACAGCACTTGGGAAAGGCCAGAGAATCCACGGTGGTGGCGGGAAGGCAGCCCTTGCACAAGGCCAGCGAACGTCAATCTCTCAATCCCCTCTGGAACTGGCCTAGTGTCTGGATTTCATTACAAAGGTGAAACTCAAGGAGGACCTTGTTGATAGGCGGGAGGCTCCTTTGAGGTCAATCCAGGCCCTGTTTTAAACGATCCACAGTTTTACATCACAATCATGTGACGCTAGCAGCTCGGCATGGCTTCAAAATGAAACTAGGTGAACCCCCTTGGTTTGGACCCTGTTTCACACTGAGATCTGGGGTCACTGGAACCAGCAACTCAGAGCCAAGCACGGGGGACATGGATCCTGTGCAAATAGAAACGGAAGGAACTGGTGGTAAAAATCTCTGCAATAAGAAGCTGCTGCGAGTCTGTTCATCGGCTAGGGTAGTGAGCACGATATACGGACCTAGACAGGCAGAACTTTACCCAGCTCTATCCAGAAGGGGCTGCTTGGATAACAGTCACTGGAAATCCCTTTAATTGCAAAGTCTGCAGATGTTGGATCCAGGGATCTCTATATATCTCCATACATTCAGGGATTTGGTCTGGCCCCATCTCTGTATTTAGGCATCTGTGTATTTATGCTTGTGGAAGATGCTCATCGCAATTCTATCAGAGTGCTCGTCTTATTAGCATCGTGTCTAGGACCCACGGTCACAGCCCTGGGCTAGGTACTGAGGCTGTACAATCGCGGAACAAAGAGATGGTCTCTGCCTCTGTGAGCTTACAATCTACGCACCTACCTTTAACCTTTACTCCCTGGCTTCACCCCTTTACACTTCTATACCAGTGTATGGTACCAACTTCACGGCCACGTCGACCTTCACATCCCACCAGCACCAATCACAGGTTCACAAAGACAGCCAGGAGAGAACTCACATCCTGCAGCTCCAAACGCACAATCCCCTGACATAAGGAGACTCTCCACTGGCTGCTGGAAGCACAGGGCTTCTGACATACACTTCAGCCATCCTGACTCCATCCAGCGGAAGGCAGTGGTCACACAGATACACTAGCCGGTACATTACAACATGAAGCCCTGGAGGCAAACTGTTCTGCAGCTGCAGTTCTAAGAGCTGCTTTCTCTCCTCCAGCCCCCGGCCAACAAGAGCAGAGATTCAAATTCATAGTCTCTGGATCAGCGCTGACATTGAACGTGCAGAAAATACCCAGTGTGACTGGTTTTAACTGTGCTGCACACACCTGCAGGGCCAAAATGCCACTTGGATCCCAGCTCCCTCAAACCCCATGAGGAGAAACACTTTAACAAATCTCCATTTACTGCACTAAGACCAAAGCTCTATTAAACACCATGGGAAATTGTCAGCCTTGGGAAGCCTGTTCTAGGTACATATTGCTTCCCATTGTAGTGCTGTAATGCTATAGCCACCTGGGGCTCACTACCCGCTTCCTCCCACCTTTCTGCAATGCAAATGCAGCTTTGTGTGCCAGCGGCAATTAGCTCCACAGCACCAAAGAGCCGGCCACCAGCTGGCTAAGCAGGGCTGTGGCGCGGTTACCACAGCAATCCATCCGTGTGAGCCCTCCCAGCAGCAGGACAGCAGAGCGTTCTGATGTCACTCCTTCAAATCCTGGTTACTGACAGCTGTCTCATAGACTCATAGACTTTAAGGTCAGAAGGGAACATTATGATCTTCTAGTCTGACCTCCTGCACAATGCAGGCCACAGACTCTCACCCACCCACTCCTGTAACAAACCCCTAACCTATGTCTGAGTTATTGAAGTTCTCAAATCGTGGTTTAAAGACCTCAAGGTGCAGAGAATCCTCCAGCAAGTGACCTGTGCCCCATGCTGCAGAGCAAAGTGAAAAACCCCCAGGACCTCTGCCAATCTGCCCTGGAGGAAAATTCCTTCCTGACCCCAAATATGGCGATCGGCTAAACCCTGAGCATGTGGGCAAGACTCACCAGTCAGACACCCAGGAAAAAATTCTCTGTAGTAACTCAGATCCCATCCCATCTAACATCCCATCACAGGCCATTGGGCATATTTACCGCTAATAGTCAAAGATCAATTAATTGCCTTCTTTTGGTTAGGCCATCTGGCGGCTACTAAAGGGGGCCGACGGGAGAGAATTTGGATGGGTCTCACCGCTGTTCCCAGGGGACAATTGTCCACAGCCCAAAACCACAGTCGGTCGGTGATAACAGGCAAGTCTCAAGAGACCCCCTGGACTGGATGGGCCATGTAGACTGACCTGCCCTTTCATGCCCCAAGGTGGCCTTTCCGGGCCAGGGGAGCTGCCCATTGGTGGAGCACTATAGGGGACACTTGCAGAGCTCTGGCCTGTGCTGCACCAGTTCTGCAAATCCTGCTGGGGATTTTGTCTTCCAGACCTGACAGTCCAGCACCCCTCTTTGGTCCCCTGTATTCTGTTCAGTTCTGGGGCTGTGGTTCCTCCCTTCGCTGAGGGGGTGGGGCCTTTTGTTAGCCACCCTACTCGGGATATAAACAGACCAGCCCCTCCCATCGTCGCTGGAAGGTGCTCCTTACACACAGCTCTCGCTCTACGGTCTAGATAGAGCTAATCCTTTCCCAGACCCGTAGGCTCTTCCCAGCTTAGCGACTGGCTCCTCTGATCGGCTGCTCCCTGCAACGCCTTCGCTATTAGCACCCAACCCCTCGGTGGGATGGGGAAACAGTGCAGTCAGGGATTTCCCGGCTGCCCCTGCCCCTCTTTCCTCTGCAAAGGGACCTTTACCCTGCAAAGATTTACTGAGCCATCCTGGCTTGGTTCCCCTCGGCAGCGCTGGCCCACCCAGGTACCTGTCACACTGCCAGGAGCCCTGTGCTTGCTACTGTTGGATGCCCTGATGAACGCCTGTGGCCCAGCAAGGCACAGGGAGCGTGGCAAGGGCGCTCGGCATTCCCAAGAGGCTCCGGGGAGTCTCCTCCTGCACGGAATTCGAGACACGCAGAAAAGCAAAGAGCCCTGTTATGGACGAGTGCAGTGAACTCATCCCTAAACCCTTCCAGCTCGGGACCCCTGAGCCATCCTACAGGCAGAAACGGGCCAGGTCCTGAAGCCCTTGGTTCAGGGTTTATTCGGTTGTACTCAAGCAGACTCCCCTTTGGAGATGGGGTAGAGATCTGGGAAGGCCCTCGTGATCCGGCCCCATACCACACGCAGCAACCATGCGAAAAAGAGGCACAGACAGTCTGTCTACACGGGGAGAAAGAACCTCTCTTCAATGGGGTGAGGCCAGTCAGCCGAACGGGACCGGCCTCCCTTCTTAACAGCAGTGTAGACACAGTTCAACACCTTCCGAGTCAGGTCAGCTGGCTGGGCTGTGACCCAAGCTCCCATCCCAGCTAGCACAACTGGAAAGGCATTAAACCACATCTACACAGGCATCCAAGGGACCGCTCAGCCCTGCTCAGCTGACTCAACTGGAAAAGGCACCTTTTCGCCTGTGTAGACAGGCCAGGGAGGTCAAAGGTCACTTCTCAGCTGGGTGAAGCACCTGTGGGTCCTACTGACATCAATGGACTGTCGAGGATGCGACATTCTTCCAAACCAGCTCGCAAATGCCTGACCCGAAAGCAATGCAAGTGGGACTTGAACTCAGCTCCCTGACTTCACACCAGTGAACCACACCTCCTTCAGCAAGGCCGCACCAAGCCGACTCAGGTACCGTCTTCAGAGAGGGAAAAGGCCTATTGGCCTAGTTCAACAAAGAACTAGATACGTTCATGGAGGATAGGTCCATCAATGGCTATTAGCCAGGATGGGTAGGGATGGTGTCCCTGGCCTGTTTGCCAGAAGCTAGGAATGGGCGACAGGGGATGGATCACTTGATGATTACCCGTTCTGTTCATTCCCTCTGGGGCACCTGGCATTGGCCACTGTTGGATGACAGGATACTGGGCAAGATGGGCCTTTGGTCTGACCCAGTATGGCTGCTGTTATGATCATCCAGCCCTTTTCCCACTAATGCAGGGTCGCTCCCTTCGAAGTGTCCCTGGGGGCTCTGTCCAAGCCAAATGTGACCAACTCTACAAACAGAAGTTTCATCAGCTCCCACGGGGGTGACCGACCTCACGGCATCCAACTTACACCTCTTCCCGACTGCCCAGCCTATCTGCATTGCCCCACAGACGGCGTCACGGCATTCCTCT
The DNA here is from genome assembly GCF_020497125.1 of Mauremys mutica. Lineage (NCBI taxonomy): Eukaryota > Metazoa > Chordata > Testudines > Geoemydidae > Mauremys > Mauremys mutica. Next base: position 352,642,802 of record NC_059072.1, on the reverse strand, counting down.
CAGAGCCAGCGGGGACAGCGAGCGCATGGACCGCCCCGGCAGGCTGCTGTGTCGCTCTGGAAATGCGGCCGTGCCGGCCCCGCCCCGCCTCACCTTGACAAGCAGCTCGTAGCGTGGGATCCTCTGCACAGGCTTGATCATCAGGTCGGACAGCGCCTGCTTCTCTTTGTTCTCCCGCATGCTTTGCTGCAGAACAGTGGGGAAGGGGGGAGAGAGAGGGTTCTCGTCAGAAATGAGACTAAGCGGCCGCATGGTTTACTCCACGGCTGACAGGGACAGAACACCACATGGGTCATGGCTGAGAACGTAACTTTATTCAGTAAGGCATTCACACAGACATCAAGAACACCCAGCGTTATCATCACTAGCCGCAACAGTTTTGGAAGGGATATTAAACCTTGTCCTCAGGGCTTCGCCAGCCTTGAGCTAGTATAGACCAGGATGAGAGCTAACACGGAGGGGGGGCAGATTACCCCACATCTCCCCACTGCAGGGGTCTTATGCTTTCCCCTGAGCATCTGGTTCTGGTCACTGTCATTGGACGGGATGGACCTCAGATCTGATCCCGTTCCTATGGTCTGAGGCTCAGGACGAGCTACAATCAGCCCCAGACTATGCACAAAACCACAGAGACAGCATCAAGATCCAGTACCTTGGGAATTCCCAGGCTAGAAACTCATGCTCATCTCCACCACTGAAGACTGAACCAAGGAGGGTGGCTAAATGGCTTGGGGGCATGGCCAGCCCCTCTCCCGCACTCCGAACCTGCTAGCATCCCTGAGCCTGGCCCACAGAGGCATGATGCCTCACAGCTGATCTGCTACATGTCCACAAGCCTTGTCTGCAGAGAACAGCAAGGGCATAATCTGGCTCATACAGGGATCTCAGTGAGAATGAGCCTGGTCTCTCCCGTGGTGTCAGACTAGTGCCAGCAGCACAGGACTGGGGCGCTGGAGCAGGAGAAGCTGGACGGGAAGGAAGAAAGTTCTTATTCAGACACAAGAGGCAAGATGCTCAGCTGGTGTAAAAGGGTGTAGCGCCAATAAAGTCAATGGAGTGATACTGATTCACATCAGCTAAGGATCTGGAGTGACACCGATTCACACCAGCTGATGATGTGGAGTGACACCGATTCACACCAGCTGAGGAGCTGGCCCAAATATCTGCAATAAAAGAATCAGGAACATGGAACAATCCTGGCCAGATAAATGCAAATTTGTTCCCTCCAACGTTTTCTTTCCCACTCCCCTCGCCCCTACCAGAGTGCTCCAGCATGATGCCCCTTGAACCCCAGTCAATGGAGGGACGAGTCTGGATGCTCATGTCTGGACATGCGTAAACTGTACCTACTGAGCTGCAGAACCAAATCAGCTGCTCAGCTGCCCCGCCGGGATGGCAACCTACCTCCAGGAATTTCATAAAGGCCGGCCTGGCTTCCTTGGCTACTCTCACGGCATCCTTGGCATTGAGGAAGTTATCGATGTATGCAGAATAAATGCTCACCAGGATGTCCTTGGAAAACTGGGGGAGTAAACAGAGAGACCAGTGAGGGGGGCCTTCCAGGACGAGAGAGAGGCTTTCTGTGAGCTTGTCATACAGAGAAAACCCGGGAACAAAACCACACGAGTAACTCTGGGGTTGGGAGGAGGGTCTGGAAAGGGCTGGAGAAGCAGCAGAGTCCCCACCTTTGACTCTGGGCAGGGCCGACTACCTGTGCTCTGCTTCACCCAGGCTTCCCATTAATCTGGTGACCTTGTCATCAGAGTTTGCTTTTGTGCTACAGACAATACGAACGTAAAGCCAAGTATTCACTGCAGCTGTGACCTGGGGGAGTTTCTGCGGGGCTGAGCGAGAGCAGCGGTTCTGAACCAGGGCTCCTTGCGGGGCTGCAAGCAGGTTTCAGGGGGTCCTCCAAGCAGGGCCAGCGTTAGACTCGCTGGGGCCCAGGGCAGGAAGCCGAAGCCGCGCTGCATGGAGCTGAAGCCCAGGGCCCCGAGCCCTGCCACCTGGGACTGAAGCCAAAGACTAAGCAGCTTAGCTCTGCGGGGGATCCTGTGGCGTGGGGCCCCCCAGGCAATTGCCGCTACCCCCTAACACCGGCCCTGGCTTTTATATGCAGAAAACCAGTTGTTGTGGCACAGGTGGGCTGTGGAGTTTTTATATCATGTTGGGGGGGCCTCAGAATGAAAAAGGTTGAGAACCCCTGAGCTAAAGCATGTCCTCTGAAGGCCTGGTTTGTCTTCTAAAAGGACAGGGTAGATGGCCCCCTGAGCACACTGCGTCCCTGCTCCCCTTCCCTCCTGGAAAGTCCTAAGCGCCGCCAAACAGCTGTTAGGCGGTAGGGGTGGTGCTGGGAGGTGGGGGAGGAGCGGGGACACAGCGTGCTCGGTGGGGGGAGAAGGAGGTGGGGGGAGCTTGGCTGCCGGTGTGGAACACCCGCTAATTTTTCCCCGTGGGCGCTCCAGCACCCACGGAGTTGGCACCTGTGTGTGTGTGTGTGTGTGTGTGTCTAGAAAGCACATTATGGACTAAATCTGGGCAGCCTGTGAGACGGGCTGATCACCTTATCTAACCTCCAGCATTAGTCTTATTGACCTAGAAGCTTCCTGCTGCATTCGCCTGGGCTCGCCTTCAGTGAAGCCTGAGGGTCAGTTTAAAGACTGCTTGGAAGAATGGATGAATTGATTCCTAGCCAGGGGTGACGGAAGCTCCCAAAAAGTGTGGGGGGGCCACCGGTGCCCGAAACGTGGCCCTGACCCACACCCACGCCGCCTCTTCCCCAAGGTCCCGCCCCATGTCGCCTCTTCCCCCGAGGCCCCGCCTCTTCGCCGCCTCTTCCCGATGCCCCGCCCCCACGCCGCCTCTCCCCCAGGCCCCGCCCCCACGCCGCCTCTCCCCCCAGGCCCTGCCCCCATGCCGCCTCTCTCCCTAGACCCCGCCCCCACGCCGCCTCTCCCCCCCAAGCCCTGCCCCCACGCCGCCTCTCCCCCCAGGCCCTGCCCCCACGCCGCCTCTCCCCCCAGGCCCTGCCCCCACGCCGCCTCTCCCCCCAGGCCCCGCCCCCACGCCGCCTCTCCCCCCAGACCCCGCCCCCACGCCGCCTTTCCCCCCAGGCCCCGCCCCCACCCCAGCTCTTCCCCCGCTCCCACACCACCTCTTCCCCAAGACACCCCCCACTCACTCCTCTTTGCCCCCCCCCACTTGCCCTTACGACTGGTATAAAGTGGTGGGGCCATGGCCCCTGGACCCCTCTTCCGGCACCCCTGTTCCTAACCCAATCCTACTTGCTGGCTGACTCAACGAACACTTTGTTAGATCGTTGCTGTGTTTGCCAGGTTGATAATTAATAACATTGTCAATCTCTCTCTCTCTCGCTCTCTCACACACACACACACACACGCACGCAAAGCCTGGTCCATCCAACTGTCTGCTGGTTCCAACCTGGCATCCCTTTCTCTTTCAGAACCTCATCGCTTCTATTGCCTAAGCTGGCATGTGTAATCTCAGAATCAACTGTGCTTTAGAAGTTCTGTGTTTGTACAGAGCCTGGCACGACGGGGCTGTGAGTGGGGCTGGTCCGTGAGTGGGGCTGGTAGGCACTGTGATAATATAGCTAATTAATAATAATATGGGGCCTGCAGGCCCTGGTCCAGCAGGAAAGGGGGTGGCAGGGCTAGTGGAAGCATTTGGGAAGGCAGGGTTTCTGGCCCAAAAGCCTGGATTGGGTATCTAGCCGTCCCCAGGAAGGAGGGTCTCACGGTTACGGTGGAGGAATTGGACTCAGAAGACCTGGCTCCTATTTCTGGCTCTGCCACCGGCTTCCTGCGTGACTTGGGTGAGTCACTTAGGACCAACTGCTGCAACCCACAGAAGGAACATAACGCTGTGGATCAGGCAGCGTCATCTCTAGGGCTTTTTCCTCCCTCTTCTTTACCCTGACCCTCCAGCAGGAACAACGGATGACTAGAGGGGTATCATCCAATAACAGTCTCCTTTCCCACAGCATACAGTGATGAATGTCAGGTAATTCTATGTGGATCAGACGAACACTGAGCATCAGACGCCGCTGCCAACCCCTGAACCAGTGAGCAACAGCTTCCGGTACTCAGCAGTGATGCTAGAGGGGGTGCATTGCCAGGGCTGCGTAGAACTGGACTAGCACAGGGCACTGTGGGCCAGGACTGATATACATTAGCAGAGCTCTGTGGGAGCTGAGGACTGGAAGATGGACTCAGAAATTACAGTGATAACTAGACAGAACAGCAGGTTGCATGTCAAGTTTGAGGTGCATTGACAGAGCTGGGAGTGCAAGATGGCACAGGGTGGGATTGGGGTGCACTGACATAGCTAGGGTGCAGGATGGCACCCGGTTAGATTGGGGCACAGTGGCAGAATTGGGGGAAGGATGGCACAGGGTAGGACTGGGATGCAGTGGCAGAGTTGGGGGGCAGGATGGCATAGGGTAAGATTGGGGTGCAGTGGCAGAGTTGGGGGGCAGGGTGGCACCAGGTAGATGCTGCATCTGTTCGGTACATTTCCAAGGAAATTACTTGCGAGGGAAGACCTGCCTCTCGGAGTTAGCTCCTTCACAGAGGATGAGAACGCATTCCACAATCCCAGCACTCCTGATGCAGGGTTCTGGATCAAACCCAGACTGCTTGGTCCTCTAGAACCGATGAGAAATCCCACCCACTGCTCAGTTCCCCATTCCATTGCCGCACTGTGATATAATAGAGGGTGTGAGTCAGAGATATTAAGGTCAGAGGGGACCACTCAAACATCTAATCTGAGCTCCTGCATAATACAGGCCACAGGATTTCCCTGAACTGATTCATGCATCATGTCCAATACCGGTAGCTGAACTAGAACATACATTTTAAGAAACATCCAACTTTGATTTGAAGATTTCCAGTGACGGAGAAGCCACCACGACTCTTGGTAAATTGTACCAGGAGTTAATTACCCTCAGTATTCAAAATTAGCATTTGATTTCCAGTCTGAATTTGGCTAGATTCAAAGGCCAGCCAATGGATTGTGTTTGTCTCCTAGCTTGAAAAGGCCAGTATAAACCTGGAAGGTAGAACATCAGCGCAGACACTCTGTCTAGATTGCCTCTAGAGGAGGAATCAGAAGAGGGCAAAGATCTGGAACAAGACTTCCTGGTCACTCGTGCAGATGTTGTGTGGACCTGTTTGTGACTAGAGACTCCAAAGACCAAGGACGAAGTGATGGTAAAGGCTGCAGTACAAAACCTGGTAAAAGGGCACAGCGTGGGAGGAGATTCCAACTCTGCAACGAGAAGGTGACGTCGGACCTGTCTTAGTGGCAGTCATGAGCCGAACGAGGCCAAACTGGACTTTTGGGGCCAGATACCCCCAGACTAAGACGCTGTCCAGAGAGTGGAAATGACTGTGATTACACTGCGGAGCGCTGTCTAGGTAACTTATCATCCCCGAGATGGCGAAGAAGTGTGGCAGTTAGTGGTGCCCGTGTCACTACCCTGGCAAGTTTATGAAGCCAGGCATGATCACGGGTGGCATTCTGGAGGCAGGAGCACTCTTGAGGTGATGAGGTGAAACTGTTACTGGCCCACGATGGGTAATGACGTGCAATCGTAGATCCATCAGTGCAAACGGTATGCCCTAACCAAGGATGTGTTTCCACCCACCCAACTCTTTTGACCTGTACTAACATGACTGCTCCAATGGAGAGCCTAGTGATGGACTACACACGGCTACAGAGATCTTCAGAGGGGTATGAGAACGTACTGATTCTCACAGACATGTTTACCCAATTCACCGTCGCTGTTCCAATTAGAAACCAGACAGTGCGGACAATGGCCAAAGCCTTCACAAAACACTGGTTCGTGTACTATGTTTGTCTGGCACGATTACACTCGGATCAGGGGAGGAATTTTGAGTCAGAGGCGATATCTAAATTGTGCAAACTGTACGGCATAGCCAAAAGCTGAACAACACCCTGTCACCCACAAGGAAACGCTCCGTGCGAGAGGTTTAACCGGACAATGCATGACATGCTAAGAACACTCCCACCTGAAACGAAGCGCGCCTGGGTGGAACATCTCCCTGAGCTCGTGTTGGCTTATAACAGCCATGTCCATTCATCGATGGGTTATGCTCTTTTTAATCTCCTGTTCGGGAGAGATCCCAGGTTGCCATTAGATATTCTGGACAGAGAGGGCCCTGAGGAGGATGAGGTGACTAATTTGGATGACTGGGTAAGAGGTCACTATGACAGGCTGAAGACAGCCTGTGAAGTTGCTCTCAGTACAACTAAAGACACAGCCCAACGTAGGAAAAGGACTTATGATCGCAAGTCCAGTGAGGCTCTCATCAGGCCTGGTGACCGTGTACTAGTTCATAACGATAGACACAGGGGGTGCAATAAAATACAGAACAAGTGGGAATCAAATCCCCACATTACAGTCGCTCACAACAATCCCAAGCTGCCAGTTTACACCATCCGGCCTGAATGAGGTGGTCCTGAGAGAGTAGTATATAGGGACTAGCTAAAACATTGCACTCTTAGCAGGGCCGGCCCACAACATTTTGGCACCTGAGGCGGGGAGCTCAAATGAGGCCCCATGCCCCCTCGCTTGGGCCAAAACTTTGAAAGGTCTCAGTTCTGCCTTCTTCCTGTTCTACTCCTCTCACGGTGCTGCTCTGCTACCTACCCCAATAAAGGAGACCTAACAATTTAAAATGCCTTGTTCAAAAATTTTAAGTAACACTTAACTTTCAAACGCCTGAACAGCAAATGTAACTTTTCTTGTCTGCATAGTAAACACTGGCATTTTTATCTGTTTGATAATCAAAGTGGTGCTTTCTGTGCCTTCTTGGTTGCAAAGATTTGAACTGCTTCCTGAAGGTCCACAGTCTGGGCCAGCTCATGGTATATTGAGATGGTTGCAAGGCCGACCAGCCTCTCTTGTGTCATTGTGGAGCATAGATGTGTTTTTATTAACTTCAGCTTGGAGAAGCTGCGTTCTCCACTGGCAACTGTTACAGGAAGTGTTAGAAGTATGCGCAAAGCAACAAAAGCATTTGGAAAGAGGGTGGTCATCTTATTTGTGCACATATATTCCAGAACAGCCTTTGGAGTTGATCCTGCTGAAATGTATCTTGAAAGGGCTTTCAGTTCATCACCTAAATCACTCGCATCAATATCGCGCATGTCATCATGTGTCAACACTGTCTCTAGTGCCCTGCATTGCTGGTGTAGGTCTTCTTCAGGTATAGTGAGGAGTTTTGGAATATCGTACAACATCCCAAATATACTGCTGTGTTCCTTGAGCTGCATGGAACGTTCTTCAACTGACTGTATTGCACAATCTAGTGCCTGGTTAAAAATTGAACTTTGAATTGTTGTTTGGGGTCTCTTATGGGATTATCCTGTGCCTCGTAATCAAAATGTCATCTTCGGTGACTCTTGTATTCTTTAATGGGTGGGAAAACACCTTCAGTGTGAAGTTCCTTTGCTAACTTCTGTGCACTCTTCAGAATGTTCTGAAATCCCTCATCTGACCGGTAAGACTGTAGGTATGATTTTGCTTTGTCCAGTTGTTCCATTAATCCAGATGTATCAAGGTCAACACCTTGGAGTCTCTTGCTTACAACATTTATTTCAAACAGTATGTCATGCCACAACACTAAGCCACACAGAAATTTGAAATTATCTATGTTTCTGGTGATTCCATTTCCCTCTGCCACTGTTCTCCCATGAACAGTTCCTGTCATACCATTATCCTTCATCATGGCAACTATGGCATCATCTATCTTCCATTCAGGCACTGCGGATGTTTGATAGGCTTTATTGTCCGCACTCGACTTTCCCATTGTGTGGCACTCAGTGGTTTGAGTGTCAGGGAGGATGTTCCCAGATGTTGCTTCAAAATTTGCCATCGATGAGTTGATACAGAGAAAAATACATAGATGCTTTGAATTACATTAAAAAATTCAGCAGCTTCACTAGAAGCTGATGCTGCATCACTGACCACCAAGTTCAATGAATGAGAACTGCATGGGACAAAAAAAGCTCAAGGGTTTAACTCTCAGATTCGTGTCTGCACTCCTCTGTTCTTTCCTCTCATGTTGGCACCATTATCGTAGCCCTGACCTCTCATGTCAGCTATTGCAATTCCTGTATCTTCCAGCTTTTTAAGAAGCACATTTGTCATACCAGCTCCTGTAGTATCATCAATGTCAATAAATTCTAGAAAATCCTCTCTGACAGTCACCATTGCAGGGATATTTTCACTAGGTTCTGTTGTTGTTACAAAACGCACCATTAAAGTCATTTGTTCCATATGGCTGATGTCAGGTGTGCAGTCCTGAATAACAGAGTCATATCTTGCTGACTTCAGATCTGCCACAATCTTCTGTTTGACTTTTGTTGCCAGTAACTGTATGATCTCATTTTGAATTGTTTTTCCAAGGTAGTGATGTGTGTACATTTCTTGGGTGGTGACTCTTCTTAGATGCTCCTGGAGTACAGCATCAAACTCAGCCATAAGCTCCACAATTTTAAAGAAGTTTCCATTGTTTGGCACATACAGCTGATCTGAAGTGCCATGCAGTGCTAGGTTTTGGGTAGCAAGCATTCTCACAATGGCAATGAGCCTTTTCAGAACATTTTGCCAATAAAGAGACTCTGATGCAATCTTCTCTTGATGCTGATCATCTATGGTGGCCTTTAACCTTAGTCTCATCTCAAGCTCTTTCCACCTATGGAATGCTCTCTGGTGATTTGCTGCCTTCTCATGGCATGCCAGATTTCTAGCCAGATTTTTCCAGCCCTTTGTTCCTGTAGAACCCAATGTGGCTGGAACATTAGACTGGAAGAGTTTGCAACAAAAACAGTATGCAGCATTCTGGGTTTTTGAGTACATAAGCCATGGCCTCTCCACTTTGTCACCATTGGGGATTTCACACCAGTAATGTGCTGGATGGAAACTTCTATTTTCATTGTCTTTGGGGAACTTGAAGTTTTTCACTTGCTATGGCCCATGTAGTACAAGGAATCCCTCAGGTTACTGTTCAAGGGAGTCCACAGTCCTGGGATCCTCTAGACTTGAGGAACTAAACTCAGCAGCAGCTGTTTCTTGCGCCTCCTCCACACTCTTCTCTGATCTACACTTTTCTTCAGGAATGTGCATGGTTACATCCATTTGAGATGGAGATATGGATGCTGCAGTAGCTGCCAGGTCACCTGCATTCTGACTAACTGGAAGATCAGGCATCTCCTCACTACTCACATCCTCACTGGCGCCGGAAGGCTCACCATGAACATTTGTGTCTATGTATCTCATGAAAGCTCCTTCCTGCTTAGATAGAAAAGCTTCCTTTGCTTTCTTTCCTTTTGTGAATGCTGCCCCAGAGGGGCGTTTTCTTCTTTCACTCATGACTGCTGTTCTGTGCCAGCTATAGTGGCTCTCAACACTCAATTGAAAGGGAAAAATAAGCAGGCTGGTAGCAGGGCCTGAGTGAGGGAAGATATCGGTATCTTAAGGGCCTAACTGGCTCCTACTACTTCAGTTGACTGCCTGTTCTCCTCAAGTGGGTTCAGGGAAGCAGCAGGAAACAGGAAGCTCCCTGAGAAGCTGGTGTTAATCGGTCCAGGCTCCTGGGGGTGCTAGAGAGGTACATAAGAGGCTCCTCCTCCTCTTTCTCCCTGAAGCTCCTACTGCTTTCTGTTATTCCCTCTCACCTTTTCTCCTGCCTGCCTGTAATGTCTCTTGTCCCCTCCTTCCTCCAGCACAGCACTCCTCCATCTCTGTGCATCTAGAGCAGAGAGAATACAGATGCACCAGCAGCAGACACAAATGTCTACACTCTGGGTCCTAGTGGTGCCCCCGCCGTCTGGCACTTAAGGCGGCCACTTCAGTTCGCCTCATGGTGAGGCCAGCCCTGACTCTTAGTCCGATCAGGGACCATAGGGGGCATAAATCAGCATATCTTGAGGAGACTGAAACCAATGCGGGGGATGGGTTCTAGTCCCACAAACCAAAAATCGAGGAGACCAAAGTGGGGGAATGGCCAGATCCCTCAAACTGACCCAGTGTTACCCGAGGGCAGGAGAATAGAAAATATGGGTGATGAACCACCCATCTTAAGAAGGTCCCAGAGGGCTCGTAAGAGTGTACCGCCTGTTAAACTTAGAGGTGCTCGTTACTGGTTCTATGTAGTGTTTTAATGAATATTAGCAGGTATTGTATAAAGAAGTGGACATCAAACGTTAAATGTGCTCAATGTTCTTTCATTAATTGTTAATGATTTTTATATAACACGATGCTGGTGAATATTGTTGCTATGGGACCTGGATGTGCTGGTGTGAACATTCTGGCTGTGGCAGAATTTTAGCAAGGGGGAATGTAAGGGGACTGTTGGCCTCTTACTGAAACTTTGTGGGCTTTTTTGCTTGGCTAGCTGCCAGTACCAAAAGAAAGGGGAAGGGCCGATGAGAAATCAAGACCCTGAGACTGATAGTCCCCAGGGCCAATGGGGAGAGGCCAACGCACCAGGTTAGCCTGATTGACAGAGCAGACAGGCCAATGAGGGAGTCAAGAGCACGGGGTCCCCACCTCTGTGTGAGCTGGGCAGAGCTAAGGAGACAGCAGGAGCCAGAGCCAGAAGGGCAGGAGGAGCAGGAGCAGCAGCAGCGCTGAGGCAGAGTGGAGCTGGAGCTGAGGCAGAGTGGTGGAGCTGGAGCTGGGGCTGGAGCAGTCCAAAGCCAGGTGCTGTGAGCAGCTGGGGAGAGCGAGGTGGGACCCTGGGCAGTGGGCTCAGTGCAGGGAGATGCTCCCAGCCAAGCGATATGGCAGGCTGGACTCGAAGGGGGATTGTAACCCCGACAGGGCGGGGGTGATGCTGGAAAGAAGGGTCCTGCTACTTAGAGCCTGAGGGCATGCGGCCACCGCCAGAGCAAGTGTCCGACCCGCAGCGTCCCTGCAGCACAGCCAAGCCTGGGCAGGAGGCCTGGGACGTGTGAGGAACAGACTGTGAACTGCCCTTACAGAGACGCTGGTTATGATGTGTCCATGCCACAGAGCAGGGTGACGTGTTTTCCTTTAACCTTTCCCATTTTTTTAAATTGGTTGTTGTTTAATAAATTGTATTTGCTTTGAACTATATGCAACGATCAGTGGGTCAGGGAAGCATCCAGTGCGGAGAGAGCACCCCGGAGTGGGGACACCCTAGCCCCTGTCCTAGTGACCACGACAAGGTTGTTGGGGGTCGAGCCCCCCAGGAATCCTGGGCCCAGCCTTGTTGGGGTTACGAGGACTCTGCCACACAGCAGAGCAGAAGGAAAGTCCTCGAGGTCAGGCAGACCTCTGCATCAAGGGAGAGGGAGCGAGGACTCAGATCCTTTCGCTAGCCAGGAAAAGTTCCTCACAATAGCAGGATCCACATCTCCGAGACCTGACCCTTAATCGCAAGTCCATCCTTCCCTGCCTTGCAGTATCATTCACATCTGAAAAAGCAACATTACAAATGTGTGTTCTCCTTTAAACACCACAGCTCTTTGCCTCTGTACCTGCTCACCCGGGGCAACAACCCTGCACTCTGATAACACGAAATACGGCGGTAGTAGCTCCAGTAAATTACACACACATACATCTTGGGCTCCGGAGTACTACAGCCGAGTGGGAACATCTGCCACGCAGCCGGCCTGCTTCCGCTCCCCGGAGCAAGAGCTACCTCCTGGCAAGGAGCCGTGCAGCGTTCCTCTCCTCCCTGGCTCACATGCAGCTTGGTTTTAAACAGCATCAGAGCAGGTGGCCAGGAGACGTTCCGAAGTCTAGCGTTAGCCAGAACCCTTAACACTGCGTGGATTCCATCTGGCCCAAGCAGCGTGGCTTTAAACAGCCCACAGCGGCCACAAGCTCAAGTGGATCCTGGCTCCAGCATGGCCCTGCCCTGCCAAAATCAAGGAGAAGGCTGAAAAAGGGATTGGGTGTGGGAGGGAGCACTAGGCCTGGCTTGCCTCTTGTGTGTGCCATCCCATTACCGCTCCTCCCCAGCACTGGCATCGCTTCCTTGAGGCGGGGCTTGGAGCAAGAGCCTTTATACAGCTCCCTTCATCCAAACACCCCCCATCCCCCAGCACTTTGCTTCTTCACTTCAACTGCAGAGGGAATTCAGAGAACGTCATCAGCAAAAGCTAGATCTTGGCCAGGATACCAGGGTTAATATCCCCACAAAGGGTCAGGAGCTGGGGTTCTAGGTCTTATTGCAAATACCAGCCCCTGCTTTGTCCCCTGTGTCGTCAGTCACACCTGATCAGAGTGAGTATAGAACACTACCAGACCACAGCGACAGGACCAGAACCTCAGCCCAGCTCCATGGCCTTCAATTCAAGGATCCTGTTATGGGTCAAATCTTCAGCCGGAAGTTGAGCCAGTGCCACTGGCTTCAGTTCAGCTGCAGCAAGGGACACTGGCTGCGGAACGGGCCAGGGAGTGTTTTGCACCCATTCTGCACAGGTGTAATTGGCAGTACAGGGTGCAGGGCGGTGGAAAAAGCAGCCCAGCTCATGCAGTAACACAGCTCCCTGGACGCTGGTTTACTATTAACATTCTGCGGCACTTGGCTTTCCGCTTAAAGGTTCCCCACCCTAGCCCTTGAACAGAGCCTGCTTAGCTTAGGAAAGACGGGAAGAGAAACCAAAGTCCCATGTGGACTGTGACAGGAGGTAAGCCTAGACAAACCCGAATGCTCCCTTGTGTGTACACACCCTGGCAGCTGCCTCATGCCCTGGGCTCCCTCTAACCCAGAGCAGGGGTGGCTCTAGAAATCAGGCTGCCCCAAGCAGCGCGGTGCGCTGCGCCGCCCTTCCCCGGTCCCGGGGCGGGTCCCCTCTTCCCGCGGCTCCGGTTGAGCTCCCACAGGCATGCCTGCGGCAGGTCCACCGGAGCCCGGGATGAGCGGACCTGCCGCAGGCATGACTGCGGGAGCTCAACCGGAGCCGCGGGACCACGGCACCCGCCGCAGTCATGCCTGCGGCAGCTCCGCTCATCCCGGGCTCCGGTGGACCTGCCGCAGGCATGCCTGCGGCAGGTCCACCGGAGCCAAATGCCGCCCCCCCGGGAAAGGGCCGCCCCACGCGCCTGCTTGGCGCGCTGGGGTCTAGAGCCGCCCCTGACCCAGAGAACAGCTCATCAGCCCCCTCCCAATGATACTCCAGCCGGACAGATTGCACACCACCATCACTGTGATTCATGCCGTCGCTGAGATCGTGGAGGGAATGAGCCATAAATCCACGCGGTATCTTCACTCCCTTTCTAGTGATGCTGTGATCGCCCATTCAGGCCTTGCGGATGCTTCCTAGATGCTTTCTCCAACGTCTGCTTGAAAACAGTTTTGGGGACTTTGTAACACTCCTGCCCGAGGCTGGGCGCTGAGCAGCAGCCAGACTGCTCCAAGGCCATAGATCGATATCTGCTGTTGGTTTTAGCTTGTCCAAAATGAAAGATCAGGAACCGAGAATCCTTCAGAATAAAGACGAGGCACATAGCACAGTCTGATGGCACGACTGCCCTAGTGACAAGGGCACCAGGGCCGGGAACTATGTTTCTAGAGCTGCTGGCCTTTGCTTTCTGAGCAGCCTCTCACTTTTTCTGGGTTGGGAGGTAATCAATATGCTCAAGGGGCTGGTTATTAATGATGAAAGACCTTGTTTGACGTCAGCATTAAAATATGTATTTAAAAGACGATTCCCCTTTCAAAATCACAATCCCCACAAGAATCCTTAGCACACTGCATCTTTAAAATGCTGTACAAACACCAGCTAATTAATTCGAACAACTATGGGATGGAGGCATTCAGCACCCCAGCATCCACACACGCGCACCTCCAAAATGCCAACACCACACACACATCCCAGGGCAGAATCTCAGCTGGAGTGAAGCGGGAAAGCTCCGCTGACTACAATGGCATTATGCCTGTTGACACCAGTTGAGGTTGCAGATTAAAGCCACCAACCTACCAAACCCTGATATGTATCTAGGAACACATCCTCATTCACATAAGCAACCACAGAGTTTCAGGTCAGAAGGGACCACCAGATCATCTGTCTGATCTCCTAACCCAGGCCACTAAACACCACCCAACAGACACACACCAAGCCCTGCAACCGAATTAGACCAAAGTATTACAGCCCTCAGGAGACTGAAGTATTGTGTGCCACAGGCAGTGAACAGGAGGGACCAAGTTGCATCAATGCCTGAGGCCCCTTTGTGACAGGGTGCTCCCATTTTAGGCTCCGTTGTCTTGGCGCACTGTCCTTTGGAAGAGAAGATCAATCCGCTTGGACCTCCATGGGTTGCCTTGAGAGACCTTCTAGGATCTGCTGGTGGAACCAGCGAGACTTGGTCCTCCGGCAGCTAGAAAAGCCGGGACCAGGCAGAGGCCAATCAAATGCATGCCCTGCCTCAGGTGTGTCTGGGACATTTTCCAACACACCTGTGAATGCACACCCACTGCTGCTTAGAACATCTGCAATGCTAACACTGTCATGCCTCCAAGTCACTACTGTCTGGCCCTGTGGTGAACTGAGCCTCCTGCTCTTAGGCTAAACTCTAGATTTTATAAACTCTCCCACTCCCTACTCCCACCTGTCTGTTTCATCCACCTGTTGTGTGCTGTCTGATGTCTTCTTCTTTCCACTGTTTGTACAGCACCTAGCACAAGTGGGGCCTGATCCTTCCTTAGAGCTCGTAGGCACTGTGGGGATATAAATACTAGCAAAGAAAAGGCTCCACACTTGTGTAGTAGACACACACCACACTCCAACTTGTTCACATCTTCGCATAAACACTACCATGTGCATGCCAACAGCAATGAACACACACGGCACTGCCCTTGAACACACACCTACACGCAAAACACAACTCTTCTGCTACACAAACACGAGCAAAATCAGACTCCCCCCAAACACCCACTGGCACATACGCCTCACCCAATCCGGAACGCCTGCGCAGCACCACAACTCACAGGGCAGAATTATAAGCAGTGAAGGTCACCTTGGACTTCCCACCTCAACTGTGCTACGTTCACTGCAGTGACTAGCCATGTGCTGGGAGGAGATGGTGAAAAATAAACACCCCAAGCCTCCCTGTGATGGTCGCCATCAGCATTCCTGTCTTGAGAGCCACAGGCAATCTCGCCAGCCACTGCACCACCTGTATCACACTAATCAAGGCATCTGTCATCTGGGCCATGTTTATTACTGAGGTGACACCGCCACAGGGCTCCAGCAGTGCCACTCGGGGTGGGGGGGCAAGTGGGGCAATTTGCCCCAGACCCCGGGCTCCCACGAGAGTTTTCAGGGGCCCCCAGGAGAGTTTTCGGCCGGTCTTCGGCGGCAGGTCCTTCAGTGCCACCGAACACACCTAGATCGAGTGAAGGACCCGCTGCCAAAGAGCTGGAGCTTCTTCTGCTCCGGGTCTTTGGCAGCAATTCAGTGGCGAGGGCTCCTTCTGCTCTGGGTCTTCGATGGCAATTTGGCAGCGAGGGCTCCTTCCGCTCGGGGTCTTTGGCGGCAATTCGGCGGCGGGTCATTCACTTGCTCCGGAACCTGCCACCGAAGTGCCCCGAAGACCCGGAGCGGAAGGACCCCCACCGCTGAAGACCCCAGGCCCCCTGAATCCTCTGGGTGGCCCTGCCCCAGCTGAGCCAGCTTGTTCTGCCTTGAACTTTTCTCGTTCTCCTTTATTACTGAGTGGTGTCTCCACGGTCCCGTGCTGCACAATCCTCCACCATCATCTCCAGCTAAACAGCAGAGCTCTGTGAAAGCCCCGTGGCATCATGCAGTTCATTAGGTGAGAGGCTAGGATGCCAGCACCAGTCTGGTTTCCATTTTAATTGCCAGGGACAGAGTGTGCATTAAACCCAGCTTGATTGAATCATTAGAGTCTGCTTGTCCCTGCTCATTTATCAGAGAGGCAGCTGCTGTGGGAGTCAGGCAGGGGCTGCACAGGTCCCTGTGCCCCAGCCGCGGGGCCAGTGGGAAGGGAACGCCGTGGGAAGAGGCTGACTTGGAAATGTTCGGGATGGCACAGGGCTGCATGTAACCCATGCTGGGACTGTGCAGAGACCCCCCCCCGTCCCCTTGTCCAGCCTGCTGCCTCGTCCTTGCTCCGTGCTGGGCTCCCTTTGGAAGGACAGCGCTCGTGCACTCCAGTCACAGCTGCTCGGTTCACAGCGTCCCTTCCCGAAACAATGGTAACAATCTGGTGACGTAGGTGTTGTGTTCTCCCTTCCAGTCTTAAGGCTCTCCGAATTACCGGGATTTGTTATCTGTACTGCGGCAGCGCTGAGAGGGCCCACATGGAGATCAGGGCCCCACTGTGCTGGGAGCTGTACATCCACATCACGAGAAGAGAGACAGACCCTGCCCCAAAGAGCTTGCAGTCTAGCCAGACAGGCCACCCCCTCACAGTGGGGCGTGCCAGCAGGGTCTGTCACTGCCGAATCTTTCTGGGAGGCCGCGCCGCCGCTCCAGCAGCACTACCTTTGGGGTGAGGCACTAGTGCCCAGCCTACCCAGATGGCACCAGAATTGGCAATAAGCCCCTGGCGGCCTGCACACTTCTCTGCTGCCAGGCAGCAGTTGCCGTGCAAAGAGGCTTCTGTGGGAATGATCTGTCTCACCAGCCTGCGCGTGGAAGCAGCAGTGCAGTGTGCTGCACTCAGGAAGATCAGGATTCAGGACCAAGGCTTGGTACCGTCCTCCTCAGGCTGGCACAGAGTCACAGATTCCAAGGCCAGAAGGGATCTTTTGGTCTGACCTCTGGCAGAACACAGGCCACAGAACTCTAGATGCCATGGAAGCCCTGTGGTGGAGAGCGCCTCCTGCTGATCTGTAGCAAGCCCTGCAGGGTGACCCCCGTTGGGACTCTGGAGCAGTGGTTCTCAAACTTATTTGATTCCGCCCCTCCTTCTTTATGTCTGCAGCTGTTTACGTCCCTGAAGTACATATACCGCTGCTCAGCTGTGAAGGCAGACTTCGGTCAGCAGGGAGTCTATCACCAGGAGGCAGGGCGAGTACCTCAGGCCTGCCTGGACTAGAGTTCATTGGCAAAGAATGTCCCACGGCTGGTGACCCCGATGCAGCGCGACCGGTGCTAGCAGTAGCAGGGGTCCTGTCGACGCAAGGGCTTGCATTGTTTCCTCCCCTGGAGGAGCTTGTCTGGGTTAGCCAGGGTGGGGAAGTTTTGCCACTAAACACAAGTGTGGATTAGGGTGACCAGATAGCAAGTGTGAAAAACTGGGACGGGGGTGGAAATTGGGATGGGAGTGGCGGGTGAATAGGCACCTATATAAGACAAAGCCTCGAAGATTGGGACTGTCCCTATACAACTGGGACATCTGGGGCTCTCAGGACTCTCCTGGAGAAACCACCAAACCTTGTGCGCCAAACCGTGATCTCAGATGCTGTCCGTTTTATTTCTGACGAGGCTTGGCATTTCTGGGGCGCTGCACAGAGCACATCACAAAAGCTAAGTAAGCCTGACCACCCTCTGAGAGCTGGGAGTTATCCTCCCCAGCTTACAGAGGAGACACCAGGAAGGTAAGTGGCTTTCTCAGGGCCAAATGGCTGGCCAGTGGCGGAGCTGGGATTAGAACTAGGGTCCTAACTTCCCCTGACACGTCCTTTTCTGAGACTAGAGAAGAAGCAGGAGCAAGACTCTAGAAAAGGCACCTTCGAACTCACTGGACCTGCTCTCAGGGGCGTGGGTGTGGGTGTGTCCTTGAGGCCTGCCTGCTCGTGGTCAAGACAAACTGGATTCTGTTCTGCCTAGCGCCTCGCCAACCACACTGTCAGCTAACTTCTGATGGGGGCTCTTCATTCCAGGGGGTGAGATCAGAGGCAGCCTGGCTGGATTTTTCACATCTATGGTGGGCTGGTAGGGTTCAGAAAAACCATTTTTGGTTTTTGGCCTGGGGAACGGAGCCATCTTGATCCGGAGTCACCGGGCCAGATCCTGATCTCAGTTCCACCAGTGCAAGCCCGGAGCCGCGGCAGGGAAGGCGAGCAGGATCTGGCCCATTAAAAGAGAATGCAAAGTTTCAGCCTCCTAATGTCATTTCTAAAGAGGTGCCAGATTGTGCAACTGTTACTCACGATGGGGAGCATTTACCCAGCCAGGCAGCAATGAAGTCCGGACAGGGACAGCTCACCACCATGAGCAAGAGCGACGCAATCTGCACTTGGCACTCCTGCCTGGGCTTCCTGCTCTTATTAAGAGCTTTACTGCTCCATGGTTCCGTCCATTTATAGGCACGGTGGTTAGTTTATGTTACCCATGCCCAGATCATCAAATAATGACTCACTTCCATATCTGGCACAGGGCTGACCTTCCCCATGTCCTGTGGATTAAAGTTACCCTGGACAAGTTAATATGGATTCTTGTCATTGGCACACAGGTCCCCATCCTTCGGCTGAAGTCAATGTGAACCTTGCCCAGCAAGGGCCCCAGGTGCCATAACGCAGGGTATGTGTGGGGGGAGGTTTGCTGCACTTACAGATTGTACCAGGACGTCTCCCACTTTCTGCTTCTCATGCCAGTTCTGCACACAGTTGTGGACCTGCTCCAGGAATTGCTCGTGGTGCTCCAGCAACTCGGGGATCTGGTCGAATATCTCGTCCACCAAGGACGGGTCGCAGAGGATCGAGTTTTCTGGCTGCTTCAAGGGCTTCATGTAACCCTACAGAAATAATAATAATAAAAAAAATATCAAATCATCCCATCGGCGGAGTCAGGGACAGGATGGAGTCTAAGGGCACCTACCCTCCTCAAGCTACTCTGTGGGGTTCATCAAACTAGTGTGGATTAAAGAAATCACTGCCCCCCTGTAATTAAAACCCATTCCTGCCCCCCAAGAGTGAGTCATAGCAAAGGGAAGCACCCGTGCCTCAGTTTCCCCACCTGTAAATGAGATAATAATTACCCATCTATGCAGAGTATTCTGCGGTCCTTACTGGAAAGGTTATAAGGTGGTTTTTAACAGCGGTGTGTTTCAGCTGGTTTGCAACCCCAGCTGTTTACAAGTTTAATCTACCAAGTGAGAGCAACATTTCCGTAAAAATCTCCCCTCGCTGTTCCACGGCTGTAATCTAGCCAGAACTTCCAGCACAACCCAACGATGGCGCTTGCTTACAAGAGACTCCATGTAAACTACCCACACAGACAAAGTATAAAGGAAATGTGCTCAGAGTTTATGGGCTTTGCAGTCTATAGTCCGGGGGAGGGATAGCTCAGTGGTTTGCGCATTGGCCTGCTAAACCCAGGGTTGTGAGTTCAATCCTTGAGGGGGCCACTTAGAGATCTGGGGCAAAAAAAAATTGGTCCTGCTAGTGAAGGCAGGGGGCTGGACTCAATGACCTTTCAAGGTCCCTTTCAGCTGTAGGAGATTGGTATATATCTCCAATTATTACCTTGTAGTCAATGGGAGATGCAGCCTGGAGCACCTCTGCTCTACAGGGTAAAGGCACTTATCCCATCCACACAACCTCAGGGTATGTCTACACTGCAATGTAAGCCTCAGCTTAGTGGAACTTGAGTCAGTGGACCCTGGGCTAGAGAACCCAGGGCTTGAGCATCTACACTAACTGTCAACCCAAGGTCAAGAATTTTCTGACCCAAAACTGGGGCTCCAGCATCCGCACTGCAAAAGGCAGGCTTGAGTCCAACCAGCCACCTCCCAGACTTCCTAGCGCTCTCCTGAAGTGTGGCCTTTACTAGCCCTTGGTTCGTGGTGCAGCCTAGGAAAATTGGGACTGTCCAGAGGACAAAGAACTTTGGCCTGTGTGATACTTTTGGTGGAGTCCCAGAGCATGAGTCTGCTGGGGCTGTGTCTGCACTGCAAAGCAACAGGGCTTAAACCCTGGGTCCTGGCTTAACTCAGGCTCAGACCCTCACCCCCATGGGGCCTAGGACCCTGGGTTAGTGTGATTTGTGTGTAGATGGAAAGGGGATCAGGCCTGAGCTTGAGTCGGAACCCTGGGCTTACACGGCAGTGTAGACATCCCCTTACGGACTAAGGCCTGGATCACAGCGCACTGACATCTGTGGGAGTCTTTCCACTGACTGGTGTGGGCTGTGGATCAGGCCCTAAGCTGGACAAGACAACAGATGGAGCAGCAGATGAGCAGTCTACTGGCGTGAGGAGGACAGGGCGGGAAGGAGAGGGGGTAGATGCCTGGCTCAGGGGTCAGCAGGGCAGAAGTTCAAAGCCGGCAGTGGGAGGGCAGTCAGATGAGAGGATTGTGGAGGGATGGGGGAGGTGCTGAGAGCAAAGATGGAGGCGGGGAGCTGATGGTGAAGAGCTTGTTGGGTCTTGTCGCAGCTCCTCACCTCGGGAGCCAGGCTGAGGACAGTTCCTTGAGGCGGGGGACACTGACTCTCTGTGCTGTACAGCACCGAGCACATTACCCATGCTCACCAAATAAACCACCCCCTCAAAAATCTGAACTCCCTCATACACTTTGCGGGGGGGATGGGGACTGTGAATTCCAGACTGGAACCCGAATCCCAGTTTCAGGATGACAGCCTCTCCTGCCTCCCTGACGAGTCGAACCAGAACTCCAGATCGCCACACCCTCAAACCTAGTGGTGGGTTTGAAATCCACACTCAAACCCAGATCCAGGTTTTGCAGCTTGGCTCGAACCTCTAGTTCAAAGAGGTGGCCAGTCTGTCAGCCGACACCAGCAGGACTTCTCATGTATATCATTGTAAAGCACCAATAACACCCCCGAAGTCCATGGAGGTACACAGGGTCAGAGCAAGCACCCAGGGAGCTGGGGTGGGATGGTGAAAGGGAACTGTACTTGGGGTGACTGGCCCAGCCTGCCACCTGTGCTGCTATGGCTACACTTCTGGTTTTAGCCTGTTTGCTCGATCCAAGGGAGTGCACATCCCTGAGCTGGAAATCACACCTCTAGCTCCGGTACAGTCAGACCCAGGAATGGGTGTAACTGCAAGGAGTGGCAGGCCTGTGTTATTCAGTTCCCCACCACACTGAGCGCCACCAAGAAGTCACAATGGAATTATAGCCAAACGTGGGCTTGTGAACTGTACCAATGTAAGGATGGCGAGTCCTATTTGTCGAGGTCCCAGCTGAGATCAGGGCCCCAGTGTGCTAGGTGCTGTACATACACAGAGTGAGGGACAGGCCCTGCTCTAAGAGCTTATAGGACGGACAAGTGGTGAGAGGGGAAACTGAGGCACAGAGCGGTCGAGTGACTTGCCGATGGTCACACACCAGGTGAGTGGGACAATCAGGAATAGAAGCCAGGTGTCCTGAGTCCCTGGCTAGTGCCCTACCTCTCTTGATGGCTAGCTGGACAGACAGGCATGCCCGGCAAACCTCAAAGACACAAAAAGCAGGAGGACTCCTCAGCTGTTCCCACTCCCACCACCTCAAACAGCCATCTGCAGCGCTGGAACGAAAGACGTTTTAATTCACTTTGTGGGAATAGAAGTGTGGGGTGGGGGGAGGGGACAGCTTGCTCCTTCATTACATGTTCCATCTCCTGCACCAGTCATGCCTGGGGGCGGTGTGCTTTGCCGGGCGGCATACATGAATAAGACAAGCACATTTCCAGGAACTTCACCGTGTGAATTCAAGGACTCTAAATGCTTATTAGCCACTCGGTCCTTCAAGCCAACCAAGTGCCTGCTCCCTTAGCTTCTGTCATTCTCCATGGTGGATGATTGCCCCCAGGTGTTGCTGAGATGGAAATTTGCTGCATTACACAGCACCAAAGGGATGGGCGGTCCAGTGTGTGAGCTCCAGCATGCAGGCAGGGCACCCCGAGGGGAAACTCATGTGGCACAAAGTCACGGCTGCACCGTGGAAATCAGTTTGTGCTACATTGGCCCTAGCCAGCAGCCCACTGACTGCGCAGTTCAGTGGAGTTTAGCCCTAACCCCAGAGATCATCCCTCTGTCCTCTAGCTGCAAGAAGGTGAGGGATTCGCTGGGGTTTCCTGATCCCAAGAGCAGTTTTGCACCAGCTCCAGAGGGTTCAGAGAGGCTCCGAGACTTTTCCAGCTGCTCTCAGCTCCCAGGGAGCCAGCTGGATGCTGGGCATAGCCAGAGGAAAGCAGGCTATGCAGTGTTCCCTCTGATCTTTCCCACCCATGTGAGGAATGAATTTGGTTATGTGCACCGGTGTATGGAGGTTGTGTGTGACACATCACCTTCACATTGGTGCACATAACAAAATTCATGTGGTGGGGGTGGGGCCAAGGGGTTCGAGTGTGGGAGGGGGCTCAGAGCTGGGGCAGAGGGTTGGGGTGCAGGGGTGTGAGGGCTCCGGCTGGGGGTGCGGGCTCTGGGGTGGGGCCGGGGAGGAGGGGCTCAGGGCTGGGGCAGAGGAGTGAGGTGCAGGGGTGTGAGGGCTCCGGCTGGGGGTGCGGGCTCTGGGGTGGGGCCGGGGAGGAGGGGCTCAGGGCTGGGGCAGAGAAGGGAGGTGCAGGGGTGTGAGGGCTCCAGCTGGGGGTGCGGGCTCTGGGGTGGGGCCGGGGAGGAGGGCTGGGGCAGAGGAGTGAGGTGCAGGGGTGTGAAGGCTCCGGCTGGGGGTGCGGGCTCTGGGGTGGGGCCGGGGAGGAGGGGCTCAGGGCTGGGGCAGAGGAGTGAGGTGCAGGGGTGTGAGGGCTCCGGCTGGGGGTGCGGGCTCTGGGGTGGGGCCGGGGAGGAGGGGCTCAGGGCTGGGGCAGAGGAGGGAGGTGCAGGGGTGTGAGGGCTCCGGCTGGGGGTGCGGGCTCTGGGGTGGGGCCGGGGAGGAGGGCTGGGGCAGAGGAGTGAGGTGCAGGGGTGTGAAGGCTCCGGCTGGGGGTGTGGGCTCTGGAGTGGGGCCGGGGAGGAGGGGCTCAGGGCTGGGGCAGAGGAGTGAGGTGCAGGGGTGTGAGGGCTCCAGCTGTGGGTGCGGGCTCTGGGGTGGGGGAGGGGATGAGGGGTTTGGGGTGCAGGAGCGTGCTCCGGGGCTATAGTGGGGAAAGAGGGCTCCCCCCAGCGCTCTCTCCCCACCACAGGAGCTCTGGGGCTGGAGGATAGGTGCCCCTCCCCCTGCCCCAGCAGGTCCGAGTCAGAGGAGGGCTGCTACGGGGTCGGGTCGTTGCTGGGTCTGGGCCGCTCCGGGGCGGGGGCGGGGGCGGGCCTCACTGCCCGGGCCGCTCTGGGGCTGGTCCGGCCACGCTGCCCTGCCCACACCTGGGGCTGGCCTGGGCCCGATCCGGCTGCCCCGCCCCGGCCATGACAGGTCCGGGCCGCGGGCTGAGTTGGGGCTGGGGAGGAGCGCCTCTCCCATGGCAGGTTGGGGGCTGGGTGCCCCTCCCCCGGCAGGTCCCCGCTCCGGGCCGGTTCACTGAGCGCCTGCGCGGTTGGGCGGCCATGCAGCTTCCTGGGAACTTGGACTACAGCAATGCCTCCTCCCCACCCCCTGCCAGAGGTGCTGTGGGAGGGTGGCTGGAAGCCAGCCAGGCCGGTTCTGTCCTCGCTGCGCTGCTGGCGTGGTGCACAGCGAGCAGAGCAGGGGGCCAAGCTTTTGGCCAGTGGGATAAAATCATTATTTACTAGGGCAGGCACAAAAATAACGCGGGAGCAGTGGTGCCACTTAATCACCACCTACGTGCCCGCAGACTGGGTCCTGGGCATCCTTCTGCATTATAAGAGTGCAGGTGCTAAGCAGGAGGCTGGGCTGAGGGGCCTTTCACAGTCAGGACCCCTGGAGTGGATTCTGCCCCCTCTGCCGTGATATTCTAGTTTGGTTCTTTCCCACCACTGCAGCCCCTGAGCGCGCTCAGCTGCGTGTGGGTGATGCTCACTGACGTCAGAGGAAGTTGTGCTTGTGTATCTGGGGACAGAGCTGGGCCCTTATTGCTCAAGCGACCAAGCTGCAAAATCCACATCCTGCATCAGCCCCAGTGAAAGGATTCAGGAGTTACGCTTCCCATGGAAACACAATGCTGCGAACATTCACTACCAGACATAATGCTGACTACCACCCTGCTGAGCCAGATGGTCCTGTGTTAGGACGCTGGAGTAGGACTCAAAAGACGTGGGCCTGCTCCAGACTTGCTATATGATCCTGGGCAAATCTCTTATCTGAGACCTCGGAAAACAGGTATTTCCTCACTTATTCCAGGCCATTTCCCTCAGTGTTGATCCCTAGGTTGGAGCAAAGTCTTCGAAAAGTTATGAGTGACTGAAAGCCGGGGGCTTGCAATGAGAGGCCCGGGGTGACCTGAGCTGTGCTGCCTGCTGCCAAGCTGAGGCCAGGATTTGATTGAGGGAGGCCAGTTCCGGCAGCGCATTCCAAATGGCCCGGTGGAATGAGGATGACCTTGGGTGCTTCTACTCACTCAATGGCCAGCTGGCCTCAGACACGGTGACACTTCCCCTTTGTATACATGCCTAGATGACATGCAGTTCACACGGCTCAGATTATTGGCACAGTTCTCCACTTCAGAGGGAGATGGGACCCATGTAGGGTTCATTTAAAAGGTTAGACTGCAGTGGGGTTTCTAATGCCGCACAGGGGACAGGAAACATGAGAAATCCCCCCCTTTATTTGGGAGTTTAGAATAAAGCTGTTTTCAGTCATTCTGGGATGAGCTTCAGGATACAAGGCCTTAGCCAGAGAACACACTTTTCATCTGGATTTAGGATCTTGCCCAGAAATAAGTTCCACTGACTTTAAAACCAAATGGTCTCAGACTAACATCTCTCATTTGCCATAATCACTGGGGTTGAGTTAACACGTAGTGGGGAATGGAGTGTGTTTAGGGGTTGGAGCAAGAGGCTGGCAGCCAGAACTCCTGGGTTTCATTCCTGGCTGTGACACTGCTTTGCTGTTTGACCTTTTGCCAAATCACTTAACCTCTTATTCCCCCATTTTCACAATGAGGATTTTTTTTATCCCTATCCCATAGGGCTGGAAGGGACCCTAAAAGGTCATTGAGTCCAGCCCTGCCTTCACTAGCAGGACCAAGTACTGATTTTGCCCCAGATCCCTAAGTGGCCCCCTTCAAGGATTGAACTCACAACCCTGGGTTTAGCAGGCCAATGCTTAAACCATGGAGCTAGCCCTCACCCCCATCATAATGCCCATGATCTCAGAGGGCTTCTCAAACATTCATTAACTGAGCCTTCCAGGATCTTTGCAAGGAAGGTTAAGGGGTGAAAACTGCTACCTCCTCTCTTGGTGAGGGACAGACATTGGGCAGCCATGCTTAGACTGTGGGAGCTATCAGCTGCCTTCACGAGGTGTTGGCTCCCCTGTGAGCTGCAATGGGAGCAGATGGGGTTCCCCCCAGCGGGTTCATTCTTACTGCACAAGTCTGGGAGCGATTGCTCTTGTGCGTGGAGCTTTCCTCCAGGCACCTCCCATGTTCAGTGAGTCTAGGGGGCTGTTGGGAGGAGGAGGCATGAACTCTACTTCATCCGACCCAGCCAGTGCCCTCAATGACCTTCCCCAATGCTTGAGGTGTGGATGTCAGCTAGCTCGCTGAAGGTCCATTGGATAAAAGCGAGATGGGTGCTGGGAGGCTGGTGGAACCAACCAGAAGTCATCATGAAGGTGACATCGGCACGTTTGATTGAAGGGGCGTATGCATCATTTGGCATCAGATTTCACGGCGGGGTGGGGGGGCACTGCCACACTGCCAGCTGGTGTCGCATGATCACATGGCAGCTGCATCTTGCCTGAAACTTGCATGTGACCCTTGCCAGCATGGTCGGTAGCTTTGCCAGCTGCTGCCAGGCTCTCTAGGCAGGGCTGCCCCTGCCGAGAGCTTGTCAGGTGGTGAAATGACACCAGTGCTCGGTCTGGAGCAGCCTGAATCTGGTGACCTTCCGAGTACGTTGCAAGGCCCATCGACTTGCCCGGGCATTTGAGCAGGAAGGGGCGCGACGGGACAGGATATGGCGTGACTGCAGGCCGGGTAGCAGATGGATGATTCGATCTCTGTGGCCAGTCATGTAATGATGGTTCAGATGACGGTGACACCTAGAGGTCCCAATCAGGGATCAGAACCGCGTTGTGCTAGGTGTTGTACACACCCATCCCGGCCCTGAAGAACTTCCAAGCTTACTACAGCGTTAATGAGTGACAATATGCAAATACAATGAACAGCCGGGGGCCAGGGGAGGGGTGGGGAAAGGGAGATCACAATGAGACTATGTGCGGCGCTGATGTTATTTTAGTGCATTTTTTGAACATTCTGTCAAAGGGGCCGAGAGCTTGGGAGAGGCACTTTCTCCTTGTTGCAAGGAGAAATCCTGGCTCCATTGCAATCAATAGCAAAATGTCCACTGACTTCAATGGGGCCAGAATCTCACCCTATAAATCTAAAGGGGGAACACAACTGTTTCGTGAGCTCACATCTGGTTTCAAGCTAAGCGCCCGTATCCAGCCTGGCAGTCCCAGCAGAGAAAGAGAAAGAAATGCTCCTACTAAATGTAACTGCCTGGCCTCAGCCCCGTGGCTCTGAGCAGCACGGTCCCACAGAAAGCACCTTGTCACAGCCTGATGGGCTGAAGCAGCTGTGATGGGAACATTCCTTGGCCTGTTAATCATCCCCACAAAGCCAGTGCCTCTCCGAGCCTCCCCTCCCTGGAGTGAGCTCCCTGGGCATCATGGGATATCCTAGGGGAAGCGTTTGTGCATCGTCCGGAGAGCTTATGTTCTGCATCATGCGGTTCTCTCCTAAGCCTCAGGGCTATTTTTTCCCTAGCTCCTGTGCACCGTGGCTCCAAGGCCATTCCCTGAAAAGCAGAGCCTTTCTGGCTTGGGTTAGACCAAAGGGTTTTCTTTTACAAAGAAATAAATCAAAGCTGTAGCTGAACAAGCAGCAGAAAAACCACCCTGCAAGGAGCAGCCTTTCATGCCTGCCAGTCGCTGTATTCTTGGTGTCGCTGCATCGGAGTCAAATCTGTCTGCTTCCTTTTTCTCTGGGAGCTGAAGGACTTTTGCTGGTCTCCCACTAAGGAGCTAGGACCTCAGGGGAGAGAATCCGCCTGTCTATTCACTGAGAGAGGACATAGGGGATGGAAGATGCAAAGCCGCTGGCACTGTGTTAACACACATTGTTCGTGTAGTGTCCCTCATCTCAGCTATCTATTTATATAGCCCTCACCACCCTGGTACAGGAGCTTCTCCCAGTCTTTAACATTTAGTCTCACCCCACCCCTCTGAGGTAGGCCAGTGCTGTTCTTCTCACTGTACAGACGGGGAACTGAGACGCGGGAGTCTTGTCTACACTAGGACTTTTGTCAGTCAGGGTGTGAAAAAGCACACCCCTGACCGACATAAGTTACATGGACAAAAGCGCTGGTGTGACAGTGCTACGTCGGTGGGAGATGCTCTCCTGCTGTCATAGCTACTGCCACTTGTTTCGGGTGGTTTAATTATGCTGGCAGGAGAGCTCTCCCCCATCGGCAAAGAGCGGCTACACAGCAGACCTTTGGCGGTGCAGCTGCAGCGGTACAGCTGTGCCACTATAAGGTCTGCAGTGTAGACAGAGCCTAAGTGACTTGCCCAAGGTCATGCAGAATGCCTGTGGCAGGACAGGAGATTGAACCTGGGACAGTCGAGTTCCAGGCAAGCACCCCAATATCTGGACCATCCTTTCCTGCCTCTGCTAGGCCAGCCACTGCCCCTCAGCTTAGATTAGTTTGAGCTCTTCAGGGCAGGAATTGTCCTGCTCTGTATTTGTACCTAGCACAATGTGACCCTAATCCTCTACGTGCTACTCTATTAGAAACAAAGATTAAAAATAATGCTCCGTATCCAAAAACTCCATCCTTTGGGGCCATTTTTATGCCTCACAAAGACTAAAAAGGGCACATGCCCAATTTCTGCTCCCTGTGCGGGTCCCTTTTAGCACTAACAGTAGCCAGCTGAGCTTCTTGAGCAGCTCACTTCTAGACCAACACAATCTGGACACAAACATCTAATGCATCTCCATGCTGCTGCAAGATTGTTCCTGCTCTGGGGATGTCTCTTCCATGGGCTCCTTGATTAACTTTGTGTCAAGTATCAGAGGGGTAGCCGTGTTAGTCTGGTTCTGTAGAAGCAGCAAAGAATCCTGTGGCACCTTATAGACTAACAGACGTTTTGCAGCATGAGCTTTCGTGGGTGAATACCCACTTCTTCGGATGCTTGATTAACTTTGTCATCATTAATATTGCACGGCAGCCTGGGGAGAATCCAGAGGTGGTTTATCCTCGTAATCTCCATAGGTCCCCTCCTCTGTATCAGAGACAAGGGCAACCACAGGCTACATGAGAGATTTCTCCAAGGTCATATGTGAATGCTCCGGGGTCTCTATCTTGGCCACCTCTGTATTCTGGCTGCAGCTGGCTGGCTATAGCAGAGACTGAGTGACTTCTTAAAGCCATTGCATTCCCCAGGTCTATGGGGACATGTCATGGCTTAGCAGCAGTTTATGAATATGAAGCTGGATATCAGCTGCTGCACATCCTACCAGGTCACCCCCAGGTGCAGGTAGCTGTTCAAAGTCCTCTCCCTACAGAGTTCATTCAAAGGTCCCTGAAGGCAGATGGGCCTGGGAATACAGATTTTGTTCCAAGTGGTTAACGAAGATCAGTGTTACAAAGTGTCATGTAACACTGTCCAGAGTTATTCCAGTGCGGACCCTGCAAAGTTAAACACCTGCCTGTCTGGGGAAATCTGTCTGCATGTAGAGACATCTAACATCAAACACTTCACGCCCATCCCAAGGGACAGGAGTCCAGAGCCCCTCTGAAGAGCAGAACGTCAGCTATTGTCTGGGGAGGCAGGGCCTCCTCTGAGTCAGGCTGCCGGCCGCGGCAGCACTCGCTGCCGTGATGGACTGCCTCCTCCGGTCCCTAGGCAAGGGAGCTACAGCCACACTCATCCCGCTGGACTTCTCTGCAGCGTGCGACACTGCTGGTCCCCAAGTACCATCCCGCCTCCATGAGCCTGTGGTGGGGAACGGCTCAGGTTGTTATGCCCAGACCGAACTTAGAGGGCCATTCTGGGCCCCT
Source organism: Mauremys mutica (assembly GCF_020497125.1). Lineage (NCBI taxonomy): Eukaryota > Metazoa > Chordata > Testudines > Geoemydidae > Mauremys > Mauremys mutica. The sequence goes on along the minus strand of NC_059072.1, from coordinate 352,613,746 downwards.
CTTGCTCCTGTGACAGCATCCTCTCTCTCTTGTCTGGGGCTAGCTTTAGACACTCAACCTTCATGCAGACCGCTCTCAGCTCTGCGCCTCCTTTACACCCACTGGAAGCAGCACCATTTCCCTGCTTTCTCAGGGCCTGCATGAAGGTTGAGTGTCTAAAGCTAGCCCCAGACAAGAGAGAGAGGATGCTGTCACAGGTCGCAGTGAGCACAGCACCCCAGCACTCTGCTCTCCCCGTAGACTCCCACCGAACACAGAGGCCAGTTCAGGGTCTCTGCCTTGACAGTCAAAGTCCTCCATGGAACTGGTCCTTGCTACCTAAGACATCACCACTCCCACGATGGCTATGGGCCTCATTCCAGCCCTGCAGCCCCAATGACATCCTCAGTTGTATGTGAAGGCAGGATTTGGCCCTGTGCTCGCTACTGCAGCACAATGATACAGACACTGACAATCCCAGTCTAGCGAGAGGCCTGCCCAGCTTCTTTTGAGGTAGGGGAGACAGCAGGATCATTTGCAAAGGGAAAGAGACCGGATAGTACCATACTCACTACCCTGCTTTTGGAGCCATAGCTATGCGCAGCACTGCCCTCTAGTGGATGAATACCTGCATATGATAAAAGCCCCACTACTACTGATAGCTAAAGGACTCTGTTTTTTGGAATGGGTCTTGTGTCCCAGCCTCGATGCCCCATGTGGGACACAGGTTCCAATCTCTGCATGCAGTCTATGGGTTTGTGTGCTCGATCCCCCGCTCCCCTCCCCGGGGCGGTCTGCACGGGCCTCGGCAGCACGATACCTGCATCAGGGTGCGGAGGGACTCCACGTAGGACTGCTCTGTATCCAGGAGCGTCATGGTGACATGTTTCCGCATGTCCTGCAGGGAAGGAAAGAGAGATGGTGAGAACCCCGGTGATGGCAAGCACTCTGCAAGCAACGTGGAACTTGGAGGGCCACGGCTGAACCAGCCCCGGGAGCCTTTGTTGCAGGTGCCTGCCCAGGAGAACTCCCTCCATGTTATTCTTTTTCAGTACCAGGCCTTGTGGTCAGGGACAGCGAGAGAGAAAAGGCCTGACTGTCAGCATGCTGGGGGCACACAAAGGCCCCTGAACCCACAGAAGGCCAGGCCCTCGGGCACATCACATGCACCCAGGACGTTTGGTTTATGGCCGAGAGGACGGCACCAAAACCCACCGTTTTGGGCTTCATCTGGGCAGTGCAGCATAGGCCGCTGAACACAGACTGTCTGGCTCAGCTCTTGCCAACAGAAATATGGCGTCAGCACAAAGACCCAACTGCCTCAAACCCCAGGGCGACACCCGGAGAAACCCGGTGATGGCAAATGTCCCTCCCCTTCAAGCAGTTTTTTCCACAACCACCTAGTCACCATGGAAGCTCCCCCTTTACCCAGGAACCTCCCCTTGCAGGCTTGTCTCATCACTGGCCCTTTAAATGCCGAAGAGAAGCAGTTGCAGCCCCTTCCTCCCTACCAGCTGGTGACTATGCCCGTTGGGCCTGATCAGGAGCACAGGACCTGCCAGACTGGATCAGACCCGGGGTCCCTCTAGCCAGGGGCCCATCTCTGACCGTGACTAGCACCAGCTTCAGTGGAAGAAGCCCTGTCTCAGGCAATGATGGGGTACCCTGCTCCACGGAAAGCATCCTCCAAGCATGGGGGGGTTGATATTCCTTCCACAACTCGTTTGTTGTATTGTTTTCTCCACTGCCTGACGCCTTGTGCAGCCACGTGCACTGGTGCCATTTCAGTGAGAAATGCTGCCATTGGCCTACATGAGGAAACAAGGTACAAAGCTGAGGACAATCACTCATTCTGCTTTCCCTTTCTCTAATCAACGTGGGGGGAGACACAGCCTTACACTCGGGACAGCTCACCCTACCCAGGATCAGCTGGACAGAGAAGAGGGTGAGGGCGGACCCGAGGCCTTGTCCGCATGCACACTTGCACTGCTTTAGCTGAACTGGTTTATAGTTGAGCCAGTGTAAAACCTTGTAGGGATCGTCTGATTTTGGTTTAAGAGGGGCTTCTTTCAGTTTATCTGAAACTTCTTCCTAATCGACTTAAGCTACAGCAAAATAAGCCTGGTCTAAACCAAAATAATGAGCGTTAGCGCTTCACTTCTACAGCACCCCTCCACCTGGGATCTCAAAGCGTTTCATGCTCGTTAATTAATTAATACTCAGGCTTTGGCTACACACAGACTTGCACTGGTTTAATTAAACTAGGGGTATGGCTACACTTGCAGCTGTACAGCACTGGGAGTTAAACCTGTCTTCGTACAGCTGAGTAGGGAAAGCGCTGCAGTCTGGTCACACTGAGAGCTACCAGCGCACTGTCGTGGCCACATTTGCAGCATCTGCAGCGGCATTGGGAGCGGTGCATTGTGGGCAGCTATCCCAGCGTTCAAGTGGCTGCAACGTGCTTTTCAAAAGGGGTGGGGTGGGGTGGGGTGGAGTGTGCTGGGGAGAGAGAGTGGATTTTTGGAGCCGACACTGTCAGCAGCTGCAAGTTCCGACCCCCTCCCCCACCCTCTCTCACTCACTGAAAGCAAATAGCAGCTGTTTGTTTTTTTCTCACAGACCAGATAAGCAGCAGCTCCGAAACGGACACCCCCGCCGCCACCTGCTGGGCTGCTTCTCGCCTCAAACCCCTTCCTTCCCCCTCTCTTCAAGCAAACACTAGCTGTGAGTGTTCCAAAGGGAGCTCCCTGCCTCTGTTCCTTCACAGCAAACAGGAGCTGTGTTTGGTTTTTTGATAAGCAGCTCCGGGAGCCCGGAGTTCACAACAAAACAAACAGAGGCATCACAACAAAACAAAGAGAGTTATCTTTACTTAAAAGCATTATGGGAAGGTTCCAGAGGTCAGTTACAGCGTAGTAAGATTATTCCCTGTTTACACTGGCACCCCAGCGCTGCAGCAGCAGCGCAATTCTCTTTATTCCTCTCGTCGAGGTGGAGTACAAGCAGCGCTGTAACCAGGGAGATACAGCGCTGTATGTGCCTTGCCAGTGTGGACGGGGAGTGAGTTACAGCGCTGTAAAGCCACCACCAGCGCTGTAACTCTCAAGTGTAGCCAAGGCCTAGGTTAGTTGAACCAGTGCAACCCTCTGTGTGAAATGCTCTGATTTCAGTTTAAGAGGAGCTACTGGTTTAGCTCAAACCTGTTCCTAATCGGATTAAACTAAACTGAGGTAAAAATGTCTACATGGGTTTGCACCGGTTTAAATTCACACCTTTTGTTAAATAAACCAGAGCAATTCCCCATGTAGACAATCCCTCCCATGCTCCCAGGAGGTAGGTATGTTTATCACCATCATGTTAAAATGGGTCGCTCTAGGTTTTATAGTGAGTCAATGCAAGAGCTAAAGGAGACAGGAGGAGTCCAGATTCCTTTACTCTCAGCACTAAACTACTCTCCCTCTCCTTCAAGCAAAACCCTACTCAAGTAGGTTGTTTTAGAGACCAAACTTTGTACTTTTAATGGTGCTGTCAGCCCCTTCCTGGTATATTTACTCAGTCTTTCCATTTCTTGGTTTCCCCCTAAAAACCTGCATGCATTGTAACCAACCCAGCTAGCTATAAAATCACAACCATGTGCTGCAATGAGTTACAGAAGAGAAAAGCGAACTAAGAAATCCCAACAGATGTCAGACATACTAAAGAATAAACCTCTGAGAAATCAGACCACATCTCTTTAAGCACCACCTGCTCTCTACTCTAGTGGACAGATCAAGACCCCAAAAGCCATTTCTTTTGTGATGTGCCCTCACTCCCACCACACACACACACACACACACGTTATCCACCTTAGCAATGAAGTACAGGGGAGAAGAGCGAGACCAGGAAACCCAAATGACAGTCCCTAAGCTTCCCCTCTTACAAGATCATCTTATCTTACCTGGTTTTATCTCTTAGAGCCCAAACCTCAAAACACTTATTCAAGGTTAGAAGTGGTTACAACTTTGTTATTATCACTTTTCTAACCTGTTATTACTGCACTGTACTAAGTGCAACCCTAGGTATTATGCATTTTGGGCCCATAGTTTCTAAGCAACTCTGTTTATATTTGGGTCCCATTTATCACAGAACACATTGTTGACAGATAACAGCTAATGATTAAAAATATCAATTATAATAAAGACAAAATATAATAAATACAAATTAAGGGGGGTTCCAAAGAGGATGGAGCTCGGCTGTTCTCAGTGGTGGCAGGAATGGTCTCAAGTTGCAGTGGGGGAGGTCTAAGTTGGGTATTAGGAAAAACTTTTTCAGTAGGAGGGTGGTGAAGCACTGGAATGGGTTACCTAGGGAGGTGGTGGAATCTCCATCCTTAGAGGTTTTTAAGGCCTGGCTTGACAAAGCCCTGACTCGGATGATTTAGTTGGGGTTGGTCCTGCTTTGAGCAGGGGGTTGGACAAGATGACCTCCTGAGGTACCTTCCAAACCTAATCTTCTATGAGTCTATGAATCGTAATGATTATATTTGCTGATTCCAAGACCAGAAGGGACCACTGCGATCATCTAGTCCATGGGTCGGCAACCTTTCAGAAGTGGTGTGACGAGTCTTCATTTATTCACCCTAATTTAAGGTTTTGCGTGCCAGTAATACATGTTAACGTTTTTAGAAGGTCTCTTTCTATAAGTCTATAATATATAACTAAACTATTGTTGTATGTAAAGTAAATAAGGTTTTTAAAACGTTTAAGAAGCTTCATTTAAAATTAAATTAAAATGCAGAGCCCCCCCGGACGGGTGGCCAGGACCCAGGCAGTGTGAGTGCCACTGAAAATCAGCTCGTGTGCCGCCTGTGGCACGTGTGCCATAGGTTGCCTACCCCTGATCTAGTCTGACCTCCTGTGTAACACAGGCCATGAAACTGCCCCAAAATAATACCTAGAGCAGAATTTTTAGAAAAACCTCCAGTCTGCATTTAAATACTGTCAATGATGGAAAATCTACCATGACCCTTGATAACTGCTCAATGGTTAATTACTCTCACTTTCAAAAATGTACCGTTATTTCCAGCCTGAATCGGTCTAACTTCAACTTCCAGCCATTGGGTCGTGTTAGACCTCTCTCTGCTACACTGACAAGCCCACGTAGATACTTATAGACTGAGATCAAGTCCCCCCTGGACCTTCTCTTTGTCAAGCTAAACAGACAGACTCAAGGAGCTCGATCACTATACGGCAGGTTTTTTAACTCTTTAATCATTCCCATGGCTCTTCGCTAAACCCTCTCCCATTCATCAACCTCCGTCTTGCATTGTGGACACCAGAACTGGCCGCAGGATTCCAGCAGTGGTCACACCAGTGTCAAACACAGAGGTAAAATAATCTTCGACTCAAGATTCCTGTTTATGCATCCTAGGATCACATTCGCTCTTTTGGCCACAGCGTCACACTGGATCTCCGGTTTAGTTGATTATTCTCCACGGCCTCCAAAAATCTCTCTCAGAGTCACTGCTTCCCAGTGCAGAGTCTCCCACCCTGTATACACTTAGCTGTATTAAAACACATTTTTTTGCTTGTGCCCAGTTTACCATGCAATCCAGATCGCTCTGAAGCAGTGACTCATTCTCTTCATTATTTACCACTCCCCCATTTTAAAAAATGTTAAATAGCAACAGAGCCAAGAACCAATCCCTGTGGGACTCCACTGGAAATATACCAGCTTGATGATGATTCTCCATTTATAGTTACATTTTGAGACCTATCAGTTAGCCAATTTTTAATCCATTTAATGTGTGCACCATGTTCACTTTATATCATTGTGGTTTTTTTAATTGAAATGTCATGTGGTACCAAGTCAAATGCCTCACAGAAGTCTAAGTATATTATGTCAACACTATTGCCTTTATCAATCAAGTTTATCATCTCATCAAAAAAAAAAATTAAGTGTGACAGGATCTGCTTTCCATAAACCCTTGTTGACTAGCATTAATTACATTACCCTCCTTTAATTCTTTATTAATTGAGTCCTGTATCAGCTACCACATTATCTTTCTGGGGATTGATGGCCAATAATTACCCGAGTCATCCCATTTACCTTTTTAAAAAATTGGCACAACATTAGCTTTCTACAAGTGTTATGGAATTTCCTTAGTGCTCCAAGATTTACTGAAAATCAACATTAATGGTCCAGCGAGGGCCTCCCCAGCTCTTTTAAAACTCTTGGATGCAAGTTCTCTGGACTTGCTGATTTAAAAATGACTTATTTTAGTAGTGTTTGTTTAATATCCTCCAGACAGGGGCGGCTCTAGGATTTCCGCTGCCCCAAGCAGGGCGGCATGCTGCGGGGGGGTGCTCTAGCAGTCGCCGGTCCCGTGGCTCCGGTGTACCTCCCGCAGGCATGCCTGCGGATGCTCCACCGGAGCTGCGGTCCCAGCGGACCTTCCGCAGGCATGCCTGCGGGAGGTCCGCCGGAGCCGCCTGCCGCCCTCCCACTGGGACGCTGCCCCAAGCGCGCGCTTGGCGCACTGGGATCTGGAGATACTCCAGAGATACTAATGGAACGGAAAGAGTGTTATCATCACCCTGTGATGAATCTATATCATCATCTGTTTTTTTCCACAAACACAGAACAGAAATATTTATTAAACACTTCTACCTTTTCTGCAATATTATTGATAATTCTAGCATTTCCATCTAGCAATGGACCAACAGCATTGTCAGGATTCTTTTTGTTCCTATTATATTTTAAAAACTCCTTCTTATTGTCCTTAACTCGACTGGCCTTAGATTTCTCCTTGCGTTCCTTGGCTTCCCTTATCAATTTTCCACAATTCCTAACTTCTGATTTATATTCATGGCTATCAACTTCGTCTTTCTTCTATTTGTTATATATTATTCTTTCACTTTTTACTATATGGAAGCAGGACATTCTCCTCCCTGCTCTAATGGTGGCTAAGTCTGTTGACCCTTTAGGGCATGGTATAAAGCTGCTCTGCTGTATTTAGGTTCTTATGTGGCACTCATCCCCATGGGATCTGAGTCCTGATTTTCTCAGCCTTTTCTCGGAAGGGAGGTGATTTCAGGGTATGTATATAGACCAAGTGAGAAGTTAGTTTTTTTGACATTACCCATTAAGACTTGATCCAGAGATCAATGGGTAGACACCTAATAGTATGTCACAAGCTTGCCTGGGCCAACGAAATGTCTCATGAAGTGAGTGCGTCCTGATTTCACAGCTGTAAACTGATACTTAAATCTAAATTCCCAAACACAAAACAGCCCTTTGCTGGCTTAACCAAAAGGTGCAGTCAGAGACAGGCGCAGGCCAGGCTTCTTGGGTTAAGATCCTTTCTCCCCTGTTCCAGCTTCACCCAGAATTGGCCTCTGGAAGAAGCAGCCAGACCTTTTTATCTTGCCTGATGAGCCCTGATTGGCTCCTGCCTGAGAACCAATCCTCACTCCTGCTGCTCTTGGGCAGTCCCTCTGGGCAGCCCCTGGAGGACTGAACTCAGTGCTCTTCTTTCCCAGAAGGTCACCTTCCGCTGGCAGGGTGTGCCAAGGCCGTGGGGGTGGGGGATGTCACAGGGCTTCCTTGGGCTTTGGAAGTGACCCTCGATCTGCGTATTGTTCTCTGGGCCCCACCTTTTGCATTCACTGAATACTCAGCACGAGAAGGGAAATGGTCTAGCTGTGCTCTATGATGGGGGGCAGGCACCCAAAGACACAGCTCGGTGCCATCGCGTAGTGTCACTGCCAAGCCCCCGTCGCCCTCGCTCGTTAAAGATACAGCACAATAATAGCCACATTAGTGGGCCCGATCCTGCTCCTGTTATTCATGACAGAAATTCTGCTGCTGATTTCATTTGGAGTAGGTTTGGGTATTTATGTAGGCCCTACAACAATTTGTGCCCTGCTATTTATTGCAAGGCCAATGAGTCGGCAGGAGCACAAGTTAACTATCCATCCTTATTCCCCATAAGGGGAGGGGGTAATTAGTTTGCCTCCCCTGAGCAGGGAGGTTTAGCTGCCAAAGTCAATGGATCTCGGGGGCTCCAGTGGAGATCAGGATTACGGCCCTGTGGTGATGGCAGGGCTCCCCTGGCTACACCCCCAGCATGGAGCAGAAAAGTCAGTACAACCCCAGGCTATACAAACTTTAAAGCAGATGCTCCACCCATTTACAGAGATGATGGATTCAGAGCTATTTCCCCAGCTCCTTTCCTATTTCTTCCTGCCCGTCCCTTCACTCTCACCCCTCTTGATCCCTAACCATATGGGGGCCAGGAGGCTGCGATGCCGCAGAGCTGGCTGGTTGCTGTCAGAAACCAGCTTGGCTGGCATCCTAAACTCTGGCAACTTAGCCCCAAGACAAATTCTTGGCAAGGCCTCTTTAATTCCCCACTGGATCTGGCTCGCTCCTTGTATGATGCGGAAGAATTTTGGAATCTTAAATCAGAGGCTGGAACAGATGGCGGCGGCTTGGCTTACAGATGTGTCCATTAAAAATCAAAATATTCTGCAGTGCCCAGGGACCGTTCCCTAGGCAGGGAGTTTTGCACCATTGATACGTGTTGGAGCAAGAGCCAGGAGGCCAAGAAACATACTCCCCAATGAGGGGAATTCTCTGTGACATGACTCCACTGTGACTGGGATCTATCTGTAGGTAACCCCCCCAACCCTGTTCATCTTAATGCTCTGGGTAGAGACCTCTCCATTGAATAAAAGTGAGGAAGGTCAGCAAGCCTCCAAACCCCCACGGATGCACAAGCAATGGATCATCCTAGACTCTACTACAGTCTGAGCAGATGAGGGGTCAAAAGTGTATCTTTATCAAGAGTGGAGTCTTCTAGTGTCCAGAGAGAGAGAGAGAGAGAGAGAGAGTGTGTGTGTGTGAGAGAGAGAGAGAAGGCTTCTGGACATCCAGGATATACGTGTCCAGGATACCTCAGGATGAAAAGCAGCAACAACAATATGAACCTGCTCTAGTGACTCTCATCTGCACACATTAGCTCAGTAATTTACTAAGCCTCACTCCAGCCCTCTGTGCGAGGATGTTGTTATTATACCCACTTCACAGATTGGAATGCTAATGCACCAAGCACCCAGTCACACTCTGATTCAAGCCAGTGACGCTGACTTCAGTGTGAACAGGGTTGGGTCCTATGAGGGCTGCTCAAGTTGACACACTAGGTTAGTGGCAGAATGGAGAACAGAACCCAGGAGTCTTGATTTCCACTTGCCCTGTCTGCCAGATGCTAGTCTCTCCACGGTAAGAGTTCAGGCTTCCGTTAATGAAACATTTAGCACAGGGTTTTCGAGAGGGGAGGCCTAAGCATGCTCGATGACCAGACTGCAAGCCTCTGTGATGCAGTGGTGGGGTGTTACCCATAAGCCTGTGAGGACAGTTTTGGATTCCCTACAAGCACAGGTGGGGCATATGAAACAATATGTTAAGTCTCTCAGTGACTAGGGCTCCTTCCCTCTTCAGAACCATGCTGGGCTCTAAGGACAGTCAGAGCGAAGTGGCCCGATCTCCAGGAGCAGTAGTGCAGGAGGACTGAGTATAGTGCTGGAGCCATGCTGGAGCCATGTCCTGTATTTCAGGCACTGGAGTGATGCTCTGGACTGCTCTGGCAGCACTCCACCCCGCTCCAGGAATGCTGAGCACCCCCAATCCCAGCTGAAGTCAACAGGACCTGCAGATAGGCAACATGTCTGAAAGTCAGGCTGCATCCTTGGTACCGCCCCATTCCCTCCCCTTTCCCTATCCATCACCACGGCTGTCTCCTGTCCCCCAGACTAAACAGCCTGGGTGTCATCTGGGGGTGTGTGTCTATCTTTCTCCCCCCACGCAGGTTCTCACAGAATCCTGCTGCCTCTTCCCCTGTGGAGACGCCCCTCAAGCGGTGTTCTGGGGCGCCCTTCCTGGTGTTCTGCACAACGGAACAGTTTGACAGCCAAGCACCAGGGGACGAAGGGGTCATGCAGGGAGGAGGATTATTCCCTTCGGAAGCTGGACAGCCACCGCTCCACAAAACTCACTTAATGTAACATGGAGCTTGATACGTGTATGACTGGGATTATCTGATGGGGATGCCTGTGAGAGCAGGGGACTGAACCCATGAGGTCCCTTCCAGTCCTACGTTTCTATGCTCCAACCCATACTCTCCTTTGGGGTCCCCCTTGCCTCTCCCTCTCTCCAGCGCCTCAGGACTTTGTCATGCTATTCATTACACTCAGGAAACATCTAGAGGCTCTTACACAGGAGGCAGCATGTCCTAGTGGACAGAACACTGGCCTGGGACTCCCGGAGACCTGGCTTCTATTCCCCAATCTGTTCGATGACCTTGGGCAAGTCACTGCACCTTGCTGTGCCTCAGTTTCCCTATGTGTAAAAAAAAATAATGATTCTGACCTTTTTTGTGAAGGCTGCCCACACTGATCCCTTCTCAGACACTGCTTGCCTCCACCCTTCTGCCTGATCTCTTCTCAGCTGTACCAAATTTGTCAGAGCAAGGCTGTCAAGTCAGTGCTGCACACACCTTAGCTTAGGATAACGAATGGTGCTAGCAGCAGACAGAGACAGCCGCACGTGGCAGAGAAGGCACCACCTGATAATGGCTGCAGAAAGGAAGCAGCAGCAACATAGCCATTATTCACATAACATCACTGCATAGGAAGTTTGAATTTGAGGAAATGGCCCCTCGATACTTTCAACCTATTTCTTCTTTTGGCTCCTGATTGCCCTGCTATTCGCACATTAAAAAAAAAACCACCAGAAACTTTTAACTAGCCCGGCTCAACACAGAAGTGCTCTTTCTAGTCATCCTTTTGCAGCAAGAAATTGAGACACCAATGCTCATTTCACGCCAGTTTCACATCAGTGCAACTCCACTGACTTCCTGGAAGGATGCCAAGTTTACACTGGTGTGAGATCAAAATTAAAGTCCAATGGGGGCAAAGCAGTCGGTGTAAATGGTCCTAGCTCCAGTTGAGCAATGGGACAGTCGCTGCTTCCCTTGAGAGCCTAGTCCAGCTGTCCCTACTTCACCCCGAGATTCACTCCCAAATTCTCGTTCATTTCATTTCACCTCCTTCCTCCAACTTCTACCCCCTTTGGCGCACCGTGAGTCATTGCCCCTCCGGTGTTCCCAGCTTCCCATACCACGGCTGCGACCAGGCCAGGTCTGCACACAGAGCACTCAAACCTCAGCACTTCAGCCCTTGTGACAGGGCTGGCGCGGGACGGGGAACGAGGGGTTTGCTGATCAGACGGCAGAGGCCCATGTGCGTAAGCATGAGGCTGGAGGGCATTAGAGCCGCAGCACCTTGCTCCCTCACATGCTGGCGTCGGCTGTGCGGGGATTTAGCGACAGCGCAAATAAATGGGGAAGTGAAATTGCTCCTGCCAAAGAAAGCGCCGAGGAGCTTTGATGTGTCAGGCAGGCCCTTGGAGCCACACCAGCAGGCAGGAGGCCTGCAAAGAGCCCACTGCGCTGATTAAATGCCTCGGATAGAAGCAGGCAATGGGTAACAGCCGGTGTCCCCCCCGCCTCACAGGTTTGCAACAAGCCCCTTTTCACAGGCTGGAGTCACCCAAGCTTTGCCTAAAGCCGGGCAGCACTGCCTGCCCGGCACGAGCCAACAGGTCACCCCGATTCGCATGCCGCACAGCACGCTGCAGCAGCCTTGATAGTCCATACGGCAACGGGGCTGGCGGAGATTAGAGACGCCACCACGGGAGAGTCCATCTGGATCCGGGTCAAGATGGGGAATCACACGTGAGGGGAATCACACGTCAAGCTTGGAACTGCGGCCTTGACCTCTGTTCTAAAGACAAAGGCAGACCAAGGTAGGCGGCAGAACGCTACAGGCTGGGCTCAGCCCTGGGCTGTACTTTGGCAATGAGTTACGGGCAGGATTACACCTCTCCCTTTCGCTGAGACACTTCCCAGCCATTTGTTACTCAACCCAGAGCTTTGCTGGATCCCCAGCTGCTGTAAGACAATCACACGCCAGCCGTGACCGGGCCGGGATTTTCCCACCTTGTTTCTGCCACACAGACCTTGCTACCACCAACCATGCCTTTGCCCCTTCCACATTATAGACTCTCAGACTTTAACGTCAGAAGGGACCATTATGATCATCTAGTCTGACCTCCTGCTCTCCATGGGGGTGCACTGGAAATCGACTGGGGACCTGCAGCTATTTGGGCAAATGGGGTTTTTCATTAGGAGCATGTGACCCTAGTACTCCCTGCTTGGCACTGGCTGCCTGCAGGTTCCCAGTGGAGTCCAAGATGTGGTTGGTGACCTAGGGAGCCCTAAATGGCCTTAGATCCCCCTCCTTGTGACACCTACTCCCCCCTCCTATGCCATACATACTGCCCCAGCAGCATCTGCGGAGCCAGCAGAGCTGCATCTCCCTTGATTTAACAGAGGGAGCTTCTGGCAGGGCGTTTTCCCAGAGGGATGTGAGAATTTGGAATTCATTGCATCCAGGATCTGAAATACCCCAGATCTGTTGATCTTCAGGGCATGCTGCAAAAAGCCCAGCTCTTTTCTTAGGCTTGGCCCACCACTTTAATGCAGCCACCTCTGGGGAGGAATGCAGCAGCTGTTTATGGCCCCGACTCAGCAAAGCACTTAGCCAGAAGCTTAATTTTAAGCATATGCTTGAGTGCCGTACTCATCTGAGCCTGAAAATGTTGTGTCCATTTCACTGACAGGGGAAATACAGAGACTAATTGACAGACTGTAAATATCCAAGCTGAAAGGTGGCTGAGACACAAAGAACTCAAACCTCTGTTCTTGCCCAAAAGGTTCAGGGGTCTTTAATGATCAAACATGGCCCCATGGTCTGTATTCATCAGAGAAAACAACACCTCCTGCGGCACAGTGACCCCTGACGCCCCACCGGGGTCCTCACGCAAAGGGAAAAGTCCTACCTGATGAGTCATTTATGCCAATCCAATTCTCCCTACCTTGCTGGAAAGTTGCAGCCCCGCAGCAGGGTACACTCCAGAACATCAGCAATGGAAAGCCTCCCGCAGCGCCGGCAAACCCCCAGCGTAGCTCCAACGCCTGCCCCGTGCCTGTTCACGGGCCTCGCTCCTTAATTATCAATTAAAAGCTTCTAAACACACCACTGGGCTAATCTGATGTAATTATTGGATTAATTACATGCCGAGGACTAATCTAAGTGTTCGGTTTAAGAGGTGCTGCTGCTGCTGCTCCAGGCCAGCCATGTGAGTCAGCCCCGCAGCTGTTCGCCAACCCACGCAAACAGCCCGAGCTGCAGCAGCAAACGGCCCCGCGGGTCTCTGGCAGAGCAGTGAGGATCTCGACCACTGTGGGCTGCTTGCCTACCACCTGTGCTTGTGTCTGGACAGCTCACCCCCCCGCTCACAGGGAGCCGGGCCTGCATGAGGGCTCAGTGAGGCGCTTGGGATTGGGCCAATCGTTACGGTGGGCTGCATGCCCACACAGGGGAGGAAGAATCTCCCCCCCGCCCCCGACACTCCTGTGTGGGGTACCCCAACCTGGGATCAACGACAAGTGCTGCACACCCGCTACTCCCTTGGGAGCAGGTGGGCAGGGAACTGCTGCAGGCTCCGGGAGGAGGGGACAAGCTAGCAGCAAATCGCTATTCCCCTGGAGCACCGGGGAAGCCAGGCAGTGACTGTGCCCTCAAGGAGCGTCTGAGACAGCCGCCCCCCAGCGGCTATTCCTGCAGCCCCCGCGTTGCCCCCACACCCCGCCCAGGGTTGGGCCCCATGTGATTCAGTTCAGATCGCCCACTGGTCCTAGATCTCTGCTCTGGGCATGCAGGGCCATCAGTGCTTGCCTGGCCTGGAGGGTCTCTCTCTGCCACTGGGTGCCACAGGCACAGAAGACATACGCTGGCCTCCTTGAAGGCACTGCCCAGTCATCTAGTCAGTCCAGCGCCTCGGTCTCCTTCAGAGTCAAACACTAGAGAAGGGAAAACCAGAGGCAATCAGCCTCACAAGGCTGCGGCCAATGCACCGAGGGTGCCCGGGGCTGCCATGAAGCACTCGGGTAGGGAAAGATGTCATGGCAGGGGGTCTACAGGGATGGCCAAAGGAACCAAGGCCCCCAGGAGATCTGGAGAGCCCCAGGAGATCGGCAGCAGCACAAAGGGGAAACTGCAGATTCCAGGAAGGCAGCTCCTGGAAACGGCTTTGTGGGGACAGGATTATTCTGAACGTCGGTTCACCCACCCACCAAGCCTGTCTATTCAGCTACCTGCATTTCTAATGCCCCCTTCCCCAGTGCCCAGGAACCTGACCACACATAAAAGCCACATGGCATCTAGCAGGCACAAAACTCTCTGCCTCTCGCCCCACTAGAACCGCTGTTCTGCAAGGGGCAGGGGAGACCTCAGTGCTTGTCTTCCGGAGAACGTCATTGGCTTCCGGTGCTTACAGGGGTGGGGGCTCAGAGCAGCCCAGGCGATGCTGCAGACGCTCAGATCAGGGATCCAGAGCAGGGGGAAGGGCAAGAAGGAAAAGGTCTGACAGGTAACAGTGATCAACGTTGCAGATTCCTGCTACTGCCGCCAGGATTTCAAGTACACAGGAGAAAGTGACGGCAAACTGACCGCCCCTCCCCCGCCCCTCCATTATAACGGAGATCTCAGGTGGGCACCCTCCCGGTATGTCTCAGAGGGGAACATAAGAACGGCCATACTGGGTCAGACCAAAGGTCCATCCAGCCCAGTATCCTGTCTGCTGACAGTGGCCAATGCCAGGTGCTCCAGTGGGAATGAACAGAACAGGGAATCATCAAGTGATCCATCCCCTGTCGCCCATTCCCAGCTTCTGGCAAACAGAGGCTAGGGGCACCATCCCAGCCCATCCTGGCTAAGAGCCATTGCTGGACCTATACTCCATGAATTTATCTAGTTCTTTTTTGAACCCTGTTATAGTCTTGGGCTTCACTACATCCTCTGGCAAAGAGTTCCCCAGGTTGACTGTGCGTTGTGTGAAGAAATACTTCCTTTGGTTTGTTGTAAACCTGCTGCCTATTCATTTCATTGGGTGACCCCTAGTTCTTGTGTTATGAGAAGGAGTAAATAACACTTCCTCATTTACTTTCTTCACACCAGTTATGATTTTATAGACCTCTATCATATCCCCGCTTAGTCGTCTCTTTTCCAAGCTGAAAAGTCCCAGTCTTATTAAACTCTCCTCATATGGAAGCTGTTCCATACCCCTAATCATTTTGGTTGGCCTTTTCCGAACTTTTTCAAATTTCAGTATATCTTTTTTGACACAGGGTGACCAAATCTGCAGGCAGTATTCAAGATGTGGGTGTACCATGGATTTATATAGAGGCAATATGATATGTTCTGTCTTATTATCTATCCCTTTTCTGATGATTTACAACATTCTGTTAGGTTTTTTGACTGCCGCTGCACATTGAATGGATGTTTTCAGAGAACTATCCACCTTAACTCCAAGATCAGTTTCTTGAGTGGTAACAGCTAATTTAGACCCCATCATTTTCTACTGTGACAAAGTTCCTCCTCTACCTTGGTGGGTCCTGCGCTTATTGGTGGATTTGCTCGCCTCGCAGATTCACCCTGTGGGTCGGGAAACAGCCCAGAGACCTTCCCCTCTGGTAGAAGCCACAGTCCAGGTCCATTCCTCCTATGTTTGATCAGGAGTTGGGAGGTTTGGGGGGAACCCAGGCCTGCCCTCTACTCCAGGTTCCAGCCCAGGGCCCTGTGGATTGCAGCTGTCTATAGTGCCTCCTGAAACAGCTGCATGACAGCTACAACTCCCTGGGCTACTTCCCATGGCCTTCTCCCAGCACCTTCTTTGTCCTCACCACAGGACCTTCCTCCTGATGGCTGATTAACGCTTGTACTCCTCAGTCCTCCAGCAGTGCCTGCTCACTCTCAGCTTCTTGCACACCTCTTGCTCCCAGTTCCTCGCATGCACTTCCTCTCCTCTGGCTCCCTGGCTCCCTCTGGCCTGACTGGAGTGAGCCCTTTTATAGCATCAGAGAGGCCTTAATTAGAGTCAGGTGCTTAACAGCCTCACCTGACTCTTAGCAGGTTAACTGGAGTCAGGCAGGAGCGCCGCCAGCTTTTTTGCCACCCTAGGCGGCAGAAGGTCCTGCCCTCAAAATACTGCCCCCGACAGAGGCGGCGGAAGGTCCCGCCCCCGAAATGCCACCCCCGATAGAGGCGGCGGAAGGTCCGGCCACTGCGGTCGCCGGCCTCCAAATGTTAGTGCTCTAGGCGACTGCCTAGGTTGCCTAATGGGTTGCGCTGGCCCTGGAGTCAGGTGTTCTCATTAGCCTGGAGCAGCCCCTGCTCTGGTCACTCAGGGAACGGAAAACTGCTTATCCAGTGGCCAGTATATCTCCCTTCTACTACTCTGCTGTTCCCAACTGGCCCGGGTCTATCACACTATGTACAGTTGGGATTATGTTTTTCAGTGTGCATTATTTTGCATTTCTCAACATTGATAAATTAGGGGAAGCAGCAAAGGCAATTCTACACGGGATGTCAAGACATGCTGACACAAGTAGCCCACGCAGGCTTGGCCTCGACCCTGCAAACGCCTAGGCCTTTAGATCAACCTAGCTACATTGCTCAGGGCTGTGAAACATTTCGGGCTCTGAGCGCCATAGGTAGGTTGACTTCTCCCACACTGCAGATGCAACCAGCTCTGTTGATCTAGCTACCACCTCTCAGAGAGGTGGATTAACTATACCGAGGGAAAACACCCCTTCCAGTGACACAGGATGTGTCTACACTAGGGCTCTGCAGTGGTGGAGCCGAAGCATTGCAGCTGTGCCACTGTAGCAGCTGTCGTGTGGACACGGCCTCGCACATGGCTGGCCTTGTTACCTGAGTGCAGAGATCAGTGGGAGCAAGGTGAGCAGGTGTGTGTGTGTCTGTGGCACTGGGGGCTTGGAGAGCTACTGCACGTGCCGACCCAGCCAGCAGACTCTCTCCCCAGATCAGGCCCCACTGGAGGAAGGGAGAGGTTCAGTGTAAAGAAACCGACTTTAACTTCCGGAGTTTAACAGATCCTCAGCTGGTGTCAATCGGCATCGTTCCACTGACTTCAACGCGGCTCCACCAGCGTGGGATCTGGCCCGCTTGAGCATTGATAAGAATCCTAGGAAACCTGCACACACGTCTTATCCCGTTTGCCTGGAGATGAACAACGCCTTCCGGGAGCCTTTTCTGCTATTAACCCCGCACGCAGCGGGGACGCTGCCGAGACTTCAAACACGCTCTCTGGAGGAAAGCGGCCGGCGACTCTGACCAAACGCATGCTGGAAGGGGCTGACGGGAAAGCCAACCCAACAGGGACGAGCTGCCGAGGACGGGAGGGGAAATCATCCCGAGAGGAAGAACAGAAAGGCAACCGGCTGAGCCCTGATGGAAGCAGGGGGGCCTGGGATGCAGGTGGATGCACAGAGCAAGTACCTGAGTTGGGGTCCCTGAACCAGGAAGGACCTTTCTCCAGCCTGGCCCACGAGGGGCCACTGAAGTCAGCGAGAAGGAGCGGCCCAATCCCAGTGGCCCTGGTAAGGCAGAAGGGGCAATAACGTGAATCCCTTGCACCTAAACTGTCCTAGGCCACGCACAGTGACTGTCCTAGCGCGGGGGACGGATGTTCTAAGGCACAGGGCTCTCGGGAGACCTGGAGCGCAGCCCTGCTTCTGCCACGACCTTCTGCGCATCCCCCGTGTCTCAGTTCCCTCCCTGTATAAATGAGGATGACGACCAACCTCACAGGCTCAATTCACGCGTGTGAGGGTGGCACTTGGTGGCTGCTGTAGAATGGTTCAGTGTTGCTTTACGTCCTACAAGGGGGCAAGGTCGACTGGTCCCCCCTTCCCACTGCCTGTGTCCTAGCCATGGTGAGTGCTGTGTGTTCATGACTAGGGCGAGCAAACACAGACCCTGGGATCAGTGTGGCTGTTGGAAGCACGGCTAGCAGGACATTTGGGGACTGATTCCCAGTACCGGGGGGGGGGGGGGGGTGCCTTAGCACAGACACAAGGACGTCTGCATGGGCCGTTTCCCAGTGGCAAATGCCTGTGGCTAGGTGCATGCCCTGCGTGTGCTAAACAGGGAATCTGTGCAGGCAGGTTTGCAAAAGAGGGAGAGTTACCCCCGATGTCAGGCTTCTCATCCAGAGAGCTCAGAGCTCTCCTCAAGAGCCCCGTTTTCCAAGATGGGGGAAATTGAGATGGAGAGGGACAGACTGGATCAGCTCTGAGATCAATCTTGTCCAGTATCTTGTCTCCAGCACCGGAGGCTTCAGATGAAAGTACAAAACACCTGGAAGCAGAGACAGCAAGGCCAGGGCAGAGGGGAGAAGAGAACTCAGGCCTCCTGACTCACAGACATTCACACTATCCATTGGCCCACACTGCCTTTTGGTCCCTGTCTGGATAAAGGCCACCAAGCCCTTCACACTCCCCGCCGAGGGTGTAACGCCAGCGAGACATTTCTACCTCCACTCGCCCCGTGCAGAGCCCTGACAGAAGCTCTTCTGCATCTCATTAACAGACTGAGTTTCCAGAAAGGCTCCAGAGGGGAAGAGAAGCAACGTGTGTCTGCAGACACTCGGGCACGTCCATGCTGGAACCTGACGGGGATCAGCTGATGATGCCCTGCTGTTGCAGCGATCAGCGATGGGAAAGCGCCATAAGAGGAGGCACTTCCCTCCCGAGTGCTGCAGAATAACATGCTGATCGTAGGAACACAGAAATGGCAGGCTGGAGAGGTCATCTAGTCCAGCCCCCTGCACTGAGGCAGGACCAAGCAAACCTAGATGATCCCTGACGGGTGTTTGTCCAGCCTGTTCTTTAAAAACCTCCAGTGATGGGGATTCCACAACCTCCCTTGGCTGCCAATTTCAGAGCTTAACTATCCCTAGAGTTGGAAAGTTTTTCCTACTATCTAACCTAAGTCTCCCAGGTTGCAGATTAAATTTATTACTTCCTGTCCTATCTTCAGTGGACAAGGAGAACAACTGATCCCCAGCCTCTTTTTAAAAGCCCTTAACAGATTTGAAGACTGTTATCAGGTCCCCGCCTCAGTCTTCTTTTCTCAAGACTAAACTTGCCCAATGTTTTAAAACTTTACCTCGGAGACCAGCTTTTGTAAACCTTTGATCATTTTTGTTGCTCTCCGCTTGACTTTCTCCAATTTATCCATCTCTTTTCTAAAGTGTGGCACCCAGAACTGGACACTGGATGCCAGCTGAGGCCAGGGGTGAAGGTGGGCCGGTACGGGCTGGTACGGTGTACCATTAAGAAGCCGGTACGGGCCCGTACCCAGCTGATGGAGGGGCAGCGACGTTAAAGCGCTGCTGTGGCAAAGGACCCTCCTTAAAGGGCAGCCGTGGCAGCGGCCGGAGCCCTGGGCCCTTTAAATCACCACCAGAGCCCCGGGCGGTGCAAGCCAGGCAGCGTGGATGGGCTGGCTGGGCGAGGCTGACACCGCAGTCCCGTCCCTTCCGCCTGAGGCCCTGCCTCAGGACAATGACCTCCCACGTCTGACATAGGACGCTCCTGTTAATCCACCCCAGAATGAGATTAGCCTTTTTCACAACAGCATCACCCTGTTGACTCATGTCCAATCTGTGAGGCGCTATAACCCCAGCTTCCTTTCACCAGGACGTTGCTGCCTCGCCAGCTGTCCCCCATTTTGTAGTTATGCATTTGATTTTTCCTTCCTAACTGAACTATGTTGCACTTGTCTGTATTGAATTTCATGCTTGCTGTGGCCAGTTCACCAATGAGCACAGGGACTGTCTGCCAGACCACAACAGACCCATAGTCCATCCAGTCCAGTATCCTGCCTCTGACAACAGCCGGTACCAGATGTTCAGAGGAAGCAGATACAAGATAAGCTGCCTCCACACAGCTCTCATGCTGATCTCTCCGGAGGGGTCCGAGAGCTGTGCCGGCAGCTCCTTGGCAAGTTACATATCCAGAAAACAGAGGCTTCCTAACAGCAGCGCTGCAATGAAGCTGGTGGAGACGCCAGCGGTGCTAGCAGGAGTCTCCCCTCCCCCCACAACACCCAGCAATCTTTCTGTTTTCTAAGCAGCGCGCCCGTCCTCATGCGGACCCTGTGTGTGCGCCCAGGCAGCCTGATGAGCCTTCAATGGACCGGTTCAGCTGCAGCTCGAGTTCTGCAGCCCCAGGCCCAAGCCACAAAGTGCCTCACAGCACGACAAACAATAGGCCCGAGCCTGCTATGGGATGTCGGTCACTAGGAGCAGAGGCTGCTCAGCACCTCCCGTTGGGTGTTCTATGCACCTAGGGTTCTATTCCATTCCGCCAGAGGTGAATAGAAACTGGGCACCCACTTCCCCCACCTCCCAAATGCAGCCACCTCTGGGGAGGAATAGTGCCAACCACAACAGCAGTAGCTACCCTTCACAACAGTTCAGTTTCACATCGGAGCCAAAAGATGAGACCTCAGCAGGACGGGCCACCCTGCACAATGCTGAAGCTCTGAGGTCAGCGATGACCCAGAGGGAAGACGGCTACTTATGAAGGGCCTGATCTAACTGCCACTGAAGCTAATGGAAAGAGTCTCCCGTCGATTCAATGGGAGCTGATTCAAGCGCGATATGACCAGTGCCACTTCCTGCAGCACCCTGGATGCTTCCTCGGAATTCCTTCCCTGCAGACACTGACTGGCCAGAGCCTGCGTAGCGGATGTGCGCTCCTCTGCCACACCTCCATCGCGTTACATCACCCACAGGAACGAGGATGCAATCTGAGACCCGACAACTCCCAAACTTCCATCCAACACAGGATCCAAAGGGTTAAAAAACAACAACCACCTACCCACACTTCTACTCCTGCTTTTCAAAAGGAACCCGTCTCTCTTCTGCCCACTGAGCCATCCACACGCTATCACATGACAGCTGCCAATCCTGAAAGCAGCCTGGGGTAAATAATTCTTAGAGAAGCCAGCACGCAGGCGGGAATGCATGAAACAATAATGATAATGTATATTTTAATCACATTTGCTTCACTTCGCTAGATGCTTTCATATGGCACACACCACCCAAGAGCAAAATGCTAGAGACAGACCCACTAATAAGAGGGTTACCAGATAGCACCTGTGAAAAAACGGGACAGGGGGTGGGGGGGTAATAGGCGCCTATATAAGAAAAAGTCCCCCAAAATGGGACTGTCCCTTTAAAAACAGGACAGGTGGTCACCCTAAGGAATAAGGAGAAGGAAAGCTCATGGAATTGGTAAGCAATGGGCAACTGATCAGTCTGTCACTTCTAGGTGACCAGTTCAAACACAGCTCTGCTGGGTAATGATCAAAACTCACTACCCCCGAGGGCTCCTTGGGAGCTTAGGCCCTGTGTTAAGCTTGCCTGACGGGAGAGGGGAGGGACCGGAGAGGAGGCAGTTTGTGTGAAACCAAGACAAGCAACCAACTCCTACCACAGCCACTGCTTACTGCTTCAGAGAGAAATCGGCATCACTCTGCAAGAGATCGCATGAGCGACAGGTGCCAGCATCTGTCACGCTAGGGAATTCCAAGGTGTCGGGGACTCACCCCCAAAAGGCAATTTCGCAATCATGAAAACTGGTGCATAAATAGCAACGCAAAGGTGTTAACGTGCGTGTGACCATTGCCACTGCACACATGGCTAAGCCACCCATCCCTGCGAACCAGACGTGCTTTGCATTGGGAGTGACTGACGTTACCCAAGCACAGGGCCAAATGTCCAGGCAAAGTCTGAGTAAAAACCAAAGAGGGATTTCGGGATTCGGCCCACGGGGAGAAAGACAGCATGATCCCACCCCATACAGCACCTAAACTTTAAAAGGGGGAAAACCTAGCCACAGTGCCAGGGAGTCGAGAGCCCACAGTCCTTGCGCTCAATTCCCCTCTCAACTACTCCACAGCAGCCCCACTGTCAGCAGCGGGGGTCCAGCAGTGTAGCCCACAGGAGGGTTGGACCCTGTGGGTAGGTTTGAATGAATGGGGATGGGTCTAGGACTCCATAGATGCCATTACATGGCACACAACGGCCACTAGGCACTTCCCAGAGCCTGATATTCCACTGTCTCATTTGGTCTCATTTTCTATCCGCTCAGCGCAGGTCTCGCTGACCTACACAAGGACAACCAGCTCCCAGAGAACAGCAGGGACAAACCCCAGATCCGCCTGCTCTGTAAGCAACTCGAGCTCTTGAACGAAAGGCGACTCTGTTAGCTGTACAGGGCTTATGACACACAGTCGAGCCGTTCTGATTCTGTCCAGTAGATGGCAGTGCTTCACTCATACCAGGTTAACACAGCCAAGGCCGGGGTTTTGCCGCCCCAAGCAGCCAAAAAAAAAAAAAAGCCGCGATCCCGATCTGTGGCAATTCAACGGGAGGTCCTTTGCTCCAAGCGGGAGCGAGGGACCCTCTGCCAAATTGCCGCTGAATACCTGGACCTGCCGCCCCTCTCCAGGGTGGCTGCCACAAGCCCTTGCTTGCTAAGCTGGTGCCTGGAGCTGGCCCTGAACACAGCAGGCATGGGTGTACATGTACAGGAGTGAGTTCATGATGGCTCTGGAGTCCGAATTTAAGCCCAGCTGGTCGAGAGGCACAGCACGAAATCACTTAATCAACACCTATACCTGCGCTAACCCCCAGGCATTAAGCCCCATGGCCCTGGCTTCTGAACATACAAACAGGAATCCCTCAGCCAAAAAACCAGCCAGGCTACAAGCAGCGCATAGGAACACGCAGCTGCAAATGCACTGGGGACTGGAAGAAAGTCTGGGGATGGGGCAGGGATGCGGGAGTCGCAGAGCCAATATGGAGGGGGTTGCTTTCCTACTGATTGCAATGGGTATGCATAAGGGGCTGACCGGGATCCACTAGCCCTTCCCCTCGCTCCTCAGTTACATTACTCAAAGCAGACAGATTTACTGAACCTATAAAGGAAATAAGCTGATTGGCCAAGACCAGCCGGTGGCATCTTTCCACCTATGTCTGTAGCAGGCTATAAATAAGTCATTCTTGTCTTGCAGAGTATTATTCCATGGAAAAGTACTAACTATGGGGGCTGATCCTGCTCCCACAGGAGTTCCACCACCGACTCCAGTAAGAGCAGGTTCTGGCCCTGCCTTACTGATGGGCTACGTACACAAGAGATTGATGGAAGGAGAGCAGTGACCCTTCATAAATTCATGCAGCGATCTCAGTTCTGGGCAGTCCTGCACTGCTCTATGGAAGGTCAGAACATTGTCCAGTTTCAGGGGGAACGGAGGATGCTCCATTGCTCCACTCATTTAAAATGAAACAGGATGAAGCCGTAGGAATCACACCAGACGGAACAATCCTGCAGCGGCCCCGGAGACACAGACCAGCTGATTGAGGGTTCTAACCTCTGCGATTCAGTCACTGGCACGCAGCAGCTGTTGCATTCTCGGAAGGCGGCTGCTCTCTGCAGAAAGAGTGCGCTCCCGTTAGGCTCAGCCCTGCTTTCGCACTGCCAGAGGATGCCAGCGTTCGTGGGAGGAGCGGACTTGGTCTCTGCAGCTCAGTTTGTCTACTCTGCACTCAGAGGCATGACTGTAGCAGCTGTAACCCTAAGCTAGCTTTCGTTTTAGCTAGCTCGGGTCCCAATGAAAATTCCACACCCCCTGAACAACGTAGTTAGTGCCGTCTACACAGAGGGCTAAGATCGGCATATGTCGAAGGCACAGGTACCGCCTCGCGGGGTACCCTGTTGGCGTAGGAGCATCTCCACTTAAGCGTGACATTGCCGCAGCTGCAGCGATGCAGTGTTTTAAGTGCAGACCTGCCCTTAGGAAGGAAAAATCAAATGCACGACAAAAAGGGGACTAACTGGCTAGGCAGTTGTCCTGCTGGGGGTTATAGTGGATCACAGATTGAGTCACCAGGGTGATGCAGTTGTGAAAAAGGCTAATCTCATTCTGGGGGGGTATTAACAGGACTGCCGTATGTCAAACAAGGCTGGGAACTTTCTCGCTCTATTTGGCGCTGGTGTGGCCTCAGCTGGATACTGTGTCCAGTTCTGAGCATGGCCCTTTAGGCAGCTGCAAATGCACCGGAGACATGCCACCCTGGCAGCCTTGCCTCTTTCCCCGCTGAAGTTAGGGGGGCTGAAGTGGCTCCCTCCCTCCCTGACTTCATCTACAAACATGCAGGGCCTGATTCTGAGCTGTGAGGCTCCATGAGTGCAGGGTAAATTGGAGAAAGTCCAGAGGAAAGCAACGAAGGGGATCAAAGATTTTGAAAATCTGACCTTTGAGGAAAGCTTAAAAAACTGGGCAAATTTAGTCTTGAGCAAAGAAGACGGATAATAGTCTTTGATTCCGTTAAGGGTGGTTATAAAGAGGATCAATTGTTCTCCATGACCCCTGAAGATAGGACAAGAAATAATGGGCTATATCTGCAGCAAGGGAGACTTGAGTTAGTTATTAGGAAAACATTCCTAACTCTCAGGGTAGTTAAAGTCTGGACGTCCAAGGGAGGCCGTGGAATCTATGATTCTAAGTCCTGGCTCTAAACCACATGCTGATCCCCAGCTCTCTCGTCCCATTGATTAGATGGGCCATCTGCAGGAGAGGGAAAGGCACCCACAGTTCAAACAGAGCTAGGATTTGCCAAACTAGACCACAGCAAGGTCCAGGCAGGTCAGTATCCTGTCTCCAGCAATGGCCAATTCTGATGCTCCAGAGGAAATTCCCACAATGCACGTCTCTGTGCATTACTATACCACAGGGGCAGTGTTTCTAGTGGCCACATCTAGTGAGCAGCTCCTGGCCATGTCTCTTGTGATCTCAGCCTAGGGAGAGCCGGTGCAGAGATGTTCCTAGAAACACAATGCTTTTTAATCCCCCACATGGCTACTAACTGCAATCACATCCCGGGACCCCAGCCGCGAGTTCCTGTGTCTCGGATTAATTAGGTGCTGCATCAGAATGGATCTCATCTAAGGTTGCCCTGTTCCTGCAAACCACCATGCACTGCTCCCCTCAGCTGGGCGTGGAGGAATGCACAGCCCCTGCCATGGATGGGCACTGCTTGCCCAGCCCTCTGCCAGTCCGAACAGTAAATTCAGCCAGGCTGAGGCTCCGGAACAGGGATCTTCACCCCCACCCGACATCACAGGCCTGCCAAGGGCACTGGGCTCACGGCCTCGTCCTAATGGTGCACCAGTTTGCACAGGGCCGACCATCTCTACTCTGCCCTCCTTCTCCTGGGGCTGCTCCTGAGGCTGTGGGCCAGACATGCCACCCTGGCAGCCTTGCCTCTGCCCCCGCTGAAGTTAGGGGGACCAAAGTGGCCCCCTGCCTCCATCTGCAAATATACAGGGCCTGATTCTGAGCCGTGAGTGCGGCCCAGGAGTATGTCAGGGCTTCCTGCCCCTTAGCATCGCCTGACTTCTGCGCTGGGGGGTGGCGGCTCTAACCCGGGGCAGGTTCCCAGTCACCTCTGGATTCTGCTCTACTCTGCTCAGCTTCTTACTCCCTGCCCATCACCATGGCGTCTGACTGCCTTGTATACAGCGGCTTCATCCTCTTTGATTTATGGCCACTGTCCTTGACCAAACCCAGACAGTTGGTTCTGAAGGAACGATTAGCCTCTCTGTGCCTCAGTTCCCCCTCTGTACACAGGGGAGGATAGCACTGCCCTGCTCCCAGGGGTGCTGTGAGAATAAATACATTCAAGATTATGCGGCGCTATGAGATACTATGGTAACAGGCCACACAAGTACCATGGACAGACGCCGTATCTCTGGCCTCCCTGGCACCCACACTGCCTGACCCCACTGCTCTGCCCGCGGCGCTCTGCTTCTCCATTGCGTCCCTCTGAAGGGGTCCACGCTCCACAGGGGCGCCTCCTAGTGGCTGGGCCTGGGAATTAGCTCTCCCCCCAGCTGGCACCCCCTTCCCTCGGCCTCCCCACAATGACTCAGGGTGCTCTCACCTGGCCAGAGGGCCCCGCCACAGAGTCCCTGCTTCTGGGTTAACCAAGTCCCTCCGGACACCGGTCTCCTCTCCAGGTCCTGTGCCCCTGGTAGGGGAGCCTGGGCCCACCTGCTACTCTGGGTTTTAGACCAGGAATCCTGTGACTAGTTGTCCAGGTTTGTTTAGTCTCAGACCCTGTTGCTGTTTCCCTGGGCTCCTTCTTACTCCGCCTCTCCATCGCCCTGCCTATCTCTGGGTTTAACCAGCAGAGATTCCTCTGCTCCCTGTGGCTACTTCATCTTTCTCGGCCTCTTGCCAGACTCCCCAGTCCAGGGCAGGACTCCAGGCCTCACTCTCCCTCTTTGATCTCCTCCTTGTCCCCGGTCAACTCCCTTTCCCTCTCGGGGGTGACTGCGCTCACTCCCTGGCCTGTACCCCTAGCCCAGCTCCTCCCCCGGCTGGCTTCATCTTGTCAAGCCCTGGCTGCTCTCCAGGTGCAGCATCAAAGGTTAACTGGCCCCCTCTGGCCCAGCTCAGGTGGGGTGGACACCCCGCCATGATCATAGTCAAGCTTTCTGTCCTCCCCTTCAAGATCCTTCACAACTCTCCCCTCCCCCACCTACTGCCCTCGGGCCCTATTCTCAGCTACGCTAAAGCCCTTTTGCTCTGGCAGTGGAAAGGGGGTGGAAGCCACCCCCTTGGATACTCCTGCAATGGGCACCTCTCCAGCTGGCGTAAGGGCTCCTCGCTGGCCCTGCTCGCCGCCTCCCGCGGCCAGCGCGTGTGGAGCTGCGGATAGCCTCAGCTTGCAAGGGCCCAGAGGAGGCTGCTCTAACTCCCGTGGGGTGGAACAAGGCCCTGCACAGCCCCACAACATGGAGTGTGCAACGGTGGCGTGCGGCAACGTTTGCTCCCAACCGCTGTCCCTTTCCAAGCCCCAGGAACAGAGCAACTGAGAATCTGGGCCCCGGCTCTTTCCACATCACGGGCTCTCTCTGTGCTTCCTCCTCCTGTGGGCCAGACCGTCCGCTGGCATTGGTCCATTCTCAGACCAACGGAGCTAGGCTGAATTACTGGCCCTTTGTCTCCCGATCGGTTTGGACAGCACCTAGCGCACTGGGGAGACCATATCCACAATAGCAGCTTGAGGAACACAGCTGCAGAACAGCTGACGGCTGGAGGAGTCAAGGGACGCGTGAGGAGCGGGGCCAGACATGCTGCTTTGGGATCACACCCTGCCACCTCCTCCCCAAGGCCAGTCTCCAGATCCTCTGCAGGGCAAACGTTGTGACAGATTCATAGACTCCAAGGCCAGAAGGCGCCTGACCTCCTGTCTCACACAGGCCGTAGCGCTTCCCCGAAACAATCCCTCTTTGAGCTAGAGCAGCGTCCAAAGAGCATTGTGCCCTGCATGCCAAGCACACAAACCAATGCCAGGCTCTGAATGGACCTCACCGCACACACCACACATGCCTCTCACTTCGTCCCTCTTCCGCATCTCAGGGTCCTTGCAGGGCAGACCCATTAGACTAACAGCGGCGGAGCACGGACGGAACGTGGGCGAGAATCTACGCGTGTACTAAGCCTCTGTAACAGACACAGCACCTCTAAGAGCAAGGGGGGCTGCGGAATTGCACTGATGTACGAAGAAATAGCTCCTAAGTGCAGCTCTCCACCTTGTCTGCTCATCACATTTATTTACAGGCATTTCTTTCTGGGAAAAGAACCCAGACCTCTTAACAGTCATGTGTCTCTCACACACCCACCCCCCTGTAAATCGCCACACACACACACCCACCCCTCTCTGTAAATTGCTACAGGCCATTTGTTGGTATTTCCTAACCTAGGGGCAGGCTCAAGATCTATTCAAGACATCAGAAAGCCCTGAGTTGGTGATGGACTTCAGTGGGCTTTGGCTCCTGCCCTTACTGTGCTGCTGCAAGAGTGGAAAATAATTAAAGCCAGAAACCCGAGT
Source organism: Mauremys mutica (assembly GCF_020497125.1). Classification (NCBI taxonomy): domain Eukaryota; kingdom Metazoa; phylum Chordata; order Testudines; family Geoemydidae; genus Mauremys; species Mauremys mutica. The sequence goes on along the minus strand of NC_059072.1, from coordinate 352,585,831 downwards.
GTGCTAGGGCCCTGCTACGCTGCAGCATCGGTAGCTAAAAGCAGTGATTGGAGCTGCTCTCAAACCCTCTAACAGAGGCCATCTGATCTGCAAAGCCCCAGCCCGATCAGTGACACATCAGAAAACTCCAATAATATCCCATGTGCTCGGCTGGCGTGTTGGGGGTTCACATTCCTCACCGGCACGGCTCACTAGATGCTTGTCAGCCTTGCCCAGACATATATGTTCTGATACTCCCCATACACAGCAGCAGGATCTCCCTAATGTCCCACCGGCGATATAGGTGACTAACATGTGCAAACAGAGCAAGCACCAGGCTGGCCAACATCTCGGCATCCCTGATGGCTCTGAGAGCCAGAGGTTTGAAGCCCACTTGTGGATAAACAACCTGGGAGGCAGCGAGAACTCAAGGGAAGCTCACTCAAAGTCTGCTCTATCCCCCGGCTGTGCCAACCAAGTGATGAGATTGCCACCAGTACACAGGGCTGAAGGGTCTGTGTGTGTGTAGGGACGGGGTGGAGTTAATGGGGCCACTCGAGCGAGAGAGTCAAGAGAACCGTATTCTATTTCCAACACCGCCACAGACCTTGTGGGTGACCCTTGGGCAAGTGGAACAGGGACATGCTCAGCTGGTGTAAATCAGCATCATTTCCATTTCCATCACTAGAACCAAGCTAATTTACGCCAGCTGAGAACCTGGCCCCGATTCCTTAGGGTCCCACACTGCAGCATCTCAGCTCATGGAGTCTCCTAGGGATGGGGAGTTGGGCCACAGAATCACAGAAATATCGGGCTGGAAGTGGACTCGAGAGGTTACTTAGTCCGGCCCCTGCACTGAGGCAGGACTAAGTATGATCTAGACCTGGCAGGTGTTTGCCTAACCTGTTCTTTAATACCTCCGCTGACCAAATTTGTTCCAGTGTTTAACCACCCTGACAGTGGGGAAGTTTTTCCTGATGTCCAACCTAAACCGCCCTTCCTGCAATTTAAGCCCATTGCTTCTTGTCCTGTCCTGTCCTCAGCGGTTAAGGAGAACAATTATTCTCCCTTCTCCTTGTAACAACCTTTTATGTACTTGAAAACTGTTATCATGTCCCCTCTCAGTCTTCTCTTCTCCAGACTAAACAAACCCAATTGTTTCAATCTTCCCTCACAGGTCATGTTTTCTAGACCTTTAATCATTTTTGTGGCTCTCCTCTGGACTTACTTCAGGAAAGAGGTGAATAAATTGGAGAGTGGTGCCCAGAACTGGTCGCTGTACTACACCTGACGCTGAGCCGAGCAGAAGAATTACTTTTTGTGTCTTGCTTACAACACTCCTGATGAAACATCCCAGAATGTTGTTTGCTTTTTTTTGTCCACAGTGTTACACTGTTGACTCTTATTTAGTTTGTGATCTGCTCTACCCGCTAGATGGTCTTCTGCAATCTCTCCTTCCTAGGCAGTCATTTCCTATGTTGTATTTGTGCAATTGATTATTCCTTCCTAAGTGGAGTACTTTGCATTTGTCCATATTGAATTTCATCCTGTTTTTATTTCAGACCAGTTCTCCAATTTGGTAAGATCATTTTGAACTCTAACCCTAGCGTTTGCAAACTTGACATGTTTGCGGACAAAACGGGTTTGCACCCCACCCTCTCGCAGAGGAAGCCAGCGGTGCCACCCCACGACCTGTGTGGATCCTGCACTGGCTTTGGGGTCACCTGCACTTCCCCACTGGTTCCTTGGAGCAGCAAAGCTCTGGTACAGCCATATTGCCAGACTCCTCTGCCTGCTGCTGCCCCTAGAGGCAATCCACAGCACAGCAGGGCCACCGACTTGATACGCTATTATCTCCTGCTGCCTTCCCCTGCAAGTTTGGAGGGAGAATCCCAAGGAGCCCAGCCAGTGCCCTCTCCACCTCCACGGGGTTGGAGACCCATGTGGGTGGAGGGGAGCATATTGCAGAGGTGGCTATTCCCCTGTGTGCACCTCAGGCCTGGACCTATGGGCTCTGTTCTATTCTGGACGAGGAGGGCAGGGGCCCTCAGCCTGTCTACGTCTACATCTAAACATCTCCATCTCCCAAGCAGGGATAATTCACCGCTTCCACCTCGCAGGACATCAGGAGACTGACTGAATCGACACTATCACGGCTCACTCAGCTCCCTGGCTGGCAGCCCCAGGGCAGCACAGAGCGTCGCTCTGCGGGGATAGGACCAGGCTGGCGTGACATCCCGCCCCTTGGCAAGGGCCGTGCTGGCAGTAAGGCAGGCCGAGGAGGCAGCGGGTCAGCACGGCTGCTCAGTAGGGTGATCACCGCGTGGCCTCTGTCATTAAACGCAGCGAGATACGGGACGTACACGCGTCCCGCAGTGCGCAGGGATGGAGGCTTTCAGCACAGCGTCCAAGCCATGCTGCTACCATCTAGTCAACGTCCTATGGGCCGTGAGCTGGGGGGGTATCAGTCTCACCACATTCCCAAACAGACAGCCCCAGCAGGAGACCCAGGGCTAGCTGGGCCTGGTGACTGATCTAACCTCTCACCCCAGAGGGGTCCAGGCTGGTGCACATTGGCAGGGCAGTGTGGGATGCTGGAAAACTAGCCCTAGTCTCAAGGCCTGTCTCACCAGCACCTCTCACGCAAAACCCACCCCGGTTAGAAAAGGCTTCTGCTGTGGAAAGCCACCTCCCCTGGCTACGTTTCAGGCTGGAGTGGAACCCCTCAGAGGGGCACCAGTGGCTGTGAGCAGCAGGCACTACCTCCTGGTGTCAGGCTGAGGGACCACACAACCGACACACGTCCACAGGAAACAACCCCCACAGCCCTGGCACTGCTAGCGATCCCTCCCTCCCGCGAGCGCCCGGGGGAGGACGCTTCTGCCAAGCCTAGAGCGGGATGCGGGGTGGGAAGAGACGCTGAGCATTATGCTGATGGCACAATGACGCCTATAGCCTCCAGGGCTGACAACAGCCTGGAGCAACCTCATAACCCCCCGGGGTGGCAGCTCCCTGCCACTGCTCTCCAGCGCGGACACGTGTACAGATGCGCGGCACGCAGATTTCCAGAGCAGACCCAAACTCGCCCAGACCAACATTCACACCCACTGGATTAGGCTCGGCACACTCCGGATGCCCATATACTGGCTAGAGCGCCACAGCTAACGAGCCCACAGTGACTTATCAAAGCCTAGGTCTGCACATCCACAGCTCCTTCCATCCCCCACCTCCCCACAAGACCCCCTCCTCTCTCCTCATCACCTCGGTGATGCCATTGTTTGTGGGGCTGCTCCGGCTGCTGCTGCTTTTCTCCTGCATCTCCTCGGCGGCTCCCCCGACCCCGGCGGCGGTGCTCAAGGTGGCGTCGGCGCCGTCCCCGATCTCTCGCATGTCTTCCAATGCGATCGTGAACTGGGCCAGCGTCCTCACCATCTGCAGCATGCGGTTCCCGGGGTTTGTCCGTTTGACAACGGCAAGATTCCAGTGACAATTAGCAGCAGGAGGGGAAGGGTGTGTGTGTGACAGAATATACAAAAATAAAGGAGGAAGGGGGGTGAGTGGTCTCTCCTCCTCCTCCGTCTCTCTCTGAATCCCCCTCTCTTTCCAAACCTAGGACCGCTCTCTCTTTTCCCTAGCAGGTGTGCTGCCTGCGTGTAGCTCTGCTGCTGTTATTTGGAGACACTCGGCAGACGAGAACAATCACCACCAGAGCGAGATGGAATGATTGGCAAGAACCGGGCTAGGGACTATGAATCGACACTGACACTGCACGTGCCCCCACCCCCACCCCCATCTGATTTTGAAAAGTAAATGTGATCTGTGCTAACGTGGGAGAGGGAAATCTTTTCACTTCAGCACATTTCCTGGGCACGTGGGACCGATTCCCCCCGCGGATTCGAACCTCCATGAGATCTGGTTCTGGATCTCAGCTTTACATGCCAAGCACATCTCTAGCTCCCATCATGAGTGGGGTAAAGAAATTATCACTCTAATATCCCGCTGCACAGTAACTGCACTGGGAGCAGGCGGGTGACTCTATTGATAGCACCAGAAAGACGTCGTAAAGGATCATTAAGGGCACAACTTAAATCCTCAGAAAAGAAGAGTTAATTCTGCCTTTAACCCAAGCCCTTGCAATGGACAAAAATCAGGGCTCAAGAACGCAGCACATGCTGCAGGGCCTGTGGTGGGGAGATGCACATAACGCATTCGCCTTTCAGCCAGGTGAGTGGGTAGGCATAACTGTGTGTTTGCAAAGTCTCATCTGCACAAGCACATCAGGCGGTGGGACACACTATTCTGCGCAAGCCCTTTGGCCCACAATATCTGTTGTCTACTGGACACAAAACCGCCAGTATCTGCTACCTGTAGGTGTGACAACCAACCCCCTGGATGGGCTGTCTACAGCGACCGAACCTGGGCCTTCAGGATATAAACCATGAACCGCTGCTGCATAAGCTAAAGGGCTAAGGGCCAGATCCTCAGAGGTATTTAGGCACCTAAGGGGAGTTAGTCACCTAAACACCTTTGAGGATCTGGGTCTAAGTAAGTCCATTAATCCGCAGGCTGAAGCGGACTCAAACCTCTTATGCGGCCGACCACTAGAGGGGGCCAGAGAGCCACAGTCCGTGGCTCCAGCTTATGGAAGCACCCCAGATTGCTCCCCGCATGAAATCCCCCCTTGGCCAGTGAAATACAAAACACACACCGAGGGCAGCTGGGATGGGGCAGAGAGCCAGCTGGCGTCTCAGCAGGCAAGGGGTTCACTCGGGGGTCGTCTCTGCCCCAGGGGGCGGAATGGAGCAGGAGCAGCAGCGGAAGGGCGAGTCGGGCAGGCGGAGGATGGGCAGGGCACGCTCCAGAGAGAGCTGGCTGGGTTGCAGAGGGGAGAAGACAAGAGTGGTCTCAGGTAGCCCAGCGAGGCGGCCAGTTGCTAGGGGGTTACCACCTGCGCTGGGTTTCCCTTTGAGCTCACTACGGGAAGGGTACAAATCTCGCTTGCTGAAAGGTTCCCCGCTTATTGCTGGCCCAGCACGCTCCCGCCACCAGCTGACACAGACCCCGAGGGTTAAACCCACAACTTTACCCGCAGGAGCCGCTGCAAAATGATCCACGGGGCCCAAGTGCCGCTGGGCAGGCAGAGAACAGGGCTCGGGGCTTTGAGCTGCCCCTGGGGGCTTTGCTTCCCGTCCCCCTCGCAGCAGCCCCCACGCGAAGGCACGTTGCAAAAGCCGCCTGCCCAGGGCAGTGCCAAAGGGGACAGAGCTGCCCGGGGGGCTGATCTCACAGCCGCTGAGTTCAGCAGACTGATCGAGGAAGCCAATCGTGAGCCCGGGAAGCTCCTGGCCGTTGCATGGAGGGCTTGTCGCTTTTCCTTTCTTTCAGGGTGTGGGTTTCTGGGGCGAGGACTCTCTCTCCCAGCCCTCAGCACCGTTACTGCACCAGGCAGCCCAGCATCTCCAACCGCTTCGCACCCTCCACCCCCGCGAAGGCCCCACTGTTTGGGGAGTTTGACAGGCAGGAGGGGAAGGTTTGGAGATGTTAATATAAAGTGCGCCATCTCCTGGCAGAGAGTAACATTGCGCCTCAATCTGGAGGCCCAATAAAAATGGTTGTCGAAGGGCCACATCTGCTAACCCCTTGGAGTGTGCTTTAACCACACCCTCCTTCCTCGGGTCCCAGTCCTGCGCAACGCCAAGCCCCTCCAGTCATATGGTGCCCAGTGGGAGTTGGCACAGACCAGGAAGTGCTCCGCCCTTTCAGGATCAGACCCCAAGCAAAAAGACTGGCTTAGTTCCCCTTTCGCCTCACTGAATAAATAACAGTTAGTAGCTGGCTCCAGTCTCGGCCTGCTACAGCACTTCACTTCTTCAACGCAGCTGCCGAACAATCAAGAAACGAGGTCTGATCAGCTAAGGCGCGCTGTGACGTGTGGTGCCGTGCCGGTGCTCTAGAAATCCACCGTTCAATTAGGCTGACATGAAGATTAGACGGGATTTACAGAGGAGAGGCCTCCCGCGAGCAGAGGGCGAGATCATTTAGCTTTACACTTGAATTGGCTGGTTATTCCGCGAGACAGCGCCAAGCACGCGGCAGGCTGTCAGGCAATGCCGTGTCCTCTGCTCCAACTAAGTCCTTCCATATACGGTAGAGCTGCTTGGGGGGTGGGGGGAAGGGGACTTGACCGTCTCTCACTGGGGGTCACCTGCATTGCTCACTCGTGGCTGTACAATCTCGCCACCCCAAGCATTCAAAGTCCACAAGATCAGCTTAAAAATCAGAGACGTAAAAGCTAATGGGTTTGTAACCTTTTGGTTTCACTTGGCTAGAAATTTTCCATTTAAAAAAAAAAGAAAAAATTGAGATTTTCAAGTACTCACATGATGCTAGGTAAGAACTGGGGACCCTGGCTTCATCACGTATGAGCAATGCACCCGTCCCAGCCGCATTCTACCACCGGTACATCCCGCGGCACACTCAGTGATGGCTGGGACATCGTCTCTATTGTACAGTGGAGAACTGAAGCACAGAGAGAGTGAGGGGCTGAGCCAAAGACCACTAAGAAGACTCCCAGTGACTCTGCTTCAAGCTCTTGGTGATGTGCCCAAGCTCACAGAGGGCACCTGGGTGTGCCAGAGCCAGGAATTAAACCCAGCTCTCCTGAGACCCAGCCTAGCACCTCACCCAGAGACACGCACTTCCTCAGACTGGAAGCAAGGTGAAAATGTTTAATAGTGGAAGTAATTAACCATTGGAACAATTTACCCAGGGTCGTACTGGGTTGTCCATCACTGGCAATTTGTATCAGGGAAGTTCTGTGGCCTGTGTTATACAGGAGATCAGACTAGATGATCACAACAGTCCCGTGTGGCCTTGGAACCAATGAATACGCTGCCTCTTCCTATGCAAAAGACGCCACATTTAAAACTTCAGTTCTATTAAAAACAGCCGAACGTCTTGGCTGCCAAAGCTCAGATCTGCATCGGGGAGAGGGAGATGAGTGACGACTGGATATAGCCACATTTAAATAACAAGGAATGAGGTGGAGACAGTAAGGAGGAAAGGAAATAAACAGGCTTCAGATGGAATAATCAGTGATTAGTCGGGAGAAGTACAAGCAGAACAGCAGGTTCCAGCGGCAGCAGGCCCTTCCCCTCCATAAATGTTTGTAGTGAAACGTACATCCATCCGCAGAGCTGGGCTGAGTTCCCAGCCCTCGTGGGAGCCTCCCCACATGGCAGAGGCTCAGTGGGGGTGGAGCTAGCCCTGGGGGGTGGAGCTAGCCCTGGGGGGTGGAGGAGCTAGGGATTCTCTCTGCCAACTCTCCTGGGAGTCCCAGCAGATCAGAAATCCGCCTGGGATTTGGTGCAAGCAGCAGTAACTCTCCTTCCCCTCCGAGTGGGTTTACACTGCAGGTGGTGGAGCGATTTAGAGGGAGTGCTGTGGGGCGCCTCTGGGGTCAAGTTCATCCCTGGGACAGGTCTGCTGAGGTCAGTGGTTTCCGTGGGGGCCAGGTGGCACGTTTCTATGGCACGTGACTCAGCAACTGCCCTTCCACAGAGAGTGGGAAAGGAGGCAGGTGCATGACCCATCTGATCGCTGCCGGTGACTCGACCGCAGAATGAGAACCGCTGGGCTAACAATAACTTCCTGCTTTATCTGATTGTATCACTACAAAGAAAGTCGGGGCTAATACGGGGGCGTGCAGTGAATCCAAGGCGGTAATTCACTCAGGAGGGTTGGCTGAGGTCACCAACGGTTGAGAGGTTTGCAAAGAGCAGCAGAGCCAGAGCGTGAATTTCAGGCTCTGCATCTGTGATGCCAATGTTCAGGGTTAACACACACCTTAGCAATACGAGCTATAGATTGCTAGAAAGGGGAGTTGCCTGGAGGAATTCCAAGTATAAATAACAGCAATATCTAGCTATTATATAGCACTTTTCCTCTGTAGATGTCAATGTGCTTCACAAAAGGATATCAGTGTCATCATCCCCATTTTAGAGATGGGGAAACTGAGGCATCAAGAGGCAAAGTGACTTGCCAAGGTCTCACAGCAGGCCAATGGCGTAGCTTGGAACAGAACCCAAATTTCCTGAGCCGCAGTCTGCTGCCCTAATCGCTAGGCCACACTGCCTCCCAGAGTGCATCGCTGACATAAAACCTCGTGCCACCCCGGGAGACAAGGAAGAACTACCACCCCCGTTTTACAGCTGGGGAAACTGGCACAGAGAGCCAAGGTGAGATGGGCTAGCCTAGAGCATCAGTGGGAGCTGGCTCTGGGCATCTTCCCTGATTAACGACTCTTGGATTTGACCCACTGTGCGCTTCAGCTTGAGCACTGGAGGGGTCAGGGATTTTCCGCACACTTTGGCTGTATTGCTTCAGAGCAGCACGACTTTAAAGGGGCCCTGACACGATTCAGATCTGAGACGTCTAACTACTTCCTCACCAGCGCTTTAAAGCTCACCTCAGGTGATCACCGCTCCTATGAAAGCCCCATCAAAGCGGTGTGGTTCCTTGTCCCGCTTGGGCAGCGAAATTAACCCTGTGGAAGCAGAGATAAACTGTGCTCCTTGAACTGCAGCAACGCCAGCTGCGTTCGCACTCCAGTCTAATGGCCACTTGCTGGGGTTTGGATTCAAACTTGCTGGGGTTTGGATTAGGAGACGGGACAAATATTAACGTAGCGTAGTGTATCTGCCCGGTGTTCTAAAGCCAGTGCTGCCAGCCTGCTCGCTACCACCTTATAGTCAGTCCCCAAGGAGCCATTTTCTATTTTCTCCCCCGCTGCAGTAAGCCTGGGGCTGGTAAAGGGGACAGTAATTTCCACAGGTTGGCCGAGGGACCCAAAGCCTCCTGCGCAAAGCAGGGAGCATGCCCCTCGCCCAGTGAGCCGCTTGATGGGCCGGTGCAAAGCGGCGGAGTGGAAGCCCCGGCCACTGACGCCCTCTGCTTTGCCCCAGAACAGGTTCAGCCCAGGCAATGGCAGTGCAAGCTTCTCCCGTTGCTCCCTGTCGGTGGAACCCTGTCTACACCAGGGCTCCCACCATTGGTGCAGCTGTAACGGTGGGAGTAAGTGGGGAGCATTTGGCACACAAGCCCGGGGCCCATGGGGACGAGTGCGGTCCAGCATCCGATATCCATTTCCAGGGCACCAAAAACACATAAGGAGCAGCCAGCGGGGCTGTTTCACCGGGGCCTGCTTCAGCCAGCGCTAGTTCCGCTCCTGAACACCAACCCCAGATTCATTAATTAAATCTAATTAGATATTTGTGTTTCTATAGCAACTGCAGCAGCAGCAGTTCTTTTGTCAGGTTAGATCCACAGCCAGTAAATTTCCTCTCCCTGCAGCTCTAAGGCAGAGGCAGCCGTCAGGCCAAGTACAGCCTCCAGAGTGCCAACAGGTGCAGCTGGTGCTGCCCATTTCTTTAGTAACGTTCCACACCCAGAACCAGCTGCAACTTCAGGGTAACATGGAACGTCACAGCGGAAGTGGGGATAGACCCCAGATCCTCCTGTTCTGGAAATTCAGGCCTCCAGCATTTGAGCTCAATGAACATCTCCATGAGCGCTTAGCACTGTGGGGACTATGACACATAGTTGAGCAATTCTCACTCCAATCAACAGAGGGCAGTGGTGTATACAGGCATAACAGACAATTATGCTCAATTTAATTGTAGGCATTTCTATACTGCTTGGATGTGCGCCTATGTGGAGGAATGACCTGGGGAGGCTACAGCTCCCAGCATGCAGTGAATCATAGAATATCCGGGTTGGAAGGGACCTCAGGAGGTATCTAGTCCAACCCCCTGCTCAAAGCAGGACCAATCCCCAACTAAATCATCCCAGCCAGGGCTTTGTCAAGCCTGATCTTAAAAACCTCTAAGGATGGAGATTCTACCACCTCCCTAGGTAACCCATTCCAGTGCTTCACCACCCTCCTAGTGAAATAGTTTTTCCTACTATCCAACCTAAACCTCCCCCACTGCAACTTGAGACCATTACTCCTTGTTCTGTCATCTGCTACCACTGAGTGCACCATCTCGATACAAATTGGGCCACCAGCCTGCATCTCAGTCTTACTGCTAAGCTGAGTTGCAACAGTCTCATTTCTATGCGATTTATGCCATGGGCTATTGGCAAGGTGCTAATACAGCTCTCCGTTGGCCAAGGTTTGGCAGCCTTTACCTAGAGGTAGCCTACGTGCCCTTTGACTGATTTCTGAAGGAGAGGCGTATTCATAGCCCATGAGCGAAGGATACATTGTTTCCAATCCACATTCCATTATGGTGAGAAACAAGCATCACTGTCAGCAGTGTTTTCACTGCACAGGCACAAGGAGTCATGTCACAGCTCATCTTGAATGGGGCTCAGAAAGACTCCAGGATTGCGGGGAGGAGGGAGAGTTGCTTTCTGCTGCTGCCTGCCTGCCGCACCAGCTATGTAAGATGAGATCCAGGAATGGCAACAGGAAACCAGCTGAAACCTAGAAAGAAAGAATGGTAGGTCCAAGGCGGGTATCTTAGGGTGAGACCAGCAAACCAGTCACTCAGCACAAGAAAGGCCATATTGGGTCAGACCAAAGGTCCATCTAGCCCAGTATCCTGTCTTCGGACAGTGGCCAGTACCAGGTGCTTCAGAGGGAATGAAGCGACCAGGGCAATTTACTGAATGATCCATTGCCTGTCATCCAGTCCCAGCTTCTGGCAGTCATAGGTTTCGAGACACCCGGAGCAAGAAGCTGTAGCACCCCCGCTGCAGGGAGGAAGAACACAATCGGAACCTGCTTTTGCTGCAAGTGTGAGTCACACTCCGACTGCACGGCTGATTAGGAAAACAAGTGCAAGCCGCAGCCACAGAGATGCAGGCCTGGTGCTTTGTAACAAGGGCCATCAAAACGGCGCATGGAAACCAGAGAACAGTAAGTGTCACCATCGGCAAAACCTGCCTGCCTAATCTAACTCACTCATGCCCGTCACCCCAGTCGGGGTATGGGCCGCCAACCACAGATCTCCAGAGTCCTCTATCCTGGGCCATTTGCTCTAGCTGGTTCCAGGTATAGCCCATTTTTTTGCTATCAGCCTGAAGGTCGCGTTGCCAGGTGTTTCTTGGACGGCCTCTTTTCCGCTTGCCTTGGGGGTTCCACCGCAGTGCCTGTCTGGTGATGTTGGTTGGCTGCTTGCGTAGTGTATGTCCTATCCAGCCCCATCTTCTCCTTCTGATTTCTTCCTCTGCTGGGAGTTGACGGGTCCTCTCCAAGAGGTGGATGTTACTGATGGTGTCTGGCCAGCGGATCTGGAGAATCCTTCTGAGGCAGCTATTAATGAAGGTCTGGATCTTCCTGTGTCTCTCTCCAGCTTGCGTCCATCTTGTCTCGCTAATGCCTAGTAGGGTCAGGTTGTTGCTCCTCATCTCTGCTGCAACCTGCGCCATCTTTCCTGACTCAAACATGGTCCTCACGTTCCATCTGCCGATGATAATCCTCCTGGTTGCAAGAAGGGTGATCGGCTTAGTGGCTTCCTCGCGGCTTTCACCACCCAGCGTCATGCGTCTTCGAGTTGAAGACCCTTCTTTTTCCAGGCTAAAAGTCTCTGTTATCTCTACTGTTGGCGTTTCTGTAGCAAGTTGATTTTTTACGGGGTGGAGTTGCTAGCCCCACGCCCAACCCTCCTCCTTTACCCTGACTTGGGACAGGCAGATGGCCCCAAAGTACCTCTCTGGTGGAGTTCTAATCTAACTATCCACCTGCAACACCCTTCCAATGACAGTCTAGTCGACTGCATCTGGCACCATGTGCTGTGCATTTCCCTAGCATCTGTCACGTGTGACTCTGTTCCACTCGCTGGGGGGAAAATTGTGTGTAGATTGAAACATTTGAGGTCAGTGTTTTGCTCATGGTAATTTCAGCCCGACCTGCTCTGGGAGTGGCTAACCTGCCAAGCCGCTCCCGCCTGACCTGGGGTGAATTCTGATGTGGTAGCTGTGGGCACTCACTCTGCCCAGGCAGCAGGGCCCACGCACGGGGCAGGCTGCAGGGCATCAGGGCCCGTGTCTGACCCCAGCTGGTTTGAATTGAGCCGCTCTCTGGATTAGACTCCTCAGCCCTATCTCTTACCAAGCAAAACAGGCGGGTTTCTGACAACACAGGTGCGATCTGACAGAGCACCCTCAGCCTGAGCTTGGGGACTAAGAGGCACTGAGCAAATAAAGCTGGAACGGGCGGGCCAGACTCTGCTCTTAGGGCTTGGGCCAAAGCCCACTGGAGTCATTGGGGTTGGATCAGGCTGTTCCCTGCAGTGGTGTGAACTGGGAGTAGCAGCACCGACGTCAGTGCAGTAACTCCACATTTACCTGCGATAACTCAGGGCAGACTCTGTCCCCATGTGTCACCATTTCACCTCCGTTTGAGAACCCGGCGATTCTATCCTCTCCCTCTAGCCCTCCCCGCAGTGTGAACAGTCATGCTCATGCTGCCAGGGTGGGCAGGACTCCATGGCACCTTATACGGCTCACAGAGGGGGTTATAATGCAGGAGGGTTGTTTTTAATTAAGGAAAACGGATGTTTCAGAACTCTTATCCTTAATAAATAGATAAAACGAAAAATCAAAATCAACACTATCAGCTCAGCCCTCCAGGCAATCCTACAATAACAAACCAGCGTACGTGTATCCAGCCCCTCCTTCGCACCCCTCCAATACCAAACCAGCGTGCATGCTACCCAGCCCCTCATGGGCAGCCCTACAATTACAAACTAGTGTGTATGCTGCCCCACCCCTCCTTCGCACCCCTCCAATACCAAACCAGTGTGCATGATACCCAGCCCCTGACAGGCAACCCTACAATAACAAACCAGCATGAGCGCTGCCCAGCCCCTCGTGAGCAACCTTGCAAAACTAACCCAGCATGCACGCTGCCCAACATTCACAGGCAACCCTACAATAACAACCCAGTGTGCACGATACCCTGGAGGGGATAGTATGATGAGACTGCTTACAATGGCATGTATATCTCCAATGGCTGGTGATGGGGAGGGCTCTGAGTTACTACAGAGAATTCTTTCCCAAGTGTCTGTCTGGTGGATCTTACCCACATGCTCAGGGTCTAACCGATTCTCAGATTTGGGGTTGGGAAGGAATCTTCCCCCAGCTCAGATTGGCAGAGACCCTGGGGGATTTTCACCTTCCTCTGCAGCATGGGGCACGGGTCACTTGCAGGTTTAAACTAGTGTAAATGGTGGGTTCTCTGTAACTTGGAGTCTTTAAATCAGTAACTCAGCCAGAGGCTAGGGGTCTATTACAGGAGTGGGTGGGTGAGGTTCTGTGGTCTGCAGCGTGCAGGACATCACACTAGATCTGGGGGTCTCAAACTTCACTGCACCACGACCCACTTCTGACAACAAAAATTACTACACGACCCCAAGAGGGGGAACCGAAGCCTGAGCCCACCCAAGCCCCGCTGCCCTGGCTGGGGGGGCCAAAGCCCGAGCCGTGCCGTTCTGGGTGTGGGGCAAAGCAGAAGCCCAAGGGCTCCAGCCCCAGGCAGGGGGCTCAGGCTTCAGCCCTGGTCCCCAGCAAGTCTAAGCCAGCCCTGGCGACCCCATTCAAAAGGGGTCGCGACCCACAGTTTGAGAACAGCTGCACTAGATGACCACACTGGTCCCTTCTCACCTTAAAGTCTATGAGTCTATAACCCTACGATAACAAATCAATGTACGCTCTGCCCAGCCCCTTGTGGGCAACTGCACAACAACAAACCAGCATGACTGGTACCCCACAGTCACAGGCAACCCTACAACAACAAACCAGCACGACTGGTACCCCACAGTCACAGGCAACCCTACAATAACAAACCAGCAAACACGCTGCCCTGCACCTCGTGGGCAACCCTATAATAACAAACCAGCATGAATGGTACCCAACAGTCACAGGTAACTACAGTAGCGAACACACCGTGGGTGGAAGCACAGGTGGAGTAGGAAAGAGGTTTCAATGTCTAGATTTTGCAGGGTTAGTATGCACAGGGAGCCAGATCCTTAGCAGGGGTAAGCCACTGAACACCAGCACTGGAGCCAGCTGAAGTCAGTGGAGCTATGTCAGGTCTGGCATCGGCCCACCATTTATACGAGTCCTCCTCTGCAGGGTGGCTCCATTCACATCAGCGGTGCTATGCTGAGGATCCAGCCCAGGGTGTAGAGAGGGTGCAGGGCAGGTCCTCCCACTACAGCATAAGGGAACAGACACTGCCAGTTGTGTCCAGTGGCAGCTGCAGCCTCACTGCTTCCATCCCCCCTGCCAGCCCAGAGGCCAGTTCCAGCAAACCCACCAGCAATCTCACGCCTGCTGACAGACAGCGAGGTCGCCCCCCAGAAGGCTGTTGGCAGCAGACGAAAAGCTGTCAGTTGCCCGCAGGACGAGCCCTCCCTGGGCTGAGGACAGGGCTGGCTCTCACTCCCTGCTGACAGGTCAATCATGTGTTAACAAGCTCCGGGAGCCCCAAGCTTTCTTATTGCTTCCTAAAGGGCTGAAGCCGATAGGCAGCTGGTCTGAACGCTGCCAGTCTCTGGGCTAGGAACCCTGTTCGGTGGCTGGGCAGGATGCCTGCACGGCCCCTGATCCTAGGGATCCAGACCCCTCTGAGCTCTGCCCTCTGGACCAGAGAGCACGGCACCAGGCTGGTCTCGTTTGGGTGCCCGTCTGTATCTGGGAGTGGGAGGGCAGCTAGGAGAGATCAAACCGCATCTGCCCACCTGTCACCCAGCCAGCTGACGAGGAGGCTGGCTCTCAAACTATGGACTCTTCAACCCTTGAGACCGAAAAGTAGTAGCTGCCATAAATCACCCAGGATTTCTCCATCCTGGGAGCTGCAGAGATGACGGTGTTTGCTGCTGGACCAGGTTAGCCACTGTAATTAGGGTGTCTGGTGAAGACATAACACTTATTAGCCAGCCAAAGCAGGCCCTATGTAAAGGGAGTCAGAGGGGGTCCCCTGCAGTGGCAGGGCCAGGGTGTTTCCCTCGGTGCTGAGGCAAACAATGGCCCCAGGGTGCTGGGTGGGGGCGCGGCGGGGGACATCCTTCCACTGGGTGCAGTGTGCGCTCCCACGGTCCTGCCCCAAGAGCTGATGCCTGAAATCTGGATCCGAAGTTCATGGCTGCACCATTTCTCTCTAACAGGCTGAGCCAGGAACCTGGATCTGAAACCCCCCAAAATTCAGATCCAGATTTCAGGCTTCCGTCTGAAAATTCAACCAGGAATCAGGGAAATTGCAGTCACGTCAGCTGTCTAAAACCTCAATCGCAATCATAGGGGTGGCAACTTGCATGAACCAGAATCATTAAAAACAAAGCCACTGACGCTCTGGCAACCAAGGACCAAGAACTGCTCTGTGCTACCCTGGTGTAAATGCAGAGTGACTCCAGTGCAATTAACAGGCCTGATTCTGAGCTCACTTAATCCTCTTTTATACTGGCATAATTCCACTGACTTCATCGGAGAGTATCAGATCAATGGCTCATACAGCCCAATATCCCATTTCTCACAGTGATCAAGACCAGCTGCTCCAACGGACAGTGCAAGACACCCCCTAGTGGACAGTTATAGAATCATCTGTCCCTCAGAGAAGTTTCTTCCTCACGCTGGTCTGTTGGTGGTTGGTTTATGACCTGAAGTATGAGATTTTATATCTTACCTAGTGTATATGGTGATTATCCTCATTATCCATATAAATGGGGAATCCTTTCTGGAATCCCATTACGTTCTTGGCTGCAGTGATACCCTGTGGCAGAGAGTCCCACAGGTTAAATCATGCCCCATGTGAAAAATATTTCTATCAATTTTAAATGTGTTAGCCTGAAATTTCATTGCCTGGTCCCTTGTTGCTGAGGAAGGGAGCCCTGGATAGACCATTCATTAATGTGTTCCCAACTACCACGTCTCCCTTTATTCAACAGTCTCTTCTGATGTATGAGATGGCAGAACAAAGCCCAGAGACTTCAAACTCTGAACGGCCTCTGGATTTACACCAGGGCAACAGAATTTGGCCTGCTGTCTACAGAACCTCCATGACACCAAAATACACTGACTCCTCCCAGTCGAACTCCTTAAATGTCAGGAATGATGTTCTGCCGCTGGCGTTGGCAGACTGGTCATCCTGTGATGGCTGCGGCTGCAGATACCTATACAGATTCCTAAGCGTTCGCTTGGCTGGCAGACTAGAGTGTGTTACTGTGCCAGGGGGTGGACAAAAAGAGCAAAGCCACCTTTTGCCTGGCCCCCAGCAGGTCGTCTGTCTGCTGCTGGCAGGAGGGGTGCCAACGAGCAGAGAGACGCGGATTTGGGTTGCATCCTCACAGAAGACGCTAAGATCATCTCATGCTAAACACTGGTTGGCTTCCCCAGGAGTCCGCTAAGCAGTTTTACCCAGGTAATAATGGCTTCTTGGTGCCTGATTCAAAGATTTCCACTGACCTCAAAAGACTTGGGTCAGACTCTTAAGTTAGTGCGATGACACAAGGGCACGTGAAAGGTTGCAACCTTCCTGCCCCCAGCAGATGGCAGCATTCACACCCTTTGAACAGACAGCATTGCTTCTGCTCTCCAAGTGTACCTATAATCCAGCCGCCTTCTCCGAGGACTCTCAGCAGCCCAGATGCGGCTCTCTTGTACGAATCAAGCAGAAATACTGGAAATCCTGCATTATCCTGTGAGGCACCTGAAAGACCCAGGACTTGGCATTCACACAGCACTTTGATTCAAGGATGGCAACGTGCCACAGTGCTCAGCAAAGATGGAAAGGGGGCCTAGAATTAGGGCTGTTATTTTTGAACAGGTCCTACATAAACATTAGCCGTACATACACAATTTGGTGTAAAATGCTATGGAGCCAGAATGGTGACATTTTACAGCCCATCGGCGCAGGGTAAGTGATGCCACGAGAACAAAGACAGTGGAGAACCTGACCTGAAAACAGAGATACTAATGCTAAAAGGGTTCAAAACTGGCCACCAATTGTGGGTGCCTCAGTTGCTGGGGGACTAGTTGAAGCTGGGGAGTCTCAGTCCCTCTGAAAATTAGACCCCAGGTGCTTCTGGTTGGGCACCCTAAAGATGAGGCATCTCAAACCACCAAGAATTTTGGCCTGGGTGACTTACCTGAGATTAAAGGACAATGAAGGGGTGGGATTAGGACTCAGGAGTCATGAGAGCCATAGTCCAGCACTCAGACCACTACACCATAGCATCTGCTGTCAGCAGCTTCCAGCCCCATCAGTGTTGCTATCACCCCTGAAGGGTCTCTTCCTAACCCACCCTCAATTCGATCCCCAGGAGCCCTTCAGGTGCACACCCCACACTGGCCTCCTCTGTCTGCTCGATAGCCTGGAAACATGAACCCCATGGTTGTGTTTGCTGTAATTATTTATGTGGTGCCAAGAGCCTCATCTTGGGCCCTGCTGCGCTGGGAGCTGTACGGACACAATGGAAGACAGCCCCGGCCCTGTAGAACAAACAAGCCTAAAGAGACAAAACAGAAACAGACCTAGATCTCCAGGGTTCCAGGTCAGTTCCTCAACCACATGGCCTCTTGCTGTAGGTCACTTCCCAGGGTCCTCTGGGAGCAGTGCAGGGACTCCTCCATACATGATATTCCCCCGTTGCTTTGTACATGCTGAAGGCAATGGATCTTCGTCACATCCCTCAGGAGACTGTTCCACTTCTTCATTATTACCACATGCACTTCCCATCACTTGCAATCACGGTGGGGTCTGAGGGTTCCTTACCTCGATTTCCTGGGTGCAAGGAATGGCCACGAAGGGACAAGGCTCCCCCTCCCCTCTGCTCCACATGCCTCACCCTTCCTGGGAGGCCTGGGCTGGGCTGATTCCACCAGTTCCCATGAAATGACAAGTCTTGTACTGGCCCCGGAAGGCAGCTCAACCTCATCTCCAGTGCAAGCAGGTCCTACATCCTTGGCCTCCTTCACCTCTGTCCTCAGCCTCATCAGCCACCATGGTAGGTTTGCTGCCAGGCTGGCTGAGCAGTGCCTTACAGGGATAACTGCCTCATTCAGAGGCATCGCCCTGACGGAAGCAGTACAGACACCCGGACAGACAGACGGATTCTGTGCCCAGACAGCTCACAAAGTGAGATGGAAGGAACACTCTGGCTTCCGACTGAGGACTTCACGACAGCCTGGGCTTTCAGTTACAACCCCGCTGTGTGCAGTGCCCATGAAACTACCCCCACTGGGTTTATCAAAGGTTAAATGGCCTATGTTTAGGTTCTCTCCCAGCACAGAGCCCCTGTTCAGAGCTACAACCCTCTGAACCCTTTTATCCAAGGATCTAACAGACCTTTACAAACATTCACTAAGTTTCCCCACCCTCAAGAGACAGCTGTTATTACACCCCTTCTACAGGACAAAGAGAGCCCGATCCTGCCCTTGCACCCAGTGTGATCTCTTTGGCTTCAATGAGGTCACAAGTAAGCGCAGCATTTAGCCCAGATGGATTCGGTGACATTCACGAGGCTTGTCGTGGATGTGAGCAGAGGTTATAACCATTGAGACCATCCTAGAAAGGAATAATGTGTCCAATCAATTCCTGCCTCAACGTCACTGGTTTAGAACAGGGATGGAATCGGCCCAGTCAATAGACTTCTCCCCTCACCCCCACGTGTGAACTCAGAGCAACTTCTAACAAAAGGAGAACACAGGCAGAGGAAGACATCAGAACCATCCGTGGGAGTAGCTGCCTTGTCAAGGTGCAGTGGAGCGAGAGACAGCCAGGCCCTACAACTCGGTTCTTTCCCAATCTGAGCCAAGAGGGTATTTGTAATCAACTTGCAGGGAACAGCATGTCCTCAGGATTTCCCTAAAAATAGAGCCGCTGCAGACCAAGAGGTTTCACAATGTGTCAAAAGCACTCCCAGGATTTTTGTGCCGAGCCAAGTCTATTTTAGACGAAGATGCTGCATTCGGGGGAGCTGTTCTGGGGGGAGTTTTGGAGTTGGCACATTTACTGTCCCAGGTGCAGAACTGGAGAGCCAGCATCACAGCCCAGCCCAGGGAACGTAATCACTGAACAATCCCACAGGCAGCTTCCCTGTCCCCCGAGATTCTGGCCCTGGAGAACCAAGGTCTAACGTCAAAAGCTGCACCATGGCACTGTCTCCCACGCGCCAGAGACTGAACTGAGAGCAGGGCATTAACTCACCTTAGCACGAAACCGGTCACGCAGCAGGTCAGTGACAGAGGCAGGAATAAAACCCAGATCTCCAAAGTCCCTGTTCAGAAGCCTCAGCAACTAACAGAAACCGCTGTCAACTCGCCTCACTCTAATCGTTGCAGATGGTTCTTTACATTCATAGATTTCAAGGCCAGAAGGGATCGTTGTGATCATCTGGTCTGACCTCCTGTGTAACACAGGCCACAGAACTGCCGCGAAACAAGTCCTCAAGCATTATTGTCTCACTGTTTGTTTGCACTCCTCCACCTGCCAGTATCCACCTCTCCCTCCTCTTAGACTTAGATTGTAAACTCTATGGAGCAGGCACCTCTTTTTGTTCCATGTTTGTACAGCCCCTGGCACAGTGGGGTTCTGGTCTGGGAGAAAAGCTTCAAGCCATTACTGCAATACAAATAAACAACAACGGTAACAATATCACAGACTCATAGAATCTCAGGGTTGGAAGGGACCTCAGGAGGTATCTAGTCCAATCCCCGGCTCAAAGCAGGACCAACCCCAACTAAATCATCTCAGCCATCCTGTTTGGAACCCCTCTTCAGGTAGTTGAAAGCAGCTATCAAATCCCCCCTCACTCTTCTCTTCTGCAGACTAAATAAGCCCAGTTCCCTCAGCCTCTCCTCATAAGTCATGTGCTCCAGCCCCCTAATCATTTTTGTTGCCCTCCGCTGGACTCTCTCCAATTTGCCCACATCCTTTCTGTAGTGGGGGGGGGGGGCAAAACTGGGCACAATACTCCAGACGTGGCCTCACCAGTGCTGAATAGAGGGGAATAATCACTTCCCTCGATTTGCTGGCAATGCTCCTACTAATACAGACCAATATGCCATTAGCCTTCTTGGCAACAAGGGCCCACTGTTGACTCATATCCAACTTCTCATCCACTGTAACCCCTAGGTCCTTTTCTGCAGAACTGCTGCTTAGCCAGTCGGTTCCCAGCCTGTAGCGGTGCATGTTATTCTTCCTTCCTAAGTGCAGGATCTGTACTTGTCCTTGTTGAACCTCATCAGATTTCTTTTAGCCCAATCCTCCAATTTGTCTAGGTCACTCTGGACCCTATCCCTACCCTCCAGCGTATCTATCTCTCCCCCCCAGCTTGGTGTCATCCGCAAACTTGCAATCAACCCATCATCCAGATCATTAATGAAGATGTTGAACAAAACCAGCCCCAGGACCGAACCCTGGGGCACTCTGCTCGATACCGCTGCCAATTAGACATTGAGCCGTTGATCACTACCTGTTGAGCCCAATGATCCAGCCAGCTTTCTATCCACCATATAGTCCATTCATCCAGCCCATACTTCTTTAACTTGCTGGCAAGAATACTGTGGGAGACCGTATCAAAAGCTTTGCTAAAGTTAAGATACATCACATCCACCACTTTCCCCATATTCACAAAGCCAGTTATCTCGTCATAGAAGGCAATCAGGTTGGTCAGGCATGATTGGAAGCTGCCAGTCGGTCTCCACACACTCGTCCCTGCACATGTACTCTGCGGGCAGCCCTTGCTCTGGTCTGACACAGACACACAAGGAACATGCTAGGAATAGCGCTGGGAGGGGAATGGAAGACGTACAATGAAAGAGTTCAATTGGTGAGCACTGCAGCCGCCAGTGAAGCCAGCATTCGGGAAAGCAGCTAACCAATTCCAGGAGTGCAGGGCACCCCATCTCCGACCTCCCAACAAGGCCCGCAAAGCCTGGCAGGTGGGGTCATGTTTTTATTTCAATTGCTTTGGTTTAGTTATTTAAAAAGAAAAAAAAAAGCCTTCAGCTTTGTAATGGCTTCCCAAAACAGTCCAGGAGCACCAGATGGGTTTGGCTTTGTTAAAATCAGTTTTGTGTGATTGCAGATGAAAGGAGGTGGACCAACGGCTCGGGGAAGAGAGCCCTCTATTAGTCACACGGCAGTAGCCCCCATGAGCCCTAGTCATGAATCAGGATTGTATTGTGCTAGGTGCTGTACAAACATGGCCCTAGCCACTGGATCGATATTGCCTGAGCAGTGGGAGCACAAGCCTATTATTACTCCTGTTTGTGTACCAGTAATGCCTAGAGGTCCTGGCTGAGATTGGGCCCCAGTGTGTTAGGGATTGTCCCTAAATAGACGTGTCAGCCACTGGGGGAGAGGAAGGACTATCACCCCCATTTTACAGATGGGGAACAGAGAGAGAGAGAGAGAAATGAAGTGTCCAAGGTCAGAGAGGGAGTCTGGGGCCAGATCTGAACCCAGAGCCCCCGAGTCCCAGCCCAGCACTTCACGCACAGGCCCCGTCTTCTGTTAAGATCCCGTTATACCGACAGAACTCAGTCTTGCCCCGGAGAAGGCACCACTAGCCATAAAAAAGGCAGATCACTCCCCGGCCTCCCCCATGAGATAAGTGATACCCTCGACGGCTAGGGTCGTGGTCCCTTCCCACCATCCCTGCAGGGCAGCGCTATCACCCCGACTGTACCCATGGGGAACTGAGGAACAGAGGATTAAGTGACATATGCAAGGTCATGTTATAAAGTCTGTGGCAGAGCCAGGGACCGATCCCAGATCTGGGCTCAAGGCCAGGGCTCCACACACAAGACCTCCCTTCCCAATGAGTGCCTGGAAAGGCCAACAAACGGGAACAATGTTTGGGTTACTACTGTGCAGGCTCTGAATCAGTGACTTACCCCGGACCATACCAACTCCTGGAGCCACCCTCTCCTCCCACAGCTCTCCAGCTGGCTGTAAATCAGAGAGCCCATCTGAAGCAATCCAGGAAAGAGCTGCACTCTGAGCAATGGAAACACATTTCCAGGCTTGATCCTCTTACTGGGGGCGAGAGCGGGCCAGGGACAGGCCATCCCTCGCTCTCTCTGCTGTTCCCGTCTCAGGCTAGCAGGTGGCACCACGGGGAACTTCACCAGAGACAGCCTTTGGTTTGAAATTGGCCATGTTCTCTGGCGTATGGAATGGACTTTGCAAGTTGGATCCCTCCCGCCCAGTCTCTGTCACTGAGCCATCATAGCAAGGATGGCTCTGCTCTTGTGGAGAACGCAGGCAGGGTCTAGGTAGTGCTTTAAGGACAGAGATAATCCCTCCAGTCTGAAAACCGCCCTTACCAGGGCAACCCCACCCAAAATAAGTGACCTGGGGTTTTATTTAGCAATGTCTCCGCAGCGTGGCCCTTGGGATCATTGACACCACGGGAAGGAATGATCTGTCCTGAGCTCCGAGACCCAGGAACCCGCCTTTGCAGAGTGAATATCGATTTGTGGACACTCACAACAGGGCGCCCTGATATTTGGAAGGCAAAACCAGGCCCGATGTCACAGAGGGCAGGGGTGGGGGTGTGAGTGCCAGGAGGTTCTGATTATAGGACAGAGGGAAAAAGATGGTCTCCCCCCCCTTCTCATCCTCCCCAGCTTTTTAGCCTCCCCGCATCTGTCTAAGATTCTGTCTATGGCCTCCACCACTGAAGTGTCTGAACATCTCACTATCTCTAGTGTATTTATGCTCACAACTCTCCTGGGAGGTTGGACAGTGCTGGTATCCCCCTTGCACAGGTGGGAACAGGGGCACACAGAGGCTAAGTGACCTAACCCAGGTCACATAGGATGTCTGTAGCAGAAACAGGACTTGAACCCCAGCTCTCCCAAGTCCCACGCTAGTGCTGTGACCAGCAGGCCGTCGCTCCAGAAGCGGCCTGCCTCAGCCCACCTCCCCTCTCCCAGCCTGCCCTTTTCCCCAAGTCAGTTTGTTTGAGGGATAAACAACCTCGTTTTCAGATGCACTGAGACCCTGGATTTCATGGAAGCCCGTCCCAGGGAGCAAAATCCTGGCCCCACTGAAACCAGCAGGAGTTTTGCCCCTGACTTCAATGTGGCCACGCTGTCACCCCAGGTATCCTTAACGAGACAAGCACAAACTAAGGCACCCCAGAGGAGGAGTCGCTTTTGATCTTGGTGGCCTTTGCCTCTCAGCATCTTCGGCTCCCCTCCCATAGGGAGGTAATACGCAGCTCCCATGCGGAGATGGTGGGAGCCTTATTTCATGGGAGAATGCAACACCATGAGACACCCATCTGTGAGGCGACCCCTCCTGCTGGCAGCCCGCCCACTGCTGAAGGGGCCAGGAGCCTTAGACCAACGTCTGCACTGGGCACTGGAGCTGTTCCTGCCACCGCGGCAATTCTGAAGCTACGGCCTGTGCACTTTACAGGAGTCGTCCATGAGGGAGCACAAGCAGCTGCTGCCGAATCACTAAGGTCTCCAGCTCCAGCTCCCCTGAAACTCACTTGACCAGCGCAGCAAGGCAGCTCCTGCACCTTGCCAGGCACAGTACTTCCCCCTCTGGCGCTGCGGGGGCCTGGTGGAAATCAGCCCCATTCCAGACACGGGCGGTGTCTTTGTCAGTATTTTGCGAGTAGGCTGGGGGGCAAGCCCAAGGAGTGCTCCTCCACCGAACACAAGACTTTCCCTACCCCCTCTCTGGGGCCAGAGCCTTGTTATGGGCCCCCGAGTACCAGTCCATCCCCTTACCAGGAAGGTAGTTTTGCCTGCAGGGAGCAGACCAGCCTCCCACCCTGGAGAAGCCTTTCTCCCCACAGCAGCTTGTCTCTCCTCCTCCGCTCCTACCAGAAGAAGGGTTTTTAAAGGTCTTAGGCAGCCCTCAATTGGATTCAGGTGTCCCTAGCTGACCTGAGGTAACCCTTTCTCAGCTGATAGCTCTAAAATGATAAAGGCCCTTTTCCCTAACATACCTGCCTGCCTCCACTCTCTTCCAGCTGTCCAGCCTGACTTTGTCACGTCATCCACTCCTGCCTGTTTCTTGCTGTGCCTCTCCTCAGAGCCCGTGCCAGGTAACAACAGCACCTGCAGCCGTCCCCCTTGCACCTTCTTCCAAGTACCATGGACCCGGCCCCGTCACCAGCCCCTCCGGGAAGCTGGTGGGAGGATTCTGGGGTACATCTGGTCAAGGGAGCCTGCACACAGGGCTCCGGGTTGGAACAAGGCCAAGCCCCCCTGCTTTAGTGGAACGCGTGCTAATCCCCCGAGGCGGCTGCATTCCTTTGTACGCGTCGCAGATGTTAGCTCTTATCCACCTGGCATTAGGAGAAGGAGCTGCTTTGCCACCTGTATTTCATAGCTGGAATGCAACAACTAGAACGGGTATTCAACACTTGTTCTATGGGAGATTTCCAGACAGCTGCCCTGGAACTGGTGCCAGCTTCTTGACCTGTCCTGTATCCACGCCAGACAAAATGGGGACACGGGGGGATTCTCAGCCTCTCTGGAAGGTAAACCTTGGTGACAGGCAGGGCATGACCTGGTCCTGATGGAATAAGCTGAACTGCCTTGTATGAGCCTCACTCCCAGCCTGGAAATCCTTCTGGCCACATAGTGAAGGCTGCTACGGTAACAGTTAAAGAAACCCCAAGAAGGTTCCAAAGAAAGGCTTGAAGGACCAGTCTCAGTCTCTGTCAAGGGCATCTCCTCACCCGAGACAGGCCTGGAAGGAAGGGAGACTGTTCTGAAGAACTGCAGAATGCTGAGGCTATTATGAACTAATGGAGCAGTCTCACGATGTGCATGTTGCTGAGGAACATCTGAGCAACACCTGCCAGGGACAGTCAAGGAACACATAATCCTGCTCTAGTGTTGGGAGGGCCAGACTAGATGACCTCTTGAGGTTCCTTCCTGCTCACATTTCTATGATTTGTCTGAGTGTTCATTCCCTCAGAGCTATCAAAGATAGAGATTACGTTGGATAAAATGCCTCTGCACTGCTGCTCCATATAGCAGGTGTGTCACCTTAAAACCCATCTCTGTGATCCTCAACAATAAACATCAGTCAAGCTGTTGCGTTAGGGGGCCTGGGCGGATGAGGTCTGGGCATAGGTGTGTGTGTGTAAGACAGGGAGAGGTCCCACTCCTGTCTTCTGATCTGTCTTACACAGACTGTTCAGAGACCACCAGTTGCTAAACACCACCAAGTAGTTTATGTACATTGCTCTTCTCACTACTTGTACTGATCCTTTCCCCACAGCATTTACACCATCTGTTCCCCTTCCGGGAAGGGAAGGGATCTCTCCACACAGAGATACTTCTTGGGTCTGGCTTTGCTGGCCCACCTCTCTCCCCAGTACTTCCTGTGCCTTCGTTTACCCTGTGCGCTAACGGGCTAATTAGCTCTTTAGTCCTCCCCAGCCCATTCTAATCTACTAATTAGGCACAGTCAGGTCCACTCTGGAGGAATTAATTGGTGATCAGAATGCTGGCTCAGCTACTGGTTCCCAGCACTCTGTCACAGTGCGGGAGCCAGGAACTCCTGAGTTCCACATCTCAGAGACTCGGTCTGTGATCGTGGGTCAAGATAGTCTGATGGAAAAAATCAGCACTATACGAAATCACTACAGCACATATTACATGGATTCAAACCTGGCTGACCGATAGACCTCAAAAAATAATTGTAAATTGGGAAATCACCAGCAAAAGGGATGTTTCTAGCGTGGTCCTGCAGGGATCTGTTTGCAGCCCAATGCTTTTCAATATATTTATCAATGATCTGGGAAAAAATATAAAATCATTGGTGGCAAAGTTTGAAGATGATACACCAATTGGCAGAGGGGTAAATAATAAGGAGGACCAGACAGCTATACAGAGCCATCTGGATGCCTTGCTAAGCTGAGCCCATTGAATGACATGTGGTTTAATGCAGCCAAGTGCCAGGGCATACATTTAAGAGTGAAGAATGTAGGTCACACTTCCAGTATGAGGGACTGTGACCTGGAAAGATGTGATTTTGAAAAAGACTTAAGAGCCATGGTGGATCATAGAATATCTGGGTTGGAAGGGACCTCAGGAGGTCATCTAGTCCAACCCCCTGCTCAAGGCAGGACCAATCCCCAGACAGATTTTTATCCCAGTTTCCTAAATGGCCCCCTCAAGGATTGAACTCACAACCCTGGGTTTAGCAGGCTAATGCTCAAACCACTGAGCTATCCCTCCTGAGGTCCCAGTGCAACACTGTGGCTAAGAGGGCTAATGTGATCCTTGGATAGCTCAACAGCAGTCGAAATGGATAGATCCCTCTATGTAATGTGTTGGGGAGATCTTTATAGAAACAATGTGCCCACACGTCAAAGAGGATGTCAATGAATTAAAAAGAGCTTAGTAAAGACCTACAAAAAGGTTTCACACTCTGGAAAAAATGTCTTCCAGTGGCCAGCTTAGGAAAGTCCATCTCTTTAGCTTAGCTCTTTAGAAAGGTAAGATGTGACTTGATCAAAGTACCTTCACAGGGAAAAGATTTCTGATAGCAGACTGCTCTTTTATCTATCAGACAAAGGCATCACACGATCCAATGGCTGGAAGCTGAAGCTAGAGTCAGGCTTAGACATAAGGCACACATTTTTATCAGTGAAAACAATCAATCACTTGAACAAATTGTCCCGAGGGAGGTGGTGGATTCTCCATCACTTGAAGCCTTTAAAGCAAGGCTGGATGTTGTCCTACAACACATGGATCTGCTCCAAAGTTATGGGTTTGATGCAGGAACGTCTTCATGGCCAATGTGGTGCCACAGCTATGGCACCATTTACACGACTTGTCCTCACGCGTAAAGCTTACAGGGTGAACAGGCCAGGTTAGCGGTGGAACCCGTCCTGAGACAGGAAATCGATGGCATCCACTTCAGTTTTGTCTCTCTGCTGGAGAAGGAGATTGCTGCTTCCCTGTTGGCCCCTCGTTCCTAGGGATCATTTCACCTTGCAGCCTGATCCCAAAGCCACTGAGGTCTATAGAAATACCTGTTAGCATCAGTGCACTTAGGATCGGGGTCCTTACTCCTCGGCCAAAGAATTGCTGAGGCAGGCTCCATCACCATGAACTTACAGCATGTCTACTGACATCATCGGCCCTGATAGCCCATCTCCCCCTTTTATATCCCAAGTTTGCAGAGGTATACAGGTCAGTTCTAGGAAGCTGTAGGCCATATCCTCAGCTGGTATAAAGAGGAGTCACTCTACTTCAACACTGTATTGGAGACCATGTGGCCTACTAGACAAAGCCCGGGAGTGGGGCTCAGGAGGCTGGGTTGCATTCCTCGCTCTGCCATTGGCCTTCTGGGTGACCTTGGGCAAGTCACTTCCCTCCCTGTGCCTCAGTTTCATCATCTGTAAAATGGGGTAAAATCCAGATAAGCATGGCTCAGGATAACTGCGGGAGAACAATCCTGCCCAAGCTAGGTACTCGGGCTGCTACCCTGAATCGTGTCACTACAGCTATGCTGCTGTTTCAAGGCGCTAACTCAACCAGATCTGGCACATGTATCTCTACTCATGCGGTGGAAGCACCTCTCCCAGCTGCCATGTAGACATGCCCTTGGTCTCTGTGCCTTCATTCCCCCATCTGTGAAATGGGGATAATCGTGCTGCCCTGCCCAGGCTGGGAGGCAAGGCTCCAGGAATGCTTGTGAGGGACTCAAATCCTGTCCTATACGTAGATAGATGGGAATGACCACGAGGAGCTCACAGGCCAAATGTGACTTCTCCCATGTCAGCAGGGGCTGCTCTTCTCTTTGAAATAGGGTGGCTGTTCTCAGTACTGATCTAGATACCGCTGGGATGGTGCTGTAAGTCTCTGCGAGAGAGATGGAGTAGGCAGTGTGGTCTGCTGCCATTGCAGGTCCCAGGATGCCGTGCTCCCTTTGGATTTAAACACTGCATGCTGGGAGATGAAGCTGAACAGGAGGGCAGCTGGTATCTCTGCCATTGTATGCAAATTAGATACAGCCCTGGGACTCTTGGAACTAGCTTGTCTCTCTCTACTTGCATGCTCACAGATGTACCCTGTGTAACTCACCTCAGGCATTTGGCAGCACCTCAGTCTCTCTTGTTCTCTGATAATCGTTTAGTCCAATGGACCCAACAGAAGGGTGTGTGGGTGAATTTCAGTGGACTGTGACATACAGGAGCACAAACCAGATGATCTAACAGTCCCCTCTGGCCTTAAACTCTGTGAAAGTTGCCCAAGATCACCGAGGAAGTCCGGGGCTGAGCTAGGAATCGAACCCACCTCTGTGACGCTCTAGCCCGACAACGGACTCACTGGCCCATCCTTCCTACGTCCTGCATTAGGTGCAGTATTTAACGATGTTAGCTGCAGATATTCCACAGCGATGAACAAACGGTCCAGTCAGGGAGGCGATGAGAACAATACGTGGGGATACAGACCACATCGGCTAGTGACGGCTGCAGGGAAGAGGGGGCAAAGTGGGACCAGCAGCCAAAGTTGCAGTTCTTTGACTCGGCATTCACCAGAAACAAACCCACAGAAAATAACCCCCAATAGACTATTCCTTTCCCAGGTGACGGGCCAGAAACACATCCCCCCGCCCACGTTCCCTTTATAGGCAGTGCTCAGAGACTCACTTCTCAACATCCATTTAGCCAAGCCAACAAAGGCAGTGTGCGCTGGCAGCCCCCACTCTGCTCCAATGTCTAGAGGACTTTGGCGGAGCAGCTGCTGTCTGGTAAGCTCCTCAGCCGGATACTGTCACTGGGGCAGCCCATACTGAAATCTACCTCTTCGAGACGGCGGGCATGATGGTTTTCTAAGTCCGATGGATCCTTCTCTCTGCCCTGTCGCTAATGAGGAGGCTCAGCACTGGGGTGTCGTGGGGTGAGGGGCACTTGCCAGGTGATGATGTAGGGGGAAAGGAAGGCCTAGCGTGAAAGCCAACTTGTGCTTCTTAACAAAAAGAAACAGCGGCCAGACCCTCCATCGGCGCCAGATGGTCTAGTGTTCAGCAGCCGTCAATAGCACCAGGTTTGCCAACATGCCCAGCACTCAGCAGCTCCCATTGGGGCACTTCCCGGTTGACTTTCCAAAGAGCCCAGTGCCCAACAGACCAAGCTCTTGAAAACCCGCCGCCTTCATCTGGGTGCCTCCCAGGTGGTGAGGCTGTTTCAGAAAGCTGGCTTGGAGAGCGGGTGCTGAGCCCTTTTTGAGACTCTGGCCTTTACTGGTCCTGCCTAGAGCAGGAAAGCAGGTTTGCAGTCAGGGTTAACCCTTGCTCCCCAAGAGATCTGCCCACAGCTCGCACACAACTTTTCAAACACCTCAATGAGCCCCACGACCAGAGTAAGCCGGTACGGTGTACCGGCAAGAGCCAGTACACCGTGCCGGACCGCACTGGCTTCTGCGGCGGGGATTTAAAGGGCTCTGGGCTCCCCACCACAGCGGGCAGCCCAGAGCCCTTTGAATCCCGCCCGTGGCTCGGGTGGCTGGGCTGGGGCCGGATTTAAAGGGCTCTGGGCTGCCACGGCTGCGGTCAGTCCAGAGCCCTTTAACCCTCACACCCCCCACCGCCGCGGCTCCGGCGGCCAGGCTGGGGCCGGATTTAAAGGGCTCTGGGCTGCTGTGGCTGCGGTCAGCCCAGAGCCCTTCAAATCCCGCCCACAGCTCCGGCAGCTGGAGCTGCGGTGGGGATTTAAAGGGTCCGGAGCTCGGCGGCGGACGGAGTCCCGGGCTCCTTAATTTGCCCCTGAACCCCTGGGGCTCCCAGCCACCTCTGCAGCTGGGAGCCCCGGGTTGATTTAAAGGCCCTGGGTCTCCCAGCCACAGCCGGTGCCCCAGGGCCTTTAAATCTTGAGAGGCCCCGCCTCTTCTGGATGAGGCCACGCCCCTTCAGGACTCCGGCAGTACCGGTAAGTCCTGTAAATTACTTTCACCCCCGCCCACGATTTCCCTCCACCACGCAGCAGCAATGCAAGTTTCCCCAGAGCCCCGGGGATGGGAACAGCTGTTGATAGGTGGGACACTGCACCCTTCCCCCGCCCACCTCACTGACGGTGGAAGTACCAAACACTCAGCACAAGGTAACAGCTTTCAGATGCCCATCACCGAGCCATCCAACCCCCTCTGCTCTTTCAATCAAAGGTCAGGTTCAGCCTGTCAGCTGCGGGGTGATCTCTCCATGAGGAGGGACAGCCCCAGTGCAGGGACAGTCTAGGCCAGGGGTGGCCAAACTGTGGCTTGCAGAGCTCTCCACCTACCAGATTGGGGCTGGGGCGGGGGAGCTCAGGACCTCTGGTGGGGTAGAGGTTTCCACCCAGCGGGGAGGGGGGCGGTCTCGGGGCTCTCACCTGCTGAGGCTTGGGGCTTCAGCAGAAGTGGGGCTGAAGCCCCGAATCTCAGCAGATGCCTCCTGCGGGACTGAAGCCCTGAGTCCCGTCAGGCGCGCCCCGGCTCTTGAACTTCTGAAGATTGCAGCTCGGAGAATCAGTAAGTTTGGCCACCCCCGATCTAAGCCCAGGCAGCAGCCTGAATCTTGCATCTCCTCCATCCCCTCCTGCTCCTTTCCCTTTGCCTCAGCGCAACTCCTATCCCCTCCCTTTGGACCCAGCCCTGGTCCTGTCGGACTCACGGGACATTCTGCCATTGACTCTGAGAGGCCAAAGTTCTGGCTCTTCGTCTACACGGCACATTCCCGACTGGCGAACGGAGTCCGTGTCCCAGCCAGCAGTCTCTCCTGATGAGGCAGCTTCTAATGTCTGGAGCCAAGCAGGAGGTGTCCCCGAGTATAGAACGGCTGCTGCGTTTGCCCAATCCCTGTGCGACTAGCCTGTTACTTTGCAGCATGAGGCCTGTATCACCGCTGCCAGACTGTGCTGAGTTAGACAGGGCCAGAGGGTTTGCCCTTAAGGAGTGCCTCTCTCCCTGCCATTAGCCACTGCAACACAATGCGCAGCGGCTGTCGCAAAAGCAAACAGGATGTTAGGAATCATCAACACTCACACTGGCAAGCGGGCTGGTTTGATTGGGAGGGGGCTAGTGGTTCTGTCCACATTTACTGACCTCCAGAACCCCCTTCTATTTCCTCTGGCTTCTCTTGATGGGGAGGATGGGCTGGGGCACAAGATGGCCCGAGAGGTGAGTGGCTATCGATCCGTTCATCTTTCACAGAAGGTTTTTATAAACAACATACAAGTGCCCAGAACTTGAGACTGGCAATTCAAAGGAAAAATGGAGTAGGCAAGTTAGCCAATTCCTGAGCTACACTAGCAACAGTAATGCAGAGCCACTCTGCAGGGCCTACTCGACTTACTGACGGAGGCAGGAGAGCAAAGGAGATAAATGCTCACAAATATTCCCTTTCAAACTGCAGCCGGCTGGCGAAGGAAAGGAGGCTGGAGCAGGCAGGGCCAGACCCTGCTCTTGGCACGGTTGTAAAATCAGAAGCGAGTGCCCTGAATTCAATAGTGGCACTGTGAGATTAGAGTCAGACGCCCTGGAATTACTCCAGAATCAAAGTGGTGGAAATGAGAGCAGCATATGGTGAAGGAACCAAGGGCCCAGATATTAAATCATCATCAAGCCTCAAGAAGAGAAAGAAAGAAAGAAAGAAAAGTCTCCTGCTGAACGCAGCTCGCAGGAAATTCTTGGAATGTTTTGCCACTTTAAGAGCCTGGCCTGTTTTTAGGGAAGTTTAAAATATGACAATGTTATTTTTAGAATCATTCTTTGCAAACACCTTTTAATACTTCTTTTAAGATTTTTTTTTTGGGGGGGATTAATGGGAAACTGCATTCCCGTCTGCTCAGTCTTTTATCTCTCCCCTTCCACATTCTTTCACTCCAGAATGTGTTACGGAGCTGCCTGCTTCCCAGAAAGGTCAAAATCCTCCCGAAGAAACGGAATTAGTTCTTTAAAATGAAGTTTAATAGATTTTCATGGCTACCCGGGGGGGGGGGGGGATTTGATTCCATTCATCTGATCCTGCCAAGAGATTGTGAAACTGAATTGCAAAAGCCATTAATGTGCAGCCACACAACTGGCACTTAAAAAACATCCTCGGGCAGGAGGAGGGCAGGAAGAGGCCTGAAGTTGTACTATATCGTCAGTGGAAACCCCAGCATAGACAAGGCCCCGGCACCCACCTGAAGTTTGCCTGTAGATAACTCAGTGGGTTCACTCCAGTGTTTGCCTTCATTAGGGCTCTGGTTGTTGCAGTCACAAGAGTGGAACCCGGGATAGCACCAGTGGGCGATTTTGGCAGTACTGGCCTAGTGCAGACAGGCCTTCTGCCTGGCAGTTCTGGGCTGGTCCCAGTTTTTTGCTAGCAGCCCTCCTGGCATGGGAATGGAGTTACTGGGAGAGCAGCAGGGCTGGTGCTGTGAAAGATGGTTCTAGCTCCTTCTTCTCCTCGGTCATGCAACTGCCCCCTTGTGGTGTTTAGCTGTTGCTTGTGATTATTAGAACTGGGAGCACTGGCTGTTGGGAGTCTGAAAGGACAGGAAACAGGAAGGAGGGGGGAGGAGTTGAGGAGACAGTGAGAGTTACAGAGGGTGCAGCAGCAGCTTGGTAAAGAGGTTTCCACTTTAAAAATAAAGTCCTGTTGAAGTTTGTTAGTACCTTGCCTGGTTGACACAACACCCCTCTGCCCCCCATGCACACACCAGTTACCTCCTTCTGTGGGCTGCAGCAGGGAGGGTCATGCCGACACAGCGAAAGCCATTCAATGTGACTAATTCTGGTAGACGCTTCTGTGGCCAGGATCTGGACATGAATACAGACAACAGCCCTCGATAGCTCATCTCCTGTGCCACATTGACAGAGGGCCCGTCACCGCCACCCCACTCCTCTCTTAACACCGATCAAAAGCCAACCATGCTGCCGATCCTTTCCAGTGACTTCTCTGGGCTTTGGGTCGGGCCAGTGGGCTTCACAGGCCTGGGAACGTAAGACAGGAGCCTTTTGTTGTGCTTAGTGGAACACCGCAGCACCGAGGCCCACTAGCAAAGGCCCAGTGCTTCGGCAGAAGGCGCCGACCCCACATAACGCCCTTCACTGTGCATTACCAGCCAACGGGAGAGATTTCTTCCTGACCCCAACTGATGGGGCACTTACGCCCTGAAGCGTTGGCCTTGGTAGCCTTTGTCACACTGCTGCCAGCTGATGTCTAATCCCGTTCTGAACTTTACTACACTGTGTGCTGGCATCCCGAAGAGAGACGACGGCCCCAATGCCGGCACCCTGCCTCAACGGCCGCAGGAAGCAGAGCTGGGCCCCGAGCTGCAGCGTCTGAAACTGAGAAACAGACTGAGACCCTCTTTACACTGGGGCAGACCCAGGTTAAACAAGGCCAGTTTCAACCTGCTTTCCCAGCAATTCAGCAGGGAGGGTTTGGACACAGTTTGCCAGGGTGGGTGAGCCAGGAGCATTTAAAAACAGTGTCTGAAAGCCATGCTGGACACGAGAGAGGGGCCTTCTGTAGCAGCACCTAAAGGAGCGCGCGCCACATTATCCGGGACCTGGTGATTGCTAGACTAGTGGCTCTGAAAACTAAGTAGGGACCCAAGCGGTTTGAAGGCCAAGGGTGACCTAGGTTAGCATGGGACCCGGCGGGCTCTACACCCAAACACTCCCAGTGCAGACCCCAGTAGTCTAGGCTCTCTCAGTTAGGGAGCAACCCCGTGGCCCCATGTGTAGCAGGCTAGGTAGAGACCAAGCTTTTCATTGGATTGTTCATGTCCATGCCCCTCAGACAAACGGTGTTTCACTTGCCTGACCTGCTGGTGCTCACACAGAGCGCAGACAGGCCCAGGCAGCAGGGCGGGGATCTGGGCAAAGCCGTGTCTGTTATGCCCCTAATAGCTTGAGCCCTCGGTCCCAAAGCCAAGCTCTGAACTTGCATACGCTCTTGTGCGTTCTCTGGCTTGAGGGTAACCAGAAGGACTCAGCCTCCAGCTCTCCTTTCACTCCACCCTGAATGAGCTTCACCACAAATTGCTCCTTAGGAAAGCAGGGAAAGAAGGAAATAAACCCTTCAAATGAAAGAAAACCTGCCAGAGCAGCAGCCGTATTACCAGAGTCCTTCAACATAATTCCCCTCACCCCAAATGACCTGTTGGGCACGAAGCACCAGCCAAGCGCGTGGAGTGCTCTGGGAGCCGAGGCGTGGGCAGAGTGCAGCGCGCTGACAAGGGAGGGACACACACAGCAGTCGAATGCCCCCGCCACCCACCCTACAAACATTTGCATTTACAGCCATGCTGCTCTCAGGGGAAGCAAAGCAACAGGTATCATGACACATTTCCGTGGGGACTCAGGGCAGTTTTAAGCAGCGGTTTCTGGGTTTCTCTGACCCCCAGGTTGGCCGGCATTCCAGCATTCCAGAGCTACGGTCGCCGTCTCCTTGAACGGTCACTTCAATTCAGGGTTTGGCATCAGAGAAGGCTTTGCAGAAGGTCACATTACCAGAGGATCGGGGTTAATACCTGCATCTGATTTACTGCTGGCAGGAACAAAGCCCCTTTGAGACACTGCCCAGAGCATTATCAGTGGGTAGCCCTGCCCACACACACAGAGCAGGGTGTTGTTTATTGCAATCCATCAGCTGGTGGCTAGAAAACACTAGGCTATGGCTTGGAACTCCTAGCCCAAGCAGCTGCAACGATGCCTTGTCTCTTCACTGGGATAAGGGACTGGGCCAAATTCTGCTCTCAGATCTGCACATTCAAGCTCCACTGAATCACAGGGGGTGGCGGACACTTCCGTCTGTGTGCCAGCACACCTCTGAATAACCTGCCATTAGGGAATATCCTGGGGATGGTTTATACCCCTATAAAGGACATGGCATTCCCCCTCCTCTACAGCTTCAAAGCCTGGCATGACTGATCAGTCCTTCGGGGAAAGGCAAGTCCCAGTTCCATGCAGTTTCCTGCATCGGGGCCTTTCAGATGCAGCTGTTACAAGCCCAGGTCCAGTCTACTCTAGATGAAGCACCTGGCTCTGAGGAATGGGGGGCCAGCAGCCTTCCCCTCACTCACAGCCCCTGCACAGGGGCAGGCTACAATTTCAGTCTCTGCACTGGCTGTTTCTAAAACCCCATACGCCAGCCCTACAGCAAGGGCTTCTGGGAAGAGTCGATGCTGCCTCCAGTGTCCTCAGCCCGTATTTGCCCTCTGAACTGTTGTACACCGAGACAGATGCCGGCTGTCCAGATGCCACCTCCAGAGGTGGCTGCAGTTTAGAGGCAAGGCAATTTCTGTTTGGTACATGCTGTGGGATCCTTCAGGTAGGGTTTGCACAGCACTACAAAATACTACGGTGTTGCAATGGACGGGTCAAGACCTGGTTGGGGACAGGTGGCCTAACTTGGTGACATTACTCGCTAAGTGGAACAGAATTACCGGATACTTAATGTACAGCCAGGTAGGGAGACGGTATTTATGTGGTCCACCACTGTAGCATCTAAGCACCTCAAACGCCAATTAGCTTGTCCAACTGCTTTCTCCCGAAAACACTCTGCCTGTTTGTTTATGCTTGTGGTCCCTGCTCAGAAGACATGAGGGATAAATCTAGCTGAGTACTGGGTTTTTCTCTTTTCTTTGACACCCTGCTGGGGAGACCCACATCTTCTCCCTTCTTCAAATAGGAAAAAAAAAAATAAAAAAAAATCAAGCCAACCACCCAGCCCTTACAAATGCCAGAGTGAAGACAATAAATTGGCAACATGCTGTAACCACTCAGATCCGTCCAACCTTCTCCAAACGCCAGATTTTCAACTCCAAACCCACAATCAGCTCCGTGACCGCAGAGATGTCTTCTTCCATCTGAATCGGACTGTTTGGTATTAATGGTGGGGACTGGCAGTATTTTAATCACAGCATGTGGTTAATGCAGAAAGAGAGAAAGACCATACAGCAAGGTTATTAGATGAAAATGAGATGGAAGTGAGTCCAATCTCGGATTCTATTCCCACTTCTAGCCGAGATTCATTGTTCGACCCTTAGTCTCTCCGTGCCTCTGGAAAATGGGGATAATTACTAAGACCACAGTTTTTTCATGGAGGTCGCGAAAGTCATGGAATACATGACTTCCAGCGACCCCCGTGATTTCAGCCCATGGTGGCTAGAAGCTGCAGGATCCCCCTCACCGTCTGGGAGCTGTTGGGTACCCCGGCCCCTGGTGGGAGTACCCCACAGCTCCCAGCCACTGCAGGTGGCAGGGGGGACCCTGGAGCTCCATGGATCCCCGGAGCTCCCAGCCGCAGGCAGTGGGGGCCCCCGGAGCTCCCAGCCGCCGCAGGCAGTGGGGGCCCCCGGAGCTCCCAGCCACCGCAGGCAGTGGGGGCCCCCGGAGCTCCAAGTGGGCCCTCCACAGCTGCCTAGCTGCTGCAAGAACTGTGCGGACCCCCCAGCTGAGCCTCCCATTTTGGCATAGATATTTTTAGTAAAAGTCACAGACAGGTCACAGGCTTCTGTGAATTTTTCTTTATTGCCCGTGACCTGTCTGTAACTTTTACTAAAAATATCTATGCCAAAATCTTAGCCTTAATAATTACACCTACCCACTGGGGTGTTGAGAGGAGCGACTCAAAGGAGGAGTGATGTGATTGCAGCGACAGCGGAGAGAGACCATTTTGGATGGACTCCAGCAGAGGGGAGAATGTTAGCGACCCAGGACCAGAAAAGAGAAGACCGCAGTAGTAGAGATGGGAAATGGTTAGGACACGGGCAAGCAGTCGGGCTTTCAGGACAGAAAGGAGGGTCTGGATTAGGAGTGGTGTGGACGGAAAAGATACAGGGCGTGGTCACAACTAGGAGCGAGGATGGGAAGAGGAGAGAACTTGTAGGTGATGGGCATGGGTAAGAGAGAAGAGCAGGGTTGTCCACGCTAATGGATTAGAGGTAGTTTGGGAGGAAAGAGGAGCTCAGTTTTGGCTGCACTGAGTTGGAGAGACAGCATGATAGCACATCACACTGTGAACCAGGAGATCTGAGCTCTAATCCCTGCCACCGACTGGCTGTGTGACATTGGGTGACTCGCTTTCCTGCTCTGTGCCTCGGTTTCCCCTCCCACCCTTTGTCTGTTTAAAGTGTGAGCTCTTCAGCTTACTCTGTGTTGACAGAGTGCAATGGAGCCCACAGTGACCCGGGACTTGCCCAAGGTCACACAGGGAGTCTGTGGCAGAGCAAGGAAGTAACCGCAGGTTTCCCCAGAGCCTTAACCTTCCTCAGGACCAGGCCTCCCTTAAAGAGTTTGAGCTGCTGAGCACCCTCCACATCCACCGTCTCCCATGGAAGCAAAGGGCAGTCAGCCTCCCCAAGGAGCGGCCCCTCAACGGCTGATCCATTCACGCAGCATACGGAAAGCCTCTCTTACAGGGCAACTGCTGTTGTGCAGAGTGCAACTGAAGATGCCAAAGCTGGCAGCAGAAATTGCCTTTTTAAGCTAGTAAGGGGAGACGAGAACATTGTTTCCAGAGGTCCTAACAATAAAAACAAACAGTGCCGTTGGTTTTGCTCAGCTTCCCAGCTGTACATTTAAGAAAAACCCAGGAGGCTAGTTCTCCAGTCTGCTGCCACACTGCTATGATGACAGTGTAACTCCATTGAAGGCAATGATCCCGGTGTAACAGAGAGAAGAATTGTGCCCCTGACATTTAAAATCCAAAGGACTTTCCTCCCTGTACACTGCAATAAAAACAAAAGGACAGATCACAGCCAGAGCTCTAGAGGCCTCCGCTATATCCCAGGAACCACAGGCCGAAACTGCCAAAGCATTTCCACAGAGGAGCACAACAAGCTTTGCAGGCACACAAACGGTTCCGATTCTTGACCTCCTCGCTCGGCAAAGGGAGTCCTGCCTCGATGGGAGCTGCCTCCGTCAATTCCAACCCGCCGCAACCCAGTAACTCACGCTGGCTCCCCGCTTTGCACGGACTGAAGGACACTTCCACCTCAGTGGCAAACCACAAGGTGACTACAGCAGTGACGCAACAGAATGGGCGAATATGGGGACACTGCAAAACAGAGCCATGCGAGACATGCAGCCATGCGCATGTAACTTACAAAGATGTGCAGCCACATTCCCCCCCATTTCTCTACAAACTGCGCCCTCTTCCCCCATGTTATTGGCTTCCCACTGACTTTAGGATTCAGTTCAAATCTTCCTCCTCGGTTTTAGAACCCTCCAATCTCTCTTACAGTGTCAGTGTGGTCTAGTGACTAGGGCACCAGACCGGGCCTCTGCAAACCCAGAATCTATTCCCAGTTCTGCCGCTGACCCGCTGTGTGACCTTGGGAAAGTTATTTAGGACCAAAATTTTCCAAAAATGGTGGATGGTTTCTGAGTGGCTGATGTTGGCCAACAAAGACCACTGGCCCCTCCTGAAAACATTAGCCTTTGTTATCTGTGATCCTCACCTGCAAAATGGGGTGATCATATTAACCCAGCTTCGGAGAGTGCCTTGAAATTGACAGTTGAAAGCTACTAATCGAGGGTTAAGTATTACCAAAATTGTCACACGGGCCTTTTCTCTCATCTGTTCCTCCGCACAACCTCACCATGGTCAATGCTGGATGAAGGATGGGAGTTTTTCTAAGAGATGCTCTGGTTCAAACAGGACTTAAGTCAGGGAAGTTCCATAGCCTGTGTTATGCAGGAGGTCAGATTAGATAATCCTGATGGTCCCTTCTG
This sequence comes from Mauremys mutica, assembly GCF_020497125.1. Lineage (NCBI taxonomy): Eukaryota > Metazoa > Chordata > Testudines > Geoemydidae > Mauremys > Mauremys mutica. The sequence continues at coordinate 352,547,149 of NC_059072.1, read as the reverse complement.
GCTTCGGAATTTATGAAGCTATGATGCAAGAGCTTTCTCTTCTGCAATTCTTAACACCTTGCCCAGTCTCCATAGATCTCTGCACCTCAGTGACTCTCCATCTGTTTGCAAACCTCATCTGAAAACAAGTCTCCTCCCTCTCTAGCCAGCTCTCTTCCATCTCTCTCCCCTCACTGCTGGTAAGCACTGTCAGGTGCTTCGGTCCATGGTTTGTGGGAGAGATGCTGCATAAAATAACAATGCTGTTCGACCAAACCAGATCAGCCCCAGGGATCTTTTGAAAACAGGCATTTTCGAGCATCAGTGATACAACTCAACTACAAAAGTAGGAAGGAGATTGCCTTGGAGACTACAGTCAAAACAGCTACAACTCTGGAGGGAGGCAGTTAGCTGTTCAGATTCCTAATGAGGGTTTGTTCTCGGGTCAGAGTAATCTAGGAAAGGCACCCAGGTAAAATCAAAGAGCAAAATTCACCCTCCGTTGATGCCCACTGATATATGCTTTTTCTGTTAAGCAGAGCAATGCAACACGTTCACAACCCAAGCCAGGAGGAAAACTCAGCTCCTTTTGGGTTTTGTACCAAACCTCGGCCGCAGAATGCCCTTTTCCACAGAATAACTTACCTAACAGATCATTTTTTCTGGTCTCTGCCCAGCTCTACTGAACACAGTCCACCAAGTCATTGAAAATCCAGGCTGGAGAGGATTTTTTGTTTTAAACACAAAACAAGGTAAATTTTCAACATTTTGCCTGGATTTCTGAGAACGGACATACTGTCTCAGACCAATAGTTCCTCTGACCAGTATCCTGTCTTCTGACAGTGCACAGTGCCAGATGCTTCAGAGGGAACGAACAGAACACGGCAATTATCAAATGATCCAACCCCTGTTGTCCAGTCCCAGAGGATGGGGCTGCAAACCTGATCATCTTGGCTAATAGCCACTGATGGACATATCCTTCATGAACTTATCTCATTCTTTTGGCCTTCACAACATGCCATTTATTCTTTTGGCCTTCACAACATCCCCTGACAACGAGTTCCACAGGTTGACCGTGCATTGTGTGAAGTACTTACTTATGTTTGTTTTTAACCCGCTGCCTATTAATTTCATTGGGTGACACCTGGTCCTTGTGTTACATTTCCTTATTCACTTTCTCCACATCCATTCATGACTTCACAGACTCTGTCATATCCCCCCTTAGTCGTCTTTTTTCTATCCCCTTCCTAATGATTCCTAACATCCTGTTTGCTTTTTCGACTACCGCTGCACATTGAGCAGCTGTCTTCAGAGAACTATCCCCAATGACTCCAAGATCTCTCACAGGCCTGTAATTGCCAAGATCATCTCTGGAGCCTTTTTAAAAAGTCAGTGTCATATTAGCTATCCATCAGTCATATAGTACAGTACAGAGGCTGATTTAAGTGATAGGTTACATACCACAGTTAGTAGTTCTGCAATTTCATATCTGAGTTCTTTCAGAACTCTTGGGTGAATTCCATCTGGTTCTGGTGACTTGTTACTCTTTAATTGATCAATTTGTTCCAAAACCTCCTCTATGCACACCTCAGTCTGGGACAGACCTAAAAAGAACGGCTCCGGTGTGTGAATCTCCCTCACATCTGCTGTACTGAAGACCAATGCAAAGACTACATTTAGCTTCTGCGCAATGGCCTTGTCTTCCTTGAGTGCTCCTTTAGCACCTGGATCACCCATTGGCCCCACTGATTGTTTGGCAGGCTTCCTGCTCCTGATGCATTTCAAATTTCTTTTGTTAATTTTTGTGTCTTTTGCTAGTTGCTCTTCAGATTCTTTTTTGGCCTGCCTAATTATACGTTTACACTTGACTTGCCAGAGTTTATGCTCTTTTCTATTTTCCTCCACAGGATTTGAGTGCCAGTTTTTAAAGCGTGTCTTTCTGTCTCTAACCACTTCTTTTACTCTGGTGTTTAGCCACGGTGGCATTTTTATGGTCCTCTTACTGTTTCTTCTTTATTTGTGTTATTCATTTAGTTTGCGCCTCTATTACGGTGTTTTTAAAAAATTCCCATGCAGCTTGCAAGCATTTCACACTTGGACTGTTCCTTTTAATTTCTGTTTAACTAGCCTCCTCATTTTGGGGTAGTTTTTCTTTTTGAAGTTAAATGCTGGTATGGTGGATTTCTTTGGGATTTCTCCCCCCTATAAGGGTGTTAAATTTAATTATATTACTGTTGCTATTACTGAGCGGTTCTGCTATAGTCACCTCTTGGATCCAATCCTGTGCACTACTTAGGACTAAAGGAAAAATTGCTTCGACACTTGTGGGTTCCAAAACTAGCTGCCCCAAGAAGCATTCATTAATGGTGTCTAGAAATTTGAGCTGTGGATCCCTGAGCATTTCACAATCACAGTCACCATCCTGGTCAGGGGGACGGTAGTATATTCCTACTGCTATGTTCTTATTATTCAAGCATGGAATTTCTATCCAGACAGAGTCTATGGTACTGTTTGATGCATTTAGGATTTTTATATACACCTCTACCCCGATATAACGCTGTCCTTGGAAATCTTACTGCGTTATAGGTGAAACCGTGTTATATCGAACTTGCTTTGATCCACCGGAGTGCGCAGCCCCGCCCCTCCGGAGCGCTGCTTTACCGCGTTATATCCGAATTCGTGTTATATTGGGTTGCGTTATATCGGGGTAGAGGTGTATTGGCTCTCCGCTTTCTTTCACATATAGTGCCACTCCCCCACCAGCACAACCTACTCTGTCTTCCTATATATTTTGTACCCTGGTATTACAGAGTCCCATTGTTTATCATCGTTCCACCAAGTTTCTGTGATGCCTGTTACATCAATATCCTCATTTAATACCAGGCACTCAAATTCACCCATCTTAGCATTTAGACTTCTGGCATTTGTGTACAAGCACTTAGAAAATTTGTCAATATTTAGTTATCTGCCTTCATGTGTTGTAATTGAACGGGATTCTTTTTTGTTTGACTGTTTCCCTACAGCTCCTCCCTGTACTTTATCCACTCCTCTTTACTAGGCTATCGAGCATCCCCTTTAATGAATCCTCCCCTATGCCATGCATGTGTCTGCCCGAACTGTGTGCTCCTCTGCACCTATCGGCTTTCCTCCTGCCCGTAGTTTACAAACTCCTCTACAACCTTTTTCATTTTACATGGAAGGTTTGTCAAAACCCAAAGGGCTGCAGCACCCAAATCCATGGAGCGTTTCATATGAGCCTAAGATCGAAGACCACTGAGTTTTGAACAGATTTACTTGTAAGTCCCTTCTACCTGATCTTGTATTTGCCATAGTGTCACCATTTAACCCTTGGTGGCTCTGTGACAATCCTTCATTATTCGGAGTATGGTCGTGCTTCGAGGCCCCACCCAAAACCAGGGCCTCATTATGCCAGGCGCTGCACAGAGCGTAATGGAAAGCCCCTGCCTCAAAGAGCTTCCAATCTAAACGAAGGGTGGGAGAAAGGAGAGATGATTATCCCCATTGTACAGATGGGGAAATGAAGCACAGAGAGACAAAGTGACTTGCCCAAGTCACATAAGAAGCCGCTGGCAATGCTGTGGACTGGACCCAGAGTCATAAGAACGGCCATACTGGGTCAGACCAAAGGTACAGCTAGTCCAGTATCCTGCCTTCTGAGAGTGGCCAATGCCAGGTGCTTCAGAGAGAATGAACAGAACAAGGCGATCATCAAGTGATCCAATAGCGAGTCACTATATCCCCTTACTAGCCCATCCTTCCTTTCTGGTCCTTCGCCATGATTTCATCACAGTCACTTTGCCTAGACGCTGCACAACAGCTGTTCCTTAACGACAGCGGGAGCTGTGTACTCCAGGATTAAAGACGTGTTGAATTGATGGGGGGCGGGGAGGTAGTTCACGTGTGGCTGCTCTAACATGGGGATTGCAGGCCCTAGATTTGTACTGTGTGAAGCTCAGCAAATTCTGGCTGCTGGCTGCACAGTCAGACCGACAGAGTGCGGCCCCGTTTGCCTTCTGCAGACAACTGTGCGCGCTAAGCACATTTTAATTGTTTTAAACACTAAGCACATTAAGCCGGTTTTCAACTCAATTGTCGCTAAACCCGATTATAACACCATACGACGGTGCCAAACAAAAAAGCCAGGTTAAAAATGGCTCTCGGGCCAACATATCCAGACCTGAATCTCCACCGAACCCCAATTTGAGCTGTTTACAATGTCCTCCCCGTTTGTAGCACGAGGGGTTCTCCAAACAAGACGCACAAGCAAAGAAAGGGTTCTGTTCTCTCTCTCTCTGCCTTGAGAGGGGAATCCGAGGAAAAGAAAGGCAAATGTGGCCTGTCTCTTAGGCAGTCTTTTGGGACGCCCCTTTGAGGATTGGCTTATCAGCTGGTATAGTGTCTTTAATCAGGATCTGGATCTGTTTCCAGCCCCTCTTCTTGGCCCACCCTGCTTTGTACCTGGTCCATGCAGCCTCAGGGGTTTGCAACCGTCTCCCTCTTTGCTGATTTGTCTCCACGGTCAGCAGTCTTCTCCCTAGTCAGCACCCCAGGCTGTGGCAGACTTCCTTCTCCAGCCCTGGCAAGTCTTACAGGTATGTCGGGTCAGTGCTGGCTGAGGCCATAGGAGCTTGTTAGCGTCCTCTCTGTTGGAGTGAGGGGTGTGCCCCTTCACACCTAAAGCCTGGCCCCCGCTGTAAATAAGTAGGTGCTCATACCGCCACAGGTCCCATTCTTCACCAGAAGCTGTGGGTGGGACTGACCTGGACTGGCCCGCAGCTATTCAGGAGGCAGGTACGTTCCCCAGGTGGGCGCATCCAAGCTTTTATTTTACAGACATCTGCAGCTCTCATGTAGTTGTGAGCAAAACCTCCAACATGTGAACTGAATGTAACCGAGGCTGCAAGATTTGACTGCGGCTGCAGACAGCCTGAAAGAATAGATAGCCCTAGGGGAGGCGGGAACGGCCCCTATGTCAAAGAGTGGTAACTCTGAAGCCCGGCAATGACAATGTAAACAGCACCATTGCTAACTTGCTGCTGCTGCTGAACGCGTGCAGGAGAGGAAAACAATGAGATCCCACTCCTGCCCACCTGGAAAGTTCAACAATCCTGAGTCAGACCCAAAAACCCCCATGAGATTTAAAAAAAATAAATCATAGTTTTGGGGTCAAAGAGCATATTAATTATGTGTATTACCACAGGAGCCCTACTCATGGACCAGGGCCAGATTGTGCTAGCTGCTGTACAAACAAACAAAACGATGGCCCTAATTGTGGCGGGGGTTTTATGTTCCTGCTCCAATATGGGCACAATTACTGCTGCCAACTCCCCCAGTGTATAGAGTTCAGTGAGTCAGGCTCCCCTGCAGGAGCTCTTGCTGCTGCATGATGGGGCCGAATCTCCAGCACCTCCCTGAACCCCAACATTTCAGTTCATTAATTCTGTGTCCCCTCCAGCCCCACATCTACACCCTCCCCAGCCCAGCAATTAACTCTGCCTCCCAACCCCTACATTCATTCTGCCCCTACAACCCTCCCCCGACCTTCACCCTCCCCGGACTGGGCAGGGAGTTCCATCCCGCTTGCCCCCTATCCCACGCCTGGTGGTGCAGGGAGTGACAGAGACCAGACTGACTCACTGCTCACAGGAGGGGAGGGTGGATGAAGGATCAAGGTTGCCCTGAGCTGCTAGGCTCTTTCTGCTCTTCCAGCCCCTATCCAAAATCTCCTCTTGGCTCCTGACTGGGGAAGGGCTCTGTCAGCCTCCCCTAGCTGCACTGATCGGCTGCTCTTCCCCAGGAGGTGGGAAAGTGGGGAAGGCAGCCAATCAGAGGGGACCCCCCTCATCTTACTCCCAGGCATAGACAGAATTCAGAAGAGGGCTGGAGCTTCTCCAGTCATGGCCAGATTGACCCCAGCCCTGGCCATGATCGCCAGGAAATGGTTAAGAGTTGCCAGTACTGATTTTATGAAGATCTGCACAATCTACTGCAAGCAGCATCTCGTCTGCGCAACACTAGTGGGCGGAGCTGGGGTTGTGGGTGGAGCTTGGAAGAATATTATGACCCTTCTCCCCCCTCGGCTGCTCTTCCTTTTAGCTGTCTGAAAAGTCAGATGCACTTGTATCAGACTGAACGGCTGGAACCCTGGGGAGTATGGATCCAATCCCAGGACATTCTCTGGTAACACATTTGGCTTTAACTGCAGCTTTCCTATGGGCTTAAGGGGTGCCTACATCTCCTGCAGAGGAGTGAAATTCACCCTAATTCTGACCTCTGTCTCATGCACTGACGGATGACTAAACCCAACCCCCTGGAACGTCTTTCCTGCATGAAGCCATCCCGGGTCCTCATTTATACACAGCTGGAGGATTACACGGTTTGGGAGGAGGGAAATCCAACAGCCTGCAAAGGGGTTTGAGGTTCAATCTGAAACAGATTGGGAATATAGCTAGATCAGGGGTCTCAAACATGCGGCCCGCGGGCCGCATGCGGCCCGCGGAGCTCTTCCCTGCGGCCCGCGGAGCTCCCCAGGGGAGCTCCGCAGGGGCCCCCAAGAGAAAAGCGGAGGCTCCCGCCTCCGCCCCTCTCCTGGAGCCTCGGCGCATAGAGCGCCGAGTCTCCGTCCGAGCGCCTGAGCCCCGCCCCGATCCGAGCCGCGTGGGGAGGGGGCGGGGCTGGGAGCTCTGGGCTGAGCGCTGCGCTCGGCGTGGAGCTCCCAGCCCCGCCCCCTCACCACGCGGCTCTGAGCGGGACCGCCGGAGATGCGCTCGGGTAAGGGGGGGGGGAAAGCGGGACCCGCCGGGCCCGGGCCGGGGGAAGGGAAGCGGGACCCGCCGGGGCCGGGCTGGGGGGGGGGGGAAGGGAAGCGCTCAGGGCTGGGGCAGAGGAGTAGGGTGCGGGGGGATGAGGGGTTCATGATGTGGGGGCGCTCAGGGCTGGGGCAGAGGATTAGGGTGTGGGGGGATGAGGGCTCTGGCTGGGGCTGAGGATTAGGGTGCAGGGTCCTAGTGCCTGCCCTCCGCCAGTACTGGCAAGGCAGGCTTCCCTTACCCTGAGCCTCTCCAACCCCAAACCCTCAGCCCCAGCCAGAGCCCTCATTCCCCCCGCACCCTAATCCTCAGCCCCAGCCCTGAGCACCCCCACATCATGAACCCCTCATCCCCCTGCACCCTAATCCTCAGCCCCAGCCAGAGCCCTCATCCCCCCACACCCTAATCCTCTGCCCCAGCCCTGAGCGCCCCCACATCATGAACCCCTCATCCCCCCGCACCCTAATCCTCTGCCCCAGCCCTGAGCGCCCCCACATCATGAACCCCTCATCCACAGCCCTCACCCCACACTCCAAACCTCTTCCCTAGCCCTGAGCCCCCTCGCATCATGAACCCCTCATCCACAGCCCTCACCCCACAGCCCAACCCTCTTCCCTAGCCCTGAGCCCCCTCGCATCATGAACCCCTCATCCACAGCCCTCACCCCACAGCCCAACCCTCTTCCCTAGCCCTGAGCCCCCTCCTGCATCATGAACCCCTCATCCACAGCCCTCACCCCACAGCCCAACCCTCTTCCCTAGCCCTGAGCCCCCTCGCATCATGAACCCCTCATCCACAGCCCTCACCCCACAGCCCAACCCTCTTCCCTAGCCCTGAGCCCCCTCCTGCATCATGTACCCCTCGCCCTCAGCCCCACAGCCCTCACCCCTGCACTCCCTCCTATCCCCAAACTCCGTCCCAAAGCCTGCACCCCCACCCCCTGCCGCAGCCTGGAGCCTGCATCGAGCACAGAGCCTGCATCCAGACCCCCTCCCCCACCCAAACTCCCTCCCAGAGCCTTAGGCAGTAAATCTAAGTGCGTGTTTTGTCCTTTGAGTGAGGTGCATTACTGAGTGTATATATTTATTAAAACTGCGCGCGCTTAGGGGAGGAGGTGGAGAAGAGACAGGGCAGGGGCGGGGCCTCATGGAAGGGGTGGATTGGGGGTGGGGCCAGGGGCAGCAAGGGGGCGTGTCAGTGATGCGGCCCTCGGGCCAATGCACTAGTCCTCATGCGGCCCTCGGGGTCATTTGAGTTTGAGACCCCTGAGCTAGATATTTATGGTGGGTTTTGGTTTGCAGATCTGTGATAGGTCCATGCAATGGTCTCCGGGGCTCTGCCTCTTGCTTTCCTGTGGAAATGATGAGAGTAGGTTCACATAAATAATGGATTTTTAGGGATACAGTCATCTGAAATCTAGCTGTTTTCAAAGAAAGGAGTTAAAGCTCTCCTGCGGGATTACACCTGCCCCTGAGTCCCCTCTTGTGGTTTCACAATCACATTTTTTTACTTTTACCAAGTGTTTTTTTTCTCTCTCCTCTGTTGCTGTGGGAAAATTTCACACAATCCATGGGGGGAAACTGACGACCCAGGGGAAAGCATATCAATGGAAAAACTCAGATCCAGTTCTGAACTTTGCAGTTCTGGCAGATGCCTAATTATTCTGTATTGTTCAGCACTGCCAACCCCAAATGTTCAAAAATCATGAGTCAGGCCTCCCAAAATCTTAAAAAGCATGAGATGTAAAACACAACAAACCAATACATTTTTGGTTGTTGGGGGTTTACCACTTTCTGGCTTCTTAACTTTTGGGACTTCAGATTTTCAAGCTTTTCTAGGGCTAAAACTAGTTTTTCTTGAACAGAAAGCTGAGATTCTCAGGTGATTTCTAGATTCCAAAAGCTGGGGCTTTAAGACAGGGCCACCCAGGGGAGCTGCGGCGCTTGTACTCACCCGGTGGTCCAGATCTTCGGTGGCATTTCGGCAGCGGTGGGGCCCTTCAGTCGCTCCGTGTCTTTGGCAGCACTGAAGGGCCCCCCGCCACCGAAGACCCAGACCGCTGCCAGGCGAGGGCTCACGGGGCCCCTGCGGGGCCTGGGGCAAATTGCCCCCTCCCCCAGGCGGCCCTGCTTTAAGAAAAACATCAACTATCAGGAGACCTGTGATCAGTTTGGTGTTACTTGTATTATACTGACACCCAAAGGGCCCCAAACAAGACCAGGGCACCATTGTGTGAGGCGCAGTACATACACATAGTAAGAGGCACCCTTTGCCTCTGTTCTCTGCTAACAGCATCACTGCTGTGCGAGTGTGTTCGCAGGAGACAACCATGTGGCTCTCTCCTTAGCCCCGTCTTCAGCTGCTTACAAAAGGCTGCCGTTAACTGCTCTATTCCCTGCCCCCTTTCTCAACAGTGCTAGAAGAAACTGAAAAATACTAAAATTCATGGATTCCACAGCCAGAAGGGACCAGTGTGATCATCTAGTCTGGCCTGCTGTGTAACACAGGCCAAAATTATTCCAAAAGCAGATCTTTTCGAAAAACATCCAATCGTGATTTTAAAATTGCCAGTGATGGAGAATGCACCACGACAACCCTTGGTAAATTGTTCCAGTGGATAATAACCTTTCCTGTAAAAATGTACAGCTTATTTCCAGTCTGAATTTGTCTAGCTTCCAGTCATTGGACCGTGTTACATTTTTCTTTGCTAGACAGAAGAGCCCATTGTCAAATATTTGTTCCCCTATAGTTACAGGCTGTGATCAAGTCACCTCTTAACCTTTGTTAAGCTACACAGACTAAAAGAGCTCAATATATCACTAGACGGCACGGTTTTTAATCGTTCCCATGGTTCTTCTCTGAACCCACTCCCATTTAGCAGCAGCCTTCTTGAATTGCGGGCACCAGAACTGAACACAGTATTCCACCAGTGGTTGCACCAGTGGCAAATACCGAGGTAAAATAATCTCTCTACTCCTACTTGACAGTGCCCTGTTTATGCACCTAAGATCTCCATTGCATTCCACCATGCAGAATAGAATTCTATTAATTCCTGACATTTTGTTGGTGCCTGGATCTCAAAGTGCACCACAGGCATCAGTGAGTTATGGCCTCAGCCCTGGCTTTGCGTCACTATGAAGGGAGAAAGGGGACGTAAAGATGTCCTGCTGTAGGGGAATCTCTTGATGATGGCTTACAGCCAACTTCTGGGTATGCCGCTTGCCCCTGGCCTGCATGTAGCTGGCGGTGGGCAGCCCAGGGGCGTGTATGGGCATGGCCAGAGTGCACATTAGGTTAGTGATTCTTGGCTGGCAGAAGGCTCCCAAGGGAATTGCTCCAGATAGCTGCAAGTTAGAGCAGCCCTGAGACTGCTGTAATTTCGTCTGTCAGGAGGGCGTTCCAGCCCTTGGCTGGCCCCAGGGCTGGGACAGATGGGAATGGAGCTCAGAGCCACCTTTGACTCCGCCACCAGCTCAGCTGCTCTGAGCAGATGGAATGAAGCTGGGCCCAGCAGAGAATGGAGACCACAGAGAGGCTAAGAGACCTGTCCAAGACCACATAACAGGTCAGGGACTGCTGCTAATGGCACTCAGCCATGCATCCAACCCTTCCTACTACATAGGGTTCAAGGGCCAGACCTGAACGGCATGTTACACCAATAGGGACACAACCCCAACGGAAACCCAGCATTAAGGTGACCAGATGTCCCAATTTTATAGGGACAGTCCTGATTTTGGGGTCTTTTTCTTATATAGGCTCCTATTACCCCCCGACCTGATTTTTCACATTTGCTGTCTGGTCACTCTAGCCAGCATCTGCAGCTCTGCAAATACTCTATGCCCAGAGGAACTCAGCTTTGGTGACTGAAGAGATGAAACCGGCCCATTCCCCCTTCTACACTAACCACACTAACCTCCTGCTATCTCAGCCACAGCAAACACCCCACCCCCAACTGCTACAAGGTCAAACACCATGTCCAAATCAAACCATTTTCCACTCCTGTGTCGCCTCACTCCCTAGGCTCCACGAGACCACCCTCCCCACCCGTGGGAGCCAACAAATCCCCATTAACACTTGCTGCTTAGCCCCATGCTGTGCACCTGGAGGAGTGATGATGGGGATGCTGGTATAAATAAAATAGAGGGATCATTTCATCTACCCACCATGGTAATGTAGCCACCTCTGGGGTGAACTGCAGCAGCTGCTTTAATAGTGCATAACAACTGGATGAGGGCAGAAATTGAATAATTATAATTTGTCTACTCTACAGCGTTAGGCTGACATTTGATAATTACCTAAACTGGCAAAAACTGCCTGAGGCTCACAAAGAGTCCATGGGAATCTTAAATGGCCACACAGGAGGCGCACTTTTACAGATCATCTGAAAAACCAAGCACTTAATGCTAAAACCATGCATTTAAAAAGCTAGCAGGAAGAATTCAGTCACCTGGACCATGTGCTGAATAAAGTAATTAATCCCCTGATATTTAAGTTTGCAGGTGACAGATGGCAGCCTTCACTTTAATATATTTTTGTGCTGTGTGGCTGAGTTCAAAGGAAAACAAATCACAGACTTATAGTGGAAAATCCCTGGCCTACTCCTGATGCAAGAGTTTGCTCGTTATTTTTATGGAATGGAGAGTCAGCTCAACCGCTTGATAAAGGCTGACTTAGTTTTGTGAATGAAGGTAGTTACTCTCCCAAGCACATGGCTAATATCTGTCCTACTCCTAGACTTTCAGGCCAGAAGGGACCATCGTGCTCATCTAGTCCAGGAGTGGGCAAACTACGGTCTGCTGGCAGCGTCCGACCCATCAGACCTTTTAATCTGGCCCTCAAGCTCCCACCGGGGAGCGGGGTTGGGGAGGCTTGCCCTCCTACACCCTGAACCCCATATCCCTGGCCCCACCTTGGAACCTGCTCCCGCAGCCCAGAGTCCGTACCCTCTCCCACACCCTGACCCTCTGCCTCAGCCCGGATCCCCCTGCCATACTTTGAACCCCTCTGCTCCACCCCCAGCCCACAGCCGCCTCCTACACCTCAAAGCCCTCGTCCCTGGCCCCACCCCAGAGCCCGCACCCCGAGCCGGAGCCCTCACTCCCTCCCGCACTCCAACCCCCAATTTCTTGAGCATTCCTGGCCCACCATACAATTTCCATACCCAGATGTGGCCCTCAGGCCAAAAAGTTTGTCCACCCCACATCTAGTCTGACCTCCTGCACATCGCAGGCCACAGAACCTCACCCATCCACTCCTGTAATAGGCCCATGACTTCAGTGACTCAGCCAGAGGTTCTCAAATCATGATTTAAGGACTCCAAGTTACAGCGACTCGACCATTTATTTTAGTTCAGGGGTTCCCAAACTCTTTACCGGCATGACCCCATTTTAATTAAGTATTTCCTGCCAGGACCCCAGTCGGCATGGAGGAGGCCATTTTGAAGAGCAATATGGCATCCCCCACGCGCACACCATGGAGGCCACCATTTTGCTCTGCAAAACAGCATCCTTCACACGGTGTGACCTCACACGCACCATACATGTGAGGTCAGGCCGCGTAGAGAAAAATGGCATCCTCCGCACAGCAGGGATTGCTGCGACTCCCTCTGCTGATGGCACGACCCCATTTAGAGGAGCAACTCGCAATCTGGGAACCACTGGTCTACTTCAAACCAGCAAATTGCCTGGGCCCCATGCTGCAGAGGAAGGCAAAAAAAACCCACACAAAACTCCAGGGTCTCTGCCAATCTGACCTGGGGGAAATTCCTTCCCAACCACAACTATGGCAATCAGCTAGACACTGAGCATGTGGGTGAGACCCACCAGCCAGACACCCGGGAAAGAATTCTCTGTAGTAAAACCAGACATAGCTAGCGTGGGTAGGTGCTGAGGAAGTATTTTGCGGATACACCACAATCCACAGCTCTCTGCTACTTAAGACCTGAACCCACCTACAGCCCTGTCAATGCAACCTCACTTCTGACCAGTAGCATGCTATTCCCGTCCTGCCAATACGTCTCAGTCCTGACTGACAATATGTCCCCGCTGTTTCAGCACCAGGTCTCCGGTACGTCTTTCAAAATGCAGCCAGCCAGTCATGCCTTCAATTAACTACAATGACTTTAACTGGATTGGAACAACAAGAAAACAGAGCCCCTCCAAGGGTGAATCCAGTTAGCCCAGCGAGAAAGAGGAGAGCCCTTGTTTGCGAGCTCCATCCTGCTCTGAACTTCATTCTCAGGTTCTGTCTCAGAGCAGCTCCAGCTGTTGTTACTTCCAAGGCACAAGGACCACATACAATTAACCGTGTTCCTAAAGATCCCTTTTCTAAATCGTGCCAAACTGTGAGTCAGGCTGGGGCTCCAGAATTCATTTTCAGTCTTAACTCAAGCAGGATGTCAGCCTTTCCTGAGGCTGTATTTACCAAGGATGATGTCAACCCGCAACTAGTGGGCTTACCCCCCGGGGCCTGAGCCTGCATTCCTTGCATACCCATACCTAGAACTCCCACTGAGGGACACAAGAATTGGGGTGAGGAAGGACAGCTTTGATGTACGGGTGTAGCTGCCCTGCATTGGTGTACAATGTGAGGAATCAGTGTATAACCAGACTGTATTTAGTAAATCAACTTTACACACTTAACCAGGAACCAATCCTGGGCATGTTCCTGGCTAAGTGTGTGAGAGGTCAGAGCAGTCAGGGATTGCTGGTGTGTAGGAACGTTTGTTCACAATCCTTTTACCTACCCATGAACCTGACACTGGGTGGTGGCATAGGAGCCACTATGGGAGTCCTATGGCACCCAAGAATCCCCCTATCCCGGGAAAATCCTCAGTTTGCTGGACCTGGATTAGGGCTGCTTTGTGCTAATAAAACAAAGCTGCACTGATGTACCAGATTAGGGAGCATGGGGGGGGGGGGAGGGTGTTCCACTCAGTTTTTTTTATTCACCACACTCTATAAACACGACTTAGAGGGGAAGGATGGCCCAGTGACTAGGGTCCTAACCAGACACCCGGGTTCAATTCCCTGTTCCACCACAGAATTTCTGTGTGATCTTGGGAGAGTCATGTAGCCTGGCTTTGCCTCAGTTGCCCATCTGTACAATGGGGATAATACAACTGCCCTGCCTCACTGGGGTGTTGTGAGAATAAATACACTCAAGATTGTGAGGCACTCAGATTCTAGGGTAATGGGGCCACAAATGTATCTAAAACAGAATTAATTTTCAAACCACTCCTACAAGATAAAGTATGGTGACAGCCATTTAGCAAAGGTAAACCAAGGCACGGAGAGGTTAAATGATTTGCCCAAGTGCACATCGCTAGAAAGCAGTAGACCTGGGAGTTGAACCCAGGAAATGGACTCCACGACCTGTATTCTAGCTGATAACCTGCACTCCATCTCCACACACATGTTCAAATTAGAATGTGTCCTTCCATGCCTACACTCCTACAACTTACAGCTGCCAAGCACGCTTGCTGGAAAACATATATTTACAGAAATAAACAACAACGCCGCATGAGTCACTCCTTGGATAGCAAGTGATTGTGGAACATCTCAATTCCGTGATCCATTGCTCATTTGTGTTTGCATTCTATTGTCAGGCCGTCTGAATGGCCCTGGTGTAAACACGGGCTGTTTCATTTAAAATGCAATAAAACGTTAATTATAAAGAAAAAAAATCAAATAAAGAATTTGCTCTCAGGCGCTGTCCTTGTTCGCTAAGGTTCATCTCACAGCTATTGTGTTTTTTCCAGGAGTGTTAAATAAATCTCTGGAGACAAACTGCAGCTGTTGCTTTGCCTTTCTGTGTCCATGGAGAACACCACAGTGAGGGACTTTAAAAATGAAAAAAATGAGCGATATGACTGCTAAGTAAGGCCTGAGGAATCCACTCCCCCCAGGCAAGGAGGACTCTTCCCCAGGAGAGGGATATCAACAGTTGCCTTTAAAAAAAAAAAAGGGACAAAAAAGCTTCTAGCCTTATGGTGTGAAGAAACCCTACCAGATAGGCCCAGAGTGTAAAGCAACGGAGCACAGTCTTCTTCTTGAGTCTGCAGACAGACAGCTCCAGTGACTCTGCTGCTGCTCAGGGCTTTTCCCAAGCTGCAGCAAAGTGAAAGCTGACCACAACCACATTAACTTCACTCTGCTGTTGCTGCTGCTTGGGAAAACCACAGTGTGAGCAACAGCTGAGGTCATGCATTGGAGGAGGAAACAATGAGTCTACAGGATGAATACAGTAGAGAAGACACCTTGTCACTGCCCTAGTGCCAGCAAACAGGAAGCTCTATGGACAGGGAACACAGAGAAAATGGTAGGATGCAGGGATAAGATGCTAGTAGGCATCCCAGTATCCTTAGCTTCTGGCTAAAGAGAGGAGAGAGGAGGAGGAGGTTAGGACTCTTGGTTTCTCACCTAGCCTTTGCTTCTGGACAAGGAGGGGCTACCACTTCTTTCCTATTAGCCAATGGTGGTTAGGGTTAGTCCTGTGACTATTTGGAATCTGGTAAAAGTTTCTAAGCTGTCTCTGGGAAAGGGATGTGCGTGGTAGAGAGACTGATGGGATATGTCTAAAAAAGGAAGTACTGGGAGAGAGAGAATTTTAAAGTGAGTGGAGTGGGGGAGATAGGAGCGATGGAAAATACCCAGAAGTGAGTAAAGAACACAGTGCAGTGAAAGGGGAAAGAAAGAGGGAAAGATGAGGGCAATGGAGGGAGAGCAAAGGAAGAGACACTGAAGACATCAGACAAAGGACAGAGACCCGTGTATATCATTGGCCTGCTAAACACAGGGTTGTGACTTCAATCCTTGAGGTGGCCATTTGGGGATTTAGTTGGGGATTGGTCCTGCTTTGAGCAGGGGGTTGGACTAGATGATTTCCTGAGGTCCCTTCCAACCCTGATATTCTATGATTCTATACAAAAAAGAACCAATAGACATTGTAAGTGATTGACTGAACAAGAGCATCTGTTGGTTAAAGGAATCCCACGTTCACATATAACTCGGAGGGGAGCTCTGTCCTGTCACTAGTTCAAGTATCCTCTGCAACTTTGCAGTGTCCTCCACCTCCCTGGGGTAAGGAATGGGAGTATCTGTGAAATAACAAACAACATCTTGCTCTTATATAGCCCTTTTCATCCATAGATCCCAAAGGGGAGGAGTTCAGAGGAGGGCAGTATCATTACCCTCTTTTCACGGATGGGGAAACCGAGGCACAGAGAAGGGAAGTGATTTGCCCATGGTCACTCAGCAGGCCAGTGGCAGAGCCAGGACTCCTGACTTACAGCCCAGCGGACGATTCACTATGCCACACTGCCTCTCTGTAGCAACCAACGCCCTGCTAAGGATGTCTGATCTTCCCCTCATACAGGGAAACCTCAGCAACTCTGCTATGTTGGGGGCCTCCCCATGCCCTACAGATGTGGGGTGCGGTATGTGTGGAGGAGGAAGCGGGATCTGAGCCCTGGTCTGCAGAACTGGCCTTTCTCCTGCCAGCCCCACTGGTATCTCAGAGCCTACTTTCCACGTTAGCAGCCCCCCCACACTCAGCCCAGAGGCCGCCAGGAAAGTAGAAACCGGAAGAATGTCACTCAATTCCTTGTGAAATGGCCCGTTCAGCCCCTGCAATCCACCAGAGCGTCTCTGAACAGGCAACCCCCCTACAAAGCAAAATATTTGCTCGCCTGCTCTCCCTTAAATGCCACGGGCCTCGCACATGTGATGAGGGGGCGCAGGGGGAGGGAGATTAAGGAAAGTCCAACGGGATGGGCACAGCCACCTGATTAATAAACAGGATAATTAAATTCCCAGCCATGGGGGCTGTTAGGCTCAGAGGGGCCTGGCTCATCTGTCTAATAGGTGCTCCCTGGCTCAGCAGAGCCCCACCAGCCAGGGCCAAGGTTCGAGGCCTTAAAAATCTCTCTCCCTGTCGGTTTTCTCCTCCTCTGAGTAGCGTCCTGCATTCCTGCCTTCCAGCTCAGAGCTCAGCCTCCCCAGGCAGCTCACCCGCTGGAGGAGGTTGCTATGGGACACAGGGTTGCCATGGAAACATCGAAATTCGATCAGGCCAGAGGCCAAAAAGAATGAATAAATGTGTGTGCATGTGGGGGGGGGGGTTGGAGGGGGTTGTGCTGAGCCAGCACCGAGTCTGTAAGACGCCAAAAGGGTGCCAGAGGGGCAGCATTTGCAGTTGGATTGGCCCAAAGGGAAAAGAGGGTCAAGGGAGCCTGCTCTCATCCCCTAAAATCAGCTCTCAACATCCTGCCCCTAGGATATTTCTGGCCAATTGGTGTTTGTTCTGCTGATGTAACGCTCCCAGCTGGTCTTTCATGGGCTGACTGGGCTGCCACTCCACATCCACTCGCTGCTTTTCCCCTCCCACCTGCCCCCACTCACTGACTGGGTCAGAAGGGACTCCCCTGCAGCGCCAGGGCTGGGAGCTGCAGCCGCCCGATGCAGGTCGGTGGCGGCCCCGGCTGAGGAGGGGCTGGCGGAGTGATGACCCAGCGCTTTCGCGCCTCCCCCGCCAGCAGTAACCAGACGGTGGGTGTCTGGTCAGAAGACCTGACCGGACACTGTCAGGTCCCCTTTTCGACCGGACTTTCCAGTCCAAAACCGGGTACCTGGCCACCCTTGCTCCATCCTTGCCTTCCATGCTCAAGGGCAGAGCAGCAAGAGGGGCACTCTCTAAGCCGGCTGAAGCATGGCGAACGCAGACAAAAGGATCTCTGCAGCACGTCAGCCCAGAAGGACACCCAAACCCTGCACAAGGCTCCACTCCAGCTTTGTGGAAACTCGAGCTGCCTCGCTGACAGGTTTATTAGGAACATCGCAATGGGAGGACATCCTGCTGGAAAGCACATTGTTATTCCTCTGGGATGGACCCACTGTCCTGGGCAGGCCATCTGTGTCACTACAGAGTGAATGAACCAAGCTACAGCTGTCATAAAGAGTGGAAAAGAGGGGAGTAAAGCCCTCAGAATTAGCCCTGTTAGCCACAGGTTGGGCAGGTGTTCACCAGGGAGAAAGTCTGAGTTAAGGGCTAGTAACCATTTGCACCAGGGCAACTGTTGCTCATTTAGGCAACTGTCACCCCACTACCTGCTAGTCAGCAAGGCGCTGAGCATGTGCCAAGCCAGCGGCAGCCCCAGAAGCTCATCACTTGGGGGGGGGCGGAAATCAGGCCAAAGCTATTGAAACAAGAGCTGCCTGATTTGCAAGGACTGTCCCCGGTATTCACTAGTAATTACACTGACAGTTTTGCAACCTGCTGATTGTGGGCAATGAAATAGAGGCAGGATTGGGAACTCCTGGAAGATGCAGCCTTGAATGTTCATATAGAGCAAACTTCGTTTTTCCAGGTCTTCTGCCCACACAATAAACTGCTCAGTAATAATAGAATCATAGAATCTCAGGGTTGGAAGGGACCTCAGGAGGTCATCTAGTCCAACCCCCTGCTCAAAGAAGGACCAATCCTCAACTAAGTCATCCCAGGCAGGGCTTTGTCAAGCCTGACCATAAAAACCTCTAAGGAAGGAGATTCCACCACCTCCCAGGGCATTTGCCTCAGGAGAAGATACGGTTAAGCCAAGCTCAGCTTGGACATGAACTCCCGGGGCTGGACTACCTGCCGGACAGACCCTAAGCCCCTTAGGAGCCTGCAGGTTTGTACACAACAGATCTCCCCTAAACTCTCTCCTCACCTCAGCCGAGAGAAGACAACAAGCCCGGAGCGTTAAGTGTGCATGTAGTTAAAGTGAAAGCACATGACTTGACACAAGGTCCCAGCACAACAATGCTATTCATCTCATAGGGAATGGATTCTTGAACAGCCTGGCCCATGTAATTTTCTGTTCCTCTAACTCGAAATACACGGCAGGTCTCCCAGCTGGGCAGCATCAGGTACAAAGGCTGGAGACAGCGGACGCTCAGCCTGGTTTCCTCCACGCCAAGGCAGGGTTTTCCTCCCCTCCATTCTCCCCCATATCAATGGTAAGTTACACACCAGGCTCCTGAGGATTCGGTGGACAGGGACGCTGCCTTTGGGGGATGCTGGATTTTCCAGAGAGGCACCAAAAGAGGATTCAAAACCTCCAACTCATGCACACTCAAGTACCAGGGGCACGAACTGACAAGGTGCAGACAGCACAATGTTGCTGGGAGCTGTCAAAGGAGGATCCGGGTTACAAAAGGCCTAGCACAACAGCCGTAGGGCCGGATGCAAGGGGCTGCGTACCCGCTGCAACCAGCTCGTCGGGTACAGCTCCCACCCCACTGCCATTCCCACAGCCACACATGACCTGACTCTGATGGCTACCACGGCAGTTGGGACACTCAGCAGGTTGCAGGATTAGGATCTAAGTAACCAGTTAATTGCTGATCTGACTTGGGCCATACAAACTGGTCTAAAGCAGAGCTGGTCTAAAGCAGAGATTTGCCTCAGGATTGGGGTCTGGGGTGCTAGGCGCTGCACATTTCTGAAGACACAGAATCAGAGAAACGTAGGCCTGGAAGGAACCTGGAGAGGTCATCTAGTCCAGCCCCTGGCCCCTTCCCTGAATTGTTTACAAGCTAAACAGATGAGCAACGGATGAAAGGGTGGGGGGAAAGACACAATCCAGTGGATAATGGGGTTTATAGATACACACCTTTGCCCACTCATGTCTGTATTTATAAAGAGAGATGAGCGACAGGGCCAGCTAGCCCGGTCTGCCCCTTGAACTGTCAGTAATTGGCTGATCTCTCACTGGCTTCACAGCCAACTCCCAGCTGTTTGGGGGCCTGCAGCAAAGAGGGCTCAGCCCAGTTGCTAGAGAAAGAAGAGGGGTGTTCACACCACAGTGGACACCTAGGCCCCAGTCTCAGCAGAGAGGCTACAGCTAAGCTCCCCTCGCTCCTGGAAGGGATCATTCTCGGCCAAGCTCGACGGCTGGTCCCTGCTGTACCTGTTCTGTGGCTAAACAAGGCCTTTACTCCCCAGGGCTGTCAATCAGAGCTAAGACAGTTGAAGAAACAAGCTCATTGAGAGTACAGACACAGCGATGGAGCGCGCTTCCTTCACAGTCCCTTCCCAGCCTAAGGAGAAGGGTCTGTAATTAGTGGCGTCAGGAAATGGCTGTAACTTGCAGGGGAAAGGTGCATGCTGGACTGTTTTTAAAATAGCTTTGCATTTCTGCTAGTAAAAATGACCCTGTTTGCAAAGCTGGTCACACCACGTTCCTAGGAATACGCTAAACTGGGGAGGA
The DNA here is from genome assembly GCF_020497125.1 of Mauremys mutica. Lineage (NCBI taxonomy): Eukaryota > Metazoa > Chordata > Testudines > Geoemydidae > Mauremys > Mauremys mutica. Next base: position 352,527,091 of record NC_059072.1, on the reverse strand, counting down.
GTGTGGAGCCAGGCATTCCCTTCCCAGTTACGTACTCTCTGGTTACCATGAAGTCTCACTCGTTTACACACAGCCCACCGTGTTTGCATCAATATCACCACAACGCCCAAACCGTCGCATTGTCACCTTGTGCTCCCCCAGCTGTGTGTCGTACCCCCCTGCTGCCCCTCCCAGACATGGATCGTAAGCCCTTTGGGGTAGAGGATGACTCTTCCTCTGTGTTCTATATCTATAGGACCTAGCATAACAGAGCCCTAATCTCTGACTGGGGCCGCTAGGCATTACCGTAGTACAGGTGTTCAGTCGCAAAGTGCAATCACCACCATAGCACGGTCTCAGACGGTTCCCCCTTTGTGAGGCAGGTGGGGGGTGAGGAGGCAAGCGGTGGCCACCGGCAGCCCCCCACCAGAACCTTCTCCTCCCCCCGCAGCACCTGCCATGAATCAGCTGTTTCGCGGCATCAAGAGGCGCTGGGGGGGAGGGGAGAGGAGCGAGGGCTCAGCGTGCTTGGGGGGGGGCGGAACTGGGTGCGGAAGAGGCAGGGCGGGGCAGGAAGAAGGGTGGGGGTGGAGTGTTTGCTGCTTGTCACTAGCAACGCATTGTGAGAGACAGCCCAGGCTGGAGAGTTAAGGGGGCACAGCGGTACCCCCGTTCCAGGTTGTACCCCGGGGATCCCGTCACAATGGGCCTGCCTCAAGGAGATTCAGTGCAATAAGCCCTGCCTCCCACCTTGCTTTTATGAAGGGCTTCCCCCTTCCACCAGCGTCTGAGTCAGTCCTGCCCAGCAGTGGGGAAGAGACAGTGACCAGGTCCGGCTTGTGGTCTGGGCAGGACAAATGGCTGCCTGCCAGCCCAGCTCCCAGCCTCCAACGGCTTTGTCAGGCCATCAAGGGGCACTCTGAACCTCCTCCAGTCAGTCCAACAGAGGGGTCATTCATGCCAGTCAATATTGACACTCTGGCTCCTCTACAGCAGGGCCTAGGAAAACATTCCTGCTCTCAGATGAAACAACGGAGGAGAGGCGTCAGGTAGGAGTGTGGCACTGCGCTACCATTCAAAGTGGTGGGACTGGGTGTCTCAGCACCCCAGTGATGGCATCAGGGGCTTTTCCATCAGGTCAGGTGGCTGGTTCGCACCCAGCACAGGCACTCACTCCACTTTAATTGTGAGCCAGAGTATTAACGTAGGACTTTTTATTCACCTCCATGCCCTGGTGTTAATGTGAGCTTTGCCCTAAGATCAAGGGGAGAATCTGGCCTGTATACAGTAACTAGACTGCTAGTGGGTGTTATTTATTAATACTGTCACATTCAGTGTCCCACAGTGGTTAATACTAACCACCCCTATTTCTCCCCTTTGTCTCTTCCTCACCCTCCCTTGTCTAATTCTCTCCTTCCCGTAGGTGTGTCTCTTCTCCTTTTTCCCATCTGCATTTCTTTCCCTGCAGCAACTCCTCATGCCACCGCTAAAATGATCAGCACTGACCTAGTTCAAATTGAGATTAAAGCATTTGCATTTTGGCTGGCATGCCCATGAGATTAACCGGGGACAGGAAGGTTCACACTTCTCCAAGCCATAGTTCCAGGTTCTCTGCAGAGTCAGGAAAGAAACACTGTCTTGGTGTACCCTTGATTCACAGCTGAAAGGTTTCTTTGCAACAAGGACTACACACTTTCTTTAAAAAAAATACTCCGAGATTCTGCAGAACCTGAATGTGGCCAGCAGGGGCTGGACTCCGTGACCCAGAGGATCCCTTCCAGTCTATGTTCTGAGCTGACAGTCTCCAGAGAGAACCCAATGCCTGGAGGGACCATCGTCCCTAGAGGTGCTTGCAGCCTGCGTGTGCGAAGGCAGCACTGCTGATGCATGTGCGGTGCCCGTTCCAGACTAAATGAGAATACAGCAAGGCTCACAGCTTTTGAGAGGGTCGAGCGACATACAGAAGCTAACTTCCAGCATGTGCACTATTCCAGTCCACCCCCAGCAGAGAGAATCAGGGCTGGCTTCAGTGTGAGCTGTGCACGTCCGCCTGGGTACTTACTCAGTTAGTTATCCTGTGCTGAAACCTGTGATGCTGCAGTGGGCACCTGAGCTAGCTAGAGTAAAGCGAGCTCGAGTATGTATGTCTACAACTGCTGCAGTCACCCCCCTGACTGCAGTCTAGACGTTCCCAGGATGAAAATGCCAGGCGCTGTATCAACAGCACTGGAGCTAGACCTTATTTACCCCAGAACAGATACAGGATGGGCAGCAGCAGCACAAACGGCTCCTGCTATGTCCTGATAAGTGTCTCTCTGTGTCTGTCTCAAGGGGACCGGGGGGGAAGGAAGCCCATCTGTCCCCAGCCTTAGATCTCTCCATCTATCCACGTACACAGGCTGTGCCCAAGTCGACAGGCAACAGAACTGCTCTAAGGGAGCTGACTATAAGCTGCCATGTCAAGGTCTGTGCCTGGAGAGAGTTCAAGGAGCATGTCTGCCTTCATAGACTGAGCCATCCTAAGGCCAGAAGGGATCACTGTGACCTCCTGTCTAACACAGGCCAGGGAACTGCCCCACAATCATTTCGACAGCAGATCCTGATTTAAAAAATTGCAGTGATGGCAAATCCACCATGGCCCTTGGGAAATCGTTCCCATGGTTAATTACTCTCACTGCTAAAAATTGACACCATATTTCCGTTCCCCAAGGCTGGCTGGCTGGCTGGCTCCAGCAGCAGGATAAGGGAACTCTCAGCTCGCTTCCCAGGTGCCTGAAATGCAGCCCCGAGTTCCAAAGCATGGCCCATGAGTCTGACTGTCCTCACCTTTCACCTACACAAGAGGCCCACCAAGACTTCAATTCCCAGCATGCATCTTGATCTGACCCATACTATAGAGGGGCATCACCAAAGAAGCAGGATGCCTCAGGCATTTCCCCTCCCATCCTACAAGTAGCATCTTCTGACATTCACACAGAGAGACAGGTGCTGCCTGGTACCCCCTCTGCAGAGGGACTGTGCCAAGACGGAATCAGTGGGATGGCGCAGATGGTAACATGGCTCTGGGGAGCATCAGCAGACTGGTCCTCTTGGCTTCCTGCATGTTGAAACACTAAAGCAGGAAGCAGTGCTCACAGAGAAGTCACTTTGGAAAGCATCTGTGAGCCGGGAGCAGTTCTCTTACACGCTGTACTGCCAAAGGCCAGTCTGGGTGAGCAATGGCAGCCCACGTGTGCTACAGCGCATGGTGCCCACAGAAACAGTCACTTGCTAATTCCCAGCCTGGGGAGCCCCCATCCTTCTGAGCTGGATCCCGGCCCACTTTGGAGACCCATTACTCAGAAGTACTGTTTAAAGCCCGTTGGCTGGGTTCAGAGCAGACGTGTTAGCTGGTATAAGCTGCATGTCAGTAACCGAGGCCCTGTCTACACAAAGGACATTTTCACAATAAAACTACATGGCTGCAGTTACACAGGGACACACCCCTAATGCAGATCCAGGGCAAGGCAGGGTTCACTCTGCTGTGGCTTAATCTAGTAACCCATCAAAGTAAACTGCACCTGTGCAAGCCCCTCCGTGGAGAGGCAACGCATCTACATTAGGGGCTTGTAGAGAGACAAGCTGGGGGAGGGGATATCTGTTATTGGACCAATTTCTGTTGGTAAAACCGACAAGCTTTTGAGCCACACAGAGCTCTGCTTCAGGTCTGGGAAAGGTACCCAGAGTGTCACAGCTAAATACAAGGTGGAACAGACTGTTTAGCATAAGTAGTTAACACACATTTCAAGGGACCATTCAAGGTCTTGTTAACACCCCTGCAGTCACATAGGGAGAGGAAGGGCGGGGGGAAAAATCATCCATGTAGTTATACTGGTGCCAACAGCCTTCATTTAGGGCATGTCTACATGCCCAGTGCTGCAGAGGGACTGCTGTAGCACGTCTGGTGTATACGCTCTATGCCAATGTCTTCCCACCGACATAGACCTGTCCACACCGGCACTTATGCCAGTGTAACTTATGTCGCACGGGAGTAGGGGTGTTTATTCACACCCCTGAGCAACCTAAATTAAAATAATAGAGACGTAGGACTGGAAGGCACCTTGAGAGGTCATCTAATCTCATCCTCTGCACTCATGGCAGGCCTAAATTATTATCCCTGACAGGTGTTTGCCTAACCTGTTCTTAAAAATCTCCAGTGATGGAGATTCCCAGTTATACTGACATAAGCTGTAGTGCCTCAGATAAGGCCTGAATCTGAATGTCAGAAGTTATAAATTCAAGAGTAGAGGATGGGGGGTGTGTGCGCAAAGAGGCATAGCTGAGAGGGGTTCCTTTTTCATTTTTTGATGGGTTAGGGGGAAAAGCCCTTTCACCACTTCTAGAGGTGTTCAGTCTAACAAAGACAGCCTCTCCCCCAAGTGTCACTTAGGCAGTGAAGCTAAATAGGGGTTAAGGGAAAACAAAGAGGTAGGGAGTGACTTCATACCAGCTTAGAAAGTGCCCCTTGTATGGTTCATTGTATTCCTTTGCCGTGGACTATAAGCAGGGGTCACCAACTGGGCCACCGCTGCACCCCGGCTCCAAACATGTGCTGCCACCCCCTGTCCCAGGTAAGGAGATTTATTCTTTTACCATAAAGTTTAAGCCAGTGATCCACAAACTTTTTCGGTTGCGCCCCCTGCCCCTGGGCTGAGAGCAGGGCGGGAGCTGCGGTTGGGAGCCAGGGCCGGGAGCCGGTGGCCGTAGCCATGGCTGGAGCTGCAGCCAGGGCAGAGCTGGGGGCAGAGAGGGGCTGGGGGGCACCCCCTCCGGCCCACCGGGGGTGTGTGTGGTGGCCTGGGCTCCTCCATGCCCCCTCAAATGTTCCTCTGTGCCCCCTTTGTGGGTCTGCCCCCCAGTTTGGGGACCACTGGTTTAAACAAACAACCAGAGCCCTGTCTTAAATCAGTAGCTGGCCCCCAGGCTGCAGGGCCACCCCTCCCAGGGGCCTCTGACACTCCAGCTCCTGGTAGCTTCCTAGCCTCAGCCAGCTCTGCTCCCGGTCCACCTTGGAGCAGCAGCCATAGGCTTGCTCCCACCCCGGCTCCAGGGACTCACCGCAGGAGATAGCGTCACTCCTGTGTGGTTTTTGCTACCTAGGGTTGCTGGGTGTCCGTTTTTTGACCAGAATGTTGAAAGCCCAGTCGGCAGCACAGCGGGGGGCCCGGGGCTAAGACAGGCTCCCTGCCTGCCCTAGTGCCGTGCCACTCCTGGAAGCTGCTGCCGGGTTCCTGCGGCCCCTTGGCGCATGGGCGGCCAGGGAGGCTCCGTGCGCTGCCCCCGCCCCTAGTGACAGCTTCGCAGCTCCCATTGGCTGGGAACTGCGACCAATGGGAGCTGCAGGGGTGGTGCCTGCAGGCGCGAGGTGCCTCCCTGGCCACCCATGCGTCTAGGAGCTGCAGGGACCTGGCGGCTGCTTCCTGGGAGTTGTGGTAAGTGCTGCTGGGACCTCATATCCCTCCTGCACCCTAACTCCCTGCATCAGCCTGGAGTCCCCTCCTACACCTCAAACCCCTCATCCCCGGCCTCACCCCAGAGCCTGCACTTCTAGCTAGAGTCCTCCCCCTCCCCCACAGACCAACCCCTTGCCCAGCCCAGAGCCCCCTCCTGCACCCTGAACCCCTCATTTCTGGCAGCAGGCAGAGCCTGCATCCCCAGCCCAGAGCTCATACCATCCCCCCCCCACACGCCTCAAACCCCTGCCCTAGCCTGAAGCCCTCTCCTGCACCCGATGGGGAACCAGTCAGGCAAAGCATCTCTTCATCAGGCAGGGCATTCACCCAAATCTGTCCATCAAGCCCCAGGACCAACATGGTGTGCCGTGTTCTGAGCCGCCCTCCACAGAAGGCAAATGAAAGGTTAGCGCTATACAGTGAATGAAAGCAAAGGGATCCGTGACAACATGCACAGCCAGCCTCCTCCAAGTCAAGGGCTCAAATCCAGACCTGTTCAATGGCTGTTGCTTGCAGTTCTTCAATGGCCTCTTGGTGGCTGCCGTTCTTGGTGGCTGCCAGCTGTCATGAGACGGCTGCCTCATGAAAATGGATATTAAATGGTATCTGTTTTGGAAGCAGGGAGGCTTAGTTACTCCTTCCTTCTTTCAAGGGAGGCTGATCGGCGACCCAGCTGCTTCCTGTGTTGCGGATAAACAGGACTCGGGTCTCTAGCGCTGCCACTCAGCCACCTTTCATTAGCATGAACTCACCACAAACAAAGCTCACTTTAACCACATCCTCTTTGCCGGTGGTTAACCGTAACGAGGACGAGGGGAACGCTGGTGCTAAGTATTAGCTGTAGCCCCAGCCAGAGAACAATGAGAATTGCCTGGAATTACAAAAATTGCACAGCATCGCAGGGGGGAAGGGTCCACTCCCGCTGCCCTGACCACTGGACAACACTGCTTAGCCTGTAGAATCATAGAATCTCAGGGTTGGAAGGGACCTCAGGAGGGTCATATGCCACCCCTTTCACTGGATGACAGGCAGTTTACTTCCAGCTCTCTGTCACGGCATTTGCCTCCGACAGCTATGCTTCAGGCTGGGAGGTTCCAGTGATTTTTAAAGGAGGAATCTTGAGGCTGGCTTTGACTTGGCCACTTTAGGGAGGGTGAGCACCCTTTGCCTAGCTGCAGGTCCATTGGTCTGTGGCACCTGGGTTCTAGATCCAGCCCTCCTTAAGGACATAAGAATGGCCATACTAGGTCAGACCAATGGTCCCTCTAGCCCCATATCCTGTTTCTGACTGGGGCCATGGCCAGAAGCTTCTGGCAGTCAGAGGTTTAGAGACACCCAGAGCATGGGGTTAAGTCCCTGACCATCTTGGCCAATAAGCATTGATGGACCTGTCCTCCATGAATTTATCTCGTTCTTTTGTGAACCCTGTTCCACTTTTCGCCTTCACAACACCCCCGGCAACAAATTCTACAGGCTGATTGCACACTGTACTTCCTTGTGTTTGTTTTAAACCTGCTGCCTATGAATTTAATTGGGTGACCCTGGTTCTTGTTATGAGGAGTAAATAACAACACTTCCCTATTCACTTTCTCCATACTAGTCATCACTTTACTGGCTTCTGTCACCATATCCCCCCCTTAGTCATCTCTTTTCTAAGCTGAACAGTCCCCATCTTTTCCTCTCCTCATATGGAAGCTGTTCCACACCCCTAATCATTTTGTTGCTCTTCTCTGCAACGTTTCCAATTAGAATATACCTTTTTTAGACGGGGCGACCAGAACTGCATGCTGTATTCAAGGTGTGGGCAGACTATGGATTTATATAGTGGCATTATGATATGTTCTATTACTGACCCCTTTCCTAATGGTTCCTAACATTCTGTTAGCTATTTTGATGTCGCTGCACATTGAATAGATGTTTTCAGAGAACTATCCATAATGACTCCAAGATCTCTTTCTTGAGTGGTAACAGCTAATCTAGACCCCTTCATTTTGTGTGTATAGTTGGGGTTATTTTTCCAATCCTTAGAGCTCAATTGCCAGATTCCCAAAGGTCATCAACATGTTGGATGCTGAGCTCCCCTGGAAACTGGCCCCAGTTGGGATGCTAAGCCCATGGGATGTCCCTTTATGTATTTCTCCTCTTAGGTACCAGAATAGCTCGTAGGGAGTGTTGGCCCAGATTCTGCCATCAGTTGCACTCACCTGGAGCAATTCCATCAACTCCTGCTTTGTGCGGGCTGCTCTATTTCAACATGATTTTCATGCATTTTTAGGCTCTGACTTCAGCCTCCAGCTTGGGAGGAGAAGGGTTGTGCTCTGCTAATTGGAAATCCTCTGCGGTGCCTGGGAATCCAAATAAGGAAGGATATTCTGACAGCCATGGCTGGGCTTATCATTCTCTTCCTCAGGCCTCTCGGAAGAAAGGAAAGCACATTCTGAATTAACTCCTTTACGAGCTCAGCCTGTCAGAGTGGAACGGGCCTTCTTGGAATGTCTCTCCCTGGCTGAGGGATTCTCTGGGCTCGTCCTCTGCCACTTCAATCTGCTATTCGCAACAGGCCAAGCTCTGCCTTCAGTTACAGGCACTGAACTCAATGGGGTGAGCACAGAGGTAAGTGAAGGCAGGATCGGGCTGATTATTTGCACGGACGTTTTCATTGCCTCAGTCCCACACCATCCAGCACTGCTTCCTGGAGCCACATTCTCCTCCTCTGGTATTACCTCTCCTCTGCATTTTCGGGAGCGAAGAGCATCACTGGCCCCTTGGCTACCAGTGTGAATTCAGCACTGGCTGGGGGGACTTTCAAAGCAAATCCCTCCATTTGTCCAGAGCACGGGCCTGTTGCAGGCAGGGACAGAAGAAGCTAAGCCCTCCGCCTCACAGTGTGCCACCTCCGCCCCACAGGGCCCACCTCGCCTGGGGGAGAGACCCCTGCCAATCCGTTCTCCACCTCACCGCTGAGACTCCCAGGAGGTGCCCAGTAGCACCGAGAGGCCTCATCTGAGATCAGGGGCCTGTTGCGCTAGGCGCTGTATGGAGCTCATACTCTAAATAGACAAGGGATGAGGAGACAGACACAGGGAAAGAAAGCGATTTGCCGACAGAACAGAACTTGGGTCTGACTCCCAGTCTAGGGCCCCATCCTCTAGACCAGGGGTCCCAAAACTGTGACACAGTTCAGAGTGGTCTGCCATGAGTGGAGTTTGGGGGGGGACATGGACGGCATTGCCCCCCCAGACTGTATATGTTAGTGGAGGAGCCCAACGTCTCCGGTGGGCTGCAGAGGGCGAAGTGGAGCTGCCAGCGGTGGGTGGAGGGCGAGGAGAAGGGGCTGGCCCTGAGAGACGGTGGCTCCCAGGGCGGCTGGAGGAGGATGGAGAGTTCTCAGCCATTCCCGCTCCGAGCCGCCGCACCCCACGATTCATGGCTGTTGGGCCCCCTGGAGTATCTGCCCGGTGCTTGGCAGGCTGCTTTTTCTGCCTCAACAATGCCATGAATGGGACCATCATAGGTAACGGCCAGGCCAGCCCAAGCACCGGCCTCTGCCCAGCACTATCAGACTTGGGGCCCTTCCCTCGTTCCTGGTCAGGGTGTACCTGTAAGATGCGCCTGGGTGCTGGGTGGGTGACCAGGCAGGGCTGCCAGGCGACGAGCTCAAGGCACCCAGATGGCTGTTGAGCCGGAGCATGTCGGCAGGGGCTGGCTGTGGCTCTCTCTTGCAGGCTCTGGTCCTTGCTGAGGAGAGGGGCCCTGCATGCCACGCAGTGCCCTTCTCCCTGACAGACATGTGTTAATAGCGGGCTGTAGTGCATACCGCAGCTGCACACATGGGCCTCAGAGGAAAAGCTTGGGAACCCCTGCTCTACAGTATGCTGTCTCCCTGAATTATGGTGGTGGTTTGGCATGCCTAGAGGTCACTACCTCTATAGCCCCTTAGCTGTCCAGAAACCCCACAATGTCTTTGTGCCTAGTACGGCACAAAGCCCTATTCCTGTCTGCTTGAGCCAAAGTGTGAGTAATGAGAACTGAGACGGTCAACCTCTCACACGCACCCTGGGAGCCTTCAACACGTTTAGCAGGTGGATGGGGGTAGGCGGGGTGAAGAGACTGGATGCTCAATAAATTACAATGCTCTGAAATTCTACTGGGGGAACGATGAGGGGAGTAAAAACTTTTCCTTGGCTGGGATATCTCCCCAGGAGCAGGAGAGAAATGGGGAGTGGTGGGCTATGCGGAAGCAGTGAGTGTTAACACACACATGCAAGCAGGAATTATTTCAGGCCCGTATGGCACAGGAGGTCAGACTAGATGATCACAGTGGTCCCTTTTGGCCTTGGAATCTAGGAATCTATGCACAAGCACACTGTCAATGTCCTGCTGTATGATGTTGTCTGGAGGTGCAGAGCTGCTTTGCTGACTCACCCTAGCACCAAGACCAGACGGTCTTGCTCATTACCTTGACTCAGAAACATAAAAGGCCGAGAGTTTCTCTGAGACGAGAGAGCTAGAGGGGTAGCGGGGAACAGATCTTATCAGCCAGCCAAGGCGAAGGCTGATCCAGAGATAAGACTGATATTTTAAGTACAGTCTTGCTTTAAAACTTTAGCATTTTAAAAAAGAATAAATTGAACTGATTTTGGACAATATCCATCGTGAGTGTAATACACTGGCCAAGTAAGTCTGCATTTGCATCATCCCCGTCCCTCCCACCCACACAGAGGCTGAACCATGTAACATTTACAATTCACTGCTGCCTTCCAGCTTATGCTCCTGGGCAGGGATTCTCTCCTCCACTGCAGCCTGCCTTTGTCCTGCTGGAGATGGCAGGGCTGCAGCACGCCTTGCTGCCGCGATTCTGGCTTGTGCCACAAGGTTTAGGCGGCTGTAGGGAGGCTGCCCTAAGTTAGAGCAGCCCTGGGTGCTGCTGTAAGTTACACCAGCGGCTGTCTGGAGTAGCCCAGAATTGTGTGTGTCATGTTGGAACCCATGCATGGGAAGGGGAGAGGCTCCCCCTAGCTGCAGGACAGGAGACCACACACTGCATTCTGCTCCTGCCACACCTCCACCACTGTCCCTATCACCCCCCCGGTGTCCCCACCATGCACTGCCACTCCCTCTACTCGCCCACAGATCCTCTTTCCGCCATCACATCCCACTCACTCTCCACCTGCTTGCTAACCCCCCACCCGCCCCCGAGGTTAACTCAAAGGTTTCTGGCAATGGAGCATTCAGACAGCTTCTTGTTTCACCCAGCTGGATTCCTCCCACTGTAGCAAAGAGTGCTCTGACCCAACTTTCGGCTCCTGCATCCTGCATCCTGCAATGGCCATATGCACCTCGTGCAACAGTCTTACGCAGGAAAGGCCCTGCCTTGGTTGTTGGTGTGTATATGGAAGGCATGGTGCCAGACTCCTGGATTCCCCCCCGGCCCCCACTCTAGGGAATTGCTCTTTTCAGTGCCACTTTGTGGGCCTGACACATTCAACCTGTCGCCAGTACAGCCGCCCCTCTCCTGACACAGCCGGGGCTGTCAGGTATCGAGTCACAGTCTCTTTAGTGTGCAGCTGACTCACGTCTAAACTTCCTCTTGGGCTGTAAAGGAATATTGTGTCCTGTCAGTGCAGTCAGAGCCAGGGACAAGTTTCTGGCTAAGGAAGAGCAGATGGAGGCTCCGTTTCACTTTTGACCACACACACACACAACTGGCGCCAAGGTTGGCGAAGGGCACAGACCTAAACCGGGCCTGGATTTGAACTTGTGTCTCCAGTAGAAAACCTGCAAGAATCTAGCATAACAAATCCCTCTCCAGTTAGCTACGGGGCTTAGCTTTCCCCTAGCAGTACCATAGTATCTGAGCATCTCGCCGTCTTTAATATATTTATCCTCACAACACCCCTGGAAGGTAGGAAAGTTCAGACTTTACAAATGGGGAATGAAAGCACAGAGAGAGTAAATGACTTGCCCAAGGTCACACAGGAAGTCTGTGGCACAGCACGCAATCAAACCCGCGTCTCCCAAGTCCTACGCTACCACCAACCATTGGACAATCCCGCCCTCACTCTATGTTTTGCTCTCATTGAGACCCAGCTTGAAAGACACCTCCCTCCGTAGCAGGCTCAAAAACAGCCCCAGATACAGGTGGATATCCAGACACTGCAGAGAGCACAGGGAGGAACCTTGCTAAGATCAGTCCACACTGGGACCCAAGCCTCTGTGTGTCACATGGATTCGCCAGCCCGGAGTCAGTAAAGCTTTGTGACCAAACCCAGTTTTCCCCTGGTTGCATCCCATCACACACCTCTAGGCAAGGCTGAGATTCAGTGGGAGACATGACCAGTATTTCAGGTCTGGAAATGAAGTAACCATGACATTTGCCTCATGTGATTTCTTTTCCCTGTAAAATTTGAAATTGGCCGTAGAGCAGTGGCCTCGGGTGATTTGCACCTGGACATAACAAGAAGCACCAGGGCTAACGCACAGATCTCTGCGGCCTCACACAACTGACAGCATGGATTACAAGCAGAGCACTTGGAAGGAAAGACTTTTTCATAAGTAGCAGTAGCCCCAGTATCACCCGTTACCTGATGTGGTCTCTCTTCTTAGTGCACGGTGGGGAAAATTCCCTAATTCTTCGAGACCTTTCTCCAGAACACACTACCTCCTGGTCTGAAATTCACTCTGCATTTGCCATCCCGCTGTGGTTCACTCCAGTTGATCTAGCATCCACAAACTCTTCGTCAGAGCTGCCTACAAGCCCTTTGCAGGAGAAAGCACGCGCCGTCCTGATGCCACACGCTGTTTGTGCGTGTGTGATGCTGCCCCCTAGTGGCTGGCTCACAAACGGGGTAAGGGAGCTATTGGTGCTAACCTGCTGGAGGCCTCCGGTTTCAGAGGTAAAGAACCAGAGTTCTAGCCCGAACTGTGCAAGGATGGATGTGAGTTATTTAGTATTTTGGATGCAGCGCAAGGATTTGTTAGAGCGACCCTAGGGGATTGAAAAAGATAAGCGTAAAATGATCTCATCTGCGTCAATGTTCCTAAAGTCCAAGAAATGGAGGCAAATTTCACCGTAATTCCTTCAGGCTCCCGCAGGCCAGTTTCAGTGCCCACCAATTCTCTTTTTCGGAGGCCCATCTTTAGACACTTGCTCTGACGTCCAGAAGTGCTGAGTGCCCTCAGCTCCCAGGGACTATCCCTACTCAGCCCTGGCAACATTCAGGCTCCCTTCTGACTGTCTGGGGCATCAGAACTTCGACAGAGATCAGTGATTTTCGTGCAGAGCAGCCTTGTGAGATGGAAATGAAAGACACACAGGGCTTGTCTTCCCTGAAGAGTTCACTCAGGCTCTTGGCCCAGCCCTCCTCCCATCCACACACAAAACCCTCTCAGCTGAATGTGGTGGCGTTTTACGCCCAGCGAGTCTCACACCCAGGCCTGTAGAGTTTGCAAGTAGAGTTCCCACACTGCCACCCAGCTGCAACTGTAACTAACCCGTGCTCCCCTACCCAGGACCGGTGCTGCACACACTGACCACAGGAAGTCCCACCTCCAGGGGTTTAACAGACAGTAGCCTAATGGCACCTGATTGGCTCCCCACCCTATATAAACCCAAGGGGTGTGCAACAGCATGGGCTGCTAGCTAGACTTTGGCTCTGCCTTGAGCCTTGACTCCCGCTCAAACCCTGGAATTCCCACACGGACCCTGACACCCAATATTGACCCTGAGTCTGATCCCTGACCTGTCTCCAGCCCTCCCCTTCGGCCTGAACCTCGGCCTGATGCTAACTCTGAACCCTAGCGGTTGTTCTGCTTACCAAACTCCAGCCACTAGTCCTGCCTACCTTCACTCAGGATCCTGACACTGAATTAGCTGGCACGCCCGGCGGCATAAGCAAAAGCCCAAATGCTGCTTATACTTGGGCTGGGAAAACTGCCCGCTTTGCAGTGAGGACACAGGCTAAACCGCTAATAGTCCTCCAATGCCTTCCCACAATTCCCCTGTGCGTCCAGAAGGATGGACAAGCTCTCCCACAATTCACTGGGAAAGAATCATAGAGCAGCTCAAATTACTGCAGTGCTAGGAGCCATTGATTAGGTCAACTCGAGTGGTGATCACCTGCATTCACTCTGCAATGAAGATGTACCACGGCCTATTCACCCACCATTTACCATATTGACTGACAGTAAAAAACCAAAAAACTACTGAGATTTTACTTGCTCACCAACTCCCCCCCCCAAAAGAACTATTAACCCCAAGCAAGAACTTTCTATGTCTGGTGGAAAAAGGGAATTCTGGATAGTTTAGGGCCCAACTGCTAAATAAAGAGTGGGTGGTTACTAAACTCTTCTATGTTATTGGTTTAGGTAGCAATTAACTTTTCTTTTTTTAAGTGTAAACATTTCCCAGCAGTCTTGGAACTGAGAAACTGACTAGAAAACAGAGGAGCTGATTTTCCCCACTGTGTGGTCATTTACACCGGGGCAAAGTGGATACAAAACAGCTGTAAAATGCTACCAAGTCAGAAGGCTTGGGTCAGCTCCTCCTCTGGTGTAAGCTCCAGGAACATCAACACAGCTGTGTTGATTTACATCAGTTGAAGACCTGGCCCAGAGTGAGTAAAACCAATCGGTGCTCTTTTTGCACAGGTGTCAATGACTACACAATGTGCTGACCATGGCCAAAAACTCCGGCCCAGAGAGTAAAGCTGACCTGTCTAGTTTCACTGCCCAAACAGAGTGAAACGCAACAAAACAAACAAGCAAACTAAACAGTGACCACTTGCTTTCTAAGCTCTAACAATCGAGGTGCTGTACATGGTGCAGCGAGGTGCTTTCTGCGCTAGTGTTCTTATAACTTAAGTTCACTCCTTTTAAATTCAAACAAAAAGGGGGAAAAAACCCACCAGTATTCTAGACGTGGAATCAATCTGTAAGAGCCAACAGCAGACTCCAGAAGGGCCTGCTTAAAGCAGCCGCAGAGAAGCCAAGGCAGCAGAGTCCCCAGCCTGGAAAAGGCAAACTGCAGTACTCAGTACAATGAAAGATGAAGACAGTGGATGAGAAATCCTGGACGCAAGCCAAAGTCATCAGTGAATGACAAGAGAATCCAGGAAAATATCCATCTCTGGGCAGAAATCAGGCCGCTGCCGCTACACTCCAATGCTGGACGCAGAGGCAGCTAATTCGATGCCAAATGAAATGTTAGGAAAGGGTGGGGAGGGGGAGGGGGGCATGGAACGAGACCTAGTTGATAGCTTGTACGTTGGTGAAAGGGATGGGGCGCTCCAGCCCAAGGGGGAACAAAGCCGGGATACAGAGGCAACATTGGTCCTTTTCTCCGAAAGGCGTCGTGCCCATTTTGACGGCATGAAACGTCCCCCTCCCATCAACCGAGTCTCAATTCAGATGGCTCCATTCTTCTGCAAGCAGCGCTGGCATATGTCAGTAGTGCTACGCCAGAGCCTTTATTCCGGCTGAGTCACCAAGGGCTAAATCCTGCAAGGTGCGGAGCATTATGACCTTGAGCCAGCCAAAGCACTTAAGCACCTGCTTCGGGGCCAGGGTACCCTGCAGGGTCACGTCCCAAGTGCTGCTCCTATAGGATCTCAAGTCTATTTAGGATTCACTGACTGCTGCTCTCTCGGGTCCTATAGCCTGAGATGCAGGAATCTTGCTCAGCACGTGGCTGGGGCCAGGGGCCAGGGCTAGTTACTCACCATTCACAGAAGGCAGCAAAGGGCCCTCAGTCCAGGTTGTTGCTGCTGCTATTTCATACACAGCAAGTGACTCATGGCAAGGCTGGGCTGGTCTCCCCTACACTGTGGTTCAGTGCCCCAGTCCCACACAGCTATGTGCACTGGAGACTCAAGGGCCCAGCCAGGTCCTGGGTAGGAGAGACCATGTTCCCAACAGATGAGGCGCTCACATCTGGGTCTGACACTCTTCAGCAGTGGGCTCCTTGTCCCACAAGGAAGGTGGGGCTAGAAGATGCCTCCCATAGGGGGCGGAGTCCAGCTCTTTCATTAAAGCACCATCCTGATATTTTAAACCACCTCTTTGATCACCAAACGTCCCCTAATTTTTCCACTAGTCAGGAGCAGGCTGACCTCCAGACATACTGCAGATGCTGCAGCTCTGTGTCGCCCTTATTAGCACCAGCTCATGTTCAGCCCCTCCGGGGACCCCACGTGAGTCTGGATGGACGACGTGATCCAATGTAATTACAGCCCAATGGATTGATTGCAGCCGTTATCAATGAACCAAAGCTCCCGAGCTTGTACTTGGGAAGGAGA
Source organism: Mauremys mutica (assembly GCF_020497125.1). Taxonomy (NCBI): domain Eukaryota; kingdom Metazoa; phylum Chordata; order Testudines; family Geoemydidae; genus Mauremys; species Mauremys mutica. The sequence continues at coordinate 352,511,325 of NC_059072.1, read as the reverse complement.
GAGTCACAGCACGGGTTGTGTTTCAGACATTCATCTCTCATCTCCTGATTTATGATGGTTGCAGGGTGTTGGGTAAGAGCCCTCTGAACGCTGTGCCAGACCCTACTTACTTTTGGGGAGTGCAGCGTCTGGCAAACTGGTCACCATACAGCCAGTCTGGGGCAGCTGAACTCTTAGAACTCAAGCAAAAAACCAGAGCATATTTTAAATCAATTAACACCAAAGCCAGGGACATTGGGGGAGCGGGGGAATCGGCAATAAATACAGCAAAGGGGAAAAACCAAACTCAATCCCAGAGTAGTTAATCTTTTGGAGGCAAGAGTCAGATTTTCCCAGACGCAATAAAATGCGGCAAAAATAGAGGTGCAAAGTGTCAGGACAGTTGGCGATTTCCCTCCTTATTTAGAGCTCTCCGAGGTTTAGTAAGGAAGCCTGTTTGCTCATTGCTCCTTCCAGTGTCCTGGGATATTTCAAATGCAAACAAATTCCACCCTCTGCATCTTCTAAATAAGTAGCAAGGGTCCAATGTATCCTTGGTGTAATGCCAGTGACTTCAGCAAATTACACCAGGCATGAATCTGGCCCCCCCAGGTGCACAATAAATAATCTTACATTTATAGAGGGCTTTTAATCCAGAAAGATCCCAAAGGGTTTTGTTCTCCTACCTGAGAATTGCTTCCCATACTGGTAAATTTCAGCCACTTCTAGGGTGGAACGTGGCAGATATTTAACAACACGTCGCTACGTTACCCAAGAGTTTAAGTCAGGAAATGAGGAATGTCCCCTTCCTTATGAGTTCTTCCACTGGCTCCTACCTCTCCGCCACTTCAAATACAAGCTTCTTGTCCTCACCTTAAACCTTTTGCAGCTAAGCCCCTCTCCACCTTCCCCACTGTATATAAAAGGCCCTCCCTTGTTCCCTCCCCGAGACCCACTTCTGTGGTGATGCCAAAGAGGGACCTCTGAGGGCGGCTAGGTAGATGACTGGTGGGTTTTATTTATATTTGATTCAAAATTACTCTTATTAATACGATGGTAGCGCCTAGACCCCAGCTGAGCTCAGGGCCCCATTGTGTCGACACAGAATGAGACAGTCCCGGTCCCAAAGAGCTGACCATCTACATGGCCAAGACAGACAGAAGGCGGGAGGAGGTGGAGAAAGGGACAGAATATACTGGTGGAATGATCCACGTGATGATCTGTGGGTTTGGGTTTTTTGTTTTTGGGTGGGGGTGGTTGTTAGAGCGGGACGAGATAAAGAAGGACGAGAGAGGAGCTAATGAAGTGGGGGAGGAAGGAAGGAAAGCAGATGGGAGGAATGAAGCCGAGGGGAAGTAACCGTGGAGTAAACATCCAATCAGCACAGGGGAAAATATCTCCTAGCATGCTCCTAGCCGGCCTCTCTTATTGGTCACCCTCTCCGCTCCTTTCCACTGTTCATTGCACCCACTGGTTGCATCCTGTCTTAACTGGGGGTGTAATATCTTCCAGGCAGGTCTCGTGCAGCACTCGGTCCTGATCCTTTTCACAGCTACTGGAATACATGCAATAAATACTAATAATCACCCAGCTGAGAATGGGACTGGAAAGAGACAAGGTGGGTGAGGTAATATCTTTTATTGGACCAACTCCTGCTGGTAAGAGCGACCAACCTTGTCTCACCCCTCACCCACTTTGTCTCTCTCATCTCCTGGGACTCAGCCTATAGGCAGCAGCATGGCCTGGCCTAGGGGCTAAGGCAGTGAACTAGGAACTCCAAGACCTGGGTTCTAGTCCTGATTCTGTCTGGTAATGTATATCCCTTCCCACCCAAAGCCTTTTTAAGCTCTTCAGGGCATGGGTTGTCTCATGCTATTTCTGCACAATTGCAGTTGAGGCCACTAGGGGCTACAGTCCCAATATTTATCCTGGGCTTTTGACTAGGACACCTGAATTCACACTCCTGTAACAGCAGCATGGAACCTTTACCATGAAATGAGAGCAAGTCTCCGCCTGCCTCCCTGCCTGGCAATGATCCCGTCCAGCACGGGCATTGGTTTCCCCTCAGATCCTAGTATCGTTTAGCCAAACACCCCAGGGGGAACCAACAGTATTCATCCTCCACCCTGCCGAAGCTCAGGTGCAGCCCTGTCACTGCAACTGGCACCTGATGGTAGAACGGGGACCACGGCAAGCGTCAGCACCCCCTGCTGGCACCTCGTGCAGTGGTACAAATGAGATGTAATGGCAGCATGGGAGGACACCGTGAACTCGACCCCATTTCAAGAGGATGTAGACAATTCGGTCTGTGACTGGGGCGGTGATGTTAGCATGTCCCCTTGTAATTCGAGCGAGAGAAGGGATAGAAGGGCCCAATCTACCTTCTCCGGACCACTCATTGTTTTGTCTAGCTTGGTGATGAACAATGCATGGTCTATAGAGAAGGTAAAACCTCTGCTTTAAAGTGAACAGTCTCAAAGGCCTGGCCACGACCGGAAATCAACACAGCTGCCAGAAAGTGTCTCTTTTTTCTCTGCCTAGTCTGGCTTTAAGTAGGCTGTTGACGGGACCTCTCTGTCTTTGGCATTAACCACCCTCGTCAGCCCGGCTTACATGGCTTGGCTCCTGCCTGAAGTTCCTGCAGACTTGACATCAGGCTGATGGGATCGCACGCTTGCTCCTAGTAAGCGTCACGGCCGACGGCATTGGAGTAACAGGAGTCTTTTAATAAGCCAGCAAAAAGATTATGATCAGGCACAATATCAGCACTGAGCAGACCTTTCTGAGTGAAGGTGGAATGACATTAAAAAACATTCCAGCAGGGGAGTGAAGTGAACACTGATCCTATGACAAGAAACATCAGAGAGGAAGACCAATTAGGTCACCCTTTCTGGTCTATCCCCTTGTCTGCTAAAGTAGCCACAGAATCACGTACACTGGAGAGAGCACAGAAAAGACTTGCTGGTTCATTTAATCTTTGTCTCTCAGTGCTGTGCAATCTCGGTGTAGTCTGCCACTTCCTTTATTTGCACATATACACTGGTCCTGAAATGAAAGAGGCAGAGAGCAGGCAGGGCAATCCCCTTCTTCCAGGAATCTCAGCCCAAGACCAGAGTTGGCCCTCAGGGAGCAACTCTGCCTCGAGAACGGGCTCTAATCAGAGCCAACGGCAGAGCACAAACTCTGCTGCTACTCACACAGCTCCCCAAATTGCCTCTACACAAAAACCTCACCTAGCGCAAATCTAACACCACAGCATGTCTCCCCAAGTATCAAAACTCACTCACACAGCAAGGAAAAGAATTTAGAAGGCTATGTGTAACAGTGCCTCCTGGTGACACCTACCAAAGAGGCCCCAATCAGGGACCAGAGTCCCACTGTGCTAGGCACTTTAGACACATACAATGAAGACAGATCCTGCCTCAAAGGTCTTGCAGTCTAAATGCTTGACAATGCAGGATTGTTCCCTACAGGGAAGTTTAAATACGGAATCTCCATAATTTAGAAAGTAACCAAATTATATCTATTATAAGCCTGATTTTCACCCCTATCTAGCTTTCTCAACAAATAGCTGTTTTCTGCCTGGTACTTTTCATGGTAACTTTAAGGCCAGAGGAGATTTTTTTTTTTTTTTTTTTTTGGAGGAAAGTTTGAGGTTAATCAAATGAGCTGTTATTAGGGTTTACAGGCCTGGTGGTTAGTAACGATGTGGCTTATGCTAACCTAAATAGCTTGGATGATGATTCTACATCCAGTTCCATATTTTCTCAATAGTTTGGTTTCTGGACGGAGATTAGCTTGGATAAATTACCTTATCTCCTCTTGGGGCATTTTTAAATATAGAGTTTGATTAGATTTAATATAGCTGTTAAGATGAACCAATACAGAGCTTAAGTATTGGCTTGGCCCTCTGCCCAGCGGTCAATTTCACCATGGAGAGGCGCATGATATGAAGAGGTGGTGAGACTGTGTGGTAATATTCTGCTTCCATGTTATGTTAGCATATATTATACCGTATTATTATTCTCACTGGCTACCTCCAGTTGGTTTAAGGCCACTTTGTGCTGCATGCCTTTAGCGAAGAATCCAGCCACTGAATTTCTCAGAGCTCTCAATGATTCAAGGAGATGACAAATCTGCAGGCACCACTTTAACTCAAGCACAAGGCAGTGTGACCTAGTGGCTAGCACGCTGGGCTGGGACCTGCATTCTATTCCTGATTCTGTCACTGGCCTGCTGTATAATGTTGGACAAGTTACTATCCTGCTCTGTGCCTCGGTTTCCCCTTCTGCCAAATGGGAACAATTATACTATCCTCCTTTGTAAAGCGCTTTGAGATGTGTGGATGAAAAGAGGTGGGAATTATTTGTTTGGTTCACTAACTACTTGTTTGAAAAAAAACCTAAGGAAATTCCTAGATAAAACACTTTGATAAAATAAAGTCCAAGAGCTTAAAAAACACCCAGAAATGCAAACCAATGTTATTAGAAGACCCTCGTTGTAAAATCTCAAACATCTGCAAGTGACAAAGTTGGTACTAAGGAGCCACTAACAGTCTTAGTTCTGCTTCTGTATCTCTTCCCACCACATCGGGCGTGAGTAACTTTGGAGACACACACCAGCATTCTAATGGAAGATCACATACTCCCCCACCCCTCACCCATATGACTTCCTGTCGATCACTTTGTACCTAACATTTATGCCTGCAACCGTCCTTCCTTGCATGAGGAAGGATGGCTCAGTGATTAGGCCACCAGTGAGGAATTTAAGAGATTTAGGTGCAATTGCCTGTTCTGCATCACAGGGGTGCTGTGAAGATAAATACATGACAGACTGACAGGTGCTGTGGTACCGGGGGCCGGGAAGGACGTGGGGCTGGTCTGTATTAACTAATGATTGCTCTATTTGCCATATGATTGTCTGATTGCTCTAAGAGATGTTTCCTCTCTCTCCATATGCAGTTAAGCCCAAAGCAGGAAATGAAACAGAGGTGGGCAAACTATGCCCGCGGGACCGTCCTGCCCGGCTCTTGAGGTCCCGGCTGGGGAGGCTAGCCCTTGGCCCCTCCCCTGAAGCCTCAGCTCGCTGCACCGCCAGCGCTCTGGCCCATTGCTCCTGCCGGGCAGCGTGGTGGCATGGCTGGCTCCAGGATGGTAAGGGGGCGGGGAGCGGGGGGGGTTGGATAAGGGGCAGAGGGTCCCGGGGGGCAGTCAGGGGAAAGGGAGCAGGGGAGTTTAGATAGGGGTTGGGGCAGTCAGGGAACAGGGAGTGGGGGGTTGGATAGGTGGGAGTCCCGGGTGCCTGTCAGGGGGTGGGGGTGTGGATAGGGGTCAGGGCAGTCAGGGGACAGGGAGCGAGGGGGTTGGATGGGTCTGGGGTTCTGAGGGGGGCTGTTAGGAAGTGGGTGGATAGGGGGCAGGGGGCCAGGCTGTTTGGGGAGGCCCAGCCTTCCCTATCCGGCCCTCCATACATTTTCACAACCCCGATGTGGCCCTCGGGCCAAAAAGTCTGCCCGCCCCTGAAATAAAACAATGACGGCAGCTTGGACACCTCTGGGTCAAACACTGCAGGCTGGTTAAGAGAACAGTAACGACTGGCTATCAATTCGAAGGGCCTACCTGCCATGGCGCCAGCAAAGGTAAAAGACTTTCTTTGTCAAGGCTGGGAGCCTAAGATCGAAAGAACCAAACAGTTAAAAAAAAAATCACTCTCTAGACTAGAGGGGGAGTTGGCTGTTGGGAGCTATTGGGGGGAAACAGGCTGCCACAGACAGAGGCGCTGGGGAGGAAGGCAGAAGTTGGACTACGTGGATAACGCCCCGGGGATGGTGAGATCTGGGGAGACGAGCCTGCAAGCAGCCTGGTGGCCACAGCTCCCCACAGGCAGAGATATAGGGACTCAACCTACGGCCTGCTGAAGTAATCATGGTTAGCACACCGGGGTCTCGACCCCAGCTCCTGCTCTAAGAGTGAGCGAATCGTGCGATTCCACGCCGAGAGGTGACCACACCTGCGGTGAGAGCCCCCAAGAGGGAACCGCATTGCAGCTAGCCATGACAGGGGCCAGATAAGTACCTAAGATAGGTACTTCTATGAGTGAGCCCATGATGCTGTCTTGTCTAGTGGTTAGAGCAGGGGGGAGGAGGTATGTCAGATTTCTCGTTTTGCCACTGTTATGTGACCCCGGCACATTATTTAACCTTTCTTTCCCTCAGTCCACCCATCTATAAAACAGGGGTAGTAGTCTCCTGCCTTGCAAGGGAGGTGAGCGTCTTAAAACGCTAGCTGTACAGCGCACTGAGATTCGTCATATTATGTCATTTGTCTCTACAGTCAAAGCACAGCAGAAATATCAGTTAATTGGCTCTCGCTCACCCCAGTGAGGTGAGGTAGGTGGGACAATATCGTCATTATCACCGTCCTCCAGAGGGGAAAACAAAGATACAGTCACGCACCCAAGGCCCCACACCAAGTAGAAGGATTAGAACTCATGATCTGCTGATTAGCGGGGGGTGGGGGGGCACATTTCCAAAGCCCATCCTTTCCTCAGTTGAAAAGTGCTCCAGAAGGGCCAACCATCGCTAGGCAGGGCTACAGCTTGTCCGTAACAGACACCTGCTGTGCAGTATCCCACACAGCTACAGAGATGTTAGCTCGGTCCTTGCTTAAGCAGGCGTTGGGCCAGTTCCTTTGAAAAGCAGCGCAAAGGTCACAGTGCCTGGGCAGCCTTTTGCTGGGCTGATGATGCAGGAGCCTCGTTAAAGCCTCCTGTCCTCTGCGCCGAGATGCATGAGCTGAGGATCCAGGCTGCTGTTCTCCCACGGGTAAGAAGAGCCCAAGTCACTCTGCAAGGCGTAACCTCTTTAGAGAAAATCAGAGCATAAATCAGCCGCTCTGTGATTCAGCTTGGCTTGGGTTACTAATAATACTCCTGTGTTTATCCGCAGCCCTCCGGCAGTACATGTTTGCTTTTGACTTGTCCGTGGTTTTTCCCAGGCTCCCAGGCTGCACAAGAGCTTTGTTTTTGTGTACAGAAACCTCCATTTATAAAAACGGCTTTCCAGCAGCCCCGGGCGCAGCTGCCTTCCAGGCTCAACCTGGGAAAGGAAGAAAGCGCAGCTTCACCCTCTGCCACCAGGGAATACAAAGTGCCTCAGACTCCACAGCGGCTCGGCACTCAGTGAGGCAGAGAGAGGATTCCTGAGATTCCCTGGCCAGACTCTGCCCCCTCCAGCCAGCAAAGACCAAGCCCTACTGTTAAAAAAAAAAAATTGGCTTCAAATAAGTAGCAAGGTCTGCTGCATCAATCCAACAAGGACCTGTAGTGCTCAGACACTAGCACTGCCAGCCCTTATTCCACTGAGCCCGGGCCCCGTGGACAACTTGATCGCCTTGGTCTTATGGTTAAGCCACTAAACCTGAGGTCCCCAATCTTCGGGGCATGCCCCCCTACGGGGGTGCAGAGGACCATTCATGGGGTGCAGCTGGGGCCCAGGCCAGCCTCCACAGGGAGTGGGAAAGGAGCATCACCCAGCTCCATTCCAGGCCCCAGCCCCGGCTGCCTGCCCCGCATCCACCCCCAGCTGTGGCCCCAGCCTCGGCCCCCTTATCCCTGTCTGCGTCCCCCCTCCCAGAGCCACTAATGCAACCACTCTCTGGGCCAGACCCTCAGCTGGCATGAACTGGCCCAACTCTATTGACTTCCATGGAGCTATTCTGATGGATAGCAGCCGAGAATCTGACTTTTATGAGAGTTCTGTTACATAAAGACAGAGTAAAGACTTCAAATCCTAATAGTCAACTGGGGCTCCATGTATTTAATAGTGGAGGGAAAATGTATTGGTCACCTATCAGCAACAGATGCCACAGACCCTGGCTACAGCACAGGATCCTAGAACAGCTATTGAAGGGAACAAGTTTGCATTAACGAGAGGGGAACGAGTGAGTGGGGCATGGGAGTAGATGGCCTACTTGGTCTTTTCCATCTCTAGTTGCTGCCGTTCCACGATTCATCCCTGAGTGTGATTTTGCAGCTGGGAAGGCACAGACCAGCCGGAACTTTAAGCACGAGAAAAAAGCTTCAGCAACTTTTATAGCATTTGAAGCAATAGAATTGCTGCTTGCAGAAGACCTAAAGGCTTATGTAAAAGGATTGACTGAGTTACCCCAAAAGAGTAGGGGTTAGCACCAAAGAATTGTCCTGGAAATCAAACTGCACATTCAACAAATAGGTGCTCCTTCTTTTTCTTATTTGTCTAAGAAATTATAGCTTATAAAACAAACATCCAGCAGGGAGCAGGGCTTTTCCCGTGTGATTTTAATTAAAATTAATGTTCTTCTTGTTATCTTCTGGTACCATTAACTATAGAAAACACAATTTTTTAAAGAGGTGGTACAATAAAGTTTGGGGACCACTGGTCTAGGTTACTTGGTCCTGCTCCCACGCGGGGAGCTGGACTAGATGACCTCTCGAGGTCTATTCCAGCCTGACATTTCTATGACTACAGGAAAACATAGAGACAGGGTCACTACTCAAACATCAACAATTATCAAGTAGAACCCTGCTTGTGGCTACACTTGAGTGTGAACAATTGACTGTATACTCATGCGGCTCTCGGTGAATTAATGATTTGCAGGCTGGTTAAGAACAAGCAATTGCCCTGATTTGAGAAGTTCAAGTTAAGAGTTGACCTGAAAAGAATCCAGTGTTAAAATTAGTAAGCTAGCGCTCTCGGGACTCAACCATTATCAAAAATCCACTGATGTGGGCGTGGTCGACCCTACAACAGTGTAAGAATGTCAATATTCTCTCTATCTAGTCATTTATACTGCACTCATCCTTGTTGCACTTGAGTGACTATAAATATATTCTATCAAAAAAATTACAGAGAATCGTAGACACATATTTTCCCCCATTCGTGTACATGTACGCTATTTTCATTGTCATATTGGCCCAGTATCTCTCTTTTCTTAGACTTGTTATAGAGATTTGGTCAGCAGCCATATATGCTCTTTTCAAACAGCAACATGGCCTTTTGTAGCTGCAATTCAGCAGATGAGGTAGTTTATGAAGAAGTGCACTTAGCTGCAAGAATTTAGGGCCTAATCCTGCCAGCTACTTTGGAGGAGAGTGCCTGGCAGGATCAAGACCTTAGTAACAATTCCTAGATCTTATACAGCACTTTCCAGCAGTAGATTACAAAACATTTTATCAAGGGAAGTCAGTATCTTTATCCCCATTGTACAGATGGGGAAACTGAGACATATAAGGGTGAAAAAAAACTTGGCTATGGTTACCCAGTAAGCCAATGGTAAAGCCAGAAATAAAACCCAGGATTCCCGAGTCCCAGCTCTAGCCATTAAGCCACATTGCCTCTCATTTAGGTGACCTACAGGTGAGCATGAATGTGCCCAGTGCTGAGCAGTAATAATTCCCTCTGAAGTCAACAGGAGTTAAGGGCACTCAGCCTAAGGCGATGGCTACACTGGCGCTTTGCAGCGCTGCAACTTTCTCGCTCAGGGGTGTGAAAAAACACCCCCCTGACCACAGCAGGTTACAGCGCTATAAAGCGCCAGTGTAAACAGTGCTCCAGCGCTGGGAGCCGCGCTGTAAACTAATCCCCTCATGCAGGTGGAGTACCTGCAGCGCTGGCACCGTGACCACACTCGCACTTCAAAGCGCTGCTGCGGGAGCGCTCCCGCGGCAGCGCTTTGAAGTTTTGAGTGTAGCCACGGCCTCAGCCAGCAAGTTTTCATTATATCTGGTAGGCTTGACCAGTAGTATGTTGCGTAAGCACAGTTTGCTGTGTAATTAGCATAGAAATGGCTGGTTCTCTGGCAAGCACACAGTAGCATACAACATTACAAGAAGCCGTGTACTGCAGGCTGTAAGATATTGCATGTTATAATGGATTATATTGTGTTTCAGATATAGCATGTGATCGTGTCATTACACATGGCAGTTGGCTACTGACTCCCAATGAGATGTAGGGGCTTAAGTATCCAACTTTCTTTTTGACAATGGTACTTGGGAACCCACGTCACTTAGGGGTTTTTGAAAGTTTTACCCACTATCCCAAAGCGCCCAAGATAGCATCTTGCCAAAGACCATGCAGGGCTAGAATTCACCCTCCTGCCTCCCAGCCTGGCGCTATTAGCCACAAGACTATCTTTGCTATTACAAAGCACCTTTCTCCTGCTCCCAAACAGCCGAAAACTTTACATTACAAACCGCGGCCCCGATGCTGACAGCTATGACACACAGAGAGACCCTGTGCCTGCGCAGAGCTGCACCGACATCAGTGCGCTTCCAGGCAGCCTTGGGGCTCCCCCTGCGTAGAGCAGTTTGCAAGCTCAGGGCGTGCACACATGCAGGGACGCTTCCAGCCATTTCAGAGGGGGAAGCAGGCAAAGAGCGGGAGCTGGGGAGGAGATGAATTTTGGCCAAGAACACTGGGATCAACTCATATGCCAAGGGAGGTTTAACGTGCATGCAGAGCAAACAGCAGCTTCTTCTTCTTTTTTTAAAGTCAGATCCTAACAACCCTCCGGTAAAGCAAAGTTTATGGGATTCAGCAGCCCTGATTCTCCTCTCACTGACACCCGTTTTCCCATTGACTCTTGATCAGAATCAAACCTGGGCTCTTCCACCACGGACAGGCGAAGAGCGACGCTGACCCTGGCAGGATTCACACTCGTGCTCAGAGTCACAGGGTACACGACTACACTGCAATAAAAGACCTGCTGCAGTGAGTCTCAAAGCCTGGGCTTGCTGACTTGGGCTTGCGCTATGGCGCTAAAGCAGCAGTGTAGACATTCCCACTTGGGCTCTGAAACCTAGTGAGCGGAGGAGTGGGGGGTCCTGACAACCAGGGGTCCAGCCCGCGCCCTCACATCTATGCTGCTGTTTTCACCCCCTAGTGTGAACCCCATGAGCCCAAGTCAATTGACCCAGGCTCTGAGACTTGCTGCCATGGGTTTTTTATTGCACTGTAGACATACCCATAGAGTTTAAGCCCAGAAGGGACCAGCAGATCATCTAGTCTGGCCTCCTGTGTAGCACAGGCCGCCAGCTCCACCCAGCACCTGCATACTCAACCCAACTGAAACGAGACCCAAGTATTCCAGCCCACAGGAAACTAAACTATGATGTGCCACAGGCAGAGACTCGAGGGACTGAGGTGCACCAGAGCCCAAGGCAGTGAAGTGATTAAGTGAGATATACCCAGATGATCCTGGCAAGGACCCGCATTCCATGCTGCAGAGGAAGCGGAAAACCTCCTAATGTCACTGCCAGTCTGACCTGGGGGAAAATTCCTTCCCCACGTGATGGGTCCCACCTGGGAGGAATCAGGTGATTCCTGTATAACAGGAGACTGCAGCTGTGTCTATAGAGACTGCAGGTTCCTGAATTATCATGGGAAAGGAGACTACAGGGAACGGAGTGAGGAGAGCTCCCTGGGCAAGAACCAGCCAGCCAAGCACCTGAGAGAGAGCATGCTTGGTGCCACCTCAGAGCCCCGGCCCACACTGTCTGGTGTCCCAGGGAACCTAGAGACTTTAAATCAGTCACACCACTCAACCATCCCCACGCCTGGGCTGGCAAACACCTGCCCCTGGTGCAGGCAAAGCTGTCACTTCCAGTGAATCTTGATCAGCAGCATCAGACTAAACAGCCCCATGTGCTCCCATGTATCGACAAGCCCACAGATGGGAGGAGTCGCTCTCTCCAGCACTTGCTCCCAGCTGTTCCATTTTACCTCCCCGGGCGCTAGCAGGGGGTGGGTCAAGAGCGATCCAGCAGTAAAACGGTTAACGAGGCCTCCCATACATCTGCTCCCAGAGAGTTAAAGGAGTGTTTGGGGAGGGAAGGGGGGGAAGCGAGCCGGTCAGTGAGTTCTGAATCAGGCCCTAGCCGAGTCCCGAGAACGGCTTTCACCAAATATGGAAGGTTTTTGCCTCAGTTTTAGTCATGCAGGCCCCGGCCCAAGAGCGCTGCTTTCCAGAGGATTAGGTCACACAGAAACAGCCGGGCTGCTCTCCCCTCCCTCCCCTCCTGTAAACACTGGCCAAGAAGAGCCTGCAGGCTCCCTGCGAGCCTGAGCAGCGTGGGGGTGAGACAGGCCAGTGGCCACTCCTCAGAAATGGGAAGAATTCCTCTGCTCCACCCCCATCCCCAGCAAAGACCAGGCCCCTCACTCCCTCCAACCTTCCGAGTGAACTTTGCCTTCCTAAAAGCTCAGGGACTCCTGCTGGGAGGCCTGGCAAACAAAGAGCTTCAGCGTCTGGCTGCTAACGGCTTGAGGGGAAGAAAAGGTTGAGATTGCACCCTGAGATCAAGGCAACAACTTGCCTCGAGTTTTAGCCGTAGTATTTGTAACAGCTTTTGTCTATCAGCCTTAGGTCTTTGTATGACTCCCCTCACCGTAGCCACTGGGCACTGTCAGTCAGCGGGAGCAAAGCCCCTAGCGGACTAAATGGAATCTGTGGCGCTTTCCCTCCCCATTTACACGGGACCTTTGATCTGTCTAGGTCTAGGTCCGTCTATGGTCCTTCCTCACCATATCTGGTCTGAGCATCCCGAAGTGTTTGCCTATAGGATTGATGGCAGAGGCCCACCCTGTGTTCTGGGAGCCTTTAGAAATGTATGATCTCATCAACTTCCTATGCCATCAACTGCGCAGCCTGCCCTTAACGGCGATCAGCCCTGGCCTGCCAATGCTCCCAATCAATAGATTAACACTCCCCCTCCCTCACAAAGCCCCACATGCCAGAGAGAAGCCTCATGCAGCATACCCAGGAGAGAAACAGATCCATGCTCTGCCAAGGTTGGCAGGGGAGGAAGGTTCCAAGGAGAATGCCCTGCCAGCAGCCCCCTTCCACTCAGGGCCCAGCTCCTACCAAGGTCAATAGGGGTCTCCTCGTTGGGTCTGAGGAGTGTTGGATTGGGCCCTTGGGAGCTGATCTCAGCTGCGGCACCATGGCAAGGCGAGAGAGGACATCTCAAGGGTGCACGTCCCACTCCAATGAGGGATTCATAGATTCTTGAAGTCCACCCTGAAACTGGTGGGGTACACTGCGGTCTAGGAGCTTGCTGGGGGCCCCGCACATTTTGGGGAGCAGAGGTGGCAGGCACCAGGCTGTGCAGGCTCTGGCCCTCAGTGGATTCCTGGGAACACCCAAAAGCTGAGTAACAAGATGGTGTCAGTAGCTTGTGCACCTGGGCAGGATGGCTTCACCTTACAAACAAGAGATGAGAAACTCAGGGCGCACCAGGTCCCAGTCAACCCCCTGGCATGACAGTGGGGTTCCTTAGGCCTAGTACCAGGAATAATGATAGTTACTGTATTCCCAGCTCTTCTGTTCTCACTACTCTTCCACAGTTAATTGCACCCTGGCCAGCAGATCCCTCAGCAAGATCCAGTCCCTTCATCCCACACCTCGGGTCCCATTCAGACCTATCCACCTGCCACGGCTACCGCTAGCCTCCCTCCAGCCAGCTTCCAGACTGCAGCCTCTGGCTCCCTCCTGAGCATTACCGCCCTTTCTTGTGCTGGAGGGGATCATGGAGTCCTCGGCTGGCACGTGGCAATGGTGTTCAGTAACGAGCTAGCCGGTTCATTACCACAGTTCAGACTGTAGGGCTCTGTGGGTCCTGGGCCTCCCCACAGAAAGTGCCCATGCGTGCCAGCAGTGGACACCTCTGTCCTAGGGACTGGTCTGAGAGCCAACAACTTACTTCAGGAGACCATCACCCCCAGTGCTAACTGACTGGGGCCAGGTTTGAACCAGCGTCTTCATTTTATTTGTCCTAATAGAGAGGCAGAGCAGAACTCTACATGCTCACATCAGTAACTGGAGAGCGAACCTCAGGGACTCCGATTACTCCACAGGGACGTGGGAGACCTGGCTTCAATTCCCTACTCTGCCACAGATGCTGTGTGTGACCTTAGAAACATCTATTAGCCTCTGTGTGCCTCAGTTTCCTGTCTGTAAAACAGGATATTGGTAAGGATTGTGTGGGGCTTGCTATTATAGTTACGCAGGCGTTATAAGTACTTGAGCAGAGTTTAGGAGCTCTCTGTGTCATACACTTAGAGGCTGTGGTAATACAAATAAAAGGTTTTCACTAAACACGGAGACTCCTTAATTCTTCACGAATATTACAATGGCCTTGGGCCAGTCATTTAGCTTTTCTGTGCCTCTGTTTCTCCATCTGACAAAATGGGGTCCATATTTCTCTGTTACAGGATTGTTACGAGGCCTGATCGATTGACAGGAATAACAAGCAGTGATTTGTAAAGCGCTGTGAGCTCCTCAGAAAGTTAGCTCCTGCTAGTAACAGCCCAAATGTGTCCCCGATAGGAGCTCAGATCGTTGCACTTCCCTTTCGTTCTGGACAACTTCGTACAGGCTTCTGTTTTGCAAGTGCCTGGAGAAGAGAGCAAGGGCTCTTTTGAGCAATGAAAACTCCAAGACAACAATTAAAACACTCACATTCTTTCAGAGCAATCACAGATCTCAGGGCAGGAATACTGCGGCAGATACGCTTTTCGGTTTCAGATGTACAGGTCCCTCTCTAGAAATAAAGGCAGACATTGCAGATGGAAAAGGCCTGTTAATTAATCTAATCCAGGGTTTCTCAACCAGCACTGGTCACTGAGAAACACCCATTCTAATCTATTCCCACAGAGGGCTCTTGTAGACCTGTTCCCTACAGTTTTGTAACAGGGCAGCTTGCCTGAGAGCCTGGGGCTAAGTCAGCCCTGAAAACATGATGGGTCGCACCTGAGAGGAATCAGGTGATTCCCATATAACAGGAGACTGCAGCTGTGTCTATAGAGACTGCAGGGTCCTGAGTTATCAGGGGAAAGGAGACTGCAGGGAACAGAGTGAGGAGAGACCCTGACTGCCCAGGGAAGGGACTGGGAGACCCAGAGAGGAGTTTGTGGAAAGAGGTAGGATGCAGCCTAGGGAAAGCTCCAGCAAAAGGTAAAGGAGCAGACCTAGTTGTCCGGTCCAGGAGCCTGGAGTCTAGGGTGGTACTGGGTTCCCCCACCAGCCCCAAGGAAGGGCGCCTATGGAAAGGCCTGTTAAGCCCGGCAAGGCGACTGCAGGCTGAGCTGAACAAACAGCTAAGGAAGAGCCCCAGAGAGGGTGGAAGAACTGCTTTCTGTTAAAGGCCTTTTTAGGGTTCTAGTTTGGGACAAATAGGACCCTGGAAGGGATGGAGCAAAGATGGTGACCCGCCTGGAGGGCCAAGTTACCTGGTGGGGAAACCACCGCTGCGATGGAGTGATTATGAGCAGGAGGCGCTAGTGCAGCGAGGGAGCTGTGATGCCACGCCTGGCCATGAGGGGACACCCGGCGGAGAGTGGACCCTGTTACACGTCTGTGCTCTGGGGCTTTGTCCCACCCAGTTATAAATGATTCAAGCAAAGGCACTTCAGTGCCTCCTGGTTCCATACACTTCCACACCAGGCACCACGTCCTCAGCTGGTGTATGTGAGTGTTGTTCGTCACTCTGATTAACACCAGCGGAGAGCCTGGTGCCTCGTTCTCCGCACTGGCCCAGAAAGAAAGGTGCAGCCACTGAAGATCTCGCCTGTGGAAGGGGCTTTGGGTCATCATGTGAACGTTTCTGCTGTTGGGTTGGGTTTGGCCAAGGCCAGAGCAGGAATCTTGACAGACGTAACAGCTAGAAAGCAGAATAGATTTAACACTCTATGCCAGGGGTAGGCAAACTATGGCACGTGTGCCGAAGGCGGCACACAAGCTGATTTTCAGTGGCACTCACACTGCCTGGGTCCTGGCCACCAGTCTGGGGGGCTCTGCATTTTAATTTAATTTTAAATGAAGCTTCTTAAACATTTTAAAAACCTTATTTACTTTACATACAACAATAGTTTAGTTGCATATTATAGACTTAGAGAAAGAGACCTTCTAAAAATGTTAAAATGTATTACCGGCATGCGAAACCTTAAATTAGAGTGAATAAATGAAGACTCGGCACAGCACTTCTGAAAGGTTGCCGAGCCCTGGTCTATGCTGAGGAGCAAAACTAGCCTGGATTGAAAGCGACAAGGAAAAGGCTGAGCAATGCTGGTGTTGAGGGCTCTTAATCTGAAGTCACTTTGATGTCTACAAAACCCAGGAAGGGTGACACTGCCCCCAGCACAGGCAGCCCGCAAAAGACCCTCTGTGGTAGGTAAGCCCCGCTCATTCCCGAAAGCTGGCATTAAGGAAACCTCTTCCTCTCCCCAGGCAGGATTTCAGGTTGCTAAAAGGGCCAGAGAGCGAAGGGGATGAAGTACAGAAGCAGCAACAGCTTTTCCCATTTCCTCACGCTGCGCCATTAACGGCCCTCAGTCCTGGCCTTGCAGAGCTGAGAGGCAAACCTTCACCCCCATGCAGCGCATGGTCCCTGTGCTGAGGCTGCCGGCAAGAACCAGTGTCTGCACTAGCAATGGTACAGTGAGAACTGGACTGAGCTGCACCAACTCGTTTCACATAAGCCACTAGAAAGCCAAAAGGTGGTGATCTCTTTCAGTCTCTACTGAGCTGAGATGTGAAGAGCCCCCACCTCCTCCTACTGATACCCTGAGCCGCCTAAATCCCCTCCCACCAGAGCATTTAAAAATAAGAGAGCAAACAGAAACCATATTTCCCACCTAGAACTCTTAAGGGGACTGAATACAAAACCAACCCATCCTGCTCTTTAGAGGCCCCCTGGATAGTAATAAAATTTCTGCAAAGGGTTTAGGATCAAGCCCTAAAAACCCAAAGCAAGGCAGGTTGGGTAGAGTCCAGTTAGCCTCCTACCCACCCCTGCTTTAAAAAAAAAAGGGGGTGTGTGTGCAGAGGAAACCTTATCCAAGTCTTGTAGATACCAGTCTTTACATCAAACAGCTCCCTTCGTGTTTTCTTTGGCAAGTACCAAAGGACCAGAGAACATGCGTCGCACAAACAGAAACTCTTTTGCCTGGCCAGGGAAATCTTAACCAGTAACCCAGCTGATCTTGAGAAAGACAAGTTGAACACAGGGGGAAGGAGAGTTATTTGGGCTGAAAATAGTTATTTGGGCTGAGATTTCCAAAGGTCTCAGGGTTTATAGAGTCGTAGCTTTTTTTTTTTAAAAGGCCAATAGGGACCATTATATCAATTAGTCTGACATAAATAACCCAGGCCATAAAAGCTCAGCCAGTTATCTCTGTATTGAGACAAGAACTTGTGTCTCGGTGCCCAATTAACTTAATCTGGAGGCCCAGATAATAAAACTGGGCACCTAATTCTAATGGGAATTGGGTATCGAGGTGTCCTAAATTGCTTTGAAAAATTCAGCCTCAGCACTCATCTAGCACTAGAGAAGGGATAAGTATCAGGAGAGAGGCCAGCCCACATCAAACAATTGCCCTCTGCATGCCAACATTCAGACTAAGGGGACAAGAGGAAATTATATAAACATTCTGGGCTGGATTCGCCAATCCACCGACTTCACCTTGTGTTAAGTGGAAAGTGACTCTAATGTGGAGAGAGACCTGCGCTGGGAATTCCAACCGGGTGGGGGAATCTCTGCCTCCTTAGATGGAACCTCAGCCTGGGAGGGGGCTGAGGGAGTATCTCTGGAGCTGGGAGGTGGCACAGTTAATGAACACTCAGCTGTGGCTGATTCTCTACTGGCAAGGGACTCTATTGGCTTAAATCAAAGCTGCCTCCTTGCAGCTGAAAATCAGGGAACCAGTCCTCTCCCTTTCACCCACCCCCCATGAGCAGAGTTCAGATGCAGTGAAGAATCAAGCTATCTAAGTTATCTCCTTCCTTTGAGTCTCCAAGCGCATCTTGCTCTTTTCTATGTCAGCCTTTGGGATGGGACAGGCCTGAACTTTTATGAAAACCAGTTCCTAAACAATTTGGAACACACTTTATTTCCGTTCTGTACAGTGCTGACCATGTAGATGGGCTTAACTAATCATCATAGTAGGCCAGAAAGACACAAAGACTGAAATAGATTGTCCTGGGGGACTTTGTGTGATTAGTGGAGTTAATATTTAGCCTGTGGAACTCATTGCCATGGGAGATCGTTGAAGCCAAGAGCTTAGCTGCCTTAAGAAAAGGATTAGCTATTTCTATGGATAACAAATATCCACAGTTATAAGAATGAGGATTAAAAAAGAAACAAACAAGAAGTTTGGAAGGGGCTATATAAGTCCTCATGCTCCAGGGCATAAACCAGTTGCAAACTACTAGTGGGGGCCATGAGGAAACTTTCCCAGTGGGCAAGTATCCCAAAGCGTCAGCATTTCTTGTACTTTCCTCTGAAGCAACTAAGTACCAGTCGCTGTCGGAGACGGGCTATTGAGCAAGACGGAGCGCTGGTCTGATCTAATGTGGCAGTTCCTATGCGTCTTTAAAAAAACCTATTTTGGCCAAGCGACTTTATTTATTTCCTGGCGACCCCCGCACTCATCTGTCCAATGGAGCAATTCCAGGCCCTACCCCTTCTAGCAATGACAGGCCACAGTTTGAAAGAAGTGTAAGTTACAGAACCAGATAGCAATTTTCCCTCTCTCTTTCATTGGCCAGGCCACAATTCCCAAAGACCAAAAAGTAAACACTCTATAAATAGAGAGAGGCTCATTTATTCTAGCCCTTCCCGTCGAAATTCCTCACTCATCTTTCGCCATGGTAACCAAAAGAGTCCAAGAAACAGCCCCACTGGGAGCAAACCTCCGGGCTTGTCTACACTGGAAACGCTACAGTGGCAGCACTGCTGCTATAGCCTTTCGGCGTAGACACGACTGATGCCGGCAGGAGGGGTTCTCCCGTCAGCGCAGCTAATCCACCTCCCCAAGTGGCAGGAGCTAGCTTGAGGGAAGAATTCTTCCATCAACCTAGCACTGTCTACACCAGGATTAGGTCGTGGATTTTTCACACCCCTGAGCACCACAGCTGGGTTGACCTAACTTTTTTTGTGTAAACCAGGCCTCAGAACTTTATCAGAGTGGGGGCGGGGGAGAGATTACAGGGGAGGGGTGATTGGCTGATTTTCTTTTTGGACATGCACGCTGATTGGCCAGGAAGCACCACAGTGGAAATCTCAAGGTAACAGGAGCCCTTTCCAGGCAAGGTATCAAGTTGACATTTTCATGATCAAATTTCAAGGCCTCAGAACTTAGGCCCTGCATGGTCAGGCCTCATTACAGGAAACAACAGAGAGAGAGACAGGGCTGAACCCCCTCCTCTCCTTTTCCCTCCCCTCCAGGGTCCTGAATGCGAAGGGTTTTGTCGTCTTAGATTTCAGCGACGGAAATAAAGAGGCTTCCAGCAAAGACCGCAAGTCTGCTGGGAGTGGACAGGCCATCCCGCAGGACAGAAAAGGTGGTGGTGAACTTTTAAGCAAGAGTCACGGAGTATTTCCTCACTGAGGAGAACAGTGTGGGAAAGCAGAGGAGGTGGGAAGCAGAGTCAAGGTCTTACTCCCTAAGGACTAAATCCCAGTTCCACGGACAGTGACCATTCATCATCAAGGCCTTGGCTATGTGATGGCTGCCATCTTGGCCAACGCTGGGGATGGACACAAGGACCTTCAGATCTACAAGCATCAGCCTCTACAGCTTGAGCTAAAGAGCTAGGCTCTGCAGCTAGGACCTGTAATGTGTCATCTGTGGATCAAGCACAGAGGGGGATGCACACATGCTGAGACCTATGGGTTACATCTGCATCAGTGCAATTTCCCTGTGTGGGAGCTGTAGTGCCAAGAAATCTGTGGTGGCTTTCAGCATTTTTTTAACCATTGCTGAATTATTATTATTATTATTATTTATTTATTTATACTCTGGTAGCACCTAGAGGCCCAAACAGATCAGGCCTCCATTGTGCTCGATGCTTTACAAACACACGGTAAGAGACAGTCCCTGCCCCAAAGAACTTACAGCCTAAAAAGACAAGACAAGACAGCCAAAGGACAAGAGGGGACACAGAGGTCCAGAGACTTGTCCAAGGTCACACAGCAAGTCAGTGGCTGAGCCAGAAATAGAAGCTAAGTCCCCAGTCCACGCTGGCTCAGGTGGTGTTAGGTCAGCAGAGGTACCAACTACATCTGCTGCAGAGCCAGACCTGCCTTGTATGTGGTGGTAGGTACTCAGTGCCGCCTCATTCCAGGCACTACTATAATACAAATAATCAACAGTCATCTATGATGTGCTGCACAGGAAGGAAGAAAAAAGCCAGAGTCAAGTGGCTCATCCCCCAAAAAACCCCTGTATAAAATCTGGCCCAGGCCCAGCCAAACGTCAGCCTCATTGCCCCGGAAACGTCAACTTTTTAGGCTTTATTCAAGTTGGGAAAAATGTTCTGGTTCCCAAGGGCTCTTCAGCAGGGACGTAGCTGCAACGCCTGAAGAAGGCCAGCAGGCTCTTTGAGCCAGGAGGAGCGTGTGGATCTGCGAGTTGGCGACGGACTGCTCCGAGTTCTGCCCCCAAAGCTGCACTGTAGGATCTGTGGCTGGGACGGCGCTGAAGGAATATCTGTTTCCAAATGCCATGATCCCATCTGTGTTTGAAGGATGAGTCAGGCATCAAGGTATGGAAAGTTTGCCTTCGGGGGCAATCTATGCTGATCTAAACCCCTGCACGTCCCCTTTGATACCTCTCAGCACACGGGGCCTGCTAGAAATCAAGAACATTTCTACATTTTCTTCCTAACTGTTGTAAACGCACAAGAAAGGAGGGCAGGGGAGAACTGGCCGGGTGGGTGGCATTTGGGCTCAGTTCTGTGCACAAAGTGGGCAGCTTTCTGTTCATGCACGAACAGCAGAAGTTAGACCAAACTTTCCCAGGTTATCTCCTGATCTGTAAGTGCTTGTCTTCCTCTGTCACAAATGCTTCAGGATTGGGTCCCAACGCCAGGAGAAGTCTCATGGGGCTGTGCTGAGCTGACCGCTTCCCAATTGTCTGTGGACTCAACACAGGCAGACTGTCCACCAGTTGCCCTCTGCGTGAAAATGGATGTTTATAAATGGAGCCGCCTCCCAGGGCTTTTTCAGGTGCCAAAAGAGGCTTAAACAAGAAAGAGACGCACTCAAAAACGTTCACACACAGCCAAAGAACACCACATACGCATACACACATGCACAGACACACAGCAGTACACACCTGCACGGTGTGTGCACGGCCCACAGGAGTCTGTGCACAACCCACAGGAGGCAACCCGCACACCACCCAGCATGCACACGAATGGGATGGTCTAGGTATACTTGATTCTGCCTCATGGCAGAGGGACGACTAGATGACCTTTGGAAATGGTGCAGAAAAGGGCAACAAAAAATGATGAGGGATCTGGAACAGCTTCCATGAGAGGAGAGATGAATAAGACTGGGACTTTTCAGCTTGGAAAAGAGACGACTAAGGGGGGATATGATAGAGGTATATAAAATCATGACTGGTGTGGAGAAAGTAAATAAGGAAGTGTTCTTTACTCCTTCTCATAACACAAGAACTAGGGGTCACCAAATGAAATGAATGGGCAGCAGGTTTAGAACAAACCAAAGGAAGTATTTCTTCACACAACGCACAGTCAACCTGTGGAACTCTTTGCCAGAGGATGTTGTGAAGGACAAGACTATAACAAAGATCAAAAATAGAACTAGATAAGTTCATGGAGGACAGGTCCATCAATGGCTATTAGCCAGGATGGGCAGGGAGGGTGTCCCTAGCCTCTGTTTGTCAGAAGCTGGGAATGGGTGACAGGGGATGGATCGCTCGATGATTACCTGTTCTTGGTTATTCCCTCTCAAGCACCTGGTGTTGGCCACTATTGGAAGACAGGATACTGGGCTAGATGGACCTTTGATCTGACCAAGTATGGCCGTTCTTATGTTCTTATGCAGTCTCTTCCAACCCAACATTTCCAGGAACACACGTGTGCACTCACAAACACACAGCAATATCCACACCCAGACACAGCTCAGCATGTGTACGCACGCACACAGACCCACAGCAGTGTAACCACATGCACAGGAGACCACACGGACCCACACACAGCCATGCCCAGTAGATACTTGCCTAAGGGCGTGCACACTTTCAGAGGTGCGTGCATACACACACGTGCACGTCCACACATACAGTGGTGCATGTTCACACACTTTGCCCAGCGTCACTCTCATACACACACACCCATCCCCCCGCACAGAGGGACATGCACACCCACACAGAGAGGTGCATGAGCACACATGGACCTCCCTGCACACATGCACGCTTGGGAAGCAAAGTCCACTTCGCCCTGTGTCTTCTCGTAGAAGGAAATATCCAAAACGCTGCAGGGAGAACAAGAGTGTGGCCTGTCCTTCCCACTGTCCTGATAAAAGTAAAGCACGAGAGTCTTCGCATGCAGCATTTGGCCAACAGCCTGGCCTTGCAGGCTTCCTCTGCTCCCTGCCAAGCCCTGCCTTTCTAGGGGAGAGAGCAAAGAACGGCTATAAGCCCTCTGGCTCCAGGGGCCCTCTGGAGTCGTAAAGGGGCCCAGAAAGGAGGGTTAGTTTATAAATACAATCCCTTCCCCCAACAATATTCTCCCTGCAGGATTGGGCGTGTTTAACAGATCTCAGAGCAAGTAAACCCCGGCTAGGATGCTCCCCCGTATCTGCACTGATGGAGCCGCTGCGGGAGAGTCAGCTTTGGGGTAAGAAGGTGCAACTCCACTGACTTCCAATCAGTTGACAGGGTTGAATTGGAGCCAGCGTCACTGCCCCATGCCGCCCTGGGGTGACGTGTCCGAAAGGAACATGCCTGATTCTCCTCTTGCTCCCACCGGTGTAAATCAGGAGTAGCCCCAATCAAGGCTGATGGGTTGACACTGACAGTGCAACGAGTGTGGGGATGAGGCTGAACAGTGTCAGCTGCTCCATACGCAGGTTTGGGATCAGATTCTGATCTAACTCCAGTTTTCTCCCTTTGTAAACTCCACTGGCTTCCCAGTGAGCAGAGACAAGCAGCGCCTCCTATCGGTGGGTTAGCGGGGACCCAAGACAGCGAAAACAGAGATGGCAAATGACTGCAAGGCCTAACACAGGGCGGGGAGGAAGGACTGTCGGGTTTTGTTCCTGCCTCTGCCACTAAACTGCTGTGGGACTTCGGATGTGTCGTGAACCCTCTGTTTGTGCAGCTGGGAAAGGAGCATAACAGATTCCCTAGCTCTCGTGAGTCCATCTGATTAGTTAGTGCCGTCACATGGGTTGAGAGCACTACAAAAACCTTTGCAGCTCTGTTTGCTTTCAGTCACTTGTGCCCTACGTTATAAGTGGCTCCGTTTGTGCATTCTGGGCCCAGAGAGTGGATCAGACACAAGCTGGTATCCATCTGCAGCTGGATGACTTCAGATCCATTCTCTCTATTCCCCCTCCCTTAGCTGCACGGGCGTCACCAGGGATAGACCGCGGGAAGACTGCTCCAGAAACACGAGCCCGTGCCACGTGAGCTAAGGGAGACTGTGTGTGTGGCCAGTCCCAATAGCAGGACTTATTTCCTCAGTCACGAAACAGGGCCCTACTTACAAACAATCGAACAAGTCGAGATAATGATTAGCACTGGCACAGCCCAAATAGGCCACGTGGCCAATCTGACATTCCAGCCACAAGAAACCAAACAGCCAGAACACGACAGACTTCACTTGCAGACTCCACGTGCCTTCTCCATTGGCCCCCTCCCTCCAAATGCAGACTGGCTGTGAGTACGCTGGAAACATCACCGCCCAATGGGTAGCTCTTCACGATGCTCGTGAATCACTGCACAGGTATCTCGGTGCAAGCCCAGAGGGCAGCGGGCAGGCTGCCAGGAAGGCAGGTTCTCAAGCGCCCGCATGGACAGCAGGATAATGATGAACTCCAAGGAATTGTTATGCCTCCCTGCAGGTTTATATTCCATCCACCCAGGAAAGCCACACTTTGAGATCCTTTGGGAAAGGCATTAGATACCCTAATAGCATTATTACAGGGAGCCTACAAGACAAAGGCCAATGTGGGTTCTGCTCCCAGATCTGCCAGGGACTGCAGGCACACGGCTGTACCTGTCTTTCTCCATGTGTAAAAGGAGACTGATTTTTACCCTCTTGGTGGAGTGCTTTGGGTGATGAGGGCTAGATCCTGCCACATCAAAAGCTCCCTGCAGGTCTGCCCTTTTTAAAAAAAAAACAAAATATATAAATACGGCAACAAAGAAATAAAGCAGCATAAACACAGCAGCAGAGCCAGAGTCATAAAAACAGTCTGCAGGCCCGCCAGTGTTATCCGCCGCTTTCCATTCCAGCACAGCGTACAAGCACCAGACCACACAGCTGGAAGCACAAAGCTGAGGGCTACTGAACACGGCCAAATGTTCTCGGTCTATCCCACCAATGCAACGACAGCCACCTGCACTCAGCCACTGCGTGCTGGGAACGCTCCCGGCACGCGCTCACCCTTCAGAATATGCTCTGCCTGGACACCCATCTTCCAGCATCGGCAACTGCCGATCTCGGATACCCCACCAATCTGGGCGAAGTCCATTGATGTCAATGGAGTCCCTCCAGGTTCAGAGTGCTGCAAGTGAGAGCAAATGTGGCTACGTCTGTTTCGGGGCAAGATGGAACCTTTGAGAGACACTAGCTATGACCAAGCTAATTTCCTTCCTGTGGGGTCTGGACCCTCTTCATTACAGGATATTTCTTGCAAGAACCCATCCTGCTACTACTAACACCAATTATCATTGAATACAATGGAGCTACCCTGATTTACACCAGCTCAGGATATGGTCCCATGGGCTTCTCCCAGTCCTACTTATATGGTCCCAGTTACTGAAGTACCATTCTTTAAAGGCATTTATCCTCACAACACCCCTATGAGGCAGGGCAGTGCGATCATCCCCTTCTTCAGATGAAGAAATGAGGCCAAGAGAGACTAAGTAACTTGATCCTGGTCACACAGGAAGTCTGTGGCAGGAATTGAAAACCTGCCTCAAGCTAGCGTCCTAAGGCTGGGTCATCGTTCCTCTCAATACTTCAGATCTAAGGGTATAGGATCTAGTTCTCCTCTTACTTACACTAGTTCTGCACCATTTACACCAGTGTGACCCAGAGACTTCAGCTGAGTTACTCCTGATTTGCACCAATGTGAGTAAGAGGAGAGCTAGAGCCTACGTCTTCTCAATCTGCTCTGAGCAAGGGGAGAGGACGCTGGTTAAGACCCTGGGAGCTTTTGCACCCATCTTCCCCATTGGACCCGCACTGGTAATAGATGAAAGTAAGAGTCTAGTGTAGACAGAAACATTGAGTCAGCTCCAATCCTGCTAAATGTGAAACAGCGGTGGCTCCAGGCACCAGCGCTCCAAGCCGCACTGCGGGGCGCCCTGCAGGTTCCTGCGAGGGTGGCAGTCAGGCAGCCTTCGGTGGCATGCCTGTGGGAGGTCCGCCGGTCCCGCGGATTCGGCAGCAATTCGGCGGCAGGTATGCCGAATCCGCGGGACTGGCGGACCTCCCGCAAGCAAGCCAAGGCAGCCTGCCTGCCGTGCTTGGGGAGGCAGAAAAGCTAGAGCCCCCCCTGATGTGAGAGACCGGCAGACAGAGAGAACCCATCCAAGGCCTAATTCAGTAAGGAACCTTAGCCAACAAAACATAAAAGAAGAAACCGAATAAGCAAAGCACTCGTCTGTCCGTCCCCCCCCCACCCCCGGGTGGCCGGTGACCGGGGCAGCAGGAAAGCACGCGAGTTCCGCTGTCCCCTGCACCGCCCGCCCGCTCAGCTCTGCAGAATCAAAGCAGAGCTGGGATTAGTTGCATGCAGAGCAGCCATTTGAACTGAATGTGATTCCTGCACAGATAAGAGCTCTTCAAACTCTGCAAACCAGGGGAGAGTGTTTCCAATTAAGAGACAGAGTTATCAAAAAAACCTGCATTGCAGGGTGGCTGATAACTATCCGGCACCTCGCTCCGGAGTTTGCTACCTGGTTAAATATAGGCCTCTAACAAAGGCAGGTTCTTACCGAAGCTGCTGGGAGGACGTGTTTGCACAGATCTTTTGGCTAGGGAGTCTTATGATTTGTATTACAGTAGTCCCTGGAGGCCTCCGCTGAAATCAGGGCTCGGCCCTGTGCGTACATAGTAAGAGACAATCCCTGCCCCAAAGAACAAATTCAAATTGGGAAAAAAAAGCACTACTTTTTAAGCATGAGGGTGATTAACTGCTGGATCAAACTACAGAGGGAAAGGGCAGATTCTCCATCTCCTAGGGTACATCCACACTGCAAAAAAAAAACCCACCCAGGGCAGTGAGTCTCCGCGACCAGGTCAACTGACTCAGGCTCGCAGGGCTCATGCTGTGGGGCTAAAAATAGCAGCCAAGCTGTTCTCTGAGACCTGGCGAGGGCGGTGGGTCTCAGCGCTCAAGCTCCAGCCCGAGCAAGAACGTCTACGCTGCTATTCTTAGCTCCGGGGGCACGAGCCCTGCAAGCCCGAGTCAGTTGACCTGGGCTCAGACTCAGTGCTACAGGGTTACTGTTTGCAGTGTAGACGTACCCCTGATGTCTTCAGATCAAGACTGGATGCCTTTCTGGATGATATGCTTTAAACAGGCACAAGTTAGTGGGCTCAGTACAGGAGTAACTGTTCTGGCCTGTGATATACAAGAGGTTAGATTAGATCAGTGGTCCCCAATGCAGTGCCCGGGGGCGCCATGGCGCCTGCTAGGGCATTTATGTGTGCCCGCCTAGTGCCCAGCAGGGGAGAGAAGCTGGGGTCCCACGCCTGCTGGGGACAGAGTACACCAGGGCTGCAGGCTGCGGGCGCCAGCTTTCTCTGTCCCTGGCAGGCGCGGGGCTGCGGCTTCTCTCCGGCTTCTCCGGGGCTGCAGGCGCCGGTGTTCTCGGTCCCTGGCAGGCGCCAGGCCCTTCTCTCCGGCTTCGAAGCCGGAGAGAAGCCGCGGCCCCACCCCTGCCGGGGACAGAGAACTCCGGGGCTGCAGGCACTGGTGTTCTCAGTCCCTGGCAGGCGCGGGGCCGTGGCTTAAGCCGGAGAGAAGCCGTGGCCCCGCGCCTGCTGGGGACAGAGAACTCCGGGGCTGCAGGCTTCATTCTATGTTAAAGTAAGAATAATAAATATATTTGGACCAGCAGTTCAACAATGTTTTACTTCTTTAAAATAAATAAGATGAAAACTGTTTATGATATTTATTTTGTAAAAACTCCTTAATTTTTCTTACAGGTAGATAAAAAAGAGCGAATTCACATGGTAAGGTGAAAGAGTAACTGACGAATAATTTAATTTAATACCTTTTACATGTAAAATTACCCTTTGTATCTTAGCGATTCATATATTATGTAATATTAAATATGATGTTTTCCTTATTATTTAATGTACAAATACAAAATAAGCCTTGAAAAATTGCTGGCGCCCGCCCCACTCTTCTGAAAACATGAATGTGCTACCGGCCACAAAAAGGTTGGGGACCACTGGATTAGATGATCTAATAATGGTCCCTTCTGACCTTAAACTCTATGAATCTTACAGTCTAAATAGAAGAGACTGATAAGGGAAACAAAGCCCAAGGTCACATAGAGCTGGGAATAGAACCAGATCCTCCGACTTGCTAGCCAGAGCCTTATCCACTAGACTGCACAGCCCCCAACGCCATGCTAAGCCTCGCTATCTTATTTCAGTGACTCCCTGTTCCCGTCTCATCCCTTTAAAACATCTGCCTGGCTACCATGCACCAAAACAAGAAGCAAACAGGGTGGAGGAGGCGGTGAGAACAAGTGTTTATTTACGTTAATACACCAGCGCCCGAAGTGCACCGTGCTCCTCCACAGGGCCGATGCTGTTCTCTTTGATCCAGCCTGTTAGCTATTTTATGGTCCCAGGAAAAACAAAAGGACCCCGCTTCTTTGGGGTTTGTTTCCACTCCAGCCACAGACAATCTCTTGGCAGAAAGGAGGAGCTGTGGCGCTGTTTTCAGCTGCTTGGAGCGAAAACCAGAATCAGCCACAGAGGGAACAAAATATATAGTGCGTTCTGTTCCACCCACGCAACCACAGAACAATGAGAATGTTGGTTTAGATGGTAAAAATAGTCCACTGGGCAGGACAGCTGTGATCTGTCTGAGGTCTTGTGTAGGGCAGGGTGTGCGGCTTCTTGCAACAGGAGTGACTAAGGGTTGGGGAGGAGGTAGGTTCCTCCTCTATCTCCACCGATCGCATTGAAATTAACAAGGAAGATGCATGGGGCGAGCAGGGAATCTGGGCTTGGGGTGGTCAGATAATAGAATGAGAAGTGCATTAGAGACAGCAAGATTCTACCCCTGAGTCCATCACTGACGTTCTGTGTGTCCTTGAAGAAGCCACTTAACTGGTCAGACTTGGTGACCTAAAGTTAGAAACCTACATCTATAATTAGGAACCTAAATAAACATCCTGATTTCCAACCCGAGCTCTCATCCAATTCAACAGATGCTGCTCGTGCTCAACAGATCTGAAAATAAGGTCACTTATTTAAGTACCTATCAGTGGTTTTAGGTGCCCAAGTTTGAAAGGGTTGACCTTAACCCATTTGCCACAGTTTACCCATCTGTAAAATGGTTACAATATTGCCCCACTACTTCCTAGGGACGCTGTGAGGCTTAATTAAGAATTGAAGGTGGAAACTACACACAGACTATGAATATAATTCATGCCTCTACTGACTGGCTGGAATAAAGAAGCTACCCAGTCCCAGAAAAGGATGTTTTAATTCACAGCAAATCAGCAGGGGTCTGTGCTAGATTTCCAACACCTGAGAATGATCTTTTTCTGTAATCAAAAAGACAGACCGTGCGGTTTGTTGCCAGCAACCCACCAGGGTTTGTTTTCTACCCCCTCCCCCAACAGAGACACATCCAACTTCCAGTGATCCTGGATGATCAAGTCCAACAGGTATTTCCTGGCATTAAGGTTAAATATCTAGTTCTTATACAGTGTTTTTCATCACCAGATGTAAAGCTTTAGAAAGGAGGTCAGTAGCATGATCCCAATTTTACACATGGGGAAACTGAGGCACAGAACGGTAAAGAGACTTGCTCGAGGTCACCCAGCAGGCCAAGTGGCAGAGCTGGGAATAGAAACCAGGTCTTTTGAGTCCCAGCTCAGTGAATTACCACTAGAGGACATTCAAAACTTTAAGGCCAACATTTTTCAGAAGCGGCCACTAATTTTGTGTGCTTCCATATTTGGGCGTCCAGTTTGAGATACCTGGGGCCTGATTTGCAGAAGTACTGAGCATCCTCAGTCCATCTGAAATGGGTGGGATCTGTGGGTGCTCAGCACTTCTGAAAGTCTCCCAAAACCAGGGATCACTTCTTGAAATGTTGGCCCATGTGCCCATATACATTGCAGGATCTCTGAAATTGCACAGAGGAAACTCTGGGCCGACTTCGCACAACCACACGAGCCTGGTAAGGATAAATTCATGAATATTTGTAAAGAGCTTTGAGTAAGCCGGATAAGTGCACGTCAAAACTCTGAAAAACTTTGTAAGCTACATGCTTTAGGTCCGATTTTAAGGAGAGTGAAACCATCAAGGAGTTTTTCAAACGAATTTGTTGATGGTTTTTGTGGATGGGTGGAGTGGGAGCACCTTCAAAGGTGGCTTGGCTTTTAAACCACACACGATGTACAACAAACCCGTGGGTGCAATTAAGGTTGGGTGCTTTCCAGCCTAATCAACAAGGGCTCTTCCGTCACTAATGCAAACCATGCAATCAGAATCCATTGTAGTCAATGGAGTTATGCCAGCTGAGGATTTGGCCTGAAAATTTTTGTAACAAGTCTGACGCTAGGCAGGCAGAAGGAAGGCACCAAAGCCCTGTTTGGATGCTAGGTCACCTCTTCTGTACCCAAGTTTGCACATAGTTCAAGGGGAACAATATTCTCCAGTCTTCTGCCCTATCAAGGAGGCAGTTTTGTCTAGTGGATAGATTGACAAAATTTAATTTTTTAAAAGTAATTTCGACATATAATATAGATGTTTATTTTCAAGCTTTTTTTTTAGACGTTTATTATTTTATCGTTTTCACGGTTGCACAAACTTATGGGTTTTTCCAGATTTTTATCAATGTAAATGTTCAGAGTTAAGGGAAGTTATGGGGGTGGGAGATCAGACAATGGGAGTGTGAGACAATCATTATGTAATGACAATAGACACTGAGATTCAACAAGTTTTGTAAGTGTTAAAATGCAAATTGTCAACATCCCATGTCAGTATATATACTAAATAAATAGCTTCAAGGCAAACTCTAATAAATTCTCCAGCACCATTTTTCTTACTTGGCCCATATGGAAAGTTGATTATTACTGATGGAAATATTTTCTCATCAGTTTGTGTGCGTATAGCACGTAGTCATCGACACAGACGGAGAAAAATCTGATTTTTCCAAGCCCGTGGATAGGGCACCATGGGCCTAGCTCTGCCACTGACTTGCTGTTTGACGGTCACCTCTCTGGTCCTCTGTCTCCCCTCCTTCTCATCTACCTAGACTGTAAATTCTTCAGGGCCTGAACTCTCTCTCTAGTGTGTTTCATACATCACCTAGCACAACACAACCACAATATTGGCCTCTAGTCGTCACGAGTGATTTGCAGAGTG
This sequence comes from Mauremys mutica, assembly GCF_020497125.1. NCBI lineage: Eukaryota > Metazoa > Chordata > Testudines > Geoemydidae > Mauremys > Mauremys mutica. Next base: position 352,480,711 of record NC_059072.1, on the reverse strand, counting down.
TCGTTGGAAACACAAGGGGGGCTGCACTCTGCCCTCTGTTTGCACCTGTGCACCCACACAGACTTCAGTGGATTTGCAAGAGAGAACTGCAAGCCAGTCTGTTCCCCGGGGTCCAATCCCAAGAAGCCCCCTTGGAGGGAACTGACTCTGAGGTCAATGGGGAGGGAGGAGGGGCTCCCTCCATATCTGGTGGGCTTGCAGACCCATGTCACTGTCTGGACTCTAACGGCTGCTGGGCCGCAGCAGCGTCATCCTGGAGCAAGCAGTAATTCAGGGAATATTTTAGACTGCACTTATCACCGTGGTATCTAAAAAAGCACAGCTGTTGTAGTCACAGGGTCTGGCCACTAGAGGGAGACATGCTCTCACGCACTAAGCCAGTTAAACGCACTGGGAGGGGGCCCCGTGGATCTTGCTGAGATGGCAGCAGAATTGATTTTCTACAGGAAGAGGGAGGTACAGAACTGCCCCATATGCTCCTTCCCTCTTCACGCTCCCGCATACCTGCTAACATCATTTCCAAAGGGGGAAAACCAGCCACTAGCCTTTCTTCTTCCACCACTCACTGACCAACAGACTTTTATGCTCAGCCTGTGCATTAAGCCGACCCAAGGAGGGATGATTTTTCATCCCCCTAAAGGGAGAGGGACAATCCTGGAGACAAAAGGGCTCTGTGATTTTCGAAACAAGCTGCCCAGCCAGCACTCCTGAGCGGAGCCTAATGATTCAGCTCAAGAGTCCCCAGCGCCCCTCTGGGCTCAGGGACATCCTCTGTTCGCGTCAGAGGACACTGTGAAGGCCAAGACTATAACAGGGTTCAAAAAAGAATCAGATAAGTTCATGGAGGATAGGCCCATCAATGGAACACGTCCCTGTTCCAAAGCAAAGGCAGGAGTGTAGCACGCCATGGGAGGTGGGGCAGACTTAAGGGGAGTTTGGCGGCAGGACATGAGATTCTGCCACATTGCTTTGCTTATCCTCAGTGTCCATTCTGAATCCCCTCTGGCTTGGCACTGGGGCTTGAACTGGGGCCATCTTGCTAACGTTCTGGCACTGAAGGAATGCTGGCTGGTGGCCCTCGTCATGCCGAGGCTGGTGGAGAATCACTGAGCCGCTGGCAGCCTGTTTCTGTGCTCTGAGTGACCATAGCCAGATGGGCTCTGATTTGTGCTGGCTCGAAGTGTTAGTCGTCCCCCTGGGTGAGCGGGAAGGGGAAGGCGGGTGTGGGGCGGCAGTGGGCCTGGTGGTAGGTTCTTCCTGCAAACCAACCCCCTCCCGGTACACTCAGTCCCTCGCAATCACGCTGCATTCCCACTGATCTATTTCTGCAGTCTGCTGAGGTTTCCATGGCCCGGGGCCAGCCGTGCCATGAGAACGGCTGAGCCCTGCAAGAGCTCGCGTGCCCGTTCCTTTCTCCTCCATGCGGGGACAGCTGTTTGAAGGAGGGACGCCAGCGGGAGCGCACTCCAGAGGCCCTCTCCTCCCCCCGCACCCGCTTCCAGGAAGGTAACAGGGCCTCTGACTGGGTTAAGGCTGGCAGGAATCTGTAGGCTGTAGCCAGGTGCATGTTATAAAGGAGGTGTTTACAGTGGGCTTACCCAGGAATGGGAGCTGAGATAAAGCCGCCTTTTAGCTTCAGCTTTGGAGGATTTCCTGTGATACCTCTGAAGAATATCTGTAGCTGCCAAAGGTCACGCCAGAGGAGCTGTGAAAAGTGAGGCCCCTTTGTTGATCTACAGGCAGCAGGGACATCGCAGCTAGGCCAGGGTTTGCTGTACCGCCCTTAAACAACCTCTACAGAACGGCCAAGAAAAGGGCAGGCCAGTGGTTAAGGTACTAGCCAGAGCCCTGGGTTTGATTCCCAGCTCTGCCACTGACTTCCTATGTGGCCCTCGGCCAGTCACTTAGGGCTGGTCTACGTGGGGAGTTATTCTGGCACGCCTAGTTCTGATTAGCTCCATGTCTGGATGCGCTTATCTCACTTTTACTTGAATAAGTTAGCCAAGAATAGTTAGCCCACTTTAAACCATGCCCTATTCGTTCAGATTTATTTTCATTTGTAGACAAGCCCTTAACCTTGCTGTGCCTCAGTTTCCCATCTGTACAATGGGACTAACAGCACTGCCCTACTTTACAGAGCTGCCGTAAGGATACATTCGTTAAGGATTCTGAGGTGCCCAGGGGTCATAGGGGCCACAGAACGGCTTTGATACGGGAATGCTGCTCCATCCGCTCTAACTTGTTCCCAACAGTCACCTCTATGTAACGTTTCCTAGAGCAAACGAACACCACCCACCCACAATGCATCTGGCCAGACTAGCCGACTGGATGTGAGGCTCTCCAGGTTCCATTCTCCTCTCAGGGTGTGGCTCGTGTATGGGGGACGTCAGCCTGCACTGAGAGTAACATGGAAGTGTTGTCATTTGTCTGCTGCTGGCTCTCAGGGGCTGAGCGCGCTCACACAAAGCACTAAAATCAAGTGGTTTGAGCCGCTGGGGAGGTTTGAAGCATGAAGAAGCAGCTGCTCTATAAATCATACCACTTGAGTGTCCTCTGCCCCACGGGGGTCAGCACTGGGTAGTAACCTCTACAGCAGAGCAAAGAGCAGCAGGGTCTGGCTGGATCACCCCTAGGCTGGGAGACCTCCAGCAATCAGGAATTCAGTAGGGGCACGGGGCCTTGCTGGAGGAGGGGAAGCCTTGCAGGGGAGATGCAGAGCAGACATGCTGATCACTTGTGGGCACGGAGCCGGCGAGATGAGTGAGAGCCAGGAAAGGGCTTCAGTTCAGATCCAGGCTGCGGAGGACTTGGGGGAAGTCACGTGTCCTCCGTGTGTCTCAATCCATCCAACAGAAAACCTGCTGTAGAAGCGTCACCGTAAGCCAGCAATCCAGGTGGTGGAAAAGGAGAGGAGGGACGAGAGCGAAGCATCTCTACTGGATAATGGATACGGCTGTGGGTACCATTCTTAAGCCTTAAGGACTATGAACTGCCAAGTACGCTGTCCCTGAACCTAGCTTTATTTCTCATTGAACCTCTTTCTTACAGCCTTAATTAGTGGGCTGCAGCAAATATCGCAGCCTGTGTGTGTGGACCCCTGAATCTACTGCTGTCCCCTTCCATGGATGCAGTACTTTTCACCCCAAAGCACTTGACAGGCTTTATAGATCAAGGAATGACTTCACCCACTGCTGCAATGCAGCCGCCTCTGAGGGGGAGCATGGCAGCTGTTCAACATCACACCAGAGTTGAGGAGAGAAGTTAAGAATTTAATATCCCGTTAAAACTGCGGAGGTGATTTTAGGCAGAGCAAGAATTTGAGTGCCCACCTTGAGAGATCTTAGAGGGGCTGGTTTACAGAAAGTGGGAGCACCTGCCCTCTCAAGCTGGGAACCCAAAACCAGAAGCCCCCAAACCCTTAGCAGTACAGTGCCGTTCCCCACAGTGAACGTGACCAGCCCTTCAGGCGCGCTTGGTCTATTTGGACCTTGACTTTATGGCCCACTCGAGAGGTGGCATCTCTATCAGCACAGTATCCCCCATAACACCATGCCAGGTCGCTAGGTCAGTACCAGCGCCAAGACACCTCCTGAATTGCCAGCGTCAATTCCTGCACCACCCTGGCTTTTCCCTGGAGGTCTCTCATCCAATCCCTGCCAGACAGCGACACGGCGTAGCCAGCCTGAACTCCCCTTGTTCAGTCCCCATCTGTCCTGGGGCACTAGGTCTGCTGCTGTGGGGTTACGGGACGTTCAGAACCAATCTAAGCACCCACCTGTGCGATCCCCTCCTGCCTCCCACTTCACCTTTCCAACAGGACGCCTTCCACTGCAAGCCCCCTGGGAAACTACGACTGCTCCCTCTGCCCTCACACCTGGGCCCATTTCGTCCCCGAACCAGACCGGGAAGACGGACTTACATGCTGAGCCATTTATCCAGCTGCCAGGAGAGCAGCCGCAGCCCTGAGTGCCCAGCTTCAGAGAGCAAGGGCTATAAATTGTCACCCGGTAACTTGTGACTCTCCCTTCTCTTCCCCTGAACTGCGCCGTGGGCTAAGCTGTATCTCAGCCTTCTCCCCATAGCTTATAGTTGAATGAGATCGTCCTCGCGGTGCCGGCTCCTGGAGTTCATGCTGCTGGCTTCGCTTCCTGTGCCGTGGCCGGCGGTTCAGCCCACGCTAAGAGGGCTGGTAACTCGGTCCCCCAGACTGCAGCACTGGATAACCTCCAGGGCGCTCTGCATGGCTTTTGTAGCACATCTCCTGAGCCTACCCATAAAACCCACCACTCCCCCAAATGAGCCTAATGCCTTAACAACCCCGCCACAGGATGAAGCAGCTGGTCCTGATGTCTCCTGAATCCCTCGGCTCTTTGAAACGCGGGGCCCAGTTTAGAGGTGATGGGCGGGAAGTGGAACTTTTCTGACTTCGGCGGCGTTGTTCCAGCTTCACCCAGGTGTAGAGTGAGAGCAGAGTCAGGCCATTTCCTGCATTCATTTACACCCAGCGCAATCCCACTGGCTCCGATAGCATCAGACAGGGTATAAGTCAATGCACAATTTTGGCCCCGAGGGCTCTAGCAGGAAAAGCATCTGGCAGGAGGGGTCAGTTATAATTGCAGCTGCTTCACCTGGGGCTTGTCCTGTCTGATGCCAGCACGATTTGAAGCATACGGGTCCCGTGGGTGGAAAATCTGCCGGGAAGGCAGTCACTGGCAGCCAGTGTTGCCCCAGCAGCGCAGAGCACTGGCTGGGGAAGAGCGGGCAGCTGGGATTGCACTGAATCATTACACCTTGTAGCTCTTTATTCCCTGTGTTCCTGCGGCGCTGACATCACAATCACGCTGCTACTCCACAGTCGAGGCGCATGCTACAATCGGAATGTGTCAAACGGCAGCACCCAGTGACTCGGCGCCATTCAATACCCCGAGGAACTATCAAGCTTTGTCCTGCTCCAAATTGCTCTGTGCCCAGTCACTTGTTTTTTTGGCAGCCTTTGTTCCTGAGATGGTCTAACCCCGGAGCAAGGTCCTGCACAGCGAATCCCTCGAACTTGCCCTCGGTTCAGAGCAGACCGAGCGGGGATTCTCTGGACGTGCTCGTTTGTTTCTGAGCTATGCCAAAGGGGCACTGAACTGCAAAGTCTGGCCCGAAAATGTAGGTCTGGCAAAACTGACCTTTTATAAAGTCTAGAAAATGGCTGTTTTCCCAGGATTTTGAAAAATTCCAATGGAAATTGACTTTTCAAAAGAGCCCTTTTAGTGTTTTCAATTCCAAATGTTTCAGCATCGTGTCTGTCTTCCGAGGAATTGCTAGCGTGTCCATCACTTAGACTGTAAGCTCCTTAGGGCACAGACTGTTGTTTGGTCCTGTGATTGTACAGCACCTGGCACAGTGGGGTCCAGATGTTCACTGGCAGCACAGCTGCATGGTGTTTTCAACTGACCTCATAGGGCTAAGTGATTGCCTTCGCTCTTGACAACCCCGGACATCCCTTTGCCTCCCCATTTATCTCAACCCACTAATAACATTGATGGCAACAAAGAACAGTTCTGTGCTAGCCCCAGTGCCCCAAAGGCCCCACCAATCAACACAGAGAGGAAGTGTAGCCTTGTGGTTAGAGCGCGGGACTGGGACTGACAAGTTCTGGGCTCAGTTCTCCATCTCTGACCCGGGCATATCGCCTTCTGGGTGTCAGTGCCCCCTCTGTAAAATGGGGGTGAGTATACCTCCTTCGTCCCCCCCTTGGTATATCTTGTCTATTTCGACTGCAAGCTTTGGGGGCAGGGACAGTCTTTCACTACATGTCTCTACAGCACCTAGCACAGGGGGGCCTGATCTCAGATGGGACCTCTAGCCACTTCTGCAAGACAATTAATAATAATGTACCTGTTCTGTGCATAGTACCTAGGCTAATGCATGCTTTTCTAACCTGTTTTTATTCTGCCTACCCAGGCAACCCTCGGCCATGTTAGAATTATGTTTAATGTCATAAAAGAGCCTGTGCTAAGGGGAAAGTTTTCCTAATGGATCTTGTGTCTCTTTTACAACTCTTCCGGCTTGTCTAACGCTGGATGCCACTCTGTCCCTCTATAAAATCATGCCACTGGTGGCATCAGAACCTCTCCCCTGCAGCTCTGGCTAGCCAGGGTCCCAAGCTCTGTGTTAACACTAATGCTGTTGGGTTTGGGGCCATTACACTAGAGTACTGTTGTGATTTTTTTTTAAACCAGAGCAGAAATCCATTCTCTGTAGCTCTTTCATCACCGACTCTCCCTTGCTTCTTAGATCGTGCTGGAAAACAGCCTTTTCCTTCATTTCTTTCTCTGCTGTAATTTCCCTCTGCAAAGCACACGGGGCGGGGGAATCACAGCTCATACCAATGAAGCTCTGCAAAGCAAGGTCAGACTATACTGTACTATCCAACGCAGCATAGATAGAAATGGTGCAGTCGCTCATGTCAGCACAGACCTGCAGCACAAGCTTGATTACCCCAACGTCACAGAGGACAATGAACATGGCAGGGTCACTAAAGGACTTTAGAGAGGAAGAATGATCTTGTGCCGAAGGACTGAGAATCAGGAAATCTAGGTTTGGTTCCTGGCTCTGCCACAGACTCCATGTGTGATCATGGGCAAGTCACTTAATCTCCCTGTGTTTCAGCTCCCCATGTGTGAAATGGGGATCATGATCCTTCCTATGGGGAAGGGACTGTCTCAGGGTGTCTGTACAGCACCTAGCACAATGGGATCTCTACGCGCTATGGTAATACTACATGTGTAATAGTTTTCAATGGCCAGAAGTCTCTCCGCAACTACAAGCATCTAGGTGCAAGCTCTCAACGCCCCTGGGGAAGTGGAGGGAACTCAGCCTTCACCCCACTGTGCCACCTTTTGCATCCTGCATAAGCCCCTCTGCTGGGGCGCTGCACACAAGGGGCTCCGTGGGGGTTGGGATTCAGGGAGTGGGGGATTGGAGCAGGGAGGCAGCCCAGGGATATCCTAGCAGAAGTGAGCACTGCTGGCTCCTGCACGGGGCCTTCTGCAGCTACTGATGAACACCTGCTCGGAGGCTCCACCCACGAGAGCGGCCTGGAGCCAGACAGAATCCTGAAGCCTTGTGCCCGGTCAATTCAACAGGCCTCCAAACCTCTCTCCTGGAGAGGATGCTTCTCAGTCCCCTACCCCTTCCATGGGTCCTCCTGGCCCGATCTGAGAGAGACGGGGGGGACCAGGCCCTAGTTCTGGCCGACAAGGTTTCAGACCATCGAGGCTGCTCTGATGGGTCCACCCTTTCTTACAGCACAGGCTTGCTTGGGGCCGAGGCTTAGGAGCGACGTCGCTCCGCCCTAACCCCAGTGGGAATCCATGCCACAGGGCAAAGTATGCTAGGTCATCGGCCGGGCCATCGCGGCTGTAAAGAAAACCCAGGAAAGGATAGATTTATATTTCCTCTTCCCCTCCCCCCTGCTGGGGCAGCTGCGCCACGACAGACGTTTAATTATAGATTGTAGATTATGCTGAAAATGGGACCAGCCGGGTCCTGGAACCTGGCATCCGTGAAGAGGTCACAGGGAAAGGACGGAAAGAAGGGAGATGGGAGACTGAGTTCCCGGATGCTTACGTCAATACATTAATGATCAAATCACAATCCTGCAAGGAGCGGTGTAGCTTCAAGTCGAACATACATTGATTTCAACGGGGCCAGGATTTCACCCTTAAATGGTGCTCAGATGTTACACTGACAGGAGCCAGCTATGCAGATGAGAGGATAAGCAACTAGGGAAGAAGTGTGGCCTGCCTTGTGCCTCAGTTTACCCACCTGTAAATTGAGGATCTTGACCTTTACCTACCTACTTGCAGAGATGTGTGAGGGGTAATGCTTGCAAAGCACCATGGGGGAAGATATAAAGTGTTGCGCAAGTACCAGTGATGCACAAAATATGGCGGGATTCATTTCTATATATTAAATAACCTTTCTGGCCCCTGAGCTCCACAGTTCTGTGTTGCTGCTGCAGGCGGTTCACGGTCGGCGGTGGTCAGAGAGAGGTTCGGAGCAGGGTTAAGCTCCATGTCAGGTTCAAAGGTGAATCTGGATCAGGGGAGAGAATCCACAAGGCCCAAACTTCCCCAGTTCTTTGTTCATATGAGCTGTGGGCTGAAAGCCATGACAAACCCCACAAGGTCACCTGAGCTGGCAAGATTGCAGCTGCATCCAAACCAGACCCAGAAAACAGCCTGGAAGAGAAACTATAAGAGAACCCACAATTCCAAGGGGTTCCGATTTGGGGTTCTGGTTTTGCTAATCTCGTACGTGTGAGGTAAGCCATTTACAGGAATGCAAGAGGAAGGAGGGGGTGGGGACCGGATCCATGTGGAACTGAGGTAAATATAAGGAGGGGCACCCTTCAGCATGGCTCAGGTGAGAGGTTCAGTGGTGAGAGTCTGCTGAGGCCGTGATTTGATCCTTCGTCAGCTACACCACAGAGAGAGTCTTGCTAACAAGCTGGAGCCCTCAGAAAGGAGGGAATTTTCCCTGGGCTCTTTCATCCGATGAAGGATGAGGGCCCCGCCCCCGGGAGGAATGCAATTCTGCCTGGCGTCCATAAACACAGGGAAAGGACACAAACGAGAGTTTGCAAATGGCCAGTTATTGGGGGGGGGCTCCCCATTTGGCTGGACTCCCAACAGAGGGCAAGGGGTGCGGCAGGTGCTCAGACCTCAAAGCCTCAAGTTGCCGCCACGCCCCCCCCCCCACAAGAAAATTGAAATTTAAAAAATGCAAAACTTGTTTTAAATTTTTCCTCCTTTCTTTTAACTCGCCCCGTGATCATCTAGTCCGACCTCCTGTGAGCCCAGAGCAGAGACCTTTTCCCAGAACAGCTCCACCCTGGAGCAGCGAAACAGGCCACAGTACTAAGCAGGGAACCGGATAACAAACACGGTTGGGTGGGAGCCCAAGGAAGTTTGGAGGTGGATTCTTGAGACTGGCTAATGTTTCCCAACTATGCACACAGACCTATGAGAGACTGGATAAAATGAGGCCTTGGACCTCAATCCCTAACCGATTCTGATTCTGCAAAATCAAACCCAAAACGTGCGTCTATTTCTAGATGGGTTTGGCCCTCTAGTAAGAAACACGAAGAGTTTAACACTTATATAAAACTCCCAGCATCTTTGATCTGCATGTGAAAAACAGACCTGTACTTCTGGGCAGATCACGACTAGTGAACTAAGGATGACTTTGAGAATGCACTGAGCTGGTCCAAGCTAAAATCCCAGATCCAAACTCCACCAAGCTCTGAGGAAAGTTCTGAGCCAGACTTTGTCACTTGCTCTTGTCTCCACAATGGGCAAAACCAAAACCCTGGAGCTCCACACCTCCAAAATGTGGATCCTGCTCCAGACCCAAAACACATTACTTGGATCATAGAATCTCAGGGTTGGAAGGGACCTCAGGAGGTCATCTAGTCCAACCCCCATCTCTAGCAATGTGGGATATTCTGGGTTTTGAATGACCAATTGTCAGTGTGATCACAATTTGCATATCCGGACAAGTGAACCCAGATGTTTTCCTGGTGTCAGAGTAGCCAGGATTTGCACCCATGACAGCAGAGTACAGTAACTCCTCACTTAAAGTCATCCCGGTTAACGTTGTTTCGTTGTTACGTTGCTGATCAATTAGGGAACATCCTCGTTTAAAGTTGCGCAATCCTCCCTTCTAATGTCGTTTGGCAGCCTCCTACTTTGTCTACTGCTTGCAGGAAGAGCAGCCCGTTGGAGCTAGCTGGTGGGGGCTTGGAACCAGGGTGGACCAGCAGCCCCCCATCAGCGCCCCACTCCCCGAGGTTCCCTGTGCTGCTAGCAGGCTAGCAATTGCAGCTGTCCCTCCCCCCACTGCCATGTGCCCTCTGCCTTGGAGCTGCTCCCCGAGACTCCTGCTTGCTTTGCGGGGGGGAGAGAAGGAAGAGAGGGGCTAATGTCAGGGTGTCCCCCCTCCCCCCGCGCTTACCCCCTCTTCCACAGAGCAGGTGGGACACACCAGGGCTCAGGAGGGAGGGAGCTTGCAGCAGCCCCCTCTCAGAAAGCTGATCTAATTAACAAGGCAGTGCACTTAAAGGGGAATGCACATATCTCCCTCCATGCCTGCTGCCTTGTAAAGTGAGTGAGTCCTTGAGGGTTCAGCCAACTGCTAAGTCATCATTTAGCAGTAAGCAGGGCCGGTGCAAGGATGTTTCACGCCTTAGGCGAAACTTCCGCCTTGCGCCCCCACCCCACGCCCCCGCCCTGAGGCGCCCCCCCTCTGCCCTGAGGCGCCTCCCTTGCGCCTATTGATGTTCATGGGTCCAACCATACAAGTGACTGACTTCTACAGAAGTCGAGGGGGCTCAGCACCTTGCGGGGTTGGGCCGTGGATTCGTTGATACTCACTGCAGGTCAGAATATTGCCTTACGTTATTTCTATCATCCAGGAGCTGGACAGCCATGAGGAAACCAGGTCTCCTGTTGCCTTGGCTCTGTAAGAGTCTTGGGACCATTAACAAAGCCAGTGAAACACAAACACCTCTCCTGTGAACTAGGAATAAACCCTGGAACCCACAGATACCTCGGGAAACAGCCACCCTGCAGTGCTTACTCAGGTGAGACCATGGAGGGGCTCTCCGTGAGTGAGCAAAGACTGCAAGATCAGACCCAAGCCAGTCCACCCATCAGGGCCAAATCCTAGTCCCCTTTCAGGCAATGGATCAAACTCCTCCTGACTTTGAGGACAGCAGGATACAGCCCCAGGTACGCACGCTTCTGAGGACCAAAGTGCTCAGATGCACTGTGTAACCAGCCAAGCTATTCACAAGCTGCAATCAGAGGGAAGGGAACACACAGTGATGAGAGAACAAAAGGCCCAGCGTGAAAAGAAAACTAGCAGCCAGGGTGCAAAGGCTGTGACAGCACATTCCCCTAACTGTGCCAGGGCAGAATACAGCTCCGGGATCAGCTGAGAGTCACTCTGTAGGGGTCACCTGCTTCCCTTTTCAATTGCTAGAGAACCCACCAGGAGGAAGGGATGGCAGGGCAACCCACCAGCCATGCTCAGCTACAGAGAGTTCTTAAAGGGCCACCTGCTATCTCAGTTACCCCGGTGAAAGTCCTCTAAAGTCACTGGTGTGACACAGAACAAAAACTGGATAAAAAACACAACAAATTCTAGTTAGCTAGATTATAGCTAACACAGGTACATCTACCCACAACACAATCACCCTTCACTGCAGTGTAGACATACCCTAAAGGCATGATGTTAGCATGTGTTAGCTAACACGTGTTAAAGCCCTAGTGTAGACAAGGCAATTTTTAGCTTTAACATGTGTTAGCTGGTCAAGATAAACTCTAGGCTCCATGCTTGTGTTGACCCCTACCAGCTAACACAGAATCAGAATGGTAGGACTTGAAGGGACCTTGAAATGTTATCTAGTCCAGTCCCCTGCACTCATTGCAGGGCTAACTATTATCTACACCATCCCTGGCAAGTGTTTGTCTAACCTGCTCTTAAAAATCTCCAGTGATGCAGATTCCATAACCTCCCTGGGCAATTTACTCCAGTGCTTAACCACCCTGACAGGGAGTTTCTCCTAATGTCCAACCTAAACCGCCCCTGCTGCAATTTAAGCCTATCGCTTCTTGTCCTATCCTCCGAGATAAGGAGAACAATTTTTCTCCCTCCTCCTTGTAACAGCCTTTTTATGTACTTGAAAACTGTTACCATATCCCCCCTCAGTCTTCTCTTCATGTTAAAATACACGTTAAAACACAAACTGCCCTGTCTACACTTGGGTTTTAAGTAACTTTTTTCCTAGTCAGACAACGATGTTATTGGCAATCTAGTTCAGGGAAATTCTCTGGCCTGTGTACGCAGGAGGTCAGACTAGATGTTCACAGTGGACCCTTCTGCTTTGGAATCTATGAAATCAATGAACTCAAGATTTAAAAAAAAATAAAAAGGCTAGTGAAGACCACCCCTCTGAGAGAGGGATAATACTACCAGACTGTTTTACAGTGGGAGGCACTGAAGGTATTAAACAGCTTGCCTAAGGACACAGAGACTCATTGTCAGAGCTTGGTTTATAACAACTGATGGGTTAATCCTCCACCTCTCTGCCCCCGGGCGATGAGTATTACAACCTGAGGCAGGAAGAGATTAAATGACTTGCCCAAAGCCACATGGTGAGTCACTTGAAGAGGAACCCAGGTCTCCTGACACAGCCCAGTCGGTGCTTTAACCACAAGACCATCCTTCCCCACGTGAGGGTAAGAACACAGAGGTAGGTGGTTTCTGCTCCTCTACCTGAGACCAGGAAATCAGGCCTCTTTTGTAGCCAGATTACCCCAGAATGGTGCTCGAGGGAGAAAGGTTTTGGTGCAAGCGGAAAACACTATAAAATTGGGAACGGGGAATAAAGCCAAAAGAGGAACTGGCGAAAATGCCAGACAGTGGCACACAGCTCTGCAGTGCAGTCAGATGGCTACATGAGATGTCATGCCCGACTTACTGAGTCTGTGGCACTGCTGCAGGGAGTGTGCGCCACATGCCTTTTACGCAACTGTTATGTTCCTGGGAATCTGACCCCAGAGATTTTCCTCCGAGGTTCCCCCATGAAAACAAGACGCCAAAGAAAAAGACAAGGGAGAGAGGAATGTCCCTGACAGGCCAAATCCAAACTCAGACGTTTATAAGGAGAGGCAGGAATCCGGGATGTTTAAAACACAAACGCATGGGAGTCAAAGTGTGAGTGTGACTCATTCCACCCAGCCCTGCCCAGTAACGAGCTCAGGCTGCTTTGACCACTAGGAACAACGGCATTGCCAGACTGGATCAGACCCAATATCCCTCCAGTGCAGTATCATGTCCCTAACAGTGGCCAGTGCCAGATGCTTTGAGGAAGGTGTTGGAGTCCCACAGTAGCAAATGGGGGAGAATCTGACACCCTCCCCCTACCCCGCCGCCATATCTGGTCTCATCTTCATCTCTAATAACTAGGGATTGACAAAGCCCTGAAGCATGAAGTTTAATATCCTTTTCAAAGCTTTTTGTTAGTGTTAGCTATTAGACCGCTCTGGCGGTCGCCGGTCCCGCGGCTCCGGTGGACCTCCTGCAGATGTGCCTGCGGAGGGTCCGCTGGTCCCGCGGCTCTGGTGGACCATCCGCAGGCACGCCTGCGGGAGGTCCGCCGGAGCCGCCTGCCGCTCTCCCGGCGACAGGCAGAGCGCCCCCCATGGCATGCCGCCCCAAGCGCGCGCTTGGTGTGCTGGGGTCTGGAGCCGGCCCTGTTGCCGCCGACAAGTGACGTCATCAAGAGGCGTCGCCGCCGAAATGCCACAGAAATTCGGCGGCATTTCGGCGGGTGCTCCACCGCCACCACGGTCCTTCATCTGGCGCCCGCCAGACAAAAAGGTTGGGGACCACTGATTTATTGGATGCAACTTCATGTGGCAATGAGTTCCACAGTCTAATTACATACCGTGTGAAAAAGTGTTTGCCACAGTTTTGAGTTTGGATATTTACTGAATGCCCTCTTGTTAGGCAGGGAGACCAGAAGCTCCCAAACTCCCTTCTCTCGGCCATTCAGTATTTTCATAGACTTTTATCACATCTCCTCCTATTCATTTCCTTTCTAAGGTAACAGTCCCAGTGTTGTAGGCAAGTTTTTCCAGGCCCTTGATCATTCTTGTCACCCTTCTCTGAGCCCCAGCTGGTCCTGGAATAGACTAGGTGACCTGAGCACAGAGTGGGAGGATGGTGCTGTGCCTACATTCCCATGACTGGCCTGATCCTGACAGGTGCTATTTGAGTCAGTATTTTTCCATTTAATACAGCTCCTGCTTAAGTCAACACACAGAGCATGTCAATGAACATGCCTAATTTTCCACCCAGCAGCAGTTTATGGCCGAGAGCTGCATTCTGGCTCAGCCACATTTCCTATATGGCCACGGATGAGTCAGTTTAATCTCTCTGTGTCTCAGTTGCCCTGCTGTAACATTAAGGTAATCATCCGTCCCCTGCCTGTTTCAATTGCAAGCTCTTCAGAGCAGGGACTGTCTCTGACTATATGTATGTCTAGCATCTAGCACAATGCGGATCAGATCTACAGCCCTTCCTGTAACCAACGGCCCCCACTGACTTTACTTATATGCAGAGCCTGGATTGTGCCTGAGCTCTGTAATGTTATTCTGCACCCCGGCTATTGTGTGCGTTCGTTTTCTAATGTTCCAGACAGCCAGTGGGTTCTGATGGAATCAGCAAACGGTTTCTCTCCCTCCGCTCCTGTTTTTGTTTTTGTCTTTGAAAGCGTTATTTCATCTCACGGCCTACATTGTGCATGCCTGAGCAAAAGCCTGGTCCAATAGGATAAACAACATTTGCCTTTTGAATTAACTGCTCTCCTGCAAATACAATCCTGATGCGCATTTTTAAACAAGTGGAGGAGGAGCTTTTCTGATTCAGGAATTCTTTAGAAGTCTGGTCTTTTTTTCTGGAAAAAAAAACCCAACAAAACCCCCCCCCCCTCCAAAAACAACATGCCAAAGTATTGGAATGTGCCCAGGAAAACTAATTACGCTGCAGAATGAGACCGTTACATGTTGTCAGTCATCATTTACAGTTTCCCCTACAGATATATGGGACATTAAATAATGGGGTTTTTTTTGTTTTTTTAAAGAGAGAGCCAGTTTTTGCCCCCAGGGTAGGAGACCCTGGCACAACATTAGCAGAATGAGCCACTCCTGGTTACTCACAGACAATTGCACTATAATCAATGAAGTTACACTGGGGTAACTGGGAGGGGAAATTGGCAATGTTAGAGGCATGGTATTACGGTGGAATAACGTCTGATTAATAATTATCTAAACAAAATAGTGCAGTGCTGGAAAAATTTAGGGCCTGATGCTCCACTCTCTTATGCCAGTTTTACAAGGGTATAACTGCACTAATTTCAGTGGAGTTACACCAACAAAACACTTGTGCCACCCAGCGCAGAACTGGCCATGTACTGCTCCCCAACTTGTTCCTCAGGGTGTAAACGATCCATGTACCTGCTTGGCAGTGGGCAGTAGGGAACTTCCTTTGGGAAGTGGTGTGGTCTTAGCCATCAATTTCTAAAAAGGAAACATCCATGTACATACATACATACATACACACACACACACACAGTTTCTAACCCTTAAGAGTTACAAAGAAACCTGTCTGAAGGAGACCCAGTGCCGTGCTGTCCTCCTGAGTCTGCAGACAGAGAATGCAGTGCCACACAGGCTGCTCGGAGCACTCCCAAGCAGTGTGGCTTTAACAAGACTGTCGGCTAGTTTTGCTGCTGCTCTCACAGCCCCTTTAGTTTAATCCTGCTGCTACTTGGGAAAGCTCTGAGGAACAGACAGGCACTGTAGCTACTGCCAAGGAGGACCCAGAACTAACGGCATCCGGGGGAGGGTTGAAGTACAGACAGGCCTTCCTGGCAGTCAGCAGACGAGTGGAAGGGACGGGATAGGAAGGGAGATCTTGCTTCTGACTTCTACCAACCAGAGGGGTCAGGTCAGCCACTAGCCAGAGGTTGAGATGAAAGAGATCCCAAGAGCAGAGCCCAGGGATTGCAGTTGGCTAGGAATAAGAATATAAGAACGGCCACACTGGGTGAGACCAACGGCCCCTCTAGCCCAGTATCCTGTCTTCCAACAGTGGCCAATGCCAGGTGCTTCAGAGGCAATGAGCGGAACAGGCAACATCCCCTTTCCCAACATCCTTGCCTTTCCCAGTCTGGAGAAGAGGGAAGGATTCTCCCCACACTGTATTAGTTCTGCTATACAATGTGGAATTCCAATGTGTTGTCACACGTGCTGACCACGGCCCCGATGCTGTCACATGACAAGTCTCTCCAGCAAGACGCTGTGCATCCGGGACTCCCAGAACCGCGTCGGGCCGGCCCACCCGGGCACTCCCACGCCGGGAGGGTGAGTGTCCGTGACTTGGGGAGGAAATGCACTGTGAGCCGCGGGAAGCCAGCGCCAAGTACAGAAGCAGCAGGCAGCTTGATCAGCACAAGCAGGCAAAGGGCTCTGTGCGCAGTGCGGGAAATGTTGTTCTTCCCGAATTGGTCTATGGAGCCGTGCGAAGATCCATTAGTTCAAATCGTGACGGCCCCTGTCCTCCTGGAAATCAGGGTGACTAGTATTATCCCCTCCTGTGAGATGCTGAGCATCTGTGACTCCCGGAACCGCAGCGGATCAGCCCCCGGGGACCCACCCGCCCACAGACGCACGCACCTGCATTGCATGTTTCTCTGGAGGTCTCATTGCGGACACACCTGCTTTTATATCACCATGGAAGGGCGCCCAGCCCACGCCTGCCCACACACGTGGAGCACCAGTTCTACGCCACGGTACGGAGAGCACAGCAGCACGAGTTATCCCAGCAGCACCACGGCTGCACCCTGCCCATGCGGACAGCAGTGGAGCAAGACCAGGTGCTTAAGAGTATGAACGTGTATTTCAAGCATAAAGACACCCAGTGACTCAAATATGGAGTAAAGAAAATATTCCCAGGCTTTGCACACACCCACACACAAGCATACGCCCACACCAAGCCAGGCTTTACACACACACACACACACACAGAGCCAGGCTTTATATACACAAACGTGTGCGTGCACACACCCACACGCCCCGCTGGGCTTTACACACAGACAGACACATCCAGAGCCAGGCATTACAGACACACACTCACACACATGCACACGCACCCAGGCTTTACACACACACACTCAGAGCCAGGCTTTGCACACACACCCACACACGGCCAGGCTTTACACACACATGCGCGCACACACACACACAGAGCCAGGCTTTACATCCACATGCACACCCACACACAGCCAGGCTTTACACACACACACACGCACGCACATGGCAGCTGCCGAGCTCTGGTACAGATCCGTCCCTTACACAGGTGGCTAAACAAGAGCTGAGCTTTTTACAGTCCGACCCCAAAGGCCGGTACTGAGCACTGAGGCCATGATCCAACGCTCAGGGAAGTCAATGGCTCCCGCTGACTTCGCCGCTCTTTGCCACAAGCCCGACACATACAGCCCTTAGTCCTTTGGAAGATCTGGGGCCAGACCCTCAGCCGGCACTACCTTGTCATTGCTCCATGGACCACACTGAAGTGAGGTCAATTTACACTAGCTCAGGATCTGTCCCCTCAGTGTAAAACAGGGGTGATCAGAGGGACAAGCGCATCTAGACAGCGTTACAAAGATTCATTTTTCATACACTTTTCACTCCTGGCCTGAGCTCTCATCAACCAAAATTTCAACCCAGGGGAACTCAGTCTTGGTTGAAAAACCCCCTTGACACTGGGGTTTACCGTCAGAAAATGTCCAGCCCTGCTTTCCCTGGCTCCTGCTGCCAGGTCTAACCGACCAATTAACAAATTAATGTGCTCCAAACCCTTCACCCGAGTCACTTGGAATTTGAGGCGACTCTGTACAGAACAGCCCTGGCCCTTCCTACTGAGATTAAAAAAAAAAAAGGATCATTTCTTATCCGCAAGTCACGGAGCATGTAAATTTCCCCTTGAAGCCAAAATGATAGTGCCAAGTTATATTGGGTCCCGGGCACTTTGTCCTGTAATTAAAGAAACTCCATTCCAGAGCTCCCCTCCACCCCACTCAGTTCACGTCTGGTGCCATCTGAAGTAAAATATCTCAGCGTCCTGCTCCCATATATAATAAATCAAAGAGAAATAAAATACTGTTTTAAGTTATGTTATGGCTGCGGCACAAAGAGACCAAAAGGCAGGAGAGAGATTCAAAGATCCAGCTGCAATTTTGCCCTTAAAAGGAAAAATTTGCACCCACTTTGCTTAGTCCGGCAGCCTGAAAGTTCACCCAAGGTAAGGAGCACTCCGCCGATCCCTGCCCCGGTTACCCCCGTCCCTGGCAGGAAGTTAGAGTTTCTGCTCCGTGCTTTTCAGAGAGACCCAGAGCCAAACTCTGCTGTCAGTTCCAACCATGCAACCCCCGCTGAAGTCAATAGCGTTACATGGCTGCAGCACAGGTTCACCCTCTGGTGTAAACCACTGAAGTCAATATGGCAGCCCACTGCACACCTTGGGCTTTAACTGCACCACTACACCTCAGCTGCACCAGGGTGACAATCTGCATCCTAGCGAATACACAGGGCCCAAAGCTCAGCTGGTGTAAATCAGCGGACCTATAATGATTTGCATTTGCTGATGATCTGGCCCATACACTCTAGTTCTTTCCTCCTCGGTGTCCTGCCCACACCCTGTCTTGCTTAGATTGTACAATGCTTGGGCAGGGACTGCCTTTGCCACGCACAAGGTCGTCCCTTGACAATACTAACGATGCTGTACAAGCAGCTTTAACCTCAATGAAGGGCACTGGGGTGGCAGCAGTGGGATTCAGGGGATGAGTTTGGCAACCTGAACAACGACAGTGGCTGTCGGCGCCTATAGTAAAGCTCAGAAAGTTAATCTGTATCCACTGGATTTTATTAAAGGTGACAAAAAGGGGGTGGTGGCCTTTCTGGCTTCTTTATGGCAGACACAGGAGCCCTGGAAGGTTAAAAATTAAAAGAAAAGATGAAAAAAGGAAAGGGGAGGGTTCTGCCAAATTTTTACCTTAGAAAACATAGGACTGTTACGTCTGCTGTTTCCCTGGTTTTGCTGCAAGACCACTGAGAGGTCTCTGTAATGTCTGCTCTGAGCATCTGCATTTTAACTGAAGCAAGATGTTGACTCTTAACAAAGGTCTCTTTTTGACAAACAACTCATTAGTCATTGGAGATTAATAGGAAGTAACAGAAACAAATCAAGAGTTTCGTGCAGTGACTAAAAATCCCTTCCCCAGAATCAATCGGAAAGACTTTGGCTAAGCAGAGCATGAATAATTGTTAAAAGGCTGATACTACAAACATGGAAATCCAAAAAGCAACCAGCAACTGGAGACCGAGCATAGACATCACCAGTTTCGCCACCATGGAAAGAACTGTACAATACCAGAAATACCCGAGGGAAATTCTCAGAGATGTGGGATGCTTTCGTGGAACTATCTGAATGATCCTATTAAATGCCTGGCATCTATCGCCTCCCCCGCTTCTTCGCTCACTTCCTTCCCTATCTCTATCCCGCTTCTCTGAATTTTCCTTCTATTCCTTATCTTACTTCCATATTTTTTCTTGAACTAGGTGGCTTTTTATAAGCAAATTTTCTTTGTTTGTAAATTGTGTCATGCAAATAATTGATTTATATTTTCCCCATTCATATTACATACAATTAAATGTTTACAGTATAACTAAGGTTAGGTAGCAAATGGTTAATATACTATGAGACATTTATGTATTATGAAAAGTTTATGTATATTTTGTTATATTTCTCTCTATATATATATATATCTTTTTTTTTAATTAATATAAAAAGCCCTTTCGTTTATTCAGCTTGATTTGTGTGTGTCATGATTTCACTAAGTTTAAAGGAGACATAAGCCAAATTTTGTTTCTTTTGCAAATCACCTTTAATTACGTTTAGAGCAACAAGCCCAGAAGCCTGTACAGACTTGTTGGAAACTTACCAGATACATAGTTTCCGTTATCATCAACTGAATCATGTTAATTGAAATTTCATTGTCAACATGTGTTAAAGAGAAAATCACTCTGTATGGGAAAAAGCCACAACAACATATTTAACCAATAACAATTTGATAAAGCAGCACCATCAAAGGCAATTGTCTTCCTCTGGCAGCTTCCCTTCCCACGAGGAAGTCAAGGAAAATGTCAACTTCTTAGGAGTCCACTTCCGCTACTAATAAAGAACCACTGTGCCGGAGACTAAAAGTGATTTAAGGACATTACTCTCCTAAAGGTTTCTTCACAGCAGGGACTAATCCATACAGCTAGCCTGGCTTGTGCTGGGAAATAGCCAATACTCCCAAGCTAAACAGGACTAGGCCCAGATGATTCTTGGATGGGAGACTTCCAACAAACCCCAGCCAGGGGGCAACAAACATACAACAGGAAGTGAAGATAATTGTACCAAACTCAGAGGAAGGACCGACGTAAGCAAAAAGGATTCACCTATATCAGAATATGACCAGAAGGCTGGGGCCAGAAGTCCACTCTAGGATTTTTAATGGCCGGGCTCTCCATTTTACGTCCCGTCTGAAGGCCAACACGTCCATCAGCACAGAGCCCTCAGCCAGGTGGGATTCAGTGCTGCCACCTACTGGAACACCCACATCACTGCCTACAGCTTACACCTCAACAAAATTTCTCTGCAAGTGGGGGTCCTTTATTTAGAGAAGAACCTTGAATGACTCTTTGAACAGAATTCTGGAAATACTTACATCATGTTTCTGAGCCTACATACTGTGCGTGTTACTAATAACAGGCTGTGCTGACAAAGGAGAATACTTTGCACTTAAATAGCACTTTTCACCAGCCGCTTAGAAACATTAATTAATCCCCTGCAAGGCCAATTTTATTATCCCCACTTTACATGTGAGGAAGCTGAGGCATGGAGAGGAGATAAGCGCTTTGCTCCAAATCACCCAGCAGCAGAACTAGGATGGAAGACGGGAGCCCTGATGCCCAGGCACAAGTTCTGCCCGCTAGACTGTACCACCTCCCAGATGACTCATGGAGCTGCTCTTCGTACCCGCCAACTCAAACTCGGTTTCTCAAATCAGTGTCTTCTGGGGGTGCCAGAATCCAGCAGCAGAGTGCTTTTCCAGTGCTCACCCTTGAGCATGTGAGCGTTTGGGGAAAGCAGCCAGATTTGAATGTACTGGAGTGTGCACCGAGCTACTTCCCAACTACCACACGATTTTCAATTAGGATTCAAGGTTAAAGTCCCTCTTATGGTTCTGAAAATCTCTAGCATTAGGATCTCAGACTTCCTCAGCTGCAGTCTATCAAGCAATGCAGCGTACAGTTGTCTAATGATGAGAAGGAAAGGATTGTCACGCCGGCCTCCTGGGTCCTATTCCCAACTCCAGCACTGACTTGCTGCGCAACCTTGGCCTAATCATTCGGTCTCTCGGTGCCCCTGTTCCTGTGTCTGAAAAATGAGGCCAGCAACTAACAGGAAGCTTAATTAATATTTATGAAGCACTCAACTTCTTAGATGAAAAGCATTGTTATCAGTAATATTTCCAGCAACCCAAATCACATTCATTTGCAAAGAAAACTAGTCAATAACTTCAGGGAATTGCCTACACACAGCAGGCTCGTAATGAAATGAAACGACTCCCAGGAAGGCTGTACAAACGCACTCAGGCAAACACACAGTAGCTGCAATTTTCCCTTCCAGTTTCTCTTCCGCCCAAACAGTTCTGGAGGCGTCTCTACTGAATCAGCATTTGGACTTGTAACGATCACATAGCATTCTTCACATTATTTTTCACAAATAATAATAAAAAAAAAGTGAAATGGGGGGGGGGAGACGCAAACCCGGTGAGTAATCCCACTCCAGAGAGGGCTTCATTCTGATGGTTTGCTGAATAGGTTGCTAGGTGTTCACAATTGTGCTGTACAGAACATCTGGTGTGGGATTTTCTATTTATCTAGTCTGAGGCATGAAGAGAAACATAGTATGATATCCCTTCAAAAAACATCATTTCATCGGTGTTTAGAAAAACAACATTTTTTTTCTTGCTGACTTTAGTGTGAACCAATTTTCCTGCAAAAATGAAAAAGCTCCTCCGCCATCACACGCACACTCTTCTATGGCTTCCTTTGACCTGCTCCCAGCACACCACGACAGCTGGCCCTCCCCAGGCCAAATCCCTGTCCCATTTCACACACTCCCCGCCGTCTGACTCCTTCCACTACTGTAGCTATTCACGGCCCGATCCCTTAGGTAGGTCTAGGAAGCACTTGGTGGACAAGTGGACAAACAAACACTCAGCTGAGTTTGCTCAGACATCCAGAAATACCTGAGTCACATCAGTCATGCACACCAGCCATCACCACTGTCTGAACAGAAGACCTTCAAGGGCCACAACACAGATCCCCTCCCACCTGAACTAAAGGAGTAACTCCATGAGCTAGCTGTAGTAGGCCATTATCTTCTATATGGACTACCCACTAGATGGACTGGCTGCATAATTGCTCCCATTCTAGTGACATGGGCCCAGATCCCTTCAGTGGGAGTTAGGCACCTAAATAACTTTGAGGATCTGGATCATCGTACCTATCTTCCCAACGGGGGGATCCCGAAGGAAAACATTTGAGGGGAGTTCTTGGTTAGTTGTGCAGCATGCTCCTCTTAACCTGGTGGGTGTGTTTCATTCTGCCTGCTTCAGCCCAGCCAGGGCATTCCACACTCATTGCTCAAGTACTGTAAACACCAATTCCTTATCTATGTTTGCAGTTCCCCTTTAGCTCCTCATTCCAAGCTGCACCTGAATAATGAATTGCTTCCCCCCAACACCAGGAAAACTTCCAAACCTCTGGATCTGCCAGTGTTCAGGACTGATAGCTCCCTCCCTGATCTGACAGCTGCCATCTAGCCCCTTGAGCATGTCAGGGTGCAGACGCATCCTGCAGGCAGCGATCACGGGGCTGGCAAGCCGCAGCGTTAGAAGTGGCGCAACAGGCAATTCAGGAAATCCGTCTATTGAAACACTTCAGGGAGTCACGGGAAAACTTCATTCAAAAAAACCACCAAATAAGCCTGCACTGTACCAAGCCCTGAGAGATCGTACGAAACGCAGGGCTTGTCCGCTGTAGAGGATTTTGCATTGGGGCAGCTACAGTGCAAACCCCATAGAGGTTAACTTGCACCACAGCTTCTCAAGGCGTATGCTCCCAAACCTGCAATAACCCCTAAGCTTCCACCCCGTAAGAGTCTGAGCTGGGACATCTTTCTAGACTGTCACCCCGACTTCCAGTGGATCCAGACAACTGCCTGCTCTGCAAACTCGGTCTGGGTTCTTTCCATCACATGGATCCTTACCGGTTGTCAAGGCTCTGCAACTCTCCTGCTGCCCCACTGTCAAAAGGGCTGGGGGGCTGGCACTTAACAAACCATTCTGCTGAGGAGACCCAAGGAGGTCAAGAATCCAGGGGTCAATCTAGGATTTCACCCCAGCTCACTCTCTTCTATCAGTGCTGAGAGGAGGAAAAAAACACAATACAAATGTTGTGTGTGTGTCACTAATGTCAGCAGGTTATAGTGGAGTAAACTGGGGTCTGGATTACACAGTCGCTTTGCTGAGGGTCTGTCTGCTTCTCCCTTCATAGGGTTGCCAACCCTCTAGGATTGTCCCGGAGTCTCCAGGAATTAAAGATTAATGTTCAGTTAAATATTGTGTCATGTGAGGAAACCTCCAGGAATACGTCCAACCAGAATTGGCAACCCTATCACTCAGGTGTGACAGCACTGAGAGATGTCTAAAGCCAGAAGTGACCTTAGATCATCTGGTCTGACCTCCTGTATGTACCCCAGGTTGTCAGTATCCCAGGCCGTAGAATTCTCCCCAGTCACCCCAGAGCTCACTAACTTGTGTTTGACTAAAGCAAACCTTCCAGATAGCCAGCCCCTCTCAAGCTGAAGACATCACAAGATGGCAAATCCACCACTTCCCCTGGTGGTTTGTTCTAGTGGTTAACTGTCCTCACTGTTCAAAAATTTGCACTTTATTTCTGCCCTGAATTTGTCTGGTTTCAGCTTCTACCCATTGGTTCTTGATCTGCCTTTCTCCGCTAGCCTGAAGAGCCCTTTGCTAGCTGGTATTTTCTCCCCATGAAGGTGCTGAGACACTAATCAAGCCACCTCTCCATCTTCTTTTTAGGATTCTTACGTCTCTCACTGCGAGGCATTTTTTGCAGCCGTGGCATCGCTCCCGTGGTTCTTCGCAGCCCACTTTCCAAATTTCCCAACATCCTTTTTACGACGTGCACCCCAGAACCGTCCACAGTACCCCAGTATCGGTCTCACCGACGTCACAGACACTGGCCTCCCAAGGCCACAGCTTCCTACCCTGGCTTGTGGGGTTTTCCGCCTCCTACTGGTGGCACGATAGGGGGAGCCAATCTCTGGCCCAAGGACCCTACACCAGAAACCCCGACTCTGCTTCACTTTTCTCCAGGCCACGTTCTGACTTTGGCCTGACTCCTGGACCCCTTTCACTGAGCCCCTCGCGTGGCCCATTCCTAGCTCCCTCTTGGTTCACTGGCCCCAGAATGCCGCTCGGATACCAAATCTCCCGCCTGCTAGGAAAAAGGACCTGCCTTTTATTTCTAGGCCCAGGTCAGAGTGGGGACTTGATCCCCTTAAAGGCCCAGTTCACCCGTTCACCTCCTCTTCTCACGTCCGGCATCACTATAGAGAACACCAAGTTCCCCCACACCACTGTCCCGCAAAAGATTTGGGAGGGAGCATGGAGAGCCCTTAAAGAAGCCCCCGGCTGTTTCATGTAGCCTTAAAGCCGCCCCTTGGCTCCAACCTACTTCCCTCCTGGCCGCACCCACTTTGCCAAAACTGCGCAGCGCCTGCCTGAGCGCAACATTGAGTTCGGGGCAAGAGACGCTGCAGATCTGGTGCAAGTTGCTCTCATTGCCGGGGTGCTTTGACCCTGGGCGTAGCACAGAAGCAATCGGGCAACAGGGCCCAGGAGGGGTGAAAATAAAAGCAACAATTGCTGGAAAAGCACCACCGCTGGTTGGGGAGGTGGAGACAGAAGATGAGATTCCATTGGCTGCAGCACAGACCTGGGCACTAGGAACCCTTGCACTCTCAATTGGGTTCTGGCATTGGACTCCCTCTACGGCCTTGAACAAATCTCAGTTTTCCCATCTGTAAAATGGGGATAATAAAACTCCCCCTGCCAGCCTCACAGCGGTGTTGTGAGGCTTAATTAGTCTGAGGGCCTAATCCTGCATACTGAGGTCAGCAGCAGCCCTGGGGACCCAGGGAACAATGGACTGGACTTGAAGTCTGTCCAGTGCTTAGAAAATAAGTGCTATTATTATTAGCCACTCTAAAGGTTGGAGACTATAGCCCAGATCCACAAAGGTATTTAGGCTCCAAGTTAGGAGCCTAAATACCTTGTGGACCTTGGCCCGAATTCACTCCTTGTGGCTCCTTTACTCGTTCCTAAAGTCACTACGGCTCCTTATAAAGACACCCCATAAATGACCCATCTTAAAATTCATTCTAAGCAGCTGGGTTAGGAACAGTTGCCTAACATCCAGCACAAACATCCGGAACGGGGTTTTGGTCCTGATCTCTGGATAATATTATGAAAAAAGGGGATTTCACTGTTGGGCATGGTGCCCTGAACTCCCACTGACTTCACCAGGCCGTAGGTGCTCAGCACCTCGCAGGATCCAGCTGGTGATAACGATGTACGGATACTGGTAAATGTGCCCTCGCCAGAAGAGAGTGAAGGAAGCTTTTTCTATTCAAGCTCAACCTCGAGGTTCAATCCCAAAACAAACCTCTCCAATCTGAAATCCCCAGACAGTGCTTGGAGATAAGATCATTTGTCTCAGACGGTTGTTTGTAGCTGCCTGGGCTACTCCCCCTGGCAGGTCCTTTATAATAAACAATCTTTAGGAATGAGACCAACATATATATAATTTGGAATGAGTCCTGACAAAGGAAAGCGGCAGGAGTTTAATCCTGGAGAACACAGGGGGTAGAGGATAACACGGTTGGGCGTGGGGGGGGGGGCGGAGGATGGAGAGTTCCTTCTGATTCAGCTCAAGGCAAAACAAAACTCAAATGACTGAACACAGCAGCTGAGCTTTTGGTAAAACTCAGAGGAAGGCCCAAGCTACAAAGATCAGGGCTGTTTTGGTCCAGACGCCAGGTGCAAATCTGGATCTTTATCAAGATCCAAACTTTCCTAAATCACAAGGGTGTTTGGAGCCGGGGGGATTTGGTTTGGCCCGTTATTGCAAGGTGGGTCACAGAAAAAGTCCAGCTGTGGGTCTGGATTTGCCCGAAGTTGAGGCTGTTTGGATCTGGGGTTTTGATCTGAGCCCAACTCAAGTAAAAATTAATATCCACTAAGACTCCTCTGTAGCCACCCATCCCCCCGACTCTCTTTTACGCGCAGGCGCACGCACACACTTCATTCAATGAGACACTAACCAACGGAGCGCCAGCTCCCCCCAGTCTCTTTCAGCAAAACAGACTGCTCCAATTAGTGCAGATACCAGCCCTGCTCCCTTCCAGCCATTGCCAAAGAAACAGAACAAACCAGGCAGCACTTGCCAAGATCAAACAAAACTGAAACATCTGACGAGACTTAAGACTCCTCGGCTCTTCCCAGTCAGGTGACTTGGACAGAAAGAAGTGTCAGCTCCTCACTCGATCAAGAAACAACTCAGTCCCTAGCAATGACCTTTCAGGGTTACGGACAACGACCTGCCCCAGCCCAGCAGCTTGGCTGCCGGTCACTTCTTGCTTGGCTGCTGCTAATTTTTCAAGGTGGGACTGGGCAATCTACCAGCATCCATAAATCGCACATCAGAACAGTGGTAAACTCTTCTCCTCCAAAAGCTTTTCAATGTGACAAGACTGTTCCCTTCCCCCCCACGCTCCTCCGTTATGAACGTCTCGATAGGGCTGGATTCACTCCCATTTCCACCAGCTACGGAGCCAGCCCACAGTTACCAACGAGGAGCTGTTCAACCACTGACAGCACGGGCGAATGAATCGCCCACTAGACACAGGTGGTGGGATTTCCAGCCTGCCCATTGTTTCAGACTGAGACAGTCATCACAGGGCCGGACTGTGCCCTTCCACCGGACTATTATTTACGGTGGCCCCAATCAAGGGATCACGGCCTCTTTACAAAGGGAGTCTCTGCCCCACAGGGCTTACACCCAACGCATATGATGAGAGACAACAGGTCGTGAAAAGCAAACAAATGCGGGGATTGGTGGTGGGAAGAAGCCAAAGGTAAAAGTGAAAGCATGACATCAGTAGTGGCAGCAAAGAATCCTGTGGCATCTTATAGACTAACAGACGCTTTGCAGCATGAGCTTTCGTGGGTGAATACCCACTTCTGCGGATACTCCACACTGATGAGTAACGACCCCATAAATCAGTAAGGCATGGTGAGGTGCTCACAATTCTAGTAGCACATTACACAACTAAAACTCAAACGCCTTTGCAAGAAAACCACTGAAAGAAAAGTTCAAAAAACAACACCACCACATGACTAGGGGCAAATACAATGGAGCAAGAGAACAATTGTTGCCAATTTAGTAGATCGTTTACGCTCTGGTGAACACGGCATTCAGCTCTCGTAAACAAACCATGCAAAAGTACACACACACCCTCTCCGCCCCCCAAGAAGAGATTTTACTAGGTAAAAAGTGACACGAGCAGACCGCAACAGCAGCCACAATGATCGTTTCCGATTATAGGAGTGAAAGAAGAAAGAAAACTCGCCTATGCACCTTCAAGGGAACTTTAGATCAAGTCAACAGCAAATCTCGCCCACAATGCGGATTCTGTTTTAATAATATTGAACTGTTTCAAAGCACCTTCCAGAAGACACTGCTGTTGAGATTTCTCAGCCCCTTGCTCCCGTCGGAAAGTCACGTGATTCAAGCTAGCTTGGCGGTCTTCTCCAAATTCTCCTGTGCCAACCGGAAAAATCTTTCTGCATCCAATGTAATCCTCCAGCACATCAGAGACATTTTATTCTACTCAATATTTAAATCAAACAGATCAGAGCAACGGGTATTTCACAGAACATTCCACCCTGACAGAGATTTCAACCAGGGAGGGAACAAACAGACCAGAACATAGGGATGTGGTTTATAGCTAGAAATCAACTTCCCTGAATACCAATTTGCAGTCTGGTAGTAACATTTGGCCCCGATTCTATTTCCACTAATGCCAAAGGCAAAATCCGAATTAATTACTATGGGAACAGGATGCTAACCTTGGTTATCATTAATATGCCACAAACTTTTTTGTTGTTTTTTTCAGTTTTCCCTGATTCTGATACTTTAAAAAAAAGGGTCTGTTTTATTTCTGAAGCCCTTAGCAATGTCACAAACTATCAACAAGCCTGAATAAAATTAAAGTGGCAAAAAGAATCTCAGCTGTAGGTGAGGAAAGAGCTGCATTTATTCCTGTTGAACAGATTCCCACAGGTAGGAATTTCAAGATTATATACATATTTAAAACAAGTGATGTGTTCTCGAGCTACAGTAAGATGGGCAGAATATCAGGGATAATAATGAAAGGAAAAGGCTATGCAAGTTCCCTATAGACGAGGAAAAGGCAACTTTTGTTCAACGTTCAAGGCAAACAAATAAAAACAAAAAAATCAACCACCACCAGCCAAGAGAACAACAGTTTACGGAGACCTTATGTAGCATCCCAGAGAGACAAAAACAGCAGGACTGAATTTGAAAGCAAGAACACAGTCATCCACTAAAATGGGTCCAGAACCTGTGTCTTTTACCCAATATTACTGAGTCCGAATTCAGACATTCACATCGATGGGAGTTTGCCCCGTGTAAGGGCTTGGATGGCAGTGAATTAAGTTAAGAGCCGGATTCTGATCTCATTTGTCTGGAGTAACTTAACTGAAGTCAACAGAGTTCCTCCAGATTAACAATTGTGTTAATGAAAGGAGAATTTCCCCCCTGCCCCGCCCCCCAAAAGACAGATCCAAAGTTCACTGAAGACAAAGAAAAAACTTCCATTGTCTTCACTGGGTTTTGGATCAAGTCCTAAGCTAGAGCATCTTAAATCCAGGGGCACTTACCACTTGAGGCTTGCTCTTGGTGCTGCTCAGGCTGTGTTCCTCCTGCTGCTTTGGACATCTCAGCAGCTTGGGCTCTGAAGTAGTCGGTGTAGCAGGCGAAGACCTGGGCATATCCACAGTGCCACCAGAAGACAAGTCCCCGGAGTTAAGAGTTAACATGTATTGCTTGGTGACATCCTCCAAGGATGGAGCTTGGAGTACAGGGTAGGATTTGATGGGGAGAGGTGAAGATTCTGGCACAGTTACATGGACGTTTTGCCTGAGCGACCCAAGAGGCTCAGGTGCTGAGATGGGGAGGAAAGCGGCAGGCTCGCTGGTGTGCCGGACATGCTTGGATGCAGGCCTGGACCTACTCAGGGTAGTAGCAGGAGTTGTGGCAGAGGATGCAGTCTCATGATTCTCCTGGTGAGTCACCCGGTTGGTGCGCTTCTTGGAACTGCGCCTGATGATCCTGGGGGACAGGACTTCCGCCAGCTTGGGGTCAAAGCTATAGCTTTGAGTGGTCTCTCCTGCATTGTTGCCTCCTGCGTTTGCAGGTAGGACGTGCTCAGACTGAGAGCGCAGCTTCTCAAACTCCTGGCCTAGCTCCTCCAGCTCCTCCACCTCGTCCCTTTGCTCGGAGAGGATGGGTTCGCTGCTGGAAGGCGGGATGGTCTGGTCCATCTCACTGATTGGCTCGCTGGGGCCCTCAAAGCCTGCACTGGCCAACTCACTGCGACGGCTGGGGTCGCTGAACGATTTCTTCTTGACTGTCTTACCATTTCCCCGCTCGTCGATCACTTTGTCCATGGCGCCGGGCTGGCTAACAATGTTCTGGATCACCGTGCTGTAGTCCTTGACTCCATCGCTACAGACGGACAGGTCGCTGGCAGCACTGCCGGTGCACTCGGACAGAGCCATGGCCAAAGACTCTGGGACACCGGCCTTGGAATTCAGGGACCCTAGGAGATTACTGTCCACTGAGAAGTTCTCGGTCTCTTCTGTGATCGAGCACCGCCTGTGGGGCATGGGGTCGCTTAGGGATCTGTAGGCTTCACCACTGGATTCCCCATTGCTGGAATCGGACCAGTTGTTGCCAACAGAGGGAAACTTCCTTCGCCGCCGCAGGGTGCTTGGGGTGGAAGGTGCCTCTAGGGACCCTTGGGCTTTACCAGGAAAGTCATCAACAGCAGCACCCTCATGGTTCATTCTAGCTGCGAGCCCAGGGAGAGGAATCTCTTTGCTGTTCATTCGATCAGTGTCGCCCTCCCCTAGGTCGGCGTTGGCCGGGGTCCACGGTGCGACAGCCTGATGGAGATCCCCATAAGCAGCATTGGTGGGACCCATCTCAGGCTCCGTCACGATGCCTTCATCGGTCATACTAGACTCATGACCGGAGAGCTCCTCCATGGACTTCCCACAAGAGAGGTTTTCTTCAGACTCTGCTTTCTTCAGACACTGCCTGTGCTCTTTGCTCCCCAGAAGGGCCTCATCGGCTTCCTTCTGGTTCTCTGTAAACTCCCCGCCACTTTTCACACCTGCGCTGTCCTTCTGATCTGACACAAAGCCGTAGTCGTGCTGGGAGCCGATCCGACTTATCTTCTCAAAGACTTGCCGTGCTTCCTGAATATACTGATCCTGGATAACGACCGGGAGCCCGTCATCGTCCTCTCTCTGGCCAGCATCACCGTCCGAAACCACGCTGTCATGGTCGCTGCTGCTGGCCAGGAGAAGCTCCGAGGAGCTTTGTTTCATGGAGCTCTGGAGGAAGAGCCTGCGTGGCGCCGGTTTGTCAGAATAGGTGAACGACTTGGCCCGGCGTAAGGTTGCGGTGAGGTCTTTGAGAGTTGGGCGGACGCCTAGTGCCCACCGGTTCGAGGTTTGTGCCACACTTCGGCCTCTGCCTCCCAGCTGGTGCCCAGCTGGGCTCTGGTCGTTCTCACTCCTGCCACTGCCTTCCTCTTGGTCACTGACCCCGCCACCTTTCTTCCTCACCTTCAGCTCAGAGAGATCCGATTTCAGGAAGCTGAGGAGAGTCAGCGTCTCAGTGGCTATGTCAGGATTGGACATGGACTTCCTGTGCTTGGCTTGCTCGGCCTCGGGTCCACGGTGGAGCAGAATCTCACTGGAAGGCTCCTGTTTCACTTTGCCGACGCCCACGGGCAGCTTAGGACGCACCCGGACCTGCTGCTGAAGCCTGGCGAGGCTGTCGCTTTGGCCGAAGCTGGGGGATCTGTACATGCCGAGGCCCCCCTGGAAGCTCCGGCTTTGGCTGGGCCAGCAGGGCCCAAAGTGGTCCTCTTCCTTCAGTGTCTCAGTGCTCGAGTACCTGCTGCTGCTTCTCGACCCGCAAGGGCTCGGCCCGAAAGGCGGGATGTTCACTTTGGAGACGCGGGAGACCAGGGGTACAGGTGGCGCTGTGGTCAGCGGGAAGTGAGCAGCGGATACGCCTTCTGACATGCCCCTCACGTACTGCCGGTGCCCTTCGGCGCTGCCCACGGCCTTGGCTTCACCTAGCAGGGCGGCAAAGGTGTTCCCACTGTTGCAATCTGCTGCTACCAGCCTCTTTGCCACCGAGGGCGGCTTGGCTCCATCGTTCGCAGGAAGAGGCAGGTGTGCCAGGACCTCATGAGTCCGGGGGGGCCGCCCTGGCACGGCCTCCATTCCCGCTAGCCCGTCGCTGTCAGACTCATGGTCCCAAAGGCCCAGGTCTTTCTTTTTCTTCCGGACGGAGCGTTTCCTGGGGGTCGCTAGCTGGTTCCCTTCCTCCTCACTCCCCGAGGACCTCTCCAGGGACCTGGGCCTGCCCCCGCAGGGGCCATGCTTGCTGCTGGCGCTGCCAGGGAAGGGGAAGCTGCGAGCAGGCAGCAGCTCCTGGCGGCTGGAGCTCTCTTCTCGGAGGAGGTTGCAGCCAGCAGAGGAGGTGGTGGAGGGCGGGGGGGCAGGCTGCGGTTTGGCAGAACTATGCCAGGAATGTAAACTATCCCAAGGCGGCGGGTGCGGGTGCGGGTGCTGCCGCCTGGCCTCCCCGCCGGCCGGAGCGCAGGGCAGCGGGTGCGCTCGCAGCAGGCCGGGGTAGGGGATGCAGCTGCGGGGCGGCGGGGGAGGGGGGGGCGGCTTGGGGCCGGCGCGGAGCCGCTCCTCCTCCCTCCTGGCCGGAGCGGGGGCGCTGCTGGGGAGCGGGGGGCTGCCGGCTCCGTGCAGGGAGCGGGCCCCGCCTTCCTCCTCCGGCGCCCGGCCGGGGGGCTGCCGCCGAAAGCTCTCCCCGAAGAGTTTGCGCATCTCGGTGACGCTGGGCCAGAGCCCCCCCGGCTCCAGTCCGGCCTCCCCCGCCTTGGGGGGCTCGCTCAGCCCCGGGCCGCGCGGCTGCCCCCCGCCCTCCTCATCGGGCGGCGGCCGAGCCTCCCTCTTCCCCGGCTGGGGCGGGCAGCAGGTGGCCCCGTCCTCGTCCGGCTCCTCCTCGCTCTGGGAGCCGCGCGGGGCTGGCGGGGGAGCGGCCCCGGCGGCGGCGTCGAAGCGCTGGGAGAGCTGGCGGACGGAGGGGGACAGGCTCCGCAGGGCTCTGCCCCGGAGCTCCGGGGAGGGGCAGGCGGCGGCCGAGAGCTTGGAAACTTTCCTGGAGAGGCCGCTGGAGGCGGCTCTGGAGGGCGATCGCCGGCGGCGCTGCGGCGAGTCCCGCTGCTGCTGCTGCGCCCTGGCGCCGGGGGGCTGGCACTGGCACGGCGGCTGCTGCGCCCTTGCGCCGGGGCAGGGCGGCTGCCGGGCTCCTTCCCCCTCCGCCGCTGCCTCCAGCCACCGCTCCAGCCGCTTGAAGGAGACGCTCCGGCAGAGGGGAGCGGTCCCCTCGGCCTCCCCCTCCGCCATTGTATATACACACCGCGCTCAGCCCACCCCCCCCTTCTCTCTGCCTCCCCCCCCCTTCCTCTCCTCCCCTGTGCTCCAGCCCTAAGCCCGCTCCGGCGAGCAGTCCGGCCCCTGCACGCCGCCCTCCGCCATCCAGGGTCCCCGCCGCGCTGCCAAGTTGGATGCAACTTCCACTTCCCACGGCAAGTCGGCGGGGTGGGGGGATTGCAAACGCGCCCTCTCCCAAAGCCCCGGATCGCGGCTTGATCCCTTTCCCCCTTTGCTCCGGTTCCGAGGCGATTCCCAGGCAGCCCGAAGGGCTTTTTGGGGGAGGGGGGGAGAAGCAGGCGGCAAACTTCAGTGGCCCTTTCCCCGCTGCAGCGGCCGATCCGTGTCGGTGAAAGGAAGTGGCCCCCTTTCCAATCCGAATTCATCCCCTGCGCCCAGCCGCCGCACCGACATCTCCCCGCCGCACGAAATCCGAAGGCATCTCCTGGTCAGACGCCAGAGCGGCCCACTTGCCTTGCCACATGGAGACGAGCCCTCGTCCCTCCTTTTTTCAATTATTATTTTTTGGCTTAAATTTCTTCCTCCCTTTATTTTGTTCTGTTGCAGGCAAATAAACTTTCCCTCAGAGGCGTGGTTTCTTGAAATGAGGGGGTGGTCTCGGAAGGAAAGTCTGGGAACAGAGCTTTACCAGAAAAAGAACATGAGGCGAGAGGAAATACGGTAACGCTGAGTTCCTATGAGTCCCCGGTATGCCCTTTATTTTCCAGTGTATTCACATGTTAAATCTTTGGGCTCTGCTTTGGCTACAGATCTAATACTTTTTAAATATCTACTAAATGTGGTTAGACTGAAGATCAACCCCCCCCTCCCTTTTTTTTAACTTCCCTCTGAGTCTTTCAGGAAGACAGGGCAAGAATTTAAATATTTTCAGGCCTTTTGCTTGGTTTGATGGGGTGGATTTCCCCTAAACATAAAAACAATCACAAGGCAGGAGGTCTTGGGTTCCTTCTTCGATCCAGTCCAGTGCTTGGAGAGGCAGCGAAGAAAGTGGCCACTTTTCAGATTTGGAAACGCTGCTAACATTTTTCTCCCAAGTTTTCAAGTGCAGGGAAGAACCGGGGACATTGACAGTTTCATGATGTCCCCCTCCCCCTTTTTAAGCAACAATGAACTCTGCCTGTGCCTTTTTCAAAGGCTTTTTTTATACATACACAGTCAGCTTTTCAAGGCCTGGACCAGCTTTTGCTATATAATTGTACACCCCCCGCCCCCGGTCTGGAATGCTGCTGCTGGGTATTACCACAATGCAAATGAATATTAATAGTACTAATAGCTCAGTAATTGACTCAGATTGTGAGTTCTTTGGGGGTGGGGGACTGTCCTTTTGTGATTGTACAGCACCTGGCACAGTGGGGTGGCTGGCACTCGTAGGTGTCACTACAAGACAGATAATAACAATGTCAGCAAAATCATGGCCAAGATTTTGAAAAAAGGTGCCTGCAGTTAGGCTCCTAATTCCATACATAGGCACCTAACACGGAGGCCTTCAGCAGCACCCATTGACTCCAATAATTAGGATTCGGTCTGTACAGTTTATTTTATTCTTTTTTTGGTTGGTTGGTTGGTACGCAAGTTCCCTCTGGGCTTGGACTTCCCCTCGAAGTG
This sequence comes from Mauremys mutica, assembly GCF_020497125.1. Taxonomy (NCBI): domain Eukaryota; kingdom Metazoa; phylum Chordata; order Testudines; family Geoemydidae; genus Mauremys; species Mauremys mutica. The sequence goes on along the minus strand of NC_059072.1, from coordinate 352,446,423 downwards.
AACAGGGAAATTCTCATGGGTCGCCCTGGCTGAAATGCTGTGAGCTGAGGCTGGAAAACGGGTAGCATCAGTGAATTAGTGGGGGCAGAGGAAGGCTCGTCCGGGTGGGGAGAGATACAAAGGAAGAAGGTCTTGCATACATGGCTAAAGGACCTATTGGAGGCCAGGGTAGATGACTAGAAGAGGAATAGGGAAGCAGAAGGAGAGGCCCCTGGTTCCATCCCCTCCTACAACCTCTGCATTCTGGTGACATAAAAGGCCTGATAATGTTATGGAATTCACTGTCACTGGGGAATCCTTTGCATAATCCGTCCCCCTGCTCCCAGGATCCAGTGAAGGGTTCCCTTCAAGGTCATGATCTGCAGAGCAGGAAGGTGATGGAGCAGGGGTGGACCACAGGATCCCACAAACTGAGCCCAATTTGCAGCTGTCTTATTTGCTCAGCTGAGCACCGCTCCTGATAGCCGAATGGAAATTGCTCGGTGCTCCCGTTGCCCCAGCCTGCGAGCTAGCAGATTGTATGATTAGTTGTGTTGCAGTAGTGCCAAGGGGCCACAGCCGAGATCAGGGCCCCGTTCTGCTAGGCTCTGGTCAGACACATGGTAAGAGACCGGCCCTGCTACAAAATGCTTACAGGGTACGTAAATCAAAACTCTGTCCTCACTGGTCTGTTTTAGGAAGAGGTCAGCCCTGGGGCTGCACTTACGCTGCTAACCCAGCGAGCCAGTGGGCCGTGCTGTGGCCCCCACAACATTGTGTGGAGAGGTGGTGAGAGAGGCAGAATTCACACACCCCTCATTTCTGGAGCCCTGACATGCTGCAGATTAGGCTGCTGGATGGAGATGGACCAGAAGGAAAACAGGAAATGGCCAAGAGGCCTGAGTAACCTGCTAGAGGGACATAAACCAATTACATCTTCATTCTGTGCAGCGCTTTGGTTTCACTATTAAAGTTAGTTCTCGGCACTATAGATTTTTTTATCAGGACTCTTTCCAAACCTGACAGTGTTGCACCCCCTACTGGACATAGGAAAAGGTGACTGCTTCTACACTAGAACCCACTTCATCAGATGCAGTGGATTCTACCCCTCGAAAGCTTATGCCCAATTAAATTTGTTAGTCTCTGAGGTGCCACAGGGACTCCTTGTTGTTTTTGCTGATACAGACTAACACGGCTACCACTCTGAAACCTGCTTCTACACTGGCAGTGTCAAATCTTGGGTAGTGGTTCTTTCGCTTAGAAAGTATGTGGGAAAGTGAGTTAGCTTTTCACTGTCAGGGTCCCTCCCCTCCCTTTGTTGTTGTTCTAAGTGTTTTAGATAATTCTGCTTAATCTTTTCTCCAAACCCATGAATCTTTGGAGTGGTTCAAACCTTCTCCCATTAAAGTCAATGGTAATTGTGGTGCTGACTACAGCACAAGTAGAGGGAGTGTGGTCTAGGGGTGGCAGGACTCCTGGGCTCCCTAGTCCTGGCTCTGTCACTAACCCAGGGCCTGGGCCTGGACCCCTTATTCAGAAGTGTCGTCTGCACTCCTGGGAACAGTCTCATAGATGTCAATTACTCTGTTAGATGCAAATATTTGCATGCCCCTAATCTCAGTGCTTTGCCACAACTAAGTGGATGCTCCTGTTCATGGGACAACACAAGTGCAATGTAATCAGAGGGCACCTCTGTATTTGGCACCCCGGCCCTCACATTTGCTCCTTCCAGCTCATGAGAGGCCAATGAAACTTTTTAAGAGAGGTTTCCTGTGATGATTGCGCCTTTAAAAAAATCTGCTGTGTGAGCTGTGCTTTAGTTACATTTTAACCAGCAAGAGCCAGCAGGATAGAAAACCCATCAGAAAGCATGGGGAAGGTGGCTACAGCCCTGGTCCATTCTCATCCAGCCTTTAATCAGTAACTCATTGAGTGTTTGTGCCATGCACCACTAGGAACTAGTTATAATGGATAATTGGGGCCCTTTGTGCTTATTCAATTCCCTGGCACTTTCTGAAGAAGGTTTGCTGGAGATTCATGTGACGCCAGTTGGTGATGAGTTGGGCCAAGGGGTTACTGAACAGAAACCTAAGGTACGTGTGGCTCCAGTACTGCAGCTCTCCTGCTGTGTATTCCTAACCCACTCACTAACATGGCAGTACCAGGTATGGGAGCTGGACAGATTTCCACAAGAGTTCAAAAGCACCGTGTGTGTGTTTTAGACAGCAGTGTAGTCATGCAACACTGCCCAACTCGCTGCTGCTGCTGGTGCATAGAAAATCATTAGCAGCAATTCAAATTCGTTCTTGTGTAATAGTATTAAGGATTATACCCTTTTGTAGGCGGCCACTGCTAGGGGGTGATGTTCACTTCCATCCCAAGCAGGCCTGAGGTTCTGTCTGGAAGAGGGCAGAGGCCGGACATTATGGGAGAAGATGGGCAGAGTCTCATACTGAGATGTGTAGGGTTAGATGATTCCCTGCTTGCTGTTAGTCACCGAGGAGCTTCTGAAATACACATCCCCTCCACAGCAATGACGCCCCTGTTTTAAGCACTCTGCTGTTATATCACAGGTTCTTCTTTCCCCAGTATGCCTCAACAAATAAGGTTCTCTTCAATAAGTTTCCTCCAGCCCCTGTTTGTGTGTAAGACTGTTCCAAATGTTGCATTCCTTCTGGGCAAATGGTTGGGTCCAGGGATCCGTGGTGAGAAGTGGAGCCTTTCACCTCCAAGCCCAGGGTGCAGATTGTGCCCAAGGAGCAGGCGTTATTTCTATATTGCTGGCAGTTTCCACCACCCACAGAGAGACCGACCTGGTGGCTGCCCCCAGGAGCTTACGCTCTCACAACAGGACCACCCAGAGGGCAATGGTTGGGTAGGAGACGTGTGGGAGAAGCCACTGGGGAAGTGACCGACCCAGAGGGGATCCATGAAAGAAGCAGGTTTGACAATGATTAGAGAAGGTGCTTAGCGAACAGGGATGGGGTCCAGGCCGGGAGTCCATAGCTGCAGGCTCTGGAGAGAGGCGGGGACTGAGCCTAGCTCCTTCCACCTGGGCTGATGCATATGGCAGGGCTGTGTCTGTGTGTGGGGAGAGTGGAGTTCTCTGGTCTGTGGGAAAAACAGGGCGTCACCCTCAGGGGCTCTCGCTCCCATCAGACTCAAATCCATTTAGTCAGACCTTCAAAATCACCCGCCCTTCTCTGAAACCTGGGCTACACGTCAAAGCTTCAGCAGCATAGCTGTGGCAGTTAGGAAAGGTGGGGGAAATCACCCCTAACCATCAGAGCTGGGCCAACACAAGTCCCCGTGTAGATGCACTTTTATTGGCAAAAAGGCCTGTTGCCATGTAGCAGCTTTCGCTCATGGACTTGGTATAAGCTACACCTGCAGCAGAACTCTTGCCAGTACAAGCAGCGTCTCCAGGAGGGGGATTTGCTACTGAATCAGAACAGATCGTGTGGACCAGGCCTTAGCTGTTGTCCTATATGGACAAACCCAGCTCTTACACTTGCTCTTCTAAAGCAATCAAAAATGAAACCAACTAGGCTGTCAGCATTAAACTCTCCCTGGGCAGCCATCAACCCAGCTTCCAAGGTGCACAAAGACATTCCTCTCCCAGACCCCATGGAAGACATTCTCAGCACAAAAAGGACCCCATTGGCCAGTTTCAGCTATTTTGTCAATATTGAAATAAGTCTGTGGCTTCCTAGGACCTTCATAGTCAGCCCCGTGTTCCGTGTCGTGGCCATTCAGAACATCACAGCAGCAGAGGGCATTGAATTCAAAAGCACAGGCCTCCTCCCACAGGAGCTGAAGGGGAAGCGCCATTCGCTACAGCAGTATAAGGCTTATGACATGCAGTTAAGTGGTTCTAATTCTGTCCAGCAGAGGGCCCTGGCACACACTGAAATATCTTAATGTGCATCTCTACTCTGAAGGGGTAACACAGGCATTGAGAGGCTCCATGCTTCTGGCCTGTCTCAGAGACTCCAGATCAAATGGGCTAAGATCATAACTACAGATTGTTGTTGTTTTTTCTCTAAAGGCCAGTGCCACAAACTCATACTGGGATCTGAGAGCCAAGCTGATTCCCCGCCACGCCCACCTTCTTCTGAATGATAATTTAGAATACAGATTCTGGCCTCACTGACCCCTGTGAGGGGGGAAGCCTGCTCGAACTCCCTTCGACTCCAGTGACAGAACACTTGGGACCACAGGTTCTTTAGAAGCTTCGGTTCTGCGTGGAGATCACAGAAACGAGCTCTTTTTGTGTGTGTGCAAGAGAAGCATGTCTGCCCTAACGTCTTTGCCCCAAATCCCCCCTCCAGCCCCACTATTATGGACCAGGCTGTTCATCTCTGCTGTCTACTGTCTCTGTGCTAGAAGTGGCTGCATTTCAGTGAGCTATAGTATGTGAAATATCTCCACTCCACTTTATCAGACCCTTAGAGGGGGCCTGGAAGCCTCTTCGATGCTGTCAAAAATGAAAACGCTTTCAACTGTTCTTCGGCTAGATTGCTGAGTCTTGGCCCCATCTCTGCCGTCCATGGCCCCTTTCTTTGGAGAACATCAGAGAGCACCAACAGAACCACACTGACACTGACGTACAGAAACCTCCATTTTATTTCCATTAGTCATTCTGAAAGGACAAGACAATAATTTACCTTCATCTCAATGCTACAAAATTATGTCTGAGAGGGAGGTGGTAAAACAGGGCCCTGCCAGCAGCATGGTGCCAGCAGCGCCACCAAGCACAACCCAGTCACCGGACAGCCGATACATGCATGGCACATGCACTGGACAGCTCACCATCAACACAAGGGATGAACTGATCAAAGACGCATGATCAAAACCACACCCCACTAGCTGCAAGTTCTTCCCAAGATAGGGAAGCACCTGAGAGCACAGAACGCCGCGAGCGACCCACGTCTGTCCGTCTCAGGCTGTGACGCCATTGTCACAAGCAGCAGCGCTATCAGGCATGCACCTACAGTTGCTGGGGGAACGGCTGGGACCACCACCTTGCAGAAGCAGAGATGAGCCCAAAGGGACAGGATTCAAAGTGGGCGGCTTGGGCCCATCTCCAACAGGGACGGACCCATCTAAGCTGGTACACTGTCTCCGACCAGATACTTCAGAGGAAGGCTACAATCCCCATAATGCATCTCATTGTTCCATAGGGGCATGATCCAAGGCCCATTACATTCAGTGTAAAGATTCCCAAAGGGTTGTGGATCAGGCGCTGTACTTCGTGGGGGATTTCTTCTTACAATCCAGATCAGAACTTCATGGCTCAGGCCTTCACTCTAGTCTGGGTCTACCTGAAGCTCTCCTGATCTTTCTGGCTCATCCTCAGGCAGGATCAGATATTACTAGCAGAAAGTAAAATCCTGACACTGGTTTTTATTTAAAAAAAAAAAAAGCAAAGTTCCTAGCAGCTGGGAAAAACCAACAGAGAGAAAACTATCCCAGAGGACGGGATTGTGGAAGCAGGGTCTGCGTCCGATTCAGGATTTGTTGTTCTTTTCTGTCTGGGGAACGGAACAATGCAAAGCAGAGCATGGAAAATAAATCCACCCGTATACAACTGGGGGAGGGGAACCCTACCGGGATCTGTTTAAAATGTTAAAGGCCTGTTCATTCTTCCTCCTTCTCACCCACATTTCTCCCTCCTCTTCCTCACTCCACCCCTGACTTCCTCCTCACAGCGACAAGCACGTTTTCCCCCCTCTATACACCCTGGTCATGGTTTGATGCCCTGTCCTGGGAGGACAGAGGAACATAGAGTTTGTACAGCTTCAGTCATGGCACGTTATATTGCTCAGATCTGGATACCTTGTGGTTAATCTGCCCCTTCTGAAAGGAGGGGGTTTGGTTATGGTCAGACAGTGAAAGCAGGCAGGGGTGAGAATTGGATTTCCTGTCCTCGGCTCAGGGGCAGAGGGGGCGGGTGGTACGTTGCAGGGTGCTGCATGCCAGACTGGCACAATACGATATATTTCCATAGCATAACTCGTCGTGAGGTTTACTTAAGCCCATTAGGAACTGTGGCCACTCTTAACATTACAGTGGCTAGAACCGTTTAAAACACACAAGCCAAGCCTGAGTTACATGAGACCTGATCCAGATCTCCCATACACCACTTTTATACTCTACCCACTTCACGGGGGTGACTCCTGATTTACATCCGTGACAACGAGAGTGAATTCGGCCCAGAACGTCTGGGTTCAGAAAAGCCCAGTTAGTATTTGCTGCACTGACTAGGAAGCAGCTAAAGAAACTGGGGCAACTCAGGGATCCAAGCCAACAGTGTGAGTCCTCAGCCCAGACCTAGTTTCTAGTAACAAATGCAGCCCGCTAGTTGTTCCATCCCTAGAGTTAATGTAGGGCAGTGGGTTTCAACCTGCTGTCCACAGACCCCTGAGGGTCCGCAAACTACGTCAGCGTTTGCCAAAGGAGCCCGCACCTCCAGTCGAAATTGTTTAGGGGTCTGCAAATGAAAAAAGGTTGAAACCCCTGATTTAGTGGAGTAAAAGCCAGCGAGCCAGCCCACAAATTCAACTGAAACCCTGTCCCAGGGCAGTGCTATGAGCCATTTACTGCTATTTACGGGCTCCCTGGGACCATAGAGTTCAGAGGACATTTGTAAATAAAGCAAGAAATGGACAAAGGGAAATCCTGTCTGTAAATTCTAAACTGACCCTCGGCTACGTGTCCATGATCCTTTACAGGCATCTCTGCTGGGCCTTTTCCTCAAAGCCCAAAACCCAGGCCTAGAGTAGTCAGGGACAACTAGTTAGCTAAAGAAGACGATTGCAGGGCTCTCAGTCTGTCCGGGTGTCCCCTGAAGTGCAGAATCCCTGCTGAGTGAGTCAGTGATGGGAACGGCCACCAGCCCGGCTGAGAGCTCTTTGCATTTAGACTAGCAGCAGGTCCAATCAGCACCAGAATTCACAGTCTGTTACTCTCCAGTTTTTAAGCCCTCAGCCCTTTTCAGCTTTTTGATACACACGAATTTCCGAATTACCCGTGTGGCAGCACGGGCCTTCAGCTAGTTATCGTCCTTGGTCCGACAGCCGTGCTTAGGAGCCTTAGTCAAGATCAGGGCCCCATTGTGTGAGGCGCTTTATAAAGGCAATAGTGAGATTCGCTCCCTGCCCCAAGGCACTTACAGTCCAAACAGAGAAGCCGGCCAAAGGGTGGGAGAGGAAACAGAAGCACAGAGAGATGAAGTGACTGGCTCAAGGTCATGCAGCTGGTCAGTGGCAGAGCCGGGACTGGAGTCCCAGTGCAGAGTCCGATCTACGAGGACAGTGATACTCAGACTGAGGCTGGGGAGCCACAAGTGGCTCTTTACTGCATTTCCTGCAGCTCTTTGCAGCGCATGATATTAAAACCCTGGGTGATTTAATTATTAACCAATCTAGGTTCTTAACCAAATCAGGAAGCTTTTACTATGTTATTAACCAATTGTAGACTACTTGGTCAGCCACTTTGCTGTGAAAATAATTATATAGATGTAAAAATAGTCAATGAAACAGTGAATTCACACTCCTGGGGCTACTGTTGATGGCTAATTTGGCCCCTGGACCACTGAAGTCTGAGAATCACTGAACCTAGAGCCACTGAAGCATCTGGGAGTTTTGCTGGCCGACGGGCTATGGTGGAAATGATCCTATTTACTCCAAGCCTGGATTTGGCCCAAACAGAAGGCGCTGCTCTCAAGCAAATGTCAATCAGACCCGGTGAGCTCCACCCAGGAGGAGGCCTGACAACCCGTCATTCAACTCCCGAGACACGGCCACTCTGGGGAGATGCCAGGCTGGGGCAGGTCCCTCCAGGCCAAGGAGCTGCATTCGAACTCTCCCTAGGAGCTTTTCAAATTCCAGAATCAACCAGTAGAAATGCCCCAATCCAAAGCCCATTCAGTCAATGGGCGTTTTTCTTACTGATGTCATTGGGCTTTGGGTCAGCCCTAAAGGCACAGGCACCGACTCCGTGGGTGCTCTCGGGCTCAAGCGGCGCCGCCGATCAGCTGTTCTGCGGCCGGGGGAGGCACTAGCGGGAGGGCGGAGAGCAGCGAGCAGGCGGGGGCTTTGGGGGAGGGGTTGGAGCGGGGGCCGGAAGAGGTGGAGCGAGGCTGGGACCTCGGGGGAAGGAGCGGAGTGGGGGTGGAGCACCCCTGGGGAAAATGACAAGTCAGTGCCTGTGCCTACCGGTGAATTCTGCCCTGTAGAGTTACACCTGGGGACGAGCTGGTAACGCCATGGTTACTCCACGCAAAGTCCCTCTACAGCTTCTCAAAACACATGCACCAGAAGGTGGCAGTTTAGCCTCTCAGTTCCCCCTAGCCAAGGCCTGATGCGTGTTCAGGGGGAGCTTTAGGTGGGCACGAACTGGTGGTTCAGATCTAGCGTTTGCAGCCATGGTGTCCAGTGAATGGCGAAGAGTTACAGCAACGGACACTCTGCGGGAGTTATGTGTGTGGATGTGGCGACATGTCACCTGTTGGCTCAGGGGGTGCTTTGCCTTTGACCTTACAGCGTCCATAGTACAACTTCTAGTAGAGTCTGTAACCAGGGAGTGGCCTGCTTGGCTTGCCTCCACCACTGACACCTGGTTAGCAACCATGGCAGCAGTTCCACCCCTGCCTGAACCCTAGATGCTTTCCTAGAACTGCTTTGGCACAATGTTTCCTTTGCATTCTCCATGGTACCCCCACACCAGGCCTGCATCACTGGCTCGGCCAGGCCTGCTCCCTCCCAGCTGAGCGTGTGGTAGGGCATCCCAGAAGGCATTGCTACACATGCTGCTGGTGCCAGTCTGGGCATGCTAGTGCCTGCTAAGGCACTATGGGATAGTTTTCCCAGAATGCACTGGTACAGAGCGGTAGGGGTGGATTCACACTATACTATTTATTTGCATTTCGGAAGTTCCCCAAAGTCTCATTCAGGGCCCCACTGTGCAAGGCGCTGCACAAACACTGAAGGCAACACAGCCTTTGCCACAAAGGACTACAGTGAAGAGCATTATGCAAATGAGTTCTGCACAGAGCTTCATGGGAAAGAAGCTCCTGTCGGGGAAGTGGGATTATTCTTCAGTGCAAATGACTAGAGTGCTGCTCACGGCGATGGTTGTAGAAGCTCCATCACTGGAGGGCTTTAAGGGGCAGGTTAGACAAACACCTGTCAGGAATGGTCGAGTTATTACTTAGTCCTGCCTTGAGTGCAGGGGACTGGACTAGCTGACCACCTGAGGTCCCTCCCGGTCCTACACTTCTGGGATTCTATGGTTAGCGAGAGAGAGGGAGCTGCCGGGGAGATGAGATTGGGAGAGGTGTGAGGACTGGAAGGGAGTGGCCACGGGCGGCATATTCACTCTCGTTTGGGGAGGGTAGTCCTCTGCCCTGCCTCTTGGGCCCGAGGCCCTGTCCCGTTCACCTGATGCCCCTTCTGCCCCTCTGCTCTCACTGGCCGGCCCACTGGCGCAGCCCTGAGCCCTGGTTCAGCCCCCCGGAGCAGCCCCGAGCCTCAGACAGCCTGCTGGCGCCTGGAGCAGTCCGGAGGAGCCCTGAGCCCCAGCTGGCTGGCTGGGACCGAGTCCTTAGCCCAGGTTGCTCAGAGGAGCTCTGAGCAGGGCCGCCCAGAGGGGGGGGCAAAGGGGGCAATTTGCCCCGGGCCCCGCAGGGGCCCCCAAGAGAAGAGCGGAGGCTCCCACCTCCGCCCCTCTCCTGGAGCCTCAGCGCATCAAGCGCCGAGTCTCCGGCCGAGCCCCTGAGCCCCGCCCCGCTCAGAGCCGCGTGGTGAGGGGGCGGGGCTGGGAGCTCCAACGGGGCCTGAGCCCCACCCCGCTCAGAGCGGCGTGGGGAGGGGGCGGGGCTGCGAGCTCCGGGCTGAGCTCCCAGCCCCGCCCCGTCCCCACGCGGCTCTGAGTGGGACGGAGCTTTGGCCCCGCCGGAGACGCACTCGGGTAAGAGGCCGGGGCCGGGGCTGGGGGGAAGCGGGACCCACCGCCGCCGCTGAAGCGCAGCCTGGTCTTCGGCGGCGGGGGGCCCCTTCTGTTCCGGGACCCGCCGCTGAAGTGCCTCGAAGACCCGCGGCGGGAACCCCCCCCCGCCACCGAATTACCGCCGAAGACCGGGCTGCGCTTCGGCGGCGGGTCCCACTTCGGCGGTAATTCGGCGGCGGGGGGGCCCCGCCGCGGGTCTTCGGGGCACTTTGGCGGCGGGTCCCGGAACGGAAGGGCCCCCCGCCGCCGAAGACCCCGGGCCCCCGGAATCCTCTGGGCGGCGCTGGCTCTGAGCCCTGCCGTGGCCTGCTCCAGGGCTGTGGCGAGGAGCATTAACAGAAGTTTGGGTCCCCCAGCGTCCATCACCCCCCACCCACAGGAGTGGCAGGTTGGCGAAGAGGATCTGCAGCGATAGAAGCTGTTACAGCTACCTACTAGAGGAGCTAGGTTCCTTAGCTCACGCTGTAAGTGCTTATGCTTTTAGCTCCGGGGATCCCTGGTTCAACCCCTGGTCCATCAGCCAAGAGGACAGTCATCCCATAAACAGCTCAGAGGACAATGGCATGAGTGGCTGTGACATGATCGTGCTGGTAGATAGATGGCACCTTACTGCTCAGAGTAGTGCCTAGGAGAGGTCTGGTTACTTGTCTCAACACTGATTTCAAATGCGCCCAGCACGGGAAGATACAGCACCTACACGTTCCCACTGCGTCAAGTTCACCCCCGCTGTCAGCAGGTGCAACTCCGCAAACTTCAAAGTGATTTTATCCACATTGTGCTCGATTACCCCAGGGCTGGCTTTGGCCCAGTATGTTGACTCCACCTTTGTTCAGTTAAATTCTTCAACTCTTATTTCATACCCTGCACATACTCACTGGTTAGTTTCTGCTGCTAGTCAAGGACCATCCGAGGAGTAATCACTGACAGTCAGTCCCATCATTTCTTGCACTCCCACACCCAAATGAAATGTTAGTCAGTGATGGGTCACAGCAGAGCTGACTTGCTTAAAAAGCCCAGCGCAGCCTGTCAGGAGATGTGGCCGCGCATACGCCAACTCCAGTGGGGGCTGAACCCGTCATCTTCAAAAACACAGGTCTCTATTGCATGAGCTAAATTAAGTAGCAGACTTGTATCCGGGATCTGCCACTAGAGGGAGACATGCTTATACACAGTAAACCAGCGTCTCATAAAAACACTGCAGCTAGCTTGGCAATTCTTTAAAAAGACTCTGGTTTCCAGTTCCTTTTTTAAATGCTCCACAAGATTAAAATTTCCCATGAACTAGATCTTAGCTCAAAATGCTGGAGAGGATGTGAGAATTCTTTTCTAATGAGGGTGCACAAAAATAAAATAAAATAAAAACACACCAGAGCCCTATTAGAGCCAGTCGGGCAACCGGTGAATCTTTAAAACAGTAGAAACCAGGAAGATTGCACTGTAAGGTGCTCAGGTATTACAGTGATGAGCGTTGTAAGACGACTTAGATGGAATTGAATCGGACTGTAGCAGTCAGGTTAGCTTAATGACCAGGGGCGGCTCTAGAAAATAGGCTGCCCCAAGCAGCGCGGTGTGCTGCGCCGCCCTTCCTCGGTCCCGCGGCGGGTCCCCTCTTCCCGCGGCTCCGGTTGAGCTCCCGCGGCAGGTCCACCGGAGCCCCGGGACGAGCGGACCTCCCGCGGGCACGGCTGCGGACGGTTCGCGGGTCCGGCGGCTCCGCTTGAGCTGCCGCAGTCATGCCTGCGGGAGGTCCAGCCGAGCCGCGGGGCGAGCGCCCCCTCCGCAGTCATGCCTGCGGCAGGTCCGCTCGTCCGCGGCTCCGGTGGACCTCCCGCAGGCATGACTGCGGCAGGTCCACCGGCCCAGCCTGCCGCCCCCTAGATTTGGCCGCCCTAGGCAACAGCTTGGTTTGCTGGTGCCTAGAGCCGCCCCTGTTAATGACTGTGTTCTCATTGTTAACAGCCAATAATACTGTATATGTACTCGCTAGATTTTGCTTTTCCTGCCCTCCCATATGGATCAATACTTTTGTAGACTCATGTGGTCCCAAGAGACCTACCGTCTTCTCTAAATTCCCAGTGTAGGTTTTCCTTGCATTAGTAAAGCAGCTTTCTGCTTGGGAAACTCAGCTGAATTACTGTGGCAAAACAGTGAAAAAACACTGTCTGGTGGATAAGTTGGCCAGATCCCAGTAATTCATGCACTGGCAAGCAGCAGCTGATTTCCCCCATTCCCGAACTGCTGGTTCTCAGAGGTGATCTCCCCTATAGGGGACGGATGTGGGGAGAGATTTTTGTCCACAAAAACTAGGTAGTCGTAAACCAGAGGAAGCACTGAACTACTTGCTAATTACTGATTCCCCAAATCCACTGGAAACTTCATTCTCAATGAAACGCGTTGGGACCAACTCATCTGTGCTGCAACTCCACTGGCGTGGACTGTGGCCCACTGTAATCAGTGTCAGTAGCACAGTTCATTGCAAAGCCCCACGCGTGGTTGCTAGGGCTTTGCCAGTCAGATCTGTGGCAAGGACCGCCAGTTCCTCAGCAGTTCTGCTGAAATCCATAGAGAGAGCAGCGGTTAATATTGAGCAGCCGATCCGCAAAAAGTCCCGCTCCTCCTCAGAGGTAACAGCTGCGGTGCACCACAGTAACCGCACTAATACTGCGTTCGGACACCACCTAGCCCAGCCCCAAAGCCTGCGCCCAATTATTTTCACTTCCCTCTTTCCAACTGTACTGTAACCTTTGCCAGCTCAGGCCGTTTGCTGGAATTTTAAGGATAAACTGTTCTTAGCCTGGTCCATCCTCAGAGCACTTTCCGGGCCCTGACCAAGGTGTGAGGCAGGTCAGCATCATTTTACCTATTATTTACAGAGTATTGTTCTCCATTCTGCAGATGGGGAAACTGAGGCACAGAGAGGCCAAGTGACCCACCCATGGCCAGAACTGGGAGTAGAACTAAGAAGCTCCTGGCTCCCAGTGCTATGCTCAGGACCATCAGCCCTTGCCTCCTGCTCTTTCTCTCCCTGTTGCTGGGTAAAACAGGGCTGGCTGCGATAAAGCCACAGCCATTCAGTCTTCTGCCTCCGCGCAGCAGAACATCCCCCCTCATTCTCCTTTCCCCGGAGCCTACGATTTGTAGGTGCGGCATGCGTCGTGCCTCCATTTGGAGCTCACTTTGTCCAGCAGGTGGCGCGTGCTCTCCCGGAACTTGCGCTGGGTGAAGTAGAAGAGGATAGGGTCCAGGACGCTGTTCATGCTGGCAAAGGGCCTGGTGCACTTGTAGGCGATGGCGAAGGTTTGCAAGACCAGGCAGGGCACGCCCGCCGAGGAGCGGATGATCAGGTAGATGGTCTTGGTCAGGTGGAAGGGGAAGAAGCTGATGGCGAAGACGATGACCACAATGATGATCATGCGGATGGCCTTGTCCTTCTTTTTGCGCACGGCCAGGCCTATCATCTCATCCTTCTGGCAGAGCAGCTTGGTCATGTTGCAGTAGCACACCAGGATCAAGACAAAGGGGATGAGGAACCCCGTGACCGTCAGCGTCATGCCGTAGGGGAAGTAGCTGGCGGAACGGTCCGGGGGACTGAGGTCGTAGCACACGGTCCTGTTCCTCTGGATGCCCGTGGAGGCGAAGACGAAGGTGGGCAGGCACTGGGCGATGACGATGACCCACACCCCGCCACACACCATCCAGGTGAACCTCTTGCCCCTCTTCTTGTGCCAGGACGACAGAGGGTGGCAGATGCCCAGGTAGCGCTGGACGCTGATGCAGGTGAGGAACAGGATGCTGCCATGCAGGTTGCTGTAGAACTGGAAGCGGACGAACTTGCAGGTGAAGTCCCCGAAGGGCCAGTAGTCCTTCTGCGTGTAGTTGTAGATGAGCAGCGGCAGGGAGCACACGTACAGCAGGTCGGCCGTGGCCAGGTTCAGCATGTAGATGGCAGTGCGGGTCAGCACTTTCCTGGAGAGCCAGATCTGAACGATGACGATGAAGTTCAGAGGGAGCCCCACCACAAACACCACGGAGTAGACCAGGGGCAGCAGGATCTGCTTGAACTCCTCATGGAAGGTGCAGGAGTTCGTCGCTGCAGCCACGGTGTGGTTCTCCATCTCCGTGCCGGGCTTGGCCTAGACCCAGCAGGCTTTCCAGGCCAGAAGAGCCTGCAAGCAAAACAGAACGGGACAGTCAGGAACTCGTTCCATACCAGGAACCATGTGTCACGTCGATACACCGGCACGCACGATAGCCATGCTGACAGCAAACTCACCCTGGACCAAGGAGCACAAGCACATCACCCCTATCCCCCAAATGACCCCACTGGCCCTTCATTTCTGAGGGCCACCAATATGATCATCTAAGGCTCCTGCGTAGCCCAGGCCAGAGGATTTCACCCAGTGGCTACTCACGGAGCCAGATCATAGTGCCTCCTCCCATCTTGATTTGGTGAGGCGGCTCTCCTGTCCTCCCCCAACCCCTCTCCATTACCACCCAGCCCCAGTCGTCGTCCTCCAAGGAAAACTACACAACGCCTTCAAAAGATGAGCCTGGGAGCTTAAATCCATAGCTCTGCTGGACACCAAACAATGATGGACTAAACAGAGACACTGGCTTTATGGCTCATTACAAAACGTTGTGACCCACTAACTCCTCCGTTGTCCTACGACTGTAAAAGTGCTACCTGCCCACTTCCATTTCAATGGTCTCTTGCAACATGTGTTAACTCTTTAGCTGCTCCACCCTTTAGCTGTGATGCTCCGAGTGCTTTTCCCAGACCTGAAGCAGAGCTCTGCGTAGCTCGGAAGCTCGTCTCTCTCACCAACACAAGTTGGTCCAATAACAGATATCACCTCGCCCACTTTATCTCTCTAGTATCCTGGGACCAACACTGCAAACAACAATGGGAGCAAATAGTCCAATGATGATGGGTTAGTATGGTGTGAACTGGAAATTATTAGATCCCTTAACAATAAAACACCCCCAGGTCCTCCTAACATGGACAGACAGCTTCCTTCCTTCCTTCCTGGATCAGGCCATGGATACAAATGCCCCAAGAGTGTATAATGGGATGACAGAGAGTAACTAGATCCCCATAGAAGGACCTGATCCAGTTGCCACTTACCTCCATGGGAGCCTATTGACTGCAGTGGGAGTTGAATCAGGCCCTGGCATAGGCACTGACTCCGTGGGTGCTCTGGGGCTGGAGCACCCATGGAAAAAAATTGGTGGGTGCAGCAGCTCCCCACCCCCCCGCTCCAGCTCACCCCCGCTCCGCCTCCACCTCCTCCACGAGCGCGCCACTGCGTCCTGCTTCTCCCCCCTCCCTCCCAGCGCTTGCACCGCGAAACAGCTGTTTCGCGGGGCAGGGAGGTAGGGAGGAGGAGGGGGAATGCGGCGTGCCGAGGGAAGAGGCGGGGCCAGGGCGGAGATTTGGGGAAGGTATCCAATAGGAGCGGAGAGGGAGCGGAGTTGGGGCGGGGTCTTTGGGGAAGGGGATCCAATAGGGGCGGGGAGGGGGCGGGGTCTTTGGGGAAGGGGTTGGGATGGGGGTGGGGAAAGGGTGGAGCAGGGGTGGGGCCAGGGGTGGAAGCACCCACCGGTGCCGGAGAAAGCTGGCGCCTATGGGCCCTGGCTCGTTAGCTATCAAGTGCCCCGGGGCTGGAGCGTGTGTTAAGTGCCTGCCCTCCTTGGCAGGGGGTCCGTGCTCTGCGACACAGGGGCGCCCCAAGCGCTTGCCAGGAGCTGCACTGAACACCCGCAGCGCCAGTAGCGAGGCCTGACTCAGGCCGGCCTCCCAGCGAGTGTGGCAGGAGCAGGGGAGGGAGGGGTGAGGAGCCTGTCTTGCCAAGCCAGGGACAGGAACCAGCGACGGGAGCAGAATGGCAGCAAAGGATCGGCCTTTAGCAGGGGAACGGGGGGGAGTGGGAAGAGCTCGATCCCTTTGTCCCAGGAGGTTTGCTGGCTGCTGCATCCCACAGGCGGGCCGGGCCCCTGCAGCGCGTCAGGCCGGGACACGCCGCTGTGCTAACGATAACTGTTTAGCTACTGAATCATAAAAGACACTGGGTCGAGGCGGAAGGTCCCCTCTGGTGAGTTACGAGTCCAGCGTCTGAGAATCGTCGTCAGTGGGACAAGAGAGACAGCGGGGCCAGGCACCCTGCGTCAAATCCATTCCTGCTGGAGCCGCAGCGACGTGGGTCCGGCCCACGGCTGTGTGGTCTGCCCCGTGGTCGCGCTGTGACCAGCCCTGCTGGCACAGGGGCTGTGTGGTTAGTGGGCAGGATAACGTCACTGCCATGGTAGGCTCCGTGAACCCCAGCCTGAGCATCTGGGGGGGGGGGTCACCCCGCTCCTGCCCTGAGGGGCTTAAAGCAGCCCCGGGAGAGGGCTGTGGCAGGGGAAAAGCTGGGCTCGTTGGGAAAGCAGCCACAGCTGCAGCCAGTGCAATCAGGGCCCAGCTGGCCCTTATAAGAGGGCAGTGGGACAGACGGATGAAGAGACTCTCCCGCTAGCCTCTGGAGAGAGCAGGACCTGGCTGCCTGGGACGGTACCTAGGGTGGAGCAGGGCTGGGGAAGGGCAGAGGGAGCTGGGGAGCTCCAGCCTAGCTAAGCCCCAGGCTGCAGGCCGGGTTAAGGGCCCACAAAAAGGGTACGAGGGCTGCAGAGGGGCAGCCCAGGAGTAGGCAGAGGCAGCTGGTCCAACCCCCCTTGCCGATGAAGAGTGGTTCACATGCTGCCGTCTGCCCCAGCGAGCGGGGGCTAGATGGTGACTGGAAGTAGCCGCTGAGGGTTGTGGGGAGACCCAGATTGTGGGTTACTGCTGGGGCAGAACCCCTGGACAAAAGGCACCGGGGTCCGGGAGGGACATGGTCCAGCGGCAGGTGAGACATCGGCCAGCAGAGGGTGCTCTGGATCTGGAAAAGAGCTAGTTCCCTGGACAACCAGCAGGAGGCGCTATGCCGGTGAGTCGTCGCCCTGTCCCAGGGGGGCTCAACACCTCGCGGGCTGGGAGAGCTCCCAGGATCGGGGCCTGCGCTAGAGAGACTCCGGAGCCACTCGTAAGTCACCAAACTGACTGCCTCGTGCCTCGGGCGAGCCTGGCTAGAACAAGCCTCAAAAAGCACAAATGTGAGAGCGAACCAGCCACTGAAATCTGAGCTTCGCTGGGAACGTTCGGGACAAAACCACCGGCGTGAGAGAGGGGGGTTTGCAGCCGACCCGAAGGAACCCTTTAGCCCAGTATGGCGAGACCAGGGGAGGCGAGCGGGGCATCGTGAGACCCGACTTTTATTCCCAGCCCTGCCACTAACTCACTGTGTGATCCTGGGCAAGTCACTTCACCTCTGTTTTCCCCTCCTGTGGTCTGTCTGCCTTGTCTTATCTAGACCGCCTTTGGGGCCGGGGCCATCTTGCTCCGTTCTCGTGCGGCGCCTGGCACAAGGGGGTGCTGCTCTTGGTTGGGACCGGTAGATGCTATGGTTGGTCAGACTTATTATCTAGGCCAGGGGTAGGCAACCTATGGCACGTGTGCCAAAGGTGGCACACAAGCTGATTTTCAGTGGCACTCACACTGCCCAGGTCCTGGCCACCGGTCCGGGGGGGGGGGGGGGCTCTGCATTTTAATTTAATTTTAAATGAAGCTTCTTAAACATTTTGAAATCTTATTTACTTTGCATACAACAATAATTTAGTTATATATTATAGACTTATAGAAAGACGTTCTAAAAAGGTTAATGTATTACCGGCACGCGAAACCATAAATCAGAGTGAATAAATGAAGACTCGGCACAGCACTTCTGAAAGGTTGCCAATCCCTGATCTAGGAATTAGGGCCGTCGAGCGATTAAAACCATTAATCGTAATTAACTGCGGTGTTAATAGCACTAAGCAGTAATTGAATACTTTTTAAAAAATATTTTTGGGGTTTTCTATATTTTCAAACCTACTGATTTCAATTACAACACAGAACACAAAGCCCATAGGGCTCACTTTACAGTATTCATTTTGATTGCAGATATTTGCACTGTAAGAAAGATAAACAGAAAAAACAGCATTTCAATTCACGTATGGCAGGGTAATCTTTATCATGAAAGGTGAAGCTGCAAATGAATCATTATGATGTTTGCATAACTCCCTTCAGCCGAGCGAGCCCTTGTTTGCGAGGGAGGGAGGATTTTACCTCAGGGACTCTGCAGCGGCTGGTGAGGAGAGGCTGGGGCAGGGAGGCTGAGCTCGCCAGGCCCCTCTTCTCTATGGCAGCGGTTATCAAGCTTTTGGGGCTGGTGACCCCTTTTGGCATTAAAAAAAAGTGTGGGCCCCCCCCTTCAGCCCCAGGGGGGTCAGGGTGTGGGGCTCTGGGCTCCAGCCCCCCTCCCCCCCAGCTGCCTGCAGAGCTGTGGGCTACGGCTTCAGCACCTTCTTCCCACCCCCTCCCGCCCCCAAACTCTGGGAGCCCCATGCTCCCCCCACCCCCATGTCTCCCTCCCCACCCAGAGGGATGCGATTAATTGACAAAAAAGTTAATGCCGGCAATTAATTGAAAACAAAATTACCTGTGCTTAACTGACAGCCCTAGGAGGACTATATCACAGGTAGAAAATGAAGGACTAGGAGAACCACTGGAAGGGAGATGTATTTACAGAAAGCAATATAACCCCCGTGACGCCAGCTCGTTCGTCCCAAAGGCGCTGTTATTAGTTAAACCGAGAGCAAGAAGCCATCATAGAAAGGAAGATTTATGAACAATTAGCCAAGGAGAATCTAGGTTGAATATCAGCAGGAACTTCCTAACGGTGAGCTGTAATGGGCCGTGGAACGGCATCCCAAGGACAAGGGAAAGACACTCCATTGCGAGAGACATTTAAAACTAGAGCAGTCGGAGTACGAGCAGCACAGGTACCAATGCTGCCCTGGCCCGTGGAGATGGACGAGAGCAGGGGTGTCAAATGCACTGAGGGGGGAGGGTGGAATTCTAGGGTAATCGTGGTGCCTGGGGCTGGAGCATCATTTCAGGTGTATGTATCCCCCCCAGCGCACCCTGCACACCCACTGGTGTCTGACATGGTTTGCACTGAAATTGAGGGGACAGTACAGGCTGTTTGTAGTAACTGAACATTTATTTACTGTTAGCACTGGTATTACTGCTGCAGTGGTCATCAGGGAGGAAAGTCCGTTCCCTTTGTGGCCACTGTTGTTCCAGCCCTTTGTTTCTCTCCTTCTCCCTGCTCTCTCAGTCTCCTCTGTCCTGTCCTCTGCATCCCTCCTCCCACCCTACCCACCAGAATGGTCAGTGATTAATGAGCTCATGGTGACACTGATTCTCAGAGACTTTAAGGCCAGAAGGGACCATCATGGTCATCTTCTAGACTGACCACAGAACCTCACCCACCCACTGCTGCAATAGACCCATAACCTCTGGCTGAGTCACTGAAGTCCTCAAATCATGATAAAAAGACTTCAAGTTACAGAGAATCCACCATTTACCCTAGTTTAAACCTGCAAGTGACTTTGGCCCCATGCTGCAGGGGAAGGTGAAAAAACCCCCAGGGTCTCTGCCAATCTGATCTAGGGGAAGATTCCTTCCCAACCCCAAATATGGTGATCAGACAGACACTGAGCATATGGGCAAAGGTTTCCCTGTAGTAACTCAGAGCCCTCCCCATCTCTGGCTGTTTGGAGATATTTGCTACTAGCAGTTGCACATCAGCTATATGCCAGTGTAGGCAGTCTCATCGCACCATCCCCTCCAAACTTATCAAGCTCAGTCTTGAAGCCAGCTAGGGTTTTTTTGCCCCCAGTGCTCCTCTTGGGATGCTGCTCCAGCCTAAACTTGTTGATGGCCAGTTTATATCCATTTGTTCTTGTGTCCACATTGGTGCTTAATTTAAAGAACTCCTCTCTCTCCCTGGTATTTATCCCTCTGATGTATTTATAGAGAGCAATCATACCTCCCCTCAGCCTTCTTTTGGTTAGGCTAAACAAGCCAAGCTCTTTGAATCTCCTTTCATAAGGCAGGTTTTCCATTCCTTGGACCATCCTAGTAGCCCGTCTCTGCACCTGTTCCAGCTTGAATTAATCTTTCTTAAACATGGGAGCCCAGAACTGCACACTTAAAGTTGATGTGTCACTTAAAGTTGATACACCAATCTCAGTAATAGGGGCCAGTGGAGTTCACCCCTTTGAGCCATTGTCTCAGGCTATCTGCAGACGCAGGCAAGCATCACTGCATCCATTACTTTTGATTCACATTAGGAAGGGTCTCTCAGCAGCCAGGAGGGCTAGAAACTTACTTTTTGTTTAAATATTAAAAGCTAAGATAGCGCATCTGACTGTGCCACACAGGCTACGTGACTGCACAATGGAGAACAGCTCCAGCCTACAGGCCGTGCATTGGACTCCCATCTAAAAGCGCTGACCTCTCTGCCTTGCATGATTTCCTTGTACCGTTCCTTTACAAGTTCCGTGTGGTGCCACTTTGTATGACATCAGGTAAAAGTGAAATTAACCAGGCAGATACAGTTTTCTTCTCACGACTATACAGCTGATATTCTGACATACACATATGTACTGTAGCGGGGCAGTCACCCCGCTCCTTGGCTAAGAGCAGGGCCAGATTAACTTTTAGTTCAGCTCCAAACATATTTGTGGGGGCCCCTGGGGAATGATTGTAAAAGGGGCCAGGGGCAAAAGCTCAGTGGGGCGGGAGCTAGGGTTGATTCCTGGAGTAAGGGAGGGGCCGGGGGTAAATTACAAGCGGAGCAGGGCTGGGGGGGGATAAACAGGATCTGCCCTGCCCACACAGAGTGGGTACCCACCTTCTGCCTGGTTCTAGCCCATTCTCTTCTCTCTCTCTGCACTGATCTGTCCCTCCTCCAGTGTGACCAAGTGGGAATGTTCTTAATGTTTTCTCTGAATAGTGTGTGGGTGCCTCAGTTTCCCCTATGCATTTCTTAAATATCTAGGAGGTGGGATAAGGGGGTGTGATTGTTGCAGAGCCCTAGAGGGCAGGTGTGATGCCGTCTGCACAGAGAATGACTGACACACTGTCTCCTGGCAACTGATGGCCTGGGCCCCTCCCCTGCAAGTGCCAACTGAAGGTGTTGGAGAACAGAGAGATCAGCTGGCGTCCTGGCCCGGGGAAAGAGACAAAGGACAGAGGAGGGGCTGGAGGGGGGGTATTGCAATTTGGAGTTGGCTGGGGAAATGGAGGGAGGCCCAGCACTGGTGTCTGGGTTCCCTACCCCACAAGACGGACCTGACTGAGGGGTCCTGTTCTCCATACCTACAAGCTCTGCTTTGACTGTGTTCCTGTCGTCTAATAAACCTTCTGTTTTACTGGCCGGCTGAGAGTCCCGGTGAATCGCAGGAAGTGGGGGGTGCAGGACCCTGACTCCCCCACACTCCGTGACATCCAGCAGCAGCAGGACAGGTTCTCTTCCAGCCCTCGGGGGTGGGTGTTGGGAGTGGGAGGAGCGGAGGGTAATGTGGTTACTCCTATAACTGGACTCTTAGTTTCCTGCTAACCAGACACCCAGGTCCCATTTTCTACTGGAGTTTCCAGTCTAAAACTGGATACCTGGCAACAGGGCTGCCAGAAAAGCCTGAGGGGGGGAGGGGGGCAAGCATTCGTTTTTAAAAGTGAGACGGCTAAGCCTTAAGCGGTGGGAAGCAAGGGGTGGGTGGGCAGGGTAGGGAGTGGAGAGGAACTAATGGGCAGGGCCATGTCTGCTGTACTGCCCAGGTAGGTTGGAGACTGGGGATCAGCTGACACAATATCCCCAGCCCAGGTGACGTGACAGCCAGTGGTGGGTTTAGAGGCCCTGTGCTCAGCTTCATTTTTGGGGCCCCTCCTTGGGACCCAGCCAAGAAAAAGAACATTCTCTCATCTCCCTCCGCCCCTGTTTTTTTCCCTGCATCCTCCTCCTATAAGTAACAGGAAGTAAATGAAAATAAAGTGAGGTACCTTGATTGTTCTTGTAGTCTAACTTATTTTTCCACAGACCACTTGGAAATCGCGGAGGGTCTCGGTGGACCACTTAATGATCTTTCCAAATATTGTAAAAAATGTTGGGGTGCAGGGGTCTGGCCAGGAGCTAGGGTGAGGGAGGGGGGGCAGGGTTGGGGCAGGAGGTTGGGGTGTGGAGCGCTTACCTGGGGCAGGTCCTGTTTGGTGTGAGGGGTGCAGGTGGGAATGCGGGGGCAGGTGCAGGAGCTCATGTTTGGTGCTCAGGATGGGGGTGGGGATGTGGGGGGTTCAGAAGTCAGGGCATGGGGGGGCTAGCTGTATGTGGAGGGTGGAGTCAGGGCAGGGGGCTGGGGAAGCGTGCAGGGGTCAGGGCAGGGGGCTGGGTGTGTGTGATGGGGGTGCAGGGGTCAGGGCATGGGGTTGGGTGTGTGTGATAGGGGCTGGGGCAGGGGGCTGGGGACTGGAGGTGTGTGAGGGGGGTTCAGGGATCTGGGTGGGCAGAGGGGTGTGGGCTGGGGTCATGGGGGTGCTCACATCAGGGGGTTGGAGGGGGTATGCCCCTATTCCAGCCCCTTCCCCTTCTCCTCCTCCCTGGAGCAGCGAGGGTGCTGAGGCTCCGCTCCTCCTCCTCCTCCTCCCTCAAGCAGCTGATCAACGGCAGGGGGAATGTAGCACACTGGGGAAAGAGATGGGGAAGAAGCTTCTGCCCCCAGCGGGGCGGGGTGTGTGTGTGTGTGTGTCATGGGTAGAGAAGAGCAGGCCGGGCCCCTTTGGGCCATGGGCCCAGCACCATGGTAAATCCAGTACTGGCTAAGAGGGGTTAAACACAGCCCTGGAGAGGGCTGCAGCTGAGAACAAGGCTAGACTAATTGGGGAAGCAGCCACAGCTGGGGCAATGCCCCACTCAGGCCAAAAGCTGGCCCTATAAAAGGGCTGTGAGCCAGCTGAAGAGTCTCTCTTGCTGGAGAGAGAAGAACTGGGCTGCCTGGGAGCTGAGACAGTACCTTGAGTGGTGCAGGGCTGGAAGAAGGCCAGAGGAGCTCTAGTCTAAGAAACCCCCAGGCTGCAGGCCTTGCTGAAGGCCCAGAGCAGGTACTGGGTTGCAGAGGTGCAGCCCAGAATTAGGCAAAGGCAGCCGGTCCCAAACCCCCTTGCTGATGATGAGTGGACACGACAGACGGCAGCTTGCCCCAGTGAGTGGGGGCTAGATGATGACTGGCAGTAGCTACTGAGGCAAGGTGGGATAGAGGGTTGAGGGTTGCCCCGCAGTCAGGTGGGTAGAGCCCTGCAGTAGGTACAGCCCTGATGAAAGGGGCACCAGGGTCCAGGAGGGACATGGGGGAGGGGGCAATTACATGCAAGCCACTGGCCAGCAGAGGGTGCTCTGGAGCTGGAGAGCTAATTCCCAGGATGACCAGCAGGAGGTGCTGTGCCAGTGAGTTCTTGCCTTGCTACAGTACATACACGCATGCATAAAACCATATGGTTTTATACCATGTAGTATAATATATGGTTAACATAGAACTCCACCAGTGCAGGTGGTCCGATACCTGAATTTCTGAGCTGCCGCGCACTCCCTGTGAAGGCTCTGCTTGCCTCTGAAAATTAGGCCTCTGTTGTTTAGGCACCACAACTTAGACCATTTTGCCTTAAGTGGATATCCATGTAATTTTCTACACAGTGGACTAAATTCTGCTCTCAGTGATGCTGGTGTAAATCCAGAGTAATAGCCAGTGGAGCTACTCTGGGGCTCCTACAGGCTATCACTGCAGAATCTGGCCCCCGGCATATGCCCCAACTATTCCTGTTGCACCCATCAGCAGGGATTTGTGAACGAGTGGGTGCCATGGGATCTGCACAGCCCTGGAGATTCCTGATGGCAGACACAGCCTTGGGAACATACACAGTCCTTGTTAGTCAGGCTGGGCTGTCTCATTAACTGGTCCAAAGCGTCTCTTAGGCCTTGTCTATACTGGGGATTTTCACTGTTAGTGACCAGCCACGGGCACAGGCAAAGCCACTGCACTGCATGATTTGCGCTGGTGGAGTTTGCCTGAAGCTAGAGAGAGGTGCACAGCCATAGGCAGAGTTTGACTTCTATATTTTTTGGGGGGTGCTCCAGTCAGGCTAATGGGGCTGCATGTGTGTGCATGGGGCAAATTTCAATGCCTGCCCACCGGGGCACCAGTTCAGATTTTGGGGGGGGGTGGAGGTGGGGGGCAACTTTAACCATTATTCCAGGGACTACACAGGCAACTGAAAACTCTAGGGGTTTTTTTGGCAGATAGATATAGTCAGATGATATTTAAGTTAATTCCTATATAAAGGAAAAAAAATTAAATATTAGACCCATTCAGCTCTAATACTAACATGTTCTGTCATGTGGTAAGTCTCTTAAGGGATACTGGTTAGGTTTAAAATTGTAATGTATATTCTTACTTAGATACACTTACTGATGTCAGATGTCACCATCTAGTGTGACCTCCTGCACCTTGCAGGCCACAGAACCTCACCCACCCAGTCATCTAATAGATCCACAACCTCTGGCTGAGTTACTGAAGTCCTCAAATCACAGTTTAAAGACTTCAAGTTACATTATTTACACTATTTTAAAACTGCAATTGACCCATGCCCCACGCTGCAGGAGAAGACAGAACACCACCAGGGTGCCAATCTGACCTGGGGGAAAATTCCTTCCCAACCCCCAATATGGCAATCGGTTAGACCCTGAGCATGTGGGCAAGACCCACCAGGAAGATAACTGGTTATTTTTTTGTACTACAGAGAATTCTTTCCCAATTGGGGATTTTTGCTGCTAGTAGTCATAGATTGGCCATGTGCCATTATAGGCAGTCCCATCATACCATCCCCTCAATAAATGTATCAAGCTTAAACTTGAAGCAAGTTGGGTTTTTTGCCCTCCCTGCTCCCCTTGGAAGGCTGTTCCAGAACTTCACTCCTCCGATGGTTAGAAACCTTCATCTAATTTCAAGTCTAAACTTTCTGATGGTCAGTTTATATCCACTTGTTCTGGAATCCACATTGGTGCTTAACTTAAATAACTCCTCTCCTGCCCTGGTATTTATCCCTCTGATGTATTTATAGAAAGAAATCATATTTCCCCTCAGCCTTCTTTTGGTTGGGCTAAATAAGCCAAGTTCTTTGAGTCCCCTCTCATAAGGCTGGTTTTTCATTCCCCGGATCATCCTAGTAGCCCTTCTCTGCACCTGTTCCAGTTTGAATTCATCTTTCTTAAACATGGAGACCAGAACTGCACGCAATATTCCAGATGAGGTCTCACCAGTGCCTTGTATAATGGTACGAACACTTCCCAGTCTTGCCTGTTGCACCTCAGGACTGTGTTAGCCTTTTTCACAGCCTCATCACATGGCTGGCTCATAGTCATCCTGGAATCAACCAATACACCCAGGTCTTTCTCCTCCTCTGTCACTTCCATCTGATTAGTCCCCAGTTTATAGCAAAAAATCTTGTTGTTAGTCCCTAAATGCATGACCTTGCACTCTGCACTATTAAATTTCATCCCATTTCCATTACTCCAGTTTACAAGGTCCTCCAGATCTTCTTGCATGATATTCTGGTCCTCCTGCATATTGACAATACCTCCCAACTTTGTGTCATCTGCAAATTTTATTAGCACATGCCCACTTTTTGTGCCAAGATCATTAATAAAAATGCTAAATAAGATTGGTCCCAAGACTGATCCCTGAGGAACTCCACTAGTAACTTCCCTCTAGCCAAGGGATGGGCAAACTACGGCCCACAGGCTGGATCTGGCCTGTCAGGGCTTTGGATCCGGCCCACGGGACAGCCACCCCTGTGGCGCTGGGGGCCCCACGCTGCTCCCGGAAGTGGCCGGCACCACGTCTATGTGGTGCTCTGCATGCTGCCCTTGTC
Organism: Mauremys mutica; assembly: GCF_020497125.1. Lineage (NCBI taxonomy): Eukaryota > Metazoa > Chordata > Testudines > Geoemydidae > Mauremys > Mauremys mutica. The sequence goes on along the minus strand of NC_059072.1, from coordinate 352,420,550 downwards.
TGCAGGCACCGCCTCCCACAGCTCCCATTGGCTGGGAATGGGGAACCGTGGCTAATGGGAGCTTCAGGGGAGGGACCTACAGGCAAGGGCAGCATATGGAGCCCCCTCCCAGGGGCCACAGAGACGTGGTGCAGGCTGCTTCTGGGAGCGGCACAGCGCGGGGCCAGGGCAGGCAGGGAGCCGGCCTTAGCCCTGCTGTGTGCCGCTGCCACGCTGGAGCCTGCACCTTGAATCCCTCCTGCATCCCAACCCCTTGCCCTGAGCCCCTTTCTGCACCCCACACCCTCCTGCACCTCAACCCCCTGCCCTGAGCCCCCTTGTACATACCGCTCTCCCTCCGGCACCCCACACCCAGCCCTACATTCATGGCCCCGCATGCAATTTCCCCACCCAAATGTGGCCCTGAGGCCAAAAAGTTTGCCCACCCCACTCTAGCCTGACAGTTCACTTTTCAGTACGACCCGTTGTAGGCTCCCCTTTAACCAGTTCTTTATCCACCTTTCAGTTCTCATATTAATTCCCATCTTCTCCAGTTTAACTAATAATTTCCCATGTGGAACTGTATCAAATGCCTTCCTGACGCCCAGGTAGATTAGATCTACTGCATTTCTTTTGTCTTAAAAATCAGTTATCTTCTCAAAGAAAGATATTAGTGACTTTGTTACTACCTCTTGAATCTACAATTAATTTCTGTCATTTAGGCTACTTTTTGCAGTTCACCAAGCTTGGAACGGATCATTTAACTTTAGGAAACAGCCTAACGGCCCTTTCTTATCTTAATCACCCGTTAATCCCTGTGTTTATAAATTCTGACTCCCTGCCTCAGGGGCGCAAGCTGGGAGCAGTCTCCTGGCTCCTCTGCAGAACCCCTTATATTGCACACTAAGGCTGCCTGCCTGAGGCTTGCCATTTGGTGGGGAGGGCAATGCCCCCCTGAAAAATCCAGCCATGTGCCCAGCCGTTTTGTCAATCTACACTAGGGGTTTGAACCGATGCTGCCGTAAAATGGCTGCAACTGTGGAAAATTCTCACTACTGCTAAGGCCTAAGAGCCCTCCCTGCCATTTTAGCACAGCCAAGGGACAGCAGGGGAAGGAGGATTACTAGGAGGGAGCGGTGAGCTGCATACAGGGCAGGAAGTACTTTGCACATACCTGCCAGCCAGAACCCGTGTGTTAAAGCCCACAGAGACCCTATCCGCCCAAGAGGGGTTTTAGGCAGTGCCCTCGGAGGGAAGGCAGACATCCTAGGCCTGGTCTACACTACGAGTTTATACCGAATTTAGCAGCATTAAACCGAATTAACCCTGCACCCGTCCACACAACGAAGCCCTTTATATCGATATAAAGGGCTCTTTAAACTGATTTCTGTACTCCTCCCTGACGAGGGGAGTAGCGCTGAAATCGGTATTGCCATGTCGGATTAGGGTTAGTGTGGCCGCAATTCGACGGTATTGGCCTCTGGGCACTATCCCACAGTGCACCATTGTGACTGCTCTGGACAGCAATCTGAACTTGGATGCACTGGCCAGGTAGACAGGGAAAGCCCCGCGAACTTTTGAATTTCATTTCCTGTTTGCCCAGCGTGGAGCTCTGATCAGCACGGGTGGTGACGTAGTCCCAAATCCAAAAAGAGCTCCAGCATGGACCGTACGGGAGATACTGGATCTGATCGCTATACGTGGAGGCAAATCTGTTCTATCAGAGCGCCGTTACAGAAGACGAAATGCCAAAGCATTTGAAAAAATCTCCAGGCTATGATAGACAGAGGCCACAGCAGGGACTCAGCACAGTGCTGCGTGACAAGTGTAATGGAAAGCCAAAGAATCAAATGGATGCTCATGGAGGGAGGGGGGACTGAGGACTCCAGCTATCCCACAGTCCCCGCAGTCTCCGAAAAGCATTTGCATTCTTGGCTGAGCTCCCAATGCCTGAAGGGTCAAAAACATTGTCCCGGGTGGTTCAGGGTGTATGTTGTCAATTTACCCCCTTCTCCCCCCCCCCAAAAAGAAAAGGGAAAAAAATTGTTTCTCGCCTTTTTTCAGTGTCACCCTATGTCTACTGCATGCTGCAGTGCTGAACAGCAGCATCCCTTCCCCTTCCTTTCCTGATGGAAGATGGTACAAAAGGGTTGAAAACTGTCCTCATCATCCCGTGAGTGCTCCTGGCTGGCCTTGGTGAGGTCGGCTGGGGGCGCCTGGGCAAAAATGGGAATGACTCCTGGTCATTCCCAGCAGACAGTGCAAAAGGCTTGGTAACCGTCCTCATCATAGCAGCTGGAGGCTGAGCTCCATCAGTCCCCCCCCACTTTCACGTCTAATGAAGATTCTGTACTGCTTGGACTATCATAGCAGCGGGAGGCTGCCTCCCCCTCATTTTATCTCACTAAAAAGTCAGTGTTTTATTCCTGCATTCTTTATTACTTCATCACACAAATGGGGGGGGATACTGCCACGGTAGCCCAGGAGGGTTGGGGGAGGAGGGAAGCAACGGGTGGGGTTGTTGCAGGGGCACCCCCTAGAATGGCATGCAGCTCATCATTTCTGCGGGATGTCTGGGGCTCTGACCCGGAGCGGCTGTGCTCTCTGGTTCTCTAGTACACTTGCCCCCTAATCTAGGCAGGAGTGACTCTATTTTTAGACAAAACATAAAGAAGGGAATGACCCGGGGAGTCATTCCCATTTTTGTCCATGCACCCCTGGCCGACCTCAGCGAGGCCAGCCAGGAGCACCCATGACAGCAGCAGACGGTACAAAAGGACTGGTAACCGTCATCGCCAATTTCCAATTGCAGATGGTACAAAAATGACTGATAAACGTCATCTCATCACCAATTTCCAATTGCAGATGGTGCTATAGCTGGTAATCGTCTCTGCTACCTTGCAAAGGCAAATGAATGCTGCTGTGTAGCACTGAAGTACCGCCTCTGTCAGCAGCATCCAGTACACATACGGTGACAGTGACAAAAGGCTAAACGGGCTCCATGGTTGCCATGCTATGGCATCTGCCAGGGCAATCCAGGGAAAAAGGGCGCGAAATGATTGTCTGCCATTGCTTTCACGGAAGAAGGATTGAGTGACGACATTTACCCAGAATCACCCGCGACACTGTTTTTGCATTGGGATCTCAACCCAGAATTCCAATGGGCGGGGGAGACTGCGGGAACTATGGGATAGCTACCCACAGTGCAACGCTCCGGAAATCGACGCTAGCCTCGGTACATGGACGCACACCACCGAATTAATGTGCTTAGTGTGGCCGCGTGCACTCGACTTTATACAATCTGTTTTAAAAAAACGGTTTCTGTAAAATCGGAATAATCCCATAGTGTAGACATACCCCTAGTCCCAGCTCTGAAGGTACTTACCTAGCCCTCATCCTCAGAGCATCTGAGTGCCTCACACGTCGCACAACACCCCTGTGAGGCAGGACAGGGCTGTTATCCCTATTGTACCGATGGGAATGGGGACCGCGTGACTTGCCCAGGGTCACACAGGGAGTCTGGGGCAGAGCTGGGAATTGAACCTAGGTCTCCTGAGTTCCCGGCTAGTGCCTTAAATCCTAACTCCTGTCCTGCAGGAAGGGTGCCCAGCAAGAGCTCAGTGTCACCCCGGACTCTACCCTGCCCTGCTCCTTCTTGGTTGCAGGGTGGGGAGTGCACTGGATTTCCCCATTCAGGCCTCCTCTTTGGAACCCACTGGAGACTTTCCCCACTCCAGGCTGCTGGTGGACGGTCTCTATTGCCCTTCCTGCCCCCCACCATGCTGCTGGGAGGGGAGCCCCGCTGGCAGCTGGGAGGAGGAGCTGCATTGTCCATCCCCATCCTCCTGATGCAGAAAGGAACTTCATTCCCCCTCCCCCACTCTTCCAGCTCTTCGGGGGTGGGCAGGGCAGGGGACTGCCCCACCCTCCCTCTGCAGAGGTCCTCCCCTTGGAGCTGCTTCCCCTGGTGGGGGATTCTATGTGGCAGGGGTCTCCAATGCTGGGGGGAGGAAGGAGGAACAGATGAGGGGCTGGTGGGGTGCTTCCCCCCCAGGAGCCTGCACCCTGTGGAGAGGGGCAATGGGTGGTCTGGGAAGGGGCGACAGGCTGGCCCTGTGTGTGGACAATGCAGGGGCTGGGACCGTTGGCTGTGCAGACGTGGTGCAATGAGCTGAGCTATTGCAAGGCAGGCGGGCCTGGTGCCACCAATTCCTCTTTCAATTCCAGCCTCTCTAGTGGCTTTCACGTCCCCTCCCCAACAGCCCGGGGCTGTGACTCACCGGGGCCAAGAAGGAAACAAAAACGAGAAGGAATCCAATGAGAAGAAGAGTTTGTGGCTGCGGCCCAAGTGACAGTTCTGCTCCTGGACTGAGAGCGTGTTTGGCATTTTGAGAACTGTCCGCTGCAGTCATTAGATCGGGGGGAGAGATGGCTGGGACTCCCGGGGGTCACACTGCCCCCCTAGCTCCTGAGCCTGGGTACTGCAGCAGCTGAGATTCTGAACAGGGAAAGTGTTTAAATCCCTGGTGGACCTTCTCTGAGCACGAGGCTAAGGATGGTTTTGTGGCCGGAGCCTGGGGATCTGGCTTCTCTTCCCAACTCTGCCAGTGCTGCACTCTTGTGGGTCCTTATGCAAATCACTCCACCTCTCTGAGTCTCGTTCCGCCCCCCAGAACATGGCTACTGCGGCTTACTTCTCCCATGGGGGTAGTGAGGCTACACACGCTAGGATTTGCTCTGTGCTTTGACATCCTCCGGGGGAAGGCACTGGCTGTAAGTCAAAGCGTTTTCGTCACTGTGGAGTTCCTTGGGGGGCAGAGATCGAGATGAGCAGTGGGGCAGCAGGCCCGCAACAAAGGGTGTCTGGCAGCGCTGCACAGGGAGAGTTGGTCCAGGCCTGGGGTTGAGTAGCCGCTATTAATCCCTTGCTCTCTCGCGCGCCTGCGTGCGCACGATCCAGTCCATTCCCCCTGCTGGAGGCTGCTCAATGCCCTGGAATGAGAGTTCTGTAGTGGAAGGGTACCTCTGCACTGCATTAAAAGCCCTGGGGTGCGGCCGTTGCTGGCCCGGATCAGTAGACTCGGGCTTGGGAGGCTCTGGCTGGGGGCTAAAAATAGCAGTGTAGCCATTCAGGCTCGGGCCGGAAAGGGCAGGCTCTGAAACCCTGCAAGGCGGGTGGGTCTCCCAGCCTGGGCTCCCGCCCCAGCTCAAAACGTCTGCACTGCAATTTTGAGTCCGGCGAGATCGAGGCTATTGACCCAGTCTCAGACTCAGTGCTGGGGGTATTTTATTGCAGTGCAGACGTACCCGAAGAGGCTCCTGGGAGGCTCAGGTGACTATCTGGCCATCAGGCTACAGGGAGATAGGGGGTGAGTTCCCTGTATCTGATGGGCTCATTCCCTGTCAGAGAGGACGTATTACTACAGAATACAGCAGTGCGTCTCCTCAGCAACCCAGGCCAGCATGGGCACATCATCCCCGTCCTCTGCTCCCGACGCTGGCCTCCTGGAAAGTCAGGTTCAAGGGTTTGGTCCTTCTCTTCACGGTGCTCCACGGCCTGGGTCCAGGGTGCCTAAGATGATCTAAAGCTCTAAGATGAAGACTATGGTCAACAACTGCCCCCTCTGGCACAGTGGAGCACTCTGCAGTAAGGGTGAAGCTCCCGGGTGGGGGCTGATCCAAGCAGTGGAATGAACTCCAGGAATTAAGGGCCATCACAAACCTCTCCATCTTCTGCTCCTGGGGTGAGAGACAGTTCTCCGACCTGCCTTCTCTAATGTAAACGTAGAGGAACATGGACATAAAAGCCCAAACCCTGCCCTCCACCGCACGCACAATTCTCCCCCTGGGGGAGGGATACAGAGAAAATGAACCACATGTGACAAATGTCAGTTACGTCACAAGAACAGCCATCCTGGGGCAGACCAATGGTCCACCTAGTCCAGCATCCTGTCTTCCAACAGTGGCCAATGCCAGGTTCTTCAGAAGGAATGAACAGAACGAGTGAGCCATCCCCTGTCATCCAGTCCTAGCATCTAGCAGTCAGAAGTTTAGGGACACCCAGAGCATGGGGGTGCATCCCTGACCATGTTGGCTAATAGCCACTGATGGACCTATTCTGCTGGGTCTCTCTAAGTCTTTTTTGAACCCAGTTATCTCTTTGTCTTCACAACATACCCCTGGCAATGAGTTCCACAGGTTGACTGTGTTGTCACATGATACATGACTGGAGGTGCTCCGATACTGTGGTGATGAGGGCAGGATAAATACCTTAGGATAGGATAGAGAGCGACTAGAAATACAAAGCCCGTTGTTTGCCCTTGGAAGGAGTGCACCAAATAAATCCTCAGGAGCTTCTGAAATGACACTGCAGCCTACTGTCATATACTTGGTCCAGCAGCAGTTTGCCCTAGTACACAGAGCAGCGGATGAAGTAGCAAGAAATGTGGGGCTCTATTCCCGACTCTGCCACTGACCACAGGCAAATCATGTCACCTCTCTGTGCTGCTCTTTCACTCCCGAGTCCTTTGTCTGTTTAGACTGCTAGCTTTCCAGGGCAGGGACCGGCCCCTCCTATATGTATGTACAGTGTCTAGCACGCTGGGGCCCAATCTTGGAGGAAATGAAACATTTCAGGAACAAAATCCAGGCCTTGCTAGCCAGTGCCTTTAGGAGAAGCTTGTCTGCCTAGTGCTTGGTTACGGCGATGAGAAAGCTCAGCTGGTTGGAAAATTCCAAACCAGTTAAAGTTTTTTTGAGAAACAGAAGAGATGGCAGGGGGGGAAAGGACTTTGTGGCTGAGTTTATATCACCCAGGTGCCACTGTAGAAGAATAAAGCACCAGTAATTAGCTTATATTTCCAGAGCACCTTATAGCCAGCAAGATACTAGAGCTCTTTACCTCAGCCACCACCACTATGGAGCCACCTCTTGAGTGGAATGTGGCAGCTGGTCAACACAGAGCAACACTAACAAGTTTACGACCAAAAACTAATATATAGGATGTCATGTGGCCTGGTGGATTGGGCACAGGACTGGGAGTCAAGTGTGCTGGGTTCTACACCTCGCTCTACCACTGACTCACTGTGTGACCTCCGGCAAGTCATGTCATTGCTATGCGCCTCAGTTTCCCCATCTGTTACACAGGGAGAATGATACTTCCCTTGTAAAGCACTTTCAGATCTACGCACTGTGGGTGAAATTTTTAAAAGCTCCTAAGTGACTTAGGAGCCCAAGTCCCATGGAATTTCAAAAATGGAGCTACGTATATTACGTATGACCATCCAGCTCCCAGCAAACTGACTTTCAGTGGGACTTAGAGTACGGGGGGTGGGGGGCGACCGACTTCGGACAGGGAGCTCTCGACACGGAGCGTGCGGCCTGGATGGTGCACGGAGGGGGCCTGGGTGTCGTGCGTGCGAGCCGAGGGCGGTGGCCCCAGAGCCTCAGAACCCGGGGTCAAGTGAATCAGGCTTGCACTGCCGGGCTAAAAATAGCAGGTTATGTCTACACTGCTATTTTAAGCCTCACAGCGTGAACCCCGTGAGCCCCGGTCCATTGACCTGGGCTCTGAACTCACTGCTGTGGGTTTCTTTTGTTTTGCTGTGCAGAAATACCCTGTATCTCCTGGGTCATTTCAGGTGCTTTTGCAAATGTTACCCTGTATCCCTAGTATTACCACCTACCTATATAGCACAGAAACCACCTCACATACCTGTGGGTTGGAATACCAAACATAAGAAGAGATAAAGAGATTGATAACTTACCAGTATTTTGCAAAAATTACCCATGAAGATTATTTTCCAGGAACAAAACATAAAAGCCACTCCCGTACCATCTTCAGGCTGGTATTGCTAGCATAATTTCTATGCATTCTTCGTAGTGCAGAGCTTCTGAATCCAAGTTTGCCAAAGAAAAGCCCGCCATTCAGCCCCTGAAAACAGGGCCAGCGTCTGAGAGTTTTGCTACGTGATTTTTTTCTGTTGTGGCAAGACTTCCTTTTATCATTCAAGCAGCATAACGAAACAGCACAGGAAAGGGAACAGAAAACGCTTGCCCATTCAGCATAGAACACACAGCCTGCTGCTATAAAAGTTGCATCAGCATTTCTGTAATGCAGTGCGAATATCAGCGGTTTTGTAATAAGGAGAATGAAATTTTGCTCTTCTCTTGCAGCATCCATGCATGAAACTCTAAGCACTTAAATATTCTAAGCACTTGAATACACATTTCTTATGCATGTCGGTTACAGCTCTGAGATCAGGCCCAACAGACCCATTTCAAAGGTGGGGACACTGAGACACTGACCCATAAGCGGCCTCTAATTTTGGGTGCCCAATTTGAGGTGCCCAGGGCCTGATTTTCAGGGGGTCCATAGCTCCAGCTGAAGTCAATAACAGCTGCAAGCAGCTAACTAGTTCTGAAAAATCAGGTCCCAGGTGTACAAAATTGGGCCCCCCAAGTTAGAGGCCACTTCAGAAAATATAGGACTTCACATGAGGAGACGGCAGGGGAGCGGGGAATAGGACCCGATCTCCTGACATATTTCTCTCTGCAGCCAGTTTTGCCCCTGGGGGTCAGGTTAGCAAGGTGAACTTTCAAAGGCTTCTACAGTGCAGAGGGATTGGTCCCTTGCTGACCCAGCTAGGAGCGGATCTGGGGAAGACAGACGGTATAAAATGCATACGCAGCTCTTTGTGCGATGCCAGCGATAACCCATCCCACAGTGCCATTAGTGGAATTAAAAGCTGTGTCAGCATCAAGTGTAACTAGCATTACAGAACACACCTGTAGTAAGGTTTGTCCCATGCTTCACAAACGCTGGTACAGATCCTCAGCTGGTGTAAAATGGCATCGCTCCACTAACTTCAATGCCAGCTTCTCAGCAGGTCTACTCATGCTGTTTTTAAATGTGAGCTCTTTAAGGCCCTGATCCTGCAGAGAGTCCCCCCAACCCCCTCCGAGTGGGCCCATGTGAAGACCTGTTGAAGTCATGGGTGCCAGGGTCCACCCATACAGTTGCCCTTGCAGGATCAAGTACTAATACTGATTTTAACACAGACACACACACCCCTGCGTGCATCCACCAGCAGCCAAGAACTCCTGAACAAATGACAGTAAGAAGCCACTGTGTGTGTGTGTGTGTGTGTGATGGAAAAAAACACCAATCCAGCATGGAAGCACGTCAGCTTCCAGAGTTATTTAAAAAAGGAATAGAATAGTAAAACGTATGGAAAATACCTTGCATGGGCCCCTTCAGAACCTTTCCTTAAAAAGAAAAAACCATAGCATAGTTGTGACCAGGACTAAAGACTGGCTAATATTTCACTAAAGGGAAGATTCTTCCCCCATGATATAACCTTGCATGTCGCCGAATCCAAATATACAACCCCCCCAGCTGTTCAAAACTCCCTTCTTAATCAACCACCAGCCTGTCCCCTTGGTATACTGACTCCCGATTATACAAACGCCCCATGATCCAGTCACATCCGGTGTAACTCATGGGGTCCGGTCCCTTCATCCGGATTCTGACCTATACTGTTGGACACAAACAGTGCTGCTATCGCTTGAAATGGGACTAATTAGCCCAGAATTTTCAAAGGGCTCCACACCCACAACTGGACCCAGATTTTCCAAGGAGCTCAATGAAGCAGCCCCAAGTTCTTCTGAAATTCTGGTCTTGGGGCTCACTGCTGCTCAAGTGACTTCATGCCTTGTGCGCGTGAGACCCTGGATTCTGATGCCTTCTCTGTGTCGTTTTCCAGATCTACCGCCTGAATCACATTTATTTGGTTGAGTCAGGATTTAATTCACATGCAGCAAACAACAGTTGGGCTTGGATACAAATAAAGAGCCTTACGAAGGTGCTGGGCTATTTATTTTCCTGTTGTACAGGGCCATCGATGGCTATTAGCCAGGATGGGCAGGGATGGTGTCCCTAGCCTCTGTTTGCCAGAAGCTGGGAATGGGTGACAAGATCACTTGGTGATTACCTGTTCTGTTCACTCCCTCTGGGGCACCTGGCATTGGCCACTACCAGAAGACAGGATACTGGGCTAGATGGACCTTTGGTCTGACCCAATATGGCCGTTCTTATGTTCTGGGCTCCCACTGAAGTGCTCAGGAAATCAAGCCAAGAACAATTAATTGCCATTAAATATCCCAAGCACTGAGCATCATATCTGTATCTAACCCGTCCATCAGCAACGATGGCCAAACAATCTGGCCACACAACTGGACTGAGCAACATGTATGCAAATTAAAAAAAATAAAGGTTAAATAGACTCGCTTCCCCGAACAGCCCCAGATCTTCCGGATAATTCCTCCCTTCAGGGAATGGCCTGAATGAGCAGACGAGCTTTACACCTGGCCCTGGAAGTCAACTGACTTGTGCCCAGTCGAAGCTAGGCAGGGGAGAGGAATTGCAAGGGCCCCTGAGCTGAGGATGTCCTGTACAGGGGCAATTAGATAAAGCTTCCCAGCTGACATCAGTAGAACAGCTGTTCTGTTCTAGAACATCAGAACGGCCACACTGGGTCAGACCAAAGGGCCATCAAGCCCAGTATCCTGTCCTCTGACAGTGGCTAATGGCAGGTCCCCCAAAGGGAATGAACAGACAGGTTATCATCAAGTGATCCATCCCGTCACCCAATCCCAACCTGGTAAATAGAGGCTGGGGATTTCATCCCTGCCCATCCTGGCTAATAGCCATCGATGGACCTGTCCTCCATGAATCTATCTAGTTCCCTTTTGAAGCCCGTTACAGTATTGGCCTTCACAACACCCTCGGGCAATAGCAGGCTCGCCCAGGAGTGGTGGTTCCGGAGGGGACCCAGAGACAAGAGACGTAAAGAGACGAAGGCCAAGCCCAGGCTGACTACACAGGGACTGATCTCGATTACCCGGCAGTCCCTTCCAGCCCCATGGTAAAAAGCCCTCGAGTATCAGAGAACTGCTCCCTGTGTGGGTATTTATACTGCAATTCATTTCCCTCTCAACCTTCTCTTCAATATGCTAAATGGATGGAGTTCCTTAAGTCTCTCACTCTAAGGACCACACATAATTTCTGCGGCTCTTCGCTGAACCCTCTCCAGTTTTGACACTGGTTTTCAAGTGTGGATCGCAGAAGTGGAAGCAATGGTCCCAGCAGTGCCGTAGGCAGAGGAAATAGCAGCTCCCTGGCCTGGCTCGATATTCCCCCATTTATACATTTAGACGTTAGCCCTCTTCACTACAGCATCCAACTCGGAGTTGTATCAGTTGGTTCTGGATTAAAAAACCCTCAGCCGAGTGAGTGGCACAGGAGGATGAACCCAAAGCCAGTGCAGCCTCTAGAGCACAAGCATTAGGGCTCTCTGACAAAAGGGGGCAAGACACACTCTGTGCTAGCTTAAACCCCACAGAACCATTGCAGGCGGGAGCTCAGAGAGGCACGCATCCCGGGGGTGAGGGCCGTACTGAAAACACCACGTGCGCGCTAGTCTAGCCGAACGTAGATGGGAACGATTTGTCTGGCTGCCTGGAGCTCTAGGAGCGTTCGAGGACCCCAAAGCACCCCCAGTTTGTGAGCTTTCTTGGCAAAGGACGGGAAGAGGTACTGAGCAAGGAAAGGCACCGGCCCTGCTGTACCCTTTCCTGCAGGGCTACAGGAATTCAAGATGAGATACTATCACCTCCCCCAGCCGGGGGAACAATCTGCTTTGTCCTTGAGCCCATGCCACTGGTCTGCTCCTCCTCCTGGTTACGCTGGTGTAAATCAGGAACACCTCAATCAACAGAGTTACACTGGTGCAAGGAGAATCCAGCCCCATGACTGTGGATGCAGCGTGCGTGGTTGGGGATGCATTCCATGCAAGGGCCCACTAGATGGCGCAGCTTAGATGCCAATGAAAGAATGGCAGGGAACCTTGGGTAAAGCCTAACACCATCAGCAGAGCTCTGGGAGCTACCTCTTGAGTCCTTTTTGTTTCCATTTTAATCATTCAAACTAAGGGACCAGTTCACGCTCTGGTGTAAATCTACTGACCTCAATGGAGTTGCCCCCAGGCTGAATTTGGGCTCGGTCCTGGTATTTAGTCCTAATGCTTTTTAATTGGACTCCTTCCTCTAACGTCGGGATTGTCTCGCTAACATTTGCAAAGGGTTCCGATGAGGAAAGTGCTGTGAAAAACAAGCCCCGAGGCCGGGTCTAATGCAGTGAGGGCTCCCAAGCAGCTGTGATCAGTCCATGGACCATGATTAGTCAGGACATCACTGGGGGCAGGGATAGCTCAGTGGTTTGAGCACTGGGCTGCTAAACCCAGGGTTGTGAATTCAATCCTTGAGGGATCTGCAGCAAAATCAGTACTTGGTCCTGCTAGTGAAGGCAGGGGGCTGGACTCAATGACCTTTCAAGGTTCCTTCCACTTATATCTCCATATTGAAAGGGACCAGGGAACAAGCCCTGCCCCCAGGGAGCTCACATATTACGATTTAACCCCTCAGGGCTACTGTAATACACATCATAGCAGAGACAGGAGTGCATGCATAAATCAGTCACAACAGCGGTCTCAGTAGCCACCAGCCTAATCAACACCAATTTCCAATTGCATAACCTCAACCCACTTCCAAAGCTACCACTGGAGCCAAACCATTCCCTGGGGAATAGAAGCCACAAGAGGAAGAGAACAGATCAGCCAGCAAAGATTTGAAAAGTGTGTGTGTCTCTCTCTCTCACTCACACACACTTTAACAAACATCAGAGCAGTAGCCCTGTTAGTCTGGATCTGTAAAAAGCAACAAAGAGTCTTGTGGCACCTTATAGACTAACAGACGTATTGGAGCATGAGCTTTCATGGGTGAATACCCACTTTGTTAGACGCATGTTCACCCACAAAAGCTTATGCTCCGATACATCTGTTAGTCTATAAGGTGCCACAGGACTCTTTGTTGCTTTTAACAAACAGTGGCAGTAAAAAGCATCAGATGCTAGGGGTTCAACTCCCATTGAAAGCAAGGGAAAGATTCCCACTGATTTCAGTTAGAATTGGATTGAGCCCTAAATGAACAAAATTAAATTAGGCAAAGTTATGGCTAGTTTGTTTCCCTGCCCTGCTGAGACTTATAAAGCTCTCACACCTGAACAAGGTGCCTCGGCCTGCTCACAGACAGAGCTAACAGTACCAATGCCTACATGCCAAAGTGCAAGGCCTTCAGATTTTATGTAGTGCAGGGGTCAGCAACCTTTCAGAAGTGCTGTGCCGAGTCTTCATTTATTCACTCTGATTTAAGGTTTCGCGTGCCAGTAATACATTTTAACCTTTTTAGAAGGTCTCTTTCTGTAAGTCTATAATATATAACTAAACTATTGTTGTATGTAAAGTAAATAAGGTTTTTAAAATGTTTAAGAAGCTTCATTTACAATTAAATTAAAATGCAGAGCCCCCTGGACCGGTGGCCAAGACCCAGGCAGTATGACTGCCTGGGTTGCCTACCCCTGACGTAGTGCACACTTTGTATCAAGAGCGTTTAAATGCTTCTATTACATACAAGTTGCTAGAGTTAATTAAATGTTGAAAATACGGTGATCCAGGCAGCCAGGAATAGAAGACACCAGCATTAGTACAATGCTTTTTGTCTTTTACACATTTTACAAGCAGTTGCGAATTAATCTCTTGCCGCACCTACATACAAAACTTACATGGCTCCTATTGCCAACTACCCACGCACCTCACAGTCTTTCAATGATTTACCTCCACGAGACCCCTGTGAGGTAGAGAAGCATGATCCTTATTTTATACCAGGAGAAACTAAGGCACAAAGAGACACTTCCCCATGGTCTCAAAGGGAGGCTGTGGCAGTCGTGGGAATTGAAACCAACTTTCCTGAATTGCAGGATAAACACCCTCAGCCCGGATCCTCCATCTGCTTAGACACTGATCTACTTAGATTAGACACTTTTGTGCCCATTCCCCTTCATCACCTTATTACCTAAGTAGGAGAGGAAGGTGCTGCAGGCCAGCTGCCAGAAGCCCAGGGGACCCTCAGGCCGTGGCTGGAGAGGGAGGAGTAGAGCCGAGAAACCTACAGAGGCTGGTTCGTGATGGGGAGTCACAAGCTGAACCCGGAGTTCAGTTCATGACACAAAGAGGCTCCTGCAGGTTCAAGTTTGTGAACACACCTCCAAGGTGACCCTCCCACCCCCTGCCTTGCTCCCAGCCTCCAGGGAGGTTCCTGTCCATCTCCGTGAGGTCACCCAGACCCCTCCCTCCCAGGGCAGAGATCTTTGTTCAAGCCGATTTTAAAAGTGCCAAGCAATGGGGCTTCGGCTGCTGCCACTGGGAGATTATTCCCCCAGCCTCATGCCTCGAACACGCAGTCCATCACTTACCTCCGCTGTTCTCAGGGAGGCGGATGGGACAGGGTGCTCGGCTGGCGGGGCAGAGAGGGTTTACCCAAAGTGGATACATCTTGCTCCCATGCTTGCAGAACACGGCATCCCTGCAGCTCAGCTCAAGGGGGCCAGTCTGAATATTGTACCTGCTCCGGTTGAGTGCTGGGATGGCGAGGGAACAGCGGTAGGCGCGCAGCCCGAGGAGATGGTTATATAGGCTGCGAAGGGCTGGAAATAAAAGAAGCAGAACCGGAAAGTCAACTGATTGACGTCTCGGGTGCCAGAGTGAGGAACGAAGCACAAGAGTGATAGGATCAGCAAATCTGTCCTGGCAGGGGAGTCCAGCAACCACATCCTGGGTCCACAGAAGAGGATCTAGGATAGGAGAGAAAGACTGGAGTGAAGAGCTTTGCAGCAATCAGATGTACCAGTGATAAGAATCACTATGTAATCCTGGCTGCACTGTTGGAAATCGGAGCTAGAGGGGCCAGCGACGTGTGTGTGTCTGTGTCTGTGTGTAAAGACTGGGGTTGCCCATTGCATTTGGTTGTTTACAATTAAAATTGGATCCACACCTGAAGTGAACAGTGATGTGAGCTTAATGAGGCCAGACGTGTCTATTAGAGTCTCCATGACACACCTGCCTTTGGAAGGGACCTGGCTCCAGCGGAGGAGGATAGTTACTGTAGTCAAACGGACTAGGCTATACAAGTCACCCTATAGAGGATAAGAGCAATGGTTCCTGCTCTGCGGCCTGTCCATGGACACTTGCTCTCCTGAAGAAAATGCTCCTGAATGCTTACGGATCAACGTCCTAACAGAGAAAGCACAAGATGGGGTCTTAGTTGTATCTGCTGGAGACTTTCAAATCACACTAGGAAACAGCACGACCGCTGCCTGACGCATCTACCTATAATACGTAGGGGAAAAAACCTGTGTGATCATGGGAGCTTCAGTGTGAATGACCTATGCTGGGGGGTCCTCAGGCTGCCAGTACTAAAACAGCCTTGGAATTTCTAAACATTGTAGATGACAATTTCCTAATTCAAAAAGCGTTGCAACCAACATCGGGGAATTCTATACTACACCTTGTCCTAACAGATACAAAGGAGCTGATCACTGAACTAAAAGTCAATGGTAGCTTAGGTACAACTGATCATGACTTGATCAGATTTCTAATGTGCAAGCAGAATAAAGCCCAGACCAGTAATATACGTACTTGGTACTTTAACAGGGCCAATTTCACAAAGATGAAAGCAATTCATAGAATCACAAAACCATAGAATATCAGGGTTATGAGCCAAATCAGCTGGGAGGAAGAATTTAATCAGAAAACTCTGAGTGATAATTGGCAATAATTTAAGAACACCTTATTGATAGCCAAAAAGCCACAATCCCACAAGTGAGGAAGAAGGTTGGTTTAAAAAAACCCCACAACCAACCTGGTTTAGAGGGGAAGTGAAAACAGTTGTAAAAAAATAAAAAAATAATAATATATAACAGATGGAAGATAAAGATCGGAGTGTTGAAGTCATATATTTAGACTTCTGTTGTAAGCCATTTAACTTGGTGCTGCCTGACATTTTGATTAAAAAACGAGAACTATATCAAATTAACCTGGCACACATTAAGTGGATTAAAAACCGGCTAATTGATAGGTCTCCGGATGTAACTGTAAATGGGGAATAGTCATCAAGAGGGTGCATTTCCCGTGGAGTGCTGTTGGGATCTGTTCTTGGCCCTCTAGTATTGAACATCTTTATTAATGACCAGGAAGAAACCATAAAATCAGCATTGATAAAGTTTGCAAACGATGCAAAAATGAGTGTGGAGCCGGTGCTTGGGGCGGGGCCAGCACGTGGAACCCCATGGCCTCTCCGCCTAGGAGCCAGACCTGCTGCTGGCCGCTTCCGGGATGTAGCGCTGTGTGAGAACAGGTAGGGACTAGCCTGCCTTAGGCAGGCAGCACCGCCGATGGGACTTTTAATAGCCTTGTCGGCGGTGCTGACCAGAGCCGCCGCGACCCAGCGCCTTACATTCCGTGACCCAGTACTGGGTTGCAACTCGCAGCATGAAAAACACTGGTCTAGGCATTATTTTGGGGGAAGTTCTATGGCCCGTTATACAGGAGATCACTAGGTGATCACAATGGTTCCTTCTGGCCTTGGGATCCATGAATCCTCCTCGTATTTGGCTGCTTCTGCACATCCTCACTCTTTTCATGGCAAAGAGCGAGGTGGCTTGTAAAAGCCAGTCGGAATGAAGAGAAGCCCAGCTAGCTGCCTCTGCTGGTGGGATACAGCTATCTAAGGAGGAGAAGCAACAGGCGCTTAACACGTGACCAAAGCAGAGACCTCTTATCTCTCCAGCTCCCTCCTCTTCCCTGTTCTCCTTCTCCCTTGACCCCCATCTCAACTTGTGGGGTCAGCTTTGAGCCCTCCTGCTCCCCATACATCCAGGCCACATCCAATCCTAATGCTGCTTCTTCCAAGAGATGATCCTTCCTCTGTCCAGGTGGAAATGCTTGTCCATGCCACCACTGCTCTCCCTCTCAGTTATTGTGACCATCTTCTCCTGTCTGGCTTCCCTAGAGACCCATATCACCCCCTTCGGTCTACTGACGGCTGCCAGAATGTTCTTCCTGACGAGTCAGTCTGACCATGTGAAACCCGCCCTGCCCGCCTCGCATCCCTCTGCTTGCCCCATACAATCAGTTTAAAGGCCTTCAAGGCTCTACACAGCTTCCGTCTCACCCAATCTACCCCTCTACTGCATCCCTGACAGGGGCGGCGCCAGGCACCAGCAAGGCGCGGGGAGTGGCCTGACGGTTGCTGCGAGGGCGGCGTTTCTGCGGGAGGTCCGCCGGTCCCATGGTTTCGGTGGTAATTCGGTGGCGGGTACGCTGAAGGCGCGGGACCGGCGGACCTCCCACAGAAACACTGCTGAAGGCTGCCTGACTGCCGTGCTTGGGGCAGCAAAAAACAGAGCTGCCCCTGATGCCAACGTCAATGCTCCATTATCTTCTTCTCTGACATCCATCTCTGTGTGTTTTCCCCACACTGCCCCCTATATGTGGGATGACTCCCCCAATCCCAGTTCAACAAAGCACCACAATCTTCTTTCCATGTAGTCTCTCCACAAAACCCACTTCTCTGCTGTCGAGAAGAAGCAAGTTGATGAACAATGCAGCCAACCAGCTTCTGCCGCTGGTGTCCATCACCACAGAATGGGTTGGGAGAGTAAACCCCACCTAAATGATCTACAGTCTCTGGGTATCTCATGCATCCCATCTGCCTTTCAGGCTGTAAGCTCTTTGTGGCAGGGCCAGTCGTTATTTGTGTGTATTGTACAGTACCGAGCACACTGTTGGCATTAAACATGACAACAGAAGTTCCACCTGCATGAAGGACTGTAAGGCTGAAGCTCTTCCTTTGTTCCCAGAGCACAGACGCCGGCATTGCTACAGACCTCTCTATCTAGATCAGTGGTGCCCAAACTTTTCCTCTCGCGGCCCCCTTCCCCCAGTAATGAAATGCGTCTGCCCCACTCCATCCCCGGGCTGAGAGTGGAGCTGGGGCCAGGACTGGGGCCAGAGCTGTGGCTGGAGCAGAGCTGGGGGCAGAGCAGGGCTGGGTGGCACCCCCCCCCAGATGTTTCTCCATGCCCCGCTGGGGGGGGCGTACCCCACAGCTTGGGGACCACAGATCTAGATCCTAGCTTGGCTCCCGTTGCTCTAGTATTGGAGCATCTGACAGTCATCACTGAATGTGTCAGTGCAACATCCTTGCGAGGTGAGGAAGGCGTAACCTTCCCACGTTACACTTGGGGAACCAAGACACAAGGAGCCTGAGTTTCTGTTGGCCTGTACAGTGTGGGTGTGAAGTGCCACCGGATCAGAACAGGTTCATTTCACGCTCACTTTGCAGTGGTGTATATGGCTCCCCGAGGACAAAAGAGATGAACAAGGACAAGCCCGAGGCCGACAGAGAAGGAGCTGGGAACTGTAGTGAGATCTCCCTGCTGCGTCCCAGCACAGAGCCATAAGCAGGAGACCCTTTCTCCACTGCCTGTGAGCTGCAGACCGTTTCCGAGTCGCAAGCATGGAAATTTTCCTCACTGAAATGAAGCAACCGCAGTAGCACAAACACAGTGATATGGCGAAGACAATGCCAACACATGACTGACTGCAACCTGTGTTGAAAGAGTCCAGGTCCCACATCTCTTTACAGAGAGGATATTATTCATGCTCCTGGAAAACCCAGCGCCGAATACATCAATAATTGCTTAATAGCAACGCAGCAGCCAAGTGCCAGGAAGGAGCAGTGACACTGTCCTTAACAGAGTCTCTGGAGGCACGGGGCACATGTCCAGCCTTTTTTGTGTATTGATATTTCACTGAACAAATAAACCTCGCTAGTGATTCAGCACTTTGGGAATGGGACTCCAGTTTGGACAGCAAACCGCAGGAGCTGATGCCCGGCCAAGGAGTTCGAGGAGAGTTTAAACAGACGACAACGGCTGTAGGGCCAATCCCACAGATATTTGCAGGGCCTAGGTTGCCAAAGCCAAAAAAACATCCAACATCCCCGTTTCCCTTTCAGAGCAGCAAAAGGAAAAAAAACCAGGGTTCTGAAAGGCTGGTATTCACCGTGGCGGGACAAGAGCGAGCAGGGCTCTCTGTCGCCTCGACAACCCCAAAGTTCCAATAAGTCACATGGGTCAGGTGAACTTTTCATAGCCACCCAGCAGTGTCAGTACACAGGGAGTCAGGGAAACGAGGAGGAGGAGGTGCGTTACGTTACACTTGCCAATGGGGCCAGCGTGGGAAGAGTATTTGGAGATTCTTGGAAGGAAGGAGCTAGCGACGGAGCTCGGGAAGAGTGGCTATGACTTGCGTTACTGCGCTTCTGGCCCTAGGTGATGCTCTTGCTTACAGTAGACTTCCGCCAGCCCCAGACTGGAGGAACACCAGAGAGTGCAGCAAGAGGAAAGATGGTCCAGCAGTTAAGGAGCTTACCAGGAACTCAGGAGAGTTGGGTTCAATTCCCAGCTCCGATACAGACTTTTTGTGTGACCTTGGACAAGTTACTTAGTCTCTCTGGGGCTCAGGTCCCCATCCGTGCAACGGAGATAACAGCCTGGCCCTGCTTCCCAGGGATGGGGTGAGAATAAATACATTAAAAGGGCGTGAGATCCTCAGACACTAGGGGAGTGAGGGCCAGATAAGTGCTTAATCTAGACAGTCACATCCAAAACACCAGGTGGGCCAGTGACTACTCGCCCTCCGGGGGCAGCCAGCGGAGGTGGCTCTTGACTCAGCCTCGGCACTTCGCAGGCTTCATGGGGGGAGCCCCGGATGAGTCGGTATGGCAGGATCAGGCCCAGACACGAGACAGGCAAGAGATCGCTTCACTCGCCGGCAAACTGCAGCAGTCGCAACGGGCAGAGAGAGGCCTCAAGAAAGGCCTGTCGGTGGTGTTTGCGTTCCAGTGGGATCATACCCTGTCCAGCCCACGTCCCCCTCCCTTGAGTACCCTGCCCCATTTCTGCACACAAGGGCCGGCTTGTCCTGTTATGCCCCCGGACGCCAGCGAGCTAGTGGCTCTGAATGTACAGCTGGGTAACTGAGCACAGACACGTTTACTCTCAGGAAAGTGCCTCCTTTCAGTCCAACAAATAAACTGTAAACAAGCCAGGGTGTTAGTTTCTCATATTATGCAGGTGGCTGGATGCAAGCCGGAGCGAACAGCGGAGCCCCTGCACTGGGCACCCTGCGGCAGCCCACGTGGTACGGCTGGGACCTGCGGAAAGCTGCGCTCCTACAGCCGGCACTGCACTGTCCCTCCGCCGTGGGAGGAGCTGCTCCCCTCTTCCTATGTCTATGGGCATTTCTGATGGCGGGGGAGATACAATGGGTCTCCTCTCCATGGGCCTGATCCCATCAGTGGGAGCCTTTCCATTGACTTCACGGCTCAGGCCCCATGTGATCGATCTTCACTGAGTGGGAAAGGCCCGAGACAGAGCGGGCCAGGGTTCAGCTCTCTGGTACCCTGGCATAAGCCAGGTCACTGCCCTTGGGCAATGCAGTAACATCCCCCTGGCCCTCAGCGTCAGCAGGGTCTGCCTGGCCTGGTGTCATTCCCCTTAGCCGGGTTTGATCGTTTCTCCAGCCTGCACCCTGCCCGCTTGCTTTCCTCTCCCCAGCGCCCCGAAGGGAGGGACTGCACCACGAGCATGTTGGAGGGCGGTGCCTGCCGGAGAGATTTCCACGTTGCCGCTGGGGGTTCAGTCTCACCACCCTGCCGAACTCACCCGCTTGTCCGAGTAGCCCGGAAGAAACATTTCAACCCAGGTGCCCACACTTAGGCACTGGTATCTACAGCTCGGCGTCTAAACAAGGGCAGGCTGCTCTTCGGCGCTGCCACTGAAATCAACATGGAGGCTCAGCTCCTGCAGGGAAAAGAGTCAGTCCTTTTGGACCTGATTCTGTGCGGGGCCGAGCCCCCTCCTCTGGACGTCAGCTGGAATGGCAGGTGTTCAGCACCTCACAGGATCAGGCCCTTCCTGGTTTCCTTCCCCTGGGCTTCACCCTTGGATGGTGTAGCCGGGTAGTCACCCGCTCCTGCCTTAAAAGTCTTAAAACAGCCCAGGGAGAGGGCTGTGGCAGAGAAGGAAAAGCGGGGCTGATTGGCGAAAGCAGCCTCAGATGGGGGCCACCGCCCAATCAGGCCAAGGCTGGCTTAATCAGGGCCCAGCTGGCCCTTATAAGAGGGCAGTGGGCCAGGAGCAAAGACACTCTCTCTCTAGCCTTTGAGAGAAGGACCTGGCTGCCTGGGGAGCTGAGAAGGGTACCTGAGTTGGAGCAGGGCTGGGGAAGGGCAGAGGGAGCTGGGGAGCTCCAGCCTAGAAAACCCCCAGGCTGCAGGCCTTGAACAGGGCCTATAAAAAGGTACTGGGGCTGCAGAGAGGCAGCCCAAGGGTAGGCAAAGGCAGCAGGTCCTAAAGCCCCCCTTGCCGGTGACGAGTGGCATTTACACTGCAGTCTGCCCCAGTGAACGGGGGCTAGATCGAGACTGGCAGTAGCCACAGTCTGAGGCGAGGTGGGGAGAGAGGGTGGGGGTTCCCCGGGGAGGGGAGACCCAGATTTGTGGGGGTACTGCCAGGGGGCAGCACCCCAGCCTGAAAGGGGCACCGGGGTCCAGGAGGGACATGGGCCCAGCGGCAAGCCGGACAGTGGCCTGCAGAGGGCGCTCCGGAGCTGGAAACAGAGCTAATTCCTACGAACCAGCAGGAGGCGTCGCAGGGGCGAGTCCCGCCCCATGACAGATGGCTACACACTCCGTCAAGCGGAGTTACTGTTGGTGGCTGCTCTGCATTCACATGGCAGCTAGTGACTCCAGGAGATGGGGTTTAGCTGAATATACAGCACAAAGGTCTTTGGGAATTCATATGGCCGGGATGTCAGCCAGCCTTGGGTCAGCACACGTGTGAGCTCTGACATGTGCTTTCTATCATCGCCTTCCGAGACTGGAAAGCTTTGCCTGGCTTGGGCTGACAGGAAGCCATTCATTCCTGCCTTTCTTCAGGGGCATCTAGGGTTCGGTCACTGTGCCGGGTTTGGCGGGGTGCCTCCAAATCATGCTTTCTAGAGGTCGCAGCTGCTCGAGCGCCTCCAGGTTAACCTGCTTCTCCTTCTCCTCTTTCACAGTAAAGGATTTCTGCCCCGTCACTAAAACCAAAGAGAAGAAGCAATTCTCCCTCTCATCCCACCCCCCTGGGAAGAGCAGAGATTGGTGGAGCGTGAAAGAACAAGGCTGGTGTTGTTCAGACTGCCTGCCACCCTCACTCCAATGCTCTTCCCCCCTTTGCCACAGGATTCTGGTTTCTGTTCACAGCTGTGCCACTGACCTCATTTCCTCCCTCTGTGCCTCAGTTTCCCCATCCACACTTAGTCTATTTGGCTGATAATCTCCTTCATTCAAGGACTGTCTCTCCTCGTGTTTGTACAGCACCTAGCACAAAGGGGCCCTGATCTCAGTTGGAGCTGCTAGGTGCTACCACAATACAAATCATTTTCTTTTTAACTGGCTGTTGTATCAGCAGGATCACTAAATCCAGATCCGCCCAACTGCCTAATCCTACCTAGGCGTGCAAGTATCAATTGTGTTAGGAGGGAGGGAATTCTGCTAGGCACATTTTCACTGCCTTCGGTGGTCACTCCCAGAAGCTGCAACACGCCTAACCTGGGGCCCTGTGGCTCTCAAAAAGGGGCAAAACTTTTTCCTGCCCCAGAAAGAAAGCACGGACTGTCAAGCTGACCGTTAGAGTCAAGTATCCCACCGCTCAGCGACGGCAGAGACACGTCCGCACCGACCCAGAGTAGCTTTTGGAAAGGGGCTGTTGACCTGCAGTGATCACTACAGGTGATAGTCACCCCTGCGCAGATGCCCTGGGGAAGGGTTTGGTCCTGCTTTGAGCAGGGGGTTGGACTAGATGACCTCCTGAGGTCCCTTCCAACCCTGAGATTCTATGATTCTAAGGAGTAGGCACCACTCAAATTCACCTGTGTGCAGAGGGCCCAGCATGAGGCTTATGGGCATACACAGGCCTAATGTTGGGTCCCTCCTCTGGATATTTCACCCTGTAAGCAGTGGCAACGAAAACCAAATCCCACTGTATTGCACCTAGATTTTTAGATACTTATATAGCCCCCATGACCATAGTATCTGAGCACCTCACAATCTCTAATGTATTTACCCTCATAACATCCCTGTGAGGCAGGGCAGGGCTACTGACTCCATTGCACAGATGGGGGATTTGAGGCCAAGAGAAGCTAAGTGATTTGCCCAATGTCACACAGGAGGTCTGTGGCAGAGCAGGGATTTGAACCCAAGTCCTCAGCTAGTGCCCTAAGCCCCGGACCAGCCTTCCTCACCAAGCAACACAGCAAGAGCAGGTCCAGCATGGTTCTTCAGCTCCCTGCTTGGACATGTGAGTCCTGGAGAGAGAAGCCGTTCTGTGGGCCTGTAGCCTTGTCAGACTGGTTCC
The DNA here is from genome assembly GCF_020497125.1 of Mauremys mutica. NCBI lineage: Eukaryota > Metazoa > Chordata > Testudines > Geoemydidae > Mauremys > Mauremys mutica. The sequence continues at coordinate 352,397,152 of NC_059072.1, read as the reverse complement.
GAGGGGAAATGCAGCCAGGACAGACGTTTTCAAGGAGCCAGAGCAATTGAGTTTCACGCTTTGGAAGTGTTTCTGTCACAAGCGATTTTCCCTTTGGAGGGGAACATGCCAAACAAATCAAGCAGCTAAAAAAAGAGAACGAATTCTCCAAGGCAAACACACATTATGCAAATAGACTGTAACAGTAGAGATGGCCCAGGCATGTAAAATTCAGATCTGAACCAAATATACCCAAGGTGAGGAGGGGGTTTGGCTGTGGGGTGGGATGGATCAAGAACATCCCTGATAGAAAACAAAGCGATTTTTCAGAGGCAGCTGCCCAGAGCACCCCGTTTCATCAGGCACCGTAAGCTGGGGTGTGTGCCGGGTACTTGACTGTGGCAAGAAAAAAACATAACCAGAAACCGGCTCATGCTCTGGAGTCCCCCTGCCCCAAAGTATAGACAGCAGCAGGCAGCCAGCTGGCTAGAAAAGTCCCTGAGTAGCTGGCTAGAAGACAAGATCCTCGCCTGAACTGGGAGGGATGGACCAGAGAGATAGGAATGACAGAAATTAACAGCATTCTGGAAAATCGGGGTGGATGCCCCAGGAAAGGCTCTTCTCCAATGCACCTAAAATCAGACTTGCCTCACTTGGTATTTCCAGCCCTGCTGGGTTTTTAACTCCATGATGTTTCATGGTGGGATCTGGCCAACATTTCCTGAGGTTCTCACCGGGGACACTGGGATTTTTGAGGTTTTTGCCTGGGTAGCACTTAGAAGCCACGTCGCTGCTGAAAACTGCCTCTTACAGAGCGTGTGCTGTAGCTGTGTTGGTCCCAGGATATTGGAGAGACAAGGTGGACCAGCTTCTGTCGACGAAAGAGACAAGCTTTGCATAAGCTCGACAGCTTGTTGCTTTCACCGACAGAAGTCGTCCAATAAAAGCTATTACCTCACCCACCTTGTCTCTCTTACAGAGCAAAACAGACAAGCCCCAGCTGGCTTCTTCTGCTTCTCTGCTGAGTGACTCCTCTCTGAAAGCTATGGCGCAGAAGGCACAGGGTCAAATATTGCCCTCTGTGAAGTGCCTGCAATTGCACCGATTTCCTTGGTGGTGTTCGATGTGATTGAAAGCAGAATTTGGCCAACACAGTTTTCCCCTTTCTAGTTGGACGCGCTCCATGCTGAAGTCAGCAGAGCAGTTGCTTGCATTGATTCTGTCCAAGGCTGGCCCGGGGAGGAGAAGATGGGTTTGTACTGGGAAGGGGAAAAATGGTTGCGGAAGATGAAGGGGTGGGAAGAGGTTGGACTAGCAAATATCACACCTTGGGAAAAAGCAAGGACCCGGTTAGTCCACATCTTAGCCAGGATTCAGGTTTGGAGAGGGAGAGCCCAGATTCAGACACTGGGGAACCACTACATAACATGCTACAGTGCTGTACTGGTTAATAATTAAAACCTGCCATATCAATACATCCAAGTGCCGTGCCCGAGTTTGGAGCTGAAAGCGCAGCAAATGAGCAGTCTAATAACACACCAGACGGGCCCTGGAACCAGAGAACAAATCCAGATTCTACCCAAAACATTTGGGGATTCGTGTGATGCACGTGCCAAGGGTAGAATCTACTGCATCTCGTTTCCTGCTCATCAGCAGAGGAATACAAGGCTTGTTAATTCCACAGTGTTTGATTACTGCGTGAGTGAGGCTGAGCAGAACAATGCAAGGTTTTGACTCAAATCCCAAATAACAACAGCCGTGTCCTACAGTTCCCCTCAAAGCACTTAAAGCTGCTCTACAAATTATAAGCAGAGATCACCCTAGACACCACTGAAATACAGCAGCTGTTTGACAGGGATAGCTCAGTGGTTTGAGCATTGGCCTGCTAAACCCAGGGTTGTGAGTTCAAACCTTGAGGGGGCCATTTGGGGATTGGTCCTGCTTTGAGCAGGGGGTTGGACTAGATGATCTCCTGAGGTGCCTTCCAACCCTAATAATCTATGATTCTATGACAGCAACACTACACAACAGTTTAGGGCCAGAAGCGAAGACGACCCTATCCAAGGGACACGGCAGGGGATGGATTTAAATAGGCAGAACATAATTACCTCAGCTTTGATTTGACCTGGGATACCCTTTGACAAGGAGGATCCCTATGGACTGCAGCTAGTCAGGAGACCCCTGTTATACCTGCTCTTCCACAAGATGGCGTCTCCCACAAGACAGCTGTCCCTTGCACCATGCTGGGATTCTGATAGGACAGTGAACCACCTCTTCTAGCACCTTGAGCCTTCCGTCGTCCCCCATTTAAGAACGGATCTGTCCCTCGCTTGCTTAGCTTGTAGGGATCTCAAGTGCTGCTGGTCAGGAATTATTGGACATAAGGCTTTTTCATAGGAAAAGGCCAATTTGTCATACCGTGGAAAGCTATTGGGCTTGACACAACACTCATTGGGAAGGTTTATCAGAGCGAGAATGGAATTTCTGATCCAAATGAGAGAGAGAGAGAGACACACACACACACACAGATACTCAGCCTCCTCCCCCCCCCCCGCCAGTCCTGCCCCCAGAATAGCCATTAGTCCATGGTCAGGGCACTCCCTCTGAATCAGGCAGAGCAGGGACTTGAATCTAGGCCTCCCAGCTGAGTGCCTTGACTACTGGGCTATTGGTTATTCTGGAGTTTCTCTCTGGGTTTTGGTTTTGTCCTCACTTGGAACACCTATTAGCAACCTAGGTCCCATGAACTGAAAGAGGACACAGTTACAGCTCTCCGCGTTCATACAGCCGTGACACTGGGCTCTCGCAGTTCCCAAGACCGCAACCAAAATCAAAGTAGAACAGAGGCAGGGCAAGAGGGCAAGATAGTCTCAGACCAGTGCCCTTTGGCAATCCAATATTGCAGGGCCTGCCTGGGCTAGAAACACACGCTACCTGCAGGGCCGCCCAGAGGGGGGGGCAAAGGGGGCAATTTGCCCCGGGCCCCGGGCTCCGCAGGGGCCCCCAAGAGAACAGCGGAGGCTCCCGCCTCCGCCCCTCTCCTGGAGCCTCAGCGCATCAAGCGCCGAGTCTCCGGCGGGGCCCCTGAGCCCCGCCCCGATCCGAACCGCGTAGTGAGGGGGCGGGGCCAGGAGCTCCAGGCTGAGCTCAGCTCCCTCCGCTCGGCGTGGAGCTCCCAGCCCCGCCCCCTCCCCACGCGGCTCTGAGCGGGACGGAGCTCAGGCCCCGCCGGCCACACGCTGCGGCTGTTCAGCAAGGCGCTGAGACTCCGGGTGAGGAGGGAGCCGGGGGTAAGAGGCTGGGGCCGGGGCGGGGGGGAAGCGGGACCCGCCGCCGAAGCGCAGCCCGGTCTTCGGCGGCGGGGGGCCCCTTCCGTTCCGGGACCCGCCGCCGAAGTGCCCCGAAGACCCGCGGCGGGGACCCCCCCCCCGGCCGAATTATTGCCGAAGACCGGGCTGCACTTCAGCGGCGGGTCCCGCTTCGGCGGTAATTCGGCGGCGGGGGGCTCCCGCCGCGGGTCTTTGGGGCACTTCGGTGGCGGGTCCCGGAACGGAAGGGCCCCCCGCCGCCGAAGACCCCGGGCCCCCGGAATCCTCTGGGCGGCCCTGGCTACCTGTGCTGGAAAGCTGAGATTCAGAGCTGGCGAGGGGTCCATGGTGTTCATTTCCAGCCCCAAGCGTTTGCGAGAGACCAGACTTTAGAAATGTCACTGGCTTCTCATTCTCATGAAACTGATCCTGTATCGAATGACAAAGCCTTGACCTTGACTATAAGATTTAACTGAGTGACAATCAGCAGTCACATTGGTCATGAAGCTAGAGGGCAGGAGACAGAGGTGATGGCTCAGCTGCTTGGAGCTGAAGAAAGATCACAGGCTGGAACCTGTGGCCACACGGGCTGCACCTATGCATAACAGAGAAGAGCAATAGCAAGCTGCATTCTGGAACGCTGGGTCATATTTGCCAAACCTGATCTGACTGACTGGGAAAATCACGAAGATGCGTCTAATGTTAATTTTATTGCTCTACAGGGGGTCTTTCTGCATGAGTCCCACCCTGCTGTGTTCCTTCACGTTTTACTGGGAGTCAAAGTAAACACCTAGCTCCGGCAATCAGCTTTTGCATCTTTCAATATTTGACATTTGCTGTGCAAACACGCAGCTAAAATTCCCCAAGACCTAAACATCAACACGTTGGCTTCCTCTTAGATCTGTTAACGTGATTGCCACTGCAACAAGGGGGAGGAAGAGTCTGCCTCGACATCAGTCCAAAGGTATGTTTCTGTGGAACACTCCCCAGTCAAATAATAGCCACCCCCACACACAAAATGACCCTCACTCCCTCCTTCCCACATTTGCTTCTCCTGTGGACAAACAGCATGTTCAGCAAAGAAGGGTAAAATGCCAAGACAGAACCTGAAATTAAAGGAAGAGCTTGGGTGAGTTTCCAGGCTGACTGTCAGTGGGATAGCACCGATAATAGACCTTACTGGGATGAAAGAATGTCCTCCACTACCTTTCAATTCCTGTTGGAAGGACACAGCACTACTGATTACATCTGCAGAGAAAAGTTCACTCCATGGGAGAGGCGTACAGGCAGCACATCATAAGACTGAGTCTTAGGTCTTGGTCCTCAGACCTCAGCGTGATGAAAAAGGTGATCTCCAGAACCCAACTGTAGTCCCCAGGGTTCAGTTCATTATCAACTGATATCTACAATTTCAGCTCCGAACTCATCCATGCCTTCCACGTCCTGTCTCCCAGTTAAGCAATGTTAAAGCCAGCATGAGCAGTTCCCTGCTGTAGAAATGTTACAGTCAATGAGAAAGCCAACAGACCAATTCACGAGGGGCTCACTCTGAACCTTCACGAATATGGTGAGCATCAGAGTTATCACGTTAAACCCTTGGGATCTTATTTACTCTGACCACCGCCAATGTTACTCTAACATTTTCCACTGCACGCATCCAATGAAGTGGGGTTTAGCCCACAAAAGCTTATGCCCAAATAAATCTGCTAGTCTCTAAGGTGCCACAAGTATTCCTGTTCTCTTTGCTCATACAGACTAACACGTCTGCCACTCTGAAATCTAACATTCCTGGGGATTTAGCACTGGTTGATAGCCCAGGGGAACAAAGTCCTCTATCCCATTGGCGTGGGCAGTAGCAAAACCAACTTCCCCTACCCTGCCCCATCAGGGCACTTCATACCTGAACCGGGAGGAGACCATCTCTATGGCTGGCTGTACAGGTCAGTCTCCAGGGCCCAGTCAAGACTTGGACACGCCAATGAGAATGCCAACAAGGGAGCCCAATTACAGCCAGTTGTGCTGGCAGTGGGATCACTTCTCCACCTGGGAATTCAAATGCCCATGGTGTCTAGATGCCAATTAATCTAGATGCCAATTCACCCCCACAGTATCTAGATGCCAATTCACATGCCAGTAGTGAGCCGTCCCTCTCTACCGCTCTGAGCTAGATTCGAACCGCTGGCCCACGCCAGCAGGGAGAGACTCTGCATCCCATTGCCAAGCTCCAAAATCCTGCTCTGAAAGCTGCCCACTTCTTTCAGACCCAGACTATGCTAACATGATTTCCCTCCAGCATCAAAGGACCATGCTGGAAGCAGGGCATCCCGTTAGATGTGCAGCACTGTTATTAGGTGGCTATTCTGCTAAGTGGATTCATTCAATGCACCGGTGGGAATCAAATCAGCCCCAGCCTGTGCAGAGCAGGATATTAGTGCACTAAGCAGATGCCATCGCAAAGCCCAGAACCCCAATTACTAATGTCGACCGTAAGCAGGGCACCACATGGCTTCACTGCAGCACTTGTTGTCATTCAGACAAGGATGTTATGTGACTGTGAATGATTCATACATTGTAAAGGCCAGAAGGGACCACTGTGATCATCTAGTCTGACCTTCAGCATAAGACAAGCCAGAGAATTCAGCCAGCACTTCCTGCAACAAGCCCCTAATAAATATGATAATACTCGGACACCAGAAGAGCATGAGATTCATGCAGATGCATCTAATATTAATTGTATGGCTCTACAAGGGTCTTACAACCCTGATTATTAAACCATCTCTTTCAAGCTGGATTCCATATTACGTTTGAGATCCCTGAAGTTCATGCGTCTGTAACATGGGGATGATACTTTCGTACCTCCTCGGGGGGGTTGTGGGGATTAGTTTGCACGTGCTTGGAGCTCCCTGGATGGAAGGCACTATAAAAGTGTCGTGTTATCTTTGTACAAAAGGGTAGCTGATGAAGACTGCAGTCCTGCTACGTGAGTCACACCAGAAGTCTAGGAAAGGAACATGGTTAAGTCCTGGTAACATGCTTTGACAAAAAGAAAAAAAGCAGGTCCTAGAGATATTGCTAGAACTGGAGCTCTCTGTCCTCTGGTCCTACCTTTTCTCCCTTATAGGACACTTAATCTCAAGGGGACAAAGAAAGAATAAAAGAGACAGTCTCATTCATTACTGAAGATCAGGGTTGTTACTGACCCACCAAGACAGTGGCACTGGGCCATGATGTATCAGGTTAGTCACATGAGCTGAGAAATCCAGTAGGATCTCCTCTCACAAGTGAGGCTGGCTCAGCCCTTGGATAGGTGACCCCTCCAGCAGCACATTGGAGCTGCAGCAAGAGATGCTGGTGGGTTAGCTGGCTGAGCGAAGTGAGGGCTAGTACCTAACATGACATCATTTTCTGTTTGTCTGCAATGTGGTAACGCTGGCATGTTGCACTGATCAATTCCAAAATTCCAGGGAATGTTCTAGGCGCCCGTTGGCACAACCCTATCCACTCCGGTGCAGATCAGAACACCGGAAACACCCGATTCATGGCAAAATCAGGGCACCCAGACGGCCTGGTGCTGCAGGCAGAGGAATCTTCTGCTGTCCCCTATTGCTGCCGACGTGTATTAGGTATCCTGAATGGTCCCTTAGAATTTGTGCTAACTATTTAGGCTAAACAACCTCTTCCATCTGTGACACTCTGAATGCCTTCCCCAGACCTGAAGCAGAGCTCTGTGTAAGCTTGAAAGCTCATCTCTGTTGCTAATAGAAGTTGGTCAAATAAAAGGTCACTTTCCCCACCTTGTCTCTTTATGTATCAGAGGCAGCAGTGTAGCTTGCTGCATGGGGAGACTGTCTGTAGCCTGAACTCAATCAGAAATAAGACAGTCTTAGAGGGAGAGTTTGAAGGGGGGCAAGTGGGGGTCCAGGGGGTGGGGGGAAGCAGGGAGGGAAATGAGGTCACCTGCTGCTGCTGACCCTTGAAAATAAAGCTGCATAGGAGAGACATCACCAGCCTATGAGCTATCCCGGGCAGCTGTCCAACCAAGCAGGGCTCTCGTTTGGGAAATGTGTGCGTTTGAAAGCCAATAGGGAAAGCAAATGTATTTGCCTTTTAAATATTTCAGTAGTGAAGTCTCTTGTCAGTTTTGCAGAGTACCTTTGTACAATGGGCGTACTGCGTTCATTTCATTTAGGAAGAGTTTGCTGGGTAATTCCAGGAAGGCAAATGAACTTTTCACTCTCACTTTTTTTTTTTTTTTTAAACTGAGTGGAAAAAAACCCACAAAACCAAACAAACACTATTCTGGGAAATAGGTGATGTGATATGTAGCCAGATCTCTCTGTGGTGAAGTCTATCACAGATTAATTCCCTTTGCAGTGTGTTTTGGAGACAAGACGCATTATGCAAGTGGCAAATGTTATCACTACCCTCTATTGGAATAGTACGAGCTTCTGATGGAGTTTTGTGAAAGCAAGATTTGAAACAAGTCAGTAAGACGGGATCATGGGGTTTCGGTTGCTAACACGTTTTACCCAATGTCCTGCCTCCAAACTGCTGTTTGCTACAGAGATGAGTAAGTGCTCCTAGTACATTGAACTTGTTATGCCAAGAACTAGGATCTATCAGACAGAGGCATAAAAGTCACAAGCTGCAGGAAGAAGCAGAAGCATTTACAAGACGGAATCCTTAAGCCAGATTTCCAAATGTAGCCAGTGATTCTGCATACCCCATGTGAGAGTCTAGGCAACACGGCCTAGTGGATAGTGCACTGGACTGGGACTCAGCTCTGCTCTGCGACCAGCCTGCTGGGTGATCATCACGTTGCCCCTCTGTGCCTCAGTTTCCCTATCTGTTAAATGGGGATAAAGATAGTTTGTAAAGCACTTTTAGTGCTACAGATGACATTATTCCCATTTTACATATGGGGAAACTGAGGCACAGAGCCATGCAAGGCCTTGCCAGTAGCTCAGCGACAAATAGAATCCAGGTCTCCTGAGTCCCCAGTCTAGGGCCATAAGTAGGGATGAAACATACAGGTTTCTATACAAACATCTATCAAACCCTGTAAAAATCAGGGAATAATTAGATTCTTTTCAAAGCTTTGTCCAAGGGATAAAAGTATCTATTAGTTCCATAGGAAAAACAAAAAAAAGATAGAAAGGGAATCATTTTGCATTCAATTCTAAGGGACTTTCCCATAAGGACATACATGCAGCAAAAACCTTAAGATTCTCAGTCTGTAAAATGGGAATAACTTCTTTTCTCCCATCCTTTGTGTGATGTCCTGTCCTTTTAAACGTTTCAGCACTGGCTCCTCCCCAGTGCAAAGCCTCTTGTTCGTGTTAGCATCAGTTTTTGCTGGAACAACAAAGGGAGTACTGCAGACAGCTGTGTTTGTATCAGCTCCCTCCGTGTCTATCTCCGGCTCTTCTGGGTCCAGAGATAGAACACCGACTGTCTATTCAGTCTGTGAGCTCTTTTGGGAAAAGGACTGTACAGCGCCTAGCACAAGAGACAGACACAGAACGGGTTCCTGATATTGGTTGGGGCCTCTACTGGAATGCAAACAAGCAGTAATATTTTGTAAAGAGTGGAAAATTAAAAAGCAGACGCGAAGACAATGAAAAAGAGCAAGCAATGTCCATTCATGTAATAAGATTAGTTTGCTGTTATAAAAAGCTACGGATGATCTAAAACCATCCCACTATTCTGCAAGGCCGTGGAAGGCTTTGGGGCGATTACACTCTCCTTGCCAGAAGTTAAAGAAGGGGAAGCTTGTGCTCTCCTCTGTAGCAACAGAAAGCACATATTTCCCCCCCGCCCGACCCCAACTGAAGATCTTTCTTAAGAGCAGGCATTCAAAGTGCTCCCTGCACCGTATTAAAATGCAGCTGGCATCTTCCAGGGTTTTGTTCTGAAAAGCACTAAACAGCTCAGCAAAAGACTTCATCTTTCTCACTGGTAAGTCACCCCCGACAGAGGGAGTCCGTGTCTGACACCAGATGTTCAGAATTGTTGCCTTTCATGTGAATGAATGGCTCCAAAATGTCTTTACTTGAGAAACCTTTGAGCTTTGTTTCCCAGAAGTTGCTGGATGGCGGGGGAGAGAAACAACCCAGCAATACAGCCAGAGCATCTCCTTGCTGGAAGGAAAGCAGCGTTTCTGTTAAAAACAAAATATACGTATCTAGGATGGAAGATTTAGAAGGCAAGCTGTGTTCTGCGTTGCCATGGAAGGGACTAGGGTGAGGTTGTTGGTCTGAGAGATCACACAGCATAACGACACGTTACTGGGGACTCCAGTAGTCGCTGCAGAATTTAAGCTTTCGTTTTAAAACCAACCCACCAACCCTGCCTGTGTAGACAAGAGGTGCGATCTGCCTCCATTCAGCTTAATGAAGTATTAATTCTGAAACATAACGCTGATGATACATCAAGGTCATTAACTATTTCACCGCTGCCCTTGCTAGCAGGTGCAGCCAGCCAGGGGTAGAGATTGCGTAGAGAACCACGACTCCTTTGTTCCCAGTTACGAGTACTGGAATGGGTTCAGATTGCCACCCCCGGCCTTCCACTCTCTAGCAGCAGCGTAAGTGGGACTCAGCCAGGGAGTCCTGTGGGCGTTTTGATTAACTACAGGAAGCACTGTCCATCCAGTACAGCTCAGCCAGAAAGCTGGTGACTGTGTTTGAATAATGACCCTCTTTTATAAATTAACACTTTACTAGCAGATGATCCTCAAAGCACCTTTCAGAATTAAACCGTGGGCCAGATACTGCTTCCATTTTAGTCAGTGGGTTCCATGGGTGTAACGGAGCACAATTTGATCCTATGTAAGAATAAAATCACCCACCATAGATCCCAAGGCCAGAAGGGACCATAGTGATCATCTAGCCTGCTCTCCTATATAACACAGGCCATAGAACTTCCTCAAAATAACATCTAGAAACACAGCCACCTCTAGGGTGAAATGCTGCAGCCGTGCCCAGCAACCCCATTTAGGACAGGAATTGAGGAACGGGTGTATTGATGTGAAAGGCAGGGGCCATGGTGGGAAGGCAGAGTGTAATTGACCGATTCAGATTTGGCCAAGACACACCATGTTCTTGTGAAAAGTGTCAGAGGATCTTTAGCGATAACTGAGGCTATGTCTAGCTACACTGTGCACCTTACGGCGACGCGGTTGTGCCTCTACAGCTGAACCACTGTAAGATACGTGGTGTAGCCACTCTTTGTTGGCAGGAGAGAGCTGTCCCGCCGACAAAATAAAACCACCCCCAACGAGGGGTGGTAGCTGGGTCTCTCCCGCCGACAAAGCACTGTCCACACAGGTGCTTTTTGTTGGCAAAACTCCTGTCAGCCAGGGGTGGCTTTTTCCCCCCACTCTTGAACACCAAATGTTTTACCAACAAAAGTGCAGTATAGACATAGCCTACATTTTAGACCTCTCCCTCCAGATTACACCGTCAGCTAGAGGTCTGCTCGGGCTGAATTTTGATATCCAACCCAAACCCAAGCAGACCAGACCCAATCCCAACTTGGGTGAGCCTGAGACTGTGGAGCTGCTTCCAGCCTGACCCAAAACCTTGCACGCATTAAGCGTCCCTGTGCACCCTGCTAACGTGTGCATTAAGTGTGTTAATGCGCTTTGATCTAGTCCACATCCAAGTGCATTAACAAACTGTTTGACTCTAACACTTTGATCAAAGTGCACCCCTCACTGAGGCTAGATTATAAGAAGATTAAAAAACGGCCATATTGGGTCAGACCAAAGGTCCATCTAGCCCAGTATCCTGTCTTCCGACAGTGGCCAGTGCCAGGTGCCCCCGAGGGAATGAACAGAACAGGTAATCATCAAGTGATCCATCCCCTGTCGCCCATTCCCAGCTTCTGGCAAACAGAGGCTAGGGGCACCATCCCTGCCCATCCCGGCTAATAGCCATTGATGGACCTATCCTCCATGAATTGAACTACAGTTAAACCCTGTTATCTCGACGGCCTAGGGGTTTGCCAAAAGCCATCGAGATAACCAATGATCGAGATAAACCCCTATCCACCCCCCCACCCCCTCCCTGCCCCCTTACCGCGCTGCCTGCACGTGGCTGGATCCGGCAAAGCGGAGCCGGGCGGGCGGACGGACGGACGGGCGGGCGGGGAAGCGGAGCCGGCGGGCGGGCGGCAGGCGAAGCCGGGACCAGGTATGTGGGGCGGGGACGGGCGGGGACGGGCAGGGACCAGGTATGCGGGCCGGGCGGGCGGGGACAGGCAGGGACCGGGTATGCGGGGGCGGGCGGGGAAGCGGGGACCGGCGGGCGGGGAAGCGGAGCCGGCGGGCGGGCGGCAGGAGAAGCCGGGACCAGGTATGTGGGGCGGGGACGGGCAGGGACCAGGTATGCGGGCCGGGCGGGCCGGGCGGGCGGGCGGGGACAGGCAGGGACCGGGTATGCGGGGGCAGGGAAGCGGGGACCGGCGGGCGGGGAAGCGGAGCCGGCGGGCGGGCGGCAGGAGAAGCCGGGACCAGGTATGTGGGGCGGGGACGGGCAGGGACCAGGTATGCGGGCCGGGCGGGCGGGCGGGCGGGGACAGGCAGGGACCGGGTATGCGGGGGCGGGGAAGCGGGGACCGGCGGGCGGGGAAGCGGAGCCGGCGGGCCGGCGGCAGGAGAAGCCGGGACCAGGTATGTGGGGCGGGGACGGGCAGGGACCAGGTATGCGGGGGCGGGGAAGCGGGGACCGGCGGGCGGGGAAGCGGAGCCGGCGGGCGGGCGGCAGGAGAAGCCGGGACCAGGTATGTGGGGCGGGGACGGGCAGGGACCAGGTATGCGGGCCGGGCGGGCGGGCGGGGACAGGCAGGGACCGGGTATGCGGGGGCGGGGAAGCGGGGACCGGCGGGCGGGGAAGCGGAGCCGGCGGGCCGGCGGCAGGAGAAGCCGGGACCAGGTATGTGGGGCGGGGACGGGCAGGGACCAGGTATGCGGGCCGGGCGGGCGGGCGGGGACAGGCAGGGACCGGGTATGCGGGGGCGGGGAAGCGGGGACCGGCGGGCGGGGAAGCAGAGCCGGCGGGCAGGCGGCAGGAGAAGCCGGGACCAGGTATGTGGGGCGGGGACGGGCAGGGACCAGGTATGCGGGGCCAGGCGGGCGGGGACAGGCAGGGACCGGGTATGCGGGGGCGGGCGGGGAAGCGGAGCCGGGCGGACGGGCGGGCGGCGAAGCAGGGAACCGCGGGGCTGGGGAGCCGGGGAGCGGGTGGCTGGGGACACGGTGGGTCGGGGACGCGGGGAGCCGGGCGGCTGGGGACGCGGGAAGCGGGCGGCTGGGGAACCGCGGGGCTGGAGAGCCGGGGAGCCGGCGGCTGGGGACACGGTGGGTCGGGGACGGGCTCGAGATATTAGGGTTCGGCAAATCGACATAACGGATGAGAAACTCATAAGCCAAAGAGGGAGTTTGGCGGTTCCACTTGTAAACCGTCGACTTAACAGGATTGGCAAGTTAACCGAGGTCGACATAAATGGGTTCGACTGTAGTTCCTTTTTTAACCCTGTTATGATCTTGACCTTCAAAACATCCTCTGGCAAAGAGAACCACAGACTGACTACGTTGTGTAAAAAATACTTCCTTTTGTTTGTTTTAAACCTGCTGCCTATTAATTTTATTGGGTGGCCTCTGGTTCTTGTGTTATGAGAAGGAGTAAATAACACTTCCTTATTTACTTTCTCTGTACCAGTCAAGATTTTATAGACCGCAATCACATCCCCACTTAGTCGTCTCTTTTTCAAGTTGAAAAGTCCCAGTCTTATTAATCTCTCCTCATACGGCAGCCGTTCCATACCCTTAATCATTTTTGTTGCCCTTTTCTGAACCTTTTTTAATTCCAATATATCTTTTTTGAGATGGGGCGACCACATCTGAATGCAGTATTCAAGATGTGGGCCTACCATGGATTTATATAGCGGCAATATGATATTTTCTGATCACAGTGCATGAATAATCAGTCTGACTGTAACAACCTGTTTAACTGTAACAGTTTGATGATCAAAGTGCATACAATCATTATCAATCATGAAGGCATCTTCCTGTATAAAGTATTAACAATGGAAAGTATGAAAGAACAGCATTCACATTTTATGTAAGGAGCAAATAGCCCATTTTTCCAACAGACAGCTAAAAGGCTGATGCAGTTCTTTGCGAGACATCATCAGCAGCATTGATTTCAAGATCTTTAAGCAGCAAGTCATAGCTCTGACAGTCTATGCTCTCATAAACAATTAACTACAAAAGAGTTAACCAGAATTACTAGTAGTGATTTAAGCATCTTCATTTTAATCAAATCATTCTTCCTACTTATTTCATTGTTAATTGACAGACGTGCGAACAAGTGAGGAATTTCAAACTTCAACAGGAAAGGTTCAGTTATCAATTAACATCTTTCATGTTAATTGCAGAGGAATACAAGACTTGAATTAAGTACAAGAAGTTCAGAGCTTCAGCAGTATAGGAGTAAACCTCAAATGTACAAATTAAACAACATTTTTAATATACATTGCTGCAGATCATTCCCTAATGCCTGCGACCGCCGATCCGCTTTAGCACTCAGCACCAATCCGATGCGCGTAATGGACTCTCATGACGTTATACCAGAGTTCTAAAATTTTTCCTGGAGCTTTCAGTTGATTCAAACTCACTCCTGTCTGTCCCAGCTAATAAGAGTGCATGCACTGCAACTTGCTGACATGCCCATTAACAGTTTGTTAATGCGCTTTGATCTAGATCAGTTCCAATCCCAACTGGAACCAGTCCAGCTAATGCACGAGTCAGCAGGGTGCACATAGATACCCAAGGTTTATGTACCAGAGGACATCCAGGAAAATTAATTTGAATTAACTAAAAGTGTGAATTTGAACTGGATTAGTTAAACCACATTAAACCCCTCTGTGGACACACTTCCAAAATTAAACTAAACTAAACCAAGTTAAGGCCACACTAAGGGCACATCTATACTACCCTGCCATTTGGACTAAGGAGATGTGCGCTCGAGAGTTAAGTCAGGACCTTTAGATTCATGCCTGTGTGTCCACACAGGGGAATTACCACACAGCACTTTGGTGCACACTGCTATTCACACCCAAAGTTCTTGTCTACACAGGGATACTCAGGAAAATTAATCTGAATTAACTAAAGATGTGAATTTAAAGTGGAATAGTTAAACCACCTTAAACCCCGGCATAGACACTCTCTCAGAATTAAATTGGCCTTAGTTCAATTTAGTTTAATTTGCTTCCAAATTCCATTTTCCAAACTAAACCAAATTAAGGCCGCTTTAATTTTGACTAAGAGCATCCACATAGGGATTTCAGTTTGAACTAATCCATTTTAAAAGTTCATTTGGATTAATTTTCCCAAGTATCCCTGTGTAGACAAGCCCTAATTCTGAATAACAATGTCCTTATGGGGTTTTAATGCCGTTTAACTAACCCACTTCAAATCCACCTCTTTAGTTAATTCAGATTAATTTACTTGGCTGTCTCCAAGTATACAAGCTCTCAGTCCATGGCAGGCTTGTGCATGTGTGCGTGCACACACGTGCAAGATTCACACCCCTGCTTGCCACAAACTAACATTCATATTTACTAGTGCAGAAGCCCTGAAGCAAGTTCTGAACAACCCCACTGTCTTCCCGCTAGTACTGGAAAGTGCAACACACTTACGATACCTAGAATGATGTTATAATTACAGGTGGGAGGGGACACCCCAGCTTTGCTATCATTACAAGCATCGGGTTACCCACAATTGGATGATATTGAAGTCAAGAGGTTCGAGGACAAAGTTCAAGACCCCCCCAAAAGGCACCTCTTAGCTTCAATAAGCAACGTTAACATTGACCTGAAACTGAGGATTCTAAAAACAATGTTTTCTTACTGTAAACCGGGTGTCATGCATTTCCATCCTCTTTCAATAATTAAGTAATCCTACAGGTCTGTACTGATCTGTGATAAATATAATTTTAGTCCCAAGTTGGTCAACTTAGACTGGATAGGTAAAGCTATTAAACACTTAACAGAAAACAATGTTAAAAGTTATTTAAAAAGTAGGTTTTTATTTTTTTTAAAAGTCATTTAAAAAAAGAATAGAGTCCGCTGCTGATGGCTTGTGGACAGTCTTCCACTGGCTTATGGGCCTCCCAGCCACATTGAAGATCCTCTTGCCGTTGCTGGCTGGAATACATAGCACACTTCTCGCTCCCACGGCCAATCTGGGATACACAGCGCTCTGTTCTCCCACCAGCTCAACACATACCATTCATTTTCCATGATGGCCATCTGTGCTATGTACGGCCGCACCTCATCCTCTCGTAAATCCTTCATTGCCGTGTAGATTCCTCCCGGCATCAAAACCAGCCAATGCTTTTTTTGGGCAGCTAGTGTCATAGAATGTCAGGGTGGAAGGGACCGCAGGAGGTCATCTAGTCCAACCCTCTGCTCAAAGCAGGACCAATCCCCAGACCCCTAAATGGCCCCATCAAGGATTGAATTTACAATCCTGAGTTTAGCAGGCCAATGCTCAAACCACTGAGCTATTGGTGGATCATCAATAATGTTGCTTTGCTTTACAGGATCTGCTCCACCTGTTTTAACCTGCGCACTTGGGATCAAACTTCACCATGTTTGTGGTTGGACAGCACACAAGGCCAGAGAAATAGTGCACCACAGAATACACCGACAGGTCGCAGCAAGCAACTGCAGCAGGGTACACTCGCCGGCTTGCCACGAACGGAACATTCCTGTTTGCAGACAAATCCTGAGCGATACCCGATCCGAGCCTGAAGCCTGGTCTTGCTGGGTTGCAGGGCTCCACCTTCAGAAACATAGCGCCCCCTAACTTGCTGGCTCAGTACTGACAGAGAAGGAAGAGCTCCCCCTACCGATCACCTTTCCACCGCTAGGACAGCATTTCTGTAGCTGGTTGCCCAGTTCAGGATGTGTCCACACAGCAGCTTTCCTATCACCATGAGCAGGTTTTTAACCTACACCTAGTACCCTGACTGTGTTTTCAGCAGTGCATTCTGGGAAGCTATCCTATAATCCCTCAGAGCAGTTGCCCACCCCAAGGACCATGGGTACCGTTTAAAAGCTTCCCTCCCCTTCCCATGTAGGAGTAGGAGATTTCTCACTCAATAGCCAAAATCCCCTGCTTCTGGAGTCACATGGCAGAGCTTCCTGGCCCTGCAGGTTGCTGCATCCTCTGGTGTCTGGATTCTGCTGCTGGATATGAGGGGGGATTTGATAGCTGCTTTCAACGACCTGAAAGGGGGTTCCAAAGAGGATGGATCTAGACTGTTCTCAGTGGTAGCAGAGGACAGAACAAGGAGTAACGGTCTCAAGTGCAGTGGGGGCGGTTTAGGTTGGATATTAGGAAAAACTTTTTCACTAGGAGGGTGGTGAAGCACTGGAATGGGTCAGGCTTGACAAAGCCCTGGCTGGGATGATTTAGTTGGGGATTGGTCCTGCTTTGAGCAGGGGGTTGGACTAGATACCTCCTGAGGCCCCTCCCAACCCTGATATTCTGGGATTCTATGATAGCCGGGTAGCACAGCGGGACAGACAGAGCACTGGGAAGCAGAGGCAAGTGCAGAATTGTGTGTCCCTTTGAACTGCCAGAGTGAGCTGTGAGGAGGGCAGACACTGGACCAGGCCAAGCTCCCCTCACCAGTGGGACGGTGATGGGCTGAAGGGAGCCGTGGATGTTCCAGGCTGCTTTTGTCCACATGTATGTGGAGCCAGGCGCTATCTTACAAGGGGAAACCACCCATGAGAGCTGTTGTCCTCAAGGACTAGGGTGTTACCTGCCCACATGCATCCGCTACTGCTCCTCCCTACTGGCTCAGGGAAGCACACAGCAAGGGGCATGACACAGGAGCGGGCAGGGCAGTAAAGTGCAACCCATCTCAGTGTTTCAATGTCCTCGAAATACTGGCGGGCACTGGCCGAGGGTGCGGCTTCCCAAACTGTGCTGGGGCTAGCAGTGGGACTCCCTGCCCAGCTCTTTCCTCCTCTCATGGGGCCACCCAACTCTACGGCTTCTGTGTCCTGCTGCTCGGTGGTCATGCAGGCAATGGTGGGTCAGAGCGGGTGCTTGCTGGGTGTAAACATGGCTAGCCTGGCAAAGCCTGTATGATATTAATCATGGCCACAGAGTCCCTGGAGCTGCCTACCTCACCCACCAAACTCCCAACAAAAGCAAGTAGAAAATGCAGATTTGGCAATGCCAGACCTAGGAAGCAGCACACACCTGCTAGCTCGCGGGGACGTGCTGTCCCCAGTCAAAGGAGAGTGCTCTCGCCTGGCCAGATTGATTTATTTGAAGCATGAAGTGCTGCGTGAGTCCCTCGCCCACCGTATCATGCCACACGCTTGGTCGCAGACCCAGAGGCAGTGCGACCCTCCTTTCCCTCCAACGCCCATTATACTGTGGCATCATGGTCACAGGCTCCGGCGCATTACAGATCCCCTCCACAGACCCAAACGTATCGGGAATCTCTGCCTTCTGTAGCACCCCTGGGGCAGAGAGCCACGATCAGTCGTCCGAAAACCATTTTCCTTTATGTCACCCTTAAAGCTGCTGCCATCGCAAGGCATCAGACAGGCCTCTCCAGGAGACTGTCCCTCAGTCTGAGACCTACGTCATCTCAAAATGCTTCTCTGTATGCTGGGTTAACATGTTATACTGGAGAAGCCATTGCTACAAAGCTGGTCCCTAATGCAGCCCTCCTATTATCTGCCTTACAGTAACAGCGATCAGGGCTCCAGTGTGCTAGGCACTGTGCATATGCACCATGAAAGAGGTGGTCTCTGCCCCAAGGAGCTTACAAACTAAATAGTCAAGACAGAAGGGTGGAAGAAAAGTATTATCATGATCCCCATTTTACAGATAGGGAAGTGAGTGGATTAAGTGACTTGCCTCAGCTCACACAGAGGATCTATGGTGAGGCCAGGACTTGAACCCGGATCTTTAACTGCTCATCCAGTGCTCTATTCACACAGGCCCCCTCCCTTCACGTGGTGCTTGACGTGTGGCACATGGAGCTGCTTGCAGCCGTGGGGATGAAGCAGAGGGGGGTTCGTTTAGAGGGACACCTCTGAAGGCGACTGCGTGTCTCACTCCGGCAGGGAAGGAATCCGCAATGCGTTTTGAGGAAGCTTTTAGAAGATCATTCTAAACACAAAAATCATCAAGGCTCTCACAGCTTGGCAGCCCCGCGCTTGCTGGACATTTACTTAATTGGCCAAGACTCTCCACTGGCCAGAGGCCTCCCCAAGACACGTCTGCTCCGTGAATCCCCAAAGTGTTACTTATATTATGGTTACACGTAGGAACCCAGCATAGCTCCAGGCCGTTGGGCATTGTACAGACAACTCACAACAAAGTAGATGGCACCTGCCCCAGACAGCTGACAATGCAGGTGTCAGACGGGGGACAGAACACATTAAACTGTAACGCGACTCCCTCTTCGGCAAATAATTGGCTGACTGTAACATCTTCAGGGCGGGGACTGTCTTTCTTCTATCTCTGCCCAGCGCCTAGCGCAATGAGGCCCTGATCCACCCACTCCCCTGATACAAGCAGGGACTGTCTGTACAGCGCCTAGCGCAATGGGGTCCTGGCTCAAATCAAGATGTTATTGCAGAACAACCCTCTAGCCTACCTAGGATTTGGAGGCCTCATGTCAAAAAGGCACCAAGGGAGGTGCAGGGCCACATAAGCAATTGATTGGTTGCCCCCCATCTAGGCTGTCTCCATTCTCTTTGGGCCCTATGAACTTTTGGGGTGCGGACGGGTTGGCAGAAAAGGGATTCGATTGTGAGCTCTGCTCATCGCAAAAAAAAATAAAACAGGACTTTGCTCAGGACAGATTTGTCAATATCTCTTGTATTCACTGGCAAATATTTGCACTGGGAACATGAGGACCCCTCTCCGAACTGTGTCAACACCCCCCAGCCACAGCCCTATGAGCAGCAGAAATGCCACAGGAGCCCGGTGTGGGGCTGGGTCAGCTCCAGGGGGCAGAGCTGGGGCCCAGCTGCCTGCAGCTGAAAGAGGCCCTTGGCAGGGGGAGACTGATTAGCCAAGAGAGGAGCCTGCATTATTGTGGGCCTAGAGAGGGAAGCCAGGAAGATATGGGGAAAAAAGCCCCAGTGGGGGGACAAAGGGGAGCCGTAAGGCACAAGGGAGTGACATCCCCCCCTCAAGAGAAGCTCGTCAATTACACCGGCTGTTTGAGGGGCCCTCTGGGGAGTTTTAGGGGATTTTTTCCGCTCCCTTCTAGGGAGGGGCTCTAAAGGGATTGGACATTTCTATGGCGATCCAGACTCTCCAGAGTTAATGGATATAAATGGGATACTTTATGTGCCAATCTCTGTTAGAGACCAGGATGAGAGCTAGGTAGGGGGCAGGTTATCCCACATCTCCCCACTCGGAGGTTCTTGCACCTTCCCCTGAAGTATCTGGTGCTAGCTACTGTCAGAGACAGGGGTGCTGGGCTAGATAGTGGGTCTGATCCAGTCCAGCAGTGTCAATGTTACTGAAATGTAACAGCTGTGCACCCCGGCTGCTTGGCAGACGTGGCAGGTAGTTAGGGTGAATTCGTTGAGGGGACGGAAAAACTGCTCGTTAGTGGGAGAATTCTCCCTGTCACACGCTGGCAGCTATCCAGCCTTCCAGTACAGCCCTGCTGTTTCTAGGCAGTGCAGGAAATTGGGTATGTTTCACTCTTACTGTCTATCTATCACACTTCCTCATTTTGGACCCAAATTATCTCTGGCTCGACACAGGAATCTGATGTCCCCACTTTTACATTTCCGAAGAATTCGTTGCTCTGCAACAAAAACCACATTCTCCAAGCAGGCACTTATCATGAGTCAGGCCCCCAAAATCACGAGGCTGGCTTTAAAAACAATGAGACAAACAGTAATTATCTGGGGGTCTTTTCATGCAGCTTCCGGGGAGCCTTGAGGAATCCCATTTTCAATTTTTAAATTTTCAACTACAAGGGCTAGCAACCTACTTCTTTTGAAATAAAAGCTGAGATTCTCCCACAAACCACCTGGCCTCAGCAGCTGAGGCTTTTACGAAAATTACCAATTATCACAAGCCTCATAAATAATAAAATCACAAGAGCTGGCAACAGTGCAGTAGCGAAGGGTCTTGCTGATGTGGAGATGACGGTGATTAGTCATTTTTTAAAGGCACCAGATAGAATTTTACACCTACTTATTGATGCAGATCAATGTGTTAGGGGACCCGTTTTCCCTCAGCCTATAAAACAGAAGAAGAGCACAACTGAACGAAGATACAGAACATGCTGCTCAGAGGGGAAGGATGGCACCGTCTCCAGCAGCGACCTGCCCCGGCTGCTACTCAGGAAGACACAAGTGGTCACAGTGCCTCTAGTCAACTGCACAGTGCTGCCCCAAGTGGGGGAAGGGAATTTCCTTCCTGACCCCTACACTGATCTCTTTGGGCCTGATCCAAAGCCACTAGTGTCTTTCCATAGGTTTCAGTGCACTTGGGCTCCATTTCTTAATGCTGAAAAGCCCTGGCTCAGCAGCACACTTGAGCACATACGTAAATCCCATTGCTGCCAATGGCAGCTAAGCGCATGCTTTAAAGTTAACCACATACTTAAGTGCTTTGTTGAATCGGGGCCTAAACCGCAAACCTCTGCAATGCAGAGCCAAGAGACAGATGTCACAGAGAGCCGAAGAGCAGGTCTACGCTTCGAGCTCGGGGTGCAATTCCCAGTTCACGGAGACTCACCTGTTCTAGATCGACCTGAGCTAGCAGTAAAGCGTAGCTGCAGCGGTGGGAGGTTAGTTCTCAGCACAGCTCAGCTGTGCCTCTGGTGCCACTACCCATGCAACTGGAAAAGATTGCTAATTATAAGGATTTGTTAAGCTCTGGAATAGGCTTCTGAGGGAGGCTGTGGAATCCCCATCACTGGAGGTTTTTAAGAACATGTTGGACAAACACCTGTGAGGGATGGTCTAGGTTTCCTTGGTCCCGCCTCAGCACAGGAACTAGATGACTTCTCGAGGTCCCTTGCAGCCTGACATTTCTATGACAATGTGTAAAATAACATCATCTTCACAGGAAACAGAATATAATTTTTCTTTCCCTTTCTTGGCAAGTTAGTTAAATTTACACGGTAAACATTTATGTCAGCAAATATTTTTAACACAACCTCCAACTGACTTGTTCAAAGCAGATGTCCCTTTCAAGTCACATCAAAGCAATCGCAAGTATGCTGCGGCTGTCTCTTGTCACTTAAAGAGATAGGCACTGCTTTTTTTTTATTATTTGAGTAAAGAAGTTTTAAAAAGCTTCTCTGTTCCCAAAAGTTCAACATCGGGGCACGCAGGAAATGAGCAAACTTTAAACTGGAAGTAAGAGGTATATTTTTGAGGATATTTTAGCATTGGAACAGATTACCAAGGGATGCGGTCAATTCCTCCATCCCTTGAAGTCTTTAAATCCAGACTGGAGAGAGTCTCTAGTGCAATCACAAAGTGTTTGGCTTGGGTGAAATCTATGGCCTGTGTAATATAGGAGGTCGGTCTAGATGATCAGAAGCGTCCCTTTAGATCTGGAAGAGTCCGTTTACAAACGGATGGCCTGCAAACTGGGCACACACTAGTTTGTTTAGTTCAACTGAGGATCAGCGCCAACATCTCAGCACTGAGATATGTTTACAGTAAGTACAATCAAGTTTATTATCAAAGGTTAAGATTTAAGAGGTGGTGAATAAGGATAATAATGGAAACAGAAATTATTACATATAAAACAAAAGGTATAACGTGGTTCCTAGAGTCTAAATTGAATTTTAACAGGCTAAAAACCCTTGTTTAAAGTAGTTTTGCCTCACCTAAAGCAACTTCCCAGCATCTCCAATCAACATGACTGGGATCCCTCTTTCATGAATGCAAAACGTGCTGTCCTTTTACCTTCCTCTTATATCCCCGAAGTCCATTGTTTTGTCCCCAGCATCAGGATGACGTCCATGGTGGGCTGGCTCCATGTTGCCTTCACATCCTCGTATTGATGTTGTATGTGAATAGGCTTATATTGGGTTGGCTTACAATGCTTATTTTGCATGGGATCCAAGGCAGACAGGTGAATATACATCCTTTGTCTGGTCAAAACCTGCTTGTCAATCCTATTTTGAGTCAGACTTTAAAATATAATTTTCCAATAACTATATAGAACTCCTTAAAGATCACCTATACATACATCTCACAGTGATTATGAAGGTCAGTATTAGACACCTCACTTGACCCTTGTTGGATAAATACCATGAAGGCAGTGCATTGGGTGTAGTGAGTTTGTCGGGCCTGTCAAGAGTTGTTGTTACAGAGCAATGAACACGTTGCCAGCTGGCACTGAGGGGTTCTTAGGGTCACAGCTGCATCACACAGGATCCTGCCATAGTACACCAGCCGTTCCCAGTGGTCACGATCCTGCAGTATTTTATCAGCTCCAAAGCATTTAAACAAGGGTATCAAATCCCCATCCTGTGAGGTACTGAGCATCTCCTAGAAGGCGCTGGGAGTCCTCGGCTCCCGCTGACTTTAATGGGAGTAGCTCAGCACACGCGGTCATACTGCTCTTCTGACCTTCAGAACCTGCCCAATTTGGGGGCCTGATGGTTCAGGAGACTAGGAAGCATCTAGCCTGATCATTGAACAGAGTCAAGGTTCGGTGGGCAATGCCCCAAAGCCACTATATTTCTGATGGCTATTTGGTGACCTGTGTGAAATGCGTGGTTGGTCTAGTGAACAAATACCCACCACTAGCACTTCCCAGCGGGGCAGGCGTGGGGAGACAGAATAACGGGTATAAGATAGGTACACTGAGGCTATAAATAAGATGCACATTTTTAACACTGAGGGTCATTAACCATTGGCACAAGCTACCGGGGGATGCTGTGGATTCTCTATCACTTGAAGTCTTTAAATCAAGACTGGCTGTCTACCCTAGCGCAACCACAAGCCATGGGCTATGGAAGGAATCAGCGGGTGAAATTCTCTAGCCTGCCCTATGCAGAAGTCAGCCTAGATGATCATAATGGAGCCCTATTAATAATTATGCATAAAATTCATCTTCAGAAGCCACGCCTGGGAGTCACTTCACCCAGCAATGGGCTATTTCCCAGTAATCCTGATATCATGGCGACGGGCACAAGCAAAAGAACCTCAACAGAAAAGATTTTTACAGCGGGGGAAAAAACAGAACGAGATAAAAGTCACAACGCTGCTGCCATTGAAATCAAATCAACATCAAAGGATCCCAGCCCTGTAATCCGACTGCTAGATGACTGAATGGAAACTACATTTCTTGCTCATGCCTAGAAACGGTCCCTCCAGAACGGAGCGGAGGCATCTTGGTACAGCGACATGGGAATCATGTTCATTTTGACACAACAGCCTTTTTAAATACATCAACAGATCAGGGATAGCTGCAGGATTTAAAAAAGGAGATGGCATCATTTTATTCATTAAAAAACAAACAAAATAAAGACACCCTGTGGGCAAAAAACAGAACCTCCCCCACCCCCCACCACCAAGCCACAGCTTCTCGCTAAAGCCCCACTGCATCAGTGCACTGGTATGTCTGACCCAGAGATTGGCATGGTACCATACCAAGCATCTGCCTTTCCCCAGCACAAGACACCGAGCCTGGGTATTTATCACATCTTGCAAGACTGCCTACGAGCATATGGCCCTGTGCGCTACCGTTACTCATTGTTACCTACCACAGATAAGCTGCTTTTAGGGCTGGTGATGGCAAAGGAGGAATGGAAAGGCTTGAAGGATTCATATCAAAATGCTTGCAAACGTACTCCTTGTAGCTGATGCAGCATACTGACTCCTCAGCCTTTTGAGCCATGCAAACCTCAGACCTGGGGCCCAATTCTAGCCTCTGATGCAGTCCCTTAGCTGCTTAGCCATCGCCTGGGGAATACCTCTGATCCTGGACAGTCCAGTGTAATGGCCCTGGGCTCATCCCATGCACAGACCCAGCACAGGGTCATGCTGGGGGACTGGCAAGGGCATAAGAACAGCCATACTGGGTCAGACCAAAGCTGCATCTAGCCCAGTATCCTGTCTTCTGACAGTGGCCAATGCCAGGTGCCCCAGAGGGAATGAACAGAACAGGGAATCATCAAGTGATCCATCCCCTGCCCCCTATTCCCAGCGTCTGGCAAACAGAGGCTAGGGACACCATCCCTGCCCATCCTGGCTAATAGCCATTGATGGACCTATACTCCATGAACTTAGCTAGTTCTTTTTTGAACCCTATTACTGTCTTGGCCATCACAACATCCTCTAAGAGTTCCACAGGTTGACTGTGCGTTGTGTGAAAAAAAAACTTCCTTTTGTTTGTTTTAAACCTGCTGCCTATTAATTTCATTAGGTGACCTCTAGTTCTAGTGTTATGAGAAGGAGTAAATAACACTTCCTGATTTACTTTCTCCACACCAGTCATGATTTTATGGACCCCTATCGTATATATCCCCCCGCTTAGTCGTCTCTTTTCCAAGCTGAAAACTCCCAATTTTATTAATCTCGCCTCACAAAGAAGCCATTCTATACCCCTAATCATTTTTGTTGCCCTTTTCTGAACCTTTTCCAATTCCAATATATCTTTTTTGAGATGGGGCGACCACATCTGCATGCAGTATTCAAGATGTGGGTGTACCATGGATTTATATAGAGGCAATATGATATTTTCTGTCTTATTATCTATCCCCTAATGATTCCCAACATTCTGTTTGCTTTTTTTGATGGCTGCTGCACATGGAGTGGATGTTTTCAGAGAACTATCCCCAATGACTCCAAGATCTCTTTCTTGAGTGGTAACAGCTAATTTAGACCCCATCGATTTATATGTATAGTTGGGATTATGTTTTCCAATGTGCATTACTTTGCATTTATCAACATTGAGTTTCATCTGCCATTTTGTTGCCCAGTCACCCAGTTTTGAGAGATCCTTTTGTAGCTCTTCACAGTCTGCCTGGGACTTAACTATCTTGAGTAGGTCGAGAGCAGATTTGGCTCTGCCTATTCAGAGCTGATGGAGTAGCCCAGGCATGTCATTCACAGCAACCCCTGGCTGGGGCCACAATTTGAGAGGCCATCTTTGGTCCATCCCAACCTCTTGGGCTGAGCTCCTGAGAGGGTTCAGGCCATGGATTCCAGAGCCAGCCAAGAGTAGAGAATTCAAAAATAAACCTTGCAATCAGATTAATTCTTTAAAAAAAAAAATTAAGTCTGGAAAAAAGAAAAGTGTCCTACACTTTATAATGGCCTTTTAGCAGGGCGACCAATCGGCCAGTTCAGGAAGGGGAACATTATCGTTCGGGTGTTTGCGTGCACACACCATAATGAGCCACCAGAACACAGCCAAGGCCAGGCACATTGGATGCCCGCCATGTTGGCTGACACGCCAGGGACCTCCAGAGTTAAAAGCATTGGCTCCAGCTACAGCAGATTGAGCTAAAGACTCCAGCTCCTTAGCTGGGGCTGTGCCAGCCTCATATTCTCGGCGGATTGGGCACAGAGAAGTCCCTGTAACATACAGCAGTGGGTCATGCCTATGCTATGTGTTAGGGGGCTTATTCCTTCACCCTCTCACTTCCCTGGTCCTTCTCGCCTGAACAGAGAGCAACAATACCCGAAGCCCAAAGGCACAAACAACTTGATGTTTATTGGAGTGAACTTCCAGCAAGCATGATTCCAGTTTCCTTCCTTAGTGTCCCCCTTCCCAGCTCTGACACCACAGAGCCTTGCCTGTGTCCCTGTTTCTGTTTCTATCCCCTGTTCCTATTTTCCCCTTTAGCAAAACATGATCCCAATTCCCCCATCCCTGTTCCCATTTCCCCCGCACACACACACACTTCCTGATTGACTGCAGACTATATAGTAAAACTTGAGTTCTGCTTAGCTATACCTTTTTACTGACATGTAACTAACCAATCCTAACATACTGTAACATGATTATTTAACCAATTACATCCCACCACCTTAATTGGTTTACACCCAACAAAATTAATTATACAGCAGACAGAAACAATCACAGAACCAGTCAGAGATTATACAGACAAACAATAGGGAAGTGGAGACTACAGTGATAGAACAATACAGAAATGAGGATTTCACATCCCAGCTATTGATAAGTGAGTTCCTGCCAGACAGGATGCGATCAAACTAAATTTCCTTTTACATCTTCTAGGCTCTTCACTTTCTCTGGAGGTGATAGAAATACAATCCTGTCCTGATATTCCTAACAGCCCAAGTGCACCTTATTTCAGTGTGACTAGTTTGGAATGTGAGGATGTGCCCATACACTTCCCAGTTTATGGCTGGCCTCTGCTGCTTAGCTGAAGAACCAGGCCTCAGACTGTCACAGTAAGAGAAGGCCATTACACAGACAGACAGTGATTTTTGATTCTTTCCTTTACACATTTATAACTAGCTAGGTGATAAGAATACACCTAAATTCTTAAAGTATAGGCCTTTGCAGACAGACCTGAATATCTATATCCTAACACTATGGTTGTCAAGTATCGGAGAGGTAGCCGTGTTAGTCTGAATCTGTAAAAGTGGCAAAGAGTCCTGTGGCACCTTACAGACTAACGCTTATGCTATGGTTGAGAGCTTCAAAGCTGTCAAAGGGGTATGGACACCTTATTCTCATTAGGATTAATGGGCCCAGGGCAGCCGAGTCCACTAAGCAGCTTTGAAAAAAAATCTCAGCTTTGAAGTACAACAAGTTTGTGACACTCGCCTGACTCAGTCTTTTTGTTCTGAGTCTGTACAGCGCCTAGCACAATGGGATCTTGACCCAAGACTGGTGCTGATAGGCACTTCCACGATACACATAATAAAATAGTAACAATAAATAATAATACTAAGTTCTGTTCACACATCTGTTTTTCCCTTCCCCATGACACAGGCATTGGTCAGCCATGTTTGTATGTTCACACCTACCACACTGCCTGACTGCTTTTGTATGTGTGCATTCTGGGAAAATATGGTAGCTATTCCATGGTTCAGTGGTTAAGGCAACCCCAAAGGTTGCTGTGATGAGTTTCCAACCATTGTAAGAGTGTGTGATTAATTCTTCTTTAAAAACAAAACAAAAAACACACACACCAAACTTTCCAATTGACAGACAACTACCCCCATCCCCACTCATTTCTATTAATATTAGGTTTTGTAGCCATCCCTTACACACACACACACACACACACACACACACACACACACACACACACACACACACAGAGTGTACTTTTGAACCTAATTTGGTCAATTGATAGTGTACCTTTTAGTGAGACATATTTACAAATAACAAGGTAAGAGCCCAATGCTGCAACAGGCTGAGCTCCCTCATCTACCAGCGACGTCAGCGCAAGCTTACAGCAGTCTGGGATCAGTGTCCTGACTGCACTGAAAAAATTAATGAAATTACACCATCTAGGCTGGGAAGGAGGCCAAGGCACTGTATGTCTGATCACCGAGCTCCGGCAGGGTCCAGCAAATACAGCCCTGCTTTCCTCTCAGAGCAGCTCCTAAAATAAACAAACATCCCCAGCGGTAAGATTGCAGTCAGCGGATCCGGAGCTCTAACTATGGGGCCACATGAACAAGGAGAGTACTTGCTCCTGGGAGAAGGAATTAATTTCATACATGCCTCAGAGTCCACAGAACATCCTCGCGGCCACGAGAAAGGGAAAACAAGTGGGTCGGTTTAACTCATCTGCCTCCACATTCAAAACACCGTCAGGCGGAAAGACGACACAGGTTCTATCACCCTGAACTAAGTCTGGTTCAATATTCAATTTCATGAGGCAGAGAGAAGCCCAGGGATTCGTCACTTAATACATTCTTCTCATATTGCTGTTTATTTTCATTCTGCTACCTGAAATCCCTCTGCAGTTTCAGCTGAAAGTGGTTATTCTTTACTTCCAGTTCTAAACTCTTGTGTAACGTGGCTGCCACTGGAACAGGTGCTGTGCTGCTCCCCAGAGCCAGCTCCACATCGGGGGGCGAGTAAGAGGATTCCTGTGTCCGTACTAAGTACACTGGGATCCTTCTGAGTGAATAGATCTTCTTATGCAGGCGCACGTCATGCCTCCAGAGATGAAGCTGAGTTTCATTTGGCACCAAAAGCTGGGATTCAATCTCTTCGTTACGTATGAAAAATGCACTGTACCCTCCCCCGACTCGCAGCGCTCACTCTTTGCCTACAGAATGGGGGTTTCAGAGCGTTTACAAGTAAATCTGTAGCCCTGTTTGAAACGGGACTGCACCAAAGTGAACTAGGTACCTTCCAGTTCGTGCCAGCAGGGTCTACACGGGGCAGTTAGAGCACTCTGCAATTCACACCCCCGGAATCCGGACAGCGGTACCGTGTGGAGAAGCCGTAAGAGACAGTCTAGCACTCTGAATACAGTCTGCTTCGTGATAGTAGCCTAGGCGTCAACTTTCCCCGGCACCACGGGGTGCTCACGCCCCCCGCCCCAGCCCCGATTTCACCATTTCCCCTCCCCTGCCCCACCCCCATTCCAACCCCTTCCCCAAAGTCCCCGCCCCAACTCCTCCCCCTCCCTGCCCCTATTGGACCCCTTCCCCAAATCCCCGCCCCAGCCCCGCCTCTTCCCTAAGTGCACTGCTTCCTCCCAGCCACGCAAAACAACTGTTTCGCGGCACAAGCGTAGGGAGCTAGGGGGAAAAAGCAGGCATGCAGCACGCTCCGGGAGGTGGCAGAGGTGAGCTGGGCAGAGGGGTGGGGAGCTGCTGAGCACCCACTAATTTTTCCCTGCGGATGCTCCTGCCCCAGAGCACCCATGGAGTCAGCGCCTATGATATGAAGGAGAAACCCCAGCACAGAACATTGGCCACCACGTCTCTGAGAATTCCCTCCCTCCACCAGGTGACGCTAATTGCTGTGAACTAGAGGGGCACAGCATATCATCTGCTACTGCCGTGCCAAAAGTAACCAGGGAACTGTCCAGCAAAATAAAACCTCCTGAGTAAGGGCAGGATAGCAGAGCTGAATGCCAGCCGCAGTGACGATTCTGCTGGTACTGAACCTGACTGCTGGACTACCGGCCCAACGCCCCGTTGGCTCCATGCACGAAACTCCCACGGACTTCGCTGTGAGCTGCACCCTTGCAAACAAGGGCAATGTTAGCCACACACCACAGGCCTCCGCTGAGTCATCGATTATCCACCAGCAGTAGGGTGGCCAGTTGCCCGGTTTTCGACTGCAAAGGGGACCTGACAGTGTCTAGTCAGATCTACTGACTGGATACCCAAAGTCCGGTTACTGTGACCAGGAGAGTCAGAGAGGTGCTGGGTCATCATCTGCTCCAGCCCCTACTCAGCTAGTGCTGCCGCCTACCTTTGTCAGGCGGCTGCAGCTCCCAGCCCCGGTTCCGCAGGCAAGTCCCTCCTGACCCAGATGGCAGGGGCGGCAGGTTTGTATAATTTTTGGTGGTGCCCAGAACAGGTCCAAGTCCCACCCCCCACCCACCTGCCTTGTAAGCCGATATATATATTTTTAAATAATGTAAAAATGTGAGGGCTCTGGGGTGAGGCCAGGGATGAGAGGTTCACAATGCAGGAGGGGGCTCAGGGCTGGGGCAGAGGGTTGGGGTGTGTGGGGGGGGTGAGGGCTCTGGGGTGGGGCGGGGCCAGGGATGAGGAGTTTGGGGTGCAGGAAGGCTGCCCCCAGCTGGGGTCAGAGAGGAGGACTCCCCCGCAGCCGTCCCAGACGGCAGCAGTGAGCTGCGAGAGAGGGGCCCCCTCTCCTCCCCCGCCCCAGCAGCACACTCACCTCGCACCACTGTCACTGTACGTGCTCCTAGGGCCCCTCTCAGGAGGTCCAGGAAGCCCCCTCGCCTCCCCTGTGGTGGGTGCCGGGGGGGGGAGCTGCCATCACACGAGCGCCTCCTCCTCTGCTGCTGCCCCTCACTGGGGGTGGGGGCTGTCCCTTGCCCAGGGTGGGGCAGGAGCGGTGACTGGGGGTAGGGGGGTCCCCTGTGCTGGTGGAGGGTCCCGCTGGAAAAGGGAAGGGTCCGTCCGTCTGAGGCGGAAGGGCAGGGTCAGGATCAGCCTGCCCTGGCACTCGTGGTTGGGGGGCGCTAGGACCCTGCGGCGGCAGTTGATGCTGGGAGCCGGCAGAGCGTAGCACAGAGCAGAGCTGCTGGGGGCAGCCGCCCACTGCCCAGGGCACAGGCAGGGACGTTTGGGGAAGGCAGGTGGGGCTGGGGGAGAGACCCGGCCCGGAACACTGGTGGAGCCAGGCCCCTGTGCCCTGAATATTGCTGGAGCACGGGCACCAAGGGCCCATATAACTCACCACCCCTGCCAGGCGGGGAGGGGAAAAGCAGCAAGTGACAGGAGGGAAGGGGAAGAGGCGGGGCAGGGGTGGGGCCTCAGGGGAAGAGGTGGGATGGGGAGGGGCTTCAAGGAAAGAGGCGGGGCAGGGGCGGGGCCTCAAGGAAAGAGGCGGAGCAGGGGCGGGGCCTCAAGGAAAGAGGCGGAGCAGGGGCGGGGCAGGGGAGATTCTCACACTCCTGCTGGAGTGTCCGGTTTTTAAACATTACCAAGGTGGCAACCCTAACGAGCAGCAGAGCGAAGGGCCACATGTGGCCCAGCACAGAGACAGCTGCTGCCCCGGGGAACAGCCCCACTCAGTGCTGGGATCACCTCCACCCTGTGCCCCAACCTCACCCAGCCCTCCCCAGCACCAGCATGACACCCACCCGGAGCTAGTAAAGAAGGGAAGGAGGGCAATGCCCACCAGCACTGGAGAGGGCAGCTGGAAAGGGTCAGTGGACAAACGGGACCCTGTGCTAGAGGAGAGAGGTGACTGCTTGGGCCTGAGCCACGTTACCAGAGTATGGTGTGTTGCCTTGCAGAGCATGCACCTCATTCTCTGTGACAGAGGCCTGTGTGTCCAATTTATGGTCCAGCTGCAGGTGCAGCCAAAATCTGCAGGGGGAGATTAACAAGCTCTGCTGAGCCTCTCACCCCAGCTCTGCTCTCTCACCAGAGAGACTAAACGCGTACACCGACTAAGCAACCCGCTCACCCCAGCTGCTATGGGCCCCATTCTCCAGCCAGCTCAAATTCCTGCCCGGGCAAGACAATATTCCGGGTGAGCCACCAGCATCAGGGACCGAACCTGGGACGTCTGGATCTAAAAGCCAGAGCTACCACTGGAGCTAAGAGAGCCAGCTCTGCTGTAGCCACCTTATCAACCGCTACATATGGCCCCCACTGCTCGAGGGGGCCAGCACGTCACCCTGAGTTGGGGGTGGTCCATAATCGCACCCTGTGTTGTCATTTACACCTGTGCCTGGGCACGTGCAGTAATTCAAATCCTGGACTGCAGGCTCCATAAGCGTCCAGCCCACCTCGCTGCTGAGAGACACACCCAGTAACCCGAGGGGAACATGGGACCAGATGGGGTTGATGCACAAGGAGGGATTAGCCATTCAAGCAAAGGGGATCTCAAACAGCCCTGGGGACCAAACTGCAGAGGAACATGACGGCAGCATAAAGGATGGGCCCCTGGCCAAGGTGGGACTGAGAACAAGAGCCAGGGTCCCTGCCCAAAGGGCTTGCACAACCCAAGCAGATACAGTAACTCCTTACTTAAAGTCATCCTGGTTAACGTCGTGTGATAAACTCAGGACAGACAGCTACAAGGGAGGGGTAGAAACCAGTCTCAGAGGGTTAAAAGGCCCTCCTCCCTATCAACTGGGGGGTAACTACGGGTCAATCAGGTTCAGATGAGAAGGGGTTGCCAAGATTTCAATTAGAATCAGCTGAGAGGGAGCTACCTGAAGTTAATTAGGATCAGCTGGTTCCAACCAAGGGCTGCCTGAGACCTTTTTAAACCCTCCCCTGGGAAGGAGGAGGGAGGGAGAGAGAAGGAGCCCTGCTGCCAGGAGGTGAGGAGCAGCAAGACAGCGAGCCTCACCAGGAAGAGAGGCACTATTCTCTCCCACAAAGGAGAAATATACTATAAAAAGGACTGGTGGAGGAAGGAACAGACTTCCCCTGTGTCCCAAGGGTGGGACCAGATTACCCAAGCCTGTCTCACCAGGGCTAAAAGCAGCAGAGGCTGGGGAGACCGAGAAGGTGCCTGGCCACATGTGGTGTCAAGAGTGGGATCTGAATGAGACTTCATGGCAAACCATCTCAGGGCAGGGTAAAACACCCCCTATATTAAAAAATAAAAAATGGAGGATGTAGTGAAGGCATTGGTGCAGGCCACTGCGGCCCAACAAGAAGCTACCAGGGTGCAGCTAGCTGCCTGGCAGGAGTCAGTGCGAATACAGCAGGAGACAAATCAACTACTGATGAGCCAGGCTGCTCAGGATCGAGCCACCCTGCATGAGGTTGTGAACCAGCTAAAGGCCCTGACCACGCTAACGCACGGCCCCCATGGGACTCGGCCCCTGCGGGCAAGTCACTACTTACAGAAGATAACGATGGATGATGATGTAGAGGCATATCTCCTCCCATTTGAGAGAACAGCCCGGCGGGAGGCCTGGCCCCAAGACCAGTGGGCCGGTCTCCTGGCTCCTTTTCTGTGTGGGGAGGCACAGAAAGCATATTTTGATATGACAACAGAAGCAGCTTCAGATTACTCCCAGCCAAAGGCGGAGATCCTGGCGAGGTCTGGCGTGACGACAGCTATAAGGGCACAGCGGTTCCATGAGTGGAAGTACCGAGGCAGCAAAGCATCAAGGTCCCAGCTGTTTGACCTGATCCACTTAGCCAGGAAGTGGCTGCGCCCTGAGACCCACCGGCCGGAGGAAGTCGTGGAAACCATAGTTGTGGACAGGTACATGAGAGGGCTACCACCGGACATATGAGGATGGGTCAGTCAAAATGATCCCTCCTCCTATGATGAGGTATTTGCCCTCGTAGAGAGACACCTAGCAGCCCAGGAACTCTCTCGGACCACCGGGGAAGGGAGGCGCCAGAATAGGAGGCAAGTCTATGTACCAAGGGCCCGAGTTGCCGTAGCTCCGGGCTGAACTATGGAGGGGAGGAAGGAGGCCAAAGAGCAGCCAGAGATCTCAGAGGGACTTGGGGACTGGGGGAGAAGGACTCGGGGGGGTAAGGCCTAACAGCCCGAAAAATAGGGGGCTGCCCCGAGCAGGATACCGATGTTATGCATGTGGAGAGATAGGGCATATAGCTGCCCAATGCCCAAACCTAGAAGAACTCATGCAATGCGACCTGGGAAATCTAGAAGAACCATGTGACCTAATAAATCTAGTAGGGGTTGCGATGGTCCCTCATAGATATACTAGGCCAGTTAAAATGAATGGTATAAAGACCACCGCGTTAGTAGACTCAGGAAGCGCGGTCACACTGGTCTCGGGAAAGTTGGTCAGGTATGATCAACTATCTCGGGCCAAGCGCACGGGAATATCCTGTGTCCATGGGGATGTTAATTACTACCCGACCATCCCAGTAAAGACAGAGGTCCTGGGAAACCCCACTAGGGTGACGGTGGGGGTGGTCCTGAAACTCCCCTACCCAGTCCTCATAGGACGAGACTTCCCAGGGTTTGGCGGTCTACTTCCTGGAGAGGAGTCAGAAGAAAGTAATAACCCAGAGAGCAATGGGATGACCTCGATAGTTAGCAACCCCCTGGTCTTCCAAGAATTTGCCCAGGATTTATTCTCGCCCCCTGGGAAGACCAGGAAGAGTCGGTGAGAAAGGAGGGCAGATAGGAGGAGGGGAACGAGAATCTTGACCCAGAACTGGAAGCCTATACTTGTAGGGGAAAGGGTTGGCCCGACTGACAAGGGGACTAGGCAGGAGGTCGATGAGCCAGCAGCTGGGTCCAGTTCCCAAGGGACCTCCCTCGAGAGGGAGAGGGAAATTGAACCCCCTGAGTTTGGGCAAATTGGACCTTCACTGGAGAATTTTGGACAGGATCCAGTCTATAACAATATTCACAAAGAAGTAGTTGAGGTGAATGGGGTCCCTGTGGAAGGAAGAGCCAAGGGCCCAGGGCTGTATTATATGATCAAGAAGGATCTGCTGTACAGAGTAGTCCGGATCCAAGAGCAAGTCGTGGAACAGCTCCTAGTACCACAGAAACATCAGGGGGGCGTGATGGAGCTAGCCCACAGCCATCTGTTCGGGGGGCATCTAGGGGTGGATAAAACCCTGGATCGAATTCTGCAGAGGTTCTTTTGGCCTGGAATATATGCGGCGGTCTGACGATATTGTGCCTCCTGTCCGGAATGCCAATTACATGGGCCCCGAACACCCTTAAGGGCACCTTTGGTACCTCTGCCGATTATTGAAGTCCCCTTGAGTGAATAGCTATGGACTTAGTAGGGCCGCTAGAAAAATCAGCCCGAGGCCATCAGCACATACTAGTGGTGCTGGATTATGCCACCCGATACCCCGAGGCCATCCCCCTACGGAACACTATGTCCAAGACCATAGCTAAAGAATTAATCCAAATTTTTGCTAGAGTGGGAATACCCAAGGAGATCCTGACGGATCAAGGAACCCCCTTTGTATCTAAATTAATGATGGATCTATGTGCAATGCTCCACATATGGACCCTAAGGACATCAGTCTATCATCCGCAGACCGATGGCCTCGTCGAGCGTTTTAATAGAACATTAAAGAACATGATATGAAAGGTGGTGAGCCGGGATGGGAAGAACTGGGACACCCTGCTACCGTACCTAATGTTTGCGATAAGGGGGGTGTCTCAGACTTCAACTGGGTTTTCCCCATTCGAACTGTTATATGGCCGCCACCCCCGTGGTATACTTGACATTGCCAAAGAAAGTTGGGAAGAACAGCCGAACCCAGGGAGAAACCTCATCGAGCATGTGTTGCAGATGAAAGACAGGATAGCCCAAGTCACCCCCATAGTGCGGGAACACATGGAGAGGGCACAAGGGGCCCAACAAATATACTACAATCGCCAAGCGATGACCAGAAAATTCCAGGTGGGAGATCGGGTGATGGTGCTCGTACCCACAGCGGAGAGCAAGCTCCTGGCCAGGTGGCAGGGGCCATACGAGATAATAGAAGCCATTGGAGAGGTCGATTACAAGGTCCAACAGTCTGGTCGCCAGAAACTGGAACAAATCTATCATATAAACCTGTTAAAACCTTGGCAAGACAGAGAAGCTCATGTGGTCACTCTAGGGTCACCGCCCCCCAAAAGCAACGCACCTAGCCCAGTGGGAATATCCCCAGAATTGACCCCTGACCAACGAACTGAGGTGATCCACATGATCAAACGCAACCAGGATGTGTTCTCAGAAAAGCCAGGCAGGACTACTGAGGTTCGCCATCACATCCTCACAGAGCCTGGAGTGAAGGTGAATGTCAAGCCATACCAGATCCCAGAAGTGAAAAGAGAAGAAATCAAGACAGAAGTCAGGAAAATGTTGAAGTTAGGAGTCATTGAAGAGTCTCATAGCCAATGGTCAAGCCCAGTGGTCCTAGTACCTAAGCCGGATGGGAGTATGAGGTTTTGCAATGACTTCCGGAAACTGAATGAAGTGTCCCAATTTGATACGTACCCTATACCTCGGATAGATGAGTTGATTGACTGACTGGGAAAAGCACGATTTTTGTCCACCCTTGACCTGACCAAGGGTTATTGGCAAATTCCCTTGGCCAAGGCCGACAAAGAGAAGACGGCCTTTTCAACACCAGAGGGACTGTATCAATACACTGTCCTCCCTTTTGGTTTACATGGGGCTCTTGCAACTTTCCAACGGCTCATGGACAAACTGTTGCGTCCACATAGCAAGTATGCAGCCGCCTATCTTGATGACGTCATTATACATAGTCCAGATTGGGAGACGCACTTGGGGAAGGTGGAAGCAGTCCTGGACACCTTGAGGAAGGCGGGGCTGACTGCAAATCCCTCCAAATGCGCAACTGGGCTAGCCG
The DNA here is from genome assembly GCF_020497125.1 of Mauremys mutica. NCBI lineage: Eukaryota > Metazoa > Chordata > Testudines > Geoemydidae > Mauremys > Mauremys mutica. The sequence goes on along the minus strand of NC_059072.1, from coordinate 352,360,844 downwards.
AAGCCAAATACCTCAGGTATATAGTGGGGAGAAGCGTGGTGAAGCCCCAACTCAACAAGTTAGAGGCAATACAGAATTGGCCCCGACCAGTCCGGAAGAAACAGGTCAGAGCATTCCTGGGGCTGGTTGGATACTACAGGCGGTTCATCCCCCACTTTGCCACCAGGGCATGCCCATTAACAGACCTAACGAAAGCCCGTGGCCCAGACATAGTAAGATGGTCCAGCGCGGCGGAGGAGGCTTTTGCAGATCTGCAGACTGCCCTCTGCACCGACCCAGTGCTGGTAGCTCCAGACTGGGAGAAAAAGTTTATTTTGCAAACGGATGCCTCTGAGGTCGGGTTGGGAGCGGTTCTTTCACAAATGGTTGGAGCGGAAGAACACCCAGTGCTGTTCCTCGGTAGGAAACTCCTGCCCAGGGAACGTAAATATGCCGTTGTAGAGAAGGAATGCCTGGCAGTAAAATGGGCCATTGAAAGCCTTCGCTACTACCTGCTCGGACGGAGGTTTACTCTCGTCACGGACCATGTCCCTCTGAAGTGGATGCGCCAAAACAAAGAGAAAAATGTGAGAGTGACAAGATGGTTCCTGTCGCTACAACCCTTCCACTTCAGAGTACGACATAGGTCCGGAATCAAGCATGGCAATGCGGATGGCCTTTCAAGAGTACACTGTTTGCCGACCCAAGTAGCCCAACCCTGTAGTGTTGAGCGGGGAGGGGGGGAGGCGGGCGCGATATGTGATAAACTCAGGACAGACAGCTACAAGGGAGGGGTAGAAACCAGTCTCAGAGGGTTAAAAGCCCCTCCTCCCTATCAACTGGGGGGTAACTACGGATCAATCAGGTTCAGCTGAGAAGAGGTTGCCAAGATATCAATTAGGATCAGCTGAGAGGGAGCTACCTGAAGTTAATTAGGATCAGCTGGTTCCAACCAAGGGCTGCCTGAGACTTTTTAAACCCTCCCCTGGGAAGGAGGAGGGAGGGAGAGAGAAGGAGCCCTGCTGCCAGGAGGTGAGGAGCAGCAAGACAGCGAGCCTCACTAGGAGGAGAGGCACTATTCTGTCCCACAAGGGATAAATATACTCTAAAAAGGACTGGTGGAGGAAGGGAACAGACTTCCCCTGGGTCCCAAGGAGGGGACCAGATTACCCAAGCCTGTCTCGCCAGGGCTAAAAGCAGCGGAGGCTGGGGAGACCGAGAAGGTGCCTTGCCACAGTCGTTTCATTGTTACGTTGTTGATCAATTGGGGAACATGTTTGTTTAAAGTTGCACAATGCTCCCTTATAACATCCTTAGGCAGCCATCTGCTTTGTCCACTGCTTGCAGGAAGAGCAGCCCGTTGCAGCTAGCTGGTGGGGGCTTGGAACCAGGGTGGACCGGCAGCCCCTGTGTCAACTCTCCTAAGTTCCCAGCCGCCCAGCAGGCTATCAATTGCCAGCAGTTCAGCTGTCCCTCCCCCCACTGCCATGTGCTGCTCCTGCCCTCTGCCTTGGAGCTGCTCCCTGGAGCCTCCCGCTTGCTGGGTGGGGAGGAGGAGGGGGCCCAAGACAGGGGCTAATGTCAGGGTGTCCTCCTCCCCCCTGCTCCTGCACCCCGCTTACCCCATCTCCATAGAGCAGGGGGGACACATGACAGGGCTCAGGATGGAGGGAGCTTCCTGGCAGCAGCTGCCATCTCAGCTTGCTGATCTACTTAAAAAGGCAGTGTACTTAGAGTAGGGTCAGCATACTTAAAGGGGCAATGCATCTCTCTCTCTCTCACGCACACGGTGTGTGCGTCTGTCTCTGTCTGCCATGCTGTCTCCCCCCCTTTAATGCTGCCTTGTAGAGTGTGAGGCTACATTAACAACGAGTTAACCCCGAGGACTCAGCCAATTGCTAGTTCATCATTTAGCAGTAAGGCATCCCCTGGGAAATATCCCACCCTCTGACTTCACCACCTCAACCAAGCTTCACGATCATCATTGCTGTGTACGTAGTCTTTTGTCTGGTGAAAAAGACTTCCCTGGAACCTAACCCCCCCAATGTACATTAATTCTCATGAGGAAATTGGATTCGCTTAACATCGTTTCGCTTAAAGTCGCATTTTTCAGGAACAGAACTACAACACATGCATCCAACGAAGTGGGTATTCACCCACGAAATACCCACTCATGCTCCAATACGTCTGTTAGTCTATAAGGTGCCACAGGACTCTTTGCTGCTATAACTACAATGTTAAGTGAGGAGTTACTGTAACAGACCAGACCAACAAAGGAGGGCGTGAAGGACGAGTATTTAACCCTTGATTATTCCACCCCATTTCCCAGTTTGTGAGCTCACCACCACCACCTTCCTCCCTCATTTTCACCCAAAGTAACGATGACGTCTCAGGCTTCTTACCCACTCGCCCCTTTCCTTTAACTGCCTGTAACCGTCATCAACTCCCTTCCCACCCCACCTCCAAATCCCCGCATTCCTGTAAAGTTTACTGCAAAGCCAGACGCAAACCTGATTAGACACGTCAACAGGATGCTGGTGGGCCGGCAGGGAGGGACTCTTCCCCTGCCTGGAAAGTTAGAGGATGGGGAAGGGAATTCTCTGCTACTGAGCAAAGGCAGATTGGGAAACAACCTCTCTTCTGCCTGGAAGTGTCTGCTCCTGGCCAGTCCCCAGGCGGAGGGGGCTTCTACTGGATAGCAGGCTCTGGGGAAATGGCCTCTCCTTGCCCTGTGGATAGTTTCCTGAGAGGCTGAGTTAACAAGTCAGGAGTACATGGGTCTGTTTAGACTGGGAGAGAGAAACAAGCACAGCAGGAAGGCAAAAACAAAAGCTGCGCACAATGGGCCTGGCCCTCCTTTCGCTCACGGCTCACTCACGCCGCTGTAAGCCTGGAGTCACTGCACTCAAGTCAGTGGCTTGATAATGATGGGAAGCCCGGGGGCAGGGGGGGATCAGGCCCTGTACGTACCTCCCCGCCCACATCCCTCACATGCTCCCAAGTGACGGCTTAGTTCTGCAGAAGAGCAAAAATGGCAGAGATTTACAATTGCAGAACCTGTGGTTTACCTCAGCTGGAGATTTTCATGTGCCGGGTCGCGAGTGGAATGAGACAGTCTCTCTGAGCTGGGCCCACGGACCCTTAACTTCCCGCAGCGATGGTTATCGGACGAGTAACGGCCATCGGACAATGAGCGTTTGCTGCAGCAGCACGTGTGTTCGTGTTATTGTTTGCGTTGCAGTGGCATCTAGCAGTCCCACTCGTGGACCAGTGTCTCACTGAACCAGGCTCTGTACAAACATTGAACAAACACCACATTCCCTGCCCCAAAGACCTTATACTGCAGAGAATTCTGAGTCACTTCGCCGAGCACCGGTTTGACTCCCCCCGCTTCCCTAGGGACGGATAAAAGCTTTGTGGCTGCTACGTTGAATTCTCAATGAAAACAGAAAATACCACTTGTGTTTTCTTACTAAATTGAGTGGAAACAAACCTCTCTTCCGGAGTAGCTTCTAATTCTCCAACCTCCTGGGACTATTATTTAGAAACGTAGTAATCACCGTTAACATGTAATAATAATGAATACTTCGCTCTCATCTTGGGATCCCAAAGAGCTCTGCAAAGAGTCATTAGACGCAGCAAACCTCACGGTATGGCAGCTAAGCATCACCATCGCCACTTTGAAAATGGAGGCACACTGACGTGGCTTGCCCGAGACCACACAGCAAGTTGGTATCACAGCCAGGAAGAGAACCCAGGGGTCCCCTGCTGTAAACCCTGATCTCTGTTGCTGTCTCAGTTAAGCCTTTCGCAAACCCTTCGAAAGCCGGATCCTCTGCTGATATAAATCAAAGTAGTTTCATTCACTTCACTGGAGTGACACTGATTTACACCAGTGGAGGATGTGTATTGAAATGAAGAAACAAAACATGATCTCAACCCTACGAGTCCCTGACATGCAGAACTTCCAGACTGCGGCAGGCGTCCCTGCTGCAGAGGGCTTTGCAAGCTGTCAGTAGGTTTGCCAAGTAAAGGTTTTTCAGTAAAGAAGTGCTTTTAACTGGATTAAGCTGCTTAACACGGTCTGCTACATGCCTTTGCTGGCACCATCCCTCCGCGGGGCCACAGCAGTGCCAGTTATTCACCTAGTTATGCAGCCCTGTAAAAATGCCACCCTCTTTCACTCCTCTTGGTATCCCGCCCTGCCCACTCGCTACTGGAATAGTGCACGGAAACCTTGCTGCTGTTTACTGCTGGACGCTGCCCAGTGCCATTCACACAGCAGATGCCCACTGTAATTTTTCCCAGCGAAGTTGTTCTTTCTTTCCAGTCTGAATAGCTCAGTGTGAGCGGCTGAGTGGAATCATTGTGCCCAGCAAACAGGAGCTAAAATCTCATTGTGTTTGGGATCAGCATCAGACACAGTTTAAGGCCAGATTGGATCCCCAATGCTGTCTCTGTTTTCATCCCCGCCTCCTCTGATCCACCCCCAATGTCCCCTATTTCTCCTGCCTCAGTGGGTGAGATTTTCAGAGGGACTGTACACCTGAAGCTCCCACTGACTTTAGAAGGAATTCTCCTGAGTGCTCAACACGTCTGAAAATCAGGCCTAGTTCCTGTTCCCACAGTGACCCCGTCCCTGAAATGCCCTCCTCCAAAGCTCTTGTAAACTGAAATTCCTCCAAAACATTCAACAGGGACACGTCGCCCACTAGAAGTTAATAATAAATCTAACTTATCTGAACCATCACATGGCCCAGTCTTCCGAGGAAACCGTGCAGGCCTGATCATTGTAACCCTTGTCCCATCCTGTGTTTGTTAATGACCCTCACTTGTGTCCAAACCGAGGCTGCAAGATCGCCAGGACGCAGACCGTGTCCTTCTTGGTTTCCATTGAGATGCCTGCTTCACTTTTGGAAAGCCAGAAAAATCACTCCTGTAAATCATCTACCTAGAACCTCGATATTCATGCCTAGCATCACAGTGTCCAGATTCTACATCTGAATAACACCGAGAGGTTTCGGCTCAGGCCGCAGATCCCAACATACCTCACATCTTGGCTGTAGCAGGGGTCATCTAGTAGACATTATACACGATGATTCTGTCATACAAAAGTATCCCCTCTTTAGAGGCCACTGAAAAGAAGAGAATTCTGTTCCTGGCTCTGCCACAGGCCCCTGGAGGACTTTGGGCAAGTCACTTAATCTCTCTGGGCCAAAGTGCTCCATCTATAAAGTGGGCCTCATTGATGTGTGTATTAAGGAAGTGAGCAGAGGCCACACTCAGGGATCTGGGCCCTACTGTTGCTCTCCCTCTGGACTCTCAAAAGACAGACCCTACCCCAAAGAGTTTACAATCCAACTATAATAAGATGAGACAACTGGTGGATACAGACAGGTGGGGTGAGTCCAAGGTAACAGCCCGATGATTACAATACATCTGTACCACCCTCATCATATTTCAATATTTCTTCAATGACTCGGATAATGGAATGGAGAATATGCTTATGAAATTTGCCACACAAGCAGAGAGACGGGTTGCAAGCACTCGGGAGGACAGGATTAGAATTCAAAATGACTTTGACAAATTGGAAAATTGGCCCGAAATCAGCAAGATGAAATCCAATAAGGATAAATGCAAAGCACAGCACTGAGGAAGGAAAAAAACCATCAAATGCACAACTACAAAATGGGGAATAACTGGCTAGGTGGTAGCACTGCAGGAAAGGTTCTGGGGGTTATAGTGGATCACAAATTGAATATGAGACAATGTGATGCAGTTGTGAATAAGGCTAACATTTTCAGGCATACTAACAGGAGTGTCATTTGTAAGACACAGCAGGAAATTGTTCCGCTCTACTCGGCACTGGTGAGGACTCGGCTGAAGTAATGTGTCCAGTTCTGGGTGCCCCACTTTAGGAAAGATGAGGGTAAATTGGAGAAAGTCGAGAGAAAATCAACAAAAATGATAAAAGGTTTAGAAAACCTGACCTATGAGGAGAGGTTAAAAAATAACAAACTGGACATGTTTAGCCTTGAGAAAGTAGACTGAGGGGGACCTGAAAAGAGTCATCAAATCTGTTATGGGCTCTTAGAAAGAGGATGGGGTCAATTGTTCTCCATGTCCACTGACAGTAGGAGACGTAGTAATGGGCTTAATCTGCAGCAAGGGGAATTTAAGTTAAATATTAGAAAAAACTTTATAACTATAAGGGTAGTTAAGGTCTGGACTAGGCTTCCAAGGGAGGTTGTAGAATCCCCATCGCTGGAGGTTTTTAAGAACAGGTTGGAGAACATCTGTCTGGGATGCTCTGTGTGTCCTGTCTCAGCATAGGGGGCTGGACTTGGTGACCTCTCGAGGTCCCTATGATTCTATGATCAGCATGATAAGCAGCAGTCACACCCTGCCAGCTCTGCAATCACTTTGGGTTGATCTGCAAGCACCACAGCAGAGGCAAGTTTGGGGGAGAGATTTCGCTTTCCCAAGAGCTCCTCCTCTGTCACCCCTCCTGTTTTCTTTTCTTTGTCCCTAACTGCTTTACTGGTCACAGCTTGGCAGTTCAAGGAGAAATGGCATAACCACAAAAGATCAATTTTTCTACACCCAAAGGGGAATGTTTATTTTATGCGGGGATCAGTTGCTCCTTTATGGCCATTAAGAAGCCCCTTTTATCTCCAAAGATCTTTACAAACATCAGCCGAGTAATCCAGCTTCACACCACCACATCTCAGGGAGGAGAGCATCGCTACGCCCGTTTGACACATGGCAGAATGGACATTGGAAATCAATGAACTTCTCAAAGGTTCTGATTATCCACATCTCCCATTAGTGTCAGTGGGAACTGGGAGCAGTCAGCCCCTCTGGAAAACCAGGCTAGATGTGATTTGCCCAAAGCAACACATTTCACAAAGGGGATCAGAGGCCAATTGCGATGGAGGAGAAGGGAGAAAAACAAAAAGACCCACATTTTCATCAACATTTTTCAAGGGGGCAAACCCAGGATTTTCCAACCAGCTCTACCCATTGGCCAAATTCCCCCACAGGTAGCAGCTATCTAAGGTACTAACAGGGTCTCCATTGTCATAGTATCTGAGCGCCTCACACTCGTCAGTGTATTTATTCTCTCAACACTCCTGTGAGGTAGGGCAGCGCTATCGTCCCCAGAGTACAGATGGGGAACTGGGGTACAGAGGGACTTACACACCCACGGCTGGCCCACGGCAGCTGACTCAGGCTAAGGAGCTGTTGAACTGTGGTGCAGATGTTCAGAGAGACCCTCCCGCCTTGCAAGGTCCTAGAGCCCGGGCTCCAGCCCGATCCCAACGTCTACACTGCAGTTAAACAGCCCCTTAGCCCTTGCCACGAGAGCCTGAGTCAGCTGGCACAGGCCAGCCACGGATGTCGAACTGCAGAGTAGACATACACTAAGTGACTTGCCCAACGTCACACAAGAAATCTGTGGCAGCGTAAGGGACTCAACTAAATTCCCCTCAATCCTATGCTAGTGCCTCAACTGCTGGACCGGCCTTCCTTTCTAGGGCCCACTGAGCCTGGAAGAGAGGCTTCTGTTTCTCCCAACCCCGTGCCACTCTGCTTTGCTCCAGCCTGTTTGCACGGGCGGACGCAGGGGCTGAGATTCGGCTGTATAAGCGTAAGCTACACTGGCAAATAGTTCCAGGCCCCCAAACTGGGGTGGGATTGTGGCAGAATCTGGAAACTGACGCGGACAGAATGCAGAGGACATCTCCTTTGTGTATCTTTTCTAGTGGTGCAGAAATCGCTCCTCAAATATTACCGAGCAACTCTTCCCAGCAGCGCATTGCCTTGTGCCCACCACGGACATCGCTTTACCGCTATGTACTGAACAGTCAGACCCTGGAGAGACAAGGCGGGGGAGGGAATATCTTTGATGGGACCAACTTCTGAGGGTGAAAGAGACCTGCTTTCACGCTACCTCGACCCACAGAAGTCGGTCCCACGATAGATATTACCTCATCCACCCTGTCTCACTCAGAACACAGCTACAACAACAGTGTCAGACCATGGGCAGCCCTTCTCCCTTTGCTGACAGAGGGATGCATGAAGAGGGAATGCACATTCTCTCACTGCAGCAGCGGCCTTCTTTGTGCATCTGACAGCACATAAGTCTGTGGTAAGCAAACCCTTTAATACAGATGCATCCAATTGCCTTTTCCAGGTACTCGGGGGAAGGGGTCTGATTTCTGTGGTGCGTGGACACTTGTCCAACAGGAACTGTTCCAAGATCTGCCTATTCAGCTCACATAGGACACAGAACAGCTGTCAGATGGTAACTTCTTGCAGTCTCTACCTTCCTGATCCTGCGGAAGCATCTGCAAGCATGGACCCTCACTGCCAAGAACAGTCCTATTGGCTTTGCAAAACTGAGGGCTTGGCCTGGACTGAAGCTGTTGATTTAAATGAGGAGGAGAATCCTAACCTGCTGCCGTTCCCTAGAGCAATCCCGTCGCTCAGCTTCTGCTGCCTTGATTACATGGAGACTGTGCCATTAAACCAGTCAAACCGGTTGAATGTCTATGATACAGGAGATGTGGGAAAATAACCCAGAAAGAGAGAGAGAGAGAGACACACACACACACACACGCACAAAGTACTGGAAATTCCCAATCCATTCCGAGAGGTGAATTCTGGTTGGTTCTCAACGAGTGGTTTCAATTTTACAGTTCTGCAGGGTGTGCTCTGTACTTATGCTGACGGCAGCAGAATCACACCAGAGGTGCGAGTTTACCTGGGCAGTTAGGTGGCCTGCAAACTAGGGTACGGTTCTTTGGAGTTTGTGGCCATTTTTTTTAGCTCCATAACGAGTCTGCAGAGTAGAGTTGTCTCCCCTCCCCTCAAAAAAAAAAAGAAAATCTGCTTGTGTTTTGTCTGGATAGTTCTATGGATGACTAGAGAACTAGGAGGTTTACGACAAGTTCTAAGGAAGTGAAACCTGAGCATCTGAGAAGGGAAGGGATACTTTAGTCAGCCTGTTTAAATGTCTTTGTTACTTTGCTTAACCTCCATTTTTATTCCAACGCTTGGCCCCATAAGGAGAGCACGTCTCTGTTAAAAATTCAACCGCTTGCTTTGCTGCTACACCTTAGGCTCGAGAAAGTTCCACATAGATCTCCACTCTCCCAATCATAGAATATCCGGGTTGGAAGGGACCTCAGAAAGTCATCTAGTCCAACCCCCTGCTCAAAGCAGGACCAATCCCCATCAAAATCATTCCAGCCAGGGCTTTGTAAAGCCAGGCCTTAAAAATCTCTAAGGAAGGAGATTCCACCACCTCCCTAGGTAACCCATTCCAGTGCTTCACCACCCTCCTAGTGAAAAAGTTTTTTCTAATATCCAACCTAAACCTCCCCCACTGCAACTTGAGACCATTACTCCTTGTTCTGTCATCAGGTACCACTGAGAACAGTCTAGATCCATCCTCTTTGGAGCCCCCTTTCAGGTAGTTGAAAGCAGCTATCAAATCCTCCCTCATTCTTCTCTTCTGCAGACTAAACAATCCCAGTTCCTTCAGCCTCTCCTCATAAGTCATGTGCTCCAGACCCCTAATCATTTTTGTTATCCTCCGCTGGACTCTCTCCAATTTATCCACATCCTTCTTGTAGTGTGGGGCCCAAAACTGGACACAGTATTCTGAGGCCTCACCAATGCTGAATAAAGGGGAATGATCACATCCCTCGATCTGCTGGCAATGCTCCTACTTATACAGCCCAAAATGCTGTTAGCCTTCTTGGCAACAAGGGCACACTGCTGACTCATATCCAGCTTCTTGTCCACTGTAACCCCTAGGTCCTTTGCTGCAGAACTGCTGCCTAGCCATTTGGTCCTAAGTCTGTAGCAGTGCATGGGATTCTTCCGTCCTAAGTGCAGGACTCTGCATTTGTCCTTGTTGAACCTTGTCAGATTTCTTTTGGCCCAATCGTCTAATTTATCTAGGTCCCTCTGTATCCTATCCCTAACTAGGGTGACCAGATGTCCCAATTTTATAGGAACAGTCCCAATTTTGGGATCTTTTTCTTATATAGGCTCCTATTACCCCCCACCCGCTGTCCCAATTTTTCATATTTGCTGTCTGGTCACCCTATCTCTACCCTCCAGTATATCTAACACTCCTCCCAGTTTAGTGTCATCTGCAAACTTGCTGAGGGTGCAGTCCACGCCATCCTCCAGATCATTAGTGAAGATATTGAACAAAACCGGCCCCAGGGCCGACCCTTGGGGCACCCCGCTTGATACAGGCTGCCAACTAGACATGGAGCCATTGATCACTACCGGTTGAGCCCGACAATCTAACCAGTTTTCTATCCACCTTATAGTCCATTCATCCAGCCCATACTACTTTAACTTGCTGGCAAGAATACTGTGGGAGACCATTGTGACATTGCACTCTATATTATTTTATAAAAATATGCTCATGAGTGAATATAATATAACTAGAATATGCTTCATGCAAAAGGTCTCTTGTAAGGTGTCATTACAAAGCTTATAATCTACTGAGTGTGTTCATCCTATTTCTATAAATATATCACTCTTGTATCTAAAATTAGAAATATGAAATATAACTCTGAGGGCCTATTGCAATTATGCAAAGTGTGGGCAATTAATGGTGGCTTGGAATCTTGATGGCTCCCATCAACCAGGACAATTGACTGTGGATGGCTCTGTTTGCAGGCAGGCCTTCCCTGTGAGTCAGGCTGGGAGGAATGAAGGCTTGGGGGTCTTACAGTGACATGTGATCATGTCACCTGAACTGGAATCCATCGTTAATCTGGTGCTTTTCCAGAGAGGAGGGGTGGGAACCCAGAGGGACAAAGGATTTCCACCTTATGCAAAAGATATATTAATGGGTGGAACAGAACAAAGGGGAGAGCCATCATGAGGAATCCCCTAGCTACCACCTGAGCTGGAACAAGGGCTGTACCAGGGGAAAGGATTGTGCCCAGACTAGGAAGGTGTCTAGTCTGTGAAAGAAACGTATTAAGATCTCACCCTCAGAGATGTTTCATCTGTATTCAGTTTCTTACTGTATTAGACTTGCGTGCTATATTTTATTTTGCTTGATAATTCACTTTGTTCTGTCTGTTACTACTTGAAACCTCTTAAATCCTACTTTCTGTATTTAATAAAATCACTTTTACTTATTAATTAACCCAGAGTATGTATTCATACTTGGGGCGGGGGCAAAGTGCTCTATCAATGTTATAGAGGGCGAACATTTTATGAGTTTACTCTGTATAAGCTTTATACAGGGTAAAATGGATTTAGGTTTAGACCCCATTGGGAGTCGGGCATCTGAGTGCTAAAGACAAGAACACTTCTGTTAGCTGCTTTCAGTTAAGCCTACAGCTGTTAGGGGACGTGGTTCAGACCTGGGTCTGGGTTTGCAGCAGGCTAGCGAGTCTGGCTCAAACCAGGCAGGGCACGGAAGTCCCAAGCTGAAGGGACGGGAAAGCACGGGCAGAAGTAGTCTTGGCACATCAGGTGGCAGCTCCCAAGGGGGCTTCCGTGATCCAACCTTTCACAACCGTATCAAAAGCTTTGCTAAAGTCAAGGAATAACACATCCACTGCTTTCCCCTCATCCACAGAGCCAGTTATCTCCTCATAGAAGGCAATTAGGTTAGTCAGGCATGACTTGCCCTTGGTGAATCCATGCTGACTGTTTCTGATCACTTTCCACTCCCTTAAGTGCTTCAAAATTGATTCCTTGAGCACCTGCTCCATGATTTTTCCAGGGACTGAGGTGAGGCTGATCGGGCTGTAGTTCCCCAGATCCTCCTTCTTCCCTTCTTTAAAGATGGGAACTACATTAGCCTTTTTCCAGTCATCCGGGATCTCCCCTGATCGCCATGAGTTTTCAAAGATAATGGCCAATGGCTCTGCAATCACATCCGCCAACTCCTTTAGCAGTGCATCCAGCCCCATGGCCTTGTGCTCATCCAGCTTTCTAAATAGTCCTGAATCACTTCTTTCTCCACAGGGCTGGTCACCAAGGAGACCTCCAGTGGATATCATAGAATATTAGGGCTGGAAGGGACCTCAGGAGATCATCTAGTCCAACCCCCTGCTCAAAACAGGACCAATCCCCAGTCAGATTTTTGCCCCAGATCCCTAAATGGCCCCCTCAAGGATTGAACTCACAACCCTGGGTTTAGCAGGCCAATGCTTAAACCGAAGATAAAACTCAATATTCCTGATATTTATAAGGAAAATAAAATGATATAAAAAAAACCAAGCAGAAAAGGAAGGATGGTCCAGTGGGTAGGGTACTAGGCTGGGACTGCAAGACCTCAGTTCAATTCCCTGCTCTACCATAGGCTTCCTATGTGACTCAGGCAAGTCACAATCTCTCTGGGCCATAAGTCCCAGTCTGTATATGGAGATCACAGCACTTCTGTATCTTGTAGGGGTGTTGCCAGGATAAACGCATTAAGAGATGGTGAAGTGCTCCAACACTTCGGTAACGTAAAGTACCTTAGACAGAAAAATAAGCTTCTTCTATTAATAAAGTCAAGACTTCCTTATATAATCAAAAGAAGCATAAAATGAGAACCCAATTTTATTTTCCTTTCCTGGTCACCTTTAAATGAAGGTTGACAAAACCCTACAACACTCAGGTTAATTGAAATTTACAACAAACTGCATCTAACTGTATTTGGACGGCATTGTGATCCAGGTGTTCGGCCAGACCCACTGGGGTGAACTACACACATAGTCTTGCACATTACTATTTTCTAGAATCCATCCACCACCTTAGACTTGGTATTAGATTAAAAAAATTAAGAATTATATTGCCCTCCCTCTGCCTCCACCCTCAGCCCAGCTGTACAAATAGGATTTTACTGGAAAACAGATTCTGATGCACCTAAATTTGGCATTTCCGGTACAATACAGCCTCTAAAGTTTGTATTGTTCTTTGAATGTGGGAGAAGATACATTTCCTTACTGGCTTAGTTGACAATAGCCAACCGCTATTTATAAAGCTCCTCTAGCACTAAGGGCTCCTGAATCAAGTTTAGTATCTTTGTTTTGACTGTATTGGATGAACAATTGCATCGGGAGACAGTATTGCTCAGTGGACAGAGCACTCAAGCACCACTCAGGAGATCTGGGTTCTATTACTGACCTGCTGGGTGAGCTTGGTTAAATCACTTACTGAAGCTTCTTCATTGCAGGTTTTCAAAAGGAGGCTGGATAGCTACTTGATTTGCATGGCTTAGACACAACAAATCCTGCATCTTAGCAAGGGTCGTCTAGTCTAACCCCCTGCCATCTCTTCTAATCCTATGGTTCTATGAGTCTCTCTCTCTGTGCCTCAGTTTCCCCATTGGTAAAACAATAGTGACCTTCTTTTTAAAGAGCTTTGAGAGCTACCGATGAATCATGATATGTAAGAGCTAGATATTGTTATTAGATAAACCTGCACTTGGACAATAGGAAGTTAATAAGAGGATCCCCCTTTCCTTTTTGTATTCTCCCTGTAGTCATTAAGTATCCATTCTTTGTTGTCTGTGGCTCAAGCCATCCCATTTCCACCCCTCCCCAGTAAGTAATTCCAGGAAATAATGCATGTAAAATTGCAGTGAGTTCCTGGGAGGACAGAGGTCAAGGGCTCACCAGTGAAGTAGATACTCTGCCGTCAGAATGCATCTCTGGGAGATGTCAAGCTGCCGGGAGTGGCTCACACTCTGCCGTGATGCTGGTGCTTCTGTTAAGAAGCAGGGCACAAACCCCAAACTAACTGTGAATTCTAAACTTAGATTTCACCAGCCAAGTATCAAGCGTGAACTCCTCAAGCACTACAACAGCCTGAACACAGAGTCACAGACAATCCCCTTGGGTACTCCAGTACATCTGAGGCCTGGTCTACACTGGGGGGGGCTGTTCGAACTAAGGTACGCAAGTTCAGCTACGCGAATAGCCTAGCTGAACTCGAACTACCTTAGTTCGAACTACTGACCCGTCCAGACCCTGCGGGATCGAAGTCCGCGGCTCCCCCGTCGACTCCGCCACCGCCGTTCGTGGTGGTGGAGTTCCGGAGTCGACGGGCGCGTGTTCGGAGTTCGATATATCGCGTCTAGATGAGACGCGATATATCGAACTCCGAGAAGTCGATCGCTACCCGCCGACCCGGGCGGGTAGTATGGACGTACCCTTAGAGACTAACAAACGTATTTGGGCATAAGGCCAATTGAATTAAGGTGGAAGTGGCCTATTCTCAACAGTTGACAAGAAGGTGTGAGTATCAGGAGAAGGAAAATTACTTTCTGTGGTGACCCATCCACTCCCAGTCTTTATTCAGGCCTAATTTGATGGTGTCCAATTTGCAAATTAATTCCAGTTCTGCAGTTTCTCGCTGAAGTCTGTTTTTGAAGGTTTTTTGTTGAAGAATTGCCACTTTTAAGTCTGCTATTGAGTGTTCAGGGAGACTCCTACTGGTTTTTGAATGTTACAATTCTTCATGTCTGATTTGTGTCCATTTATTATTTTGCGTAGAGACTGTTTGGTTTGGCCAATGTACATGGCAGAAGGGCATTGCTGGCACATGTCATATATCAGATTGGTAGATGTGCAGGTGAACGAGCCCCTGATGGAGTGGCTGATGTGGTTAGGTCCTATGATCGTGTCCCTCATTGTTTTTGCTGATAGACTGACATGGCTACGACTCTGAAACCAGTACATCTTGCCACCCAGGTAAGCTTGCCTTTGTGATACCTGGTCCCTTACACCAAAAATCACAATAATATTCAGGTTACTCCCAGTCACTTTACCTCTGGTCACTTACACCTTAGATCCTACACCAAAGACAAGGCTTGTAGCCAATCCAATTATAAACTAACTAAAGATTAACTAAGAAAAAGAAATGAGTTATTTATAAGGTTAAAGCAGGTAAACAGACACACGCAAATGAGTTCAGTAATGGGTTCCAAAAGGTAGCTATATGTCCCCTAGGGCTAACCCAGGCTAAGCAGCTGGGGATCTATTGCTTATGCTTAGAAATCTTGCTCTCTCAAAGTCCAAGCAGCACAGAGATAGTTTTTTCTTGTCAGGGATTTTTATTCCCTTCCCCCAGAGTTCAAGCCGATGGGACGAGTCCTTGTGCACATCTCCTCTTCATGGGGAGAGTAATTAACACAATCTTTTGTTCTTTGTTTCATCACAGCTTATTGAGTTTCAATGGGCCTTCTTGGTGGGCAGGACCTCACACCTTCTGTAACAAGCCAGCATTTTACATTCATTAATGCTTCTTTCCTGTTTGAGTTACACAGTTACAGAGGTTTACAATGCAAACACTCAATACAACCTTACAACCCCCGGGTACAGCTGTTATGAGATTAATACATGGAGCAATTTACAAGCATTTCATAAAGTCTAAACACTAGACACATTCTCATAAACTTAACATCTGTTTCAACAACGCTAACAGAAGGTCTGATCCAGAGAGACCATCTCCCAGCTTGGCCCCCACCACTCCCAACAGGCCCCATACAGCATGGCAGTTCTCCAAAAGACTTGGGACCGACAGAGAATGGTGCTGTTTGTGTGGGATCAGGGGAGTGGAAGAAGAGAAGGTCTGTCACCCCCCGGCCTCCCCAGCACAAAGAAACAAGGAGGAAAATGACAGGACTCTATGACTTTACGTGGCTTATGCATTCACTTGTCTACGTATCTCAGGGCTTGATCCTGCAAGATGCTGAGCAGCGACAACTCTTGTTAACTTTCAGGCCCAATCCTGAGCTCATGGAAGCCAATGGCAAACACCCATTGACTTCAAAAATGCAGGACCAGCCGCCTTAGAGGGAGCTGAAGGCACTTCGCACCAGAAAGTGCTCTGGACTTTGCGGGATAGGCCCTAAGCTACTGTCTAGCTGCAGGATTGCTGGATTTTTAAAGTCAACAGACAGTGTAAAAGCTCATGCGCCCACAATCACTGGTCAGGTTGGGATTTGCATGTGTGTATCACTGGAGCCCCCGCAGGCCCCATCATCAGCCAGGTCAGGGGCCAATCGTGCTCAGCGCTGTACAGACTTTATCTTAAAGGGAGCAGGATTCAAGTCATCCTGGTGAAGCGGCCCCACTCCCTACATCCACTGAACAGGAAAGACCCAAGACAAGTTTACTGGAGCCTGCAAGCTCCTGTGCATGGCCGACTTTTCCACTTGCACAGAGTCACTGACTTCAGGGGGGCTCTGCGGGAATGCCAGTGTCTGCCTAGGCACGTGAGCTTGCAGGATCAGGGCCTCTGTCAGTGGTTTGGTTTTCAGGTTGATCTACCCCTTGGCATTTCACAATGCCAGGCCCTGGAAAACAGCAGTGTTCATTTAAACAGGACCTTCCCATAAGCAAGGAGCACTGACCAGATTCCATTCATATACTGTCTAGCGGACAGGGCACTGGACTAGGACAGAAGAGCCCTAGGTTCTTTTTCTGCCTCTGCCACTAGCCTGCAGGCTGACCTAGGACAAGTCACTTCATCTTCCCGTGCCTCAGTTTCCCTATTTGTATAATAGAGATAATGCTACTGAGCTCCTTTGTGAAGTGCCATAGAAGAGCTAGGTATTGTTACATTAATATTTCCAAATATGGGTCTAAACGCAGAAAAAATTTAAACAATTGACAATCACCATCTGGATCTTACTGGCTTCTATGAACACCACTGTTGCCTAGCTTGCAGATTCACCCTAGGTGGCTAACATCTGTAGCAGCTAATTCTTTCCATACATCTCTTTACATAATTATAGCTGGTTTCTTACAGTATCAGCACCCAATTCTGCACTTCTTGCTTAAACAAAACTCAAAGCTTCTGCCTGTCTAAGGGGCACAGGATCAGGCCCTTAGCTTCCCTCTGCCTTTATCAATTAACAAGAAATAACCGTTGGCCAACGCACAGCGTTTTATCATTCGATCCCTAACTGTAAAGGTAGCTAAGCAATGGAACAAATTATCTAGGGAGGTTGTGGAATCTCTGTCGTGGGAGGTTTTTAAGAACAGGTTAGACAAACCCGTCAGGGATGGTCTAGATAATATTTAGTCCTGCCACAGGCGGGGGACTGGCCCAGATGACTTATTTTTGTGATGCATTCCCTGGGAACTGCAGTCACTTGAAGTACAATCCCATCATGGTTTACACTCAGAGGGGCAAATATTGGACCCCACCCAGTATGCTCCTAAAGACCATGTGCGTAGCAGTCTTCTAAACACATTGCCCTCCTCCCCGGCACCTCCTCACAGCGACCCTGCAAATTGCCACTCACCTCAATTTCCCGTTTGAGGCACCAGTAACTGCATGGAAGCAAGTTCTCAAGTCCATCAACACGACTGTTAACCAAACACAGTGCAGCCATCCCACCGCATGGGCCATATCTCCCCACTGCAAGTAGTCTCTGAAATCACGGCTTCGGTCTCCCCTCCTGGCGTCTTCCGCCGTACCTGGATTTGTTATCAGGCCTCCTTCTAGCAGGAGCGGCCGAAGCACCCTAAACGTGGGGGCGCCACAGGTGCCCGAAACTGTGACCCCTTCCCCCCATGCCCACGCTGCCCCTTCCCCCCCCCCCGAGACTCCGCCACTCACGAGACTTCCACCACTCACTCCTCTCTGCCCCCTCACCCGTCGCTTGCCCTTACGTCTGGTTAAAAAGTGGTGGGGCCGTGGCCCCCTGGCCCGTCCTGCTCTGACGCCTCTGCTCTAGGACATAACCCAACCCTTCCCAAGGGGACAGCCACCGCCTCTCTGCTGAGAGCGTCCTCCCTTCACTGTTCCTGGGGGTCCAGCTCTCCAGCAAGGAGAGAGCAGCAGGTCACTCCCCACTCCTCATCCGCTCCCCCTCCCTTCAGTCCTCTCAGGCCCTTGGCTACAGCTCTCTAGCTTAGAACCAGCTGGCATCTCCCTCTGCTTCTGGTGCGGCTGCTGCCGCCTTCAGCCCTGGCTCTCCGGCTTGGGGACAGCAGCCAGCAAACCCTTCTTGCTCCTCTCCTGCATTTCCCCCTGTCTCTGTAGCAGCTCTCCTGCCTGCGCCATCGCTAACACTCTGGGTCTCCTTCTCACAGGCCCCTTATAGCCCCCCAGGTTCTGCCCCACCCGCTTAATTGGCGCCAACAGGGAGCACCTGGACCGAACAGGCCTTGGCTCCAAATCCCCTCCACACCGCTCCACACCCCTCTCCAGCATGCAGGAGGAAAGCAGATGGATCTGTGAGTGCTGGGCAGATTTTCAAAGGAGCTCAGCACCCAGCTGCTCCCATCTGCCTCACGCTATTCCAAACTGGGGGTCGGGACCCCTCAGGGGGTCACGAGGTTATTACATGGGGGGTTGCGAGCTGCCAGCCTCCACCCCAAACCCTGCTTTGCCTCCAGCATTTATAATGGTGTTAAATATATTCAAAAGTGTTTTTAATGTAGAAGGGGGGTCGCATTCAGAGGCTTGCTGTGTGAAAGGGGCCACCAGCACAAAAGTCTGAGAACCCCTGCGCTATTCAGTCCTGCCTACATCAGGGAAGGGGTATGCACAAGTCACTGTGGACTACTGCAGCCAAGATTCCTGTGGGGTACAGAGAGGGATTCCCCTCATCCTCATCCCGACAGAGGTCCCAATGCACAGGCCAGTTACTCAGTCTGAGCTCTGCATAGAGCCCTGCGCAGATGCAAAATTTGTATCTGCATCCAATCCGTGATCCACAAACATGGTCCACGGATTTGCAGAGCTCTTAGCTCTGCAGCTAGAACTGCAACCATTACATTTAAGCCCCATTTGCAATAATGAAATTAAGGGCAATATCTTCATGTTTTCCAGCACAGTTACAAGACACTGACTAGTCCGATCTTTCCCTAAGGATACAGATGCTTGTCAAGCCAACCTAATTTTTCTGGACAGGTCCCCAGCAGTGAATTGCCTGTAGCAGAGAGGCCCCCATCCTGATAGCAACGTAACACTGATCCAAACAACTCGAGTGCCTGCCAAAATCTGACCAGGCCATCACACACACAAAGGGCGTCAACAAATTCACTATCGGTCTGAGAAAGTGAGAGAGTTAAATCACAGAAAGAGCCCGTCAGTAAAATCCATTTAAAAAAAAGACTGTCAGTAAAAATAGTCTGATAGGAAAATACTTCCAATTTATTAGATGGATTCCAGCAACATCTTATAATAATAATAAATGGAGATATACCTATCTCCTAGAACTGGAAGAGACCTTGAAAGGTCATTGAGTCCAGTCCCCTGCCTTCACTAGCAGGACCAAGTACTGTCCCTGACAGTGCCCCCCCCCGAATCCCCCCTCAGGGACTGAACTCACAACCCTGGGTTTAGCAGGCCAATGCTCAAACCACAGAGATATCCCTCCCTGAAAACATGGAAAGCTTCACGAATTTGCGTGTCATCCTTGCGCAGGGGCCATGCTAATCTTCTCTGTATCCTTCCAATTTTAGTATATGTGCTGCCGAAGCAAGCAATCTTAAGTGCAGATATTGAAAATAAAATTTTAAAAGCACTTTGAAAAGTGCTACGTAAGAGGCAAGCATTGTTAACAAATGCTCGTGTACGTGACCTTATGGCACGAAGCTGATCAGGATCCTGAAGACAGGTAGATTCTTGTAAATATTTGTTCCCATTCATTGAATGGGCCAGTCAGGGGGGTAAAACACAAGGGAGGGAGGGAGAGCTACTTTAGCTAAAGGAATACGTTGGCACAAGAAACAATGGGTCTGAACCTGGCCATGAGCACATTTAGATGAGAAATTAGATGAGATGAGAAATTCTAACCGCCCAAGGAACGAGGACCTGCAACAGGCTCCCACTAGGAGCAGTGGGGCAAACAACCAAACTGATTTTAAGATGGAGTTTGATCAATTTATGAGCGAGATGACATGATGGGGTTGCCTGCGAGGGTCAGCACTGGACTTGTGACCCAGGAGGTCCCTTCCAGCCCTATGCTCTTACAAACAGCAACACTACATATCTACCCTCAGAAAAGCTCCCCCACTGGATGGGCAAAGAGGAAAGCAAACCCCGCCAACTGCATCAGAGAAAAAGCAGGGAAACCCGATAACACACTGATGCGTATGAACCACAAATGAAGGTTAGCTGAATAAAACAGGACTTAGAAATTGTTCATTTTCCTTATCCTATTTGAATGTGAGTAACACAGATCAATACAAAACACTCCTACCGCCAGCAACCCCTTCAAATTCAGGGCAGAGGCAAATTGCATGAACAGTAGCCCCGAGCCTGCAAAAGCTTATGTGGTTATTACTGTGTATTATTTGTATGACCACAATACCTCGGCCAGGTATCCACCAGGACCCCTCTGTGCCAGGTACTGTCTCCTAAGCACATGCAACGGTGCAAACCCAGAACACGGTTGCCCAAGCTTGCAATAACTTTAAGCGTGCACGTGGCACGATGCAGCTGCTTAAAGTTAAAGCCTCCGCATCAATCTCTGCAGGATGCGAGTGAGGCTGGTGATTTAATGCTGCGATCGCCTGGAGCAGCCCCAGCCCCACGCTGCCCCGGGGAGCCCGCCCGCGCGTGAACCCTCCCACCCCGGCAAGTCCCCCGGAAAGCCCCGCTCCCCGGGGAGAGGCGGAAGGAGGGGCTGGGGCACTCACCGGCTGCTCCCCACCTGCGGAGGGGAAGCCTGGGAAGGGCCCGGGGGCCCCGCACTGGCGCGGAGATCGCTCTGCCCGGCCGCTCCGCGCGGCGCCTGCCCCGCTCTCAGCCGCAGCCGCCTCCTCCGCTCGCCTGCCCCGACCCGACCCCACCCCCTTGGGGCGCTGCCAGGCGGCTCCTTCCCTCGCACACCCGCACCCACCTGTGCCCGGAGCGGCGGGGAGCGCGGGGCTGGCTCTCGGCGCAGCGGGTCTAGCAGGGGAGCCTCAAAGGAGAGGAAGTGGCAGTGCACCTGCAACGCAGCTGGGTTTTGGGGGGTAGTTGTGACAATGCACCTGCAACGCAGCGGGGTTTTGGGGGGTAGTTGTGACAATGCACCTGGAACGCAGCTGGGTAGAGGTGCAGGGGGTAGGTGTGACAATGCACCTGCAAAGCAGCTGGGTTGGGAGGTGCAGGAGGTAGGTGTGAAAATACACCTGCAAAGCAGCTGGGGGGAGGGTGCAGAGGATAGGTGTGACAATGCACCTGCAACGCAGCCGGGTTGGGAGGTGCAGGAGGTAGGTGTGACAATGCACCTGCAACGCAGCTGGGTTGGGGGATTCAGGGGGTAGTTGTGACGATGCACCTGCAAAGCACCTGGGGGGAGGGTGCAGAGGGTAGGTGTGACAATCCATCTGCAAAACAGCTGGATTTTACCAGTAAGGGGGGGAAGGGCGATGCATCTATAAAACAGCTGGAGTTTACTGGGGTAATTGGTGACAGGGAGCAGCGCTTCTATAAACCAACTGCATTGTACCAGGAAGGGCTGGGAAGAAGCAGTTCATTTGCAAAACAGCTGGATTTTACCAGCGGAAAGGGAGAGGAGGGGAGCGACCACTGCGTTACAGATTTATTAAATGTTTTATCAAATGCACCATTAAATCTGCAATAACTAAATGCCCCCTAAAGGCACAATAATTAATAAAGGCACAAGGCAGTAAATGCACAATTAAATCGTGGGATGACAGCGATGGGAAAGACCTATTTGATCTTTCCTGCTGGCTGGTCCCTAGAGTTGGGTTTTACACATCTCCAGGGATGGTGTTTCTAAGCAGTTCCCTTGGGAAACTATTCCATACATCTCTCTGTCGGGAAGTTCTTCCTGAGAGCCTGGCTTCCCTCCCCCAAGAGGCTTATGTGCTGCCCATCTCTCTCACTCGGGAGGATAAACAGACTATGTACCCACTATTTATTTTCCAAGATGAGTGGACACTCAGCCTTTGGCAAGCCTGGGCACAGATTGTAATTGCCGGGAGGCTGAGGGACTGGGAGCCGGCTGTCCTTTGTGACTCAGTTGTGAAATGCCTGGAGGGGGACACACACATACATGCAAGCGGCGACGGGAGGTAAACAGGCTAGCGTGAGACAACATAGTCAACCAAGGATCATGCGAATGAATCACAGCCGGGAAGAGGCGTGTTACCGGGCTGCAATACCTATTGGGTTTCTGAGAACTGGGCGGGCAGAAGCCCGCCCAATGCTAAAGGATCCCACCCCAGCCTAAGGGGAGGATCTACAGGACCTCAAAAACCCAACTGATTTTGGGGGACAACTAATAAAAGAACAGGGACAGGAGTGCGGTCAAAGGGTCATAAGAAGGGACATCACTTGAAGTCCCTACATCATGACCAGCTGTCTTTCTAAGAGATGCGGACGGACTCGTACAGCCACAAGTTCTGGCTTGATTCAAGAATCAATGGTTGAAATCCTCTGGCCTGCGTGTTCTGCAGGAGAGACAAGGTGGG
The DNA here is from genome assembly GCF_020497125.1 of Mauremys mutica. Taxonomy (NCBI): domain Eukaryota; kingdom Metazoa; phylum Chordata; order Testudines; family Geoemydidae; genus Mauremys; species Mauremys mutica. The sequence goes on along the minus strand of NC_059072.1, from coordinate 352,338,441 downwards.
TGAGGTAAGATCTTTTATTGGGCCTATTTCTGTACAGAAGCTGGTCCCATAAAAGATATGAACTCACCCACCTTGTCTCGCTAATATCCTGGGACCCACATGTCTACAGCAATGCTGCCACCAACAATGGATGTTATGCAGAAGGACAGACTAGCTGATGGATCTGTTCTCACTTTATAATATATGATCCTCCCTTCTTGGACCAGGGGGAAGAGACCAGTCAGATATTAGGGAAATGTCCAGTTAGATTTATTCTGTCAACTGGTGTGATACCCCAGGTGCTAATCTCGGAGTAAGGTAGCGTGAGAGAAATGGAGGTGGCTGGGGACTATGCAGGGAGTCGGTAGCTGGGTCGGATGGCACTGGTTGGACGCTGTGACTGAAGACTGCGCGGAGTCAGACTGACAAAGAGCCGGATGATATAAAAGCTGGGATTGAACTCAGACAGACTGTGCCCCCAAGGCAGTCTTTATGGAGGAGGCAGAGAAGAAGCTCACCAGTGCACGTGCAGCATCGGCTCACCGTAATGACGGTGCTGGTTGTCACCTTATCTGTCAATGCTACAAGAGTGAATTGTACTCACCAGGTGTCAGGCTTTTTAAAACTCGCAGTAGCAAAGATGTGACGCCGAATGCAGCTCCTGGCTTCAGGGTGCCCCTGTTAACAGCCCAGGGCAGCAGGGAAACTCTGAGACTGACCCTGATCACAAGCCTCCGATGGGGTGCAGCCAAATACACCATGCCGGGATGTGTTCATACCAGAAAACACACCCTGGGTAACTCAGCACAACACCGGGACTGAAACAGAGAGAAACGCCTTCTGGGCAGGCGCCTGAATGCAGTGCCAACCAGGGACAACTTCCCTGAGCTCTAGGGGGGTCGACTGGTGTAAACACAAAGTCGGCGAGAGAATCAGGGCCAAGGACCCCAACTGTACATTGTTTAAGCCCAGGAAGTCGGCCTGGAGAAAATGTCCCTTTTCATTAAAAGTTTTGTGCAATGAAACAATAGAAACAGGAGCTTCATTTAAACCGCTTTCTCCAGTTGGTCTCTGTAGGGATCAATTTCTGTCTCGTCTGTAGGTTTATTGATTTCTGTGGATCCGATGCTCCTCTTCTGAAACTCCAGGCATGTGGAAAATTCACTCTTTAAAAACGCATTATCACCCACCATTGTCAAGTTGTCACAAACTCAAAACTCACGCCGTCCGGGGCCCTCCCTGCTCAGCCCTGGACCCCATAGAGAGCTCAATGCCTCCAGACCTGCCAGCTGCCCACACTGAGCTGCAGAAAGTCATTCAGAGCCCGCAGGGCTTTGCCCCCGCTAGGCTGACACACCAAGGACTGAACCAGGGACCCCCAGAGCCTCGTAGCATAAGCTGTTACAACTTGAACCAGCGGCGGTAACAGACATATCCTCTGTGTCTCGGCAGAGCGGGGGACCTGTAACACACCCTCCCCAGTGGGTTACATTAGCACCCATCCCCTCGCCTTCCAGCACTAATGCAGCACCTAACCCTCCAGCCATTATGGCTCCTCACCTCTTTGGTGACCTTTCCCCCAAGGTGCTTGTTCCTTGTAGACATGCTGCGCCCTGCCATTCTGCTATGGGGCTAGCCACTCTATACTGTACACAGCCATGGCAGCATAGGCACCTCTCCTATTCAGTACTCAGCAAGGCACCACCTCGTGGCAGGTGCACCATCTGGGGCGGTCAGCCAGCAGCAGCAGCCAGTAGCCTCATGAGACAGGAATTTGTCTGAGCATGGGGGCTGCTGTCTGAAAAGATGACCTGGGGAAGAAGGGAGGTGGGGAGAGAACTGGCTAGTGGCCAGATTCTCTTGGGTTCCACCAGCCCAGTCTGGAACGATGCGGCCCCTGGTGGGAGAGGGTGCAGGGTGGAGTGTAACTGCAGCTCAAGCCCAGGCCGTCCTTAGGCATACGCAGCTGCGTTTGGTGCCCCAAATTTCATGGTGCCCTAGGCAGTTGTGTGCTGCATACGCAGCAGCACCAGCCCCGGCGACCAGCCCTAACCCTTGGCCATCCCCCCACGGGCTGCACCCACTGCAAGGGGCAGGACCATCACTAGGGGGGTGTGGGGCCCCAGACAACTCCCTCCACCCTGCCTCTTACCCTTCCCCCCGCTCTGCCCCTGGCCTGCCCCCATTCCACCTCTTCCCCCAGTGACCCCCGCACTCACCAGTGGCGGGAAGCAGAGCGACGTGGCCCCAGCCCCGGCCATGTCACTCGGGTTGGGGAAAGGACCGTCCCAGGCTCTCACCGGTGGGGGGAAGCAGAGCGCTGGGGCTGGGAGCTGGCGGAGTAGAGCGGGCTGGGGCCGGGCTGCTCCGCTTCCCGCTGCTGCCGGTGCGTGTGGGGGGATCTGTTCCCCCAAGCCTCCTCCCCCAAGCGACACGGCTGGGGCCAGGGTGAGGGAAGTGGAGCGGGCTGCTCCCGGCCCCCCGCTAATCTCCTGGGCCACTCTGGGCCTGTGGGGCCCCCAAAAGTGGCCCCCCACAGCTCTTGCCTCCCAGACCCTGGGGAGGGGAGGCCAGGGCCCCCCCCAAAGCACCCTCCAGGGGGCCTGCATAGGGCACCCAAATGGCTAGGGATGGCCCTGCACAAGTCCCCTGCAATCCCTGCTCCGCTGGGGTGCCCAGAGCTGGCTGTGCAGCTGTGCGTGGGCCAGGAGGAGGGCATGCTAATTCTGTGCCCCTCTCGCACATCTTCTGCCAGTGGATGGATCTTAAAGCTGCTTCCCAGTGGTAGAAGCCCTGGGAGATGTGGCAGCGGCTGTGCTGTGGCCAGCCCACCCCTGTGGCCGACTGCCTCCCGTGGTGCAGCAGGCCCCGGTGTGCAGAGGAAAGGACCGTGTGCTCCTCCTGTGGGAGTGAATCTGGCCCTTTAATACTGTAGCTCAGTCTGGCTTCCTAAGGCCTGATTGGGAACCTGAGTGAAAAGCAAATCTGTAAAGGAGACAGATGGGGAAGCAGCCAAAGGAGAATATACAGAGCCAGTCAATGCTGCAGGGAAAGAGGAGGGCAGCCGAGATGCGGAGTGAAGTAATGCAGCTAAAGAGGTCAGCAAGCGAAGCCCGGGCAAAAGAAAGAACAGCGAGGCACAGGGCGATCCAGGAGGAGGGTGAGGAAATCACTGAGGCCTGTTCAATAGCTGAGATACTGAAATTATGTTTTAAAATCTGCCTTTCTTGGATTAAAGGAAATTGCCAGAGAAGTTTGGCAGTTAGGAAGTAACACACTCCTTGTAAAAACAGCGATTGATAAAGATCAAAGATGGGAACCCTTGGAAATGTCAGTACAAACGGGGGCGGCTCCAGGCACCAGCACGCCAAGCGCGTGCTTGGGGCAGCAAGCCACGGGGGGCGCTCTGCCTGTGGAGGGTCCGCTGGTCCCGCGGCTTCGGCGGACCCTCCGCAGGCATGCCACCGAAGGCAGCCTGCCTGCCGTGTTTGGGGCAGCAAAATGCCTAGAGCCGCCCCTGAGTACAAACATATCAGCAACTCCAACTGACATGCATCCACAGGTGTTGAGGACATGAAAAGGGCCATACTGGCTCAGATCAATGTTCCACCTAAGCCAGTAGCCTGTCTTCCGACAGTGGCCAATGCCAGGTTCCCCAGAGCGAATGAACAGAACAGGGACTCATCAGGTGATCCATCCCCTGTCACCCATTCCCAGCTTCTGGCAATCAGAGGCTAGGGACACCCAGAGCATGGGGTTGCATCCTTGACCATCTTGGCTAATAACCCCTGATGGACCTCTCCTCTGTGAACTTACCTAGGTGGTTTTTTTTCAAAACCCTGTTAGAGTTTTGGCTTTCACAACATCCGTGCAACGAGTTCCACAGGCTGAAGTACTTCCTTCTGTTTGTTACCAAACAGCAGACAACTACTTTTGAAAAGTCATGGAGGCTCTAGGACTGGGTAAACATGCTACTGATTTTCAGAGAAGGACAGTAGAGGAGATCCTGGCAATTGTTGTTTTGTAAATCTAACTTCAAGCTTTAAGAACAGACCAGAACAGAACAAATGGTAAGAGAAAAATCACTATGGCCCAGATATTTAGTCACTTACCTGCTATTAAAATCAATGGAAGTTAGGCACCTAAATACCTCTGAAGATTTGTGCCTAAGTATCTAGTAGACCGGGGTGGGGAACCTTTTTTCTATCAGGGGCCACCTGACCCACAGAAAAAAACAGTTGCAGGCCACACACAGCCCCGTGGGAGCGGGTGGGGGCGGAGGCTTGTGGCTTCCCCCGCAGGGGGGTGAGCCAGCGCTCGTGGCTCCAGCCCTGCGGGGTGTGTGTGTGAAGGCTCAGGGCTTCCCTTAGGCTCCAGGGTGGGGCCAGAAATGAGGGGTTCAGGATGCGGGAGGGGGCTCTGGACAGGGGCAGAGGGTTGCGGTGTGGGAGGAGGTTCAGGGTGTGGGCTCCAGGAGGGAGTTTGGGTGTGGGAGGGGCTCAGGGCTGGGGCAGGGAGTAGGGGTGCAGGTGGGGGCTCCAGGAGGGAGTTAGGGCGGGGGAGGGGGTTCTGACCCGGGGCCGGGGGTCGGGCTCCGGGAGGGAGTTAGGGCGGGGGAGGGGGTTCTGACCCGGGGCCGGGGGTCGGGCTCCGGGAGGGAGTTAGGGTGGGGGAGGGGGTTCTGACCCGGGGCCGGGGGTCGGGCTCCGGGAGGGAGTTCGGGAGGGGAAGGGGGTTCTGACCCGGGGCCGGGGGTCGGGGTCCGGGAAGGAGTTAGGGTGGGGGAGGGGGTTCTGACCCGGGGCCGGGGGTCGGGGTCCGGGAGGGAGTTAGGCTGGGGGAGGGGGTTCTGACCCGGGGCCGGGGGTCGGGGTCCGGGAGGGAGTTAGGGTGGGGGAGGGGGTTCTGACCCGGGGCCGGGGGTCGGGGTCCGGGAGGGAGTTAGGGTGGGGGAGGGGGTTCTGACCCGGGGCCGGGGGTCGGGGTCTGGGAGGGAGTTAGGGTGGGGGAGGGGGTTCTGACCCGGGGCCGGGGGTTGGGGTCTGGGAGGGAGTTAGGGTGGGGGAGGGGGTTCTGACCCGGGGCCGGGGGTTGCGGTCTGGGAGGGAGTTAGGGTGGGGGAGGCGGTTCTGACCCGGGGCAGTGAGTGCGGGCTCAGGCTGGGTGGTGCTTACCTCAGGTGGCTCCCAGTCGGTGGTGCAGCAGGGCTAAGGCAGGCTTCCTGCCAGCCGGGGCTCTGCGCTGCTCCAAGAAGCTGCCATCATTTCCAGGCCCTAGGCAGAGAGGCCAGGGAGCTCTGCGCAGTGCGTGCTGCCTGTGCCTGCAGGCACTGCCCCCGCAGTTCCCATTGGCCGCAAAGCCGGCACTGGGGGTGGGGGCAGTCCACGGAGCTTCCCTGGTGCCCCTCTTTCTAGGGGCCACAGAGACATGCCAGGAGCTGCGTGGACTTCTGGCACCCCGGCGAGCTGGTGCTCGTGGCTCGAGCCCCATGCGGGGAATGTGACAGATGTGGCAGAGTCAGAGATTGTCTTTCTCGAGTGGGGTCTCTTCAGCCACGTTTGCAGCTGCCACAAAACCAACTTGAGTAAATTCTTTACCTCTCAAGGGCATATACCCTGGTCTCTCGAGACTGAAGGATGCCTACTACTAAGCAGCAAGGTTGTATGGGTGCCTGATCCAATTCCCACTGATGTCTAAAGGAGTCTGTCTATTGACTTCAGTGGCAGTTGGAGCAAGTCCTTTGGCTAGCAGCCTGCAGTGACTCAAAAGCGTGAGTACCAGCCTCATGGCAGATTGAATCCGAACCAGAGAGACAAGGTGGGGGAGGCAATATCATTTATTGGACCAACTTCCGCTGATGAGAGAGAGGAGCTTTCAAGCTTACACAGAGCTCTTCTTCTGGTCTGGAAAAGGTACTCCAAGTGTCACAGCCAAATACAAGGTGGAACAGATTGTTTAGCATAAGTACAGGTCTGTCGCATCTTACGTGCATTTAACATGTGCGATTTCATCTTTACGCGGTTGGCAAAAACAAAAAAAAAAGAGAAAAATAACAATTTTAATACTGTACCTGTAGTGCGGGCGATTCCGCCCGCCATTACACTCAATGTAATTTTGACTATACGTGATTTTCGCTTTACGCGCTGACTGCGGAACGTAACCCCAGCGTAAGATGTGACAGACCTGTAGTTAATGCATATTATATTTCAAAGGACCATTTAAGGTGAAGTGTCCTGTTAACACCCCTCCAGTCATAGGGGGAAAATAATTGGAGGGGAAGGTAGCTATGGGGAGGGTTGTTAGTGGGTTATAATTATTATTTATTGCTAAACAGTGTATCGCTGTTGCAAGAAAAGCGAACATTATTCTGGGATGTATTAACAGGAGTGTTGTAAGCAAGACACAAGAAGTAATTCTTCCACTCTACTCCGCGCTGATTAGGTCTCAACTGGAGTATTGTGTCCAGTTTTGGGTGCCACATTTCAGGAAAGATGTGGATATATTGGAGAATGTCCAGAGAAGAGCAACAAAAATGATTAAAGGTCTAGAAAACATGACCTATTTGGGAAGATTGAAACAATTGGGTTTGTTTAGTCTGGAAAAGAGAAGGCTGAGGCGGGACAACAGTTTTCAAGTATGTAAAAGGTTGTTACAAGGAGGAGGAATAAAAATTGTTCTTCTTGACCTCTGAGGGTAGGACAAGAAGCAATGGGCTTAAATTGCAGCAGGGGTGGTTTAGGTTGAACATTAGGAAAAACTTTCTAATTGTCTGGGTAGTTAAGCACTGGAATAAATTGCCTAGGGAGGTTGTGAAATCTCCATCTGAGATTTTTAAGAGCAGGTTAGACAAACCTCTATCAGAGATGGTCTAGATAATACTTAGTCCTGCCATGAGTGCAGGGGACTGGACTAGATGACCTCTCAAGGTCCCTTCCCATCCTATGAAACTCTGTTCCAGCTTGTATTTAGCTGTGACACTCGGAGTACCTTTCCCAGACCCGAAGAAGAGCTCTGTGAGGCTCGAAAGCTTGTCTCTCTCACCATCAGAAGTTGGTCCAATAAACAATATTACCTCCCCACCTTCTCTCTCTAATATCCTGAGACTGACACGGTTACGATACTGCCTACAACAATGTTAAGAACCAGGGCACAAAACCTAAATTGGTGGTGAGTTCTATACTTAGATTTCCCCCACCAATTATCAACTGTAAACTCCTCAGGCACTATAACATCCTTTACATGGAGTTACAGACAGTCCCCTGGGGTACTCCAATCTGTCTTGCCACCCAGGCAAACAAACCTTTGTGATAGGTGGTCCCTTAACATCAAGAATCACAGCAATATACGTCTGCTAGTCTATAAGGTGCCACAGGACTCTGTCACTTTTAGCAATATTCAGGTTACTCTGAGTCCTAAAGGTCCAGTCAGTTATCCCAGATCAATTGCACCTTAGATCTCACACCAAAGACAACGCTTGTAATCAATCCTATAATACACTATATACAGATTCATTAATAGGAAAAGGAAAGGAGAATTATTTACAAGGTTAAAGCAGGTAAACAGATATTCAAATGAGTTACAATCTTAAGTTTCGACAGGTAATAGAAACTTCTATAATAAGCAAACTCCATATGTCCTTTAGGGTTAACCCCAATGAAACAGCTGCAGACCTCTGGCTTATGCCTAGAAAACCTTGCTCTTCAGAGTCCAAGCAGCACAGAAATACTCAGTTCCTTCTGTTTGGGGTTTTTACCCTCTCCTGCCATGTGCTCTGAGCGGCAAAACTCAGAAGATGGGGGAAACCACTTGCATGACTCATCTTGATGGGGGAGCAGAGAATCATAGAATCTCAGGGTTGGAAGGGACCTCAGGAGGTCATCTAGTCCAACCCCAAAGCAGAGCAACAAAGTCTTTTGTCCCCTTTAACATCTCATTATTGTCCTTCTGGCGTCGATGGACCGTTCCTGTTGGGCAGGACGTAACACCTTCTGTCGCAGAGCGGCACTTCCCACTAGCTGGCTCTCTCCTGTCTGGTGATGTACATGGTAACAGAGGCTGACAATACAACCGCTCAAATATTACCTTACAATATGGGATACAGAGGTTACAAGTGAGATTAATGCAGACAGCAACTCACAAGCATTCAATGAAGTCTAAACACATTCTTATCATTCTGATACCTGTTTTAACGCACAGAGCCACACTGATTCCAGCTGCATATTGGTCAACGTTCCACTGAGGCATGGGGATCACACCCTTATAGAACAGATCTTGGCAGTCAAGCTCGGAGACCAATTATCGGCCCTGCACCTCGCCCCTATGTGCTGCCAGGGGTTGAGGAAGAATTTGTCCAGAGCAGAAGGAGCACAGGGCTGACATAAGCAACCCTACAGCATCTCCCCTTAGCAGCGCTGGTGCCGGTGGTGTGTCAGTGGCAGGGCTGCCCGGAGGGGGGGCAAGAGGGGCAATTTGCCCCAGGCCCCACAGGGACCCCCACGAGGGTCCTTCACTTGCTCCGAGGGCCCCAGAAAACTCTCGCGGGGCCCGGGCCCCTGGAGCTTCTTCCACTCCGGGTTGTCATCGGCAATTCAGCAGCGGGGGGTCCTTCCGCCCCGGGACCTGCTGCCAAAGTGCTGGATCTTCAGCAGCAATTTGGTGGCGGGGGCCCCCGCCGCCGAAGGCCCCAGGCCCCCTGAATCCTCTGGGTGGCCCTGGTCAGTGGTGAAGGGGATTAGGGTTTTACCCGGACAGTCCGGTTTTCGACTTCTGTGTCTAGGTGCCATTTAAGGTTGTCGGGTGCCTGTTTTCCAAACAGAAAGTCTGGTTGAAAAGGGGACCTGGCGGTGTCCGGTCAGATGTACAGACTGGACACCAAAAGACTGGTTATCATGGGGCAGAGGGAAGCACCGGGTCACTAACCCACACCAGCCCCTGCTCAGCCAGGGCTGCCTCCTATCGGCAGGCAGACGCCTTGTCAGGCTGTAGCAGCTCCTGCTCCAGCCCCAGAGCAGAGGTAGCCCAGCTGGCGGGTAGGGAGGGGGGAAGGGGAGATGATTCAGCGAATGACTGGGGGAGGGGGAGAGAGGAGCGAGTGACAGGGGCGGGGCCTGGGGGTGGAGAGCTGGAGAAGGGGGCTGGGCCTCGGGGTCCAGTTACCAGCAGTTAGAGAAGTGACAACCCTAAAGGGATGCACCTCAGCATTATGGGAATTCTAGACTGCAGCAGAGTAATTCCTGGGGCTGCTCTGATTTATGCCGCCACCAGCTCTACATGGCTTCTGCAGCAGCCCAGAACATGGCTGGCTTCAAGTCACCTATCCTTCCCCTCCCCCTGGGCTGTGCCTTTCTGGGCCTCAGCATAAAGTCTGCCCTTGATTTAAAACAAATGACACAGGAAATGGAGGTGAAATTACATTTGGATTTCAGTGAAGCATTTGATAGCGTCTCCTCTCTTGCAAAATTAAATCAAATTGGCCTGGATTGAAATTGGTTTCCCGGATTGAAAACCTGCTGACGGAAAGCAAAGAGGGAGAGTGGCGACGGACAGCAGGTATCAAGCGGGAGAGGGGGCTAAGGAGGAGCCCCTGAGCTAGTTCCAGTCCCTAGTTACATCTGATTGATCCTATGAGTTAGAGATGGAAAAGACCCATTGATAAGGCTGCAAGACTGGAAGAGGCGTGGAACAGCTTCCATGTGTGGAGAGCTTAATAAAACTGGGACTTTTCAGCTTGGAAAAGAGATGACTAAGGGGGATATGATAGAGGTCTATAGAATCATGACCTGTGTGGAGAAAGTAAATGAGGAAGTGTTATTTACTCCTTCTCATAACACAAGAACTAGGGGCCATCAAATGAAATTAATAGGCAGCAGGTTTAAAACAAACAAAAGGAAGTATTTTTCCACACAACGCGCAGTCAGTCTCTGGAACTCTTTGCCAGAGGATGTTGTGAAGGCCAAGACAGTAACAGGGTTCAAAAAAGAACTAGATAAGTTCACGGAGGATAGGTCCATCAATGGCTATTAGCCAGGATGGGCAGGGATGGTGCCCCTAGCCTCTGTTTGCCAGAAGCTGGGAATGAGCGACAGGGGATGGATCACTTGATTACTATCTGTTCTGTTCATTCCCTCTGGGGCACCTGGCATTGGCCACTGTCGGAAGACAGGATACTGGGCTGGATGGACCTTTGGTCTGACCCAATATGGCCATTATTATATTCTAAGACAGTTCTGATGTGTTTTTTTTTAATTCAAAAGTTGCGGCCATCGATGGTTAAAGTTGCAGTTCCAGGCATGCAGCCTGCCTTCCAAAGCACGGCAGCAGCACAGGGGAGACGCAATGTGTCTCGCTGGGCTTTCGAAGGCAAGCATGACGGCAGGGTGTCCCAGACAAATCTGAGTACATCCCACCGGGTCACAACCCCGCGCAAGTTTATGGTGACTATAAAAAGTTGTGGTGTGTGTTAACAGTTCATAGATTCATAGAGTTTAAGGTCAGAAGGGATCATTATGATCACCTAATCTGACCTCCTGTGTAACACAAACCATAGAACTTCCGGTTCCTGCAACAAAATCAGGGCCCACCATTTTCTTATAGCCTTATGTATTGATCCATGGGTATTAGCTATCTGGAAGAATGCTAAAGCAGCATGATAATGAAGGAGCAGTTCTGATTTCAATGGGACTACCTAAGGAGTAAAACACTACTCACAATGAATAAGGGTAGCAGAATCTGTCCCTCAGTGAGCTAATAATGATAAGCTGGGGAGATGTTGATAATATCAGGAAGCACAAAGAAATAACAGGTTAGAACTATGGGCAGGAAATAGCAACAGGAGGTTGAGCTTGGGAAAATGCAGCTATTCCATTTGTGGAGAAAGAATCTGAAATGCAGATATCCAATGGGAGGGAGAAACCTGGCTAAGGGTGACTAGAGAGCAAGTGAGATTTGAATTTACAATGCAACAGCCAGAAAGGCCAATGTGACCGAGGGCTCTGCTCACAGAAACATCCTGTCTTGCTGCCACGAAGCTTTCAGATGTTGGTGACATAACAGCTGGAATAACATGTTGAGTCCCGGCCTCCTTATAAGCAGAAAGATGTGAAAAATTAGAGGGAGTTAAAACTTCAAAAATTATCCAGAGACTAAGGTCATTCATTTATTTATAGAAAGATGAAAAGAACTAAATATCTATTATTTATCGCAGGGTTTGTATGTCCAGGGAGTTATTCCAGAATAGCTGTTCCTGATTAACTCCCTGTGTTGATGCTCTTATTCTGGAACAAGAGTGCCTTATTCTGAATTAGAACACAAGAATGGCCGTACTGCGTCAGACCAAAGGTCCATCCAGCCCAGTATCCTGTCTACCAACAGTGGCCAATGCCAGGTGCCCCAGAGGGAGTGAACCTAAGAGGTAATGATCAAGTGATCTCTTTCCTGCCATCCATCTGCACCCTCTGACAAACAGAGGCTAGGGACACCATTCCTTACCCATCCTGGCTAATAGCCATTAATGGACTTAACCTCCATGAATTTATCTAGTTCTCTTTTAAACCCTGTTATAGTCCTAGCCTTCACAACCTCCTCAGGCAAGTAGTTCCACAGGTTGACTGTGTGCTGTGTGCAGAAGAACTTCCTTTTATTTGTTTTAAACCTGCTGCCCATTAATTTCATTTGGTGGCCCCTAGTTCTTATATTATGGGAACAAGTAAATAACTTTTCCTTATTCACTTTCTCCACCCCACTGATGATTTTATATACCTCTATCATATCCCCCCTTAGTCTCCTCTTTTCCAAGATGAAAAGTCCTAGCCTTTTTAATCTCTCCTCAGATGAGACCCGTTCCAAACCCCTAATCATTTTAGTTGCCCTTCTCTGAACCTTTTCTAATGCCAGTATATCTTTTTTGAGATAGGAGACCACATCTGTACGCAGTATTCAAGATGTGGGAGTACCATGGATTTATATAAGGGCAATAAGATATTCTCCATCTTATTCGCTATCCCTTTTTTAATGATTCCTAACATAGAATCATAGAATCATAGAATTCAAGATCAGAAGGGACCATTATGATCATCTAGTCTGACCTCCTGCAAGATGCAGGCCACATAAGCCGATCCACCCACTCTTTAAGCAAGCGACCCCTGCCCCATGCTTCGGAGGAAGGCGAAAAACCTCCAGGGCCACTGCCAATCTACCCTGGAGGAAAATTCCTTCCCGACCCCAAATATGGCGGTCAGCTGAACCCCGAGCATGCGGGCAAGACTCTCCAGCCATACCCTCTGGAAAAAGGCTAACAATATCCTATCATTGACCCATTGTACTAATTACCAGTGTGGCACTTAATTGACCTATTGACTAAGCCCGTTATCCTATCATACCATCTCCTCCATAAACTTATCTAGCTTAATCTTAAAGTCATGGAGGTCCTTCGCCCCCACTGTTTCCTTTGGTAGGCTGTTCCAAAATTGCACTCCTCTGATGGTTAGAAACCTTCGTCTAATTTCAAGCCTAAATTTCCTGACTGACAATTTATATCCTTTTGTTCTCGTGTCCACATTAGCACTGAGCTGAAATAATTCCTCTCCTTCCCTGGTATTTATCCCTCTGATATATTTAAAGAGTGCAATCATATCTCCTCTTATCCTTCTTTTGGTTAAGGAAAACAAACCGAGCTCCTCAAGTCTCCTTTCATACGACAGGCTTTCCATTCCTCGGATCATTCTAGTGGCCCTTCTTTGTACCCCGTTCCAGTTTGAATTCATCCTTCTTAAACATGGGAGACCAAAACTGCACACAATACTCCAAATGAGGTCTTACCAACGCCTTATATAACGGGACTAGCACCTCCTTATCCCTACTAGAAATACCTTGCCTAATGCATCCCAAGACCGCATTAGCTTTTTTAACGGCCACATCACATTGCCTACTCATAGTCATCCTACGATCAACCAGGACTCCTAGGTCCTTCTCCTCCTCCGTTACTTCCAACTGGTGCGTCCCCAGCTTATAACTAAAGTTCTTGTTAGTCATCCCTAAATGCATAACCTTACACTTCTCACTATTGAATTTCATCCTGTTACTAATACTCCAGTTTACAAGGTCATCCAAATCTCCCTGGAGGATATCCCGATCCTTTTCCGAATTTGCAATACCTCCCAACTTGGTGTCATCTGCAAACTTTATCAGCCCACTCCTACTCTTGGTTCCCAGGTCAGCGATAAATAGATTGAATAAAATTGGACCCAAAACCGAACCTTGAGGAACTCCACTGGTAACCCCCCTCCAACCCGACAGTTCCCCCTTCAATACGACCCTCTGCAGTCTCCCCTTTAACCAGCTCCTTATCCACCTCTGGATTTTCATTTCGATCCCCATCTTTTCCAATTTAACCAGTAATTCCTCATGCGGTACCGTATCAAACGCCTTACTGAAATCAAGATATATTAGATCCACTGCATTTCCCTTGTCTAAAAAATCTGTTACTTTCTCAAAGAAGGAGATCAGGTTGGTTTGGCACGATCTACCTTTCGTAAATCCATGCTGTAATTTGTCCCAGTTGCCATTGGCCTCATGCTCTGTAACCACTCTCTCCTTTAAAATTTTTTCCATGACTTTGCATACTACAGATGTTAAACTAACAGGCCTGTAGTTATCCTGTTTGCTTTTTTGACCGCCACTGCATACTGCGTGGACATCTTCAGAGAACTATCCAGAATGACTCCAAGATCTCTTTCCTGATCAGTTGTAGCTAAATTAGCCCCCATCATATTGTATGTATAGTTGGAGTTATTTTTTCCAGTGTGCATTACTTTAGTTTACTTTAGTTTATTCCAGTGGATTAATCCAGGGATTAAGCTAATTCACAATAAAACACTCTTATTCCAGAATAAGAGCATCCACACAGGAAGTTAATCAGGCATATGTATTCTGCTTTCATTTCATACCCTACTTTAATCTGAATTAATTTCTTTGTGTAGCCAAAGAGTTGTCCAAGAGGCGACAGATAGTTAAAAAGTATAAATACCAAGGAGGAAAAGGAAATATTTAAGTGTTTAAAGGAAAAATGATTAAAGATAATTTAGAATATCAGGGAAAACTTGAGAACAGGGATAATATTTTTTAGACTATGAATGAGTCTCCCAATGGAAGAATAGACTAATTACCTCTTTTGTGCTGAGTAAGAAATTCATACACTGATGTTTAGTAAATTACTGAACACTAATCACCTATTTGTAGTATTGATCATCAGCTTTCACAGTTACCTCTGCTGGAATGAGAAACAATCACCTAGTTAGTTCAACACTCTGCAGGCTAAAGACTAAAAGTAAGATTAGCTAAACAGCTTTTTATAGGACCTCATTATCAGGTGCCCTTCCCGCCTTCCAGAAGTTTCTAAATTCCAGCAAACCAAGCCCCCCAAGAGCTCACACTTCCATCTCGTCCACATGCAATGACGGTGGATTCTAACTACTAATCACTCCCCTTTTCCCAGTCGCTGAATGACTCCACCCAGTCTCCTTCCTCTTTAGGCTTTTACGCAGTTCTGTAAATTCCTTATTGTTTCTCAGTAGGCCTGACAAGAACATTGATGTTTCCATCAGAATAATTAAAATTTTCATTCACAGATTGAATATTTCTAGTAGTGTGTGTGTGTGTGTGTGTGTGTGTGTATAAGTAAAAGGGACATGTAAATTCTTCACAGAACTTCAAATAACTTTAATAAAACCTGAAAATCCCAGTAAAATACCCAAAATACCACTAGGTTGGGTTTCTTGGTAGAAAAAACAAACCAATAAACTTTTTTTCACAGCCAAATGGAAGATTGCTTAAAGTTGTTGGGACATTGATATTTTTAATCGACAATGATTGGATAACGACAAAAATAAAGGGGGAGATTATCAAAAAGCTCCTAAGGAGCACAAGTTTCGTGGAGAGTCAAATGGCCTCAGTGCTTCAAATTCCCACACTTTTGAAAATCAAGTCCAAAGTTGTTAGCATTCAAGTTAGATTATTTAACGGGACAGCAGTTACTGCAGTATAAAGCTGGACCCAATGTCTTATCTTTGTATGCTTTGAAAAAAGTCCAAAGCTTGGGGAATTTCTCCGTGTTTTCCTGCTTCCTTTGAAGAAGAAATCCAAGTCACAGACTGATTATTTAGGCTGAGTGCGGTAATCACAGTAAGTCCAGTGATGTTTGGAATTCAATCAAACAAGGGCTTAATCCTTGATCCCAAGCCTTCTCCTTTTTATTATATTATAGTTTACACAGGTCACTTGGCAGCCAAGGCAGCACTTTGGATAATCAAAAGAAATTTCCTCTTCCAGATTCCATTTGTAATTACAGACGGGCCCAGACCAGGACTTTGAACCCAGCCCAACCCCCTTCTAATTCCAGAACTGTTGTTTATTTGTTTGTTTGTTTGAAGAGTTAGAAATCCCCAGATCTGAACCACATTGGTTCTGTGTAGGATCCAAAACTATACAGGGGCTCATGGGTCTGGTTTGGATGAGGCCCGAATCTTTGAAAGCAGCTTGAGCTACTTCAGTGTTTTTGCATCTAAACCCCCAAATTATGTTGTTATAGATAAGGCACTGTGCTGGGACTCAGAAGACCAGGGTTCAATTCCCAGCTCTGCAACAGATTCCCTGTGTGATCTTGGTCAAATCACTTAGGCCTGGTCTACACTACGGGGGGGTCGAACTAAGGTACGCGACTTCAGCTACGCGAATAGCATAGGTGAAGTCGAACTACCTTAGTTCGAATTTCCTACCTGTCCAGATGCCGCGGGATCGAACTCCGCGGCTCCCCCGTCAACTCCGCCACCGCCGTTCGCGGTGGTGGAGTTCTGGAGTCGACGGGAGCGCGTTCGGAGTTTGAACTATCGCGTCTAGATTAGACGCGATAGTTCGAACTCTGAGAAGTCGAACTCTCTGCGTCGACCTGGAGGGTAAGTATGGACCTACCCTTAGTCTCTCTGTGCCTCAGTTCCCCATCTGTAAAATAGGGATAATGCTCCCTTCCTCCCACCCTTTGTCTGTCTTGTCTATTAGATTGTAAACTCTTCAGGGCAGGGATTGTCTCTCAGTACGTATATGTGCAGTGCCCAGGAAACTGGGACCCCAATCTCAACTGGGGCTGCTAGGTGCTATTGTATAACAATAACAACACCCGTTCGGGTTTGGGGTTCAACCAGTGCTGTCTGGATCTAAACTCTGCCTCCTTGACCCATCACTGATTGTAATGTGCATGTGGTAGCTTTGTTATTTTGCTGTCTAGATTGTGGTACCAAGGGCTGGACTTGACTGCAAATTTAACTCAAGTTATAACTGGAGTGCTGCCCCTAATTCGAGTCCCATCTGTTGTCAGAGCTTTAGTCTGCACATTCCCTCGTACGACTATTAGACAGACTTTATTATCCAATTATTTTTTGTGGACCATGACTGAGGAATGTAATATTATGATTGAGCCTTAGAGGCACTGCCAAATAATTAATATATATGAATTATATGGATATGGCATATATATTTGTAGTGTGTATGGGCATATATGTATAGTATGTATGTGTACATATGACACCACCTTATATCCAAGCATAACCATGTTTTTTCAATTTGCTAGTGTACTTTGGCCCTTTTACTTTTGTGACACAGATAGAAACACACTCTTATTAGGGCAATTTTAGTGACTATTTCTTTCATTATTAGTAGTAGGCTGAGTGTTTTAAAATACTGGGATAGGGATTGTGATAGTGTGTCCCACACCGCTATGTATATAAGAAATAAAGCAGAAATTTGGAGTAGTGACACTACCACTGAGGCCTTTATATATAAATATATTGTAATTAGTTACTACATGTACTGTCCATTCATATTATAGGTTATCCTTAAACTGGTTGTTACCCTCTGGTAGGAAACAGAAGTGGGTATCTTCTCTGTTTCATTGGTTGATGTAGATCCAGTTGTTTCTTATGGATGCTGTCTTCCAGATAACCTACTGAATGGACAGTAACCACTTTATCAAATATTGCTGTGTTAGGATTTAATATTGGTACCCAGACACTGAACAAGATTGTTTTGAATAACAAGTGCCTCAGTTAGGATGCAGTGTTACTGACCCAAATTATGACTGGTACTAACAGGCAATTTGTTTACCCAATTTGTAGTTACTACGTAACTTAGTTTCTTTACCAATTTGTTTTTTCCTAGTCTTCATGTTGTTTGCTGCTATTCGTTTGTTGATTGTACCTGTGTGTTGGTTAAACAATTTAGCAAGGTTATACATATTGTACATATTATACATCAGTCATACAATACAGCAATAATACATCAGTACAGTGATAATACAGTAGTACAGCAATAATACAGCAGTACAATGATAATACAGTAGTACAGCAATAATATAGCAGTACAGTGATACTACAGTAGTACAGCAATAATTCAGTTGTTTTTACACAGTAACCAAGTTGAAATTAAATGACAGTTTTTTTGGTCCAGCTAGTGGTTTTTAGCTGATTGTTAAATTAATTGTCCATATATTGTAGATAGAGGTGTAATTGACCAGTCTCTTATTTATAAAACACTTTATTTTTCTTTTCTTGATGCTTGGGGGTTTCTTCACTGTATACAGATATGAACTGGTGTCTTCAGAGTGTGATATTTTCTGGTGTCTTTGGTCTGTGGGATGCAACTTAAACAACTTTTGTTAGTTAACAGTAAAGGTTTTTGTTGTTGTTGTTTTTTTGTTTTCAATAACCCAAACTTAATACACAGTTTTAACTTACTTTGTTTACAATGTAATAAGAACAATGTAATAGGGACCGAGTCTTTTATAACACAAGCTATACTTTTGCAATTGTTGTATAGACATTCATTTTCATTTGAGGTGCATTACTAATATTTCATAGTAAATATAATGCTTAACAGCTAAAATAAATGCTCACAATCTTCCATAAGAAGGTGTATTGCTTTCCCTTGCTAAACACTTTGTTTCAGCAAAAGAGTTAGTAACATAATTTTAACTAGCTTTTTAGAGTTAATTTGCTTGTGATACCAACTTCACTCTTGTTAACTGTTTAGAAACACAAACCTTAACAACCATTGCATCCCATTAACATAACATAACATCAAAGAAAAGCATATAAAATTAAACCAACTATAAAATTAAACCAAAATAAATTTTAAATACAGATACATGCAAATACTTTGAGGGTATTTGAGGGTATACTTTTATGATGCTCTGTTATGTTTGGGAGCCAAAGGTGGAAACCTGTTGAAAATGTTAAAACCTGTTAAAATTGTTTGGTTAGCTTTATGCATAAATTGTTATTTTAAAACATTTTGGTTATGACATTCTTATAACTATATTTAAAAGTGCAAACAAGTTTATAAAAAGCCCAAACAAGAAATTGACATTTTGTTAGTATTATCTTTACCTTAATGTTGAGGTTTTCCCTTACATTTTTTCTTTGGACAAAAATTTAAAAAAAAATTAAAAAACAAAACTGATTGATAAAAGAGAATTATTTTTCTTTGCAATTGCATTATTTGTTGAGGCAGAAATATATGTACATATATTTGTAACTGAAACCTTTTTTGAACTTTGCACAAAAATTGGTGCTAATACTACTATTTTACCCCAACCATGATTTTAAAATAGTGTGGTACCACATGTTATATATATTTTTGAAAGGGTATAAAATTGACTTTTGTTGCAACAAAATAAAAATAATTTTAAAAAAATAGTCACGTGACACACACAACATAGACACAAAACACACACATGACATACAGGACAAACTTACAATTAAAACAAATGGCGCCAGAATTCTATTCATAACTATACAAAATAACATAACCAAAAAAAAAAGGAAAAAGTTATTACCTTATTTAAAACTTGTAGCATAAATTTGATTAAAAAAAATATTAATGTTTGCCAAATGTATTGTATTGTATTTGGTAACAAGGAATTTTACATTACTTTATATTTAACATTATTTTAAAACTCTGCTATATAGAAATAAAAAAGCCCATGTTTCAAATATTAGTTAGTGGTTTGTGGTTAGCAGAGTGTGAATTTCTGTTGCTTGGCAACCATATCTTCAAGAAAGTTAGGAATAATTCCAGCTGTTGCATTCCTGAAGGGTTAAAATAATTAATTTACTGGATTTAAAGTTTTTACCTTGTTTTCTTTTTGTTTCTTGTTTTGTTCTGTTTTTAATTGCTTTATTTTTTGGAGATTTCTGTAAAAACTGTAACTCTTAACTTTTAAAACAAAAAAGACGGAGGGGGGGGAAGAAAGGGGAAGGAGGGGGGGTGAAGAGCAACCTAGGAAGGTAGCGAGACCTGAACCAAGAGAAATTAACTCCATCAATGTATTTGGAAGTACAGGCAGCAGCAGCAAGTTTAGCAAACTGATAAAACATATAAAAGACAAAACTTAATTGGTATTTACAAATATTTGAGAAAGAAGGTTATACTTTCAGATATGAGCGCGGAGTGTGGTTCCATGGGTCAAAGCAATTGGGAACCTGCACAGTTGGGAATTGCGCCCCTGGTTTTTATCCTGGCTGTGAGAGGAGATTGGGGGTAGTTACCTGCTCTTGTAAAACCTGAATTTGTTCCCCCAGTGTTTGTTGCTTTTGTGTGCATGCCAAATGGATAGTGGGAGTGCCCTTTTTTGCTGCAGTTAACTGTTTTTGGGCAACTCCATGTGTTAATGCATCACTTCTAGGTGTAAATTCACTTAATTTTAGTTTTTTACTTTGAAATTCGTTTTTATTCACTCCCCTGCGATCGAGTCGCAGCTCCTGTCTCCTAATGTGCTCTGTGAACTGTTCCATTTTTTCCTTCATTTGATTTACCAATTCAGTGAGAGTATTGTTTGCTACTCTTTCCTTCTGTGCACTTACTTGTCCCGTTCTGACAGGCACCAGTCTAGGTTCCGGTTTAAGTTTAACTGGAACCTGGCTTTTATCATAAGGTGATGGTTGCAATGCAGTGGACCCTGTTTCATGTTTTAATTTTACTAGGGCCACCTTTTTCCATTTCTGTCCCCATTCTTCAGGCACAGGGTAGCTACCTGAAGCCTGCTGTTTACCACCAATATTTATATTTATAACAGGGGACGGCACATGTATTTTTTGTAAGTTTCTTACTGCTGTTTCCAGTGTTTCACTCTGTTCCTGTACTGGTTGTCTCTGGGCTGCTTGCCACCCTGCAAGGGGCGTGGGAGCATTCCAGGGCTGTGTAGCTTCTTTTGATTCTTTTAACTCTTTCTTTGTTACTGTTACTTGTTTGGCCAGCATGCCAGCATGCTGTTTAAGCCATTTCACTGCTTTTTTACTTTTATTACTATTTCTCAGAGCCTCGGTTTGTACCGTCGCTCTACATATGCCAGTCCATGTTTCCCCACTCTCTTTTTTAAATTCATAAGGACCCCCTTTACTGGCAATCCAGCGGGTCCAGGAGTTATCAAACTCCGTGGGGCTCAAAAGGGAGGGGATAAGGGGGTTCCCTAGCTCGAGGTTTGCTGCCATGTTGGATTGCGATTCTTACCACGGCAGGCTCGCTTACTCACCAGATCAGCGGTCGGGGTCACCAGTGTTGTCAGAGCGGTACCGGTGTGGTGCTCTGCTGTCTCCTTGTTGATATCACTCGGCTGCGTGTGTGAGTCCCTCTGTGTGCTGCCCCAGCTCTGCAGAAGCTGACACAGCAGACCCGACGAGAATCCCCAATGACCACAGAGTCCAGTAAGATGCAAAGCCACATCGGGCTAGGTTTATTGCGACCTCGGACACAATTGCAGTTCCCTGTAGGTTTCTTAGCCTAATTCAGGGCATACTACGAGAAAGTGCCTCTTGGCAAGGACCCGGCTTAGTGGCGGGACTTTCCACTCCCCCTACGGCCGGACAAAGGCACCTCCCCAGGGATGCATTCTTATACACCGATACAAACAAGTTACACATCACACCTGACGTATTGAGGTAGCAAGTTACAACCCTTCTACGTATTAAGGCACCGCCTTCTACCTTGTACATGTTGGTTCGAACAAAACAACTTTATCCATCATATTACCCTTTTGCCCCTGTCATTGGGATGGGCCAGCCTGTTCCTTGTTATCTGTGTGGAATGTGCAAGTATGTGAATGTTACGTACCTAAAAGGTACTGATCTTCTTGCAGCATCAGCCCTTTCCTTGCCAGCTCCTGTGAGCAGGGCCTGCCTCTGGCTCACAGCTTAACTTTGCTTTATGTTAGCAAAGTCTTGACCATTACTTTAGTTCAGGCCTCAGGCCTCATACCAGGCCTCTGATACCAAGGTTTATATCTTAGGGCCTCTCCTCTTACTACACCATCCACACACACAAACCCTTAGCGCGCATGTGATGGTGCTTTTACCTCACATTGGCTGGCTAAAGCTCAAGTTAGCACAGCTTGTCATCAGCTAGCTCGACTGCTCTGTAGTGCAGATGCACGTTGGCTCCACTCAAGTGCTGCTAGTCCTCCAATGCCTTCCCACAGTTCCCCAGAAGGACAGCAAAGTTCCCCCACAATTCACTGGGAAAGAATTCACAGAGCATCTCAGTTTACCGCACTGCACGGAGGAACCATGGGATGCGCCCCTGGAAGTCCCAGCAACTCACGCGAGTGAGCGAGCGCCCGTGCGGACACAGCAGACGGAGTGTTATTTCGTAGCGTGGCTGCTGTCGCTCGAGCTAGGCTAACTCGAGTGGAGATGATTCAGTTAACTCTGCAGTGAAGACAGACCCTAACTGAGCCTAGAGAACGTGGGCCAGATTCTGATCTCAAGCTACACAAGAGTGAATCTGGAGGCACTGCAGTGGCTCGGCACACCCTGCACACCCTTACTCACACGCAACCAGTCAATGGGAAAATTCAACTGCTAAAGGCTAGTCGTGTAGTTTGAAGGCTCCATCGGTCCATTGCTTTACAGTGGTTAAAATAGGTCACCTCAGTGACCCCTCCCTTTCGCAAGCAATGGGGCCCGAAAGAGTTACGAATAATACCGTGCCCTTCTCTAGCGCTTTGCATCAGTAGGTCTCAAAGTGCTTTACAAAGAAGGTCAGTATTATTATCCCCATTTCACGGATGGGGAAACTGAGGCACAGAGTGGCGAATGACCTTCTGGGGAGAGGTGGTTAGATAAAGTTAAAGACCAAAGCCCAGACTTTCAGAGGTATTTCGGTGCCTAACTCCCATTGAAATCAATTGAGTTAGGTGCCTAACTCCCTTTGAGAATCCGGACCCAATATCTTAGGCCTTTGTCGACCAGGAGGCCCCTAATGAATTAAATTAATCCCTGGGGTGAGTACACTGACTGCAGTGGATGAATTTGGCCTTGTGAGACTTTGGATCTGCTTTATTTTCTGTGCATTGGCGTTGTATTTTCCATAATTGTATTACCAAGGATCATAGGCTCTTTGGCCACTGTGAGCTAAGCCCTTTGTTTGCCTTAGGGTTTGATAATGCATCCTGCTTCCCATGATACTTCCCTAGGCTCAGGTTGTACACCTGTAGTTTGTTTTATAATGGGTGGGGTCTGTTTTATTTTTTTTAATGTTGACGATATTGAGCGTGGCCACAATGGTCATTGTTTCATCACATCAGTGTTGGAAGATGGTTAATTAGTCATGGTGACAAATGTGTGATTGCACCTTTAATTCTGATACTGAGAGTAGGTCTCACAGGCCAGATTTATACCAGGATAGCTCCAGTCACTGAGTTCAGCACAGACACTCGAATATAGCGCCAGTGAAAACGGGAGGAGATTCACATCCACTCTGGTTCCCGGTGAGGTAACGTTTTAAAGAAGCTGCAGCTTCAGAACATGCACCACTCCTGGTCTATAAGCTTGCCCAGGGGGAGGTATTTGAAATAAATCCATTTTGCCAAGGCATGTGAGTTATGCCATTTGTCTCCTGTTCTGTTTCTAGTATATCTATCATTGCCACGGGGTTCTTGTGTATTTCTGCAGTGTCCGAGTGGTAGTTACACACTGTTTCTGGGATTTCTTTCTTGGGAGAGGGATCTTATTTTGCTATGTGTCGATACATGTACTGGGCTCCCCATCCTCCTATTATTATTTATTTGAATTACAGTAGCATCTGAAGGCCCTAACTGAGATTACGGTGCCGTTATGCTGGGCACTATATAAACACAGTGAGATACAGTTCCTGCCCTGAAGCGCAGATATTCTTAACTAGACAAGACAGAAAGAATGAGAGAGGGGAAACTGAGGCACAGAGCAGCGACTTGCCCAAGGTCAGCCAGCCGACGGTGGCAGATCTGAGAACAGAACCCAGCTTTCCAGCACCCTAGTCCAGCGCCCTACCCAACAGACACTAGCATCCTACAAATAATAAATCAAAGAGTAGATAAGGACAGGCTGTTGCCTTCAGTAGCCCGGGACATGCTTACACACCATTCAGCCCCGTGTCTCCGGATTGTTTTGACCGGAAAATGACAGAGGTTTGTTCTCGTTTTAGATCACTAGTGAAATGTTCAGCCTGGGAAACTGAATTCTCAGAACACTTAAACACCTGCCACTGTTTCAGTATTTCCATCAATGGGCGGGATGCTGGCATCTGTCTCAACAGGAGCAAACCTGATGAGACAGGCTGGGGCAAAGGAAATTCGCAGCCCAGGCCAAACACAGGAGACATTCCAAGCAGAGGTAAGGTCACTGCTAGTCTATTGTTACAAACATATTTTAATTCCGTCCCTTAGGCACCACCAGCGGGGGCGGGGGAGGGAGGGGACGTGTATTACTAGTTATCTAGGTGAACATTTCCAAGCTTAGGTGCCTAAAGCTAGACATGTGACTTCCCTGGTTCGGCATCTGAATAAATGGTCGGCCTTTCAGGACACCTGCAGCTCCCACTGCCTGAGGAGAGTCGGGTGTGCGGCTCCTTTGAAAACCAGGCCACTCTTATTTAGGTGCCCAACTTTATTATTACTTGTGTTACAGCAATGCCGAGAGGCCCCCCCCAGCAAGATCCGGGCCCCATTGGGGTAGGTGCTGTACAAACACCTAGTGAGAGACACTCCCAGCCCCATAGAGTTTACAGTCTAATTTAACAAGACAGATAAAGGGTAGGAAGGGAGACAGAGGCACAAAGAGGTGAGGTGAGTTGCTCAAGGTCATTTAGCAACTCAGTGGCAGAGCTAGGGACTGGTCTCCTCACTCCCAGTCCACTGCCCTGTCCACTAGACAGTGCTGCCAACCCCAGCTTTAGTCACCCACGTTTGAAAATTCTGCCCACAGGCGTGCTAGCATCTCAAACCAACATTACCTTTAATCTAAGCAGGACTCTATCATCTCAGTAAAGCTCATTTCTCACATCCTCTTACTTGCAATGCCAGCCTGCCAAGATGACAGATTTGGGCCTGATGGTTCGTTATTCGTTTAGATTTTATTTAAGACCTTCCCTTTTTCTCTTAGCAAAGTCCCCTCGGTGGTAGCTAGACGCAGCGCTGACTAGCTTGGATATTGCATTGCAGCTCTCTGCCCTAAACGGTCACCATTTTTCATTCTGATCTCAGATGCTGGGGGGCAGACGGACCCTGTGTACCAGGCAGGGGCCACTCAATAGTCCGGCACTGTGAACGGCTGTCACCCGCGGAGGACGGGGCCTCCAAAACTCCACCCCCTCCCCAAACACAAACATGATTAATGCGCTTGTCTTTTCACAGGCTTCCTCTAGCCACACAGGCACATCCTGATCTGCCTTCTGGATGTGCAGAGCCATTTCCTTTGGTCAGATTTCACTGCTGTTTCCAGGATTTACTTCAGTCCAAAATTAAATCTTCGCCGCTCCGGGGGCCAGCTTGTGTGTGTCATTTCTATCTTTAGGCAACGGGGCCTCAACGATCTGCCCAGCGTGGGTCCACCTCTTCCCCTCCTATTTCTGGCCCCCAAAGGAGGGCCTGTCCCTGAGCCCAGTCAAGTCAATGGAAAGTCTTCCCCTGCCTTTGAATCTGGTCCCCTAATACTAGATTCTAGGAGAGCGGGCGGAGGGGGGGCTGAAGACCTCCGCAGCCCCCGCCCCCTTTGTCAGGGGCTCTGCTGCCCGGGAGCCCGGCCCCAAAGTGCGTGGCACTGTCCTGTTAGGGTGGCGTTGGGCATGGACAGAGTCAGTACAGAGCCTCGGCTAGAGCCCCTGGCGGAGATTAAACCTACCCCGAGCCCCTGCAGGTTTGCTGCCTGCCTGTTCTGGGTGAGCCGTGCTGAGGCCCAGCAAGCCCGGCTGTGACAGGAGGGGTAACTCCATGTGCCAGCAGGAGCGAATCTGTCCCTAGTAGGGAGGAAACATGGTTCAGTGAGTAGGGCACGAACCTCGAACTCCAGAGACCTGGGTCCAGTTCCCTTCTCTGCCACAGACTTCCTGTGTGATCTGGGCAAGTCACTTAGGCCTGGCTCCGCAAAGATATTTAGGCACCTAACTAACTTAGAGCCATTCTTCGTGATGTCCTATTTCCAGTCCCCCAGGGCCATTCATAGCATCACAGAATCTCAGGGTTGGAAGGGACCTCAGGAAGTCATCTAGTCCCACCCTCTGCTCAAAGCAGGACCAATCCCCAACTAAATCATTGTTCCATGTTATTCAGCTCTAGCCTCTCCAGACTACCAGCCTCCTCCCCGTCCACACAATTTAATTTAGTTCTTTTAGGCCGTGTGATAACAAAACTCCTACAGGGTAAACTCCCCAGAGCAAGTGCACCCAAAGAAAGGCCTGAAAAGTGACTCAAAGCACATTGAATAGGTCACCTGCTCCGAGCTGACATGATCCACTAAAACATTCGGCCAAGGTGCAACTGGAGCCCTGCAGGTGAGAGAAATCCTAGCCCTCTCCAGGCACTGGGATAGCTGCAAGTTTGCTAGCAACGTGTGTTGTCCCATGTTATCACTTTGGACTCTGCAGCATCTTAGCTTCTGGGAATGCAGCCCCTGAGCTATGGAAGCTAGTGGTTGCCTGTGGGTATAAAAATATAAATACCTCATTCTTATCATCCATAGCTCTCAAAGTGCTTTACAAAGGAGGGCAATATCATTATCCCCATTTCACAGATGGATAAACTGAGGCACAGAGCAGTGAAGCGACTTGGCCAAGATCACTCAGGAGGGCAGTGGCAGCACTAGCTAGAACCCAGCGCTCCCGGTCTAGCATTCTATCCACACTGCCAGTAGAGGGGAATTTGCTGTGGGTGAACAAAAGTGACTGAGCTAGTCTGTGAATCTGAACCTCCAATGATTTATTACCCCAGTTCCGCTGAAAGCTGTGACTACATGGAAACATGTAGTGGCAACATTCCCTGAAGTGAGATTCAAAGACAGGAAGGGCCTGGTGACAGGAGGAGAATTGACTTCAGTGGAGTTGCAGCTGCTTGTGCCAGATCTGAATTTGGCCTAGCAGGATTGAGTGGTTCGGAAGGGGAGAGAATTTCAGACAGCTGGGGCTGCAACAAAGAGCAACGCCACCCACTACGCCCCTTCCCTCCCCCTGCAGCGTCTCAGGGTACGTCCACACTGCAGTCAGAGGTGCTGAGAAGTACCTGAGCTCGTTTTATCTAGCTAGCGTGAGTACCAATAGCATGAAGCTGCAGCAGCACTGGCTGTGCAAACCCATGCAGGAGCCTGGGCGTGTACTTGGGCAGCTTGCTCATGCTGACGTCCAGCTAGATCAAAGCTGGCTTGGATCTATCTACCTGGCTCCGCTCACACCTCTGAGTGCAGTGTAGACATACCCTGAGTTGTCAGCTTCTCATCTCCCCAATCCAGACAGCCGAGAACCCTCCCAGCTCCACCCCACGTGACGAGCACACGCTGATTGCTCTCCTCACCTGCTACTAGAACACTGCTGCTCTCCCATCCATTCCCAGCTGCCATGACCTCCCCCAGCACCATGTGGGACCTGGAAGCCTGCCTGGCACAGCCCTACAATGCAAATTACACACTCTCTCACATGTATCTGTTTTTGTAACATAAAATGATGGATTCGTCCTCCCTCCCTGCTTAGATGAGGCTCCCCTGCCGCGTGTCACCCTCCCCAGGCACAGAGCTAGGTTCTCTGACCTTTCCCTCACTCACCATCTCCTTTTCCCGCACTGTTCATTCATACAGCCAGTTAGTGCATGAACCCTGGGCTCCTGTGAGCCCACAACCAGGAATATGCCAGGCACCATCCAGGCACAGTCCCTGCCCCCAAGGGTTTAGACTCTCACTAGGACAATTGGAGCATAACCCTGCCTTAGAGCACTCAACTGTTTCAGGAACTTGGGTGCAACAACGCAGCTTCCTGCAAGGCCTCCGGAGTCCGCAGAACTGGCCTGGGATGTGATAGGGCCACAGTGGCTGGGAGATGTACGGATTTAGTGTCTCCCTCTCCAACAGCCCACACTCCTATAGATCTGGCCTCCTGGAGCAGAACCTCCAGCTCCTCAGTAGTGGCTGCTCCGGAGACAGCTCTGGGTGCAGCGTTATCAGTGGGGAGGGGTATCCAGAGGAAGCTATTGTGGACAGCATCAGCATGATCTCCTGCAGGACAGTCCCCATGGCTCTGAAGGAGTATGATGCCACACCTCTCCCCGGCCGTACCCACGGCACACCGGGGTCCCTCAACGCAGAGGGAAGTTAAACGATGCCACTTCAGCTACTCACCCCCGACCGGTCTATTTTTCCAGCCCGTTTCCCAGCCTCCCTGGGGTTTAAAGTGGTCACGTTCTGCAGGTGCCTTCTATGTTGTTTTCTGTGTTTCCAGCCAAGGAAAGATTTAAAATAACTTCCAGGCCACTCATTACTATTTCCTCAATCGTTTGTTATCTTTGGCTAAATCCCCAGAACCGTATCTCCAGTGGCCCAGATTTTTCCTATTGCAGGGTAACTGCTCCCAAGTCATAGCCAAGGGATAACCACTGCCTGCTCCATCCTGGGGACAAAGGGTCACGGCGGCAATCAGAGGACTAGCTTGATCTACTGGTTAGGAGGCCGGAGTTCTATGCTCAGCTTGGACCTCATGGCCCTGGGCTGGGGATCTGGTTCAATTCCTGCTGTTGGCACGGATGCCGAGTGTGATTTTGGTAGGTCACCATCTCTGTGTGCCTCAGTTCCCCATCTATAAGTGGGGTTAGTAGTCCTTTGTCCCTCTTGTCTACTTAGATTGGAAGCTATTCAGGGCAGAGCCGGTTTCTTAGTACGTATCCGTACAGCGCCTAGCACAATGGGGCCAGGCGCCCAGGTGGGACCTCTCAGTACTATGGAAACACAAATAATGAAGAGGTGCTAGAGAGGTGGAAAGTGTTACTGTTAAGATAGCATGAAATGAAGCCTGAGAGAAGGATGCACATGGTAGCACATCAGTATGGAGCCGAGAGAGCGAACAGTTAGCCAGTGCCCTGTGCCTGTCGCTCAGCCCTCGGATGAGAGTGCATGCTTTACAGCCCCTAAGGTATAGCGGGTGCTCTGGGGAGAGGACTTGCCTAACTCAGGAGAGCATGTAACGAAGAGGCTAAGCATTCTTCAGAAGCAGAGGCAGATGCTGGCACACTGCTAGAGAGCCATTCTCCTGAGATGGTGCGGGAGAGGTTGGTAGTTGGACATGGAGCCTTTTGCCACTAAATTCCTCAGCTCCTATCCTGCCTGCTTCAGCCATGGAGGCCCACAACCACTGCAACAGGCCCTCTCTGCTGCAGGTGCAAGGAGCGAATGGCCTTGGGGAGCGAGTGACTTTCTCACCCCTAAGCTGGGGTGAGGCACAAAGTGGGGTAATGTGGAGGAAGCTGCTGCTGCTGCTATAATCCCTGCAGGGCTGGAAGCTTACCTACATGCCAAGGCAGCACCCTCAAGTCATCACCCGCAGCTGGAAGTGAGGAGAGTGTGTTATCTAGTCCAGGGCTGGCTTCAGGTACAGGCACTATACCACCATGTTTAAAGCACCAGCTCTTGGAGTCACGTGATGAAATCAGAAGCGCAGCTCTTGTTATTTTCTTTAAAACCTTGGTTTCTAGCGCTCATGGATGAAAAGAAAAGCCTTAAGGCGTGACATGGGCGTAACTCAGACCTGCTTGAGTCTGCAGAGAGCCTGACACAATAGCTCCAAGAGGCGTGAACTGCCCCATTCTTCTTAACTTTAACACTTGCGGCTACCTCAAGGAAGGGTGGGGGCACGGTGCAGTGGGGATGGGGCTGATATAGGAGTTGCGGCTAGGACTCCAGATTGCTTTGAGCTGGTCTCTCTTGAAAGAGTGAGAATAGAGACGCGAGGGAATAAGGGGTGGGGACACTGGGGAAAGCAGGAAAGAAATAAAAAAGATGAATGAAAAAAACCAAAGGAGACAACATTCCCACAACCTTGGTCCTGGGAGCATCTGCGTGAGGATCCTTCATTGCCTTTCCACACCCACCCTGAGTCCACGGTGCTGGAGCCGGAGCCACCCCAAGCCCTTCCACCCGAGGGGAAGCTGGAATGGATGTTTCCACTGGAGTGGGCAGATGTAGCTCTGTGAATCATTTTCTCCATCTGTCAGGTGTGGCGCATCATGATTCCCACCCTCGCTGTGGTGATGGGAGGGTTAATTATCTGCTATATGTGCGGTGCTTTGAAAATATATAGGTGTAAGGAAGCACAGGAGGGCATAATAAGCCTTGGTTTGATCACAAGCTTGGCTGGAGCATATGGATCCATGCCACCTAAATTGGTTGAGGAAGCATTAGCCCAGCCCTAGATATGGCTCCAGAGCAATATCTGAAGGTTTAATGAGGACCAGGGGGGCCTTCATTAGATTGAGAGCAGGTGAAGAGGAAGGAAAATCAATGGGCAGGTCAGAAAGACCTGGTCTTAGCAGCATTTTGAGAAATTAGGAGGGAGACTTTTAACCCTGCAGCTATTGTGGCTTGTGTGCTTTTCCTGAGCTCCCAGCAGAGCAAGGAACAGCTGCCAATACGCTGTAATTCTTGAGGAGGGCGGTGTCAGAAGGCAATTGTTGTGATGGACTGAGCACTGCTTGGCACTTTACCGGCAGGTATAAAGCAAAGGGTCCTGCTCTGGCCAGCCTACGATCCAGATCCATCAGAGCTTAGGGGCCCCAGCCGAAGTGTCTGTGCGCTTGAGAAGGCAGCTGTGGACACAACCCTCTCCTATCACATCCCTGTTGTCAGGAGCGTTCAGGCCAGCTGATTATATGGACAAAGAGAAGGAGGATCCGATCGTCCATAAACCAAGATGTTTGCTGGGATAAAGGTGTGTTATTGAGTGCAGGAGACACAGAAGATAGTGCCGACACATTTAGAAAGCAGGGTAACGTTGGGGAAAATCCATCTGGCCAGTAAGCGTGTGGTTTGGCCTAACGTATTGAAGTTGGCTGGTGTGTGAATACCACTGCCCTCTACTGGATGGAACCAGAACTGCTCTAGTGAGTGTCATAGGCCCTACGCTCCCTTAGTTCACGTGCCGTTGAAGCAGGTGGATCTGAGCTTGGCAGTCACTGTAGAGATCCGAGTGGCTCTTGTAGACATTAGAGAAGGACGAGGCCTTGAGCCTGACCCAAAGCCTTCTGGAGTCAATAGAAAGACTCCCTCTGACTTCAGCAGGCTTTGGTTCAGGCCCCAAGGCAGGATTATTCCCTGCTGCAGAGATGTATCTCAAGCAATCAAGCTTCCAGCACTCCCCTGGGGAGTCTGTTCACCAGCCAATGGCTCTCACTGCTAGAAATGGTTTTTTTTCAGACTCGGCCCTTTGCTCATGTTCTTTCTGTCTAGGGTTCTTATCACCATAGAATCTGAGCTTCTCAAACCTTTAATGTATTTACCCTCAGAACACACCGGTGCAGAAGGCCAGGGCTACCATCCCGCTCTGACAGATGGGAGCTGAGCGTTGCCCGACGTCACACCGGAAGCCTGGAGCCGTCACACAGGAAGCCTGGAGCAAACCAGGGAATTGCACGCAGGTCTCAGAGAGCCGAGGGTAGCACCCTCACCACTGGGGTGTCCTGCCTACCCTCCTCTCTCTTACAGCCCATGGGCTGGAATAGCGGCTCTTATACCTATGCGGAGGTTTAGGGCCATCAGTGCGGATCCTGTGCCCGTCCCCTAGCTGCTGTTTTGCACCCGCCTCTTTGGGAGCAGCGTGGAGACCCCTTTTCTATTGGCAGCGGCTGCTTTGCCCTCAGTATAAACTCCCGCCTTGGCACAGCCCCACTGCTGGGCTTAAGTAATGCAGAGGGCTCCCCATGGGGAGCAGAGTTTAGTTTGGAGAACAGTGGGGGTTTTGTTATGCTGTGACCAAGCTAGTTATCTGGCTGCTGGGAAGAGGTGGTGGAAGCTGTGTCAGTTGGCAAAAGAGGTGAGGAGCTCATCACAAAGGGACTAGGGGTCATTTAAATAGATGTTTTGTACAACTAAACGGAAGAGCTGTAACTCTTTGATAGCAGCACGAAATGGATCACACTGATTCTTTTGCTGGGGTTTTCTAAAGCAGAGTTTTTTGCTTGACCTGATGGGGTGGGATTTGGGTCAGAACTGGATAGGGTGACCAGATAGCAAATGTGAAAAATCAGGACAGGGGGTGGGGGATAATAGGAGCCTATATAAGAAAAAGACCCCAACATCGGGACTGTCCCTATAAAATCAGGACATCTGGTCACCCTAGAACTGGAACAGGAATTCTTGGGGATTCAGGAGAGAACATGCACTGCAGTTATCACCCAGGAAACATGAGTCATCCTGGCACCAGCTCACAAGGACAGCACAGTCATGGCTGTGGGTAGTCAGGGTTGTGAGTGGGTGTTTCCAAAGAGGGGAGAGTGTGTGAATATATGGATATTTCATCCATTACAATCATGGAGCAAGGGTGCTTATTACAAATACAGAGTACAAGGGGATGGGGACAACCACAATGAGATTTAGATGCACAGAATTATTAGCATCATACACAGAATTATTGATTGACATAGAGAATGTGTATATTTTATGTAAGTCAGGTTTCGATACTGGGATGTGAGTTAGAGGTGGGAACCAGAATTAATATTATTGTAAGAACATAAGAATGGCCACACTGGGTCAAACCAAAGGTCCATCTAGGCCCGTATCTGGTCTTCCAACAGGGGCCAATGCCACGTGCTTCACAGGGAATGAACAGAACAGGGAAATTTTGAATGATCCTGTTGTCCAGTCCCAGCAGCTTTTGGCAGTTGAAGATTTAGGGACACCTGGAGTGAGGTTGTATCCATGGCCATCTTGGCTAACAGCCTCCATCCTCCACAAACTTCTCTCTTTCTTTTGTGAACCCACTCAAAGTGGTAAATATTGATTATCAGTATGATGGTAGCACCCAGGGGCCTCAGTCATGTATCAGGAACCCTTTGTGCTAGGTGCTGTACAATCCAAGGGAGAGCCTGGCAAATGTGAAATGAACAGGGGCCACTGCTCTATCAAGTTATTCTCAGGCACACTGCTCTAATCCCACAAATGATGCTCATGTTGGTCGGGGTCACTCAGCACAGAGCTCCCAGACTGCCTAGGAGTTAGAAGCAGAAACATTCCCGCCCTCTCTCTCCCACCATCGCCTCATCTTGTGTCAGATTAGACTCAAATTCCATCCCACAATGGAAGAGTAAAACCAATTACATGCCACCGTGAGATCCTTCCGCTGGATTAAAGAAACGAGTAGGTTTTTCCATCTAGCCCTGGGCAGAATATTTGCAAGGGGAGCACAACACCAGTTTTCCACAAACCCTGAGATGCACCAGCCAGCCACTGGCAGGCAGCGTATCTGCACGTTGTTTTTAATTGATCTAATAGGGCTCCACGATTTCCTTCTCTCTTGACAACCACGGACGTCCCTTTGCTTTGTATCAAGCCGCCAGGCACTAACAACGCAAAGGATGACAAAGCAGAGTTCTGTGCTAGCCCCAGGGCGCCAAAGGCCCCACCAATCAACACAGAGAGGAAGTGTAGCCTTGTGGTTAGAGCGCTGGACTGGGACTGACAAGTTCTGGGCTCAGTTCTCCATGTCTGACCCAGGCATATCGCTCTCTGGGTGTCAGTGCCCCCTCTGTAAAATGGGGGTGATTATACCTCCTTCGTCCCCCCCTTGGCATGTCTTATCTATTTAGACTGCAAGTTTGGGGGCAGGGACAGTCTTTCACTATATGTCTGTACAGAGCCTAGCCCAGAGGTGGAGGGGGGCGCGATCTCAGATGGGACCTCTAGTCACTTTTGCAATACAAATGATCATAATAAAAAACGTATCTGTTCTGTGCATAGAGGAACCTCTGTATCCAGTGCCTTTCTTGTGGACCCGGATTCACTAGGAATTAAAAACCTGACTTGTAGAACAAAGGGATTAATGTTACCTTCCAGGAATGCTTAGCGTCTTCTGACATTTCCTGGACCAGGTGTGTCATCATCAGGTAGATGCCTCACGCCCTGCAACACCAGCAAATATTCAAACTCTAACTTCCTTTATTCATGGCCAGGCCTTTCCTGTGCCGCCCAGGATTAGAAGCTGGCAGCAGATACCAGTAGTTCATTGTCCCAGCTCTTTCACTGGAGCCGTGTATGGGCTGGAATTAGTGCAGCAGTTCCCATAGCCCGTCTGCCTTGTTGTTTGAACCATTACTCCAGTCTATTTGCAGTGGTAGCCGCACAAAACGCTTTGTTAAAAGAACATTATTGAGGTGGCAAAGCCAGATACTCAAATGCTAGGAAATCTCAGACTCAAGGTTGCCTTGCAGCCTTAACGTGGCCCCCTGGTGCATATACATTATGAAAAAATCTTTTAAGTACATGATCACATACTGTTTGTTTTTCTCGCCCCGTGTCCTCCTCTCAGGGCCCAGTCCCCTCCAGCCCCAGCTTCCTTGTGTCCCAGTCTACTCCCCGCTTCTCCCCAGGTCTGGATTCAAGTCAGGCAGCTTCCTCCTCCAAGCTGCCGGGGCCCAGCCAGGTGGGCAGGGGCGTTGAGCGCACAGAAGGGACAGGCTTCCTGCTCTCAGGTCAGGTGCCTGGACCTGGTCCTCACCTAATACAGCCCAAAAATGTAATTACAGGGAAAGGCCTGTTCACCCCTGGGCTGGAGCATGCTCAGTGCAGACAGAATCTTCGGGGAATTACGCTCTAGCACGTCTCTACCAAGCATGTGCAAAGTGCCATTTTTCAACAGCTTATAATTTGGCCAGATTTGGGTGGATTTCTCCAGGGACAGCAAACTGCACTTCCCTGACACACAGGCCACCTCCTGCCCAAATGTCAAGTCCCTGCCCCAAAGCACAGGGGCGCTAGTGCAGTGTTTTTCAAAGTTCGGGTCATGTAAGACACCGGGTCACCTTGCTCAGCACCCAGGGACCCTAGTGGCTCTGGTCATACCGCCGACCGGGACGTTAAGTCCCGTCAGTGGTTCTGCCCGGCTAAGGCAGCGGGTTCGGCTTCTAGGCAGGGGGGCCATGGGGCTCCGCATGCTGCCCCCGCCCTGAGCACCGGCTCCGCTCTCCCATTGACCGAGAACTGGCCAATGGGAGCTGGAGGGGTGGTGCCTGCAAGCGAGAGCCACGCAGAGCCGCTTGCGCACCTCTGCCTAGGAGCAGGACCTGCTGCTGGCTGCTTCCGGGGTGCAGCGCGGTCTGCAGTGCCAGGACAGGCGGGAAGCCTGCCTCTGCATCTCAGCTGTACCGCTGACTGGGAGCCGCTGGAGGTAAGTCCATGTCCCAACCCTGCACCCCAATCCCCTGCCCCAGCCCTGAGCCCCCCTAACCCAGAACCCCTTCCTGCACCCCAAACCCCTCATCTCCAGCCTCACCCCAGAATCTGCACCTCCTGCCTAGAGCCCTGACCCCCTCCTGCACCCCAACCCCCTGCCCCAGGCCTGACTTCCCCCCCGCCCTGACCCCCTCCTGCACCCCAACTCCCTGCCCAGCCTTGAAATCCCCCAATCCCAGAGCCCCTCCTGCACCCCAAACCCTCATCCCTGGCCCCACCCCAGAGCCTGCACCCCCAGCCAGAGCCCTGACCCCCTCCTGCACCCCAAACCCTCATCGCTGGCCCCACCCCAGAGCCTGCACCCCCAGCCAGAGCCCTGACCCCCTCCTACACCCCAAACCCCTGCCCCAGCCCAGAGCCCCCTCCCACACCCTGAACCCCTCATTCCCGGCCCCACCTCGCAGCCCTCACCCCTGCACCCCAACCCCCTGCCCCGGGCCTAAGTGCCTCCTCAACCTGGAGCCCCTCCTGCACCCCAAACCCTCATCCCTGGCCCCACCCCAGAGCCTGCACCCCCAGCCCAGAGCCCTGACCCCCTCCTGCACCCCAACCTCCTGCCCCAGCCCAGAGCCCCCTCCCACACCCTGAACCCCTCATCCCTGGCCCCACCCTACAGCGCTCACCCCCACCCCGCAACCCTCTGCCCCAGCCCTGAGCCCCTCCCACACCCCAAACCCCGCATCCCCAGCTCCGTTGGGTCGTGGGCATCAACAATTTTCTTCAACTGGGCCCCCAGAAAAAAAGTTTGAAAACCATTGCGCTAGCACATCATAATTTTTTGAAAGACGAGCAAAACAATGTATGTTTCCCTAGCCTTGGTCTCAGAAATGGCTGAACTGTTTTTGGTGAATTTTTTCATTAAACTTCAGCCTGAGGCTGACACCTGGCATGGAAAATTTCAGCCCAAATGGTTAAAGTTTGGCAAAGTAATAAGCAACTGAAAACAGGGTCTTATAATGGGACGTGTCAGGCAACCTTCATAATAGGTGGCGCTTCCAGAACTCCTAAAATAGATCTTTATTGAGAGACCATCAGACTATTCTATGGACAGGCCCAGATTCCCTGCCCCCCCCAGCACAAATCACACAAGGGTCTCATCCAGAAGAAAAAAAGAAAACCCGCTTTTATGGGGCTTTTACATTTACTGTACAAGGAGAATAAACAAGCAACAAAAGTAGCTGCCCCCTAAGGCAACGCAGAGCATGCGTGGTAGCTAATGATCCACCAATATGGGCAGAAATGTTGCCCTGCTTTGTAAGCTCCTGCATTACAAATAAGCATCTATCTCCTTAGCTGAGTCAGGCACCCATGGTTTCCATTCAAGAGTCTCAGAGCATTGTATAAACCTGAACGAATTAAACCACTCAGGAAACAGTTACCATTTCACAGCTAGATAAACAGGTTATGTGCCCCGCAGCTAGCAAATAACAGAACTGGGAGTAGAACACATGTGTCCTGGTGCCTGATCTAGCAATGCAAGCTAACTAGATCATGCTCCACTTTCTAATTTAAGACTTAACCTCTCCCTAAAGCATTGTGTCATGTCTCCCCCCCAACTCTGGGCCTAGTTGTCATGGGACGATGGCCATGTAACACTGCTTCTATATTTCTGTTCTGCTTTTCAGAAGTACACTGGAAGAGGGGGAAAACGGAAGGCAGTTCAGGTCATTCAAGGAATTTGCCTTTTCCTTACTGTGGGATTAGCTCCAAAGGTTCAGAACCACTGAAACACAGGACAGTCTTCTCTGCTACATCTTCTACTGGTGAATAAAAAAGATTAATTTGTTGTTGTGTTCATTAGGCTTAAAAAATAACCTGAAGGGCAAAAATTTCCTTAGGGTTGGTACCCAGTCTCCAGGTTCCTAAGGGTGAGTTCTGCTCGCTAAGCGGTATTCAATATGATCAAAACAATTTGCACTTGTCTTCCATTTGAGGTTCTTAAAGACCCTGACAAGCATCCATTTGCCCTCATAACCACCCTGGGAAGTGAGTAAGGAGTAATAAAACGATGGTCTTCCATGGTGCTTTTCATTTGAGGATGCCACTGTGCTTTGCAAACATTAATTAATTTGAGTTTGTTGCACCCCGGCAGTTTAGGCAAGGCATGTACAGGGATCACTTTCCTGCCACAGACACACCCACTGTCTAACACCGCACAGCAAGGCTGTGCATTCACACAGGGCAGGAAGGGAGGACAAAGACGAGATCCGGGGGAAGCTGCAGGGGGACAGCATGTACTTGCCAGATTTGGGGTTTGGAATTTGGCCAGGACAGGGAAATAACGCCCCTGCTCTTATGAAACGTGACTCTTTGATGATCCCATGTGGTCAAGACCGCTTCCAACAACATACGGCCATGCTGGTACGTTGGCTCAGTACTGACTCAGGGGGAAGGGTGCTGCTGCTAAACCACCATTACCAATTCTTCCACTACCTAGATAGGAGATGCTCTAGGAATGCCTAAGTTCTGACCCAGGCCTCCCCAACATAGCTTGTAAGATGTGGCAGGAGCACACACTGGGGGAATCTGTCCACACCTCAATTCCCCACCGATAAAATGGGGATAATACTCCTGCCTTTCTCCCACCCTTTGTCTGCCTATTTAGACTAAGATCTTCAGGCAGGCACCATCCACCTGTGAGTTTTTATAATGCCAAGCACAGTGGGGACTCAATCTTAGGGTAGGTCCATACTTACCAGCCGGGTCGACGTGGAGAGTTTGACTTCTCGGAGTTCGAACTATCGCGTCTAATCTAGACGCGATAGTTCGAACTCCAAACGCGCTCCCGTCGACTCCGGAACTCCACCACCGCGAACGGCGGTGGCGGAGTTGACGGGGGAGCCGTGGAGTTCGATCCCGCGGCGTCTGGACAGGTAGGAAATTCGAACTAAGGTAGTTCGACTTCAGCTACGCTATTTGCGTAGCTGAAGTCGCGTACCTTAGTTCGACACCCCCCTCCCCGTAGTGTAGACCAGGCCTTAGTTGCAGCCTTTAGGCGCCACACCTCCAAATGAGGGAGAAGAGCCGGAGGGTGTGTCTACACTGTACACTAAGCCCGGGTTTGTGGGACTCAGGCTTGTGGATTCAGTGTATCCAACACCTGGGCTTACCATTGCTGGACCCGGGTCTCACAGCCATGCTAATGCTTCCTTGCTTCACTATGCAGACCTTCTGACTCAGGTCTCTGGCTTGACCAGTGTCCACACTGCAAAATGACAGGGCTTGGACCCAAAGTCACAGTGGGACTCAAGCTGTGACCTACTCCCCTAGCAGGTCCTAGGACCTGGGCGCTTGCTTGCTTTCCCAAGTCAGACTGATGTGTGTGGACGGAAAGCGGGTGGGTGGGCCCAAACCAGAGTCAGAGCCTGGGCTTAGTGCGCAGTGTAGACAAATCTTTAGACTCCATTAAGTCCACTAGGGACTTTGCTACTGATTTACATGGAAGGCGCCCAGATACTGCAGGAGATGGACAACAGTATAAAACCCCAAGAGAGACGGAAATAATAAATAGCAGCGAGCGTTTGGCCAGATCCGAGGACTAAGCCTGCAGGGTAATGGGCAGACATCCTTCCAGGATGGCGTCTCTATTTTTGCCACATGACTGGAACACACACTCACTGGCCAGGACGTAACCCCAGTAGCCTTGGCAGCATCTTGTAAACAAGTCTATAAATAGCGATGATGCCCAGATTTCTCGTTCTTAAATTGCAAAGATTTCAATAGTTCCACAAACAAAGAGCTGAAACCATAACAGGGGAGAGTCCGGTCCCCATGGGTCACCGCTACTGACTGGCTAGGTGCATTCAGGCAAGGCGCCTTTGTTCCACTCTCTATTCAGAAGCTTTGACCTTCAGTGATGTGCTAACAGGTGTTGGGACTGTGGCTTCAGTCAGATTCTTTGATTTGTCTTAAACGTCTCAGAGGTAAACATCAGTGTTGGTATTTTCTTTTCAAGCAGGGATCTAAACAACCTATGGTGCAGACCGACTGCACGGCTCCTTTTCGCAGCTCTAATGGGAAGATGATGGTTCAGATTCTGCCCCGACATGCAGCCCAGGCAGCCAAACTCAGAGGGGAGCCGGAAGGACTCCAAGCTGGGGTGACTTACATCTTCTTTGGGTTTCCACCTCACTTCACTCTGATAAAGGTTTTTTATACAGAGCTTTTCACCACGGCATCTTGGCGTCACACTCAGTAAATCAAATTTCTGCTCCCACCAGTCTGTGGCAAAACTCTCCTAGATTTCAGTGGGACCAGGAATTGGCCCCGTTAGACTTGATTCCACCGACTGTTGGAAAGTTGAGAGGGCACGGAGAAGAGCCGTGAGAATGACCCCCGGCGGGGAATAAAGCCTTCCTGGGAGAGACTTCAGGAGCTCAATCTGCTTAGCTTATCAAAAAGAAAACTGAGAGGTGACCTGATTATGATGTATAAGTACCTTCACAGGGAGAAAATACAGAGTAGTAAAGGGCTTCTTAATTTCGCAGAGAAAGTCAGAACAAGAACCAATGACTGCAAGCCGAAGCCAGAGAGATTCAGATTAGAAATAAGGCACATTTTTTCCCCCAAGCAGTGCTGGTGATTAACAAACTACCAAGGGAGGTGTGGATCCTCCATGCCTTGAAGTCTTCAGATCAGGACTGGAGGCCTTTCTAGAAGATACATTGTAGTCGAAGATAAATGATGGGCTCAGTAGAGAAGTAACTGGGTGAGGTTGTCTAGCCTGTGTTATACAGGAGGTCAAACTCGACCTAGTGGTCCCTTCATCTGGATTTAAAATCTATGAATTTACCCATCAGATGCTATTCAACCCAAGGTATGTTGACAGGATGGATAGATCCTGCTCATTGGTTGGCTGAAAGAGGGCTGAAGTTTGTTCCCCGAGCAACAGAGCTAAGCTGCTGTCTGCCTTTGTTGCTGGGGAACATGTGCCTGGGCGCCGATGAAATGAACGGCTCTACTGGAGGTTGCAGTCTGGTACTAGTAGAATGGAAAGAGTTCTGGGAGTCGTTCCCTGAGTCTGGACAAACCCAGACCCGCCTCCTCATGGGATCTGGGACAAACGCAGTCTGTGAGAGTCACACAGTTACTGTCTGGGTGGTCAGACTCCTGCATCTTGGCAGGGGGTTAGACTAGATGACTCTTGCAGTCCCTTCTAACCCTATAGTTCTCTGAGTCTAAAAGCCAAGGGACCTAACCAGGATGATCTGGCGTTTGTTGTCGGAGCCTTGTTACTGGGGGTCTGATATGGCTTGATTCTGCTCCCATTGAAGTAATGGGACTTCGGTCACTAACTGCAGAGAGGGTAGAGTTAGGCCAACCCTTCATTACAGTGGTGGGGCAGAGACAGGTTGGATCTTTAATAGCCAGCTTTTCTAAGTGCTCTAAAATACACCTTGAAATGTGCTGTACTTCATCAGGGCTCAGGATGGGGTCAGTGGTTTAACTTTGAGATCAACCCCCCACCCCCCCAAAATCACATGGCATCAAAACCTTGTGGTTCTTGTCTCTTGTTTTGCAAGCACCTGAGGCTCAAAGCATTGCACTGATCCTCCTCAAAGTGGTACGTCCCTCTCACCTTTCAACTGAGCTAGTGTCTGGCGCCCACTGTCCCTTTGGGGAAACTATTTCA
This sequence comes from Mauremys mutica, assembly GCF_020497125.1. Lineage (NCBI taxonomy): Eukaryota > Metazoa > Chordata > Testudines > Geoemydidae > Mauremys > Mauremys mutica. The sequence continues at coordinate 352,298,064 of NC_059072.1, read as the reverse complement.
AAAGTTACTTCTGGGGACAGGAGCCTCTCCAAGGCAGCTCGAGTCAGTGATTTATGCACATGCTGCAGGACTGCTGCTCGGTGATGGGGAACAGGCACATCCAATATCAGAGGCTCTCAGGATAATGAGCTATAGCCATCAAGCAGGAGCTATGCTCATTGATTCTGAGTTCGAGTCCTGACTCTGGTGCATTGCTGAGTGTGTCTTCTGTGCATGTTCTTACTGTTTGCCTTCATTGTGCTCCTGTAGAGGGGAGCTGCAAAGGGGCTTTTGAAACTTTTGCCCCAATAGCAGAACTTTTCCAGTGAGAACCAATATTTGAAGGTGCTCTAAAATCCACACGTGTATTCAGATTACTTTGAAAACTGCTGTGTCTCATCAGGCTCATCAGAGTCTCATCAGAGCCTGCACCGGTACAGTTAGTGGTGCAGATAGAGTCCTAGAGTTTAAGGCCAGAAGAGACCATTAGATTATCAAGCCTGACCTGTAGATCACAGGCCATTAAATTTCATCTGGTGATTCCTATATGGAGCCCAACGACTTGTGTCTGGTTAAAGCAGATCTTCCAGAAAATTGTTGTTACAAGGAGGAGGGAGACAAATTGTTGTTCTTGACCTCTGAGGATAGGCCAAGAAGCAATGGGCTTAAATTGCAGCAAGGGAGGTTTAGGTTGGACATTAGGAAAAACTTCCTAACTGTCAGGGTGGTTAGACACTGGAATAAATTGCCTAGGGAGGTTGTAGAATCTCCATCATTGGAGATTTTTAAGAACAGGTTAGACAAACACCTGTCAGGGATGGTCTAGATCAGGGGTAGGCAACCTATGGCATGGGTGCCGAAGGCGGCACGTGAGCTGATTTTCAGTGGCACTCACACTGCCCGGGTCCTGGCCACCAGTCCAGGGGACTCTGCATTTTAATTTAATTTTAAATGAAGCTTCTTAAACATTTGGAAACCTTATTTACTTTACATACAACAATAGTTTATTTATATATTATAGATTTATAGAAAGAGACCTTCTACAAAGGTTAAAATGTATGACCGGCACGCAAAACCTTAAATCAGAGTGAATAAATGAAGACTCGGCACAGCACTTCTGAAAGGTTGCCGACCCCTGGTCTAGATAATACTTAGTTCTGCCATGAGTGCAGGGGACTGGACTAGATGACCTCTCGAGGTCCCTTCCAGTCCTATGATTTTATGATTCTGTGAAAGGCATCTGGTCTTGATCTGAAGACATCAAGAGATGGAGAATCCACGACTTCCCTGGGTAGTTTATTGCAATGGTTAACCACCCGCACTGTTAAACATTTGTGCCTTATTTTTAATTTGAATTTGCCATTGGTTCTTGCTCTGCCTTTCTCTGCTAGCTGGGGGCTCATTTGACCAAGTTGTTCCTCTGATACCGCCCTGCCAATAAATAACATTCAGACTGCTCTAAGCCCCACACGCAAAGAGAACCTGCCAAAGTGGTGTGCCACAGCAGAGCCAGTGTAAATACGGGGTTGTTTGATCAAAGGGTGGAGGACAGTCAATGCACGATGACTGAGAGAATACAGTTCGGTCGGACACAACCCAAAACATAAAATGGCACGTTGATGTAGCCCCTTCTCCTGGCTGCTTATTATGGGGTAGGCTTTGTTGAAACATATGTGCCGTATATCCCCTCAGCCCCAGAGGGCAGCGTTAAGGTTGTGGGGCTGGTGCGTATCTTAACACTGTATTCCCCAGTCTGCAGAGTAGGGGTGCCGGAATGTGGGGGGGATGGGCCATGGCCCCGTCACTTTTAAAAATGGGAGGGCATAGCTTTTTAGCAGCCATAGGGGCGAGTGATGCGGGGGTGGAGAGGAATGAGGGGGAGGGGCTTTGGGGAAGAGGTGGTGTGGGGGAGGGGCCTCAGGGTCAAGGCCTAGGGGGGAAGGGGCAGTGTGGGGGGCGTGGCCACAGTTCAGGCGCCCAGGGGCGGCTCTATGTTTTTTGCCACCCCATGCACGGCAGTCAGGCGGCCCGCGCTCACGCAGATTCAGCGGCGTTTCTGCAGGTGATCTGCCGGTCCTGCGGCTTTGGCGTACCCGCCGCCAAATTACTGCCGAAACTGTGGGACCGGTGGACCTCCCGCAGCCACGCTGCCGAAGGCCGCCTGACTGCCGCGCTCACAGCAAGCAGCAGGCCACCCCCCGTGGCTTGCCGCCCCAGGCACGCGCTTACTGTGCTGGTGCCTGGAGCCGCCCCTGCAGGCACTGGGGGCCCCCCACTTTAAAGGAGCTTCCACTGCTCCTGCTGCAGAGGTTTCGGTGCAGGTGCCTCTGAGGTTCTAGAAGGCTATGAGACGCTGCTGCTCAACCTGATCTTTGCATCAGTGACGTTTTTGGGCAGTGAATTGTGATTAACTCACTGTTGAGTCATGGGGCAGCGGATCTGTGGCAGCCCCTTGTTAGCCTGGGCTTTTGACAGCAAGTACGGAAAAGAGCAACAATGCCGGGTTTCTTTCTTTAATACAAATATTGCAGTAATTGAGCAAACAAGCTAGTTCATAATATGGATTGCTCAGATCCTGTTGACAGATGACTGTTAACTGCCAGGTAGCTTAAAACCTGGTTGGCATGGCTTCAGTTTCCAGACCTAGCCAGTTTGTATCCGGTCACTGAGCTCCCAGGCCTTTGAACGGAACAATCCTCCCAATGGTTGTCATCAGGAGTCAAACCCAGGATCTCCAATGTTAAGAGCAGAAGCGTCTACAGTCCGAGGATGAATCCACCTAATAGATGGCTGTAGCAGATCTGTAGATCATGCAGAGGCAGACACAGAACCCAGAGCCCAGTCATGAATTACACATATCTACACACGAGTAATTTTACTCAGGTGAGACATCCCAGTGGCTACAATGCTGGAACCCCAAACCGTGCCTAAATTAACTGATTATGATTATTTGTATTGTTGTAGGACCTCAGAGCCGCAGTCATGGACCTGGGCCCCACCATGCCCGGAGCTGTAAAAACACAGTGGAGAAGAACTTGCATCCAGCTAGCTGAGAAGGAACTTGGGGCTGTTATGACATGACCTGGTTTGCAGCCCACAAAATGCTCCCCGTCTGTACCACGCTGTGTCCAACGGGACAAAACACGTCATGGGACTGAGAGAGCCCACATATGTTCGAGTGACGATGGATGTGGCGGAACCACCACCTGACTTTGTGAGTATTGCACTGTAGCTTACTGGATGTCATGACCGGGGACTGGGGAGCAGCATTATGAACACAGCTGCCCTTTGGGTCTCATCAGGTTTCACCAGTGTCACTGTGCATCGGCCAACACTGTGCATCACTGATTACGGTGCAAACAAACATGCATCCACCATCCATGGTTTTATTTCTCCAGCTTTACTGATGTGATGGCTGCCTTCTTGGATGACAAACTGGGCATTGAACCAGAGACCCCAGAGCTAAAAGCGTAAGTTCCTATACATTAATTAAAGAACCAAGCCTCTGTAACTAGGGGCTGTAACAATTCCTATCCTCTATGGATGGGCACAGAGCGGGACTTGACACGTATGCTCACCAGTGTGTTACATTGACGGAGCCATGTGGTAAGAGCAGGAGGGGATGACAAATCTAGGTAGGCATCTGGCTGCCATCACTATGGTAGCTGGGCACCTATCAATTCTTGTGGACTTCTCCTCCCAGCTCTGTGCTCGCCAGGTGCTCCACCCACTTTGAACCTGGCACAACTCGCTTTTCTCATCAGCATTAAATGCCTCCTGGCAGACCAATGATTCATCTGAGCCGGTATCCTGCCTCCAGCAGTGGCCAATGTTATGTGCGTCAGGCTTCAGTGTAAAATGCACCTTATGCACCTTGTTGCGTTATCAGGGAAATTTCTCCCTAACCGAAGCTGTCGATCAGGGCGTGCACCCTAGTGTGAGGTCTGGCCAAGGCGGCAGAGAACGGCTGGAGAAACACCATCTGCATAAACAAAAGTAGGAAGCACAGAGCTGGCTGGAGAGAATCCACTGCGGCTGGCACCGGTGACGTGCCTGTGCTCGGAACGCAGCTACTGCACCTTAGACTTGGCCGCTCTACTTCGTTTTAAGAATTTCAGCCCAACGATCATTATCCTCCAAACAGCCCCATTAGCACCACCATCCACCAGTAACCTCTAGTGCCACCCAGCTAACCCATATCACCGCTGCACTCTTGTCAACAGTCTCAATGGAGACTGAACCAGCATAGAGAGCGGACTAGCCTCTCTCCTGCAGAATAGGCAAGTTCCACTCCCAAAGGTACTTCCTGCTGGTCGGGTAAGGCCCGTATTAGGAGAAGCTTGTGCTGCTTTTGCTGTACTTGTTATCTGGCTAAAGAGACCTTGCACCAGCGCTATACCTGCTTAAATAGATCCGATGATAAGGGCCAAGTTAACTTCCAAAGGAGAGTCAATAAAGAATAAACACCACTGGATGCTTCTTTCCTTAAACATAAAGAATTCCTCCAGGTGATTCCAGGCTACTGGAAAATATGAGCTTGGTAGGAAGTTTGGGGCCTGAGCAGCCCATGGTCCTGGCTCTAATCTTCCCTAGATTCCCAGGTGTGTTAAATACTTCAAAAAGAGGTTAGGATGGGATATAAAACCTCGCTGCTAAGTACTAGGTGAGACTCCCCTGGGGACAGATTATCACACATCTGTCTGCTGCTGGGTTTCTTGTACTGTCCTTGGAGCATCTGGACCTGGCCACTTTCGGGGACAGGGTAGTGGGCTGGACGGAGCATGAGCCCGGCAATTCCTCTGCATATAGACAGATCCACCGCACCTGCCCGTGACAAAGAGCTAACCCAGCAGGAAGAGAAGAGTCTCTGGACTCCTTAGTGCACCTAACTGCGGGAAGCTCCAGGGCAAGTCTGGCTCTGTTGGGCGTGATTAAAAAGACCAGGACTGGTCAGCTTAGAGAAGGGACGACTGGGCTGGAGCACCCATGGGGAAAAAAAATAGTGGGTGCTCAGCACCCACCAGCCACAGTTATTCGGTGCTGGTGCTGCTGCCGCCGATCAGCTGTTTGGCAGTGCCCTGGATGAGCTAATCGGGGGGGTGCCACCAAACAGCTGATCAGAGATCACCGCCAAACAGCTGTTTGGTGGCTTGTGGAGAGGCTAAGGGGAGGGTGTGAAGAAGCAGAGCAAGGGCAGGGCCTCGGAGGAGAGAGCCAAGTGGGTGCAGGGCCTTGGAGCAGAGCAGGCTGGAGCACCCCTGGAGAAAGCTAGAAGTCAGTGCCTATGACGCATAGTCAACCTGTGGAACTCATTGCCAAGGGATGTTGTGAAGGGCAAAAGTATAACTGGGTTCAGAAAAGAACTAGATCAGTTCGTGGAGGATTGGTCCACCACTGGCTATTAGCCAAGATGGTCAGGGGCACAACCCCATGCTCTGGGTGTCCCTAAGCCTCCAACTGCCAGAAGCTGGAACTGAATGACAGGGGACGGATCACTTGAAATTGCCATGTTCTGTTCACTCCCTCTGAAGCAGCTGGCACCGGGCACTGCTGGAAGACAGGATACTGCGCTAGATGGGCCATTGGTCTGACCCAGCATGACCATTCTCATATTCTTATGAGATGTTTGGTCTCTCTGCTAACGTCTTTGAAAGTTGCCTTGTCTAGGCTCAGGGCTGCCTCCTGACAGGCCTTGGCTTGGAGACAAGTGCTGCTCAGATAGTAAATACCCTTTTCCTGCGTTCTTGTTTATTTAAAACAAACAGCAGTTCATAAGGAACAGCTTGATGGCTTCTCTTGCGCTGTCATCCTCTCCCACACATTAAATATGAAGGTAGTTTGCTAAGGGATCCATCAATGCGCAGGAAAACTAATCTCCTTTGACAGCAGCTCCGGTGCTAAGCCATGGTTGTGAAATAATGGAGTTGCTAAAATTCTGCATCCACAAGCCCTTGCAGAGTCTGGAATCTGTCTGCCAAACAGGACAAACTCTGCTGTCCCGTGTGACCTCCTCGCTTAGCAGTGTAAGGTGCGGAGCACTCTGGGCCATTGACGTCAGTACCACTACTTGTGTGAGTAGAGCTAAGCAGGTGCCTTGGTGGATCAGGGGCCGAGTGGTTGGCCCCATGTGGGATTGAGCCCTTGAAGAGGAGAACTCAGAAGGCCTGACTCACCTGCACCTTGTACAGTCATTCATACCAGTGCAGAGCTGGGTGTGAAATGCCACCTTTTTGCTCTTGGTAACATTGTACATGCACCTTGCCCTGGGGTGAATGATGACACAAGGTGAGGGCAATGGAGACTCAGGCCCTGCAATAACCGAGAGTCTCTCTAGATGAAGGGAAATGGAGCTTTCTAAAATCATCAGCTAATATGATTTGAGACACCAGAGGTGAAATCCTGGCCCCACCGCAGTCAATGGGAATTTTGCCATTGACTTCAATTGGGCCAGGATTTCATCCCAGCTCAGACACAGCCTAACTCCTATAAAACAGTGTGAGCTGGGGGTGCTGTAACCCTAGGCTTCCCACTAGGTTACAGCACCGCCAGTTAACATGATTTTAAGATTATAAGCCTGTCTGCACTGGGTGTTTCAAATCATGCCAGCTAATTCAATTTAAAAAGCACCTTTTCCCCAGTCTAATAATACCTAGCTCTTCGAGCACACTTTTCGCCAGTAGATCTCAAAAAACACTGTTCATAGAGCTTTTAATCCAGAGAGCTCAGAGAGCTTCACAAAGAAGGTCAGCATCATTAACCCTATTTTACAGATGAGGAGACTGAGGCATGAAGCGGTGAAGTGACTTGCCCAAGGTCACCCAGCAGACCAGTGGCAGAGCCAATGACAAAAGCCAGTTCTTCCCTCCCTGGGCCTCTGTAAAATGGGGGTAGTGATGCTGACCTGCTTTGAGATCTCTGGATTAAAAGCACTGTGTAAAAGCTAGGGACTGATAATGGGCTATTCCCAATTACCACACCTGTCCCTCTGCTTCAGCATGGACTCGAATTATGGAGGGAAAGAAAGGAAAATGCCCTTGGTGGAGAGAGGAGGGTCAGACACAGGCAACCTTAAGCGGTCTGCAAAACGGGGAAGCTCCCCAGCTTCCAAGCAGGCGGCGGGGCTCTATTAATTAGTGACTGTCAAGTTGGTAGAGCTCTTCCGGTGGAAGGTGTTACAGAAGGAGGGCACAGTACTTTTCTCTCAGGGCTGCTTGCCAGGACCAGCCAGTTTCTAACCATTTGCACAGACAGAGCTTTCCTTATGCGCTCAGCTGCAGGTTTACGCTGGGCACTCCCTTTCCGGCAAGGGCACTCGCAGAAACAGTCACAAGTCTAAGGCCTGCTCGACACTTGAAAGGTAGGACAACGGAGCGACGGTGCTCAGGGGTGTGAAAAATCCAGGCGCCTCAGTTTCCCTTCAGGGAGGGTAGCTCCCTGTCCTGCTTCTGGCCCCGCCCCACTCTACCCCCTCCCCGCTCGGAGCGGGCATCCCTCCTCTCCCTCCCCTCGCCGCTCACCTGTCTCTCCTCCCCTCCCCCCTACTCGGCCCCCTCCCCGCTCACCACATGCATCCCTCCCCTCTTCCCCCCCATCCCCCCCGCCACGCCTCGCTGCATGCGGTGCCTCCTTTTCTCCTCCCTCCCCCCTCAGCCCCCCACTGCCACTCACTGCATCCCTCCTCCCACTGGAGGGGGGGACTGGCAAGTGGCAGCGGGGGGCCGAAATGGGGAGGAGGGACCAGCGAGTGGTGGCAGGGGGGTGTCAGTGGGGAGGAGAGCGGAACCGGCGAGCGGTGGTGATCTCCAGATAGGGTGACCAGACAAGAAGTGTGAAGAATTGGGACAGGGGTTGGGGGTGGGGGTAATAGGAGCCTATATAAGAAAAAGACCCAAAAATCATGACTGTCCCTATAAAATCGGGACATCTGGTCACCCTATCTCCAGAGAGGGGGGTGGAGAGCGCCGGCGAGGAGCAGCCAGGCAGAGAATGCTGAGCTTTCATCTGTGCCATGCAGGTTCCCGGGTGGCTGGGGAGGCGGTGTCTGCCACTCAGCTTCCCGGGTTCACCAGAAATCTCCCTGGGGAGTCCACAGGGCCCGGGAAGCTGAATAGCAGATACCACCTCCTCAGCCGCCCAGGAACCTGCCTGGCACATAATAAATAAGCAAAAACTTCCCGCGGAAGCCCACTCCCAGCAGGAGGGGAAGATGCAGGGCCACCCTGGCCCAGGCGTCTGGCAGCAGGGTCAACAGTGGCTGCGCCAGGGAGGCTTAGCCTCTCCTGGCCTGTGGTACCCGCCGCCCCTGTGCCTCAGCTGATATGCGGGAGAGCCAGCACGATTCCCCACTGCATCCTCCCTGGCTGCGGGGAACTCAGCCAGCAGACAGTGCAGAGGGACTTCCCAGCTGCGGGCCTCCACGAATCCCCAGGATCATGAGGTCAAAGACCTAGAGCCACAAAGTGCTCTAACCACTGGGCTGATGTGGGGCTCGCTCAGCACCTGGGGAAGCTGTTCCACTGTGTATAAACAACAGTGAAATAAGCCCTGGGCCGGGAGGACCATGAGAATCCCTGTAGCCCAGGGGTTAGGTCACTACCCTGGGAGGTGGGAGCCCCCATTCAAAGCCCCTCTCATTAAGCAAAGGGGGAACTGAAATGGGGTCTCCCACGTCCCAGTTGAGTACCCGCATGTGGCGGGGTGAGGACTCACGGCCCAGCACCTCCTGCTGGTCATCCGGGGAATTAGCTCTTCCAGCCTGGCGCATCCTCTGCAGGCCAGTATCTCACCTGCCGCTGGCCCCCGTGTCCCTCCCGGACCCCGGTGCCCTTTACATCAGGGTTCTGCCCCTAGCAGTAACCCACAGTCTGGGTCTCCCCACGCAGGGGAACCCCCAGCCCGCTATCCCCACCTTGCCTCACTGGCTACTGCCAGTCACCATCTAGCCCCCGCTCCCTGGGGCCGACGGCAGCCCGTAAACCACTCATCATCGGCGGAGGGGTTAGGACCTGCTGCCTTCGCCTATCTCTGGGCTGCCCCTCTGCAACCCCAGTACCTACTTATAGGCCCTGTTCAAGGCCCGCAGCCTGGGGGTTTGCTAGGCGGGAGCTCCCCAGCTCCCTCTGCCCTTCCCCAGCCCTGCCCTGCCCCGCACTGCCCTGCCCCGCCTCGCCCCTGGGTACCTTCCCAGGCAGCCAGGCCCTGCTCTTTCTAAAGCCAGAGAGAGTGTGTTCTGCTGGTGGCCCACAGCCCTCTTATAAGGGCCAGCTGGGCTCTGATTGGGGCATGGCCCCAGCTGTGGCTGCTTCCCCCAATCAGCCTAGCTCCCCACCCCCCACCCCAGCCCTCTGCAGGGCTGCTTTTAACCCCTTCAGGGCCAGAGCGGGGTGATCACCCCACTACACACCCTCCCCCTGCAGATACCTCACCAAGGGGGGGAGGGTTCTACCTGTCCAGTTTTTCCCCTGCCACAGCCCTCTCCCAGGGCTGTTTTAACCCCTTCAGGGCAGGAGCAGGGTGACCACCCCACTACACATAACCATTGGGCCAGTGATGAGCTGCCAAAATCTTAACAACGGGTTCCCTATAAAAAGTTCTGATTTAACAACGGGTTCCCTATAAAAAGTTCTGATTTAAGGGATGTGCGACAGCATGTATTTTTTGTACCAATAGGGTTACCATACGTCCATATTTTCCCAGGAGGTGATTAAGAACCGAAAAGCCTGACATGTCCAGGAAAATACAGATGTATTTTAACCCTACCTAAAGTTCTTTTTTAAAAAGATGGGGCTGAACTAGAAATGAGCTCCGTTTCACATGTGTGGGTGGTGATCAGGGACAGTCTCAATTTTTGGGTCTTTTTCTTATATAGGCTCCTATTACCCCTCACCCCCGTCCCGATTTTTCACACTTGCTGTCTGGTCACCCTCGGGTGTGCACATGTGTGGGTCCCAGCTGCTCCCTGCCCCCCCCTCATTAAAGCAGGTGTGCAGGGTTACTGCCCTGGGAACTGCAGGGCACCAGTGGATGTGGGGCTGGCTGCAGATAGGGGCGTGGGGCAGGACTAGCTGGAGGCAGAGTGACGCAGGTGATGCAGACGGGTCAGGAGGCAGCTCACATGGCTCTCGCAGCACAGCGCAGCGCCCCCCGGCGGCCGGGAGGAGGAATTACAGGCTTCCCAGGCAGAGCCCATCAAAGCTTCCCTCGCAGGGAAGCTAGTTAACAAGCGGTTCTAAAACCGCTTCTAAATTTAACAACGGGTTCGCGCGAACCCGTGCGAACCGGCTTCAGCTCACCCCTGCATTGGGCTCAAGGTTACCAGGGAGTCACCCTCCTCCCCCGCACCCTGCCATTGGTGTGGAATTGAGTGTGCCCAAAGCACACGTGTCGGATTGGGCCCCGCAGGCGTGATGATCTGTCTCCACCTGGTTTGAGGATCACGCTGGGGTTTAGGTGCGAGACAGGCAGCAGCGCGCATGCTGGGAGGCCTTGGGGACTTCTACAGAGGAAATGGAGGCCCCTGTAGGATTACGCGGCAGCCGAGTAGGGGTTTTGTGGCTCACAGTGGTGCCTACAGCTGGGACTTCAGCACTGAAGTCCCTTTGTAGATCTGGGCCAAAGCCCCACCCACTAGTTAGTTGGGAACTCTGCAGGGTCAAGGCCTGTGCCCTACCCCTGGGCTTCTCGGCAGGAGATGATCTGCCTTCAGATTGAGAGAGTGGAGTCCACATTTTTCAGCCCTGCAATATTTGCGAGATAAGCCGGTTGGAACAAGTCTATCTTGTTTAAAATGGTTTGTAAAAAATATTTCTCTGCATGGGGGTTTCCACTGCAAAACGAGACTGTCTCGTTCCCAGCAGATCGCAGAAACCAGCCCTGTTCCTGCAAGGCCTTCCCTGCATGCAATTCCAATTGACATCTGTGAATGAGCCACTAATCTAATCCCTCCCCCAGATCCACAGTGTATTATCAGTGTGTGACTGACCATAGGTCTTCATAACAAATTACAACCCACGTGACCTTTTATAAAGTGTGTCATTTGCCATTCTGCTTTTCTCCACAAGAAAGGTGACCCTTAACAAAAAATGAACCCAAGAGAGGTTAGGCCCATCCATTAGGTTTTGTAAAGTAAATACATCATTTTTACAAACTATTTCATTAGATGGTTAGCTCTTTGGGGCAGGGGCTAATACTAACAGAATAATTAGGGACAAAGTCTGATTTTTAACCATTCTCTTAGTTTTAGTAACTGGCATTGTTATTGCTAACATAAGGGAGAAAACACGTTTAAAAAAACCAGATATAACTGTTAATCTGACAACGTAGATGAAGGCCTGGTCTACACTAGAAAATTAAGTGGACTTAACTATATCACTCAGGGATGTGAAAAGCCCATACCCTGAGAGGTGTAGGTAAGCTAACCTAACCCTTGCTGTAGACAGCACTAGGTCGATGAATGAACTCTTCCGTCAAGCTTGCTACTGCCACTTGGAGGAGTGGATGAGAACTCTTCCCATCAGCATAGGTAGAGTTGACACTAAAGTGCTCTAGCCACACAGCTGTGCCACTGTAGCATTTCCAGCATAGACAAGTCGATAAATTTCTATTTACGGTCCTGATACGTCTCCCATCACCGAAATATCTGGGTACCTCATAATCTTTCATGTATTTGTCCTCACAGCACCCCTGTGAGGTAGCTCAGTGCTATTATCACCATTAGACAGATGGGGAAGTGAAGCGGAGAGAGACTGGGGGTATGGCTACACTGCACACTATGCCTGGGCTCTGGTTCAGATTTGAGCCCAAGCCCCACTTTTGTCCACACACAAATCAGTCTGACTCGGGTCAGCAAGGACTCAGGACCTGGGTCGTAGGGCCCTGCTAGGGGTGTGGGTAAGAGCCTGAGACCTGCTCTGACTCAGGTCCAAGCCATGTCATTTTGCAGTGTGGACGCAGTTTAAGTGAGTTGCCCAAGGTCACACAGAAAGTCTGTGGCAGAGCAGAGAAATGACTCGTATCTGCCTGTTTCCCAGTCAGCACCTTAACCACCAGGCCATCCTTCCTTCCTGGGCCTTATCCTAACAGCTGAACATTTGGGTTGAGTAAAGCAGCTTTGGAATAAATAGAAAGAACTTGTGGGTTATGTTTAATGTAACCCATCGAGGAACCTAGGAATTGTTACTTCTTTCCTATTATTATTTTATATAATTCTCTATTCTTGGCTCTTGGGATTTTTTTTTAATAGAGATGAAACAGTAACAAACAATTAAAATAAAAATAGAGAGAAAAAACTGGATGATATTCCTTATAAACACTGCTCCCAGCCAGGGAGGCCAGTAGCAAATCTCCCATTTATCCATTAATGCGATACATTCTGAACCCTAATCTGTGTTTCATTTGGCCAGATTCAGTGCCGGCGTTGCCACTCCACTGAACAACCCAGTGGTGTTCCAGCTACTTACACCAAGGCTGAAGTTGACTTATTGTTTATTAGTTGTGTTATCTTGGGGTACGTCTGCCAGGCTCGTGGAGCTTGGCCTGTGGGCCTCTTGCATTGCTGAGTAGACTTCCGGGCTCATCTGGGGCCTGGGCTCCAGGACCCAGTGAGGTGGGAGGGTCCCAAACTCTACACAACAAGGAAACAGCTCGGTAAGCCAGAGTTGGCTGGCATGGGCCAGCCGCTGGTGTCTAGTTGCTGTGTAGATGTACCCTTACTGCTTAGGAGCCTGACCCATGGATCAGGACCCCACTGTGCCAGGTACTGTACACACAGAGAACAAAATGAAAGTCCCTGCTCCAAAGAGCTTACAAGAGACAACTCATGGTGATAGGTAGGTGGGGGAGTACAATGAGACACCACATCAGCTGCTTAACCGTGGTCAAGTTTGTTGTGGGCTGGGCTGATGCGCCACCACATTACCCAGAATAACAGAGGGGCGAATCAGGCCTATTGTTATGTAGTGTTCACTTTTGCTCTGCTTTGTCCACTGATCAGGGCCTTTTAGTGCCTGTGGCAGGGCAGGGGTGAAAGCCCTTGACTGCCCTGCTAAAATGCTGGCTAAGCCCTGCTTTCGGGCAGAGAGGCCGGGGCAGAGGCGCAAAACAGCCAGCAGGGAGCCCAGCTGCGGGCCCTAACGAGGGCTGGAATAGGCTGAGCTAAGCAGCGACAGCTGGGCTGAAGGCTGGGAGGGCTATAAAAGCCCTGAACAAAAGTCAGTCAGGAGGCTACAGCTCCGTTTCCACACCACAGGAAGGGAGCCTCAAGGGCCAAGAGACCCTGGAATGGGGTGGAAAGGGGATAACTGGTGGGGGATAGAGGGGACTGCATGGTGGTGAAATACCAGAAGGAGGAGTGAGGACTCTTATTTTACCAGCCTCAGCACAGGGTGAGAAGGCGGAAACCTGTGCGGACCCTGTGACAGTGCCATATACTGCCATCCATTTCAATTACAAAGATCCATGCCCCCCAGGGGTGATGGAGCCTTCCCCAAAGTGGGGGTCCAGGGGCTCTCACCCCCTCTGTGGCCCTGCCCTGCCACTTCCCCCTGAGGCCCTGCCCCCAGCCAAGCTGGAAGCGAGCCGGGAGCCATGGACCCTCCACCTGTCCGTGATGGAGGGGCTGAGAGGAGCCCTCAGCCTGTGTCCCCGCTCTGTGGAGGGCAGGTGGAGGGTTTGCGGCTCCCCACAGCTGCCTGCGTGGCTCTCCCCGAGGCGGCTCTGGCTGGGGGACGGAGCCTTGGAGCCGCACCCCAGCCATGGTACGAGCCGTGCAGCTGTGGGGCCCTCACACCCTGCATGAGGAGGGTCAGCTGTGTGGTGCCCCACGCAGCCCGGGCTCCAGCTGCCGGCCTGGACAGGGGGGCAGGACCTTGGGGGGGAAGAGGAGGGGCGGGGAAGCCTGCGGTGAAAAGTGGAGCCATCCCATTAGAAACTAGGGATGTAAATATCGTTTAAAAAGTTAATCCGTTAAATGATTAAAGGGAGAGGGGCTTAGAGTGACCAGACAGCAAGTGTGAAAACTCGGGATGGGAGTGGGGGGTAATAGGCGCTTGTATAAGACAAAGCCCCAAATATCAGGACTGTCCCTATGAAATCGGGACATCTGGTCACCGTAGAGGGGCTGGGATGCTCTGGCCAGCGGGCACGGGGCTGGGACTGCTCCTGGGGTTGGCTGGCATGGACTGGGGCTGCTACTCTGGCCGGTGAGGCTGCTGCTGCAGCTGGCAGGGCCCAGCGCTGTGGCTGGGATCAGCCATCCATCCGGTGTGGCCCAGCGCTGCAGCTGGGATCAGCCATCCGTCTGGCATGGCCTGGGACTGCTGCTCCGTCCGGCATGGCCCAGGGCTGTGGTTCGGGTCAGTCGGCCAGCCGGCACGGCCCACGGGGCTGCGGCTCTGTCCAGCACGGCCCACGGGACTGTGGCTCTGTCCGGCGCAGCCCGGGGGGCTGCGGCTCCAGCTCCCTCTGGCATGGCCCATGGGACTGCGGTCAGCCGGCTGACAGGGCTGAGGCTGGGGGTTAACGGTTAGGCTGGGTTAATCGGCAAGACTAATGCTCACTGGTTAATGGTTTAACCATTTACTGTTCTACATTCCTACTAGAAACACACCTGCTCAATGACAATTCCCCATTTTTGGGAACACAAACTAGGTACTTTTTGGTTTGTACCTGAAGCATCCGCGTGGAGGAGTTACAGTGCAGCACACTAGCACGTGCTGCAATTCACACCCCTGTAGTCCAAAATGCTCAGCCTTGTAGGCAAGTCCACAGAATATTGCAGCAACATTTTGTTACCTTTTTCACTCAAATATGTAAGTTCATCAAAAAATATATCAAGCTAGTTCGACAGGATCTATCTTTCATAATCCTATAATGATTGCCATTAATTATTTTACCCTCCTATGATTCTTTATTAATTGAGTCCTGTATCAGCCGTTCCATTATCTTGACTGGGATTGATATCAGACTGACAGGCCTCTAATTACTTGGGTCCTCCCATGATAACACACTTTCCATTCCAGTAGAAGATGTTAAATAGCAGCTACTAATATTAGCTATTAAATCAGCAGGTCCAGATAGCTGGCATTCAAGAGTGTTAAAAGAGCTGGCTGAGGAGCTCACTGGACCATTTATGTTGCTTTTCAATATAGCTTGGAACAGTGGGGAAGTTCCAGAAGATTGGAAGAAAGTTAATGTTGTGGCAATAGTTAAAAAGGATAAACGGGATGTGATATGACTGCATCATCTGGCTTTTCCCCAAATACACAACAGACATATTAGTGGATTAGAGCATCCTTTTTGTAGCAGGAGCTTGACAACTGGTGGAAAGACTATATCTAAAAAGCTATGACGGTACCATCAAAGGCCATCAACTTTGAATGATGCTCCCCTGCTGAAGCAGTAGGTTTTCTACTGGTAGGGTCCCAGACTTTGAAGGACTCTCTTCTGCACAGAAGCAGATGTGTGGCTGGATCCCAGAACACCCCCAGCAGAAACATGTGGGCAAAAGGGGGACAGAGACTGCTAAAACAAAGGGCCATCCACCACCACATGCAAGAAGACCAGGCTAAGGATGCAGGAATGGCTGCCTGGCCTAAGGACGCTGACTAAACCCAGCACTCACAGGAGGGGTGAGATCAGACCTGGTGGGCGGTATTCAAGAGTATGTTGTTTTTCAAAGATCTGTCATCCTTCAGTGTGCTTTGCGAAGAGTAAAGACTGTGTGTATACGAAACTCCTTTGCTAAGTGTGTGTTCCTTGCTTTCCTGTTGCATTTTCCATGAAGAGGTTAACTAGAAACCAGAACTTCCACAGCCTGGTGGACCTGGAGAAACGTATCTAAGCAAGTGAAGGCTCAGGGGGGCTGGCACAATGTTTTGGGATCTAAGATGGCTAAGACTGCAGGGGGGGTCTGCATCTGAGAGACCCAGAGCCAAGAACAATGACCAGTCACTCCCAGACCCATGAGGCTTAGAAGTGGATTCCAGCAGTTGGGCCCACTCACAACAGGCCAGCATCTGCCCAGAGAGGAGGACTGGACCAGGTTGTGACACCTGCTAATCATTAATAGGGATTCCCGCTTAGCTCAAAGTGGTTGGGGGCTATGCTTTCGGAGCAGTTTGAGCCCTGATGCTGCTGTGAGTTACTGAGCAGTCACTTTTTCAGGTACTGTGTGCTCAGTAATAATATGAGAGGACTCGATGCTTGTAAACTAAACTGGCTCATTATTAAGAGAACTATTTACAAAGGTGTCGCAATTCCAGTGAGCACTCTAGCCATGTGCACACAGACTGACTGCCGGGTGCCTTCTCCAAGCTCTTCCCTTCTGCAACATGAGCTCTTCTCTCCAAGTTCCAGGCGTGTTGCTACAGTCACCATGTGTAGCCTCATGATGACCATGAAGTCCTAACTGGTCGCAGATTTGTTACATTATCAACCTGCTTAAGAAACGTTGCAATGATCAAATCAATGGTTTATATGACAGTATTAACTGTAAACTGGTCTTTACTCAGTTGATTTCATGTAATTGATATGGATTATAGGTTAACTTCCTTGTTTGAACTGCTGTAGAACAGGAATGAATAAGTTAAACATGCAGTAAACAGTTTACAACTCCTTAGGAATGGCCCTACTCCAAAGCAAACACAAAATCTATTACCTCAGCCAAATTATGTGTATTGTTCCATGCAACCACCATAAACAAGATCCTACAACATGCAAAGATATATTGAATGACTCTTTTGAAGCACCCAGATTGGCAGATTCTTTTAACTGCCCTCTGCCTTGTGAGGCGTTTAGTCTGCCCCCCCGCATCATATCTTTCAGAAAAACCTTACTAGAAGCTGCACACAGGCAGGGAATAGGGTTTAGCAATTAGAGCATTGGGCTGGGAATTGCATCACTCCCTCTCTTTTATTTCTAAATTTTCCATTTACCTGCCGTGGAGTGGAGTTAGGCGGATCAGTACAACTTCAATGCTTGCGACTTCCTGTCTGCACTGGGGAGAAACCATTGTAGATTACCCTAGTTTAGCTGGACCTGAGCTAAAGACCTCACTGCATGAGCTGGAAGCCAGTCATTACCATCCATGTTTGCAAAAGGCTGGCGCAAGTGTCGTGTGTGGCTGCAGGTCATTGTATGTAAATCATAAGGTGTTCTAGCCAATGGTTTGCTTCAATGTGTTCTTGCACAGTGTAGACAAGGCTTGGGGAACCAAACAATGCAGGGCTGGGAGGAGAGGTGGCTCCACAAGAGAAACTCTTATGGAGTGGTCCTCAGAATGAACGGGCAGGAGAATTATGGTTCTATCTACCACCGATGATCATCACGGGGGACAGAACCCAGGACCATCTAGGCCCAGATTAGAGGCACCTACAGGAGATGGAAGTCTGCTCAAGCTAGAGCAAAACTAGTGGAGTTTGCAAAACGTTTGGATTGAAACCAGACACTTGGCTCAGGTTCAGACACCCCTGGAGTGACTTCTGGCTTCTTGTGATTTTTCAGCCCCAAAGCGGGCAGGGCTCAGCACCTTTGGCTGACCTCCCCTCGGAGGTCAATGGATATTTTTTGGTTGCTGGAGTAGCAGAGTGCAATGTGGGTGGCACATCTGCCCCCTTACCCCTATTTCACCTGAATCAGTTTCCCCTTTTGTGTATTTGTCTCTCTCCCGTAGCCACAGGAGAGAGAAGAGCCTAAAAGAAATGATGGCCACACAGAACTGTTCAAGCCACAAAAACTTACCAGGGGAGGGTGTAGGATTGAAAAGCCTGGAAACTTACTAACTGAAATAGATTGGCTTTCAATGGGGCAATGGCTCCTTAACACAGTTCAAGTTGGCTATAGTATAAAGTGAAATCAGGTGGTCTTGAGGTTAAGACATTGGGCTGGAGGCCAGGGGTATTGTCCCAGCTCTACCCCAGATTGCCTGAAGTCAGTGGCAGTTAGGAGCCTAAATACCTTTGTAGGGCGGGGCCTTAGTCTGTCTGTGCCTCAGTTCCCGAGCTGTAAAATGGAGATGTTCGTCCTTCTCCACCTTGCAGGGGAGCTGGGAGGATAAAATCCATTCACGAACCTGAAGTGCTCACATACTACGGTGAGAGAGCCCAAGAGCTGCACCTGGATCACACCATTCAGATTTGGGAGCTGGACTTTCTCAAAGTACCACAGGGAAGGTTAGAGGTGGGTGTGTGTGCGGGGATGAGGATGGGGGGGCAGGGGCTGGTTCCCTCCATCTCTAACTTGCACTTGCTTTGCTACGTGCCACTTACCTGTCTCTGCCTGGAAGATGATTGCCCAACGCCGTACTTTTTACAAGTTAAAAAAGTCTATTTCCATGCAAGATGAGTGACATTTGTTTGTTTTACTAGGTATTATTCAGAAAGGCCTTTAAATAGTTTGCGGAAAGCCAGTAGTTTTGACTGTAATTCCATCATTGTTCCTGAGTTAGGATGCCAGGCCAGCTGGATGATGACTTTTGTATAGTTAATAAGATTTGTTATGCTGACAGATTCCTTTGGCAGCATTTCCTTTTGGCTCATTATTTTCAGGTCTTCATTTCCATTGAATTTCTATTCTAAGACACAGGAGACCAAATTTTGCTTTTATTTACACCAGACCAGCATGGTTGGCTCCAGTGAAGTGCACTGGTGTAATTATTATCTCTATTCCAATAACACCGAGTGGCAATTTGTGTTATAATCATTATAAAGTTTTAACTTTTTGAATTTCAACATCCACTGTCATTGTCTGACCTCCTGACCCCAATTTCCTGTAACGGTGAAAAGTTAAATCGATGACAGTTAAAAAATGCTTAAAAATACATTGGTACTATGCGTCAAAATGATAAAAAAAACAACAACTGAATTCAGCCAAGGCTAAATAAAAGGTGGTCCCTGCCCTGAAGGCTTACAGTGGACATAGACAATGCAAACAAAGGGCAGGAGACAATCTGTGACAGAGCAGAACTGAACCAAGATCCCCTGTGTCCTAAGCCCATGCCATAATTTCATAGAATTAATGGCCAGAAGGGACCATCGATCATCTAGTCTGATCTCCTGTCTAGCACAGGCCATTACATTTCACCCCATTATCTGTACCGAGCCCACTAACTTAGGTTAGACTAAAGCAATTCTGGCCTCACGAGACAAAACTGTTGTGTGGCTCAGGCAGAGAACAGGAGAATCCGAGGTGCTGTCAATGCTCCAGGCTCCTGCAATGTCAGGGAATTGATTAGTGGGATACGCCTAGATGATCCTAGCAGGTGACCAGTGCTCCATGCCACAAGGTGGAAACACTCCAAGGTCCCTGGCATTCTGACCTGGGCATATCTCCCAATATGTCAGGTGGCTAAAGTAGGCTGGGGGGGAGGAGGGGAACTGGGAGGATCAGGAGGGGGAGGGGGTGAGAGGGAGTTGCAGAGCAAGCCCATCCCAAACTCATCCCCAGGAGTGGCACCTGTCCCACAGGGCTGGCTGGGCTCGGCGCCAATAGTCTGAGCAGGGACCATGTGCCAGACTCAGGATGAGGAAGGGCTGGGAAAGGCCCCTGGCGGGGCACATCTGGGAACAAGGGGCGAATTGGAGAGCAGGGATAAGAAGGGGAGCGGGTCACAACACCCAGAACAGGGATTTGAGCCCAGTCAGCCCTGGGGGGCCAGGAACTGCTTCAACTGGGATGGGAAGTTTTGTTGGTCAAAGCAGGATAGGCCTGTGAAACCTGGGACTGGGGGAAGGTCTGCCTGGGGGAAAATTCCTTCCTGACTCCAAATCTGGCAATCAGCTCCTCAGCCTGTGAGGATGACACACCAGCTGAAATTGAAGTAAGACAATTCTCTGTACCTCTTTAGATCACCTGTCCACCCCATTCAGCGTCCCTTCTCCAGCTGTGGTGAATACCTGATGCTTCAGAGAAAGGCAGCTCCGCCCCCAGAATAAATCTGGTAAATTGTGCATTGGGAGAGAAAAATCCTTCCTGACCCCTGCAGGCAACCAGTGGAAGCCCAGAAGCATGAGATTTGATTATAATGCAGAGCTGCAAGTGTTCTGAGCATGTTGCGGCTGATGCAGAACTACAACTTCTCCCCATGGCCCATAAAGGAAGGGAATGAACAGGGGAATTCATTGATTTGTGGACTCCAATGCCAAAAGGGACCACCACAACCATCAAGCCTAATTCCCTCCCGCCCCCCACACACGGAGGCTGAACCACTTTTCCCAGAAGCTGGGTTAAAGATCAAAGCGTATCTTTCAGAAAGCGATCTCATCTCATTTTAGACTCCAAGCAACGAGTCCATCACGTCCCCTGGTAAACTGTTCTAATGTTGAACTTCCATCCCTGCTAGGAAATCGTGTCTTGTGGCAAGGCTGAATTTGTCTAACTTCCACTTTAAGACACTGGAAGCTTTGCATGGTAAGGCTTGTTTTCCAGCCCCTTGATCAAGTTTGTGGCCCTCCTGTGAACTCCCTTGTGACGGATTCGGTCACAGAGACCCCTTTGGCACTGTCACCTGATGTGCTGAGACTATCCCTGAGCCCATTTTCTCTGCCAGCTTGGGACTTCAGAACCCTGTCGTGTTGAGCCAGACACGCCAGCCAGCTGCAACACAGACCCAGGGTCTGAACCATGCCCCCAAAGCTGCAGACTTAACTGAAAACCACTCAGCAAGTGCTCCTGTCTCTAGCACCCAGACTCCCAGTTCCCAATAGGCTCCAAACCCCAAATAAATCCGTTTTACTCTGTATAAAGCTTACACAGGGTAAATTCATAAATTCTCCACCCTCTATAACACTGATAGAGAGATATGCACAGCTGTTTGCTCCCCCAGGTATTAATCACTTACTCTGCCAGTGAGCTCATCTCTACTTGGGCACTGTAATGGGGTTTACAAACCCCACACTGAGCACAGGCAGAAGAGAGAGAAGAATCTTCTCTTCTAGCAAGTAATCAGGGTGATCACACCCCTGAGCAGCTGCCTGAACTGCCAGTCGTGGAGACATGCATCCCCCTCCCTCCAGCTGTGACCAATAAAGAAACCATGCCCAGCTATAAAGCAGGGAGAACAGAGAGGAAAAGTAAGGCAGAAAGGCCTGGGACAGCAGATGGGAAACTCTGGGATTTACAAGGCGACAATAACTTAATTATGCAGGTTATTACACACTGCAGGAGGGAACAGCACTCATGCCCTTTGATTCCAAAGATGCAGGCATCCGTCAAAGAGAATCACCACTATTTGTCACTAGTAAGTATGGTTTTTATTTTCCTTGTAGTCCTCCAGATACCAGAGGGCAATATGTTCTACTCCTGCAGACATTCTGTGCCAAACAATTAAAAATTCTGCACACAATATTTTAAATTTTTGCAACATATTTTGCAAGTTTTATTTGTCAATAAATAGATGCAGAGGCTCCAGCATGGCAGCGGGCAGCACAGGTTACTGGCTGCACGAAGGTGGGAGATCATTCTGCAGCCCACTCCACCCCTGGGACATGGACTCAGCAGTGAGGCTGCACCCGAGCCTGACACAGCACAAGGCCTGGGCCTGTCCCAGAAACACCTTGGGGCCCTGCCCCTCTACACCAGGTGCACCAGATGTGGGGCAGGCAGACTCAACCAGGGAGGATTCAAGTGTGGAGGGGATCCAGGTATGAGGCAATCTGGGTTCAGGCAGCTCGGGGGGTGGGGGTCGTCTAGGTGTGGAGGGATCTGGATGCGCAGAGGCTCATGGGGAGGGGGGGTTACAGGTGAAGGGGCGATGGGACTCTGCAGGGACTTCCTGTTGAAAGTGGTTGGGTTCTCAGCGGAGGGGTCTGCATGTGGGGGCTCAGCACGGGGGGTCTGGGGGAGTGGTGCTTGGTGGGATGGGCGTTTAGGTGCAGCTAGTTGGTGGTCAGTGGTGGGGGGGGTCTGGATGTGGGGGCTCAAGGTGGTGCAGAGGGTGGGGCATCAGGTGGGGATTTGAACTCAGTGGGGGTACAGGGGAGGGGGTCCGGACGCAGGGGGTCTGGGTGCAGGGCAGCTCCTGATGCAGGGGTTGAGGTTCAGTGGGGTGAGATTCAGGTATGAAGGGCAAGGCGGGGTTCTGGATGTACTGGGTGAGGCTTGGCAGGGGTGTCTGAGTATGGAAGGTCCGGATGCATGGGGGTTGAGTGGATGGGGGAGCAGCTCCCCATACAGTGACCCCTCCCCACACAGCCGAGGAGCGATAGGGGCAGGGAGCAGGGAAGGATGCTGAGCTTCCTGCAGTTGGAGGAGGTTTCTGGGGGTAGGTCTGACAGAGCCCCAGCCACTCCTTTCAGGGGAAGAGGAAGTCCCATCCTCTCCTGCCTCCAGTCGAGCCGGGACTAGCATCTGATCCTGGCTCAGGGTAAGAGCCATTGGCTGGGATGTCCCCAGACCCACAGTGATTTACCTCTCCACCGGCTGCTCCAGGTGAAACTGTTCTGAAACGATGTACCTATACTGCTAGAGAGTCATTTTTCTGTGGGGAAGCAAAGAAATCTGCAGGGGACATGAATTCTGCACATGTGCAGTGGCGTAGAATTCCCCCAGGATTAATACTCAATCACACTTGAGCAGGCAGGATTATATCCAGCAGAGGGCTTTTGGAGACCATTCTAGACCCAGCCCTGAAATTACTACCAGAGCCATCTGCCTGCGAAGTCTGCACACAGGGTTATACTGCTAGGTTTATCTTCATTGAACAATCTGTCAAGCAGTGCACAATTTTCCCACTAATGTGTTGACTGTTTGTGTGCTGTGGATTAATGAGCATATCAGTCAATGTTTAGACAGAGGGGTAATGCTACTCAGGTGGAAAAATGAGCTCTTAAAACTTCAGTAGATAAGGATTAAGTGATCAAGGCAGCAGGTAGAGTGGAGGCCCCTGTAATCCTTGTTGTTACTAAATCATACTTAAACTCAGTAATACACTGCTCTAACCCACTGGAACGCAACGATGAGTGCTGGGATAATGGAATTCATTGCTCATGCCTCTATTTAACAACATGCTAGAGAACTACCATTCATTCCTTGACTCCAGATCTTAGAGAACACCAGAATATTATACGTTTGTATGTTTCTGATTCTGTGTTCGATGGAATCCAAACAAATGACAGACTCCATTGTTGTGTCATAGACATTAAGCTCTCCGGGGCAGGGGCTGATTTTGTTTCTTGCCTGTACAGCATCGAGCACCATGGATCCTGAGCACTGACTGACGTCCCTAGGAACTGCCATAATAACAGTCCAAGGGTTTTCAAACATTTTCATAGAATGGACCACAGCTAAACAGAGGGAGATCAATAGACATTTCCCTTCCCAGTCTCAATCGGTTAACGTCCCTGTGTCAGCTACAGCAATCACTGATGTGGAGAGATACGGTACCGTTCAGTTAAGCCAAGATTGTTAGAAGATGCCAGTGATGTTGGGTGACACGTCAAAGAGGCCTGATTTTCAAAGCCCTTTCTCAAAATCAGACCCCTTTAAGGCACCAAAACCATTAGTCGCTTCTGAAAAGCTTGGCTCAAATGGATGTTTAGGTACATTAGTGCAGTTTAGCAGCTAGAGATAAGGAGGATGGAGCTAGCAGCATGAACCCAGCACGCATCTCTGGCGTAATCCATATCTGGGCACTTCCTCTCGTCTTGAAGAGTTTCAGGCCTGTTGCTATAATAATTCTATAACCTCAAGAAGAACCTTGAAAAACCCTAATCAGTCATTCCTTCAGCCCAAACAAACCCAGTTCTCACCATTCCCTTGGCTCTGTCCTGGGCTCTCTTTCAACAACAGGTTTATTCCATAACTCCATGCATTTCAACGCCACCTTTCACCCACTTGGGATAACACAAGATTGTAACCAAGGGAGAGGCTCAATTCAAGACAGCCCTGAGCCTTGCAATGTAGAGGATGCTGAGCGACCTCACACACACCACTGCAGAGGGTTTAAAGACAATCCTTCTCTAAATGTCTTAGAAGGCTGGAGAAATTCCCTTTCCCCACTAGCCAAGCTCTCCCCAAGACCCGCCCTCCCAGCTAGCAATCTGGGAACAGTAGGGTGGTCATGATGCCCCGCAACACATGGTCATGACCCTCCCCCCCATGGTCTGAAGCACCAAAGTCACACAAAGTCAGCTATCTAGAATTATTGCTGCTCTGTGATGGAACGAGTCTCATCCAAGCAGAGCTACAGGGTGAACTTGGCCTTGGGCCTTACCTGTGGATTCCATCTGCCTTGGAGAGAGTCCAGTGGAGGGCAACGAAAATGATTAGGGGGCTGGGGCACATGACTTATGAGGAGAGGCTGAGGGAACTGGGGTTATTTAGTTTGCAAAAGAGAAGAATGAGGGGGGATTTGATAACAGCCTTCAACTACCTGAAGGGGGGTTCCAAAGATGCTGGATCTAGGCTGTTCTCAGTGGTGGCAGATGACAGAACAAGGAGTAATGGTCTCAAGTTGCAGTGGGGGAGGTTTAGGTTGGATATTAGGAAACACTATTTCACTAGGAGGGTGGTGAAGCACTGGAATGGGTTACCTAGGGAGGTGGTGGAATCTCCTTCCTCAGAAGTTTATAAGGCTCGGCTTGACAAAGCCCTGGCTGGGATGATTTAGCTGGGGTTGGCCCTGCTTTGAGCAGGGGGTGGGACTAGATGACCTCCTGAGGTCCCTTCCAACCCTGATATTCTATGATTCCTTTGAAACAAGTGAAAATCAAGGTGCCCTAGTTAACAGACCTTCAAGTGAACATATCAAAATTCAGCCAGTCACAGAACCCCTCTCCCCTGCCCCCGAGTCAGCCTCTACCCAGGAATGCAAATTAATAAGGAAACAAGGGCTCTTTTTGGCCTGTTAGGGTTTTGTTAGATGTTTTAATATAAAGCAGCTAAAAGAACTAGGATTATGCACTCCAGCCATCCCCAGAGCACTATTTATAGGGGAGAGTTCTCAGCTTTGTTGTGTCCTTTGGAGAGGAGGGACAGGCCTGTGATTGGAGTACAGGAGAAAAAGTCAAGAGATCAGAGTTGTATTCATGCCTCTAAGTGACTGTGTATTTCTGCTCCATCCCCTTCCCCCCACATCTGCCAGCTTGACATAAGACAGGATGCCAAGGGGATACAGTCACAGATACTCTGAAGAGCTTTGAAATCCTTTTGATGGAAGGTGCTAATGCTGAACAAAGAATTACAGGCCACACTTTATATCAGGGTACATTTCTAAAGAGTTGACACACCGATTCATTAATATTATAAGCATGTTACGTGTCTGTAACATGTATGTGTTGTAACAGGTTATAAGCCCGGTTTGGAAGGATTAAATTTTTATCAGTAAATGTCAATGTCATCATACATACACAGATCAATGAACAGTTACTTCCATCCATAATAACAGAAATATATCGATGGGCACAATACGAAAAATGCTGTTTGAGAACTTACTAGAATTGAAATCCAGTGATTTCGACTTTCCAATTAGGCTTGTTACAAATGCACTAGTGAATTAATAGTAAAGACAGGTATGGTTTGTTGATTTGAGGCTATTTACTTTGTATATTTTGATGTGTAATGTTGACGATTCGTGTTTGAATGGCTTATAAAGCTTTAACTTTTTGCATCTCAACATCTACTGTCGTCCAATAATTGTCTGACCCCCACATAATTTACCACAACTGTGAACATGTAAAATTAATAATCTCAAAAAATGCTTTAAAATACACATCAATATTATCTGTCAAAATGAGAAAAGATCAAATTTTGCCAAGCCTAGTTGCAACAAACTATTTATTCACACTTCTAATGCTTATTTATTAACCCTTTAGAGCTTAACGTAGAATATGACTAAATTTATTATTATTATTATTGAAGGGTTTGGCTAAAACTTGCCATGTTTGGCTAATGCAGATCAGGGCAGTGCAGGGCATTAATCCCAATGCATCAGGCATCCTTTAGCTCTTCATTTAAATCCCTCTGAAAAAAACTACTTCCTCCTGTCCAGTGTCAGTGTAACATCATTGCCATGTTATCCCTGTCCTCAGAGGATCTCTGTGCATTCTTGCCCGATATTTGTCTATCGTCTGGATTGCTGGGGAGATTATTTTTTAGAGGAAGGGTGGCCCAGTGTTTAGGGTATGTGCTTAGACCTCGGGAGATAGAGGTTCAATTCCCTACTCTACCATGAGCATCCTGTGTGACCTTGCACAAGTCACTTAGAGCTGGTCTACAATGAACAGTTATGTGGGCACAGCTCCATCTCTCAGGGGTGTGGAAAATCCACACCCTTGAGACTCCTAGTTAAACCGACCTCTGGTGTAGACAGCGTCGACCTAGCTGCTGTCTCTTGGGGAGGTGGATTAACTATATTGATGGGAGAATCCCTCCCGTCGCTGTGGTGTCTACCCTGCAGCACTACCACTGTAGTATTCTAAGGGTAGGCCTAGCCAGAGGCCAAGTCTACACTAGGAAATTAGGTCAGTAGAACTGTGTCACTCAGGGGTGTGAAAAATCCACCCCCCGAGCAAAGCAGTTAAACCAACCTAACCCCCAGTGTAGACAGCGTAAATTGATGGGAGAATTCTCTCGTCGACAGAGCAACCCCGCCTCTCGGTGAGGTGGGAGCACTGCTCCTGTCGGTGTAGGTAGCGTCTTCACTGAAGGGCCACAGCGGCGGCACTGCAGCATTTTAAGTGTAGACCTGCCCTTTGTCTCTCTGTGCCTCAGTGCATGACCTGTAAAATGGGGCTAATAGCACTGCCTGACCTCACTGCGGTGTTGTGAAGCCGTTAAAGATGGTGAGGTGCTCACAGCAGTCGGGCAAGAGACAGAGGTGTATCTCGTACAGTGCCAGTCACAGCAATTCAAGACAAACATTTTGTTCTTTTCATGTATCACTCTCAAAGCCCTTTCAAGGATGGCGAGGCTCATTACCCCAATTTTGCAGATGGGGAAACCGAGGCACTGAGCAGTGAATGATTTTGCTCAAGTTCACACAGCTGGTCATTAGTAGAACCAGTCCAAAGACCCACTGAACCACATTGCCTGTGGGCCACCTTGCTTCCATAGCAGCCCTAATGACTTGGCAAGATTCTCATTCCCCCCAGTTATTAGGAGCAGGTTAGACAAACACCTGTCAGGGATGGTCTAGGGTTACTTGGTCCTGCATAGGGGGCCGGATTAGGTGACCTCTCCTGGTCCTTTCCAGCCTGACACTTTGATGATTCTATTATGACCAGGACTTTGGGACAACTGAAGTAGAGACCATCTGTCAAGACTCCAACCCAAGGACCTAAGGCAGGGGGTGGGCAAACTTTTTGGCCTGAGGGCCACATCTCAGTAAGGGAATTGTATGGAGGGCTGGCTGGGGTAGGGGATTGGGGCGCACAAGGGGGATGAGGGCTCCGGCTGGGGGTGCAGACTCTGGGGTGGGGCTGAGGGTGAGGTGCTTGGGGTGCAGGAGGGTGCTCTGAGCTAGGATGGAGGAGTTTGGAGGGTGGGAGGGGGTCTCAGCTGGAGCAGGGGGTAAGGGCACATGGGGGTTGAGGCTCCAGCTGGGGGTGCAGATTCTGGGGTGGGGCTGGGGATGAGGGTTTGGGGTGCAGGAGGGTGCGCCGGGCTTGGATCAAAGGGTTTGGAGGGCAATCAGGGTTGGGGGAGGGGGGGCTCAGGGCTGCAGGATCTGGGTGGAAGTTACCTAAAGTGGCTCCTGGAAACAGCAGCCTGTCCCTCCTCTGGCTCCCATGTGGAGTCAGGGCCACACTGCTGTGCGTGTTGCCCCATCTGCAGGCACCGCCCCCGCAGCTCCCATTGGCCGCGGTTCCTGGCCAATGAGAGCTGCAGAGCTAGCACTTGGGATGAGGGCAGCATGTGGAGCCCCCTGGCTGCCCCTGCTTCCAGGAGCTGTGCGCAGCTGCTGCACGCGCAGAGTGGAGCAAGGCAAGACCCCGACTTGGTTCTCCGACTGGAGCACTGGAGCAGGGAAAGCTCCCAACCCCTCTCCCCGGAGGGCGCTCGAGGGCTGGATTAAAAGGTCTGATGGGCCGGATGCAGCCCACGCTTCGGCCACCCCGTAGGTTTTTTTCTTTTTTCTTTTTTGATTCACTGCTCCGGCCACCCTGTAGGGGGCAGCGGTGCGGAGGAGGGGAGCGCCCTGCTGGGAGTGGGCTGCGCCCTCCGTCTGCCCCAGCTGGTGCCAGGTCTGTAGCAAGCCTGGCAGGGCAGCCCACGTCCTTCCCTCCCCGCCAACTGGAGCGGAACGGAGCCCTCCCGGCAGGTGGCGCGACGGAAGCTCTGGCCTCCCCCCTTCTCTCTCCTCCCTGCTCCCTCCCCCTCTCTGCACCTGCGCTCCGGTCGCCCTGCATGTTTTTGTTTTTTGTTTTTTGCTTGGGGCCGCAAAAAAGCCAGAGCCATCTCTGCAGCCCACGGGCCATAGTATGTCCACCCCTAACCTAAGGCATGATGGGCAGAGGTCTCTGAAAACTTAGCGAGTGTTGTGCACTGACACACGCAGACTGGATGAGTCCATGACCTTTCGTAACCCTCATGATGTCCCTTTTTGGGATAGAAACATTTTGGCGTTTGTGGGACTTCCTGCCACACCACACAGACACAAAGCCCCCACCTGACCATCCTGGCTCTTTTTGTTACAGTGACTTTTGGTGTCTGCCAATGGGCTCCCACTGAGGGCCAGCTCCAGGCACCAGCACAGCAAGCAGGTGCTTGGGGCAGCCCATGGAAGGGGGCAGCACGTCCGGGTCTTCGGCGGCAATTTGGCAGCGAGTCCCTCTCAGAGGGAAGGACCAGCCACCGAATTGCCACCGAAAAATGAAGCGGTGTGGTAGAGCAGTCGCCGAAGTGCCGCCGATCGCGGCTTTTTTTTATTTTTTCATTCTTTTTTCTCTTCGCCGCTTGGGGCGGCAAAAAAGCTGGAGGCAGCCCTGCTCCCACTCATGCTGGATTAATAAACAAGGAGATCTACTAGAGGTCAGAGGGAATGGAAGTGAGCAGCTTACAGCAGGGAAGATTAGAGGAATAAAACAAGGAGAACCAAGAGAGCTGATTTTCCTGGTTAAGTTTATTTTCCTCTTGCTGGGAGCCAGCTTTTTCTTGGTCGCAGACCAAGGCACCGACCAGACCTAGCTGGCAAAGCAGCAGCATTTGCAGTTTATAAACACATGGAATGCATTGTTCCCTGGGAGATAAGGTACAAACCCAGAGACCCCCACAGCTGGAGCCACTCACTCCAGGAGGTTCATTCTTTCTTGGTAATACAAAAGCATGTCCTTAGAACATGTCCCATCTGGCTGAAGGGTGAGGGAGTGTTACAAGGAGCCCCATGCTATGCACGGCAGACAGCACACAGAGAACTGGGGGTCAGCAACACTGAACAGCTTAGAGGTAGAAAATAAACACCCGTTGCAATTGGTGTAAGCTTTGGGGGTGCATAGTGCAGCACTGCCAATCCCACATGTCAAAACGTCACGTGTCAGGCTCCAAAACTCATGGGATTATCTTAAAAACCATGAGATTATAAAAGCCATTTTGGATTCTTTTTATTTGCCTTCTGGGTGGTGGGTTTTGCTTTGCCCTTACGGTGGCCCATTTTATACATTCAAGCTTCTTTCTGCAGCCCCGAGGATTAGAAAAGTGCTTCGTGGTTTTTTAAATGAAAGTTGAGTTTCTCCCATAATTCCAGGACTCTGGGTGCTGAGGCTTTAAGAAAAAAAACACCAAATGCAGCAAGAGATGATAAAAATCACAAGAGCTGGCAACACTGACACACAAACACGCTGCCACCTTCCCCGGAAGAAGCACGACTCTATGCAAATGCTGGATCACTTGCTCTAAACCAGTGGTTTCTAACCTGTGGTCTGTGAACCCTTGGGGGTCCGCAGAGTGTGTCTAAGGGGGTCTGTGAAAGGTTGTTGTTACCATAGAGCAGTGGTTTTCAATATATAGACTATGGATCACTGGGGGTCTGCAGACTATGTCTAAGACTTGCAAAGGGGTCTGCACCTCCATTTGAAATTTTTTTAGGTAGAAAACCCCTTCTCTAAACCAAAAAGTCTTAAATAGCTGTAGTAGTCCATTAGATCACTCAGTTTGCTTTTACAGCCAGCTGTGCTTTGGCTTGAAGAGCTGGATGCAGAGAGAAACAAAGGTAAGGTAATAATTGGAGATATACCAATCTCCTAGAACTGGAAGGGACCTTGAAAGGTCATTGAGTCCAGCCCCCTGCCTTCACTAGCAGGACCAATTTTTGCCAAAGATCCTGAAGTGGCCCCCCTGAAGGATTGAACTCACACCCCTGGGTTTAGCAGGCCAATGCTCAAACCACTGAGCTATCCCTCCCCCCTGATTAGCCCTAATCCAGGGGTTCTCAGACTTTTGTACTGGTGACCCTTTTCACACAGCAAGCCTCTGAGTGCAGCCCCCTTTATGCATTAAAAACACTTTTTTATATATTTAACACCATTATATATGCTGGAGGCAAAGCAGGGCTTGGGGTGGAAGGTGACAGCTCGCGACCCCCCCCATGTAATAACCTGTCAATCTCCTGAGGGGTCCCGACCCCCAGTTTGAGAACCCCTGCCCTAGTCAATTTCCCTCGGTCTGAGATGCCAAGGCTGGGCTTTTCTTCCCTAACAAACAGCAAATACCAGGCAGCTGCCATCCGATCTGGATCTCACTAATCAAAATGTATAAGCAGTTGGCCATTAGGAAATGGTTAGAG
The DNA here is from genome assembly GCF_020497125.1 of Mauremys mutica. Taxonomy (NCBI): domain Eukaryota; kingdom Metazoa; phylum Chordata; order Testudines; family Geoemydidae; genus Mauremys; species Mauremys mutica. Next base: position 352,267,373 of record NC_059072.1, on the reverse strand, counting down.
AAGCAGAGGCTATGAAGAGTGTTTGTACAGCACCTAGCACAATGGGTTCCTGGTCCGTGACTAGGGCTCTCACGCGCTACAGTAATACAAACACTAATGGCAATCATTTCCGCAGCTGCTTTGTGTGGATGTTGCTGCTTGGGCTGGAGCTCAGGCTCTCACGGCTAGTGGGATTGGGTGGGTTTGCGAGCCTGAGCTGCAGTAGGCACATGGGGCACTAGCTCGACCCCTCTAATGTGAGTCTGTCTCCCTGGGCTGGGAGGCTCGCTCCCAGCTGCAGTGTAGACGTCCTCAAAGGGGCTCTGCCTCAGAACAGGGCTGCCTGGCCCCAAGTCCCCTGGGCCTGAAAGGAGCAGACCACCCTATTACAGGCTTACTCCAGGCCAGGACTTAGGAGATCCTGTGCTAGGTCTTGGTGCCCACTCTGGTGGTGGAAGGAGGTCATAAAGCTGCCTTGGGTGGGTAGCTATAGTGTATAAGTGTGATGGGTTGGACCCCACCGATGTACTGCGGTCCCACTGAGCCTGCCCATTCCACCAGCCTGGCTTCCTCACTCTGTCCTTGCTGTGCCGGGCCCTCAAGCCTTCTCTAGCACACACACAGGTCAGGCCTCACCCAGCTGCAGACACAGACTGAAATCAGCTCTGTGTGGGAGGATCCAGCTTGGGGATTTACCCAGCACTCATGTGCACACCTCTTTTGGGGTGTAAACCCAAAATAATATTGTCTTGGCTGTATAGAGAGATCTGTACAACACAAGCTCATAAAAATCGCCCCTCCCTCAATGTGGAGGGAGATATGCACAGCTTCCCCACCCCACCCCCACATCTGAATTGCACAAACTGGGGTGTGAAATAAACAAAAAAGAAGTTTATTAACTACAAAAGGTAAATTTTAAGTGGTTATAAGGGATAGCAAACAGAACAAAGCAGATTACTGAGCAATGAAACAAAACACGCAAACTAAGCTTAATACACTAAAAAAACAGATTACAAATAGTAAAATCTCACCCTAAATGTTGTTTTAGGCAGGATGCAGCATTTCTGCAACTCAGAGTTCCAGTTATTTCTCTTCACAGGCTAGAACCCTCCCTTAGCCTGGACTCAGCCCTTGCCTTTCCCCTGATTAGTTCCTTTGTTCCTTCAGGTATTTTTAGCCGTCTTCCTTCTTGGGCAGGAAGGCAATGGAGAAGAGCCCTGATTGACTCACTTCCCAGCCTTAAATAGAATTAACATAAGGCGGGAATCCTTTGCTTCCAGTGGAAAAATACCAGCAGTGTCCCAGGTGGTACTCCGTACCAGGTGACATTATCACATGACCCTGCAGTGTCAAAGCAGCATCCCAGGAAGCTTCTCAGGAAGGTGGGAGATTAGTATCTTCAAAGTTCTATTGTCCTTCTTAACGGCCCAATCCAGGCTGATTGCCTACTGTCTGGTGGGCGTCCCCCACAAATACACACACAGTTGTAATTGTTACATAGTCAGTATTCCTAACTTCAGATACAGAAATGATATATGAATACAAATTGGATAATCACATTCAGCAAATCATAACCTTTCCAATGATACCTCACACGATCCATCTTGCATAAAACATATCTTAGTTATGCCGTAGTCATATCATAACAATATTCTTATGAAGCATATGGGGTTCAGTGTCACACTAGGAACTGGGTACTATCCCTTTAAATATTTGGGAGCCCTCTAGTGGTGCTCACTGCTCTATGTTTTCAAAACTAGTCAAAGCAGTGGCGTGTATGTATGGCTAGCTAGGTCTCTCGCATGTGTGCGTGTCATCAGTAAACATGGTTATTTGGACCCCGTTGTGCCCAGGTGGGGTTGCTTTGGTGTGTACGATGCGGTATGGCCAATGCGAAAGGTTCAAAAATCAGAAGTCTGACCCCCAAATCTCGAGATTGGCCCCCAAATCATGAGATTTTTTTAACGATTATATTGTGGTTTTTTTGGTTTGCCTTTTGATTTTTGAACTCCCCCCGCCCATCCCCAGTGGGCGCCTAGGACAATTAGTGTTGTCACTGCTCCCAAATTTATTAATGTGGCTTTGCCCCCCCCCACACCCTCAGCCTCATCTCTGCCCCTCCTGTAGCTCCTGGGGCTCTTCACTCCCCTCTCCAGATCTGTGGGGAGGGGGAGCAGCTGAGTCCCCTCTGCCCCTTCCCAGGCCAGGTGCTGTAAAGAAGGGGGGCAGAGGAGCTGTCCCGTCGCTCACAGGAGGGAAGGCAAGAGCAGATCCCAGTGCTACCCTGAGATGCTGGGCTCTTTCTGCTCCCTCTTCCCTTCTGCAAGAATTTGGGTGAGAGAGCTCCGCCTGCAGCAGCCCTGCTCTTCTCTGGGAGGCGGGGCAGTGGGGAAGGCAGCCAATCAGAGGGGTTTTTTCCCCCAGGCAGCGATGCAATTGGTTGGAGGTGTAAACTAGCCCCAGCTGAACTCGTGAGAGTTGGTGGCGCTGAGCATGTACAGGACACAACAGCAGCTGAAGATTCCCTGACGTGGGGGAGCCCTGGGCTGGGGCAGAGATGGAATAAGATGCCTTTCTGGGGTATGCAGGGATGGGGCCAGCTCTTGCTGCCCTCCAGCAATTCCCACCCACATGACAGCCCCTTGAGGACTGCTCGGGCCAGCAGAGTTTAGAACACCACAAATAGCTCCCCCTTCCTCAGCTGTATTCTGAGCTATGGACTAGAGAGCTGTGGAGAGGGGCTGGTTCCCCTAGGAATTATGGCTGAGTCCAGAGTGCTTCTTGACTTCCTGAACTCCTAGGGCTTGACGCTTCATCCCTTTGCATCATGTGTAGCCATTGATACAAGTGGCTATCAAATGCTACCAGTTCAGAATCCTCCACATCTACCTGTGGCAGTGTTTGGACCCCGCTTTGCTCAGATGTACACGATTGCCCAAGGTACAAAGCAATGGAGAACCAGGCCCAGGGGCCTCTACTGACTCACAGATGCAGAGATGACAAGTCTATTGTGTGCACCTGTCGGCTACTGTGTTTTGTCTCTTTCTGCAACTCTACTGGGAAACTTAAGGAATCCACTGGTTTTTCTGATGCCAGGCTCAAAGCTCAAGTGCTGGGTTGGGATGTCACATGAGAGTAAAGAGCAATGTGTTTGTGTGTTAGGAAATAGCCCCGATGCTACATAAGTTTCAAAGTTATCTTGTTTCCCGGACCTTTCTTATGATTTAGATGCTCCAGATCCAAATGACCTCTCACAAAATGTATTTCAAAGCAAATAGTGCTTTTTTTTAAAAAAATGTTCGCATTTCTCATTTCAAGTTTTAAATTTGCTCTGCAAAATTCCAAAGGCGCCCTGGGGACATTGGGGGCTGTTCCCTGAAGTTGGCTAGGAAACGTTTTGCATTGTTGCCGACTCTCACGCTATTTGGAGTTTTTCTTAAAACTACCAGCTGCTGGAGTCATGGGATTATGGGGGACTCTCAGCCTTCATTAAAAAAAAGTTTCTAGTTCTCACGGCTGTGGGGGAAAGCTTGAAAACATGACCCAAAAGCTCAGAAACCAGGAGGCTAAATAAATAAATAAATAAATAAATAAACAAAATCCCAACTTTTAAAAAAACTAAACAAACATGGGTTTTGGGTCTGCCTGACCATTTCTGTGTGTGTTTGGTTGTCAATACTGCTTCTGAAGATCCCTTGCTTTCCAGAATACATCTCCACTAGTGAAAGCAGTGTGGCTTAGTGGGGCAAGCACTAGACTGGGACTCTGGAGACCAGCGTTCACATTGCCAGCCTGGCTGCTACAAGACTTTGGGTGAGTCATTTCACCTCCGTGGGCTGGCTTCCCCATCTATAGAACAGGGATACTGATCCATATCTCCTCTGTAAAGTGCTCTGAGATCTACTGACGATAAGAGCTAGGGGTTGGTCTTATTATTGAATAGTTTGAAATGGCTTGGACTTGATGTATTTCCTTATGACATTTTTTGGATTAATTAAGTGCTTGTTAAATGAGGGGAGGTGCCAGCAGCCTCGCCTGCACCTCATGATTTATTATTTGTATTGCAGTAGCAATCGGAGGTTCTAGGGGATTTCAGGCCCTGTGGTGCTAAGCACTTTAGATACAAACAGCGAGAGACACTCCCTGCCTACAGTTCAAATAGCTAAGATGCACAAATGGTGGGAGAAAGGAAGCGTTATTACCCTGTTTTACAGAGAGGGCCCTAAGGACAGAGGGATTAAGTGCCTTATCCAAGGTCACATGGGGAGTCTGTGGCAGAGTAGGGAATTGACCGCAGCTCTCCTGAAGGATTTCCCACTGACCAGTAGCAATCCGACAGTGCAAGCTTCCATAGTGCGATCGCATTCCGTACAGCTCTCACTCTGGTGTCCTGGCGCTGGAGGGCTGGGGCGAGCTCAGCACACAGATCCGGGGATGTGGCCTTTTGTAGCCAAAAGTTCTGCAGCTGCCGCACATCATCCCAAACCTGCATTACGATGACACCCCACTCGTCAGTGCTCGTTTCTCAGGCCCAGAAGTGGTGCTCCACCGTCTGCAGCTGCTCCGGGAATGCCACCAACAACCTTGAATTGGTTTTCACTATGTCCTTCAGCAAACTGTTCTCCACAAGATCATTGTGTTCCCCCATTGTTGCAGTTCTTTGTGCAGCTCTGCAAATACCGGAGGATTGTTTGTCCTGTGTTTGCAGCATTCGTGACAAGAATGCAGAGCTGTGCGGGCTCCATGCTTCGGGCAGACGCTTGAAAATGCCAGATGGCATTATGGGATGGAGAAAACTGCATGATGGGAACTTAACCCCTTGCTCGCAGTCACCCTGCTCGACTCATTTCTGCCCCACCAGGCGTTGCGAAGATTTCCCAAAAGACAGTGCGCTGGATGGTGGCAGGCCGCACCCTGGGATGCCTACTGTGTATCGACACTGTGAGTCCGTGTAGCGCTGACGCAATGTGCACGAGCAATATACTAACCGCAGTGGCTATACACTGACGTAACTGGTGTCAACCAAAGTGAGTAGTGTAGATGTTGCCTGAGTTCATTGCCTTAACCACAAAATAATTCCTCCTCTCACCTTGTCTCTGTGAGAGGTTCCCCCTACAGTCAGTTACATCGAGGTACAAACGGTTAACCTGCAGAGAGCTGAAGGCTACGGTTAGACCAGGGCTCGCTCACTGTGTTGACTCTGACCCCTTTCCCCAGTGCAGACAAAGCCAAAGAAAGCCGGGACAATATTGAAAACACAGCATGAAAGCACTTTTCCTAATGTATTGGACTGCCCTATAACCTATGGCACCTCACTGCAGGCTCAAGAGATGACACAAAGTGACTGGAGAATTTCAGTGCACTAGCACTGCTTTGCGCACACACGACGACTAATGCCTGATTCACCTGTAAAACACACGGATGCAAATCAGGAGAAACTGCAAAGACATCAACAGAGCTACGTTAGAGTCAGACTGTTGTAAGGGAGGGGCGAAAAATCAGATCTGATGTTTTTATGCCAGGTGAACCCCCCGACCCCCAGCAGCTACTGTGGACCAGTTCCAAGTAATAACCAGATTTCCAGAACCTGAAGATAAACTTCATGCAAGTGCAGCATCCCTGCATAACTCTGGGTCAGAGGCAGGGCCATTCCCTGTCTCATTCAAACACACTCAGGCCTGGTCTACACTACGCGTTTAAACCGGTTTTAGGAGCGTTAAACCGATTTAACGCCACACCCGTCCACACTAAGAGGCCCTTTATATCGATATAAAGGGCTCTTTAAACCAGTTTCTGTACTCCTCCCTAACGAGAGGAGTAGCGCTAGTATCGGTATTACCATATCGGATTAGGGTTAGTGTGGCCGCAGATCGACGGTATTGGCCTCCGGGTGGTATCCCACAGTGCACCACTGACCGCTCTGGACAGCAATCTGAACTCGGATGCAATGGCCAGGTAGACAGGAAAAGCCCCGCGAACTTTTGAATATTTCCTGTTTGCCCAGCGTGGAGCTCCGATCAGCACGTGTGGCGAGGCAGTTAAAAATCAAAATAAAGAAAGAGTTCCAGCATGGACTATGCGGATGTGATTGCTGTAAGGGCAGGCAAATCTGTTCTATCAGCGCTCCGTTACAGAAGACGAAATTCAAAATAATTTTTAAAAAATCTCCAGACAGACGCCATAGCAGGGACTCAGCTCACTGCTGCGTGACAAGCGTAACGGAAAGCCAAAGAATCAAATGGACGCTCAGGGCCTGGAGGACTCAAGCTATCCCACAGTTCTTGCAGTCTCCAAAAAGTATTTGCATTCTTGGCTGAGCTCCAAATGCTTCTAGGGTCAAACACAGTGTCTGCGGTGGGTCAGGGCATAGCTCGGCAATTTAGCCTGGCACACCCCCACACCCCCAGAAGTGAAAGGGAAAACAATCCTCTCTTGACTCTTTTACATGTCACCCTATCTTTACTGAATGCTGCAGATAGACCCGATGCTGCAGCACTCAACACCAACATCCTTGCTCCCCCCCTGCCATGGGTGGCTGATGGTACAATAAGACTGATACCCATCGTCATCATCAGCCTATTGGCACATGGGGCAGTGCAAAAGGACTGGTAACCATGCCGACTAGCATCAGTTAGGTCGATCAAGAGTGCCTGCCCCTAATTTTTCCTGGTAGATGGTGCAATATGGCTGGTAACCGTCTTCATCATAGCAACAGGGGGCTGAGCTCCATCAGCCCCCACCCTTCATGTGTAAAGAAAAGATTCAGTTGCCCCTGGACTAGCAGTGGGATGCTGGGCTCCTCTCCTACACACTGCTTAATGTCCTGTCTGGACTATCATAGCAGATGGAGGCTGCCTTCCACTCATTTCTCACTAACAAGTCACTGTGTCATCACATAAGTGGGGGGACAATGCTATGGTAGCCCAGGAAGGCTGGGGGAAGAACAGAATGAACAGGTGGAGTTGTTGCAGGAGCACCCCCTGTGAATAGCATACAGCTCATAATTTCTGCAGGATCTGACACAGAGCAGCTGTGCTCTCTGGTTATGATATACAGTGGTTCTCTAGTACACTTGCCCATATTCTAGGCAGGACTGATTCTATTTTTAGATACCAAAAAGGAGGGATTGACTCAGGGAGTCATTCCCAATTTTGGCTTTTGCGCCCCTGGCTAAGAGCAGCCAGGGGCACTTATGACAGCAACAGATGGTGCAGTGCAAAAGGACTGGTAGCCATGATCATCTTATTACCAATTTATGGTATGGTAGATGGTGCAATATGGCTGGTAACCATCTCTGCTGTCATGCAAAAGCATGCTGCTGTGTAGCGCTGCTGAATCGCCTCTGTGAGCGGCATCTAGTACACATACGGTGACAGTCACAAAAGGCAAAACAGGCTCCATGATTGCCATGCTATGGCATCTGCCAGGGCAATCAAGGGAAAAAAGGCACAAAATGCTTGTCTGCCGTTGCTTTCCCAGAGGAAGGAGTGACTGACGACATTTACCCAGAACCATCCGCGACAATGATTTTTGCCCCATCAGGCACTGGGATCTCAACCCGGAAATTCCAAGGGGCGGGGGAGGCTGCGGGAACTATGGGATAGCTACGGAATAGCTACCCACAGTGCAATGCTCCAGAAATCGACGCTAGCCTCGGACCGTGGACGCACACCACCGATTTAATGTGTTTAGTGTGGCCGCGCACACTCGATTTTATACAATCTGTTTTGCTAAACCGGTTTATGTAAATTCGGAATAATCCCGTAGTGTAGACGTACCCTCAGAGCTTTAACCACTGGGAATGAGTGATAAAATGGCCACCTTTCTTTTCCTGGCGGGTGTCACTTCATGTTCCCTCATCAATCATTGGCTGGAGGGAAAGCAGCTGAGAATATCTGAGCCTTTAATTCAAAGACTGAGCGTGTGAAGGATTGATCTGCTGCAGCCTTAGGCTCTCTAGAAATTAATAAAAAATAAATAAGTAGCCTCAACTTCCTGAGCAAATGCTGATAGGTGAAATAAACACCCCCTTGCCATGCCTAATGGACATGGGATTCTTATTCACTTCCTGCCCTAATTGATTGTGTAGTCTTGTTGTGTACTATTAAACAGCTGCCATTTGCCTCCCCAGAGGTGGCTGCCTTGTAGCATTAGGTGAAGTGATTCCTATAAGCTTTGTAATGTTCTTTCAGATAAAAGTAATACTGATTCCTAGCAGCTATAAATGGCCTATTATCTACAGAAGTCAAAGAAAGAGAAATACCTTTGCTCCCATTTTATGATGGGAGAAACTGAGGCATGGAGAGGTGAAGTGTCTTGCTCAAGGGCACACAGTGAATGTGTAGCAGCACTGGGAGACAGAGCTCAGCTCTCCTGACTCCCAGACCACTGTCCTGAACCCTGCTACATAAAGCTATTCCTGGTAACAACTGTTATTTTTAAAGTACCAACGCGATGCTCTGCTTGTGCGAAATCAAGGCACAGCCCGTGACCTGTGGAGTTTATAATCTGAGTGGGCAGGTGAAGATCAGACCCTCCATGATGGTGATGAGTGAGAGCCAGGCTCGGCCCGGCAGCAGCTGAGGGATGTGCATGAAAAGTGCTGCCCTGGATGTCTGCGCAAAGGCTGCCCGCAACAACAACCTCTAGGAGCACAGGCTGTGCTCACTCCTGCTCCTCACAATGGGTCGGGAGCAGGGTCCCCGGCCCCCCAGCAAGCCAGTCTCTGAGCAACCTACCCAGCACAACGGGCCAGCAGCAGGCAAGGTCGCCTGATTGGCTGGAAGCACTTGCCCATGGCAGCCTTGCCTCACTCAGATAACCCAGTTCTGATGCTTGGCTCCAATTCTTTGCTGCTGACTCCTGCTCCAACCACTAGGCATGATTGCCCACAGCCTGGTCATTAACACAATGCAAAGGGAACAGGAGGGCTGGGAAGCAGGGGGACACTTTCTTCCCTCCCCCATCCCCTTGCACCAGCCCCCAAAGTGGGTGCTCCAGTACGGGGCTGATGGAGTGGGTAGCTCAACCTGCTTCCAGTGCACATGGAACAGTGCCTGAGGCCTGCCAGAGGCACAGTCCCTGGGGCTCATCCCAGGACAGTGCAGTTCCACCCTGCCCCCCTCCCCAGGAAAGTAGCATATATGTCTTGATCTAGTTTGCATGGAAGTTAGAGAGAGGAGCACAGGCTGCAGGAGGGAGGAGTTTGGAAGAGCCACTAGGAAGGCAGTCTCCATGCGCTGCACATGGCTAGTGCTAGCTGCAGTTGCAACAACTCTGTAAATAGCTCTCTACATAACGAGCCAGTTTTCTTTTGGAAACATGGAGTCCTCTCATGGTGTTACCCAGCATGCAGTAAATGCAACTGACTGATACAGGTTTGAGTTCTTTGCAGAAGAGGCAAGCTTGGAAAAGGAATCTGAGCGACAATAGGGTGGGGTGACCAGATACTGGGCCAAAGAGTGAATTCTAGACGTATTATTTTGATTAAATACAACAAGGAGATTATCCAAAATTCCCAGGGGAGAGCAACAAAAGCTGCCAAAATGCACAGTGTGGATCAGGAATAAATAGCACGACAAAGAAGGTTGTTTAAAAAGAAATCCAGGTACATTTTGTATGCGCCTCTCCAATAACGGGGATCTAAGAATTAGGGAAAGCACTGCTGCCAACTTACAGCAATTTTAATCTTGTGTTTTTCTTAAAGCCCCAGCTCCTTCCGTTGTCGGCTTGTATTTTAATGAAAATAAAATAAAAAAGTTTCTAACCCTGGTGGCTGCAGAGAAAAACTTGAAACCATGAACTGAGAGTGACCTAATGTCTCAGAAACCAGAAAGCGAAGGAAAAGTACCCAACATTCATTATTTTTTTAAACAAACAAAAATCCACTTATGATTTTTAAGCCAGTCTCATGATTCTGGGGGACGTGACTCATGATTTTTGAACAATTGGGTCTGGCAACGCTGCAAAGAGCTTCTTGAAGAGCATCATCTTCCCGTCATTCCAGACACCCCTTCTTGCAACATGGCTCAAGGACATCCCTGCGTGATGCAAGGAGACGAGGTCACCCTGCTATTGTCACTCTTCTCCTGTAACAAACATCCTGATATGTATTTATCACCTTGGAAGAAGAGGAAGCAACTTGTATTGTCCTGCGTGTCTCTTCTGTATCATCACAAGTCGACTGATTGCAAAGAGCAATGAAGCAATAACAGAGTGAATTACGGCCAGGGTTTGGTGCTGATAATGAATGAGGTCATGGAACGTGGAGGGAAGATCACAGGTTGCAGGAGGGCAGAGTTTGGTTACAGTCATCAGTGGCCCTCGGATATTTTCAGGACAGCTCAAAAAACAAATTGACCCTGGGAAATGCATCAACATTGCTGTTACTCGGTGTAGCCTCTGCCTCACCACTTTTGCTGTGATCATAACAGGCCTTGTCATCTGAGTAGGATGGGACCTCCTGGGCAGTATGTGGATACGCGACCTTTCCATAAACCTCAGTCCAGTGGCTTACCCACAACACCATCCTTCCTCTTATAATGGGGTGAGTCGCAATGCAGGTCAGACTCCCTCTCAGATATTTTGTGATACACTCATAAGGGCTTGTCTACACCAGGAAGCTACCACAAAATAAGCTAGGGTTGGAATTTAATGCGCCATAGCTATTCTGCAAGAGCTCCCCATGGGCGGGTGGGGTGGGAGCTGAGAGTGCTTTTATGCAGCTTAGCTTAATCCCCTTACAAAGTGGAGATCTGAAGTCTGTTCCCAGCTCTGCCACCGACCTGCTGTGTAACCCTGGGCAAGTCACTTCCCCCTTCTGTGCCTCTGTTTCCTCCTCTGCCTGTTGTCTCTCGTGTCTGTTTTAACTGGAAGAACTTTAGGGCAGGGGTGTGTCAGTACAGTGCCTTGCACAATGGGGCTCCCGTCTCAGCTGGGTTTTCTAGGCCCTTCCACAATAATTTTGCATGAGACAACCAATCACAGCAGCTTTTAAATGAAGAGAGCAGTGCGACTTCAAAATGATGAACTTTGGAACCTGTCGCACCAGATGAAGTGGCAAATGCTGTAAGTGAAATGAAAAAGAATGAAGCCCTAGGCCCAGACAGAATCCCTACTGAGGCATGGACGAGTTTGCAAGAGACGGCATCCAGCTGCTGACATCCCTGTTCAGCCATGAAATAGGAACGAAACCAAACCCATGGAGGAAAAGAATCCTGGTGCCTATATATAAAGGAAAAGGTGATGCTGGGAACCGCACAAATTATAGAGGTGTAAAGCTGGTGAGTCATTCAGTGAAAGTGTGGGAGAGAGTCATCGATAAGAGACTGAGAAGTGAAGTAGATAGTAGAGATAATCCATATGGATTTGTGCCAAGAAGGTAGACAACTAGTGGAAACATGTAGCGAGAAACGGAAAAATACCAACATGGCATTCATTGATCTGGAAAAGGCATTTGACCCAGCTTTTCAAAAGACAAGCCTGGGAGCTTAAATTCATAACTTTGCTAGCCACTAAAAATCATGGTCTTAATAAAGGCGCTGGATCTGTCTGGCTTATTACAACAAACTTGTTACCCGCTAACCCCCTTTTTTGTCCTATGACTACAGGATGTTATCGGCCCACTTCACCTTAGATGGTCCCTTAGAATATGTGCTAACTACTTATGCTAAATGAAGGACATAAATCCACACCGTGTAGAGGTCAAGCATAGGAGTTTATTACACACAGCGCTGGTGGAGTGTTCCCTTGCTTATCAGGCTCAGAGACACTGTCAAACAATTGATTACAACAGAATATATAGATTTTCCATGGGCGGGGGAAAGTGACGGGATAGGCAGTTCCACAACCCAGGATAGGTTTGCAGCAAGACAAGATAGCACATTAGCCAATGGTTAAAAGGTTACATAATGTCTCCGCCCATGGTCTCAAGTTAGCAAGTTAACATTTAATTAATACTTTGATAAAATGTTATTAGTATAAAATATCTATGTTGAATTCTGATTTGGGGTCCATAGGAATGGAGCAACTCCTTTGATTGTCCAACAGGTACATTCCTAGGGGTTAAAGCAAAGAAACAGTGAAAGTATATGGCAATACAGATTGTCTCCTTTATGTCTTAAGGCAGGCATTGGTCCCTGGGAAGGGAGGTGGAAGGATGCCATATTTTATACTGACATGTGCCAATTTTTCATAAACTCAAGGTTGGATCTGTGGGAAGAATGTTCCCTATAGAAGAGACTGACACAATAGGAACAGGGATCCTTTGTTCAGTCTGAAACATTGGATGAAACATAATTATTCAGTTATTGCTCCAACGTCTGGAATTTCTACTGACCAAGCAGATCTTAGCAAAGGCAGTTATCTTGTTTACCCCAGCTTTCTCTTAGCTGATCACTATTTGCTAGGCCTCTGGTCTCTTGACCAAACTCTGGACTTTGGGTCTGGAAAAGAGCTGGCACAATCCATATACCAGGTGTGACGAACTGGGAATGTTCTTGATGTTTTCGCTCAATACTGTGTTGGTGCCTCAGTGTCCCCTATGCAGTTCTTAAGTATCTAGGTGGTGGAATAAGGGTGTGTGATTGCTGCAGAGCAAAGGGCCAGTGCACCTAAGTGCCTGACACTCGGTCTCCTAGCAACTGATGGTCTGGGCCCCTTCTCTGCAAAGGTGCCAACTAAAGGTGTTGGAGACAAAGAGATCAGGTAACCATGGGTGCCAACTTATATGGGCTCGTGGAGCTAAAGCCCCAGGAATATTCACAATCAGGGGCTCTGCTCCACCAATATTTGGAGCTAGGTTTCGCCCCTTTAAATCCCAGCCGCAGCCAGGAGTCAGAGGGCTCTGGGCTGCCGGCAGCAGCGGGGAGCCCAGAGCCTTTTAAATCCCAGCCGTGGCTGGGAATCAGAGGGCTTTGGGCTGCCCGCTGCTGCGGGGAGCCCAGAGCCCTTTAAATCCCAGCCACGGCCAGGAATCAGAGGGCTCTGGGCTGCCCGCTGCGGCAGGGAGCCCAGAGCCCTTTAAATCCCAGCCGCAGCTGGGAATCAGAGGGCTCTGGGCTGCCGGCAGCAGCGGGGAGCCCAGAGCCTTTTAAATCCCAGCCGTGGCTGGGAATCAGAGGGCTCTGGGCTGCCCGCTGCTGCGGGGAGCCCAGAGCCCTTTAAATCCCAGCCGCGGCCGGGACTCAGAGGGCTCTGGGCTGTCTGCAAACCGCGGGGAGCCCAGAGCCCTTTAAATCCCAGCCACGGCCAGGAATCAGAGGGCTCTGGGCTGCCCGCTGCGGCAGGGAGCCCAGAGCCCTTTAAATCCCAGCCGCAGCTGGGAATCAGAGGGCTCTGGGCTGCCGGCAGCAGCGGGGAGCCCAGAGCCTTTTAAATCCCAGCCGTGGCTGGGAATCAGAGGGCTCTGGGCTGCCCGCTGCTGTGGGGAGCCCAGAGCCCTTTAAAGCCCAGCCGCGGCTGGGAATCAGAGGGCTCTGGGCTGTCTGCAACCGCGGGGAGCCCAGAGCCCTTTAAATCCCAGCCACGGCCAGGAATCAGAGGGCTCTGGGCTGCCCGCTGCGGCAGGGAGCCCAGAGCCTTTTAAATCCCAGCCGCAGCCGGGAATCAGAGGGCTCTGGGCTGCCTGCAACCGCGGGGAGCCCAGAGCCCTTTAAATCTCAGCCGCGGCTGGGAATCAGAGGGCTCTGGGCTGCCCGCTGCTGCGGGGAGCCCAGAGCCTTTTAAATCCCAGCCGCGGCCGGGAATCAGAGGGCTCTGGGCTGCCGGCAGCAGCAGGGAGCCCAGAGCCTTTTAAATCCCAGCCGCAGCTGGGAATCAGAGGGCTCTGGGCTACTTGCAACCGCGGGGAGCCCAGAGCCCTTTAAATCCCAACCGCGGCCGGGAATCAGAGGGCTCTGGGCTGCCGGCAGCAGCGGGGAGCCCAGAGCCTTTTAAATCCCAGCCGCGGCCGGGAATCAGAGGGCTCTGGGCTGCCCGCAGGGGCAGAGAGCCCAGAGCCCTTTGAATGCCAGCCGCAGCGGCTGGGATTTAAAGGGCTCAGGGCTCCCTGCGGCTGCCAGCAGCTCAGAGCCCTTTGAATCCCAGCCCCTGGCCGCTGATTGCCCCCCCCCCAGACCCCTGCCCCAACTGCCTCCCAGGACCCCCACCCACTATCTAAGCACCACTGGTCCTTGCCCCCCGATTACCGACTCCTGAGACAACTGCCCCTAACTGACCCTTGGGACCCCAGCCCCTATCTAAGCCTCCCTTCTCCTTGTCCCCAACTGCCCCCTCCTGAGACCCCACCCAACTTCCCCCCAGGACCCCACCCCCTACCAGTCCCCTGATAAACCCCCTGGACTCCCATGCCTATCCAATTGCTGCCTGTCCCCTGACTGCCCCTCCGAACCTCTGCCCCATCCAACCCGCCCTGCTCCTTGTCCCTTGACTGGCCCCTGGAACCCCCTACCCCTTCTCCAACCTTGTAATCTTGTGGCACTGACGTGTTGTAGCTTCATTTTATATCGGCTTACAGGGCGGGAGCGGGGGGGCCCCACCATTTTGGGCCCCACCAAAAATTATACAAACCTGCCGCCTATGCAGGTAACCTCCTGGCCTGATGTGCAGGCTCAGATGGTTTGGTTCTGTGAAGTGCAGCCCTAACAAGGGGGTGAGGAAGGGAGTCCAACGGATCAAGATTGAAGGAAAAATCCCTGGAAAAATCATGGAACAGGTCCTCAAGGAATCAATCCTGAACCACTTAAAGGAGGGGAAAGTGATCAGGAACAGTCAGCATGGATTCACCAAGGGCAAGTCATGCCTGACTAACCTAATTGCCTTCTATGATGAGATAACCGGCTCTGTGGATGAGGGGAAAGCAGTGGATGTGCTATTTCTGGACTTTAGCAAAGCTTTTGATACAGTCTCCCACAGTATTCTTGCCAGCAAGTTAAAGAAGTATGGGCTGGATGAATGGACGGTAAGGTGGATAGAAAACTGGCTAGATGGTCGGGCTCAACGGGTAGTGATCAATGGTTCCATGTCTAGTTGGCAGCCGGTATCAAGTGGAGTGCCCCAAGGGTCGGTGCTGGGGCCGGTTTTGTTCAATATCTTCATTAACGATCTGGAGGATGGTGTGGACTGCACCCTTAGCAAGTTTGCAGATGACACTAAACTGGGAGGAGTGGTTGATACGCTGGAGGGTAGGGAGAGGATACAGAGGGACCTAGACAAATTAGAAGATTGGGCCAAAAGAAATATGATGAGGTTCAACAAGGACAAGTGCAGAGTCCTGCACTTAGGACGGAAGAATCCCATGCACTGCTACAGACTAGGGACCGAATGGCTGGGGAGCAGTTCTGCAGAAAAGGACCTAGGGGTTACCGTGGACGAAAAGCTGAATATGAGTCAACAGTGTGCCCTTGTTGCCAAGAAGGCTAATGGCATTTTGGGTTGTATAAGTAGGGGCATTTCCAGCAGATCGAGGGATGTAATCATTCCCCTCTACTCAGCACTGGTGAGGCCTCATTTGGAGTACTGTGTCCAGTTTTGGGCCCCACACTACAAGAAGGATGTGGACAAATTGGAGAGAGTCCAGCGGAGGGCAACAAAAATGATTAGGGGGCTGGAGCACATGACTTATGAGGAGAGGCTGAGAGAACTGGGATTGTTTAGTCTGCAGAAGAGAAGAATGAGGGGGGATTTGATAGCTGCTTTCAACTACCTGAAAGGGGGTTCCAAAGAGGATGGATCTAGACTGTTCTCAGTGGTAGAAGATGACAGAACAAGGAGTAATGGTCTCAAGTTGCAGAGGGGGAGGTTTAGGTTGGACATTAGGAAAAACTTTTTCACTAGTAGGGTGGTGAAGAACTGGAATGGGTTACCTAGGGAGGTAGTGGAATCTCCTTCCTTAGAGGTTTTTAAGGTCAGGCTTGACAAAGCCCTGGCTGGGATGATTTAGTTGGGTTTGGTCCTGCTTAGAGCAGGGGGTTGGACTAGATGACCTCCTGAGGTCCCTTCCAACCCTGAGATTCTATGATTCTATGATGAAAAAGACAGATGCCCAAGAAGAAGTGGTGGGCTGTCGTAAAGGAAGACATGTTAGCATGGGGCGTGCTAGAGGACAGAGCACTTTGGTGGGACGGGACTCGCAGAGCGGACCTCGTTTGATGGGATTAACGCCAGGAAGAAGAACCACCAATCAGAGCTTTTCATTAGTAGAGACTAGTAAACCAATCTGAACAAGTAAAACATGACCGAGAAAACAGCTGACAGACCTCACCAGTCACCCATTGAGACACTGCATAACCACCCAGGCAACTGGCCCTTGGCTTCATTTCCTGGTCATCCCCTGGCTGAGCAAACAAAAAAGCCTTGGCCTCATGATCAGCATCCAAAGCTAAACTGCTGACTTTGAGCGAGCCCAAACGTCTCTCCTCCGTCCCAGATACCATCGCTTCCCTTCCAGATCTGGATCATGCTTCACGCCAACACTCGCCTTCCCGGGCCCTAGGGCATATTGCCATTTTACATTATCTCAGTGTTAGTTATAAACTTCAACGCATCCAAAAACAATAGTAAGGAAACAGGCTTGTGTAATTAAAGGTGATTTTATCGAAGCATGTGCCGTGGGACGGGGGCCATGGCGGGGCCTCACCTAACACCCAATGTTCTTTCTGTTAAGTTCAACAGCCCAGCAGTTTCTTACGTGGAGGCCAGTTGTGTATGAATAGGGAGTTCAGGCCCCAAAAGTATAACCTGAGCTGACGGAGAATGGCTCAGTCCCTCTCTGAACCACACTGAGGCTTGTGAGCCCGCTACCGCCTTTTTGTTAACAGAGCTGAGTGGTTTCGCTCACAGTAGACACTTGTGGGGGGTTATTATTATTGTTTATTTAGTTAAGATTGAAGGGCTGGGTTCAATCCTCACTTCCAATGACCCATGTTACAAAAGCACATGTTCAACTGCTTTTAGTCCTTGCACTTGGCCTAGTAGCTACGGCAATAGACTGGGACTCAGGAGACCCGGGTTATAGACTCAGACTTTCAGGTCAGAAGGGACCATCATGCTCATCTAGTCTGACCTCCTGCACCTTGCAGGCCACAGAACCTTGCCCACCCTCTCCTGTAATAGACCCTTGACTTCTGGGACTCTAAATAGCAAGGTTAACCTGAATTTTCACATCTTGACCAGATCCTCAGCTGGTGTCAATCAGTGAGATTCTTCCCAGAAAGCTAATTCAACAGAACTATTACCGTCTTCCCAGCGTGGTGCTGGAGGCATTCACTGTGGTGCAACTGGCATTAGTTTCAAAGGAATAACTCAGCTCTGCTGCCTCTCTTATGGAACTTGAGTGTGGTACCATGCTGTGCCTTATGGGTGTCATCTGAGGCACCCTATAATGCTGCAATTAACTGAAATACAAGAGACAGCAAATGGCTCCAGCCCCCGTCTGAACACCTACACCACAATTAAACAGCCCGTGGGTGTCTAATCGCAGTGGAGACTAGGGTGAGCAGGTAGCAAGTGTGAAAAATTGGGATCCTTTTTTTCGGGGGCAGGGGGAGGGTGTAGTTGCATATATAAGACAAACCCCCTAATAATATCGGACATCTGGTCACCCTAGTGTAAACAGACCCTCAGTCCGACATTAAGCATCTTGCTTAGCTATAGCAGCTTTGCGGCTTATAGGCTGCAGCCATTAGAGAACAACATGGTCACACATTTGACTTGGTTTGAGGGTCCCTCGGTGGTCCGGTGGCAGCGGTTTCTGTCTTGCTTTCTCATGTGCAGACACGTGAACACACGCACGCACACACCAGTGCCAGATTGTTCCATTTGGTTTCTTGAGCAGCAAACCCTTACCTTGTTTTTGGGATCAGATTTGCACTTTCACAGCCATATAAATATGGAGCTTTAGAATAGGAAGAGTAAAACCTCGGATTGTGTTTAAATTAAATTTCGCAGAGACGCCATGAGCATTTGGGGGAGTTGGAAAAGAGACGGTAATCTTGCATTGAAGGAGTGCAGCGTGTATGAGTCAAGGCAGTCCCTGACGTCATTTAAAGGAAACTCCGGTGCTGATGGACTTAATCCAGTTTATAGTGGACAATGCTCCACATCATAAAACCCACCACCACGTACCATTCTTGTTGGCAGTCTCAGGCACTGAGGCCTTAAGAAGTAATTAGAAGAAAGGCCAAGGACTGACTCAATGAAGGCTGAGATTTTCAGAAGGAATTAGCCATTCTGGATGCCTCGATTTTTGTGGTGACCAATGTGAGACCTTGGACAGACCTCATTTCCCAAGGTCAGGTGCTCATTGTTTTCTGAAAATCAGGCCCCTTTAAGAGGTCCTAAATCTAGGCCCCCAAAATCAAGAAGCACAGACTCACTGGGCAATCCTGAAAATCTTGGCCAGAGACTGTACTGCCTTCCTTCCTCTTAGAACAGGCCCTTTGACTTCCAGACTGAGGCACATGGGAGGGCAGCATGGGGGCAGTTTGCTCTGGTACCTGAGCAGAGCTAAATTAAAGCTAGCTCAGGTACGTCTACAGAAAGCTGCAACCGCAGCCCGTGATTACTGTTTAGACATACCCCATGCTGTTCCTGGCCTGTGGAGCAAGAAGATTAATTCTCCAGGGCCAGCACCTGTACCCATCTTTGGTTCTCTTTGGTTATAGAAAATGAAGCTCGTGTTCATAAAGTAGTTCTGCAGTTCTGAGAACATCTTCTGAGTGTCAGTATAAAACCATTAACTGGATGGGCAGAAATAACCAAACCCTCGCCCCTTTGCCCAGCCTAACCAACTCTGGATTTGAATATGATAAATAGGAACCAATCCCTTCGAAGTGTTATTAAATCAAACTATTCATTAAGTTCGAGATTAGATAAAAGTCAATTTGTGTCTTTCAGGGTAAACATTTGCTCTCATTGCAAGTTAATTGCTTTCTCTCTTGCTGGCAGCATAAGAGGCTGCTTTTATAAATGCTCTATCAGCTCCATTATGAGGCAATAAAGCTACTGGGTTGATGAAGTCTAATGATGGAACATACAATCAATTGGCGGGGAGAGGGGGCGGGCCGGTCTGCACTGTTCTGCCCTGAGGCTGGCAGGCCTGAGGGAAAGCTGGTGAGGCCCATCCTATCCAGCCCCTAATTAAAGCTGAAATCACTATTGCTGGGTTAGGTGGAGGAGCCTCCAGACAGGGCCAGGCAGGACTTTGCGAGGGGCCAGAGAGAGGCCTTCCCAAGCGCGCCTCAGGGTGCTGGGACTACGCAACACACTGACACAAAACCATCCGTGGGCTTCAGCAGATGAGAAGAGTCATGGTAAAGGGACAGTTGCCTAGTGGGCATTCACATCGGTGGGTAAGGAACTGAATTAATGGACTCCATCACCATGGGAGCGTTTGATTTATTATTATCGTTCATTTCACTTGTTGCAGTGTTTTCCCGTTCTCCTCCTCAGAGTTTTCCTTGGCCTGGTCTACACTGGGGTGGGGTGGGGGTCGATGTAAGATATGCAACTTCAGCTACGGGAATACCGTAGCTGAAGTCGTTACTGTAGCTGAAGTTGAAGTATCTTATTTCGACTTACCTCCCGTCCTCACAGAGCGGGATCGACGGCCATGGCTCCCCTGTCGACTCTGCTACTGCCACTCACCCTGGTGGAGTTCCGGAGTTGATGGGAGCGCGTTCGAGGATTGATATATCTAGATGAGACGCGATATATCAATCCCCGATAAACCGATCGCTACCTGCCGATCCAGTGGGTAGTCTGGACATACCCCTTGTTTCGGTGCTTGCGACTGGGGAAGAACTGCCTATTATGGGCACTCTGGGAAGGTGGTTAAAGATTCCAGCAATTCTGAATGGGGCTTGAGCCAGTGGTGTTTGTTAGTTTTAAGAGGGACGCCTCACTATTTGAACCTGGACCTGTTGCTGCCAACACCACTCGAGCAGAGAGTTAAAGTAATAACATTTGAGTGCGATTCAACGCGTGCAAAGGGTGAATGCACCACTTAAGCCATCAGAACAAGGCTTACACAGGACCGTAGGGGTGCATCAGCCTTCTGCCGTACCTCTGCAGAGCAGTTCATTTCATCCTTCAGGAGTACAAGCTGAACCTTTACAAAAACATTGTAGGTGCTTCATATTTCAGATTCAGGCCAGACCCAGTAAAACACAGGCCATTGAAAACAGAGCATAACAATCAGTGTTTGTTACACAAACCCAAGTATGCAGACCTCAGAAAGCAAGTTTCAAAGCTCCTGCTTCAAGACCACCCAGAAACACAACCCATCTGATTTGGTTTCCAAATAGCAGATGTCACCTGATACTTACTTGGCAAGAATTGCGGTTCATTCGCTGCTGTGTTATGTTAGGATAGCTTCTAGTAAGCACACAGGGAATGAGATCATAAGTCACAGGCCCTTTTTCAATGAATAGATGGCAGACCGCACAGTGCTACGCTGGGTTCATGTGGCTGGCCGGCTGGGGTTACTCATGAAAGGATCAGGGATTTTACTGCATTCAGAAAACCGGCATCTGAAGTTAATTATGGACCGTAGTGTGGAACAGTCACTGTGGACATTTTATCACTGCATTACCGACTAGCACTGGCAGGATGTTAGAGAGCTGCCATGTTTGGTTATTATGATTTATAGTGTAGTAGCATCTAGAGGCCCCAGCTGAGATCTGGACCCCATTGTGCTGGGTGATGTACAGACTTACTCATGTGCTTAGCTGTATGCATGGTGTAGAGCTCCAATGGGAGGACTCCGTGTGTAAAGTTGAGCACGTGCACCAGGCTCTGGGTAAACGGACAAGACAAAACCAAACAGTAGGAGCGTGACAGGGTGCAACTCACCATGCTAGTGCCTCCTGCTGTTCATCTTGCGAATCAGCTCCACAGGCCGGTACACCAACCCCTGGTGGTGTCACGCCTGCCGTCACTTCTGCTCCTGGACCTGTGTCGCTCCAAGGACCACAGTTTCCTCTTCAGGACAGAGCCCTCTGGCTGTGCCACACTCTGTGCTCTCCCCTTCCAGGGAACTGTACCACAGTCCAACGGTCCACCCACTTCCTCAGCGGTGAGCGGGGGTGGGGGAACGACTCAGAACCTAACATAAGAACATTAGAATGGCCCTACTTGGTCAGACCAAAGGTCCATCTAGCCCAGCATGCTGTCTTCCGACAGTGGCCAATGCCAGGTGCCCCAGAGGGAATGAACAGAACAGGTAATCATCAAGTGATCCATCCCCTGTCGCCCATTCCCAGCTTCCGGCAAACAGATGCTAGGGACACCATCCCTGCCCATCCTGGCTAATAGCCATTGATAGACCTGTCCTCCATGAATTTATCTAGTTCTTTTTTGAACTGTTATGGTCTTGGCCTTCACAACATCCTCTGGCAAGGAGTTCCACAGGTTGACTGTGCGTTGTGTGAAGAAATACTTCCTTTTATTTGTTTTAAACCTGCTGCTTATTAATTTCATTTGGTGACCCCCTAGTTCTTGTGTTATGAGAAATAGTAAACAACACTTCCTTATCTACTTTCTCTACACCAGTCATGCTTTTTATATATGCTCATTCATATCTCCCCAGCCATTTCTTTTCCAAGCTGAAAAGTCCCAGTCTTATTAATCTCTCCTCATACAGAAGCCGTTCCATACCCCTAATACTTTTTGTTGCCCTTTTCCAATTCCAATATATCTTTTTTGAGATGGGGCAACCACATCTGCACACAGTATTCAAGATGTGGGCGTACCGTGGATTTATATAGAGGCAACATGATATTTTCTGTCCTATTTTCTATCCCTTTCTTAATTATTCCCAGCATTCTGTTCTTTTTTTTGACTGCTGCTTCACATTGAGTGGATGTTTTCGGAGAACTATACACAATGATTCCAAGATCTCTTTCTTCAGTGATAACAGCTAATTTAGACCCCATCATTTTCTATGTATAGTTAGGATTATGCTTTCCAATGTGCATTACTTTGCATTTATTAACATTAAATTTCATCTTCCATTTTGTTGCCCAGTCACCCAGTTTTGAGAGATCCTTTTGTAGCTCTTCGCAGTCTGCCTGGGTCTTAACTATCTTTAGTAATTTTGTATCATCTGCAAATTTTGCCATCTCACTGTTTACCCCTTTTTCCAGATCATTTATGAATATGTTGAATAGGACTGGTCCCAGAACCGACCCCTGGGGGACACCACTATTTACCTCTCTCCATTCTGAAAACTGGCCATTCATATCTACCCTTTTTTTCTATCTTTTAACCAGTTACCAATCCATGAGAGCATCTTCCCTCTTATCCCGCGGCAGCTTACTTTGTGTAAGAGTCTTTGGTGAGGGACTTTGTCAATGGCTTTCTGAAAATCTAAGTACACTATATGCACTGGATCCCCTTGGTCCACATGCTTGTTGACCCCCTCAAAGAATTCTAGTAGATTGGTGAGGCACGATTTCCCTTTACTAAAACCATGTTGACTCTTCCTCAACAAATTATGTTCATCTATATGTCTGACAATATTATTCTTTATTATAGTTTCAACCAACCAGTTTGCCCGGTACTGAAGTCAGGCTTACAGGCCTGTAATTGCCGGGATCACCTCTGGAGCCCCTTTTAAAAATTGGCATCACATTAGCTATCCTCCAGTTATCTGGTCAGAAGCTGATTTAAATGATAGGTTACAGATAACAGTTAGTAGTTCTGCAATTTCACATTTGAGTTCCTTCAGAACTCTTGGGTGAATACCATCCGGTCCTGGTGACTTATTGCTGTTTAATTTACCAATTTGTTCCAAAATCTCCTCTAATGATACCTCAATCTCAGGCCCACCCACTACTCCAGGTCCCGGCCCAGGGACCCTGTGGATGGCAACCACATGCTGTATCCCTTCCAACCTCTCAGTCTACTTCCCTGAGCCACTTCCCTGCAGCCCCAGCACCTTCTCTGTCCTTACCTCAGGGCCTCAGCAAGCCAGTCTTAGCAGCCAGCCAGGAGCTCTCTCTAGCTTCCCCGGTCCCTGCTGGCAGTACTGATCTGTCCACAGTGCTGGCATCCCTTCCTCCTGCTAGAAGCCTAAACTTCCTTTCTTGAGCTCCAGGCAGCTACTGACGCTGCTCTGCCCTGCAGCTCTTCTTATATGGGCCTGCCCTGATTGGCTGCTCCTCGCAGAGCTGGGGACCCACAGCTCTGGCAGTTCCAGTGTCTTAACCACAAACACCATCCTTCCTTTCTGGTTCCCACAACCCTCCAAAAGTTCAGACAAACTATCTGACTCCCTACTGGGTCTGCAAAAATCAGAGCTTGAGTCTGCACAGGATCTGGCCTTTAGTTTGACTTGAATGGCACCTGCTGGGTGCTCTGCCCTTTTGACAAATCAGAGCACTTCTTAGGGCTGGTTTCCACTGCAGAGTTTTACCAGAATAACAATGTTGGCTAGAGGAGGGATTTCTTTTCCTGACACACTCACACTGGTATAAGTCCTGTTGTAAATGAAGTTATACCAACATAGATTATTTCAGTTCCCAAACCAGAATAAGCTAGACCAGTCTAAGCACTTTCATACTGGTAGATCTGCGTCCAAACTAGTTTTGTTGTTGTTATTGCCACCTGTAGCGGGATGGTCACCTGCTCCTGCCTTAAAAGGGCTTAAATCAGCCCTGGAAGAGGGCTGAGGTGGCCAGAGGGCTGCTGCTAGGAAAAGCAGCAAGCCTCGCCTGATTGGGGAACCAGCCACAGGTCTGGCCACGCCCCAGTCAGGGCCCAGCTGGCCCTTATAAGAGGGCAGTGGGCCTGGAGCACACAGACACTCTCTCTCTAGATGTGGAGAGGGGTGGGGCTGGCTGCTAGGAGCTAAGCAGGGTACCGAGACTGGAGCAGGGCTGGGGGAAGGCCAGAGGAGCTGGGGAGCTCTGGCCTAGAAACCCCGCCCAGGCTGCAGGCCTTGTTAAAGGCCAAAGAAAGGTACTGGGGTTGCAGGGGGCAGCCCAAGGGTAGGCAGAGGCAACAGGTCCAAAACCCCCTTGCCTATGATGAGTGGCATTTACACTGCAGTCTGCCCCAGTGAATGGGGGCTAGTTAATGACTGGCAGTGGCCATAGACTGAGGCGAGGTGGGGATAGAGGGTGGGGGTTACCTGGGGAGGAGAGACCCAGATCTGTGGGGGGGGTACAGCCAGGGGGCAGCACCCCGGCCTGAAAGGGGCACCAGGATCCAGGAGGGACTCGGGCCCAGCGGCAAGCAGGACACCAGTCTGCAGAGGGCGCTCCGGAGCTGGAAATGCTAATTCCCTCGATGAACAGCAAGGAATTAGCATTACACCACTCTACTGGGGTAGTTAATACAGAAAAACTATATTCTATAGACAAGCCCTTCAGGTGCCTAGGAGAGGATTAAGACAACAAATTATAGGCATTCATTTTAAAGAATCTTGGCCTTAAATACTCATTGCCTCAGTTTCCCCATCTGTGAAATGGGGTTAAAACATCCCAACCTTACCACAGAGTTAACTGATGTTTTGGGAGTGCTATGGTTATAAGGGCCATACAAGTACTTAGATAGTAAGCAGCAGAGTTGCCTTACAAAGACGTATGAACTGCACTGAAACACCCACCCCATAAACGGCTCATGAAAACACCTTGAATAGTGTTTGCTCATTAACACTGAAATTGACCCATAGCAATGGGCCATAAGGAACACAAGCAGCCATCCAGCCCATTATGTGACTTGCTTTCACTCCACACCTGTTTCTCAAACATGCACCATGGCACAGCCCCTTTGTTACTATAGTCCGGCAACATAGTTTGTGACGCA
Organism: Mauremys mutica; assembly: GCF_020497125.1. Lineage (NCBI taxonomy): Eukaryota > Metazoa > Chordata > Testudines > Geoemydidae > Mauremys > Mauremys mutica. The sequence continues at coordinate 352,242,587 of NC_059072.1, read as the reverse complement.
AAACAAAAGCTGGAGCACACTGAAAGAGAAACCTCTTGATTCCTGTTTATAGCCAACAATTTCAGTCCACTGGTAATTCAAACAGATGCTCTGAAAGGGACTGAAATACCTGACAATAAAACTCTGAAAAAGATGTTTTCTTAACTAGCTTCCTTAACTGGGAACTTGTCAAGCTGAGTTTACTAACTGTGTTGGCAGGAACCTGCCCTACACCAGTGGTTCTCAAAGCCGGTCTGCCGCTTGTTCAGGGAAAGCCCCTGGCGGGTTGGGCCGGTTTGTTTACCTGCTGCATCCGCAGGTTCAGCCGATCGTGGTTCCCACTGGCTCCCACCTGCTGCGTCCGCAGGTGGCTGCCACCTGCCCAGGGGCGGCTCTAGGAATCCCGCTGCCCCAAGCAGGGCGGCGCGCCGCAGGGCGCGCGCTGGCGGTCGCCGGTCTCGCGGCTCCGGGGGACCTCTTGCAGACGTGCCTGCGGAGGTTCCGCTGGTCCCGCGGCTCCGGTGGAGCATCCGCAGGCATGACTGCGGAAGTTCCGCCAGAGCCACCTGCCGCCCTGCCAGTAAAATGCCGCCCCAAGCGCGCGCTTGGCGCGCTGGGGTCTGGAGACGGCCCTGCACCTGCCACATCCTCAGGCTCGACGCTCCAGGCCAATGGGAGCTGCTGGAAGCGGCGCGGGCTGAGGGACGTGCTGGCCACCCTTCCTGCAGCCCCCATTGGCCTGGAGCAGCGAACTGCAGCCAATGGGAGCCGAGATGGGCCATACCTGCGGGCACAGCAGGTAAACAAACCAGCCCACCTGGGGCTTTCCCAGAACAAGCGGCGGCCCTAGTTTGAGAATCCCTGCTCTACACAAACAGAGTACACAAAGAGGGACGCATTCACATATTAGTAGATCTAGATTAAACCTGCCCACATATTCCACTGACAGTATAAGGATACCCCAGGAAAATGGTTCGTAGAAGGAAAACTTGTGCTGCCAGGACAACCCTGTTTTTGGAACCAGCTCAAGAGACTCATCTGATATGGTTACCACAAACATGGTTTAACTGAAGCAAAACAGTGACTTTTTTCACAACACAACCATGGGAAGAGTGGATCTGTGCATCCACACTTACAATGCTTCCCGGCTGTGTGGTGTGCATCATGGAAAAATCTGGGCAGCTATCCCATAATGCCTCAGCAGGAGAAAAAATGCCCAGAAGACATGCTCACAGAGCAGCACCAGCTGGGGGTGGAGTAATGCACTCTGGGATGTCCCACCACAGAGAGCTGGGAGAAAGGCAGACTGGCCAAACTAGTTACAGCAGCATAGTTAGGGGGTCTGTCCATAGTACAAAATTAATGTTGACTATTTGTAACACTGTAGCTTCTAGGAGCCCCAGGGTATGTCTACACTTTGAGCTGGGGGCGTAATTCTCAGTTCAGGGAGCTATACTCACACTAGCTCTGATGAACTAGCACCCTAAAAATAGAATGTAGCCATGGGGTGAGTAGTGGAAGGGGCTAGCTGCCCCAAGAACATACTTGTCCAGGACTAGGCTCACGGTTGGGACAGGCAGCCCGTCCTGCCACCACGGCAATACTCTGTTTTTAGCAAGCTAGAATGATCAGAGCTAGTGCAGGTAAGTCTCCTTGAGTTGGGAATTACACCTCCGGCTCCAAGGGTAGAGATACGCTCAGATGTGCTCTGGTGTCATTATGACCTGGTTACAGAAGACAGCACAGTGTCAATTAAGGCCTGTGGCAAGAACAACATATGTTTAGCTGCCATCAGTACACGGCATTAACCCCGCGCTGGATGGACACAGATCACATTTAGAGTCCACTAGCTGGTTACAAATGCAGTCGAAAGTTACTGTGTGCACAGGGCTTAGGAAAGTCGTTCACATCCGATTGCCTGTCTCTGACTTCACTGTGAAGGGAGGAGTTAATCCAACTCCAAGCATGCATGTTTCAAGGCACATGTGCAAGGCAATGTTGGGACACTTCCACAGCTGGTCTCTAGTCTTCTGCCATTCCATAGATCAATCACATGCTGGTCTCCGGGAGTGGCAATCTGTCACCTGTTGTATTTGCTTGAAAGAGACAGGGTAAAGAAGTGTGAAATGCAGTGGAAAGGCAGATGTTTTGTTGCAAGAACAACTCAAGAAAGTGACCTGATGTCTTTGTGGACAGTTCAATGAACACACCGGGAAGCTGCAATCAGAAAAGCAAACAAGATGTTAGAATACATAAGGAATGGGCTGGGACGCAGAACACACTATATGATTATCTAAAGCAATTGTGTGGCCTCCCCCAGAGTACTGGCAGCAATACCTGACTGCAATGCTTGGGACGGCAAAAAACATAGAGCCGCCCCTGGCTGTGACTGTGACCTTAGTGGGGACGAGCAAGGCTGGAGGTCCCCAGGAGGGATGAGTGGGGGGTCCTCGCTTCTGCCCTGCAAGGGGAGGTGGAAGCAGAGCAGAAGCATTTGGCCAAAGGCTGGGTTCTGGGATCCCATCCCCAAAGGTGCAGAGGAGGCGCTGCCCGCAGTCACTGGGGAAAAAGCCATGCAAGCTTGGGTGAATTGACATCCTTCATCATTGTGGCTTGTGATAGGGTGGGATCTGAGTTACTACAGAGAATTCTTTCTTGGGTGCTGGCTGGTGAGTCTTGCCCACATGCTCAGGGTTTAACTGATCGCCATATTTGGGGTCGGGAAGGAATTTTCCTACAGGGCAGATTGGCAGAAGCCCTGGGTTTTTTTTGCCTTCCTCTGCAGCATGGGGCACGGGTCACTTGCTGGAAGGTTCTCTGCACCTTGAAGTCTTTAAACCATGATCTGAGGACTTCAATGGCTCAGAGACAGGTTTGATACAGGAGTGGGTGGGTGAGATTCTGTGGCCTGCGTCGTGCAGGAGGTCAGACTAGATGATCATAATGGTCCCTTCTGACCTTAAAGTCTATGAAGCTGCCACAGCAGACAGCTGAGTGTCCATCAGCTCCCCCTGTGCATCTGTCTGTCTGTCTCCTTCTCTGCTGGCTCCTGAAATATAACATTTGGCAATGAGGAATTTATATCCTATGACTGTCCAGTGCTCCCAATGCCTGACCAAGAAGAAGAAAAAGTAAACAATACTATAAACAAAGGGGTTACGATCACCGAGAAGCACAGGGTGCAAGACTCAGGTTTTTGGGACAGTGTGAACCAGCCAGCTAGAGAGGGGGAAGTAGGCAAATAAAGACAGAATCATGGATAAGGGTCTGCAGTCACTGTTCACACCGAGCAGTGAGGAGGGAGCCTCAGCAAGCAGCCATCTTTCTTAACTTCATGTAACCAGGTTGAGAAACAGCTTAGTCTACCTGGAGGGAGCCCTGGTGCAGCCAAAGGAGTGTGTCAGCACAGCCAGAAGCGGGCAATCAGATGCAGATAATGCATAATATATAAAAAAGGGGAGAATTTCCCTGTGGAAAAGGCATCTAGGGGGCATGAAATCCAACAGGAGAACAGAGAGATGGCACCCTTTGTTGGCAATGTTGGTGAGTTGGACAAAATCCGCCAATCCTGGGTGGTGTATTGCAAACATTGTGAGCAATTTGTAGCTTGCAACTCCATTCCAGATGGACAAGTTTCAACCTTGCTGATAGTGAGGGGTCTGAAGGTGTACAGACTGCTGTGTGACCTATTGCCTCCAGCTGTGCCTGGAGCTGCCAGGTATGCCACAAGCTCTGCAGCAATGCAGGAACATTTTTCTCCTACCCCGTTGATAATAGCAGACCAATGTCAGTTTCAGCAGTGACATCAGGGAAGTGGAGAGTCAGTAGCACAGTTTGTTGCTGCTTTAAGAAAGTTGTCAGAGCATTGGCAGTTTGGACAAACATTAAGTGGTGCCCTATGTTACCAGTTAGTCTTTGGGTTACACAATGACCAGGTCCGGAAGAAGTTACTGACCGTATCAGCGCTTACATTCAAGAAGACTGTTGAAGTAGCAGTTCGAATGGAGAGCACAGGTAAGGATTCTCCGGACTTTAGGGTGGACCAAGCAGTTCACCAGAAGACCAGAGAAACATTCTGTGAGGCCACTGTGCACAAACCACACACACTGAGAAGGATTGCTGGGTACGCAGGTTATTTGCAGGAAGTGCCAGAAGAAAGGACACATCACTGTGACCTGTCACACAGTTCAACAACCAGCAACACAGAGTAACTATATCCCAGAAGACACCTATAAAGACTGAACCTAAGAAAGGATTGAAGCTAGGAATTCATTATGTGTAAAAAGACAAGAGCTTTAGTGACACTATCTAAGACCTAGCTCTACGCATGTTTTTGGAAGCTGGAGTCAGGTTACGCTCTTGACTGAAGGAATTCCTACAAGAGTGGATCTGCGGTTTCACTGACAGCTGCATCTACCTATCACCAGACTTTGTCACAAGTTCCCCTGCAAGAAACCTCCACCGTTTTGAAGACTTATAATGGAGAAAAATTAAGCCCCAAAGGGATGCTCCATGTGAAAGTTCAACTAGATGGGCAATCGGTCGTTTTACCCTTCTCTGTGACTGAAGGAAAGTATGAACCATTATTTGATGGATCTTGGCTTGAGAAACTCAAGGTGAGTTGAACCAAGATCAAGACGATTACAAAAGAACCTTGAAATCTTCAAGAAATACTGGACAGACACTTCAAAGTTTTTGAAAAAGAGGTTGGACAGATAAGCAATGTATCAGTGAAGCTCACTGTTAAGTCTAAAAGTCAGCTGAAATATTGAAAGCCCAGAGCTGTGGCTTTTGCTTTGAAGTCTCTGGTGAAAGCTGATTATTAGTGAACATCCGAGTCTTGTTACTGGTTTCGCATGGTGAGTGGCTACATCTATCATTCCAGGATTTGCTCAGTGCACAGGGCTGGCTCCAGGCACCAGCTTATCAAGCAGGTGCTTGGGGCGGCAACTCCGGAGCGGGACGGCACTTTCAGGTATTCGGCGGCAATTCGGCGGAGGATCCCTCACTCCTGCTCGGAGTGAAGGACCTCCCGCTGAATTGCCACAGATCGCGATCGCGGCTTTTTTTTTTTTTTTTTTTTTTTTTTTGGCTGCTTGGGGCGGCAAAACCCCTGGAGCCGGCCCTGTCCGTGCATACCTATAGGTGGAGATAGATCTGGCATCTTGCAAATATCTCACAATCAACACACAAAAAGGTTTATTTTGATACAACAGGTTGCCTTTCAGTATCACATCAACACCTGGTCAGGTCCAGAGAGACCTGGATGAGATTCTGAAGGGACTGAATGGAGTTCTGTGCTCTTTGGTTGACATTCTTATTAAAGGAACAGGTTGAGAGGATCATCTTTGAAATTTGGACACTGTGTTTGGAAGACCATGGACTGAGAGTATGGCAAGAGAAATGTGAGTTTTTCAAACCTTCAGTTGAATATCTTGGACATTGGTGCCACAGGCTTAAGGAAATCATCAGAGAAAAAGAAGGAAGTTTTGAAGCATCACCGCCAGAGAACGGGTCAGAGTTACGTTCATTCTTAGGACTGCTTAACTACCATGGTAAATTTGTGCCTAATCTGGCGACAGTATTGGCACCTTTACACGAACTGTTATAAGCAAAATAAAAATGGAAATAGACTGAATGTACGTTTAAGGAAGCAAGGAAACGGTTGATATCCCCTGAAGTTCTTATGGATTTTGATGCTTTGCTACCATTGCAACTGGCTTGTGATTCTTCACCACATGGAGTAGGTACAGTTCTTTGCCACATTTTTCTAATGGCACGGAGAAACCAATTGCCTTTGCATCACTGCCTACTTCTGAGGCGAACTATGCACATATAGAGTGAAAAGCTTTCTGCATTATCTCTGGAGTTCAGAAGTTCCATACTTCTCTGTATGGTAGATATTTTACCTTGCTGATGGATCATCACCCATTACTTTCAATTTTGGACTGAAACATGGAATTCCATCATTAGCTGCTGCTCATGTGCAATAACAGGCAAAGCTCATTTCTATGCTATTCAATTCCACAAAGGAGCTCAGCATGGCAATGCTGATATGCTGTCCCACCTGCCATGCCCTAGTTCTCATCAACCCAAAGAAACTTCAAACAAAGTGTTCTGTCTCAGTTTAATGGATAGTTTACCCATCACTAGCATAGACATCAACAAAGAAACCACTAAGGATGATGTGCTTTCTCTTGTGAAGGGAATGGTACTACAAAGTACAGTGCTGGATCAAAAGAATCCACAGTTTACACAGTTTGTGTCATGTCAATGTGAATTATATATGAATCCCAGTTGCATCTTCTGAGGAATGCGAGTGATCATGCCGAAATCACTTCAATCTAAGGTTTTGGAAGCTCTTCACAAAGGCCATTTTGGCATTGTACAGATGAAGGCCATAGCCCAGAGTCATATCTGGTGGCAGGGGATCAACAAAGATATTGGAAAGAGAGGAAGGCAAAGTGCTGTAGTACGAGTCAGCAAATTTAGCATGATCCTGGCTCAGCTTGTCTACACCCTGGGCCGTGGACTCAGATTTCTTGGCCATATGGACTTTGCTGGACTTTTAGAAGGTTACATGTTTTTGGTCATAGTCGATGCCCATTCAAAATGGGCAGAAGTTTTCAGAATGACTTCTACTACAGCCATTAAGACCACGGGACGTCTTCATACCTTGTTTAGCCAGTTTGTTTACCGTTAGAGTTGGTGAGTGACAATGGACCTCAGTTCTGTTCTGAGGAATTTCAGAGGTTCCTAGCTTCAAATGGAATTCAACGCATACACTCTGGTTCATACCATCCTGCTACAAATGGACGAGCTACTCCCTTTGAGAAGTCACTTGCAATTCTTTTCTTGAAGTCATCTTTGCGGACCTGTTGGGACCTGCTACATCCTGATATTGCCTCACGTGTAGCCAGATCCCAAGCAATGCAAACTGATTGATGACATGAGACTTGCCATTGATTAAATGAGACTTGCCGTTGTTCTTTTCAGTGAGACCTAGTGTAGACTTGCAACTATGGTTGTGGAATGAAATGGGTACCTGGAGAACTTGTAAAATGCACAGGACCTGTTTCGTTTGTGGTAAAATTATCCTATGGTATTTTATGGAAATGACACATGGACCAGCTGCAGCCTCTGCAAGTACTGGAATCCAGGGATGTTCCCGGAGGACCAGAAAGTCCTTTTATTGAACCTCCTTCTGTTACAAACTCCTAATTTTGACAAGTTGGTGGAAGAATCTTTGGTGCCAGGTCTAGTTGATTCTGTACCAGATCCAGTTGATTCCTTACCACTGACTGTTCCTGTTGTTCAGGACACTGTCGCATCACCATCACCTGAACAGAGTGCAAAAACCAGTTGTGCACCTGAATTTATAAGTTGTTCAGTGAGTGAGTTGCTATTCCAGGGCAGAACAATCCCTTGCAATTTGACAGTCTGCCATAGTCTACCCACAACTTTTAGTGAGGTTATATATTGATCTATGTTAGCCATCTGAACAACAATGTGTATATATATATATTTGTGAAATTTTTTAAAAGTAGAGTGGAGGAATGTGATGTCTTCTCCCTTTAAATGTCTGAGCACTCCCCACTCCCTAGCCTCACTTTCCTGTTGGTTTCAGCTTTGCTGCCAGAAGAATAAAGCAACCACAGCAGACGGCTGGATCTCCATCAGCTCCCTCTGCATCTGTCTATCTCTGTCTCTGCTGGCTCCAGAAATATAACCCTTCCCTAAGTGTGCGCTTATCAGTGTGTGTTGGGAGAGGTTTAAGCCCTGAAACTGGTCTAAGGGCATCTTGAAGGGCCAGATTTTAGGTGTCTAATGATGCAGATAGGAACCTGATAGGAGTTAGGCACCTATCTGCATCTTTAGCCACTGAAATATCTTTACAAAAAATGGCCTTTACTCCATGTCACATGGTGGCTGGCCCCTTAAGGAGCAATGGGCCTTGGTCCACCAGTGACAAGTATAACTTCTCCAGCTGGGGAAAATGAAGGCCATGTAATGGAGAACAGGTGTCCCCTGTAAGAGCAGCAGGCAGGTGCAGGAGAGAGAGAGAGAATCTCAGGAAACTGCAGAGAGGGAGAAAGGCCCCTGCAGCGAAGATCCTGACCCCAGAGGATGTTTGGAAACAGCACGAGAAGGCTGAGCTTGAGCCAGGCAAAGCCTGGGAGTGGTGGCTGAATCAGAGGAGAGACAGTGACCTGGGGTCCAGCTCTGGGAAGGATGGCTAAGGACTTCCTTCCTGAGAGACAGAGGTAGAGGCACTGAACTGGGCTCGGCATCTGGAAGGCCAGTGTCTAAACAGAGGACTAAATAAAAACCGGGGCTGCAAAAGGGGAGGGTTTTAACTAACTTTTGCTTGAGATCTGGAGTTTGGGAGGAGTTGAAGGAAGGAAATTATTGGGGCAGGGTGCCTGCTGAGCGACTTCAGGCCACAAAGGGGTGCTTGGGTGGCGGTCGCCCTGTTACGCTCTGCAATCATTCACATTGAGGTTTTGGCCAGCGGATAGTCTGCACAAGCTGGACTGAGCAGTTAGAGATTCAAGGCCTGATTTATCCCTGACTTTGTGGACTTGCATCGGGGTGAATTTGCTTCTCTGGCTGCCAGGAGTAGGGTGTGCAGACATCCCAATTTTATGGGGATCGTCCCAATATTAGGGGCTTTGTCTTATATGCGCAAATATCCCTTCTCCCCCGCAAAAAAGGGTCCCCATTTTTCACGCTTGCTATCTGGGCACCCTAGCCAGGAAACCTTGGTATTCATTTACAAAGACTCTGGCTGCTGGTTGCTTTATTCCTTATTTGTACTGATGTGTTTGAACTCTGGCTGTGAAAAGCCATTCAGGCCTTGTCTCATCACAAGAAAACTGCTAGCTAGAGCAGAGTTCTCCCTCCCATGGGTGACGTAAGGATTAGGTAGTTAGGCCTTGTCTACACTACACAATTTTGTTGACAAAAGTCAGCTTTCATCGACAAAACGGTGGAGGTGTACACACGGAAATGCTCCTTCCACCGATGTGACTTCCCTGCTATGCCGACAAAATAAAACCACCTCGACGAGAGGCATAGAGCTTTTTGCCATGTAGTTTGAACGCCACGTAGTTTCAAACGTTTGTAGTTTGAACACAAAAGACATTGTGTTTGCTTATGTCACCCCACTGAACTCACCATATTTGGGACTCTCACAGAGCTGTGTCCTAGCCAAGAGACAGTGAGTAAAAGGTATATGTGACTTTTGATTCACGGCTTTGAGTGCACTCACAATACTGTCTGTGCTTATTGCTTCTTTGGCTTCTGCAGATGTGCCCTTGAGGACTGACTCCCAAACACCGACGGAGGATCTTCAGCAGATAAGGAAGCAAACCAAGAGGAGTAAGGAGAATATGTTTTGAGAAGTGCTGCAGTCAACAGATACAGCAGATGGCAAAACAAGCACATGGAGGGAGACAGTCAATGAAAAAATCAGGCTGGATAGTCTGAAAGGAGACAGGGGCAGGAGTGGATGATAGATGGACAGAAGAGGATGATAAAGCTACTGAAGGGCCAGACAGAGTTGCTGTTATGAGAGTCCCTCATAATGCTGAAGTCTGAGCACATCCATGCACAACTCCCCCTGAAGCCAATATAGAACGCCGTTCCATGCCTTCCCCAAACTCCCCCAACACATGCCTCGCATGTTCCTGTTCCATTGCAGTACCCCCTGCACTCCACCCCTAGAGACTGGTTTCATACTGAAAACTGGAGTTGCACACAGCTGTGAAGTATGCTCCAATACGTCTGTTAGTCTATAAGGTGACACAGGACTCTTTGTTGCTTTACACAGCTGTAAGAGCCTTAACCAAGAGACTGCTGCTCATTGCCATGTCCCCTGGTGGCAAAAAAAAAAAAAGAAAAAAAGAAATAAAAAGTGTTTTATCCTTTAAAGTGTTGTCTTTGAAACAACATGAGTCTTTATTTGTGTCATGCACACGATAGTTGCTGCTAAAATTTGAACACATTGGCTATAGGCAGGAACATTTGCTCACTACAATTAAAGCTCAGGAATTACAGGGATCATTCAAGTCAGCAAGTAAACATTGTCTGGCCAAATGCATCACATAAAGACACAGTACTGCGGCTCATTGTCAAAATGCTCCTTCAAAGCCTCTTTGATTCAAATAACCCCCCATGGAACCCCTCATATTACCCTGGTATCTGGCTGCTCAAAATCAGCAGCCAGCAGATCCACCTCAGCACTCCACTCCTAGGGAAACTTTTCCCCCTTTGCTTCGCTAATGTTATGCAGCGCAAAGCAGGCTGCTATGACCATCGGAATATTTTCCTCACTGAGGTCCAAGCTGCCAAAAAGGCAGCACCAGCAGCCTTTTAATCTGCCAAAGGCACATTCAACAGTCATTCAGCACCTGCTGAGCCTATTGCTGAAGCACTCCTTGCTGCTGTCTAGGTTCCCAGTGTAAGACTTCATGAGCCATGGGAGCAAGGGGTAGGTGGGATCTCCCAGGATCACTATGGGCATGTGCACATCCCCCCATTGGACTCTTCTGGTGTGGCAATAAAGTTCCAGTGTGCAGCTTCCTATATAGTCCAATGTTCCTAAAGATGCGTGCATCATGAACTTTCCCTGACCAACCCACATTGATATCAGTCAAATGGCCCTGGTGATCCACCAGCTCCTGCAAGACCATGGAGAAGTACCCCTTTCAGTTGATGTACTCCATCACAAGATGGCCTGGGGCCAAAATAATGATATGTGTGACATCTATCGCCCTGCTGTAGTTAGGGAATCCTATTGTTGCAAAGCCATCAATTATTTCCTGCACATTACCCAGAGTCACAGTCTTTTGAAGCAGAAGGCAACTAATGGCCCTGCACACTTGCATCACTGCAACCCTCACAGTGGACTTTCCAGTTCCAAACTGATTCACGACTGACTGGTAGCAGTCTGGATTTGCCAGCTTCCACACAGCAATCGCCACTTGCTTGTCCACTGTGAAGGCAGCACTCATTCTGGTGGCCTTGTGCTGCAGGGCAGGGGCGAGCTCCACACACACAGTTCCAGGAAGGTGGCTTTGTACATCTGAAAGTTCTGCAGCCACTGCTCATCATCCCAGACCTGCATCACGATGCGATCCCACCACTCAGTGCTTGTTTCCCGAGCCCAGTACTGTCAGTCCACCGTGTGCATCTGCTCCGAGAATGCCAGCAGCAATCTTGAATTGTTTCTTTCCATTGCATACAGCAGGGCAAGCACCACAGATTCACTTTTTATTTCCCAGCTCATGAAATACGGCAGGGCCAGCCGCGCCGTGTTCATAACACTCATCACCAGACTGGGCAGGAGTTCAGAATCCATGTTTTCAGGCAGAGATGGTGGGCACAAAGTTTACAGGGGCTGTTCAAATACAGCATGAAACAAAGCTGGAAGTCCATGGAATGATGGGATGGAAAGAACTGCATCATGGGACGGTGAGTGGGCCCCCATGATGCACTGTGATCCATTCCCAGATCTCTCAGCACAGAGGGTGGCGAGTTGCACTGTGGGATAGCACCGACTGCGGATGTGCTCCACCGACATAAGAGTGTTGTGTAGCCTTGAACAACCGTTGTAATTAAAGTGGCATATGACCGTCAACATAACCTAAGTCAACTTAACTCTGTAGTGTAGACAAGGCCTTAATGTTTGTACAGTCCCTTAAGCTCCTCGACTAGTGTAAAGCCATGTAATTCCAACTGACTCCATGGTTTATTTACACCAGCTGAGAATCTGGCCAGGAAAGTGCCATGAAAGTGCTAGGAATGACTATCTAGCTAAGTCTTCCTATTGGTACCATCACTCAGTCAGATTTTCAGCTCCGGGAATGCAATCTTGCCCCCATTGAAGCCAATGGGAGTTTTGCTGTGATTGGAAGCCCAACGATGGTCTCTGGAGAAAGAAGGCAAAGCAGCCAACCATGAAATGTCCTATCCCAACATTGTGTGTGCTTTATGCGCCTCAAAGCGTCTGAGCAGCGTCTAACCACAACAAGAAGCTGTGCCTGGGGGAGGAGGGAGTGCTCAAAGATTTAAAGGGACGGGACATCACAGGAAGGATGCAGATTCCCTGTTTATTTACAAAATCCAACATTTCCAAACGTGGGAAACGACAGTTTGCCTCTTCAATAGATTACAGTGGCCAGGTGGCCAGCAGTGCTGAGCACCCGCAGTATCTCTTGACACCAGAGGCATTGGTGGGTATCCAGCACATCTGAAAATTGGGCTATTGTTTTTGAGCCCACCCATTGCCCAGGGTGGCACTAGCACAGGACAGCTGATGCCAGAGCAAGTGCCCGGATGGCGGAGAGAGCAAGGTGCCTTCCTCCCTCTCCCCCCAGCCAGGGTGGGAGGTGAACTCACACAGATGCACCTCTGAACTCTGGGTCTTCACTGACCAAGGACAGCAACTGTGAGTGGGGTGCAGTGGAGGGAGAAGGGCACAGTAAAAGAACTTTTGGTTGTTGGACTCAAGAACCTGAGGCAAAAGACACTGCCCAACGTACTCGGAGGGGGCGGGGGGCGGGGAGTGTTTTGCTCCTGGTTTTATGATTTGGAATCCTGCTTGTAGCGTTTTCCCAAATTAATCCCAGGTGATGGCCCTCCTTTCATTAAAAGTTTCTTCCTTAGGCTCAGCTGCTGTGCTTGCGAGTGGGGAAGTTTTGCCTCTCAGAGATGCCCATGGGGGTGGTGTGTAATTTCCCCAGGTTACTGGGTTGGGGCTCAAGCCGGTTCTGTGTTGTATTGTTGAAAAGGAGCCCTTAGATATTGAACCCACCCCAGGTCATTGTTGACTCCACCTGACAAGGGTTACCTACAGTTTGTACTCTATGAAAGGAGCAGAATCTGCAAGTTTTCAAGGGACTAGTTCTGTGGGGGTGGGACTAGAACCTGGGTCTGTGGGACAGCTAATACCTCTACACTGCTACCTGGCAGCCTTGGTAGGGCTGTATGCATTAGCACATAGACCCTGTGGGCATTAACACCACAGGAAGCACCACCTTGGGAGGCCAGATTCACAACTTCTCGCATGGCCCCTGATTGGTCCAGGCACCTTACTTAAGCTAAGGAGGAGTTCTAGGGAGTGACTGTGCACCCCTCCTGCCAGCTGTGGTGACAGACCAGCATCTTGACTCTTGGACTCCCGACCCTGGCTTGGACTCAGCTTCTGCCCTCAAACTCCAACTCTGCTCCCTACCTCTGGTTTCGGTATTTGGACTCCGACCTTGTCCCGTGACTTTGGACTCTGGCACTGGCTTTGACCCCTAATTTTGGAACCTAAGCTCTGACTTTGGCTTCGACCCCAAACCTCTGACCACAGACCCTGGCTTTGCCCCTTGAGCCCTAGCTCCATTCCTGCCCCCTGGCATTGGTACTAGGACCTTGACCCTGGTCCTGAATTCAGGCTACCTCTCCTATGCTCCAGCCCCAGTTCTGGCTCATGACCTATGCCCCTGGACTCTGGCACCATCCCTGACCAACTAGGCCTGACCACCCAAGTCCTGGTCATGACAGCTTCATTGTTAGTCCATGGAAATCACAGAAAAGCCTTAACCAGCTGGACAGGGAATGCCTGAAACAGTGTTTTTAAATGCTTGGTGATTTGAACAGTCCCACGTCTGGCACAAAATCAGGCCTTCAAAGAGCGTCCTGAGCAATCTCTTTCTGCTGAGTCGGCAGGAATTTGTTGACTTGGCTCCGAGTGACAACAAGCCGCTGGCGTTCTGGCCTGGGCAATGTAGGGCCCAGAGCCATGTAACTCCCACGTATCAGTCAGCGTCTCACAAGGCCTCTAGTCCAAGGGCGCTGAATGGCTCAGTGGCTTTCCCCTCCCTATTCACAAGCTAAAGCGAACTCCCCCAGGTCACATCAGCGAGCCCTCTGGGGGCCTTTCCTAACAGCAAGAGGGTCAGTTCCTCAGCCGGAGTAAGTCAGCGCAGCTCCATTGATTTCAGGGCCCGTTTACCCCAGCTGAGGACCTGGCTCATGTAAAATCACAAAGACCATTGATGTGATTAAACCCGTCCCTGCCCGATCAGAATTAGTCCTTCCAGGGCAGTTTTAAATGACGCCGGCGATGTGGGGCAGGTTGCCGGCAATGCAGTTATAGTTCCGATGAATCTAGGCAATATTCTGAGCCTAGCCAGGGTTCTAGTCCTCACCTGGTCCCCGTGACTTTTCATGACGAACGCAGTCACTAACATGCCCCTCTGGCGTCACCATAAATGTCCGGCGTAAATGACGGAGCAGGAATCATGGTGACGCTACAGTGTCTGAGGCAGAAGCTACCTCTGCAGTAATACAAGGGGGAAATCCCTTAGAAAAACACGTCCTTCCTTGTATTGAATCCATCAGGCCCAGGTCAACTGTAGGGTGACACTGGGGCCAGGGTGAGCATGAGCGAAAACGAGGCTATTGCAGACAAATGGAGGTGTGAGTTGCAGGGAACATCACAGAGAAAACAAGACAGGACCTTTTAACAATGCAAGTCTGATAAGGGGGTGGGGGTGGGGACACCCGAGGCTTGTGAAAGTGGAAGCAATGGAGTATATGACCCCTGATGTATGAGTGAAGTGTCCAGGGTGCTGACGAACGTGCCATGATTTATTATTAAATGCTGAAGTCGTACCCAGAAGCACCAGCAGAATTGGGCCTCATTGTGCCAGGCACTGTACAAACACATAGCAAGAGACAGGTCCATGCCCTGAAGAGTTTACAGTGCAGTGGAAGGGCTCAGGGCTGGGATGAGTTTCTTTCAAGAGGATAAAGGCGGCGAGGGGGTGTGTGGGCTTCAGGTAGGGTGACCAGATAGCAAGTGTAAAAAATCGGGACAGAGGGTGGGGGGTAATAGGAGCCTATATAAGAAAAATCCCCCAAAATCCAGACTGTCCCTATAAACTCAGGACATCTGGTCACTCTAGCTTCAGGTCACACTTAGGGCAAGTGGAAAGACAGATGCAAAGTTATCCCAGCGCCAGTGCCTGGATCGGGGAAACAGGCTATCATGTCACATTCCCACTTCCTGCTATAGATGATGACATTTCCTATCCCTGTTGTGAGCCCTGCTCTCTGCTGTATCTTCCCCTAAACCAAGCTCTTGGAGGCGCTCTCAGCACTGGAAATACCTGAGCTGCTCTCTGAAGTGTGAACCTGATGCAGGTTTTAGAGCTGATCTCCTCCAGAAAACTGCTATTGGTGACGGGGAATCAAAGCAAAGTGCATTACTGCCAACCCCAGGAGCTCAAAAACCATAAGATAGACCCCAAAAATCACGAGATACAAAACCCCATGATTTTAAAGCCAAAAAATAATAGTTTGTAGTTGGTTGTGGGTTTTCTTTAATTTCCTTTCTGAGCCTTTGGGTTACATTTTCAAACTCTTCTCTGCAGTCATGAAGAAACGTACCAGGGTTGTTTTTTTTTAATGGAAGTTGAGAACCTCCCGTGATCACTTGGCTCCAGGAACTGGGTCTTTAAGCTAAACACCAGATATCGCAAGACTTGCAATAAAATCATGTGAGTTGGCAACACGGAAACGGTATCCTGTTGCTGGATCACGTCCTCGCCTGTTTTTCCCCCAAAGAGGTTTATTTACATTAGAAATAGGCAGGCCTAATTTCCCATTGCAACAGGAGAACTTTGGACAGTGACCTCGCAGCAGGCTGCCATCTGAGTGGAAAGAATTGCCGAGAGTACCGATGAGCGGCATAAACGGAGTGACGTAACATTACATTTAAAAAGCGCTTTCAGTTTTAATAAGCCAAAGTTTTGCTTACAAGTAAAGCAACTTTCCAGACCTAGGCCCTGATTCTTATTTACACATCACAGCGCTCGGGCAATATGTAAACGGCCTTAATGGGATCATAAACATGGTCTGCTCCCTGGCTAAGGGCGCTTTACGCTGCCAGAGTAGTGGGGGAAGGGGCCTTGGGGTAAACAAGAATCCAGCCCCTGGCATTTTAGCCTGGCAGGCTTCTTAAAATAGATGATTACCTTGATTGTGCTTTTAGAGGCACAACCTTGCTCACTGCTGCACCCAGCCCATGTGACAGGGCTGAGCATTGGGGAAATGCTCAGGTCTGGGAAGGGGAATTTTTCCCATTCCTACTGCAGGCCTCATGAGTTTCCCCTCCTAAAGGGTTGGGTTCCCTGGCCCGTCTCCATTCACCAGCTACAGAATCCCTAAAGGGTTGGGTTCCCTGGCCCGGCTCCATTCACCAGCTGCAGAATCCCTTCATGCCGCCAAACTCCGCACCCCACCGAAATCCTGCCACATACCAGGTCCACCACCGGAGGCCTCTGCTGGGACAGAATTTGTGCCTGCAGAAGACGGGCAGGACATTTAACAGCGCATCGGCTGGCTCTGAGCACTGAAGACAGAAATCAGCTTATCAGGAAGTCCCCTAGGATCTCAATGGAAGGTCAGTTAAAGCCCCAATAATTCCACAGAACAGCACATGTGTAATGTGTAATAGCATTTCAGCTTGTTGCATTATGCAATACAGAGCAGAGCTGTGGTGTTTAGATGTTGCTTGTAATTATTAGATCTGGGAGCTCTGGCTGTTGGGAGTCTGAAATGACAAGAAACAGGAAGGAGCGGGGAGGAGTTGAGGAGGCTGAGTGAGAGTTACAGAGGGTGCAGCAGCAGCTTGGTAAAGAGGTTTCCACTGTAAAAGTAAAGTCCTGTTGAAGTTTGTTAGTACCTTGCCTGGTTGATACAACAAGAGCACAGATAGTTCCTCTCGGTCAGCATGGAAATAATCTCTAGGCTACTGGTGTACTCTGCCCTCAATGCCCCCACCCACAGACAGACAGAGTGAGAGGCAGGTGACGCAGTTAAAGGACAAGAAAACAGCTGATCTAGCTGGGTAGCTCTATTGGCTTCAGCAGAATTGCTCCTGATTTACACTGCTGTAAAGGAGACCAAAAGTGGACCAATTAGGCAAAATAGGGTTATCGGCTGGGATCAAAACCCTGAGGCCAAACCATCTCTGGAATTTTGGGAGAGCTCCGAGCTGGATCCAGACTCTGACACGTCGACCGGATCACTGCTTGGAAGAGGCAATGCACGGATATTCTTTTTAAGCAAATGATTATTGTGGCAGTGTCCAGAGGGCCTAGCTAAGATCAGAGCCCCATTGTGCTAAGCACCGTACAAACGCCTCACGCTGAGTCCCTGCCCTGAAGAGCTTGCAGCCTAGCTAGACAAGATACACAAAGGAAGGGTTATTTGCAGCACTATATTAAATACAACAGCCGTGTTTCAGTGTGCACAATTCCAGCAATACACGTGGATGGCATCAGACAACTAACAGAGAGCTCAGAATAATAATTCATAATAAGGTCTGGGTGAACAGGCTCACGTAAACTAAACTGCCCTTCCCCAAACTTTTGCCTATTGCTAGTACTGGATTCGAACCTTTTTTAGTCTCCAGTATGTAAAGGCAACACTGTTTTGAGAAAAATGTTATGCGTGGCTGCTATGCACCCCATTTCTGCCTCTGGATTCCAAACTCTCCCACTGCCATTAAGTCCTGGGCCTGCACCCCTGAACTCAGTGGAAGGTTACCATTAACTTCAGTGGGAGCAGAAGCAAGCCGTTGCTAGCTGTCTGTGCATTACTGTCTTTGCTCATCTAGTCCCTGCTGTTACCCCTTCCTGCGGTATCAATTCAATTTTATTGTGTGTCTGGGACGGTACCAAAGAGTGCTTGAACAAACAGTAATACCAAGCTAAAAGGAAGGCATATGTTTTATTATCTAGCCACATCAGTTTAACCTGAGACACATGATAACATTACAGCTTTATTGCTGTCATTAAGAGCTGGGTGTGTGGCAGACATGCACTGTGCTTCCATGCTGTACTGTTTTATTACCCACAACAATTCCTCCGAGCATACGCACAGGTATTTCTTCTTTTGTTAACACACTCCCAGATAAAACAGTACCTGCTCTGGTGGGTGTCATCCAAGGCCAGATCCATCCTGGGTGTGAGCAGGCGTTACTCCAATCTCATTTGCACCTGCTCACACCGAGGATGGATTTGTGCCCAGGTGCAACAAATCAGCCAGAGAAGTCAACGTTTCAGATTGTTACCCACACTTATATCTGAAACCATGGATGGGGGTGGGAGGAGCTTGAGAGGCATTTGGGGTGGGAAGAGGGGCAGGAGGGAGGAGACAGTGAGTGAACACTTACAGCGTTTGAGGGTTTTAAATCATTTGTACCTTTACATTGTTTCTGAGCAGGCTGATATCTCTCCTGGCCCTCACTACCACAGCTGGTATTTCATCTGGAGCACTCCCTGTGTTATAAGAGCATTCGTGATACTTTGGAATTACCTTCAGTCGCCATTCATCTTTTTACTGGGACACTGGAAAAACTCTAGTGATTTATACCCAGTTGGTGTCCGGTGGTCTGCTCTGCACTGGAGACGTAAGGATAAGATTTGGATTTTGTGCAAGCTGCCAGTGTTGGCTCACTACTGGAGCAAAGGGCTTAGCAGATGCTCTTGAAGAGAATTTGTGGATCTGCTTTCTAAGATCACTGATGTGCTTGGCAAAAATCACTACACATACAGCTTCTAGCAAGGACCATGTTACGCTGAAATTCCCAAAGCGAAGATCTCTCATCATCTCAAAGTTAACTAGGACAGACAAGTTAAGACTGTCAGTGGTTGTCAGGTCCCAGAGCCAATCAGTGCAGGGCATGCTGGAAGTTTCTTTGCGAAACAGCTGCCTTGTGCTGCAATTTCTTTGCAAAAACATTCTGGATAAACACAGGAATTCAGTCTCCGGGGTATCCACTCAAAACTATTCACTTAAAAAAAAAGTCAGAAAGAACACTCTTGAATGAGGTGAGGTCTGGTTTGCCCAGGAAATTTGAAAGGTTACTTATATTCAAAAGCACAAGATTGATCTATATTCCCCATCTGCTAGTATAAATTCTCTATATAGTTTGCTGGAGAGATTTCCTCTCTTTAGTGCTGCCATCTAATGGTCAAGTATTTTCCCCACAAAACTACAACAACGTGCTCAACTATTGTTCAGTGATAAGAACAGGAGTACTTGTGGCACCTTAAAGACTAACAAATTTATTTTAGCATGAGCTTTCGTGAGCTACAGCTCACTTCTTCGGATGTGTGTTCCATTCTATGCATCCGAAGAAGTGAGCTGTAGCTCACGAAAGCTCATGCTAAAATAAATTTGTTAGTCTTTAAGGTGCCACAAGTACTCCTGTTCTTTTTGCGGATACAGACTAACACGGCTGCTACTCTGAAATCTGTTCAGTGATGACACTCTTGCTTCCTTTGTTACCTTTGAAATAGCCAATAGCAACATATTTGACACTTGTGCTGCTTTTGTAATGTTATGATTAAATTTCATACCTTGTCAAAGCAATAAACAACAGCTACAGAAAAGGATCTAAATATAAATCTGTTATGACAGAAAGTTCAGGCACCATTTAAGCAAACCACTTTCCTAGTGTAAGTTTTCAAAAAACCACATATAAACAGAGGGAATGGAGAGATACAGAGAAAGAAAAATGCACACACAGTCTATAGCGAAAATTAAATCTGAGCATCTGTATTCATGTTCATTTAGCCTGACAATACACTATTTCCCATACGTGAATATGTATGTAACATAGCCCCTGATCCTATTATTTCTAACATAAACTGACAGGCTCTGTTTGCCATATTACCACAGCCTATTCTACAGCATAGCAGGATCCTAATATGAATCTCATCTACTCAGTTGTCATCCATATTATCGTTTGGACACAACTCCCTAGATTGGGCCAAACTAGCTGTGGTAGAAACGGGTGAAAACTCAACTGGCAATTGGATGCGACACCTTTAATAATATTTGCCAGCTGAGCTGTACTGAGAACAATAGTCCTTTGAAACTTCACTGATTTCCTTGTAAGTATAAAAACTCAGTACTACGGGCCTCATTCTTCCCCTCAGTCACACTGGCAAACTGAAATGGGGTGTGTTGGAGTCACTGTGGATTTACACCAGTGTAACTAACAGGATTTCACCCTACATCGTGGAAGGGAGATTTTATCTTCCTAATAACGTTGTCCTGAATTCTCTGTTTTATTGCAAGACCTGCGGCTGCTCCTAGCAGTTCCCAGCTGCTATCCCTGAATCTCCAACGTGCAGCGCATGTACCGTAGCTATGAGCCCAAATGTTTACAGAAAAGGCTGTAAATACTCTCCAGTGACAGGAGTTAGAGATCCCAGGAATATGTTCATTCTTCTTCCTTCTTAACCCTTACAGCCCTGAGAGCAGCGCTTAGAAATACATCCGAGCTTGATTTAAAAACGGCCAGTGATGGAGAATCCACCTTGGTAACTTGTTCCAATGGTTAATTCCCCTGACTGTTAACAATGTGCCCCTTATTTCCAGTCAGAATTTGTTTAGCTTCAGCTTTCAGCCATTGGCTTGTGTTACACCTTTGTCTGCTAGATTGAAGAGCCCATTGTCAAGTTTTTGTTCCCCAGTGCTGCACTGCCTCACATCCTTATTATTTATATTACCGTAGCCCCTCGGAGCACCAGTCATGGGCCAGGACCCCGGTGTGCCAGGTAATGAACATCCACAGAACAAAAAGACAGTCCCCATCCCACCGAGCTGACATTCTAAGGCCTTGTCTACATCACACAGTTTTGTCAGCAAACGTCAGCTTTTGCCGACAAATCAGTGAAGGTGTACACACTGCACTGCTCCTTCTGCCAACAAAACTCTCCTGTTTTGCCGACAAAATAAAACCACCTCGACGAGAGGCACAGAGCTTTTTGTGGCGAAGTTAGATCAACAAAGCCTCAGAGTAGACACCGCACTTGGCTTTATTGCTATAAATGGCCTCCAGGAGGGTCCCACAATGTCCTTCCTGACACTCTGGTCAGCAGTTCGAACTCTGCTGCCCTGCATCCGGGTACACAGGCGTCTGCCCCATCTCCTTTAAAGGCCTGGGAATTTCTGAAATTCCGCTGCTTGTTTACTCGGTGTGGACAACTCACATCACATCTTCCCAGCTGACCCTCGCGGCTCCATGCAGCAAACGCTCTCCTGCTTGGAGCACACCTGAATTGTTGGATCTGCTGGCGCTGTGAGGAGAGGAGGCTGCACAGACCCAGGTCCGCTCCAGCTGTAGGAACTTTGATACCTTCAGTCAGATCTCCATCCTCCCAGCAGATGGGTTGCCCCACCCCAGAGGTGAAGGTAAGCCGGTATGGTCCGGCCCGGCATACCAGCAAGAGCCAGTACGCTGTGCCGGACCCCACCCGCTTCCCCGGTGGGGATTTAAAGGGCTCAGAGCTCCCGCGGCTGCAGGGAGCCTAGAGCCCTTTAAATCCCCCCCACAGCTCCAGCGGCTGGGCTGGGGCCGGGATTTAAAGGGCTCAGGGCTCCCTGTGGTGGCCAGAGCCCCGGGCCCTTTAATTTGCTCCTGAGTCCCGGGGGCTCCCAGCCATCTCTGCAGCTGGGAGCGCCAAGGCCTTTAAATCTGGAGAGGCCCCGCCTCTTCCAGTTGAGGCCACGCCTCTTCCGGATGAGGCCACGCCCCCCAGGACTCCAGCAGTACCGGTAAATCCTGTAAGATACTTTCACCCCTGCCCCACCCCCTCTGCTGAACATGTCCTAGATTTGCACACGGAGAAGGATCTAGAGAAAGTGCATGCATCACACAGGGCATTTCCTGAGTCCCTTGCGGAAGGTGGAGCCCTGCCCCGGTTTCACTTGGGTTAATGGGGACACTCACAGCCAGGGCGATACTTGTCATTTTTAGTGAGAGAACATCACCTATGAGGCACAGATGCTGAGGTGACTGACCCCAGGCCATTCATTGGAAGAGCGGAGATAGTCAGGAGTCCTGCTTACGAGGCCTTTACTCTAACCTTTGGACAGCGCAGAGGCGGGAAAGACAAGGCTACACCCCAAAGCTATGCCCAAACCACCAGACCACGATCCTCTCTCACACTGGAGACGGCTCACTGATCGCACGACTGTGGTGAAATCACAACAGAGCTCTCTTTGGCCCAGAGCCTGCTCAGTGCCGGGCCCCCTCCATTCCCATTGGCATCAGCACCTCAGGATTGAGCCCTTTGGTATTGGCTGGGTAATTCGTCCCCCTGCCCCCAATTCGTTTTGTATAAATCTCATGTTTTTAAATTCTGGTGAGTGAGTTTAGTTCT
This sequence comes from Mauremys mutica, assembly GCF_020497125.1. Lineage (NCBI taxonomy): Eukaryota > Metazoa > Chordata > Testudines > Geoemydidae > Mauremys > Mauremys mutica. Next base: position 352,220,370 of record NC_059072.1, on the reverse strand, counting down.
GGGGAAAAGGTCTCAGCCTGACAGCTCAAGAGACTGAAGATCATTTTGTGTTCTCAGAACAGATCTAGCCTGGGCTTTAGGCAAAGCAACTTCCTCCCACACGGACCCTCTGAGAAGGTACCACCTCTGCAGGAGAGGGGGTCACCCCATGGCTTCTCTGCTGAAGCTGCTGCAAGAGGGGACACGAGACAGGTACACCAAGAAAGAGTTGGTCACAAAAAGGGAAATAGATTTTGCACACAAAAAAAAGTTTGTTTCATTCAAAAAATTTCAGCTTGTGAGACCAAAAATTTCAATATGATTTTAATGTGTATATAATATTTTATATTTATATTACATATAGATTAAATATTTTTAATATTTCAATATGAACAAAATCAAAGTTTTCATTTTTTTTTTAGTGAGGAAAAAGTCTATTCTTTTTTTCTGACTTTTTTGTACTGCGAAGAGATGGGAAAAGTAAAAAAAACCAACAACAAACGGTCTCTCTTTTATTTCCCACTGAAACAGAATGATTTTTTATTTCCATTTTTTGTGTCTCCAAAATGAAATTTTTGGAAGAAAACATATTCTTGTGAAAAGTTTCTGTTTTTTCAAAACACCATTTGTTGTTGATATTTTGTTGGGGTTTTTATTAAAAACCAAACAAACCTGTCAGCCAGCTGTGCCAAACAATGAATGGGATAGAAAAGGCAGATCTCATAATTAAATGGCAAGAGGACAGTCAATAAAATTGAAAGGCAGCAGCTATAAAACTGTTAAAAAAGAAACACTTCCTCCCCCCCCACCACCACAATGTGCAATTATCCTGCAGAACTCATTGCCACAAGATATAATTGTGGCTTAAAGCATCAAAAAAGGATTGGTCGTTTCTACGGATAACAAGAATATCCAGAGTTAGATTAGTAATGATTTAAAAAAAACAACAAAAAAACTAGAATGTTGGCAGAGATGTAACCCTCATGCTTCAGGGCAAAAGCCGAACCTCTAACTGATGGGGGTCAGGAAGAAATTTTCCCGGTAAGCAGGTTACTGCATACCTGCCTATCCACAGGGTTTATTGCACCTTCTTCTGAAGAAGCTGATACTTGCTACTTCTGGAGACAAGATCCTGGATTAAAATGGAGATACAGTCTGGCAGTTCCTATGTGCCTAACAACAGAGCCAATGAGGGTGTTTTGTTTTAGCCATTGGGAGCTAGGCTGAGACCTGGCAGCTCATTTCACATATGCCACTGAACAGCTGTGACAGGGTATCAAATTCCAGCCCACTAACAAGGGAGATGTTTGGAGGTTTGCTGTTGCTGGTGTAAGCTGACTGATATTGGGGTGTGGTCAGAGGCAGGGTTCTGATTCAGGCTCATCCCAAGGGCTTTTGAAATAGCAGGCAGCAAACCATGACTAAATGTAGCCATCACAAAGAATGGAACTGGGCGGGGGATTTCCAGGCAGTGGCTAAATTTGGTCTCTCCCAGCGCTAACGCAGGGTCCCCACCCAGGCAGTGCTTGTGGGTCATGCTTACAGCTCCCTTGCTGTTCCCTGTTTCTGTATCATCTTTATTTGGCACTAAATGGCTGTTCCCGTTTCCTACTTCAGATGGGAGAACAAAGCTCAAAAAGTCACTAAAATAAGTGTCTCTCTACTGGTATCTTTGCAGCAGGTGGCCCTAGACAGGGAGACTTTGACGGGACACAAAGCCAAACTTTTGATCTGGTTACAAGGCCTTACATCAAACCAAGGGACTGAGCAGGATACTGCAGGGCACAGACTGATTCTATTCCCCCTAGGCCTGTGAGCCTGCAGCTTCAGGCACTGAGCCAAACTGTAAATTAGAACTAAGTGAGTCCTTAAATAAAGCCTAATAAAAATATTATCTCTGCACACAAAAGCAAGCTGACGGGGCTGGAGAATACTACCTTATGGGCGCTGCTCTTCCAGAGCGCCTGACCCCCAGCTCTCATTTAGGGCCTGATCCCTTCCCATCTAATCTAATCTGTTCACCAATCTGGAATCTAACGTACTGTGATCTCTAGGGGGTTTCTAAACCACCTTCCTCTGTGGGACTCAGCAAAATTCCCAGTGGCTTTAATGGGAGCAGGATTGGGTCTTGTGTGGACTGGTGGATAGTCAGGAGATCAGGGCTCAACCACCAGGGCCTGGATAGTCAGGCCTATCTTTGGTGCCTAAAGTTAAGTAGCTAAACCCATGTTTAGGCAGCTGCATGAGGCCCACTGGAAGCTGTGAGTACTCAGCACCTCTTAAAGACATGCCGCTGACTATTTGCTAACAGGGCAAAGAGAGGAAGGGAGGATTAGACACCTTAATAGGCGTTAGAGCTGTGGTTGAAATTTACAGGGGATTTACAGACACATCTGCCACTAAATTGTTAGCAAGGGGATTGAGATACATCTTCCATTCATTTTAAACATGCAGATCTAAAGCCCACAGACAGCTTTCACACCCTCGCCCTTTAGTTACACCAACCTGGTTCGTTTTGTTTTATTCCTGTGACACCTTGAAATGACAGGTGACCCCAGGCTCAGTGCAGGTTCTACTTAATCTAATCTGGCCATTTACAGGGGGCTCAGAATGCCAGAACTTCAGGGACTCACTCCTACCAGCTCTAGGAGGGTTACTTTAGCTCTTCCAGAGTCCTTGAGCAGTTTGTGGAGCTATTTTTTTTCCCCTTTGGATTTCAGTCCAGGGAACCTGATTCTCCTCCGTAGGACACTAACTTGAAACTTGATCGGTAATTTTGATTGACCCAGGAGGTCAGTGTCCTGCATGTGCTACCCTGGGAGTGAATCTGTTACAGCTTGTGTCACGTCACACAGCAGAGAGCCCTAGCTAACATATTGCCAGGGCCTGCGGAGTGACCCCAGATTCTGCATTCCAAACGGGTGAGTCAGTGCATTACTCACAGGCACCTTGGGCCTACATTGTGTGTAGCAATTTTCTACAGCTCTTGTTGTGCTGAACTCCTGTCTCTGCCATTGCAATAGCACTAAACACTGAAATCTGCAGAATGAGGAAGGGAGCAAGAAACAAGGGTTCGGGGAACTGGAAAGTGACCTGGCAATCCAGAGGGCCTGCTGTACTGATCAGACATATTAACGTTCCAACAGGCCCTAATACTAATCCTGCAATGGGCATCAACTCCACAGTGGATTTGAACCCAACCTATCTTGATGATTAAAAAAGAAAACATTTAATTTTTTCCTTCATTGCTTTTCTTGCCTGTCTGGGTCAGATTCCAGCTAGAGGCGCTGAAAAACCACCGCGAAAGGCCAACCTTGGTCTCCTTCAAGCAGGCTGGAAGCACCAGAAAGCTCATGCAAAAAGCCTTCCTTGCAAGTTTTCAAGCCCAATTGGCATGGAGCTCAGAATCTGCCCAGGGACTCTTGGTATAATTAGCAGTCAAAAGATATACTACTTGTTTTAATTGAGAGACTCCTGTATGCATCCACGGGCACTAAGAGAAAAAACATGGCCTTGTCTATACACAATATTTTGTTTCAGAAGCACTGAATCAGTCCAGCAGCAGGACACTTGGGTGTTTCCGAACTGAAGTATGCTGCCCAGGAGCTGGAGAGCCTGGGAGCTGGGGAGCCTGACCCAACAGCAGCCTGCTTCGTGGGCTACTAGGATCTGCAAGAGCCCCAGCTCTTCGGCAGCCATCGGGCCAGCTAAACAGGGGGGCCAGGGAGCTGGGGCTCCCAGAGTTTCCAGACTCTCATCTCAGCAGCCCACCTGGCGTCCTGATGAGGAGTCAGGGGGCTGGGGCTGCTGCCATTTCATTGGAAAACTTGTGACCAACTCTAGTGTCTCACCTTAGAAAGAACAGACCCCATTCTCAAAGTTTCCCACCTGAGGACCGGGGCTGGGAATTCTCTGCCTTCAGAGCAACAGGCAGAATCTGCCCTGATAGAATTTAAGTTTGGACACCAATGGTCTTGCTGGGTGTGGATGGCGTCAGGTGTGTCAACATGTCTCTTCTGCAGACTGAAAAGGTTTCATGGATTTCCTGAAGATATTTCTCCCTGGGAATGTTGTCCAGGAGACTAGGCTTGCTTTGGGAGTGGCTTTTTTGGCAGTCTGACACAACGAACAGCACCATTGGGATCAGGAGTGCAGATCTCCTGCAATTGCAAGGCAGCGGTAATGAAGGAGAGGAGAATGTGCCATTCCCTCAAGTATAATGAAGGATAAATGGGGGAAGAAGAGAGAAACATAACCAGGACTGAGTACTTACCATTAGGAACAGGAGGAGATGCAGCAACCAACTCAGTTTCATCAAATATCAGGGTTGGAAGGGACCTCTAGTCCAACCCCCTGCTCAAAGCAGGACCAATCCCCAGACAGATTTTTGCCCCAGCTCCCTAAGTGGCCATCTCAAAGATTGAACTCACAACCCTGGGTTTAGCAGACCAATGCTCAAACCACTGAGCTATCCCTCCCACCAAAAATGGCTATAGGAAGAGGGCTGCAGGTGCTTGGCTCATAGATTTAAAGGGTCACACCTGCCAGAAAGGCATGCTGGGGGGAAGAGTTCCTAGAAGATGGCCCTGGGGAGGGTTAGTAGGAACCCATGCTAGCCCTAGTCCAAGTAGGCAGACCCCTGTCACTGCACAGAGCCATGTTGACTTCAGAGGACTTCCATGGGGTTACAGGGTTTGGCTCCCTGAGAGAAAGGTGTAGGAGTGGGGCCTTAGGATTGGTTTAATACTTAAAAGTCAGGTTGAAAAATCCACTCCCCTGACGAGCATAGCTATGCTGACCTACCCCCAGTGGAAACACAGATTGGTTGACAGAAGAATTCTTCTATTGGCATAGCGACCGTCGTTCAGAGAGGTGGTGCTCCTACATAGACAGAAAAACTTCCATCGGTGTAGGCTGTGTCTATGCCATGGGGTTTATGCCACATTGCTTCAGTGACATAATGATGCCAGCATAGTCTCAGTAGTGTAGACATACCCTTAGGTATGGAGCGTTGCAGCACAAATGCTTCCTACCTCGACAGAAGGGGTTTTTCTATCAATGTAGATAATCCATCTCCCCGAACGGCAGTATCTTCCATCGACCTAGCCATGTCTACACCAGGCATTAGAATTTGCACACCCCTGAGTGATGTAGCTAGGTCAAGCTAAATTTTTAGTGTATACTGGGTGTGATGGGGGGAGCAGACACCTCTTGTGAGTGCCTCCTATCCGCTGGGTGCAACCCTGCACTCTCTTTTTTCTGTTCCCAGCACCCTTTTCCTCTCAGGCCTCTTTGCCTGGAGAGCTCTGCCCTCTTTTTGTCAGGGTTCTTTCTCCCAGGCCTCTGCACCTGGAGAACCTCAAGTCCTCTCCCTGCTTGAGCAGGGTTTCTCCCCAGTCTCTTTACCTGTGAGTCTCACACAGCCTTTCACTCCTTCTTCCCCCTTCTGGTCCCAGCCAGCGACTGCCCTGCTCAACTCCTGTAGCTCCTTTTAACTGAGCCTGCTGGGCTCTGATTGGCTGCTTCCCTGCAGCCTTTCTAGGCAGGCCTGGAGGACCCACCTTCATTGCACCTTTTCCTGAGGCAGGATGGGGTAGGACCACATAGCATCCAGTAGGGGGCCTCAAAGAGCCTGGAACACCTTGTTACACCCGGGCTCCGTTTGTGGCATTTTGGAAGCAGATTTGGGTTGGCCATTTATAAAGAGAAGAGCTGTTGGAAAAATCCAGTTTCCAAAGACCCTTAAAATACATGGGTTTCTCAGTAGCATTCTGGTGACATTTGCAGACCTTGAACATTTCCATGCCTGGAGTTGAGAACCTCTCTAACATGTTAAACAATTCAGTCATTGTGCCAGGCCCCTCATCCCCACCTCTTCTGCGATTGACCCAGGTTTGACCAGATTGCAGAAAAATAATAAGAATCATAGAAATAAACTTATTTTATCATAAGCAATACAAGTTCATTACATATTACAAAAATAAAAATGTGCTATATTGTCACAAAAGTGAACATTTTTTTTTAATATAAGTTAGTACTTTCAAAAACAAAAATAAAAACTTCCAGTCAGTACCTCTCTGGTTGCTCTGAACCTGAAAAACTTTGTTCACTCATATCTGATTCTGGACCACCATTAGATCAGAGAGAAACATACTAAGTGGGATTTTTAATCGTTCCTAATCCTGTCTTTCATATGGGGCCTGATCCATGTCCCTCTGAAGTCAATGGAAATACTCCCATTGGCTTCATAGGCATTGGATCGGACTCGTGTGTATCACACGTGGTGTTACACAGCTGGGTGTCTTTATCACCAGTAAACCACACACACATGTAAAATCTAGGGACAGAAGAAACTGAGATGTCTTATTCCTAAAAGTGGGTTTAGACAGGGGCAAAGTGTTACCTGCATAGTCTTAATATGCAGCCATGTCTGCTCTTGCAAAATTCTACTCACCCACTTATCTGGGACAAGCAGTTTTGTTATGGGTGAGTAAACCACCCATTTTTCATCATCGTCATGTTGGTAAGGGGGGCAAGGAATTCTGTGCTTGGGCTGGACTGTTTCTAAGACCTAGAAATTAGAGATGGAAAAGATCTATTAGCTCAGCTAGACCTTGCCAGTGCAGCACATTTTCTAATGTTTTCTCCAGTCTGGCTTCAAATCTCTCAGTTGATGGGTGTAGGAACCCTGGAAGGGAGTGAGCAAATCTGATCAATGTGAAGGTTGTTTTGTTTGTGAACTCAACCTGCCAGCAATTCCAATAGGGAAGATGCAAGCACAGATTAGGGAGGGTGTGCATTTATTTTAATGATCATGGAATCACAGGGTTGGAAGGGACCTCAGGAGATCATCTAGTCCAACCCCTGCTGAAAGCAGGGCCAATCCCCAGACAGATTTTTACCCCAGTTCCCTAAATGGCCCCCTTAAGGATTGAACTCACAACTCTGGGTTTAGCAAGCCAATGCTCAAACCCATTGAGCTATCCCTTCCCCCCCATGGGCAAGGTCCTGGCAACCTTACTCACACTGAGGAATACCATAATCCACTACTAGTTCCATGGGAGCAGAACCTCAGAGGGTGTAAATCGGTGTAGCACCACGAGCCTTGTCTTCAATAGAAAATTAGGTTATGTTAGACCATGACAAGTTGTGTTAACTAACATGATAAACTCAGCTATATACTCATAGCTTTTGGGGCCAGAAAGGACCATTAGACCAACTTCCTGTATAATCCAGGCTATATCAGTAGAAGAGATAGGAACAGAACCCAGCTTTTCTGACACCCAAGACAGTCCCCAATCCACTGGACACTCTGCTTCTCTACAAATTGCTATAATCAGGGGCAAGCCATGGTAACCTCATTTCAGCTAGTCAGGGTTAAAACCTACTGGAAGGATAAGGTTAACCAGGACATGTGGACATGATGCTGAATACAACTTGTCTCTAGTCTGTCTTCACTGCAGAGTTATCTCAGGATATCTCCACCGATTTAGCCTTGCTCGAGTGAGTGCCCCACACTATGAAATAACTATGTTCACATTGGCGCTGCACTCACTTGTGTGTGGCGCTAAGACTTCTCGGGTCATATCCTATGGTTCTTTGCACTCCAGTAAACTGAGCCACTCTATGAACTCTTTCCCAGTGAATTGTGAGTGGACTTGTCTGTCCTTACTTGGCACACTGAGGGAATTGTGGGAAGGCATTGGAGGACTGGAAGCACTCAAGTGGGGCTATCCTGCATCCACACTTAAGTGGTCATGTTGGCAGCTGATGAGTTGCACTGACTTTAGCTCATACACCTGAATGGGCCAGCAAACTCGAGTTAAAAGCACCACCACACTGGAGCTAAGGTTTGTGTACATGGGCAGGACTCGAGTTAGGGGCAGCACTCACACGTTAACTTGGCAGTGAAGACAAGCCCACTGACTACAAAGTAGGGTTTAACGTCATGTTACTTAACCTGATTCCTCTTGGTCGTGTTCTAACACTGCCTAATTTTCTAGGGAGGACCATTGGCTTTAATAACGCCATGCTGATTTACACCAGCCGAGGATCTGGCCCAGGGTTGAGTCAGGCTCAGTACTGAGTAAAAGCGGCTGAATTGGGCCCTTTCTCAATTAGCTGCAGCTCTTCGGCTCCTGGCAAATTGCTAAAAGTTGCCGAGTGCTGTCGCCTCCATGCTAGAAAAACGTTTCCCTGTTGCTGTACATCTAGTTTCGTAGGCCATGTCTACACTAGTGAGCTTACAGTGGCACAGCAATACCGATACACCTGCACTGCTGTAAAATCACTCGTGTAGCCACTCTGTGCTGACAGCTGACAGGAGAGAGCTCTCCTGACACATAATTAAACCATCGCCAACGAGCGGCGGGAGCTATGTCGGCGGGAAAAGCTCTCCCGCCGACATGGCGCTGGGCACACTACCACTTATGCCAGAGAAATTTATGTCGCTCAGAGGGTGTGGTTTTTTCACACCCCCGAGCGACAAAAAATTTGCCAACACAAATGGCAGTGTAGACATGACCTTACACTCCAGCCCCGGATTACCTAGCCAGGTATATCGCTTTCTCAGGAAAGATGAATCACTAGGGAAAGGATAAAAAGAAACCCCACCCAAAATTAAAGTCAGTATTGGGCAATTAGTCAAAGCTGCCGTTTGGAGGCCTTATGGCTTTCGAAAAGCCTTTAGAATTTGGGTGTGACAGGGTAGGGGAGCAGTATCCAGTGCCTGGTGAACAAGCAGCGCTCTCTGGCGAAAAGCTATGAGACCCAACACTCGGGAGACAGAGGAGGGCTATCGCCTTTGGGAAGGTCAGGCAACCCATAAACGTGGGTAGACCCCCTTGCTGGAGAGCTTTTCTGTTTCCTTTCTGCCTATAATTGACTTACTTTCCTTTCTTGTGCTAAATATTCACCCAGGAGGAAAAGACTTTGCAGATTGTAACTATTTTTCTCAGAGTCATCCCCCTCGGTGTGGAGTGAGGCGAAAAGTCTCACATCCTTAGTATGAATGATGAAAGCTTCCCCATGAGATGCTCTGGGGGCTGGATTTAAAATGGGGAAATGATTTTGTGAAAAACGTCAAAGTCTTTTCCATGTCCCAGGGCTCCATTTTCTGAGATATTCTAAATCAATATTGGGATTGAAATTTTTATCAAAATAATTATCGACCTTTTTCATGCTCTGCAAACAGTGTTTTCTTGCCAATTGCAATATTTTTTTGATAAAAACATCAGCAGAAAATATGGCAGAAAAAGGTTGTGAAAAGCAGAACATTTCATTAATATCGACACCTGGGTTCGGGTTTGCGGGGTTTTTGAAAAAATTTGGTTTACAACAGTGTAAACAGGGGCCGCCGCTTGTGTAGGGAAAGCCCCTGGTGGGTCGTGGGACCCACGATCGGCCGGACCTGCGGATGGGGCAGGTAAACAAACCGACCCGGCCCGCCAGGGGCTTTCCCTACACAAGCGGCGGCCCCAGTTTGAGAAACACTGGTTTAGAAAAAACAGTATGAACTTTTCACATGGCTATTATTCTTTTACCATGCTTTGTCACTTCTTTGGCCTGACCACCGTGCACCAAGTAGTCTTTGCTCACTCCTAGATAGACATCTTTCAGAATCAGAGAGAGGAGCGGATTTGGTGGAGGAGAAGTATTCTGGTTGCAGAGCTGAATGAGGACATGCATATGGGATTATAATATATCCTTGCAGCAGCACCTTAGTTCCAAAAACTCATTAAACTGGTGACATACACACAGGTGTATCTTGTTGAACCCATTCCTGCTCAAGCATCAACACCTGAAGCCTAGGGCATCAACTGAATGGGTGACAGCCGTCACCTTGGCTGACACACCACAGGTAGGACCGTCAGAGCAAAAAGCATGAGCTGCTGCACCTTTAGCTAAAGAGTCATGCCTCTGTAGCTGGGGGCTGCAACAACTCAGATCCTCTGCAACTCAGTGCAGAGTGGGACCTGTAACACGCTCACCAGTGAGTTATGCATGCATAATGGCCACATGCCAGACTCCCCTACACACGGTGGAGAAGTCCTTCCACCACAGAGATAGAATAGTCTGCAGTGTGGCGGGACAGTGGACAGAAATGTGGCAGGCTAGGATTTCACATTTTGGCTATCATATCTAGGTTGCTGCTGGTCCCCGTGTTGCTGGTGGGAGTTACCTTCAGGGCTGTTTGGTTTGGAGTTTTCACTGGCATTTTGTTGCCCTTGAACTTCACAAACCTTTGGCCTACTAAGAAGTACAAAATGGGATCCAGGCAGCTGTTGGTGCTAGCTAAGGGCCTGGTTACTTTGTAGGCTAAGTTAATGGCATTGAGGGTCCCGCAGCTAAGGTCCCAGCTCCGGAAGGAGTAGTACAAGGTGCGAGTGATGTGGAAAGGAAGGAAGCAGATGATGAAGACCACCAGGACAACAATGATCATCTTGACTGACTTCTTTTTGGACCTGGACCTCTTGGAGGTGCCCCGGGTGGGTTGCAGCAGCCTCCGAGCCATCAGGCAGTAGCACACAATGATGGCCAGGAAAGGGATGCAGAACAGCAGCACCAGCATCACCGAGCTGTAGATGACGAACTGGCCGAAGAGCTCCTTGCTCGATGTGTCGTGGCAGGTGATGGTCTCGCACCTCACGCTGGTGGTGACGAAGAAGAGCACCGGCGACTGGCACGTGATTATGACCAACCAGACCACCCCCGACACCCTCCGTGCGTAGCGGACGCGGCCCCACTGCAGCGACTTCAGCGGGAAGCAGATGCCCAGGAAACGGTGGACACTGATGCAGAGCAGGAAGAGGATGCTGCAGTAGAGGTTGGTGTAGAACAGGAAACGGACTATTTTACACAAGCCCACACTGAAGGGCCAGTTATCCCCCTTGGCGTAATAATACACCAGCAAAGGCAGGGAAACCACGTAGAGTGTGTCAGACACGGCCAGGTTGAACATGTACGTGGTGGAGGCGTTCCAGGTCTTGATCCTGAAGAGGAAGACGTAGAGGACCAGCAGGTTGAGGCATAGCCCCACCACGCACACGATGCCATAGGAGACGGGCAGCAGAATGTACTTGAACTCCTCGTCGAATTTGCACTTGTACGTGTTGTCTTCCACGCTGCAGTCGGCAGTGGATGAGTTGGCGCTCGTGTTCCCGGAGCGCAGAACCATGAAGTTCTCCATTGCCCTAGAAAACAGGGAGCAAACTGTCAGCGAACGCCGGCTCATTGAAATGAGAGAGTAAATATGTTTGGATGAGAACTGCAGCGAGGCAGCGTGTCACCGGGCAGAAGAGATGAGTCACAGTGTAATGATTGTTATGTATAAGGCTGTGGTGCTTGCAGGCCCCCGCTGAGATCGGGGCCCCATGGTGCCAGGTGCTGAGGCACAGAGAGATTAATGACTTTACCAAAGGTCACACATGAAGCCTATGGCATGGCTAGTAATTGAACACAGAGTTTCTGAGGCCAAGATTAGTGTTTTAATTACAAGATCATCTTTCCTCTTTAAACCCATGGAGAAACCTGGTTGCACAAGCACACCAGAAAAATGGGTCGATTCTGAGGTCAACCTGTAATAGGACATGTCCAAGCTATGGGAACAGTGCAGCCTTACGAGCCATTGGGGAAAAGACAGGAAAGGGAACTGATTACAAAAAATCCTGTAAGATTACAGTTCATGTGCCGGGATTTGGAGGGACCCTATCCGTCTTGGGGTGTCTAAGTCTCTCTCCTGTCCCCCACACGTTTGTGCTGTGATATGGGGGGCCCTGCCCCTCTAAGGGGCGTCTGAGTCCCTCTCTCTGCCTCTCCCCTCCCAGTGACTTTATGACTTCTAATCTTGCTCCCGCTAAGGATTCATATTCAAACATTGCGACATCCGGTATTTGGATACTAAGAGAACTGTGAATTATAAGCAGAATGCTGCCAGAAGGCGGTGTGGTCTCCTTTCCTTTAATTACTCTGCTAAGGTGTAGGAGGGAGGTTTTCTTTTTAATGATTAACTCTAGGAAGGTGCTTTTCTGAGTTGTGGAAAGGCAAGTGCAAACGGACAGGGCTTCACTTTTGCTGTGAGGGTGACGAGAGCTGGGCTCATTCTGAGTTCTGGTGGGATGGAGTCCCACAGTCAGGATTCCATCCTCAGTCCTTGGGAACTTCACCCAGGGTTCAGCCAGCCATAGCATCCCTGGGCTAAAGGTCCATCTATACTAGCGAAGGGCAGGTCTCCACTAGGAAACCGCCAGGCTGAGGAACCAAGTTTGAGCTTGCCTGTGTGGAAGGGACAAAACCGCTGTTCTAACGATGTTCCTGGATCGTGTCCCAGATCAGACTGTAAACACTGACAGAGAGCAAGGCTGTAACATGATTTGGCTCTTTTCCTAGTGTAGATGGGCCCTAAGACATCAAAGCAAATCCACCTATGCTGGGATAAGTGTCAGAAAAGTGTCTTCAAGGGGGAGGAAGTGGCCTCCGGGAACCAAAAACCCAAACCATCCTGGTGATCTTGGTTCTGTTTTTAGGCTCTCGAGGTGGGAGCTGCTCATTCCCATGGGCAGATGAGTACGTTCACTCTGGTATGTTGGCTGACTGCCTTACTCATACTATTATTACTGGGTTGGTTTGGTTCAGGCTCACTGCTAGCTGAGCTACAAGGGAGGGAGGGTTGAATAGCTGCTAAGGTTTGTTTCACCCAGTCCTGGAATTTTAATTTGTGCTTTTATTTCCAGGGAGTGGAAGTGCTGGTGAAAGATGCCAGATCTGACAGCACTCGAGACAGGAGCCCAGGACAGGTAGAGACAGACAGCAGCAGTGCTAGCTTCCCTACGTATGGGCATCAACTCTGACCTGGAGAGACCATGGCTGGGAGAGATGGAGGTTAGTTCAGTCTGTGTCCAGGGTGCCTCTGCCTACTCTGCCAACACTGGGGACAATCAGTGCATATGAGGTGGTTTTCTTTCTTTCTCCAGGAGGTAATGGACCAATTGATTCCACATGGGCCACCAAGCAGCCATCATATAGTAATAACACGTGGCTGTTACCATGGGGGTTTGAATTCAGGTGAACGCCCTCCAGACAAAAGGCTCCAGTTTCCTGAACTTATCCACTCTCCAGCCTGTAAGACTCCTCAGTGGCCATACATCGGGGGATTGACTGGACCGCCCATTAAAACCTCACTCCATTTTCATTAGTTCTCCCTTTCAATAAGTTCATGAGCCACACCACAAAATGAACCGCCAAGTGCTTACGCTTCCCGGGAGGAGGAGAACATACACCCGGGTTATCTTGTTCAGCAACATCGGCAAAAAATGTCAAATATAACTTTGGAAACTAAATGTAAGGAACTAAGCTGCATCCTTTCTTCCACCCATCCAGTGTAGTTCTGCTTTCCATGCCCACGGCACAGCTGCCAACTTTCACATGATAAATAAGCACGTGACTTTCACAATAAGCCAAAAATCAAGCTAATCCCATTTCAAAACAAGGCCAAAACAAGTCAATCCCTGAGAACCCCAACAAGCAACAAGATACAAGCCAAAAACTAGCCAACAAGCAACTCACAAGCCAATTAAGCCAAAACCAACCCCAATTTCTGTGTTTTTTCCACGGGTTTCTGTGTTTTTTTCATGGGTTTGGAATGTCTCGCACACGGGTTCGTTTCTTTCTGACAAACTGCTTCAGTGCATTGCATGTTGTTTTACTCAACAGCCCTAGTAACAGGTCTAGTCCCCAGTCAATGGAAGGGCAGGATTTGCTTCAAGGTGCTCGGATGGTCTACCAGAAACATGGAAAATGCGTTTCAAGCCTGTTCCTTTTCTTCTAGCCTTGTATTTCTGAAGCCAGAGAGCAAAGAGCTTGGTTGATACCCCAGAGCTGGCAGTGGACTTAAAAAAACAATTAAAGGGGAAATCATGGGCCAAGAAAAGCATTAGATCTAAAAAATACTAAACAATGCATCAGGAACGTCTGCAGAACTCAAGAAAGCCCAGTTCTTACATCAAATGTTGTTAACTCTTGTGATTCTGTTACAAGTCTCATGATAGTTATAATATATATGGAGATATACTGATCTCATAGAGGTGGAAGGGGCCCTGAAAGGTCATTGAGCCCAGCTCTGTGCCTTCACTAACCAGACCAAGTACTGATTTTGCCCCAGATCCCTAAGTGGCCCCCTCCAGGATTGAGCTCACAACCCTGAGCTTAGTAGGCCAATGCTCAAACTGCTGACCTATCCCTCCCCACTAAAAGGCAGTGTGTTTCTGCAAGCCCCAGATCCTGGGTTCATGTTGTGATAATTTAGGGTACATCTGTATGGATCTTGATCAAACCACACCCACTATTTTGTTTTATGAGCACCATTTTGATGGTTAGACCATCCTGTGCCTTCCCTGTTGTCTCTTTACCTCCACCACAGACCTGGATCCCTGAAGGTGTTGCTTGGTGGGGAGGGAACAGGCTGACTTATGACTTTTCAGTGTTTGGGGTTTCCAACTCTGGCTCTAAACATCCTGGTGCTAAAATGCCAGCAGCGATGGAAGCATTGGCTATGCTTGGGCTCCCACCATGGCGACCAATGGTGGCACTGCATTGGTACTTCCAAAGACGGGGAATCTTCCCCTGTAAAAACAGCATAGACAAGGTCAAGAGCGCTCTCCCATCGATGGATTACTCCACCCAAATGAGAGGCAGAAGCTATGTCAGAGGGAGAGCATCTCCCGCATACATTGTGCAGTGTAGACATCACTTTAAGCCGATGTAAGGTACGTCACTTGGGTGGGGAGGTTCACACCCCTGAGTGATGCAACTTACATCAACTTAAGCTGCATCCATTGTTACATGTATACCTGTATTAGCGGTCCGATGGAGTCTGCGGGATACTAGTACCGTGCTTCGTCGACAATAAATCTGGCTGGGTGCCTTTGTCCCTTAACGGATCTTGTGGTCATTAGGCGGTTCGCTCGAGGTCTGCAGTGCCAGCTGTCTACGCAGGGCTGGGGCGCCACACAAAGGGAACACACACACAGAGCCAAACATCTATCAACATCTAACCACAGCGGCAATGTAGACAAGCCCCTGGTAGAATCAGGTCACCAGAGAGCATAAGAATAATCAGCATGTGAATCACACACAGGGAGAATGCATGGGAATGACTGCATGCTAATGCCTGCGTCATGGAAAATCTGCATCCTCTGAACCTCGAGGGCAGGGAAGGCACCAGGTGAGGCAGCTGGGTTCAATTACAGCTCTGCTTTCAGAGCAGAGCTCAGGGGAGCTGTGGGGAGATATGTATGTAAGTGTTACGGTCATTTTCTCTAGAGCTAGCTGGAGCAAGCCTCCTCCTTTATGCTTCTCTTCTGGAAAGGGCTTACGTAAGCGCTGTCATCCTCACCCTCGCGCTGACCCCTTTGCGGTGCAGAGAGGATCTAGACCCCCCCCCGTTCTGCTCAGGGAGGGAATCCCTTGGCATGACAAGCCCTGCCATGAGGGGTGTGCTGAGGATACAGCTGGGGCTGCAGCAGGCTGCACTGCAGAGTTTCCTGGCAGCATTGCATCCCACACAGCAGCCCTGGAAGGCTGCCATAACTTAGACGGGCCCCCGGAGCTGTGTAAATGACACTGGGGGCTACTAAAGTCTCTGGAGTAGCCCAGGATTGGGATGGTGTAAAGGTGGCTTAAAACTACCTTAGTCACCCCCCTCCTGGCCCCAAGTTCCACGCTGCATCTCGCAGGGCCTAAGCCTCGATGGCCAACGTGAGCTCCACTTCCAGAAGCCTAGGCAGACTCAGCCGAAGCTGAGTGCTCGTGCAGCTGGCAGAAGCACTTGAGTCTTGTCTCCAGCCATCCTAAGGGCTTTACCTCCCACCACAGACAGTCCGTGTGTGAAAAATGAGTAGAGAAGGGGAATGGGAGGAGAGATAATGAGACCCACCCTGAGTACTGAAGACGAGGTGAATGAGCAAAAGGGTCCAGCTGACTGGGATGTGGATGCTGCTCAGGCACTGCTGGTACACATCATACCTAGCACTAGGGTTGCCACCTTTCTAATTGCTGGTAGCTGGACCCCTGAGGCCTTGCCTCTGCCCTATACAATCATAGGATAGGAGGGTTGGAAGGGACCTCAGAAGGTATCTAGCCCAATCCCCTGCTCAAAGCAGGACCAATCCCCAACTATTTTTTTTGCCTCAGATCCCTAAATGGCCCCCTCAAGGACTGAACTCAAAACCCTGGGTTTAACAAGCCAATGCTCAAACCACTGAGCTATCCCTCCCCTCCTGCCTTGCTGCTGCTTGCTGGATTGTCTCAAGGAGCCCGTCTGCAGGTAGGCGGCAGCCCTGTCTGGACAGGGATTGGCAAGGGTTAATGGCCGGGTGCCTTCCCTCACCCTACAGTAACCCAGCTTTTGGTTTGGGTGCCATTTAGGGATGCCAGGTCCCCGAAAACCAGGCACCTGTCAACCCTAAATGGCACCCAGACACAGAAGGTAAAAACCGAACTGTCTGGGTGAAAACCGGCCAGGTGGCAACCCCATCGAACAGAGCTGCTCACACACCCCCTCGCGCACAGCATTATTTCTGCTAGCCAGCTCCAGAACGGCATTCTCATCTGACGCATGTCTTGTCGGAAATGGCGGCTTACATTTAACCCCAAATATCAGCAACCCGGTAAAATGAGGAAGGATCGTGTCTGCTCTGGACATCTCTCCTGTTCAGAGCCAAACCTCTCCCGAGCATGGCGCCCCCTCCCTCCGTTACATATGTCATGTGCCAAAGGGGCCCCGCACCTCAGCGCCGATGGGTTCCACGCTGTTGTATCTCTTGCTCGTTACACAAAAAATTTCAAGGAGCCAAACAGTCACAGCTGGGTCCCCAGTACAAACAGGCCAGGTATAGCTGCTTTGTAATAACCGAGCCTACACATTCACTCCGAATGTAAAAAGTATGTGAGAGTTCGTAAGATGTCACAATAACAGCTGTTGAGGGGAAAAGGGATAAAAGGGAGACAGATTAAATGAGTCTAAACAAAATGCCCAGCTGATTTGATTCAAGGACTCGGTTGGTGTTGGACTTAATCAACAAGAAAATGCAGGTCCGGAAATTAATGAACCAAAATGGGTGTGCTGGATATTAGGCCTACGCGAGGGATGGGCTGTTCCACCCACCACTGCTTTCTGGGGTTCTTAAAGAAAGAGACTTTGAGGGGGGGAATGGGGAGAACAGACAGAGGCAGGGTTGCTATCCCCACCGTTTCCTGGGACCTGGGCCTTCATTGTGCTTGTCCTGAGAGACGTCCTGACCAGACCAGGCCAGAGAGAGGGCCCCCGCTGACATCATCACCATCCCTCCCAACTCCTCCCGCTGATTCCCAACCACCACCTGAGATGAAACAGGACCAAACATCAACAACAACAGCAGCTCCAGCTCATCTCAACTTCGCTTTTACCCAACGGGACAGTTATTACCGTCCTACTGTCGGACAGCGACCGGGTTATGTTAACACCTTTGGCCCATTGATTCCATGTCATTTACCACAATGCTACATACAAACTGCTGCTCTGGCTGCTTCTAAACGCAGAACACCGTGAGCGCTGCTAGAAGGCTCACAAACTATTTAAAGGGATACTGCCCTATTCCTATACACTATGTACACCACTGCATACGTGTTGCCAGTGTTAACATCCATACAAGGGTTGTTTCCTGTATTGCATTCCTCATTGGTCCATAAGACAGGCACAGCTTCAACACTGCTCCCAAGCTGGACACGCTTGGTCGTAAGTCTCTCCCTCCCCTAGGAGCTGAATGTGCTGCTTCCATAGGCCAGGGAAGATCAGAAGAAAACCAAAGCCAGGTCTCCCATAGAATAGTGCAGAGCGCTCGCTAGGCTGCCCTGAGGCCTAGGGCACAGAACTGGGCGCTGATGGATTAACCCAGGAGGTGAAGCTGGGCAAGCCACTGAACTGCTCTGAGCCCCAGTATCACTGTTTCACAAGGTGGGCGGGAATGATACTTCTTTGTACAGCACTTTGAGGTCTACCCATGAAAAGTGCTCTGCTCAGTGTGCATTTAGCAGCATTGCTTCTCAGTGTTGTTATTCACTGGTGTCTTTGCATACTATTGCCCCCTGCTGGCTGGACTTGGACCTGCTTAAGTATCGGTGGCTATGTCGCCATCTACTGGCTGACCTAAAACGAGGGTATAAGATTTACATCTAGCGGCTGCAAATGCAGCATCTCCATTAGCACAGGTAGTTTTTTTGAGCTGAAGGTCCTGAGGTTTTTCCCCCCCATGCCACCTGAGGGCAGTTTAGCTGATGAGTGGAGAGGCACATACCCACATACTGTAAAGTGAGCCCATACTGGACCTGCTCTTTGGCTTGGCCGTATAATTACGGAGAACACCACCGGCTCACAATGGTGTATTGTTCTTTAGTGTCCTAATGTACATTTCTTTTTGCAACATGAAGCTAGTTGGTTGCTGGATCTGGAGAGCTGCCCCCCTTCTTCCTCTTTGTTGGAGCAAATGCCCTAAATTCCTAAGACAAAACCTGCTGTGTCTCTTTGGGCTCCCGACTGTCTGACCCCCGCCCACATCCCACTTCAGCTGCACCCACATCCCACTTCAGCTGCACTGAGTGATCGCATGGGCGCGACAGCCAAGCAATGCAAGGACACGAAAGGGAGCAGGTTGACCTTTCCCCAGAGGCAGAGCGAGGACTGGGAGTGGGATGGAAGAATGTCAGTGTGTGCGTATGACATATCAAACACTGACTAAGACCGGGGACAGGGCAGAGGGGAGGGGCCAGAGGGAAACACGGCATTCTCCTTTCCCAGCATGGCAAATGTGCATCTCAGTTATGCCTCGTGAAAAGTCACTGACTCCCGAAAGCAAATCCAGAGCGACTCCATTGGCTTCTTTCACGACCCTCCAAAGGGTCAGGATGGGCAGCTGTTCCTCTCACATCTGGCACTGGCCACTGCTGGTGACGGGATGCTGGACTAGATGGATCACTGGTCTGAGGCAGCCTGGCAGCTCCTATGTTCCCTGTGTGCAGTCCCACAAGGCCCATTTCGGGCCTAGTCAGACATCTAGGGAAGACTGTGAGATGCTATTGACTTTGGTGCCAGAGAAACACTGATGGCACCCGGCCCTACATCTCCTATCACGTGCAGACAGTGTTGACTCCGGAACCTGAATGGGACAAGCCCCTGGATGAAAAGCAGCTGGATAAAATTCAACCCAGGCAAGAGGAAGGGAAGGAAATGCTGTGAAGAACTGGCTGAAGCCAAAGCCAGCCTCTGTCTGAAGGGCATCTGCTCTTCACTTGAAAAGGTTAGCACAGCACCAGGGTCCTGTGGACCCCTCGGTGCTCCTTGGCACCCACAGCGCAATGCTGCCTTCTGCCTGTGGCTGGCCGGGAGGCTGTACCTCTTGCTGCTGATTGAAGATCTAGCTGCAGTGACCCACACGCTCACCACCTCCAGCCCCGGTGATTGCGTCTGGCCTGCTTGCTCGGTGGGGAGGGAAGTGAGCACCATCATGAAATGCCAACGTGTGCAGCATGCAGCAGCCGATGTTATGCGTAGGGCAGTATATCAGGAGCACACCCCTCACATGCTTCCCACGTTCACCTGGCTACCTCTGCAGTACTGGATCAGCTGCCAGGTCCTGGGGTTAATGCACCCACAGTGGCCTGAGCCCTACCTCTTAGACTGCCTCTCCTTTTGAGAGCTATGGATATCAGGAACGAGCTAGCTGGCAAAGCCCAAGGTGTAGCAGCTCTCAGAGACATTCCTGGCAGTAGGCTCTGGGCTTTGGGACACCACCCATCCAGAAAGTGGAATGGGCCCAAGATCAAAACACCTCAAGAATGAAAGCAGCGAGCCACCTCTTGAGACTTGGCTTCACACAACAACTACTCCACTAGCCCATAGACACACGTCTATTATACAAGTATATATGATACCTCCTTCGGCAATGTGAATGGAGGGATGGAGCTTATCAGCCCTGTTTAGGTGTATATAGTTCTGTTAGTGTATCCAGATACGGTGATGGAGACAATATATTTACCTAGACAGATAGGAGTTATTCTGTATTGACGCCATTGCACCCGAGATCGGGATCTGTCGACTGACTCCTGGCTTCAGGTCCACCGGCGCATAGCAGACTACTGCTCTACAGGCATCTGCTTGGCTCTTAGCAGCAGCCCACGGACACAGCCGCAATTGTCGCTCTGAAGCACTTGTGTGGTTAGCCTAATGTTCTCCCGAGGAAGGTCCTGAAATTAACCAGAAACAAAATCCTCATTACTAGTAGGAGGTGAACGTCGGGGCAAGTACTATTCCATCTGCTCTGGAGGGCGCACAGTGGAAATGATTCAATGTGTGGGAGTCAAATAGCTCTGTGTTTTCAAGAGAAAACATCCTCGCGCACGCACACACACATGCATATTAGAATGGACTAGTGGCTGACAGAGTCTGGCACATCAGTCTCTTTCTTCCATGGAACGAAAAAGGGGCCATGTTGCAATTAATGTAAGTTTCGGGCCAACTCTTAAACAGGGAAGTGAAACGATTGGCGCGCAGCTAAATGCATGCTCACCATGGTCTCAGGAAAGCAAGGATTACAAAATGGGCTTCACGTTTCTCTGCAATAATTTCAAAGGGACGGTATGGGGGAGTTTAGGACCCAGGTTTAGGTTCTGTTTAAATAAAAAGTCCCAAGCCGGTGTGACTCAAACTGATGGGGGCTGTTTGGAAATGTCGAAGTACCCGGGCCTTTCAGGAGTTTAAACTTTGGACGCCCAAACACAGTAGCCTTGTGCTGATGCAGATGTACCAGAACGTTAAACTGACTAGACACAATGGGCCAGATGCTGCTCCTGGCAACACAACTGCAGCCCCTATTGATTCCATTGGAAATTAGACCCATAACCAAGAGCAGAATGTAGCCCAGGAAGTGAAACTAACGTCACTGTCCAAGCTACAGACAATGCAGAATGTGAACTAGATCAGTGCTACATTGTAACGAGTCCATTTGATGTCTTAAAATTACTTCACTTCTAATAATCTAAGGACATTTTTAAATATAATAATATAATCCCTAAACTAACAATACTTCCTTTCTCCCACTGCCGTATGTATTGAGATTGTGAGAGTGTATAAATGGATCTTAAAGTAGTAACTTTACGCCCATTCACGCCCACCGGAGAGCCCCTATCTGCTCCCAGAGCAGTGCTAAGGAGCGTTGATGTAAATGAGAATGAGGCCTGTAAGCTCTTTGGGGCATGGACTGTCTCTTACCACCTGTCTACAATAATAAAGCCTCTGCCTTTGGTTGAAAGCTTGAGGTGCTCCTGCAATAACAGTAGATCAAGTGAGACACCTAACTCCCTTGTTAGACATCTAGATAAGGGTGACCTAATTCTTCAAGGAGCTGATCACCCACAATTCCTAGTGAAGTCAGCGGGCGGCTGCGGGTGCTCAGCCACCACTGGAAGGCCAGTTGGCTTTTATTTGGGCACCTAAGTACATACGTAGATGCCTAACTCTAGAGACGGCTCATTGGGATGCTTTCAACCACGGTTTTATTAGGAACGCAAAGATTAGAAGGTTTTTTAATTGTTCTTCTCAGCTGGTTTCTGGTCCAGCTAGCTCCTAAGATCTAATGTGGTCTAGTGACTATGGCCCTGGATTGGAAGCCAAGAGAACTGATCCCAGTCTAAGGAGATCCCTGGCTCAGCTACTAACCCCCTTGGGATGGAGCAGAGAGGCCCCACATTGGCAATGAGGGGGTTAAGGAGGCTGACAGGTTCCTCACTGGCACTCAAAGGGTTAGGCCTGTGGACCCAGTTGGCCTCACCTTGGTTCTCCTGCAAGGGGAGGTAAAAGGAGAGGGCCTCACTTGGGTGAGTGCTGACCAGGAAAGAGGCTGGAGCTCTGCTTGTCTGAGGGGAAGGAGGGGAGGCTGGTTGCAACCTGAGCCGGAGCTCGCTGGTCAGCCAGATCCCCCCTCCTGGAAGGGAGGCCCAGATCACGGGAAGGGAACTGGTGGAAGTGCAGA
This sequence comes from Mauremys mutica, assembly GCF_020497125.1. Lineage (NCBI taxonomy): Eukaryota > Metazoa > Chordata > Testudines > Geoemydidae > Mauremys > Mauremys mutica. The sequence goes on along the minus strand of NC_059072.1, from coordinate 352,198,333 downwards.
CTGTTTTGGAAACCAGCCCTGACTAGACGGGTGGGGCACCACGGAAGGGGTGTGGGATGGCCCTGGCTTTGAGTTGGGTTTCTTTTTGTTCCTGATTCCCATTGAGCTTCAGCGCCCAAAAGGGGGTAGGACTGAAGGCACCACGACCCTGACCTCGGAGTGACTGACCCTGACAACCCTGGCCTCAGGGTGATGGAAACAGACCAACAGAGACTTGCAGCAGAGCAAGCTGTGTCCTGGCGGGCAGCAAGGGGACACTGCAGTGGTTTCCCCAGGAATTGAAATTAGTGGGGGTGTTCGAATTTACAGGGGGGGTGTCAGGACCAATGATATATATAAAAAAGATATTAATAAAGTAAATGTTTTGTTAGGATTATGCAAATTTAACATAAGAATAATGCAAGTTACACCAAAATGCATAACAGGTCTAGATTTCTAAAAAAAATACTTTTAAAAAAAAGTATTTAATTTAAATTGACTTTTGAAAAGTAAGCCATCATGGGGTAAGAGGAAAATCCTCTCATGGATCAGTAACTGGTTAAAAGATGGAAAACAAAGGGTAGGAATAAATTATCAGTTTTCAGAATGGAGAGAGATAAATAGTGGTATCCCTGAGGGGTCGGTACTGGGACCAGCGCTGTTCAACATAGTCATAAATGATCTGGAAAAATGGGTAAACAGTGAGGTGGCAAAATTTGCAGATGATACAAAACTATTCAAGATAGGTAAGTCCCAGGCAGACTGCGAAGAATTACAAAGGGATCTCATAAAACTGGGTGACTGGGCAATAAAAATGGCAGATGAAATTTAATTACAGGCCAAGGTGGAGGCTATCCAAAAGTGGCCTGTCCCAAAGTCTAAGAAACAGGTCCAATCCTTCTTAGGCTTGGCCGGATATTACAGGCGATTTGTACCACACTACAGCCAAATCGCTGCTCCACTAATTGATCTAACCAAAAAAACACAGCCAAATGCAGTTAAGTGGACTGATGAGTGTCAGAAAGCCTTTACCCAGCTTAAGGCGACGCTCATGTCTGACCCTGTGCTAAGGGCCCCGGACTTTGACCAACCCTTCCTAGTAACCACCGATGCATCTGAGCGTGGTGTGGGAGCAGTTTTAATGCAGTAAGGACCGGATCAAAACTTCCATCCTGTCGTGTTTCTCAGCAAGAAATTGTCTGAGAGGGAAAGCCACTGGTCCATCAGTGAAAAACAATGCTACGCCATTGTGTATGCCCTGAAAAAGCTACGCCCATACGTTTGGGGACGGCGCTTCCAGCTACAAACCTACCATGCTGCACTAAAGTGGCTTCATACTGCCAAGAAAAACAACAAAAAACTTCTCCAATGCAGTTTAGCTCTCCAAGATTTTGATTTCAAAATTCAACACATTTCAGCAGCTTCCAACAAAGTAGCTGATGCACTCTCTTGTGAGAGTTTCCCAAAATCAAATGGTTAAAACGTGTTCTTAAAATGTGGAAAATCTTGTAGTTTTACATAATTAGTAGTATATGTAACGGTGCATGTGTTTTATTAATCTGTTTATTTTAAAGTTCTAGGAAGAAATCACCGCCAGTGTGGGTCCCCCACTGTCTGCGATTTGGGGGGCGTGTCATAAACATATAGTTAAGGGTTAAGGTCTCTTTTACCTGTAAAGGGTTAACAAGCGCAGTAAACCTGACGGACACCTGACCAGAGGACCAATCAAGGGACAAGATAATTTCAAATCTCTGTGGAGGAAAGTCTTTGTCTGTGGAGGAAAGTCTTTGTTTGTGTTCTTTGTTTTGGGGGCTGTTCTCTCTTTGGATCTAGGGGCCAGACGTATATCCAGGCTCTCCAAGCTTCCTGAAATATTCTCTTCATGCAGTATAGTGAGTATTAGAAAGGCGAATTAGTCTTTTGATTAATTTCTGTATTTGCAAATGTGTGTTTGCTGGAACCATATTTTATTTTTTTGTTTGCTGTAACTTGTACTTAAGCTAGGGGGGAGGGAATCCCTTTTGTTTTTATAAGCTGTACCCTGTAAACTTCCATCCTGATTTTACAGAGATAGTTTTTTACTTTTTTCTTTCTTTAATTAAAAGCTTTTCTTTTTAAGAACCTGTTTGATTTTTCCCTTGTTTGAAACCACAGGGGATTAGTTTGACTCACCAGGGATAGGTGGGGGAAAGAAAGGTGGGGGAATGGTTTATTTCCCTTTGTGTTAAGATCCAAGGAGTTTGGATCTGTGTTCCCCAGGGAAAGGTCTGGGGGAACAGAGAGTGTGCCAGACACTGAAACCTGGCTGGTGGCAGCAAGTACCAGATCTAAGCTAGGATTTAAGCTTAGAAGGATCCATGCAGGTCCCCATCTTTTGGACACTAAAGTTCAAAGTCGGGAATAAACCTATGACAAACATATTCATAAATGATCTGGAAAAATGGGTAAACAGTGAGGTGGCAAAATTTGCAGATGATACAAAACTATTCAAGATAGGTAAGTCCCAGGCAGACTGCGAAGAATTACAAAGGGATCTCATAAAACTGGGTGACTGGGCAACAAAAATGGCAGATTAAATTTAATGTTGATAAATGCAAAGTAATGTACATTGGAAAACAATCTCAACTATACATACAAAATGAAGGAGTCTGAATTAGCTGTTAACACTCAAGAAAGATCTTGCAGTCATTGTGGATAGTTCTCTGAAAACATCCACTCACTGTGCAGCGGCAGTCAGTGATTCCCAACATTCTGTTTTCTTTTTTAAAAAGAACAGGAGCACTTGTGGCACCTTAGAGACTAACAAATTTATTTGAGCATAAGCTTTCGTGGGTTACAGTCCACTTCATCGGATGTAGCCCACGAAAGCTTATGTTCTTTTTGCAATACAGACTAACACGGCTGCTACTCTGAAACCTTTGCTTTTTTAAGAAAGGGATAGATAATAAGACAGAAAATATCATATTGCCTTTATATAAATCCATGGCACATGTACACCTTGAATACTGTGTGCAGATCTGGTTACCCCATCCCAAAAAAGACATACTGGAAATGCAAAGAGTAAAGAGATGGGCAACTAAAATGATTAGGGGTATGTAACAGGAGAAGAAATTAAAATGACTGGGAATTTTCAGCTTAGAAAAGAGACGGCTAAGGGGGGATATGCTAAAGGTCTATAAAATCTTGACTGATGTGAAGAAAGTGAATAAAGTAAATGTTTTGTTAGGATAATGCAAATTTAACATAAAGAAAATGCAAGTTACACCAAAACACATAACAGATCTAGATTTCTAAAAAAATATATAATTTAAAACAAATTTATTTAATTTAAATTGACTTTTGAAAAGTAAGCCATCATGGGGTAAGAGGGAAGATCCTCTCATGGATCAGTAACTGGTTAAAAGATGGGAAACAAAGGGTAGGAATAAATTATCAGTTTTCAGAATGGAGAGAGATAAATAGTGGTATCCTTGAGGGGTCAGTACTGGGACCAGTCCTATTTAACATATTCATCTGGAAAAATGGGTAAACAGTGAGGTGGCAAAATTTGCAGATGATATAAAACTACTCAAGATAGTTAAGTCCCAGGCAGACTGCGAAGAGGTACAAAGGGATCTCACAAAACTGGGTGACTGGGCAACAAAATGGCAAATTAAATTCAATGTTGATAAATGCAAAGTAACGCACATTGGAAAGCAATCTCAACTATACATACAAAATGATGGCATCTGAATTAGCTGTTAACACTCAAGGAAGAGATCTTGGAGTCATTGTGGATAGTTCTCTGAAAACATCCACTCCATGTGCAGCAACAGTCACAAAAGCAAACAATGTTGGGAATCATTAAGAAAGGGATAGATAATAAGACAGAAAATATCATATTGCCTCTATATAAATCCATGGTACGTGCACACCTTGAATAGTGTGTGTAGATCTGGTCACCCATCCTAAAAAATATATATTGGAATTGGAAAAGGTACAGAGATGGGCAACTAAAATGATGAGGGGTATGAAACAGGAGGAGAGATTAAAGTGACTGGGAATTTTCAGCTTAGAAAAGAAATGACTAATGGGGATATGATAGAGGTCTACAAAATCTTGACTGGTGCGAAGAAAGTGAATAAGGAAATTTTATTTAATCCTTCACATAACACAAGAGCTAGCAGTCACCCAATGAAATTAATAGGCAGCAGATTTTAAAAAGAAACAAAAGGAAGTATTTCTTCACACAATATAAAGTCAACCCAGGGAACTCTTTGCCAGGGGATGCTATGAAGACCAAAACTATAACAGGATTTTAAAAAGAACTAGATAAATTCCTGGAGAACAGGTCCATCTGTGGCTATTAGCCAGGATGAGAGGGATGCAACGCCATGCTCTGAGTGTCCCTAGCCTGTTTGCCAGAAGCTGGGAATGGGCAACAGGGGATGGATCACTTGATGATTCCCTGTTCTGTTCATTCCCTCTGAAGCACCTGGCCTTGACCACTGTTGTAAGACAGGGTACTGGGCTATATGGACCATGGGTCTGACCCAGTATGACCATTCTTATGTAAAAATTAATTATAATAAAAATGTTTAGTACAGAAACTCCCCAACATAATGACCTCCCAAGATAGCAACAATGTGAGATAACAACCTTGGCAAATACTGCATTTTAAAAATCTTGGCCTACTGGGAAACATATTTATATAAGTTTCCATTCCCAGTCACAAATCTAGCATTCTGGAGCAAAGTGACTAAAATATAGTCCAACAAACAAATGTTTATTTAACATGCCCCTCACTTTTCCCTCCACCGCACTCCACTCACCGGTGTTGTCCTTGGTCAGTGGAGACTCAGAGTTCAGAGGTGCTTTCACGTGAGTACACCTTCCAGGTGGAGGACAAAAAGGCACAATTTGCTCTGGCTGTTCGTTGTGCCACTGTTCACTCCACCGCTCTGTTGCCAATGGCCCTGCACAGTCACCTTCTGCTGTCACCTACCACTGTGACCTCTGCGAGTTTCAGCTGAGCTCTCAGTGCAGGAACCTCGCTGCTAGTGCAGTCTGGGCTGTCTCTTACACAAAAACACTGTACCCACAGGAACACTGGACTAAGCACTTAGACCTGATTGTCAGTGATTTCAGCTGCAGTTGTCACTTAACAGAACAAAAGACTATCTATTGGAGCTTAATCAGCTCTGTCTTTAAACAGTGGAGAGGGACAGGTCCCCACCCTCTCTCTTGATGCCTTCAAATCATCACAGACTAAGTACAGTTCTACTGCCCTTTACTCATACAATAAGAACAACATTTCATCCCCCCTTCTCCCCACATTCAAGTGGTTTGTAACCCAACCCCAGCCAAAATCTATCACTTGGACAACACAGCTCTGTTTGCTCGATACCTAGGTAGATTAGGTGTGAATGTAAATATAATCTGGCCCTGAAGCCTTAGCCCCCAGCTCATCACTAGCTGTCAGGGAGAGCTCATTTAGACTTTGCTTACAAATCATCATTTGAAATTATTAGGTTGGCCAACATCACCGAAATGAATGCACTGACAGCATAAAAACCAGCTGTATAAGGAAGCAAGGAAGCTAGTCTATGTTCATACTTTTCAAATCTATTATACTTTTTCAGATACACATATTTTATCATACACTGTATAAGCTTTTAAAGTGTGTATTAATGTTTCAGTTTAAATTCAGATTTCCAAACAGTCACTAAATGGGTATGTAACTAGCTCACAAAACTGGGGGGGTGTTGGGAAAATTCAGGGGGGTGTACACCCCTGGGGGGGTGTAGAGAAATCACTGGGACACTGGCCTGGCAACCTCACCCCTGTGTGATCCTGAGCGCGTCACTTCATCCGTCTGTGTCTCTTGCTCCCCTTCCTACGTGGAATGTTAGATCTTCAGAGCAGGGACTGTCTCTGGGTTTGTCCAGCACCACAGGGCCCTGAGGTGTTACCTGTCAGCTCTGCGTTCTTGGGGAACCAGGGCGCAGTACCCAACTTGTCTGACTCACAAAAGACCTCCCGTCCCCCAGCCTCTGCTTGAACCAAACCGATCAGAAGAAAGACTTACAAAAAGCAATGAAAAGGCAGTGGGAGACACACCTAAACCCCTCTGGACAAGGATGACGGGATTGAGGCAACTCCCCTAGCCTCATTTGCATCGAAGATGTGACAGGGAGGCATCTCCATTAGCAGACAGAACGGAGAACAGAGATTCCAAGGCAAGAACCCCATGGAACTCTGGGACCAGAAAGGCAGGGAAGCACTGCATGATGGGGGATCTCTGCTCCAGCTGTTAATGAACCTATGCCTGCACACACCCAGCTCAGTAGATATCTGACCAATTCTAGTAATAAATCCTTTATTGGTATCCAAAATAGTGAAACTCCCTAATTGCATTGCGAGCTCCCTCCAAGAAAGACCTCCCAAAGCCAGGAATGATCAGTTCCCATGGTCTAGCCTGAACAATACCTCTTTGGTATACTCCACTCCCTTGAGCCATCAGTTTACCCATAAACAAATCTAGTGTTCTCCCTTGAACCGTTGTTGTTTCCCTACAAAAAACCCCTATCCACATTCAAGTAAGTGTTCTGATGCCTGGATCCAAAATCTGCATCAGTTCCACTGGGACTTCATCTTCTCCTGACTGATCGTGCTGGGGGTTCTGCCAGTCTCCAGTACTCCGGACCCTCAGCTACCACCATCACCTGGGAACCCCGACCAGTTCAAGCTTCACGGAGTGGAGAGAACCCAACTCTCTCTCTGTCTCTCTCTCTCTCTCGGTGTAGCCTTCTGACCCTCACTTGTGTGATCAGTGATAGTTTTCTAAACCTGACTTTTATAATCAAATTTAAGTTGGATTTAATATTATAAGTGTTTTGTTTGTTTGGCTCCCCATGGTTATTACCTGGCAAAAAATAACTTTCATGATTAAGCTGGTTGCTTTTCTCTTTCTCTCTCTCCCCCTCATGGGTGTTTTTTGGTTTCCTCATTCGCTCTCCAGCAACACTTCTCGTACCTCAGCTAAAAAATCCCTGCAGCACCCAAAAATCCTGTGGGGTTTGCTGATCAAGTTGGTTTCTACCAGAACAATTGTAACCTGAAAGTGGGGATAGAGACGTGCTGAACCTGGGACATATGAGGGTGGCAGCTTGGAAGTGCTGCTCGACCCAGCCTGCTCAGGTGTGCTCTATTCTGGTGCAGCGCCCACAGCATATCAGGGTGACAGCTTGGAGGTGCTGCTTGACTCAGCCTGTTGAGTCCAGGGACATATAAGGGGTCAGCTTGGGAGTGCTGATTAACCCAGTCCTCTCAGATGCACTATTTGTCTGTGTGTGTGTGTGTGTGTGTGTGTGTGTGTGCAGTGATGAGCTGCCAAAATCTTAACAACGGGTTCCCTATAAAAAGTTCTGATTTAACAACGGGTTCCCTATAAAAAGTTCTGATTTAAGGGATGTGCGACAGCATGTATTTTTTGTACCAATAGGGTTACCATACGTCCATATTTTCCCAGGAGGTGATTAAGAACCGAAAAGCCTGACATGTCCAGGAAAATACAGATGTATTTTAACCCTACCTAAAGTTCTTTTTTAAAAAGATGGGGCTGAACTAGAAATGAGCTCCGTTTCACATGTGTGGGTGGTGATCAGGGACAGTCTCAATTTTTGGGTCTTTTTCTTATATAGGCTCCTATTAGCCCTCACCCCCGTCCCGATTTTTCACACTTGCTGTCTGGTCACTCTAGGGTGTGCACATGTGTGGGTCCCAGCTGCTCCCTGCCCCCCCCTCATTAAAGCAGGTGTGCAGGGTTACTGCCCTGGGAACTGCAGGGCACCAGTGGATGTGGGGCTGGCTGCAGATAGGGGCATGGGGCAGGGCTAGCTGGAGGCAGGGAGTGACACGGGCTGGCTGTGGGCAGGTAATGCAGACGGGCGGGCTGCGGGTGGCTGTGGGCAGGGGGTGGCTGCGGGCGGCTGTGGGCAGAGGCTGGCTGCAGGCAGGGGGTGGCTGTGGCAGGGGCTGCAGGCAGAGGCTGGCTGTGGCAAGGGCTGGCTGCGGGCAGAGGGCGGCTGTGGGCAGGGGCTGGCTGGGGGCAGAGGGCGGCTATGGGCAGGGGGTGGGGCAGTGGGCGGCTGTGGGCAGGGGCTGGCTGTGGGCAGGGGGAGGCAGGGGGCGGCAGGGGGCAGGGGCTGGCTGGGGGCAGCGGGTGGCTGTGGGCAGGGGGCAGCAGGGGGTGGCTGGGGGCAGGGGCTAGCTGGGGGTGGCTGGGGGCAGGGAAGGCGGGGGAGGGGCGCAGATACTCACACGGTGGGGGGGGCTGGGAGCAGCAGGACGCAGCCGGGGACTCACGGGGCAGCAGCAGCAGCAACAGGGCCAGGAGGCAGCTCACATGGCTCTCGCAGCACAGCGCAGCGCCCCCCGGCGGCCGGGAGGAGGAATTACAGGCTTCCCAGGCAGAGCCCATCAAAGCTTCCCTCGCAGGGAAGCTAGTTAACAAGAGGTTCTAAAACCGCTTCTAAATTTAACAACGGGTTCGCGCGAACCGGTGCGAACCGGCTCCAGCTCACCCCTGTGTGTGTGTGTGTTCATCTGATTCTGGAGCTGGAAGAACCCAGCCCTGGGCAACCGAGGTCCTGCAGGACAGCTCCACTGGGAGGGAACCTGCAGCAGGGGGAAGTAGAGCTCCGTATGAGAACACAAGTGACACAAACAGCACATTGATAGACGTACAGAACCCCCCCTCCCCTTGAAGTGTAACCCCACTAAATGAGCGTACCCCAAAGTAATGGGCAAAGCTGGTAACAGAGGTTTGCCCGTGGACCCAGTTGCCTGTGACCCAGGGATCTTTCTGCACCTGTAATACTAATAAATTCTCAGTTAGGTGTGAATCCAGAGTAACTCCCTGGACTTCACTGTCACTAAGCCTGTGCCACTGAGAGCAGAATCTGGCCTGGTAACTGCAAATGCTGTTACTGCGATCTTTGAGCGTAAGGCTAAAACCATCCACAACCCATGTTCAATTTATAGCAGATCCATTAATGCAGAAATGGGCAAACCACGGCCCGTGGGCCACATCCGGCCCGCGGGACCATCCTGGCTGGCTCTTGAGCGCCCGGTTCGGGATGCTAGCCCCCGCCCCGCCCCTGCTGTCCCCCCTCCCCCGCAGCCTCAGCTCGCCGTGCGGCTGCCAGTCCTGCTGCTCTGAGCGGCATGGGGAGGGCATGGGGAGCGGGGGGAGGGGGGTTGGATAAGGGGCAGGAGGCCCAGGGGGCAATCAGGGAGCAGGGGGCGGTTGGATGGGGCCGAGGTTCTGGGGAAGCAGTCAGAGGATGGGGAATGAGGGAGTTGGATAGGCGTGGGAGTCCCAGGGGGCCTGTCAGGGGGTGGGGGTGTGGATAGGGTTGGGGCAGTCAGAGGACAGGGAGCAGGGGGGTTGGATAGGGGGTGGGGTCCCCGGAGCAGGGGGTCCTGGGAGGGGGCAGTCAGAGGACAAGGAGCAGGGGGGGTTGGATGGGTCGGGGGTCCTCAGGGGGCAGTCAGGGGGTGGGGAGTGAGAGGAGGTAGATGGGGGGCCAGGATGTTTGGGGAGGCACAGCCTTCCCTACCCGGTCCTCCATACAGTTTCGCAACCCCGATGTAGCCCTCGGGCGAAAAAGTTTGCCCACCCTGGCACTAATGTCTCCCTGTAAAACACGGACCCAGATAACATGGTGTCTTCTCTGCTTTCATTTCCAGTACTTTGGTGCCATATGAGGAACTATCTGAGCCCTGGGAACCAAGCAGCCTGCATGTTTTCTTCCTCCTCCGAGACCACAGTTAAAACCCACAGTAACCAAAAATAATATTCAGAAAGTTCTGACATTACACAGCCTCATCTGGACAGGAGGAAAAAGAGTTTGGGGGTAAGGTAATTTGGGTTATGTGGCTCATTCAGGGACCTGAGCATGCTCCAGTAATTCCTGCTCATTAGACTTATACAGAGGAGCATCCTCAGACCAAACTCCACCATGTCAATCCTCAGCTCGTGCTCATCTCTACTGCAAGAGGCTATGTGGATTGGACTACAGAGTCTGCCTTACCCCCACAGCTGCCGGTTCTCTGAATCCGCCTACTACACAGAGCTGGGCCCAGGCTGCAAAGTTAGATCCCAATTTTCCCAAAGTTCAGGATGTTTTGATCTGGCCACTCTTGCCGGCTGCGGCCACCGTCACGTCTCCCTCAGCCAGTACCACTCCTTGGACAGAACGCTCAGCCATGCCACCTTCTCCTCCTGTTTCAAGTCCTGTGGTTCCTTCTTTTCTGGACTCCCCAAGTCCTTCCCTGAAAATTTCAATGAGCCCTTCCCCTGCAATCTCCTCCTTTTGGGTCCCTTTGACACTGACCTCACCTCATGCCACCCAATCCAAAATAATTCTTGCCTGTTGCTTCAAGTCCCTGTCCAACCTCCAGCCCCCTCTCCGGGTCACACCTCCATCATGCTGTGCATCCTATTCATACTTCTTCTCCTTGATCATACACCCCCTGCCTGTATCTCTAACCTGCTCTCCTTGCGATCCCCCCCCCAACGCTCTGCTCCACCAAGGGCACTCTCCTCAATGCTCCTTTTGTCTAACATCTCTGTGCCTTCCTCCATGCAATGGCCAGGGCCGGCTCCAGACCCCAGCGCGGCAAGCACGCGCGTGGGGCGGCCCTTTCCCGGGGGGGCGGCAGGCTGGGCCGGCAGACCTGCCGCAGTCATGCCTGCAGGAGGTCCACGGGAGCCCCGGGACGACCGGACCTGCCGCAGGCATGACTGCGGAGGGGGCGTTCGTCCCGCGGCTCCAGTGGACCTCCCGCAGGCATGACTGCGGACGGTTCGCTGGTCCCGTGGCTCAGCTGGACCTCCTGCAGGCATGCCTGCGGCAGCTCAAGCGGAGCCGCCGGACCTGCGAACCGTCCGCAGCTGCGGGAGGTCCAGCCGAGCCGCGCGACCAGCGGACCCTCCGCAGTCATGCCCGCGGGAGGTCCGCTGCTCCCGCGGCTCCGGGGCGCCTCCTGCGCATGACTGCTTGGGGCGGTCAAAAAGGTAGAGCCGCCCCTGGCAATGGCCACCCAAAATCTGTTTCTCTGTACTCCACCCTGACCTCATTCAATTCACTCCTAAAAATTCTCACCTCAGCATAGTCCCCTACCAAAATGAGGCATATAAAAATCCATACCATCCAGACATATGTCTCTCTAACCTGACATCTGCAGAGCCTTATCTGTAGCCCGTGTCCCTTCCCAGCCATCTCCTTCCCAGGGGCATGTTCCCTCTTGGCAAGTCCAGCACTTAGATGCTAAGCTATTCAGGGCAAGCACCTGTCTCTCATGTGTCTCCTGTGAAGTATCTAGTGCATGTGTGAATGCTTTATAATAATAATTGTCTGAATTGTCCAATGACTCATTTTCTCCAGTGTACCCGGAAGGAGCAGCTCATTGCCTTTGTCATGGGAAAACCTTCATTTTCTTCCTGTCCATTTCAGAAACCCTCCTCATCTCCATGACCCTTCATGGACTTATCCACCTCCCCCACTCCCCATGTGACCCCCCCTCCATGACCCTCCATGGACTTATCCACCTCCCCCACTCCCCATGTGACCCCCCTCCATGACCCTCCATGGACTTATCCACCTCCCCCACTCCCCATGTGACCCCCCTCCATGACCCTCCATGGACTTATCCACCTCCCCCACTCCCCATGTGACCCCCTCTCCATGACCCTCCATGGACTTATCCACCTCCCCCACTCTCCATGTGACCCCCCTCCCTGACCCTCCATGGACTTATCCACCTCCCCCACTCCCCATGTGACCCCCTCTCCATGACCCTCCATGGACTTATCCACCTCCCCCACTCCCCATGTGACCCCCCCTCCATGACCCTCCATGGACTTATCCACCTCCCCCACTCCCCATGTGACCCCCTCTCCACGACCCTCCATGGACTTATCCACCTCCCCCACTCCCCATGTGACCCCCTCTCCATGACCCTCCATGGACTTATCCACCTCCCCCACTCCCCATGTGACCCCCCCTCCACGACCCTCCATGGACTTATCCACCTCCCCCACTCCCCATGTGACCCCCTCTCCACGACCCTCCATGGACTTATCCACCTCCCCCACACCCCATGTGACCCCCTCTCCATGACCCTCCATGGACTTATCCACCTCCCCCACTCCCCATGTGACCCCCTCTCCATGACCCTCCATGGACTTATCCACCTCCCACTCCCCATGTGACCCCCTCTCCATGACCCTCCACGGATTTATCACCCACCACAAACCCCACTATCTATGTGACCTCCTGGGGCCCATTTCTTACCCTCATTGTCCCTTTTCTTTCTGCTCCCACCGGGCCCCTCCGCAGTTGAGAGGGTGGGGGCAGTATCTCAATCTCTGCACTGGCTTCATGAACAGGAACAGCCTCCCTACCTCTGGCTATTTTCAGGTCCCTTCTCATCTCTCTATGCTAGGGTGCCTGTCTTCTCCAACAGACCAATCCGATCCTACTCGGAGAGCCTTGAAATTTTCCCAGCTGCTCAGCCTTTCTCCCCAACAACTGGCTATCGGCCACTGCTCTGCACCTCTACAGATGCTTGCAGGGCCCAATGCAGTTCACTTGCATTTGCATGCACAGAACTGTCAGCTGGGGTGAGCTAGTGGGAGACGCGTTCCTCTGACAGAGGCAAAGGAATACGTGGCACTGCGGAGCTGACCCCCGCCATCCCTTTCCTCTCCCTGCTCTGTGGGGGGGGGGCACTACCGCTCCCATCTGGCTCTGTACAATACAAACAAACCCAGCAGATGCTAATGCTAGGGGTGAGACGAGTCTCTGGCAGCAGCTGGCTTGTGGGATGCTTTCGAGCAAGAGTGCTCCCAAGGCCAAGCAGCAGTGCAGGGGGAGCACATGCCCCATTGGTGCTGAGCTTAATGTGGGCTGGACGCAGATGCTCCCTCTGCAAACAGCCCCGTTTGTTTCGTTGGGACTAACGGCACAGCGAGATGCTACTCAGTGTGAGCAAAGGTGTCGGACCCTGGCCCTGGGTGTTCGAGGGGGCTTGGTCTGAAGCTCATTGAAGTCGATGGACATTTTTCCATTGACTTCAGTGGCCAGAGTGCATTAAACACCCCACTCCCAGAACTGGACAGAGGCCTTTGTCGGTCCAGCGATCTCACAGGCACAGGGAAGGGGGAGAGGGGAATCTGGTTCTTTTCTGTTGCTCTCCCTCTTAATTCCCACCCCCACCCCCTGCCAAAGCCCTGCCTTCTAACTCCCCAGTATGCACTGGGGCTGGCACTTGCCCACAGGAGCAAATCTTGCACCCTGCACACGGGGAGCCTGGAGCTGGTGGAACAGGTACAGTTCGGCTGCAGGGAAGGAGGAGGCAATATCTGGGCAGTGCATTCTGCACCCCATGCAGCTCAGCTCTGCCGGGGCTCCCCGCACAGCGTGGGGGTCCAGGCAAAGCCACCTGGGGGGGGGGGCAAGTAGGGCAATTTGCCCCAGGCCCCACAGGGGCCCCCACGAGACTTTTTCGGTGCCCTTGGAGCAGGGTCCTTCACTTGCTCTGGCGGCCCCGGAAAACTCTCGCGGGGCCAGGGCCCCCGGAGCTTCTTCTGCTCTGGGTCTTCGGCGGCGGGGGGTCCTTCCATGCCCCTTCTGCACCCTAATTCCCTCCCAGAGCCTGCACCCCAACTCCCTGCTCCAGCCCTGAGCCCTCTCCCACACCCAAACTCCCTCCTAGAGCCCGCACCCTACAGCTCCTCCCGCACGCCAACCCCCTGCCCCAGCCCGGTGAAAGTGAGTGAGGGTGGGGGTAGAGCGAGCGATGGGGGGGGGAGATGGAATGAGTGGGAGCAGGGCCCTGGAGAAGGGGTGGGGTCGGGGCAGGGCCTCAGACGGGAAAGGGGGCAGAACAAGGGCATTCGGTTTTGTGTAATTAGCCAGTTGCAGCCCTAGCTGTGAAATGTCCAGCAGCCATTGGCCCTGCACTGGGGGCTCAGCATGGCTGTCTGTGGCCTCTGGTGGTCTCCACATTAGCGTTGTTGGTGTATCTAGAGCACACCCATTGTTGGGCACTCAGGGGTGCCCTCCCCCCCGAATTTCATACTGGAGGTCTGTTCTGGCCTCAGATGGAGCTCTTAAGAGCAGCACACCCTGAGTGTGAAATGTGATGACTTCTGGGCTGCTCCCAGCTTCCGGCCTTGGGGACAGGGAACTTATTTATAAACAGAGGCAGGGTGATTAAGATAACAAAAGGCTAAGGATCCTTAGATGATCCTAAAAGCATTGCCAGGCGCTCCAGGTAAAAGATAGGAAACAAAAGGTAGGAGTAAATGGTAAATTTTCAGAATGGAGAGAGGTAAATAGTGGTGTGTCCCACCCCCTGCCCCTCATCTGTACTGGGACTAGTCCTATTCAACATAAATGGTCTGGAAAAAGGGGGAAACAGTGAGGTGGCAAAATTTGCAGATCGTACAAAACTACTCAAGATAGTTAAGTCCAAAGCTGACTGCGAAGAACTACAAAATAATCTCACAAAACTGGGCGACTGGGCAACAAAATGGCAGATGAAATTCAATGTTGATAAATGCAAAGTAATGGACATGGCATAATATAATCCCAACTATACATACAAAATGATAGGGTCTAAGTTAGCTGTCACCGCTCAAGAAAGATCTTGGAGTCATTGTGGATAGTTCTCTGAAAACATCCACTCAATGTGCAGCAGCAGTCAAAAAAGCAAACAGAATGTTGGGAATCATCAGAAAAGGGACAGATAATAAGACAGACAGGAGCGGCGCCAGAGTATCTGGCGCCCTAGGCAGAATTCGGGGGGCGGCATTTTGTGCGCTCCCCACGGGGCGTGCGGGAGCTTCCGGTTCCACTCCCATCGCGCCACCGAAGAAGGACTCTCTGCCGAAATGCCGCAGGCGACAGCGGCAGGCATTGAGCTGCTCAATTGCCTGCTGCTGTTTTCCGCGGCACGTCTGCAGAAGGTCCTTCTTCCGCGGCGCGACGGAAGCGGAACCGGAAGTTCCCGTGAGTGGAGCAGCTGGCTTGGGTATAGAAGAGACCTACCCCCATGCTTGGAGCTGTAGGGAAGTTGGGGTAAGGACCTATCTATAGGGCCCTCCCTTCCCATGCTCAATACGTGGGGTGAGGGACTTTCCTTCCATGCATGGAACATGGGAGCCAGTGGAAAGGGTATTGGTCTCCTCCATGCACAGAGCCAGTTTGGGGCTCCTTGAGCATTTGCGAGAACCATAGAATCATAGAACTGGAAGGGACCTCGAGAGGTCATCTAGTCCAGTCCCCTGCACTCATGGCAGGACTACGTGTTAAAGGGAAGGAGGGAGCAGGCGTGGCAGGGACAATGTGGCCATTGCAGCAAGCACTGCAAGAATCCCAACCAAGCAGCATAAAGCAGATCTAAAAACCATGACCTCCTGGCCCGAGGCACAATGGAGTGACCTCTAATGCTTGGGCGATGTCTGAGTGCAGATACCTGCCTGGATAAAGCTCCGGTGATGCTGGATCGACAGCCCTGGAGAATAAAACCCTGAGTTTCTCCATAGAACAGGGCCAGCACAGGGCAGCCAGGTCTACCGCTCCCACCAGTGTGTTGCCCCCTGTCCTGGGGGAGCACCGTAAGCAGCGAGCTCTGTATTGTGTCCGACAGTCCCTACGTTTCTCCGACCCAGAGAGCTGTTCCCTCAGCTTCTTTGCTAACTCTGCCAGCAAAGGGGTCAACTAGTGCCAATTGTAGGGGCGGTTTGTGTGATGTGGGCAGCTGCCAGCTACAGACTAGAAGGAGACCACTAGCTCCTTTCACACAGACCACGGAATAACACTCCTTCCAGCCAAGTGTCTTTCAGGTGGTGCCAGACACTCCCCCTTCATCTCAGCAGTGGAATGACCTCAGCTTGCCCATGGGTTTCTGCCAGACATCAGGCCGTGCTGGTCCGGGGAACACACACGAGGCCTGCTTTGTGACCGGGGGTGTGTGTGGGGAGGGAACTATCCAAGAGCTCGAAGAGTCTAACGAAGTAACTGCAACACCAGGTGCAAAGCTGGACCTGCAGCCCTGCAAACCCCTCCACTGGGAGCAGGGAGAGTGTTTGGTCCCAAAGCTCACCAACATTTTGAGCAGGAGCGGCGAGTTATATGGGCCTGTGGTGCCTGTGCTCCAGGAATATTTAGGGCCTGGGGGCCTGGCTCCACCAATGTTCGGGGCTGAGTCTCTCCCCAGGCCCCGCCTGCCACCCCCGTACACCTTCCCCAGAGCGTCTCCCGCCCCAGGGTGATTTAAAAGGGCCTGGGGGCTGCCACCACTGGCAGCGCAGCGAGGGTAAGGCAACTACCTGCCTGCCCTTGTTCTGCACCACCCTGGAAGCGGCCGGCATGTCCCTGCAGCCCTGGGAGGTGGGGTATTTCCATGTGCTGCCCCTGCCCTGAGTGCAAACTCTGCAGCTCCCATTGGCGGGGAACTGTGGCCAATGGGAGCTGCGGGGGTGGTGCATGTGGGCAGCGGCACACAGACACCCCGCCTGCCTAGGAGCTGCTTCCAGAGGGGTGTGTGGGTTGCTTTCGGGAGCCACCCAAGGTAAGCACTGCATCCCTCACCCTCTCCTGCACCCCATCTCCTTGCCCCAACCCAGAGTCTGCACCCCTGCTGGACCCAAACTCCCTTCTAGAGCCCTCATCCCCTCCTGCATTCCAATCCAACCCTGCACCCAAACTCCCTCCCAGAGCCTGAACCCCGTCCTGTACCCAAACTCCCGCCCAAAGCCTGCACCCTGCACACCCTCCTACACCCCAACGCCCTGCCCCAGCCCAGGGCCTGCACCCAAATTCCCTCCCAGAGCCTTAGACAGGTGAGGGGGGAGGGGCAGTGGGGTTTGGACCTGTTCTGGGCACCAACAAAGATTATACAAACCTGCGGCCCCTGATTTTGAGAGGTGAAGGGTTGCCAGACTGTGCGCTGGAGACAGGCCCAGAGCAAATGGGGGAGTGTAAACAGGAGTCTGGTGGACGGGGCACTAGCATAGGAGTCAGGAGACTGGGTGTTAGTCTCCACTCTGATGTGCGACCTTAGGCAAATCATGTCACCTCACTGTGCCTCAGTTTCCCCACCCACCCTTTCACTGTCTTGACCACTACTATGTGGGGGCCTCTAGGTGCTACTGTGATATAATAAACACCTTAGAGTTGGGGAATGTTCTGCTGCAAAGCCCAACTGCCTAACTGGCCTGCGACGGACTGAACCAGAACCCCAGATCCAAACACCCCCTGGACTTCGGATGTGCTCAGTACAGGGGCTGAAGGGTGCAGCTCTGGCCTGGCTGCATTATTTATATTAGCGAATTCCATTTTGTCATTGGCTCTGCTATAGTAAATGAGTGACATTCTGGGCATAATCAACGACACAAGGGCTGCAAATATTGGAGCAGGGAAAGTCTGTGGGTAAAAGTCTGTGGCACATGAAATGTGTTCGTAATCCATTGTCGTGGCCTTTGTATCCACATTAGTCATAACAACTCAGGGAACCGACGCAGCTGAATGAGCTGGAAAGCACAAGAGTCTCACCAAAACAAACCCTTCCCGACATCGACCTGCCCTGCATTCGGCTGCCTGGAATCTCTCTTCACGCAACAAAGAAATCAGGTGCATTTGTGGCTGGATGCTTCCAGCCAAACATAAATGCACTTTCCAGTGGCTTTACATTGCAGATTTTAAATTGACGCACTTTATGGTGGCTGGCTTCATTTAAACTGGAGGGGAATCACACACACACACACCCCATTGACCCCTGGCAAATTTCCTTAGCGAGAAAGCGGCTTTAAGCACTGGTCGGGGCTTCAGAGCCTGCCTGCGTTGAATTACAGCTGAGACCATGGGTTAAGAGCGCACTTCGAGTGCCCCAGACCTTTCCCAGAGAGTTGGGCTGCTCCAGCATCCAGCATTTTCATATCTTGCTTGGTTAATTCGGACCAGACAGCTCAAAGTCACTTATTTACTGTAGGGAAAACTCAGTCCGAGACCCTGCCTATTCTTTTTTGCAAATGTCCTTGAACTAACAGTAATGATGACCCAGCGGTGGAGGAAAATACATGCAGCATTCCTGCTCAGAGCCTAGGGTCTGGCCAAACTGCGCGCAGCACAGGCTGTGCTGGAGGTGCTGAGGCGTACGTCCACACATAGCCTGCGGAGGTGAGCCTCCCAGCCCGGGTCGGCAGACTTGGGTCAGCACAGCTCGCCCTAGCGCTGTAAAACCTGTTGGGTAGACAGTACTTTGAAGTGGCCGCTTAGGCTGGAGCGCTGGCTCTGACGCATGGGGATGGGGGTGGGCTTAGACGCTCGCCTGACCCCGGGGCTGCTGTGCGCAGAGCTGGTGCCCAATGTGAGCAGGGCTCTGTCACATCAGCTCTCCACTGAGGTAAGTCGGAGCAGCTTCATGGCTGCGCCAATGCCAGGCCCAAGCCAGCACTGAATCAAGGAGCCTGAACTAGTTCCCGGATGTACCTCCCTGCTGTTCCGGAGCGGGATGTAAGCGATCTGGCCTCGTACTCAGAGCAGGAGTCAGGGTCTAGTGGGCGGAGCAGGGGTCCAGGTTGAGAAACAAAGCCAAGGGTCAGTATGAGAGTCAACAGCCAGTTGCCAGAGCCAGGGGTCGAGCCAGAGTCAGAACCAGGCATCGAAGCTGAGGGTCAGAGCCGAGGTCAGATGGCAAATGCTAGAGCCAGGGTCAGAAGCCGGAGGCCAGGGTCGGAACTGGTAACCATGACTGGAGGCGAGGCGTCAGGGAGGAACTGAAGGGGAGGGGAGGATCAGGCACGGAGCAGGACCACGGTGGAAACAGGAGCAAAGGCAGGGGCAAGGCAGGAGCCAGGAGTGGAACAGGAAGCAGGAACGGGGTTGGGGTTAGGGTCAGGAGGCAGGCACAGGCAGGGTCCTATACAGGTGCAGCCACAACAGGAAATCACCATGTTGCTCAGACAAGCTTCCTGTGCCTCCTTCTAACTTAAATAGTGTGGTTGGACCAATCAGTGGAGCCAGGCCATGGCAGCAGAATGCCAGGTCGTCCCCTTCCTTCCTCTCCCAAGCGGTGTTTATCTTTTCCTGTTACTCCGGAAATGGAGAGGAGCTGACTCAGTCTCCACAGGTCTAGGCAGGCAGATTCTGGGGCTGTCCCATCTCTGCCTCTCCTGACACCTGTTCTTATTGGATCCCAAGACACTAAGTTCATCAGCAGATAAATCTGAAAAGCGATTGGTAAAATAAACCTAAAGCACCCCCATAAATACCTCCAGGGGTGACTACAGCACAGAAATCACAGCGAGCCGGAAGAGCATGGGCAGCTGCAGATATGCTTCCAGAGAGAGGCTGCAACCCTGCAGGTGCCAGGGCATTGCTGAACAGTGGTCAGGTGTCCGCATCACGTGAATCAATATCACACTGGGCACTAATTAACCCCTTACATCAAAGGCTGTATGATGGGCATACAGAGCCAGATCTGTGCCACCTGGGCTTCTACACGGGGGGAATCCCTAGGCATCTGAATCTGACACATTTTCCCCTTTCGTTCTAATTCCTGAACCAGACAGCATGATTCTGGGGCTTGTCTACACGGGGATGCTAAAGAGAGTTAATCTGAATTAACAAAAGATATGAATTTAAAGTGGAGTAGTTAAAGTGCATTAAGCCCTTGTGTTGACTCTCTCATGCAGAATCAAAGTGGCCTTAATCTGGTTTATTTTAATTTAATTTGAAGATATGAGTCTTGGAAACTCACAACATAGCAGGTTCTGACTGACTCAACACAGAATCAATGAAAACAACTCTCCTCTTTCATTTGTTCTGAGCAATACTTATTCTTTAACATCTCACCTTCTGTCACCGCTGCTGTGACGACTCCTGAACTTCCCACCCACACAGCTACCTGCATAATAAAATTCCCTTTTCAGCTTGTGTGGCAGAGCTCTGCCCTGTAAACTGAGCCATTCTATTGTATTAGGAAGTTCAGTGTCATTTAAGACTTGCAAACATTATAAAACGGGGAGAAATTGGGCTTGTGACCCTTTATGCTTCTTTGTGACATAATGAAAGCTGGAAAGACTTTCTAATCAAGGATTCTGCTTGAGTTTTACATTAGAAATCCAGTTTTGTCTGCCTGGAAGACTCTGTGATGACTGCTTGAAATTATGGTATATAAATTAAGAGAATGAAGTGTGAGCAATTGAGAGGGGGAGAGATTTGTAGTCAATATGTTTAATTTTTATATATATATATAAAACACTATTTAACTGCAATGCCTGACTACCTTTTTGAGAAAAGGCAACTATGTTAAAGATTCAATACACCTGGCCCTTTGATTACATGAGCTCACAATGAACGTGCAGTGGGACTCCCAAAAAGTTCTCTGCCCCAACCAGACTTGCCATTGCACATGGAATAGAACCGGTAGAAATCTTTGTAAAAAACTGAAGATGCTTTTTAATTAAAAAAAAAAATCAAAAACGTTTTTGTGACTCCCCCCCCCACCCCCCACACACACATCATTTTTCACCCATCTCTAGTAAAAATAACATTAAGGTGGGAGGAAAACTTTAAAAATGTCTTTTGGGGCCTCTTTCTTCATATGCCAAAAAAGGCACAAGCACAATTTGTGCAGGTGACTCTTCAGCACTGTGCTGTATAGAGCACATCAGGACAACGGTCCCTGCTATATGGCCCTCACCATGTGCTAGAAGCAGGGAAGCTGGGGTAAAGTGACCGATAGCAGTGCTTAGGCTCTATGGAAGCAGTTGCCACAGAAATATCTTAGGGCCAGATTGCCACAGAAATATCTTAGGGCCAGATTGCCACAGAAATATCTTAGGGTCAGATTCTGATACCCTGATTTAGCTGCACCATGCATCAGTTCCATTGACTTCAGTGGGACGACTCATGGTACTATTCATTGGAAGACGATTGGAATCTCACATAGATCAATTTTTATTTTTTAATGAATATTCACTAATAATGATGGATTGATACACTTCCTGTGGGCCTCATGGGAGATGTGAACATTAAGAAGGGCCTCGAATACAAAAATGGTGACAACTTAAGTGATCAGCTAAACCTATTTATTTTTTTTTACACTTGTGTTACTATCCAGAGATAATCTCCTCTTCTGTATGGGCAGGAAGAAATAAATCATTGGTGGACTAGTAAAACATACTTAAGTGCCTTACTTCCCCTGTTCTCTATAAACACTTGCTGTACGTACGTTAGCCCTTTCGCCTGGAAAGGAGATGTGGAATAATTCCAGGACTCAAGAAGACTCATTTACAAAGCTTTCGCCCTCCAGATGCTGACATATGCTTCATTTAATTGGAATGTTTGCTGATGAACTTATGAGAAAGGAGGACAAAGATCTCTGTGTGTACATAAAGGAGGAAGAAGGATCCATCAGCTTTATTAGTTGAAGTGAAAAGTGAAATCCCTGAACATTTTAGAGTGTGGATGATTTTTCATGCCACAAAGTACATCACCTCTGGAATGTTATCAAGTAATTATATGTGGGGGTTTGTTCAGAGCTGGGATGAGATTTATTGCTCCCTTTGAATACAGAGGGAATGGCAGATTGCCCAAGTCATTTCATAATCAAGTGGACAGAAGATTGGAGCAGAAAGGGAAATAAGATACTTAGACAAAAAAGCTGCCCTGGCAAATGTGGAACACCATCGACGCTGCATTCACTAACTCTGGTAGCTTACTCAGAAGTTTCAGTTAAGCAAAACTGTGCCAATGCTTGTCCCTGATCAACAGCAAACTAAATGTCTGATTAGCCTGGTTAGAAATGATGGGCCTCGTTCTGATTTCATTTATGTTGGTGTAAATTAAAATGAACTCATCTGAAACTGACGACATTATAGTGGTGTAAAAATTGCCAAGAGGCTGAAGAGTGCAAGACCCAGTACATTTGCCAAGTCACCCCAGGGAAAGAAAGTAGGTTAAAAGTTCTAATGGAGTGTGGCTTTTAATATAGTTGTGTGCAGGAGGTTATTAATAAAAATACATTGCTAATCCCCACTGGTGACGGGAAGCCCCATTTGAATTACTGAATGTTGTGAATGAATAGGTAAGTGACAAAACCATTTAAGACAAGCAATGCGAGGCTCGTGCATTACTCCATGCACTTTGGTCATTTCTTTTCAGAATGGTACTTTAGCTCCACTATTATTTCATAATGAACTAGCAGACGTTCTGTGGGCTAATGTAGGTTCCCATTTAGCCGTAACTCCGTTGGTGACACCGAGCCATTCGGATAATTGAGAGTTTGACCAAACAGGAGCCTGTGAGTGTGGAATGAAAACAAGGACTTTCGGAGGTTTTTTGCGAAAAAGCACAAGAATGGGAGAGACATCTTAGAATAGCCAAGTGTGGAACAAAAGCAGGATAAGGAGCAAGTGTGATGGATCTGCTAAGCAGGGGACTACAACTCCCATCAACGCCCTCTCCACTGCACTTCCCTTTCCCCTGACCAGCTAAGGGGAAGGGTCCTGATCCGGGAAGGGCCGAACTCTTGTTGGGAAGAAGCAGGTGCATGGTGAGCCAGGAGCTGCAAAGAAAGCCCCCCAGGGGCAGTGCAGAGCAGTGACTGTCGAATGTTACAGCTGGGGACAGGTCTGGGTGTAGGGTGTCCAGATGTCCCGATTTTATAGGGCCAGTCCCAATTTTTGGGTCATTTTCTTATACAGGATCCTATTACCCCCCATCCCCTGTCCCCATTTTTCACACTTGCTGGCTGGTCACCCTATCTGGGTGGGTCTTATGGGCAGGGCCGGCTCCAGGCACCCGCATTCCAAGCAGGTGCTTGGGGCGGCATTCTGCAAGGGGCGGCAGTCCCTGTTTTGCCCCCAAGCAGCGCCGAATTGCCGCCGCGGGGGGGTGGGGCAGTCCGTGCGCCCTTAGGGCGGCAGGTGCGTTTCCGTGGCGGCGGCAGTTCGGCAGCAGCAGCTTCTATGTTTAGCTGTCCGCGGCGGCTTCAGCTAAACACAGAAGCTGCTGCCGAATTGCCGCCGCCGCGGAAACGCGCCTGCCGCCCTAAGGGCGCACGGACTGCCCCACCCGCGGCGGCAATTCGGTGCGCTGCTTGGGGCGGCGAAAACTGTAGAGCCGGCCCTGCTTATGGGGAGCAGCAGTGACTGGGGAGAGAGCCGGTGTGGAGGGGCCTGTGATGGGGTTAACGCAGGCCAATTAACCTATCAGACTGCAAGCTGGGGGATATTTAGGCCGAGAGGAGCGCTCACCTGTGCAGGAACAGGTGAGGGCATTTATAAAACCCAGGAGCTGGTAGCCGGAAGGGCTGCCGTCATTCTCCCTGGGACAAGGGAGAGAAGGAGCTTTGGCCCCGAGAGGAAGGGTCTGTCTAGCGGAGCCAGGCGAGAGGGGTTTGGCTGGAAGGGCAGAGGATGCGAGCCTGGGATAGGCACGGTAGGAAGCAATCCAGGGGAGCGGCAGGAAGGTTCGGGCTAACACAGACCTTGGCTGCTGGAGACAGGGCCCCGGGACTGGAGCCCACAGTCGAGGGCAGACCTGGGTTCCCCTAGCAGCCCCTGAATGAGTGGCACAATCTGGGCCGTGAACTTGAAGACTGTCTGGGTCTCTTTGTTCAAGCCACTGCGGGAGCGGCTCGGCCAGGGCAGTGGACGTAAGGGATGCCTGGGATGGCGTGGAAGACTGGTAGCACCTGGGAAAGGCAGGACTCTCGTGACTTGGCCGGAGGGCTCAGCCATGAGGATGAGGCGCCGCAGCTCCTGAGGAGCCAGAGCAAGACGACAGGCTGAGGAACCGCAAGAAGAGGGCGTCAGGCTGAAAGAGCTAATCCCCAGAGCAGCCAGCAGGAGGTGCTATGGAGCGGTGAGCAGCGCACCCAGTGGCAGGACCCCAGTGAGAGACGCTCACCTAAGGCTGTGTCTTCACAACACGGTTAGCTCAAGTCAGAACTGGAGTGTTACCCCTAACTCAACACCCGGCCACACACAAAAATCTCTAGCTTGAGTTAAATGGTGCTTTAAACTCCCACGAGCTAGGCCGCCAGCTGGCGGGGGGAGCTGATACTCAAGCTAGTAAGACAGCGGAGAGGCAAGAGCTGGAGTTACAACAACCCAGCATCACTCGGCTGCTCCAGCCTTCACGCTGTGTAGCTCCAGGGTTGGTTGGCGGTGTGGGCGCTCTCACTCGAGCGGGGCTAGCTCCGATGCAGTAACCCGAGTGTACTAGCTCGTGCTAACACTTGCAGTGAAGGTGAGCCTGGCCTGGAAACCTGAAAGTGCCTATTTGCTTGAATAGAGACTAGACGAGAGGGCGCACGCAGACCGTGATCCTGAAGAGCCCTGACCTGGGGTGCTGGAACGGGGCGGGCCAGGGATAGCCACTCTGTACTGGCCGTAAGGACGAGCGAGGAGGGGGAAGGGTGGAGAGGAGCGAGCAGGGCGGAAGAGGCACCGCAGGAGCAGGATCTCTGGAGGAAGGGGCGGCATGAGGACGGGGGTTCAGAGTGCAGGGATGGCTCAAGGATGGGGCTCAGGGAGAAGGGGCAGCATGGGGGGGCCGGGCCACGGTTTGGGTGCCATTGGGTCCCCCACTTTTAGGGAGCTTCCATTGCTCCTGGCCCCGACACTCACGTTGACTTCCCCCAGGCCCAAACCAGACCCGTTATTGTTCCCTTTGAACTGCGATTGTCTAAACCTCTGCACTGAGAATATTTGCAGCCATCTCCTTTCCCTTGGCCAAGTGTCTGAGCAGTGATTGGCACCCGCCAGCGCCTACAAGCCTAGCTCTTGACGCACCAAGTTGTGGTACACTGGGACGCTACTGGCACACTTGGGGGAGGGGGGTGCGCGCTCCAGCACTGAGCAGCAGCAGCAGCAGCAATAACTGCGCAGGGACACAGACCTGTTTGTGCACCCGCCTCTGCCTGATTCGCAGGAGAGAGCAGGGACTCGAACCTGGGTCTCACATCCCAAGTGAGTGCCCTACCACTAGGCTCTTCTGGCCATCTCTGTCACCTTTCCTTCTCTCCCTGCCCCCAACCAGGATGTTCTGGGGTGGCCTCTCTCTCTCAATTACATCCTGGACCCCAGAAACCATCCCAACAAATACGTTTCTGCAAAACATTTCAGTTTCAACAGAAAAACGTACATCAAAATTCTTTTGCCCCATTCTAGTTCCGTGTTTCTCTATGTGCCTGATGCACAGAGGCTACAAGTCTACTGCAGCGGCTGGTTAAGGGGGTCAGCTCTTTAGCTCAAGCTGTAGCCGTTTATGCTCTTCACTCTCATCTGAAGCATCTAGGTTCATCCTGGTAAGAGCCAAGCAGGCAGTCGTTACATATGCTTTGTCCTCCCACTGCCTGTTTACTGAGCTGAATGGGTCTCAGGTACCTAGAGGCCTCCTCTTCACTGGGACACTGAGAGCTGCTCGCAGATCAAAGGGATGTGCTAGGTGCTGCACGAACATGGCGTAGACCGTCCCTGCCCTGAAAAGCTTATCGTCCTGGTTCATGACAAGATGCCATAGGTGGAGGCAACGAATAGGTCTGCTTTCTTGCCCCTTATCCTGTTCCAGCTTCCTCCTGCTGTCTCAGGGGAAAGCAGGAACAGATCCCCCCCAAAGCCAGCCAAACAGATGTAGCTGTTCACACACCTGACTGTTCACTCACCTACTGCCCCAGTCCTCCTCTCTGCTCCCATTCCCGCAGCTCCACTGCTCTGGCACCTCTTTCCCCCACTGCATTTCCCACTCCAGCTGCCACCAATTTTCTGCCTTTACCTTTCACTCTTATCAAAGAGTTCAGGGGTTCAACTGGCAGCTGAGGAGCAGAGGAAATGAAACTGATAAGCAAACCCGGTGTTTATTTTTATTATTGTTTTCTTTTCTGGTGGGGGAAGCAGGTCAAGAAGGGTGCAGCAGAACTACAGCCACACTGAGCCCCTCTCCTCTCGTTTACACTGGCATGGCTGAGTGGCACCTTACACTCATCAATCCGGAGTCACACACTGATTTCAGGGCTGCGCCTCCCAGTTTACACTGGCATGGCTGAGTGGCACCTTACACTCATCAATCCGGAGTCACACACCGATTTCAGGGCTGCGCCTCCCAGTTTACACTGGCATGGCTGAGTGGCACCTTACACTCATCAATCCGGAGTCACACACTGATTTCAGGGCTGCGCCTCCCAGTTTACACTGGCATGGCTGAGTGGCACCTGCCACTGCTTTGTGACCTGCTAAATATTTACAGCCTATCACAATATCGACCCCTTCCCGCTGACCTGAGCAGCGCCCAATGCCTCACGCCACACCCTGTCAGTCTCTCCCTCCTTTGGTCTCCAACTTGTTTCTAACAATGGATCGTGACAGCAGAGCAACGGCAATAAGTAGCCCAATGCACCATGTCCAGTTACCAAGTGAGACGAGGGCATGTTTGCAATCATGCTACCCAGGGCTGCCAACCTGCCCTGACAGTGGGGAGAGCTGGGGGAGGGACCTCTCTGGCTGCAGGTTGATATGAAAGGGGAGTTTTTCAAATGGGTCTTTCTGTTCAGCTGGGTGCATTTCAGGGAGGGCTTTAAAACCTCACTCCTCATGATTGAACTTGGAAATGTCATTCAGTCAAGGCAGGGCAGTTTGACGCAGTCCCTGGCTGACCTTGCCACTCAGTTTTCACTCCCCTTCATAAATAAAAATGGACCCACACGGCAGTAAGTGAGAGGAGAAGGACAAAAGCTGGCCTCTGTTCTCCTAGATCCTATTCTTAGAAAGGGATCCAGGTTAGGACAGAGACAATCAGCAACAAGTTACACCCTGTGATTAGCATTAGAGTGTGTGCATGTGCACACACCCACCCACACCCACCGACACACACGCAGAAGCAGGGTCCAATGTTCAGGCAGCACAATCCCCTCAATGTTTAGTTTTTCTCTCCAAACGAAAGATAAATCCTGGAGCTCAAAGGGACAGCAATTACAGGGGGGTGCTGCACCCCCGCCCCACTCCCAGGGAACTAAATGTAACTTGGTTTTGTGCCCCCTTGTGAGTTTGTGAACCCTCACTCCCAGACAAATCTGAATAGGGGAAGAAAGAGAAAGTACAGATTACCAAATTACAATCACACACTCACAGATTTGCTGTTCCAGGTTTCTAGGAAAATCGTTGTCCTCCTCCTCCTCCTGCTGCCTTCAAGTTGCTTTCTTCCTGATCGCTTTCATCCTCAGCTGTTTTAGAGGAGTTTTTTGGTGTTGTTGTTTCTCTATCACTTTCCCCTCCTTCCTGATTTGTAAGAGCCTCCACACTGGGAGTAGCAGCAGCTTGTACGAGTGCCTGCCTGTCAAGGCAAGCTCACCCTGTGCTTGGGAGGGGGGAACTCTGCTTACTGCTTTCACAGCTCGGCCAAGCCTACTGGCGAGCCGAGGAGGCGTGCTGGTGTAGAAGAATGTATTGCAATCAGAGTGATGCCATCCCCAGCCAGCCCACACTAGTCCTGCTCTAATAAATATGAGAATCAAACCGGTTTCCAGCTGTCAGAGCAAAGACGAGTTTTGTTCTAGTTTGAGATGACCTAGCAAGGGAATGATGGGAAGATGTAATAAAGCAAGCCAGCAAACCAAAAAAAGCCTAGCGGACTTTTTTTCTGGAGTGCTTTCCCTGAGCAAGGTGGAGTCCGAACCAAATGGAAGGGGGCTCCAGACACCCATTCTGGGTCCAGATTTAGGACACCCAGGATTTCTTGGCTGTTCCAATGCTTCCTCTGTCCCCAGTTCATTTGCAAAATGCAGATCCTGCAAACTAAAATTCTGACTGCAAAGAGTGTGGGTGTTTGGATCTGGGGGGGTGGATTATACAGATGTGTGAAATCCAGAATCAGGCTATGAATTTGAACCACGTTCGTGCATAGAGTGGGATGCATTTTTTTTTTCAATTAATAGGTTTTTCATTGATAAAAGCATTTTCTGAGTCCCAAAAGCTATTTGTTGAATTCCGGTCAAATTCAGCAGAAGGTATCGATTGAAAAAAAAATTATTCAAAAGAGTCAGTGTTTCATACCAAAGCGTTTGTTTTGACTTTTCAATTCTGAACAGGGTTTCAAGTTGACATTTGGCCAGTTTAAAAAAAGCCACCCAAAAAAGGGCAAAATACTCCCAGAACAGCCATTTGAAAAGAACACTTGAAAGGAAATTCATTTCTAGTTGACTCAAAATGATTTTTTAAAATTTTTTTTTTTAGTTTTTGTTTAAATGAAAACTTTCAGGGAAAAAATTGCTTTCAGTTGAACTGGAATTATTTGGATTTTTTGGTTCAACCTCTTCAACTAAAAAATCCATTATTCACTCTCTCACGTGTATGCAGTGCTTACCATGCTGCCAGCTCATGATTTTTATCGTGAGTCTCATGATATTTGGTGTTTTTCTTAAAGACCCAGCTTCTGGAGTCATGCTATTTCACAAGAATCTCTGCTTTCGTTTAAAGCAAAGGAGGTTTCTAGCCCTTGGGATTGCAGAGGAAAGTGGGAAAACGTGACCTGAGTGTACCCTGAAGGTTCAAAACCTAGAAGGCAAATAAAAAGGACTCAACAATTATTATTTGTAAAAATCCTGTGATTCTTTTAAGCCAATGTCATGATTTTGCAGAGGTGTGGCTCGCAATTTTTGAATGGCTGTGGCTACCAATACTCAGATCAGGGTACTCAGAGTTGGGGTTTTGGTCCCAGTCTGTATTGAGAACAAACAGGTATAAATGCTACTGAACCAGATGGACAACCTCAGCTGACCAGACCAAACTGGACTAGCAAGGGAGACATTATACAAGCATCATGCAAGTGTGAGACATATAATCTGTGTGGGAGCTCAGAGACCTAGTTTAAAAGATTTGTGCCATATCACTACTATGGGGGAAGACATTTGCCATGACTTACATGGCAAGCAGGGGGTTTATAATACCTTCACTTAATTTCTAACTCCAATGTTCTTGCAAAGCCAATACATTCAAGCGCCAAAATTTCACTTTCAACCGTAAAGGGACTCTGGGAACTTGAAATCCATGGTGGCCAATTTAAAAAAAAAGAAAGAGGTAAAAGAAGGTTCAGTTACTACACCTAGCCCGGAATTCCTAAGACAATCCCCTCCCAGTTGCTGTGTGAAAGACCCCCACAAACAAGGGGGGACCTGATTAAGGGCTCAACTACAGGGTTCATTAGCATGTGGCAAGGTGAGATGTGACTGTACAGCACACTAGCTCTACTGCAATAAAAAACCCGCGGTTAGCCCGGGTCAGCTGACCTGGGCTCACAGGCCTCATGCTGCGGGGCTAAAAATTGCACTGTGGATATTCAGGCTTGGGCTGGAGCACAGGGTCTGAAACCCCACAAATGAGGAGGGTGTCAGAGCCCAAGCTCCACCTGGAGCCCAAACGTCTACACTGCCATTTTTAGCCCGGCAAGCCTGAGCCAACTAGGGTGACCAGACAGCAAGTGTGAAACATTGGGACAGGGAGTGGGGAGTAATAGGAGCCTATATAAGAAAAAGCCTCAAATATCGGGACTGTCCCTATAAAATTGAGACATCTGGTCACTCTAGAGTCAACTGACCGGGACCCTGCTGTTGGTGCTGTGGCTTTTTTATTGCAGTGTGTTTTGATGGGAGTACATCAGAGAGCACGAGGGGACTTCTAGCAGGCGGGAGCAGGGCCCACCATGGCTGGTTCGTGAGTTGCAGGCTAGCGTGGTGTACATTCACACCCTGCCTTGCCACGCACTCACTCACCATGTAGACAAGCCCTAACTGACTAAGGAGGGAGAACAATGGAGATGACCATACAAGTCCTGTCAGGTGAACAAAGCAAACAAACAAACGGAAACACAGAAAAATGTTTCCTCTAATCTCTTCTATTTTTAGTCACCTCAGCTGTTACCTGTGAACAACGGGCGGTAAAAAACCACCCATGAGGTTTTTAAATGGATGCCTAGACATTCAGGAGAGCAGTGGTGGTTTGGGTGTCTTTATTTGGGGGGTGGAGTTGAGGTAATTTTTTTTCCTCTGGGATCCTAAGCTAATGCATGTTTTCATACCAAATGAATTCCTTGTTATCTGATTGTGGCACCATCCCACTGACAGCTCTGGCCCAGAGCCTCAGCGGTATTTAGGTGGCCAACTCCTGCTGAAATCAATGCGAGTTAGGGCTCGGCTGCACTTACACGGCCTCAGCCGCACGGCTGCAGCGCATCAGTGTGGACACCCCTTATGCCGATGTAAGGGGTTCTCCTGTTGCTGCAGTTAATCCACCTCCCCCGGGGTGGCAGGTTTGTATAATTTTTGGTGGTGCCCAGAATGGGTCCAAGTCCCCCCGGCCTGTCTAAGGCTCTGGGAGGGAGTTTGGATGCAGAGTGCGAACTCTGGGCTGGGGCTGGGGGTTGGGGTGCAGGAGGGTGCAGGGGGAGGGCTCTGGGCTGGGGCTTGGGGTGCAGGGGGCAGGCTCTGGGAGGGCATTTGGGTGCAGGAGGTGTGAAGGGGCAGGCTCTGGGAGGGAGTTTAGGTGCAGGGGGCAGACTCTGGGCTGGGGGTGCAGGAGGGGGTGCAGGGGGTGGGCTCCGGGAGGGCATTTGGGTGCAGGATGTGGGTTCTGGGCTGGGGCTGGGCGTTGGGGTGCAGGAGGGGGTGCAGAGGGCAGGCTCTGGGATGGAGTTTGGGTGCAGAAGGGGTGAGGGGGTGGGTTCTGGGAGGGAATTGGGGTGTGGGGTCTGGGCTGGGCCAGAGGATTGGGGTGCGAGAGAGGGTGATGGGTGCAGCGCTTACCTCAGGTGACTCCCGAAAGCAACCCCCCCTCCTTTGGCAGTAGCTCCTAGGTGGAGGGCCAGAAGGGTCTCCGTGCACCACTGCTCGCAGGCGCCACCCCCGGAGCTCCCATTGGTTGACGTTGGCAGAGTTGGCGCCCAGGGTGGGGGCAGCGCACAGAGACCCCACCCCAGGGGCTGCAGGACCGTGCTGGCCGCTTCCGGAAGTGGAGCGGAGCAGGCAGGAAGCCGCCTTAGCCCATTGCGTTGCCAGTGGTGGTGGCAGGGGCCCCTGGCCCTTTTAAATTGCCGGGGGCGGCAGGTGGGGCCGGGGGAGATACCCAGCCCCAAACTTTGGTAGAGCCGGGCCCCTGGTGTTCTACATATTGGTGGAGCATGGGCACCACGGGCCCATACAACTCGCGCCCTGACCTCCTTGAGAGGGGGTAGCTAGGCCAACGGAAGAATTCTTCCATAGACCTAGTGCTGTCTACACTGGAAGTTAGGTCAGCTTAACTACACCACTCAAAGGGGTGGATTTTTCACACCCCTTAGCGACATCCACGTTTTTAATGTAGACCAGGCCATAGGTAGCTCATTCCCTGTGAGGCCCGGGGCCTAGGTGTTTAGCAGAGGGACAGGCCTAATTTTAGGTGTTTCTAGTAACGGGGGAAGAGCCATTTTTAAAAGGTTTTGTTTGTTTTGCCTTGTCAACCTTGAACAATAGAATCACAGACATGAGAGATGAAAAAGATCTGGTAGGTCCATCTCCATACTAAGGGAGGGGTGTTCTCTACGGTACGTTTCCTGGTGCTTTTCAGTCTAGTCCCAAGGGACCAGGTTTCACAGTGCGGGAACATGAGACTGCCTTCCTGGCGCAGAGCAGTGTCCATTTAGAGCAGTGGCCTGTCTCTCACAGTGTCCAATTGCTTCACACAAAAACATACAATCAGTTGCTTCAGACAAAAACATAAAACCTCCATAATGTATCTAATTGCTCATTGTTATTATACCATGGGGGGAGATTTCTTGCAGACCATATTTGGTCATCAGCTTATGCTCCGAGACACTAGGACTGATAGCTCTGGGAATTATTACCGGACCTAGTATGACCATTACACGTCTTAATTATGTATGGAGCCTGTAGATAAAAGCAGCTACAGCTGGGCACATTGGAAGTGTGCATTATGGAAATACCAGTCCAGTCATAGGAAAGTCAATCACAATAGGTTAGATTTAAGTAAGTACACCTCTACCCTGCTATAACGCGACCCGATATAACACAGGTTCGCATATAGCGTGGTAGCAGCGGGGCTCCAGCGGTGCTTTAAAGGGTCCAGGGCTCCGGCTGCTGCAGGGAGCCCCGGGCCCTTTAAATCCCACTGGAGCCCTGCTGCCCATACCCCGGGGCTGCAGCAGTGGGGCTCACCAGCAATTTAAAGGGCCTGGGGCTCCTCGCAGCTGCTGGAGCCCGGAGCTTTTTAAGTCACCGCCGGAGCCCTGCCGCCGCTACCTTGATATAACGGGGTTTCAGCTATAAGTCGGTAGGGATTTTTGGCTCCCCACGACCGCGTTACAGCAGGGTAGAGGTGTATAAAATACAAGAGAGGTTTAAATAAGAGAGACAACCTGAAGCCGAGTTCTGAGGAAGCTTGAAGCAGAAGTTGGTCCAATAACAGATATCGCCTCCCTCACCTTGTCTGTCTAAGATCCTGGGACAATGTGACTCCAACACTAGATGTAAATAAAGGCCGACGTACACTAGAAGGTTCACCAGCTGGCAGAGCATCTGTCTGGTTTAGTTGGGCTTTTATACCACATCCCTCAGGCTCTTTGCTTTTGGGTTGTTCTGATTTTCTCTGAACCGCCCCCGCCCCCAGCTTTTGAAAATACCAGTATTTGGGTTTTACTGATTTTTTTTTCCCACCTGAATTTTGGGTGAGCTGAGACTCGCTCTCTCTTTGCGGAGTCCCAGCTGGTGCAGCGCAGCAGTGAGGGACGAGACGGACAGCCACAACTACTGCAGCTGCAGAGAGCAAGAGTCCTTAACTGCTACATCAGCGAGCATGGGCCCCCCATGCATGGTGAGTACAGGGCACCGCTCAGCTCCCCGCCCACTACCCTTCACTTTGGTATTTTATACCAATTTTCACCCTTGGAATTAACACTGATAGATTCCTGGGAAATGTGGAACAACCAAACCAAACCCGTAAACAACCGGCTTTGCATGTCCAGCCCCTGCGTATCCGTCGCAGTATGGATAACGGGCTTGAATAGGGCTTTGTTCCAGCTATGGGCTGGACTGCGTCCTAAGGCCACAAGGAGCCATGCCTTGCTACACCAGGCCCCCGGAGCAGCCCAGGGGTGGGTTTGCTGCTGTTCCCTCCCTGCCCCGCCCCCATGCTCCAGCGAGGTGGTACTTCCCTGCTAGCTAGACAATGGGGAAATGGTACCACACCTGCATACTCCCTGCCCCACCACCAGAGGAGGAGGAGGCAGGTGCACAACCCAGCTCACTACTGTGCACCTGGACCCAAGCTCCAGAAAGCCTGTGTCAGTGGGGCTCTGATTCCCCTGTGCAGGTGAAAGTAACTCACTGGGGAGCACCTCTGTGCCCAATCCACTGAGGCTGTGAGTCTGTTCTAGTCACTTTACCAGGGAGGTTGGTTCTCTAGCTCAAGCTGTAGCCGCTTGTGCTTTTCTTAGTCCTGGAGGTCCCAGGTTCTAAACCCCGCTCTGGCAGCCGCCACGTCTACTCTAAGTCACAAGATAGCTTTATAATGACAATTACCCCATTTCCGACAGCAGGGGGATGGTTGGCAGTCCATGTCAGCCTGGGGTTAATTACCTAGTGTAAATTAGCCTGCTCAGAGCTTCTAAGCCGTGGAAATTCACAAAATCAAGGCATCATTTGTTAGTACGAGAGCATGAATGAAAGCTGGAGTGTCAGATCTGATTTTTTAGCCTTCTCCCTCTATTTCCCATCTGGTTTTCTGTGGGTGTAATTCAGCCCCTCAGTGCTGAATGTACATCTGGACTGTACATCTGTACTGTACATCTGGATCTAATTTTATTTTGACTCCCTCTAACTTTTAGCACCATTAAGGGGCACAGCGACGGTAATTACATGGAAGAAATAATTCATTGAGATATTCTGAGTGTTGTGATCAATTATTCAAAAGCCAATAGTGGCAGCTAGCATAGAAGTTATTATCCAGGGGGAACAGGGCCCGATAATCGGGCAACACAGGCAGAGGATGCAGCTGCTCGTGGTGAACAAGGAACCGTCTACAAAATTACGCGGCTTATCAGTGGTAAACGGCAGACACCGACAATCGCTCTCATCAGGGACAAACAAGGCCACCTACTAACAGCAGAAAAAGAACAAGAAATGCACTAGATAGCGCCACCTAAAGAGGAAGCAAACATCCAGGAGGCAGAAGAAGATCTTGGTATCAACACAGACACCCCAGCTAAGGACGAAATCATTCAAGCTATCAGATCCTTAAAAAATGGGAAAACGCCTGGCATGGATAACTTGAATGCAGAATTGTTCAAGGTAAATCCTGAGCTAGCAGCATCTATCCTGGCCCCTCTATTTACATCAGTCTGGGAAAGGGAAAAAGTGCCAAATGAGTAGACCATTGGGGTTATAGTGAAGATACCAAAGAAAGGAACTCAGTGATTGTAATAACTGACGTGGTATCACACTTTTATCTGTGCCAGACAATGTATTGTGTAAGATCATAGTCCTGCGTATATCAGAGGCAGTGGATAGCGTTCTCAGAAAAGAGCAAGCTAGTTTTCGGAAAGGGCGCGGATGCACAGACCAGATCTTCACTCTACGGAACATAATAGAACGATGCTTAGAATGGCAACGGCAACTCTACATAAACTTCATAGACTTTGAGAAGGCTTTTGATAACATTCACAGGACCAGCCTATGGCGCGTTCTGTGGGCATATGGAATCCCCCTCCATATAGTCAACTGCATCAAAGGCGTTTATTTCAACTTTACATGCAGCATTGATCACAGTGAGCTCAGTTTTGAAGTCAAAACAGGAGTACATCAGGGTGTGTCTTTTCTGCAGTCCTCTTCAACATTGCCATCGACTGGGTAATGCAGCGTACAACAGAAGACATGCCAAGAGACATTAAATGGACACTGTTCTCA
Organism: Mauremys mutica; assembly: GCF_020497125.1. Taxonomy (NCBI): domain Eukaryota; kingdom Metazoa; phylum Chordata; order Testudines; family Geoemydidae; genus Mauremys; species Mauremys mutica. The sequence continues at coordinate 352,163,344 of NC_059072.1, read as the reverse complement.
TCCTTTGAAGACCTGGACTTTGCAAATGATCTCGCTCTCCTATCACATACCCAACTCCTTATACAAGAAAAAACAAATTGACTCAACGCATTCAGATAGCAAATTGGACTAAAAATCAATCACAGTAAGACAGATATCATGATCTTTAATATTGCCTCACCATCCCCAGTACGGATAGAGGATTATGTTCTCACCAATGTAGAAACATTCACATACTTGGGCAGAACCGCAGCCAGAATGGTGAAACAAGGATATCTGAAACAAAATCACTAAAGCCAGGAACTCCTTCAGGAGCTTAAATACAGTCTGGAAATCATCAAAATACAACACCAAAACCAAACTCAAGCTGCGTACTTTCAACATTACTTTATAATGCAGAATGCTGGAGAATGAGAAAGTTTGGTCATGTCATACTATATTCATTCCATAGAAGTTGCCTCAGAAAAATCCTCCGTATCTTTGGCCCAGAACAATCTCTAGATCTATTGACACAGTGCATCCAAGAAGATATGAGAACTATCATTGCCAGGAGGCATTGGGGATGGATTGGCCACGTGCTTCGGATGGAAACTGATTCCATCACCAGAGTGGCAATAAGATGGACACCTGAAAGCACGCAAAATCGAGGCCGCCCGAAAACAACACAGTGAAGAGCTGTGGCAGCTGAGCTGAAAAACCTGGGGTACAGCTGGGGAACCATTGAAAGACTTGCCAGAAACAGACAGGAGTGGAGGAGCTTCGTCGCTGCCCTAAATGCCAGAGACGTAATGGGAACATGATGATGATGATGATGATGATGATAGGGCGTGCAACTTTGGAATTTGCTACATTTCGCTGGATGAATCAATGACAATTGTCCAAGCCAAGAGAGATGCTTGTTTCCCATTTCTGATGCAATCTGTTGTTTTAGTAAGAAAAGCAAAGCATCAGGTCACAGCTTTTCAGGCACGATAAAGGAGGAAGGATGAGCTAGTGGTTAACCTGAAAGACTGAGAGTCAGAAGACCTATTCTGTTGCTGGCCCTGCCACTGACTTTATATGTGGCCATGAGAGAGTCACTTGGACCTCCATTTTCATTTGGGGTGCCTCCATTTTAAGACAGTAGGGGCCTGATTTTCAGAGGTGCTGAGCATCAGTGCAACCACGCTGCTGGAAGGTTAAACTAGACAAATTCAGATTAGAACTAAGGTGCAAATTTGTAATAGTGAGGGGCATTAAGCATTGGAACAAAATAGCGAGGGCTGTGGTGGATTCGCCATTGCTGGAAATGTGAAAATCAAGCTTGGATGTTTTTCTAAGAGTGATGCTCTCGTTCAAACAGGAATCAATTCAGGGAAGTCCTATGCAGGTGTTATGCAGGAGGTCAGACTATATGATCACAGTGGTCCCGTCTAGATTTATAATCTATGAAGTCAGTGATGGAAGTAGAAAATAATTACTGCTCCCCATCTGGGTCTGGCCTCCCCATTGTCCCTCCAGCCACTTCTCTCAATGGGCTGGTGGGATCTCATTGTTCAGCAGCTTTCTGGTCGCCTCCCATCCTGCCAGCTGCTTCTCCCAGCACCTACACAGGAACACAGGATTGCCAGACTGGATCTAACCTGAAGTCCATCCAGTCCAGGATCCTGAACCAGATGGTTCAAAGGATGGTATAAGAACCCCACAGTAGAAGATGTGGGGTAACCTGCCCCCACATTAGGTCTCATCCTGATCTCTAATAATTATCACTGATCTACAATTTTTAAGAAGTTGTCTGCTTCAGAGATAAAATGTGCTATTTATTATGTATTTTGATGTGCTGAATTCAAATATGACAATTAAAACAACTGATTGGCTACTGTTTCTAATATATTTAAGTTTTTACATTTTATGTCTATGTATATTGTGTAGATAGTAGAGTTTTAATCATAAATTGTAAACCTAGGTCTTTTCATGTGTTTATGGTTGCTTTACATGATAATATTTCACCTGTCCTGTTTATGTAACACTTTAAAAATCAGCAAAAGGGTTATATAACTAAAATTTATTATGAAACAAAAGGCAAAAAACTATTATGTACATAGTTTAGTCCTATTCAGTGTCTACTCGGTGCTTCTTGGCTTGTCTCTTGTATTCATTAAATGGAGCATCTCTTGTCACTGTCCAGCAATAGTCTGCAAGCATTGATGGGCTCCATTTGCCCTGATAGCGTTTCTCCATTGTTGCAATGTCCTGGTGAAATCGTTTGCCATGCTCATCGCTCACTGCTCCGCAGTTCGGTGGAAAAAAATCTAGATGAGAGTGCAAAAAATGTATCTTTAGTGACAGGTTGCAACCAAGGCTTTTGTATGCCTTGAGGAGGTTTTCCACCAACAACCTGTAGTTGTCTGCCTTGTTGTTTCAGAGAAAATTTATTGCCACTAACTGGAAGGCTTTCCATGCCGTCTTTTCCTTGCCACGCAGTGCATGGTCAAATGCCTCATCTCGAAGAAGTTCACGAATCTGAGGACCAACAAAGACACCTTCCTTTATCTTAGCTTCACTTAACCTTGGAAATTTTCCACGGAGGTACTTGAAAGCTGCTTGTGTTTTGTCAATGGCCTTGACAAAGTTCTTCATCAGACCCAGCTTGATGTGTAAGGGTGGTAACAAAATCTTCCTTGATTCAACAAGTGGTGGATGCTGAACACTTTTCCTCCCAGGCTCCAATGACTGTCGGAGTGGCCAATCTTTCTTGATGTAGTGGGAATCTCTTGCACGACTATCCCATTCGCAGAGAAAACAGCAGCACTTTGTGTATCCAGTCTGCAGACCAAGCAAGAGAGCAACAACCTTCAAATCGCCACAAAGCTGCCACTGATGTTGATCATAGTTTATGCATCTCAAAAGTTGTTTCATGTTGTCATAGGTTTCCTTCATATGGACTGCATGACCAACTGGAATTGATGGCAAAACATTGCCATTATGCAGTAAAACAGCTTTAAGACTCGTCTTCGATGAATCAATGAACAGTCTCCACTCATCTGGATCGTGAACGATGCTGAGGGCTGCCATCACACCATCGATGTTGTTGCAGGCTACAAGATCACCTTCCATGAAGAAGAATGGGACAAGATCCTTTTGATGGTCACGGAACATGGAAACCCTAACATCACCTGCCAGGAGATTCCACTGCTGTAGTCTGGAGCCCAACAGCTCTGCCTTACTCTTGGGTAGTTCCAAATCCCTGACAAGGTCATTCAGTTCACCTTGTTTTATGAGGTGTGGTTCAGAGGAGGAGGATGGGAGAAAATGTGGGTCCTGTGACATTGATGGTTCAGGACCAGAAGTTTCATCCTCTTCCTCGTCTGACTCAAGTGAGAATGATTCTGGTGCATCAGGAACCGGCAGTTCTTCTCCGTGGGGTACTGGGCGTATAGCTGATGGAATGTTTGGATAATGCACAGTCCACTTTTTCTTCTTTGACACACCTTTCCCAACTGGAGGCACCATGCAGAAGTAACAATTGCTGGTATGATCTGTTGGCTCTCTCCAAATCATTGGCACTGCAAAAGGCATAGATTTCCTTTTCCTGTTCAACCACTGGCGAAGATTTGTTGCACAAGTGTTGCAGCATATGTGTGGGGCCCACCTCTTGTCCTAATCTCCAATTTTGCAGCCAAAAGAAAGTTGATAGGCTTTCTTAACCATAGTGGTTATACTGCGCTTTTGTGATGCAAAAGTCACTTCACCACAAACATAGCAGAAGTTTATCTGCACTGTTCACACAAGTACGAGGCATCTCTGCTCACTTTGGCTAAACAGAAATGTGTCCCTTTGCAAAATCAAACACTGACAAATAAGAGACCACAACACTGTATGATTTCTAGAGCTGATATAGGGCAATTTGTTCAGCAGAGTGATGTAAGCTTCGTTATGATTGCATCATCCATGACTTCTAGGAATAACATGATGCAATTCATATCATGTATGACGCAATACCAGCTTCAGATTGCATCATTCATTGTTTTGCCTAAAAAGCAAGTACTGTCCAAACCCAGTCATAGATTTATTCATAGATCCAGTCAAAGATGTATTTTAGTCATTTCTGGTTTAAATTGAGACCCCTTCCCTTTATAACTCACTTATCCTCCGCTATTCCCAAGTCAAGGGTCGTATATACTGACCGAATAGCATAACTTGAAAACTAGAGCCAATCAACAATTTTAAGCATCATTTTCGTTCTCAGTGACCCAGAATTAGTAAAGTTTGACTACATTTATTTCAGAAGCATTTTGGCTGTAGAGCAGTGTCATGGAATGTGCATTACTAGTGTGTAACGTGACTGATCGAACAGAAACTCCCAGGCTTTCTTCCCTAGAGCATTTATTATTTTATATACTCTTGTTGTGTCCACCCTTAGTCACCTGCTTTCTAAGGGAAACAGGCCCAGTCTTTCTGATCACTCTTCACAGGAGAACATTTCCAGGCCTTCGATCATCTCATTGCTCTTCTCTGAGCACCCTCCAGTTCTGCAATAGCCTATCTGAGGTAGGCTGACCAATACTGCACCCACCTCTGTTTAGGCAAGTCCAAGGAAGTCAAAATACAGCCAGAATCATAAGAATAAAGAGGCTGAGATTTTATATCCAGCTGCAGCAAAGCCTGGGGGTTCGTATGAGGCACGGAGAGCAAGAGACATTAATGGAACCGGCTTGAGTTTGTGCATCAGATGATTGATTTAAAAATACACATCCTGTGATGGGTTTGTAATTAGAAACCAGCCTTTGCCTTCCCCCCTCCATATTTCTAGATGATCTTGGCAATGACGCGGGTGTCTGAGATGTATAAAAAACCATCACAACATGGAACGTGATCCTCTGCAGGATTAATGGAGCAGAGTTACTGGGAGGGCTGTGTTGTATAAGGGCCAGATTCTACTCTCTGTTTTCCTGCTGTCAGGTCAAAGGAGCTCTTTTGGCTTTAATAGTGACATGCAATGTCTGTGGCCCCTATCACTGCATCACCTAAGCACCTCATAAGGAAAAGGACAGATAATAAGACAGAAACTATCACAATGCCACTGTATAAATCCATGGGATTCCCACACCTTGATTACTGCCTGCGGTTCCAGTTGCTCCATCTCAGAAAAGATATATTAGAAGTGGAAAAGGTACAGAGAAGGGCAACAAAAATGATTAGGGGCATGGAACAGCTTCCGTATGAGGAGAGGTTAAAAAGACTGGGAGTGTTCAGCTTGGAAAAGAGACAACTAAGGGGGGATATGACAGAGGTCTATAAAATCATGACCGGTGTGGAGAAAGTAAATAGAAAAGTGTTATTTACTCCTTCTCATAACACATGAACCAGGGGTCACCCAATGAAATTAACAGGCAGCAGGGTTAAAAGAAACAAAAAGAAGCACTGCTTTCCACAACGCGCACTCCATCTGAGGAACTCATGGCCAGAGGATGTTGTGAAGGCCAAAAAGTATAACTGGGTTCAAAAAAGAATGAGATAAGTTCAAGGAGGATCGGTCCATCAATGGCTACTAGCCAAGGTGGTCAGGGACACAGGAAGGGATCACTCAGTAATGGCCCTGTTCTGTTCAATCCCTCTGACACACCTGGCATTGGCCACTGTCAGAATACAGGATACTGGGCTAGATGGACCTTTGGTCTGACCTCTCTTACATTCCCCACAATCTTTACGGTCTGAATTTTAGCACTCTGCTACCACTCTCATTCTACGACTGGGGAAATAAGACCCCAAGAGGCTAAGGGACTTGAAGCCAGATCTTTACATTCCTAGGCTAGTGCCCTAACTGCTTGACCATCCTTTACACTGCTGAAGCTAACAGAAGAATTTGGAGCTAAATATTTGTGCAGGTGGCGTAAGACGGGGAAAGCCCCAAAGACTCGTGAGCCTTTCCTTACTCTTCTTCCGTAAAATGATGATTCGTCACTGAAGTGAAGTGCTGTTTGCAATGTATCCCATTCATTGCTCATTGCTGCTTTTTAAAGTGGGAATCACAACCCCTTTGATTTGGGCCTGAGAACTTACGCGCCTATTTTGTTTGTGGGAATGTTCAGAGAAAGAGGAAAGTGTTGCGACTCTGTGTGCAAATGTGTTTGCACGAATATTCACATAGGAAGTTTCACAATTGCTTGTACAAGAATGTGTTCGTGCGTGGGATCACTCATTCAAGTCCTCCTCTTGCTTGTAAAAAAAATCAGCCATCCAATCAGGAAGCAGAAACAATGTTGTGTGACATGGGGGAACCAACCAACCGCTGGGCAGGAATAGCAAATACTTAGTGGAGTTGCCCAGTGCAGGACCCCATGAGGGTGGGAAGCAAAGGCTGACTCAGTCTCCAGACTTAATGCTGCTCCAACATTTGCCCTGTTGACTGTGACCCCAATGGGCTGTTCCGGCAGCTGGGAACAGTCGGAGCATAGAGTTGTTCTGGACCCAGCCAGGCTCCGTACAGCTGGGTCTGCAAGGAAGGGTGGAATAGAACTGTACCAGCTCTGCATCCGCCAGACATTCCCTCTGCACAGGGAGAATTCCCGGGTGGCCAGATACGCTGGCTTTGGAGCTGTGAGCATGTGCTGGCTCATATCTGTGAAGAGAAGGTGGGTGTGAATTCATCCACAGATGGTTTGCTCTAAATATTTTGCCCTATGTTAGGTGTCTTTCTGCTGGAGATGACCCCAGAGCTGGCCCTTTGCTGCTCAAGAACAGCCTGTGACGGGGATGGAAATGAATCCAACAGCTGTTATTTCCTATTATCCCTGCTCCACACATATTCAGAGTATGAAACACTTCTCCTGAAACCAGACTGATTCCTACACCAGACTGGGTATGTCTAGCCTACCTGCCGCATCGGTGGTAGCGATCGATTTCTCGGGGATTGATATATCGCGTCTCATCTAGACGCGATATATCAATCCCCGAACGCACTCCCATCGACTCTGGAACTCCACCAGCACGAACAGCGGTAGCGGAGACGACAGGGGGAGCCGCGGACGTCGATCCTGCGCCGTGAGGACGAGAGGTAAATCGATCTAAGATACTTCGACTTCAGCTACGCTATTCACGTAGCTGAAGTTGCGTATCTTAGATCGATCCCCCCCCCGTAGTGTAGACCAGCCCACTCACACCTATTAAGTGCCCAAATCACAACACCTTCAGCTTTGTTCTCATCAGCCTTTATCAAATGAGCAGATTTGGACTAAAGGGAATCCAGTGCTAGATAATCCAGACCAGTGGTTCTCACACAGCAGTATGCATCCCCCTGGGGGTACACAGAGGTCTTTCGGGGGGTACAGCAACTCATCTAGATATATGCCTAGTTTTACCACAGGCTACATAAGAAGCATTAGCAAAGTCAGTCCAAACTAAAATTTCATACAAAGACTGGTTTATATTGCTCTATATACTGAAATGTACCTAGTGTTTATCTTCCAGTTGATTGATATAGTAAAAATGAGACAATCAGCAGTTCTTCAGTAACAGTGTGGCTGTGGCACTTCTGTATTTTTATGTTTGATTTTGTAAGCAAATAGATTTGAAGTGAGGTGACTCTTGGGGGTACTCAAGACAAATCAGACTCCTGCAAGAGGTACAGCAGTCTGGAAAGATTGCGAGCCACTGATCCAAAACGCTGCTGTGACTGTGCTGGGGGCACTCTGCCTGAGCCAGTATTGACTTTGGGGGAGGAGCATAAATCACATTCAGTTTCTCCCCACCCGTTCCCCATTGACTTCAGCAGGAGCACAGTGTTCAGCCATCCAGTGTTTTTTGAAAGTTTCACCCTCAGCTTTGTGTGTGTGTGTGTGTGCACGTGCGTATGTGTGTGTGTAACAATTTTAAATGCAATAGCAAGTCCCTTGAAGGCAGCTGTAGCCCTCCTAATGCCACGGAATGGTTTGATAGATATTTTTCTTCTGGACTCATTAAAATAAAATCAATACATATTTTGGGACTTTTAAAACTGCATATCAGACCAAATGCAGCTCCACTGAAGTCAATATTATATATATATGGAGATATACCTATCTCATAGAACTGGAAGGGAGCTTGAAAGGTCATTGAGTCCAGCCCCCTGCCTTCACTAGCAGGACCAAGGACTGATTTTGCCCCAGATCCCTAAATGGCCCCCTTAAGGATTGGGCTCACAACCCTGGGCTATCCCCCCCTAAATCATCTCTTTAGAGTTGGACTCACTTGCCCAGGGGCTGAATCTGGACCACAAGGTACGGTCTGGAATGGCTCCTTCAGAATTTGGAGACTTCTCTAAGGTCGATTGTGTAAACAGGTATCCAGGTGTGACATAAGATATGTATGATGCACTAGCCTGAGCTCTTTTTAAATGCATATTTCCTTCCCTAGAGGTCATGCTGCACTTGAGAGCCATCTTATTAATAAGTACAGGTACTTGGAACATTCCACCGTCTAACACCTACTTAGATGGTAAACTCTTTGGGGCAGGGACTGGCTTTTTACCCTGGCATGACAAGCTGTTATCTCTGACTGTGGTCCCTAGGCACTACGGTAATACAAATAATAAATAATGGTCAAAAAAGCACACACCTGAACGTAACAAGAGCTGTTCTTTTCCACGCGACTTTACTCAGCAAGTTGTTCAATACGATATTTTTATTAATCATTGAGGTTTACTTTATTTCCCATTTTTTGAGTTGTGCTTTCAGTTCCTTCGTTCAAAATATGTTAAAAACAATCCACCCACAAATGCACATTACAGAATGGTGCACGTTTCTGTATTTTCTTTGTATTTCTGGAGCAGGAAAGGGCGCGGTGCGCGGGGTGGATAGCGGTGAAAAGGCTGAGCTTGCACGGGGAAAGAGGGTGGGTTTCTATCGCCACCTGCACTTCATTGTAGGGGATCAAGGCAGGAAGCTGGCAGCTACGCTGACCTCAAAGGCCCATTGTTAGGTTGGAAAGCGTAGCCAACATTTTTGTGTCTGAGGTCCTTAAAGCTAAACTAACTAAATCCAGATTCAGACTCCAAAAGAGAAGTGGGACCAGCTTTTCAGAAGCACTGAGGACTGCAGCTGCCGGTCCCTTCTCTGGGCGTGAAGACTAAGGCCAGGTCTACGCTAAAAAGTTAGGTTGACCCAGCGATGTCGCTCGGGGGTATGTGTGTGTGAAAAATTCCCACCCCCTGAGCGACGTAGTTAAGCTGACCCAAACTCCGGTGTAGACAGTGCTGGGTAGAGGGAAGAATTCTTCCTCTGTCCTAGCTTTTGCCTCTCGAAGAGGGGGATTTACTCCAGCGATGGGAGAATCCCTCCTCTCACTGTGGTGAATTTCTCTCCATTGAAGTGCGACAGCGGCAGAGCTGTGGCGATGCAGCGTTTCTCGTGAAGATGCAGCCTAAATGTGTGGCCTTCCCGTTTCTAGTCCCAGGCCAGAGCACCATGCTAGGAGGATTTCAGAACTGACCAGCGAGTGTTGCATTCTCCCAGAGGCTGGAGGATTGGGAGCCACTGCTCTGATTATTGACACTATCCTTTCATTGTTGCGCCCATGCTCCCTCAAGACCTCCCAGGCTGTGGAAGTTGTGGGGCTGGGGACACAGTAATAAAACCTAGCTCTCATCTAGCACTTTTCACTCTTGGATCTCAAAACGCTGCACAACGGAGGTCAATTGTCATTAGCCCCATTTTACAGATGGGGAAAACGAGGCACCAAGTGGTGAAGTGACTTTCCTGAGGTCACCCAGCAAGCTAGTAGCAGAGCCAGGAATAAAACTCAGATCTCCTGAGTCCTAGTCCAGGCCACTAGCCACTAGGCTGCCCTGCCTCTGTGAAGAAGAGATCTGCGGTGAGGCTTTGCATTCTGTTCATTGCACTAAGAGCCTAAATAAACACAGCAGGCCAGGAAGTGGGGAGGGACTTTTTAAAATTAAGCCGACAGTCTGGTGCTCATCCAGTGAGGGGGTCAGGACAGGATAAAACTGACCCATCTACTTCACCGAGGAGCTGGGGGGACTAGTTATTAATGCCTGGACAGTGCTTCCACCAGGCACTCTGATGCCAGGGTGATGGGCATTTTCTGAGACCTTCAGCAGGACTGATTGGTTGCAGTTGGAATCATAGGCCCCGACTTCTAGTTTTCCCCAGGGGTGCTCCATCCCCACTCTGCCCCAAGGCCCCATCCTGTCCCTTACCCCAAGGCCCCATCCTCGCTCCACCTCTTCCTGCCCCCACTCCATCCCCTCCTGAGGCCTGTGCCTGCCTCTCCACTCTCCTCCCTCCCCGAGCCACCGATCAGCTGTTGGGCAGCGGGGCCGAACAGGTGTGCCGGTGAGTGCTGAGCTCACCTCTGAGAATCCAGTCAGTTCGGACTTGATTGTGCCTGGCTGTTCTGTGGTGTGGGAGGAGCAGAAAAGGCACCAGGGGCCTGCTGCAACCCTCTGTAATGCTGACAGACTCTGATTGTCAACAGGCAGAACTGAAGTGGGGACCTCTGAAGCTTAGTGCAGGAGCCTCTCCCGCATAAGCTAAAAGCCAACTAGCTGTTAGCGAAGGCTGCAGAGCAGACTCGTTTTATCTCTCTCTTTAAGTGGTCTCAGTGCCACTACGTGGGACAGAACACCACACCCAGGAGGTGCGTGGGTTACACCTGCACTGCTGACAGGCACAGCTGTAACCCTTCTGTCTGTCTCCAGGGTTGCAGGACAGCCCCAATGGGTGGGGAGAAAGCAGGCTCAGGATCCCTCCTTTCTGTGTCCCAGCCACTGGAGCTGGCTGGGTGTGCTGGAGGGCAGCCTGTCGCATCCCTGGAGGAGGGTAGCAGCAGCAGGTGTCCAGAAGGAATTCTCCAGGCAGAATTCTGCCAGCAGAGCTCACCCCGGGTGCAGTGTGACTCAGCTCTTGTGCAATAGAGCACAGGGCCTTGGCTCTTCTGTAGGCACCTCAATACAGATTTCAGTGCCTCCGTTGGTGCAACCAGTCTTGAAAATGTTGGTCTTTGGCCCCACCGTTTGTGCAGCACTTTTCAATGAAAGGTCAGAATTGATCGACCTTGGACAGAAATCCAGAAAACAATCTTCTGAGTTTCACCACAAAAAGTCATTGGCAAGTGTAGACGCTCCCATGGTTTTTGTGCAAAAAAGGGACTTTTTCCCCGCTGTAAACGGCAAGTGTAGGCATGCCCTTAGACGGGACTGTGAGGAATTCAAAACGCATTCTCAAAAGGCCAGTGAAGAGCATGGAATAAATGCAGCCCTGGTGAAACTGCATTGACTTCAACAGCTGTGCTCCACTGGGAAATGGCAGTGCTTATTTAATCTCAGAGCTGATCCTAACTAGTTAAACTAACGGATGGTGGATTTAGTCCAAACACAGTTATAAAGCTACACGGTCAACATACTAAGTCAGGGAGTATTGGCTTGTATTTCCCACCTTCCAAGCCAAAGGAGAGTGATTTACAGGATCTGATTGTGTGCTCTCAGGTACCTGTGGTCAGTTACACTGGTGCAAAGTGGGTGCAAAACGCTGCCGTTCTGACTCTGGTGTGGATGGTACCTGCTTTGTATTAGTGTACGTAACTGCAGGTCTGATAGTATCAACAGGGGATTCAGTTGGAAGAGGAGCTGTCATCAGCCCTTCTCATCCGGACCCAGGAACCTAGTCAGCATTTTTAGTTCTGTTTTTGCTGCAAACTGAAAACCACGATAAGCTCTCATTAAAACAGAAAGGCCAAAAGGTGTGTCCAGCACACATCTTACAAAAGCGCTCTGCTTCGGTTCCTCTCCTTAGTCTCCATTTGTTCTTCTCTTGGGATGTGAGATACAATTGTCTCCTAAATCTTGGGGAAGAGAACTGAGCAGCCCTGCAATCCTGGGTCTGTCGATTGATCTCAGTGGGCTTTGGATCAGGCCCCATAACAGTGGGATCTGCAACACACCTGCCCGGGAGTCACGGCTCGTTCTGATGTCCCTCCCCAAAGTGGTTGGAAGGGGTTAACCGCCACCACGGAGCAGGCTGCAGTGTGACTTGCAAAGGATCCCCACAGGTAAAGCTGGCAGAGGAGCTTATAGTAAATCTGTCTAGACAGCTGTGAAATATGTGTCCCAAAACTAGGGTCTCTAGAAATAGCATCTCAAGGTAACGTGTCAACGTGAGGAAAGCACAGTGCCCAAAAGAGAGCCCTGGAATGGACTACAGTGAACGAGGGCTGTTTCTGCACTAGCAGTGCCTGAGCTGGTTCAGAGAAGATTTCACAAGAACAGGCCCTAACAGCGCTATGAAGAACACTCAGAATGCTAGTGTAGTCCACACACCTCCTGGATGTGGTGCTCTGTCCCCTCTAGTGGCACTGAGACCACTTAGAAAATAATGAGTCTGCTACAGCCTTAGCTAACAGCCATGCTGCTTTTAACTCATGCAGTGAGTCTCATGCATTTAGCTCCAGAGGTCCCAGGTTCAATCCCACCCACTGACAACCAAGGTCTGTCAGTGTTACAGACTGGGAAGTCTTTGAAACTTGGGACGTGGTTCCTCAGCTAGGGCAAGTATGTAACCCACACACCTCCTGGGTGTGGTGTTCTGTCCCATCTAGTGGCACCAAGACCACTTAGAGATTAATGAGTCTGCTCTACAGCCGTAACAAAGAGTCACGTGGCTTTTAGGTCCTGCAGTAGAGGCTCATGCATGTCGCTCTGGAGGTTCCAGGTTCGATCTCGCCCAGTAATGACTGGGGTCTGTTGGTGTTACCTAGTACAGTGGTTCTGGGGTGCTGTGGGCCCAGTGAGGTGCACTCTATAGCCTGTGTAACTCCCTTGACTTCAGAGCAGTTATCCCTGCATGGGAGAGAGGAGAATTTGCCCCAAATACCGGAAAAGAAGCTCATGGGTCAGAAAAGTCTCCTAAAACACACAGGGATCTTGCTGCCCAGGGATGCCTTTTTTAAAAGGATTTTGGAAAATGAGAGTGTTGTAAGTCAGAAGAAAGGCAGCCACATGATGAGGTCCCTTCCAGTCCTATAATTCTATCAAGAGGTCATCTAGTCCAGTCCCCTGCACTCATGGCAGGACTGAGTATTTAAACCATCCGCGACAGGTGTTTGTCTAACCTGTGTTAGGGGGCTTATTCCTTCACCCTCTCACTTCCCTGGTCCTTCTCGCATGAACAGAAAGCAACAATACCCAAAGCTCAAAGGTGCAAACAATTCGATGGGTTATCAGGGTGAACGTCCAGCAAGCTTAAATCCAAGTTCCTTTTTCCTTATTTTTGAATCCCAACTTACTTCCTGTTTGCCCCAAATTTATCTAGTAATATTCTCAGCTCTACCTTAACCAATCATTCTACTGAAACGTACCTAACCAATCCTACCATATTGTAACATGATTAGCAAACCAGTTATATCCCACCACCTTAATTAGTTTACCTCCAGCAAAATTCATTATACAGCAGACAAACAATCACAGAACCAGACAGAGACCATGCAGATAAACAATAGCAAAATGGGAACTATAATGACAAAACAATACAGAAGTGAGGATTTCACAACTACATCTATAAAGACATAAGGGTTTCCCAACTATGTCTATTGATAAGTGAGGTCTTACCAAACAGAAAACTATCAAACTAAATTTCCTTTTACATCTTCTAGGTTCTTCCCTTTATCTGGAGGCGATAGATCGGATCATCTTCCTAACAGCCCCAGATTGCCTTATTTCAATATGACAGTTTGGAATGTAAAGATGTGACCATACGCTTCCCAGCTTATGCTGCCTCTGCTGCTTAGCCAAAGACCTTAGCTTAAGAACAGGGCCTCAGACTGTCACAGTGAGAGAAGGCCCTTACACAGATTCTTTCTTTTATACCTCTATAACTAGCAAAATGATAAACGTATACCTACATTCTTAAAGTATAGGCCTTTGCAGACAGGCCTGAATATCTATATCCTAACAACCTGCTCTTAAAAACTCCAATGACGGAGATTCCACAACCTCCCTAGGCAACTTATTCCAGTGCTTAACCACCCTGACAGTTAGGAAGTTTTTCCTAATGTGCAGCCTAAACCTCCCTTGCTGCGATTTAAGCCCATTGCTTCTTGTCCTATCCTCAGTGGTTAATGAGAACAGCTTTTCTCCCGTCTCCTTGTAACAACCTTTTATGTACTTGAGAACTGTTATGTCCCCTCTCAGTCTTTTCTTCTCCAGACTAAAGAAACCCCTCATAGGTCTTGTTTTCTAGACCTTTAATCACCTCTTCTCTGGACTTTCTCCAATTTCCCCACATCATTCCTGAGATGTGGCTGTGACGGGATCCCCAGGGTGCAGCCTGGGACTGTGGGACCGCTGTGCCCCCTTAACTCTCCAGCCTGGGCTGTCTCTCACAATGCTTTGCTAGTGACAAGCAGCAAACCCCTCCAGAAGCTGTGATCATTCAGCACAACCACCTGTGGAGCCCTACACCCAGCTAGATTGCATGAATGCTCCCAGAGCCACTCATGAGTCACACAGAGAAAGGCACCAGCCAAATCCCCCCAGTTCCCAGCACTGTACCGTCTCAAGATGAGCGGTGCAAATTTACTAATTGGTTCACCATTTTATCAATGGAAAGTAGATACCATAGCAAACCTGAGCAGATTTATCAAACACTTCATACAAACTCACTGGTAAAGATAAACAGTTAAACAAATTTATTAACTACAAAAGATAGATTTTAAGTGATTATAAATGATAGGCAAGAAGTCAGAGTTCGTTACCAAAATAAAATAAAATATAAGCACGCAGTCTAAACTCTCAACCCTATTAGACTGGGCAGCATCTAGATTAAGCAGGTTTTTTCACCCCACTGGTTATTGCAGTCCTTAATACACAGGTTTGTCCCTTAAACCTGGGCCAGTCTTCTCTATTGGAGTCTTCAGTCTTCTGAGTGTCCTTGTTGCTTGCAGCATAGGTGAGGGCAAGAGAAAGGCAAAGCATTGGGCCCCTGTGTTCTGTTTTATGCCCATAGTCCATGTGCTTGGAGAACACAAGTCCAGGCATTTCTGGTGGGAATTGCTGAGTCCCCAGGCAAGGATGAGCAATTCCTCTGGTGTGACCTCATGCAGATGAGTCGCTGAATTGTAGCTCCCTTGCTGGACAATGGCTGTTGGTGGTTGTTTGATACCCTGCCCGGGCGTTGGTACTTTCCTTGCAGTTGTCTCTGGGGAGCTAATATCTGGCCAATTCCACAACTTACAGCATGTTTTACTGACAACCATACAACACAATCTCATTACTTCATATGCACTAATGATATACATATTAGGATAGACCAGTGACTTTCAGCAGATCATAACCTTTCCCCGATACCTCACATGGCATGCTTTATATGCAAGATCACAATTATATCTAGATAAGGAATACGGGGGGTTACAGGGTGCTCCCCAAAGGTATAGAATGTCACAGTGACACCCAGAACCTGACTCAGTACTCCAGGTAAGGCCTAATTAGCACGAAGTAGAGAGGAAGAATTGCTCCATGTGTCTTGCTTACGACACTCCTGCTAATATATCCCAGAATGATGTCTGCTTTGTTGACTTATATTTAGCTTGTGATCCACTATGATCCCCAAATCCCTTTCTGCAGTACTCTTTCCTAGGCAGTCATTTCTCATCTTGTATGTGTGCAACCAGGGCCGGTGCAACCATTTAGGCGCCCTAGGCTGTCGCCTAGGGTGCTAGGATTTGGGGGGCGCCATTTTCTTCGGCAGTGACCTCGGCGGCCGGATCTTCGGCCGCCCCGGTCGCCGCCGGCATTTAGGTGGAGGGAGCTGTGGCAGAGGAGCACGGGGAGGGCCACCTGCAGCAAGTAAGGGGGGGGTGTGTGGCATGCAAGGGAACTCCCCGCCCCAGCTCACCCCTGCCCCGCCTCCTCCCCGAGCACGCCGTGGCTGCTTCACTTCTCCCACCTCCCAGGCTTGCGGCGCCAATCAGCTTAGGCGCTGCAAGTCTGGGAGGCGGGAGAAGTGAAGCAGCGATGGCGTGCTCGGGGTGGAGAGGGAGCAGGGGTGAGCTGGGGTGGGGGGGTGCCTCAGGGCGGAGGGGGAGGAGTGCCTCAGGGAGGGGGCACGGAGGGGGTGAGGGCGCAAGGTGGACGTTTCGCCTAGGGCGCGAAAAATCCTTGCACCGGCCCTGTGCGCAACTGATTGTTCCTTCCTAAGTGGAGTATTTTGCATTTGTCCTTATTGAGTTTCATCCCATTTACTTCAGACCATTTCTTTAGTTTGTCCAGATCTTTTTTAATTTTAATCCTGTCCTCTAAAGCACTTGCAACCCCTCCCAGCTTGGTATCCGCTGCACATTTTGTAAGTGTCCTCTCTATCCCATTATCTAAATCGTTGGGGAAGAAATTGATATCTTTGTCTAGTCTTTAAAGAGATTAAAATGTTAATCAGTAATACCCATGGGATGATGCTGGCGTATGTTTGTGTCTGACTCGTTTGCATTTGTCATCTCCTGTTCTAGCTTGTTTGGGATTCAAATGATAATTCAAGCCTTCAAGCCCTCCATGCAATGTTTGAAATTCTACTGTAGCATGTATACGCTGGACTTCAGTTGTTTTAAAAACTGCTCTTCCCCTACTTCAGCTGAGCTCTCGGTAGCTGTTTTCCGGGTATTTTAATCCTTTTTTTGCTTTCTTCTGCAGGAGTTCATACAGCCCTCTCTAACAAAGAACTCAGATCAGAAGATGACTGGTCCCAAGAGGAAGGGGGCCATGTGGTGAAGGCACTGGAATTGGCACTCAGGAGTCTAAGGACTTGTCTACACTACCCCACAGTTCAGACTACGTGGGTGTAAACTGCAGCATGCATGTGTGGGCTGTGCCATAACTGCCCCACGTAGAGCCAGTGGGGGTGAGCTGCAAGGTACCTCGTTCACATTAACGAGTTCACATGCCTTGCAATTCACACACACCCCCATCCAAATTGCGGCTTGGGGTAGACCCACCCTTGGTTTCACTACCAAGTTCTGCCACACATTCCCAGTGTGACCTTGTGCAAGTCATTTAATTTCTCTGTGCCTCAGTCCCCCACATCTGTGAAATGAGGATAACAACACTTCTTTGGTCGTGGACTGTTTCTTACCGTGTCTATGTACAGCACCTAGCACAACGGGACTTTGATCTTGCTTGGGGCGAGTGTTCCCTCTAATTTTTCCCATCCATATGCAGAATGAATTTTGCTGTGTGCACCAATATGGAGGTGATGTGTGGCGGTGGTGGGGCTGAGGGGTTTGAAGTGTGGGAAGGGGCTCGGGGTTGAGGCAGAGGGTTGGGGCATGTGTGGGGGGGTGAGTGCTCCAGCTGGGGGTGCGGGCTCTGGGATGGGGCCAGAGATGAGGGGTTTGGGGTGCAGGCTGCCCCAGGGCTGCATCAGGGAGAGAGGACTCCCCCCAGCCCTCTCCCCACTGCAGCAGCTCCGGGGCTGGGGCCGGAGCCAGGGCCAGGGGAGAGGTGCCTCTCCTCGCCACAGCAGCTCCAGGGCTGGGGCTGGGGGAAAGGCACCTCTCCCCATCGCAGCCCCGGGAGCTGGGGAGGAGAGGCATCTCTCCTCGCCACACCGCAGCCTTGGGGCTGGGGGAGTTAGGCGCACAGCCCTTGGTGGCCTCCTGCACAGTTGCACACCTTAGAGGGAACTTAGGTTGGAACCTTTATGGATATGTCTGTATTGCAGCTGGGAGGTGTGATTCTCAGCTTAGGCAGACATACACTAGCTTTGACCAAACGAAGTTGATGAAAATAGCAGTGTCGCTGCCATAGCCTAGGTTAGCTGTCCACAGACGTACCTAGGAGTTGGATAGGAATGGTCTCACTCAGCTAGTCCGAGTTGCCACCTATCTTGCTGTGGCTGCACTATTATTTTTAGCATGGTAGCTCAATCAAAAACAGCAAAATTCCCTACCTGAGATGGGAATTACACCTCCAAGCTGCAGTGCAGATGTACCCTAGCTGCTATTGTAATACAAATAAAAACATCTGCTCAATGTGCAGCAGAGTCAAAAAAGAAGACAAAATGTTAGGAACCATTAGGAAAGGGATAGATAAGAAGACAGGAACTATCAGAATGCCACTATACAAATCCATGGTACATCCACTGTTCTGGTCACCCCATCTCAGAAAAGATAAATTAAAATAGAAAAAATTACAGAGAAGGGCAACAAAAATGACTAGGGGTACGGAACAGCTTCCGTATGAGGAGAGATTAAAAAGACTGGGACTGTTCATCTTAGAAAGGAGACAACTGAGGGAGGACTGGTGTGGAGAAAGTGAATCAGGAAGTGTTCTTTACTCTTTCACATAACACAAGTACCAGGGGTCACCCAATGAAATTAATGGGGAGCAGGTTTAAAACAAACACAATCCACAATCAGTCTGTGGAACTTGTTGCGGGAGATGCTGTGAAAGCCAAAACTGTAATGGGTTTTTAAAAGACGTAGGTAAGTTCATGGATGATAGGTCCATTAATGGCTAGTCACCAAGATGGACAGGGATGCAACCCCCTGCTCTGGGTGTCCCTAGCCTCTGATTGCCAGAAGCTGGGAGTGGATGCCAAGGGATGGATCACTCGATGATCGCCTGTTCTGTTCATTCCCTCTGATGCATCTGGAATTGGCCACACTTGGAAGACAGGATACTGGGCTAGACGGACCATTAGTCTGAACCAGTATGGCTGTTCTTAATAAACCAGAAAGCTCTCCATGCCTTAGTGTTACATCTGAGATCAGTGAAGGTGCTCAAGATGCAGACCTTTTGTTATAAAATGCAACTGGCAGGGTGCTCTCTGAAAGAGGCTATTGACTTCGAAATTCACTCCCTCCCTGTTTGGGCTAAAATAGCCTGAGCCCTGGTCTACGCTGGGTGGGGGGTGGGGAAATCGATCTAAGATACGCAACTTCAGCTACGAGAATAGCATAGCTGAAGTCGACGTATCTTAGATCAACTTACCTCGCGTCCTCACGGCACGGGGTCGACTGCCGCCGCTCCCCTGTCAACTCCGCTTCTGCCTCTCAGCAGTAGAGGAGTTCCGGAGTCAACGGCAGAGCGAGCGGGGTTCGATTTATCACATCTACACTAGACGCGATAAATCGATCCCCGGTAGATCAATCACTACCCGCCAATCCGGCGGGTAGTGAAGACCTGCCCTAAGTCAGGGCAAGCTGCACCAGTTTAACCTAAGGTGTGACTTGAAACCAATTTAGTTATACTGGAATAAGAGTATCCACCCAAAGGTTGGCACTGGTTCAACTATATCCATTTAAAAAACTATTTAAATTAACCAGGTGCAACTTTTCTGTGTAGACAAGTCCTAAAGCTCTTGACTCCAGGGCATGCTGCCAAGCGTAGCTGTTTTCATGAGCCTTTGGGGAGCAGGAAAAGGATGTTTGGGGAGCTAGTAGGGTGGGCTTTATGTTTGGTTAGTGGGTTTTCCTCAAGACGTGGGGGAAGCTGGGCTGCTGGATTTGTTATGGACTGGTTTTTAATATTGATGTGTATGGTTTTAAAGATACCTGAGGTGCATCTACAGCTTGGAATAGGCACCTCTAAGTGTATAAATTAACAGCAAAGCAGTTTTAAATCTGCCGTAATGCACAATGCACTTAAGAGAAAAATAGGGACACCCATTATAATTCCACTGAAATAAACTAGAGGGAAAGATGGAAAGACAAAATGCTTTACTTTAAAAAATCAAAGCAAAAGCACCCAACGGCGATTGTCCCTCTGCAATAGGGACACTTGACATGTGTGTAGGATGTGGACTGAGACACCGTCCTCTCTACTGATCAATAAGAAGAAGAAACCAGGGAAGCAGGAATGCTGTAAGGGACCAGTGGGTCATTGCCCTGCTGACATAACATCGTCCCCTACTGACCCGGTGTCATAATCACAATGGAATGTTTGTGACTCTCTGCAACGCCACTGAAAGTGACCCTCCAGCTGTTCAAGCAGCGGTTCCCAAACTGTGGGTTGGGGCTGCCCCATCAGCAGATGGGGGTCATTGATCCAGTAGGTCCATTGGCCCACAAGAGGATGCCGTCTGCCCCTCAACATGCCCAGACCTGCTGCACAAATGCTGCACCACATTTTGATCCACAGAATGGTGGCCACTGCACGACATGACCTCACATGTACAGTGCCTGGGAGGTCATGTTGCATGAAGGCTGCCATTTTGTAAAATGGCAGCCTCCTGGTGTGGTGTTTGTGGAACAGGTCTGAAGGTGGCTGTGCAGATGCCATTTTGCCATTTGCAAGCATTCGGCTGAGAGACTTGAATCCAGAAGATCCTTATCTGTGGGCAGTAGCCTTATCAACAAAGCATCTTCTCTGCTTGAGCTGGTATGAGCCTGTGCTGGCCTTTTCTGAGATGGGACTCTGCAGATGGCTTGTAAGCTCTTTCAGGCAGGGCCCATATCTTCTTTTATGCCACCCTGAGTACGCTGTTGGTATTCAAAAAAGAATCACTGTGAGTCGCGGTCTCTGTGCTGCCCTGATATCACCACACTTGGCCTTCCTAAGTCCTGGCCTCATTTGCTTAACAGTGAATTCCTCTTTCTGATTTGTGATAAGAGGCACAATGGATTCATTTTGACGCAAAGTATCTGCTTCAACCTCCAGCAGCGAGTCTAGTGATGCAATTCTGAATGAAAAACAAGACTGCAAGAAATGTGCTTGCAAATATGATGAGACTTTGGTGTCCATCAGGTCTTGGTATCAATCTACTGTTGATGTCACGTGTAAATTCCTTGGATTCCTTGGTTGCTATGTTGCTTTATTGTCGTCTGGAGTCACACAGGAAACATTAAGTCTCAAAATGGGGCCATGCAGGCAAAAAGTTTGGGAACTCCTGTATTCAAGGTCAGGGCTGGCTCCAGGGTTTTTGCCACCCCAAGCAGCAAAAAAAATAAATAAAATAAAATAAAATAAAAATAAAAATAAATAAAAAGTGATCGCGATCAGCTCTACCACCGCTGCTTCCGTCTTCGGTGGCAATTTGGCGGCTGGTCCTTCGCTCCGAGAGGGAGTGAGGGACCCGCCGCCAAAGAGTCAGACGTGCCCCCCATCTCTGTTGGCCGCCCCAAGTATCTGCTTGCTGGGCTGGTGCCTGGAGCCGGCCCTGTTCAAGGTTGAATTCCAGTGATCAATACTGTGACCAATATTGAGACTCATTGACTTTAAACCTATTTCAAGAACAACCTTGTTTACTGAAATGGAATGGAAATGTCACCAGTGCTCCCTTAATTCTTGCGTGTCCTACATCACAGAGAAGTCATTGGCTGGAGAAGACTCGCTGCAGTTTCAAGGTAAGTGCAAAGTTCTTCATGGGATGTAAAACTGACCAGATAAATTATGCTTCTCAGAACAAGGAATTCAACCCTCCCTGGGCAAATAGTTAAGGTTATTTCCTTGTATGTGAGGTTTCTCATGCTTGGCTGAGAAATATTGGAAAGCCTAGTTTTGCAACACAGGCCTGATTCTCATTTGCGCTAAGGTCCCATTCTGGCAGTGGGAGGTGGCCATAGAGTGGGTGATGCTCATGTTGAGACCCTTTTTCACTGACAGTGAGGTGTAAATGGGCCTTAGTGTAACTGAGAATTCAAGCCTATAGCTTCAGCTTGCAAGTATAAAACAGACTTTATGCCATCTCCTGTCCTTGCAAAAGCCTCTCCAAGACACCTGTGGCCACCACCAATGGCTGAAATCCCTGGGGTAGACAAAGACAAAGACATTGTACCTTCAGAACTCTGTCCTGTGTCCCTTAGTGTTTGTCTGGTCTCAGTAGACTATAAGATCTTCAGGACTAAGGGCTTGGCTACACTTACAGTTTGCAGCGCTGGTAGTTTGCAGCGCTGGTCATCCAGCTGTGTAGGAGCAGCGCTGGTGTGTGGCCACACTCACAGCTACCAGCGCTGGTGTGTGGCCACATTTGCAGCATTTTCAGCGCTGTTGGGAGTGATGCATTATGGGCAGCTATCCCAGCATTCAAGTGGCCGCAACGTGCTTTTCAAAAGAGGGGGGTGGAGTGGGGTCTAGTGTGACAGGGAGCGGGGGGAAAGAGAGAGTGGATTTTTGGAGCCAACACTGTGTGTTAGCTTCCTGACTTGAAAAATCAGAACATTTTTCCGACCCCTTAGTCTTAACTCTTAATTGCAAACAGCATGCAGGCAACACGACTCCCCGCTGTTTCCCTGCCTGCTTCTCATTTGATTGTTTACAGCCAGGTACAGATGATCACCGCAAACAGGAGCTGTGTTTGTTTTTTAGATAGCAGCAGCAGCAACGGAGGAGCTCCACAGAGCTCATTCACAACAGGGAGGAGGATCTCATTTGATTGTTCACAGATTGATCACAGCAAACAGGAGCTGATAAGCAGCTCCGGTAGAAACGGGGAGCTCCGGAGGTTCACAACAAAACAAAGAGAGGCTGCATAACAAAACAAAGGGGGTAATTTAGTTTAAAGCATTCTGGGATATCTCCTTATTCCCTGGAGGCCAATAAAAGCGCTGGTGTGTGTCCACACTTGATGAGCAGCGCTGGATCACCAGCGCTGCAATCGCTACACCCCAACCTGGCCAGGTGTACAGCCAGCGCTGCAGCCAGGGAGTTGCAGCGCTGGATGTGCCTTGCAGGTGTGGACAGTTACTAATTGCAGCGCTGGAAAGCCTCTACCAGCGCTGCAACTTGCAAGTGTAGCCAAGCCCTAAGACCGAACTGTGTATGGTCGCAGAGCTGCCCATAGCCCAAAAAGGCCTTCTGATGAGTGGCTCAGATCATCTTCAGGGACTGAATCCACAGCCGCTGGATCTAAAAGCGTGAGACTTAGGTTACATATTAGACCCCTCCAATTTGTTTATAGCCTATAACACTCAGTGATGGATGATCTGTTACTGAAAACACAAGAAAAGGGGGATAAAGAGTGTCTGTTTATATATTTTTCATTCCAACAGTGAGGCCATGGGAGAAAGACTGATCACATCATCCTGTTTCTGTTGTGTTTTTATTTTTCACGGCACAGCAATCGGCTACAGAGGAAATAACTTTGCTATTACACATCCCAGCAGCTCCATTGTTGCACACCAGCAACCTCCAGGCAGGGGGAATTAGGAAGATGAAAGGCCCTTTTGCTACATGAATGACTTAGAAGCCAGTACAGTCAATTCAGGAAAAATAAATAATGGAAACGTCACTGAGAAAGTCAGTGGCCTTTGTGTTTCTACTTATGGGCTGTAAAAAAAAAAAGAAAAGGGGGGGGTCATTAGTTCAGGAGACTCGTAACAGGATGTAGTGATCTTTCATAGAATATCAGGGTTGGAAGGGACCTCAGGAGGTCATCTAGTCCAACTCCCTGCTCAAAGCAGGACCAATATTAACTAACTTTCAACCCAAGGTCACTGGTTCAAAACAGGCAAGGACCATTAGGTTGTCTAGTCTGACATCCTGTCTAGCACAGGTCATAGAATTTCACCCCGTTATCCCAGTATTGGCCCCAATAACTTACATCTGACTACAGCATATCTGCCAGAAAGGCAGCCAGTCTTGACTTGAAGAGATGGAGAATCCACCACTTCCCATGGTAGTTTGTTCCAATGGTTAAACTGTTAAAAATGTGGGTCTTATTTCTCATTTGAATTTTCCTGTCTTTACTTTCCAGCCATTGGTTCCTGTTATCTCTGCCTCTCCTAGGTTTCTCCCCATGAAAGTATTTATACTCTATAACTGAGTCACCTCTTGATCTTCTTTTTGATGAACTTAATAGATTGAATTCTTTAATTTACTCACTGTGAGGCAAATTGCTAACATCTGATGGCTGTTTGTTGGCCTATATGAAACCAATTAGTCTCAATCTAGTTCTCAGTGGAAGGATTTATACATTAAAAGAAACATCCGTCGGGCCTCTCATGGACAATCCGAGCTGAAAATGGAATGGGGTTAAGAGCGAGCTATGCTGGCATTATTGCTTCAAGGTGGGATCAGGGCATACTGGCACCAGGAGGGAAACATGCATAGTGCTGCCTAGATTCTCCAGAAAGGCTTTGGTTTGCATCACTTCCGTCACCTGCTTATGTGTGTGTCACATGCAGGTGAAAGTGCACAAAAAGGGTGCACACACCAGGAAGTAGCACATGCATAGTGGAGGTTGTCTTTTGCAAATCAGAGTGTGCTATGTACAATGCACATCTTTGTGCAAAAATTCTCTTAACTGTGGCTACACAAGGGCTGGCAGCTGTTCTCCTGGAGAGAAACAAATGAACGTGTCAGTGTCATACATAATGGAGGAGGAGAATATGGTCCCTGTTGACATGAGTCTGATGCCAACATACCAGGATGTTCCCTCTGTCCAGCTGTACTGCAATACAGACTATGCTCACTAGAACTCTTAAGCACAATGGGCCAGATTCTCAGCTGATGTCAATCCGCCTAGTTTCACTGACGTCAATAAAGCCGCACTGATTTACACCAGCTGAGGGTCTGCTCATATGCTCTGACTCTGTGGTGCTGCAGGGCTGTAGCACCCATGGAAATAAAATAGTGGGTGCTCAGGACCCACAGACAGTCCCGCCAACACATTCCCCTCCCCCCCGCCGCAGATCAGCTGTTCTGTAGCATGCAGGAGGCGCTGGGGGAGGGAGAGTCGCAGGGGCAAGAAGAGGCAGATGGGGGGACAGAAGGAGGCGGGGTGGGGGTTTGGAGGAAGGGTGGAGTGGGGGCAGGGCCTGGGGTGGGGTGGAGGTCAAGCACCCCCCCAGGTAGAGAGGAAGTCTGCTTATTGGCATTTGTGATCTGATCTGATCTCTCTGAGCTGAGATGTGTCTGAAGGGGACAGTGGTTCCTTTCAGGGATTCCCATGGCAGATGTTTATTTCAATAACACTGTTGGGTTCATATCTTTAATGATTGTGGCCTGACTCACCACTGCGTAACACCAGTTTGACACAGGTGTAGCTCAGTTAAAATGTTTCGGTAGTGTTGTAATGCAGTGCACTCACCTCTGGCAAGCACCCCCTGGTTGTGTGCGTGCATGCCTGCGGTTCTCTCAATTTCCTCCACTCCGGGTGCTCCCGTCAGCCACTGCGCTTGTCAGGCGGGTCTTCGGTAACTCAGCCCTCTGGCTATGTCACACTCTGTCCATGTGCAAAGCAAACAAAACAAACCCCGTCCAGGGTACACTGTCCAACTGCCCTCAGTAATGTCCTGGGCTTAGTCCCTTCACAGGCCAACCGGGCCCACCATGGTACCCCTCCATGGCAACGTTTCTATAGCCCCCTCTCCCCCCGCCCTCAGGCACCAGTCCTCAGTCTGACCAGCAGGGCCTATCTCAGTACCCTAGTGGGCCAGCTTACGTGTGAAGGGTGGAGCAGCACCCCCCAGGGTTTCCTCCCTTGAGACTCTTTACCTGCCCTTTAGTCCTCTGACTCTGGCTCTCCAGCGGGGCCAGTCTCAGTTCAGCCCCCTTCCAGGGAGTGGGGGGTAACAGGTCCAGATACAGGACCTTCCCTGGGCCTGTCTAAACTCTCTTCTCTCAGGGAACAGCCACTTCCCCAATGATTGTTGGGTGGGTGGGGGAGATGGCCCAGGCCCACCCACTACTCCAGGTCCCAGCCCATGGACTCTCTAAGTAGAAGCCATGTGCCACATGCCTTTAACTAACTGTGCTTCCCTGGGCCTCTTCTTCAGGGCCCTTATCTTTGTCAAGTCCCAGCAGCCAGCCAGGAACCCCTTCCTTGCTCCCCTGGTCCCTGCCAGGGGCTCCTCTGTGCAGCCAGCCAGGAGCACTGCTCGCTCCCCTGGTCCCTGCCTGCAGACTGAATGCACTCTGGCCCTGCATCTCCTTTTATATGATCCTCCTGGGCCCTGATTGGCTGCTCCCTGCAGCTCCTTTCCTGATTGGCTGTGTCACACACAACCACTCTATGCAGCTTGGAGGACCCCCTCCACTGCCCTTTTCTGGGGCGGGACGGGCCAAGGCAGGACCATGAAGCCTCCAGCAGGGGGCCTCAGGGCTATAAGTGTGAGCCCGTTACTCTCAATGGATTTATGCTGCCATAAAACTGGAGAAACACAGTGACAAATCAGTCCCTTATCATGACATTATTTTGCTAAACATGCGGGTCAACCAGCTGAAGTGACACACTCTCCCCAGTGGCCCAATAAAGATGAATGTCTTCCCAACAGCAACATATTGTGTGTGAAATCCTGGCCTCTTTGAAGCAATGGGAGTTTTGCTGGTGAAGTCAACAAGGCCAGGACTTCACATGTATCAAAGTTAGACTCAGGACTCACAGTTTGTCAGATCACTCTGTTTTATTAGCACAGCGCTCTGCTAATAACACCCAGATAATGTGAGCACCATGCAAGACACAAACTATCTTATTTATACAGATAAAAGGGTGAGAACTTAAGATAACAAAGGAAGCAGAATCAGATAAGTTTACCTGGGCTAGGCATGCATAGCTTATTTCCTTACTAACTATTACCGATCTTCTGTTAATGTTTCGCCATTAACACCATTGTTTATGCCTAATGTTTCTTTTCCTGGCACCTGTATTTCAACATTTCTTATTTCTGCTTAAAGGTACATACAACATTTCTTTAATCCATTCTTATTTTTACAGTATAATTCATTCTACGTTCACACATGTAATGAAGCTGAGCCGCCCAGGAAAGCTGCCGCCGCCCCTGCTCTGCTTCTTCCCCATGGCCCCCGCCCCTGCCTACCCCTGCTCCACCCCAACCCCACCCCCAGTCCACCCCTTCTCTAAAGCCCCTGCCCATGCTCTGCCCTGCCCCTGCTCCGCCCCCACTCCACCCCTTCCCCTGAGGACCGCAGCAGGGGTCAGAGCTGACCTGCACTCACTGGGTGGCGGTAAGTGGAGCGACCCGGCTCCAGCCCGCTCCACTCCACTGGCTCATGCTGGGGGGAGGTTTCCCCTCTGCTCCCCAAGCCAGCCCCAAGCCTGGGGGAGGGTAGGCTGCATAGGGCACCAAAATGGCTAGAGATGGCCCCTGTATGCTGGCATAGCTATAGCAATGTAACTATGCTGGCATAGTCTCTGCAGTGTAGACACATCCCCAGAGTTTGTCTGCGCTAGGAAAAGGGGTTGAGTTAAGGCTGGGCATAGCTAACCTATCTGGCTCAACCTACACTCCACCTTTTTGCTAGAGTAGATGCAGAGTAACACCTTTTTAGCTCGATTTTTGTAGCCTGGGTCCCTCACTAGCCTTTAACTCTGTGAGTTGAGCACATGCTAAAGTGCAATCGCTTTGCTTTGACTAAAGTGTTAGAAGGTGTTAATTAGATCAAGCTTGGTAAATCTGTCTAACATCAGCAAAGAATCCTGTGGCACCTTATAGACTAACAGATGTTTTGCAGCATGAGCTTTCATGGGTGAATACCCACTTCTTCGGATGCCTTGCATGCTGCAAAACGTCTGTTAGTCTATAAGGTGCCACAGGATTCTTTGCTGCTTCTACAGAACCAGACTAACACGGCTACCCCTCTGATACCTGTCTAACATCATACCTTTAAGGCCTGGTCTTCATTAGGAAAAAAGTATGCTCTTACCTCATGTCAGCTAACGTGCTAACAAACAAGGTAAAATCCTAATGAAGACAAGGCGGTTTTCACACAAGTTAGCAGGTTGAGGCAAACTCTAGACTTCCTTATAATCTTTACCTCAACTGTTAGCGTATGAAAACTACAACCCTTGTCTTCACTAGGATTTTACCTTGTGCTAGGCCTCGGCTACACCTAAAGCTTAGGTTGACCTAGCTACATTGCTCAGGGCTGTAAAAAATTTCACGCCCTGTGCAACAGTTAGGTTGACCTCACCGCCACTGTAGATGCAGCAAGTTAGACAGAAGAATTATTCTGTCCACGTAGCTACTGCCTCTGTGAGAGGTGGATTAACTACAGCAATGGAAAAAGCCCCTTCCATCGCTGTAGTAAGTGTCTGCACTGAAGCGGTGTAGCTGCAGCTGTAGTGCTCGTGGTGTAGACATACCCGTAGCTAATATGTGCTTAGAACACACCTTTTCCCTAGTGAAAATGCTCCTATTACCCAAGACTAGACAAGGCCTGAAATGGGTGTTTCAAATCAGGTTAGCTAACTTAATTTTAAAAAGCCCCTTTTTTCCTTGTCTAGACGGACACAGCAGAGGAAAGTCCTAAGTTGACCTATATGGCAGCATTGATCATGTCAAGTGTTGTTTAGATT
Source organism: Mauremys mutica (assembly GCF_020497125.1). Lineage (NCBI taxonomy): Eukaryota > Metazoa > Chordata > Testudines > Geoemydidae > Mauremys > Mauremys mutica. The sequence goes on along the minus strand of NC_059072.1, from coordinate 352,135,151 downwards.
AAATCAGTCAGCAGATGTGGAAAGCCCCAGAACAGATATTTACAAGCAGAGATATTTACAAGGGGAAACAGGTTTAATTTTGTCCTTGATAGGTGCCTTTAAGGAAAACAAAGGTTTACGGTTGTCAGTGAACCATCCTTCTTATTTCAATAGGCGTGAGTCACACGCCTTCCTGCTGCAGGAGGAAGTTTTCTTGCTCTCTTGAAGGCCTGAGAAGTGAGGCTTCAGTGACCTTTTCCTCAGAAGGAATGAACCATTTTGGAACACAATGCCCCGCTTCTTCCCATTTTTCCTGGGTTTGCAGCCTGGCTCACAGAATTGGCAGCACCCACACCCCAGTCACACAGAAGAGATTCTAAACCCTGCTCCGAACTCAATATCCCTGCAGCTCTCTGCTCAGTGTAATGGAGCTACGGTCAAGAGGTGCTGCAGCCAAGCTGTCTGTGTAGAACTGAGTGAAGGTATCATAGAATATCAGGGTTGGAAGGGACCTCAGGAGGTCATTTAGTCCAACCCCCTGCTCAAAGCAGGACAAATCCCCAACTAAATCATCCCAGCCAGGGCTTTGTCAAGCCTGACCTTAAAAACCTCTAAGGAAGGAGATTCCACCACCTCCATAGGTAACCCATTCCAGTGCTTTACCACCCAAATGGGTTACCTAGGGAGGTGGTGGAATCTCCTTCCTTAGAGGTTGTGGGTGCTGCCAATTCAGATGGTTCCCAGCCTCTTCCATGCTAGCACACACTTTTCCAAACCTGGATCCACCTACTGCTAGTTGGGGTCCTCATTCCAGGTAGCAATATGGTGAAGGTGGCTGAGACCCCCAACCTAGGCCATCTCCCTGCCAGTATATCATTGCTCCCCTGCAGCTAGCTGGTGCTTTGTCCAGTCTAGATTTAAAAGTTACAAGCAGTGGGGTTTATGCCACCTCTGAAGGGGAGATGGGTAATCAAGCAGATTGTCCTACTATTAGGACATCTTGTTGGATATTCAGGAAAGCTGCTGCCAGGTAGTGGGAGTGTTTTTCTCAGAAGCTTGGCACATGAAGAGCAATGTTACTGGAACAAATTCAGCACTGTGTATGTAACCCACACACCTCCTGGGCACCAAGACCACTGAGAGGAGAGAGTGTGAGTGTGCACGCTCTCCAGTCTTAGCTAGAAGCAAGGTGGTTTTTATCTTATGCTGTAGAGGCTCATGCACTAAGCTCCAGAGGTCCCAGGTTCGATACTACCCAACTACGACTGGGGTCTGTTGGTGTTATAGGTACATGGGAAGAACTTCCACACAAGACAATGCGACGTACCCCAGCTTATGCCAGGCCTGTATTTGGATCTTTGTGGTTTATACTGTACTTTTAATGGGCCAAATTCCTCCCAGACATGAATGAGCTCATCTCTTAATGTAATGTATTCAGTGGGAACTGTACCTACTCAAATCAAAACTGAGTTTGGTTCTGTGGCTCCCAGTAATGCCAGCCAATAAGACAGTGCAAAGACATGACCAGGGTTGGATTGATTTCTCAGGACGCCTATGAGGGAATGTCTACACTGCAGTTAGACACCTGTGGCTGGCCCATGCCAGCTGATTCTGGCCTATGGGACTCGGGCTAAGGGGCTGTTTAACTGAGGTGTAGATGTTTGATCTCAGGCAGCAACCTAAGGTCTGGGACCCTTCCACCTTGCAAGGACTGAGAGCCTGGGCTCCAGCCCGAGCCCAAACATATACATCACAGTTATACAGCCCCTTAGCACGAGTCCCGTGAGCCAGTGTCAGCTAGCACAGGCCAGCTGTGGATTTTTAATTGCAGTGTAGATATACCCTGGGAACGTTTGTTTGCTTCAAGGATTCTGACTGGGCACGCCATCCAGCCTACAATGCCATCAGCCAGTCAACATCCACCTGCTAAGCAAAACATCTGAGTACTGTTCCTGCTTGCACTACTGACTCACTGTGAGACCTTTGGAGAAATCACTTTAATTGCTCTGTGCCTCAGTTTCCCCATCAGGTAAAAGGGGATAACGCATCCCTAGTATTATTATGTAAGCATTCCATAGTTCATTAATGTTAGTGAACTACTTCAGGATTCTTGGACAAAATGCACTGTAGCAGGGCAAAGTTTGTTTAGTTATTCATTAAGTTGACTAGTTACATTTTCAGAGGTTTCCCCCTGTATTTTACAATGAATGGCAAGAGGACAAGCTTGCACTATTTTACCAGATTTTTCATGGTCACTTTCAGATTTCTAAGCTCCTTGGTAGCTCAAGGGAATAAGGCACCAAAGTTTGTCTACATGGGAACAATCAAAAAAATGTATCTGAATTAAATAAAGATGTGAATTTGCAGTGGATTAGTTAAACCGCATTAAACCCTTGTATGGATGCCCTCATGCTGAATTAAGGCCACTTTAATCCTGAATAAGAGTATCCACAAAGGGGTTTAACTTTCTTGAGTGTAGAAAAACCTGTAAAGAGACTGGGTAAACGTGATTAAAGTAGGGAACTGAGCACCGTTTCTCCGGTGTTCTTCCTAGCACAGCCACTAACATGTTTTCTGACTCACAGGTAAGTCTGTTGATGAAAGGTTCCATGTCAATGCAAAGTACTATTATTATGTGATCGATGTAGGGTAAGTGACTCAACCAAGTGAGCAGAGAAGATGGAGCTGCTCTGCAATATCACCTACCAATGACTTGAAACTGCTTCAGGCCCAGTCCTGCGTTGTCAAGGAGAGCAGGACGGCGTCACTAAAGAGTAAGTGATATGGGATAAGACAGATTTACAGGCACATGAAGGCGGCTTTTTTTAAAAAAGGTTGGAGCAGGGAGGAGAAGAAGGGGGTGAGGGCCAAAGAAATGTACTGAGAATTACAGAAATGACAAATCCCTTGGCAAAGGGACGCAGTCTGCTGACTACACAGGAAATTTCCTCATTTCCAGATCAAGGAAATGACACATAGATCTGATTCTGGTGAGAAAAATAAAAGAATTGAGGATTTTCTGCAATTTAGCCTCTTTCTTGTTCTATTCGACTTTCCCCTGCCCATGGACTCGCCCCAAATGGAAACAGCATAAAGGCCCGAGCCTGTGAGGAGCTGAGCACCCTCCACTCACACTGGCTTCAGCCAGAATGGAGAATGTTCAGCACCTCACAAGATCAGGGCCAGATCTTCAGCTGTAGCCTAGGTCTGCCTGGGATAGCTGGTGGGGGGCAGGGGGAAGGGCTGCTTTGCGCCTGCTGCCAATGGCTCAGAGGAGTGGTTGCTGCAGGCCAAGTTTGCCAAGGCCCAACAACAGCCACTGCCATGGGTAGGGCAGTGGCGACACAGGAGCTGCTATGGTTACGCCCCATGCCACCAGAGGATATCCCTGCAGCCAGGTACACACGGCTTTAGAGCAGCTTTCAAGTTTCAGCATACGTTACAACTGCTGCTATCCAGCTCCACGACAACTCACGCAAGCGCGCACCACGGGCTCACGGAAGCACTGTGTTCCTGCTGGGTTGTGTACGCACGTCCTGTCCAGAACCACCTCCCCAGCCTCACACCGGGAATCAAAAGTCAAGACTCGCGTTTCCTTTATTCTGTTACCTTTTCAGAGCCCCTGCAGGATTCCATCTTCCACAGAGTATGTGGGCCCCAGTTAGGAGATACGGTTAAACTCTTAGGGTGAAAGCCGGGCTCCTCTGAAGTCAATGGGAATTTTGGCCTTGGCTTCAGTGGGGCTAGGATTTCACTCTAATTAGATGGCAAGTGAGAGACCCGGGGGCCAGATTCTGCCCCTATGTGCCTCCCACTGGCTTGAAGTCACCAACTCAAATCCAGCCGTTTCAGCAGCGAGAAAAATACATCATCCCTATCGCCACTCTGGTGGCCTGGATTGGCTGGAGCAGGCCTCAGTTCTGGTCCTAGTGGTCAAGCTTCCACATCTCTGCATCATAAAACGTGTGAGGTGTGGGCACTTGGCTTTCCCTGAGCGTGACTGTGGGGAGGTGTACAAACCCCACACTCGCCTCGCCCTGCTACACTTGTAATCGGTGTCAGAGTCTTTCCCCCCCATCCCCATTTGGGGCTCCAGTCTTCAGCTGCAGGGCAGGGTGTTGGGGCTTCAGCCCTGTGGGAGGGGTCAAGATTCAGGGCTTCAGCCTTTATGGGGCGTGCTGGGGCTCAGAGCTCCAGGCTTCTGCCCCACAGGTTTAAAAATTATTGACCAGAACCCGGTTCTGGACTGCTCCAGCTGAATGTAAGCCCTGGGAGGAGGGATTAAAAGGGGAGAACACCGGCTGTGAGTTACTGACTGAGGAGGAGAGCAGCTCTTCAGCCCTCACTCTGTGAGAGAGGCCTGGCTGGTGCTGGGAACTGCTGGCGCCTCCCGCCCTCCATTGAACAGCTGATCGTGGTGGGAAGGAGGCACTGGGAGGGAGGGGAAGGAGCTGATCCAGGGGGTTGCTGGTGGGTACTGAGCACCCACTTTTTTTTCCCCATGGGTGCTCCAGCCTGTGGATGAGAGCTGTAACCACTGGCTAAATGTCGGTCCAGAGCAAGCTGAGGTGATGTTGCTTGGCTGAGTGGAGATCTCCAGGGTGGAGCTGGAGCGAGGGGTTGGGAAGGTTGATGGTGCTGCTAGGTGGGATGTAGAGGACTAAATGGGTGTTTCAGAGCAGCGGGGTGCCTCCACTGCTCCCCTCCCTCCACACCAGGCCCTGCTACATGGCGGTATCCCTTAAACCCAGTGAGGTGTGGGGGCCACACAGCGGTAAAGGCCGGGGCACAGGGTGGCATGGATTGGGGGCAGGAGCTGTCAGACATACAGCACCTACGAGAGAAGGCCTAATGGAGAGGCTGTTTAAAGCAGAAAAGAGTGGGGAAGAACAGTGCCAAGGGTGAGCCCTGTCTTTTAGACCCAGGGCCTTCACGTGCCAAGCACGGTGCATCCTCTCCCCTCACAGCTACTCAAGCAACACAGAGATTCTGCAGAGCCATTTGGATTGAGCCGAGAACGACTACAGCGGAGACCATGCCCATGCCACAGCTCAGACGAATGGGTGCCCTGGGGTGAGTGTGATGAGCAGCACGTAAACCACCTGCCTGCCAAAGCAGGAAGCAAATAAGATGCTCATCTGGTCATTTCCAGCCTCATTTGTCGTCACCCTGCACTATGTGTGGTCATCGACCCCAGGCAAAGTGGATCCAAACACTGCCATTCCGAGGGGGTGGCACTTTGCATGGCCCTGCTGGGGGCAGCATGGGCCAGCGGACTAGGACTCACGAGATCTGGGTTCTGTTCCCGGCTCTGCCATTGACCTGCTGTGTGACCTTGGGAAAGTCACTTCCTCTGTGTCCCCACCTGACCCCTTTGCCTGTAAACTCTTCCGGTCAGGGACTGTATCTAATGAAGTGTATGTACAGTCCCCAGCACAAGGGGGCACTGACCTCAACTGACCTCTAGGTTCTACTGTAATAATAAGGAATGTGAGGGCAACAATGCACTGGGCCCTCCATTTCTATCCAGTGACACCATATGTAGATCTATTACCTTCAAATAGTGGCTACCCAGCATCAAATTGGCGTGCTCTTTAGAAACATAGTAACTTCCTTGCTGGTAAAGTTCACCTACTCTAGTATCTAGCACCTGACTGTAGGCAATGCAAGATGCTTCAAAAGCTGGTCTCAGCCCCGCCCACTATCGCATCTTGACAACTGTGGAATTCTAAACCAGGGGGATTTTTCCTCTTCCTGACCTCAGCATGCCCTGAAACATGACGACTGGCAGTGCTTGCAAGTTTCTTCTTGGTTAATATGACTTCAGATGCTATTCTTACTCGTATAAACATCTCTTCCTTTTAAAAATACCATCCCATGAGTTCTAAAAGCTAATTATATGTTGCGTTTAAAGGTATTTCCATGTAACAAGGCACCATGTTGTGTCCTGGCCTGATTTTAGGACCTGCCATTATTAGTGACAGAGCAGAGCACAGCAGATCAGTCAGGTGCTCACTGCCAGCCCTTGCAATGAATGTACTGTGCACAGTCCGGGATCTCTCCTCTTGGGCAACCAGCAAGTCAAGAAGGGTGAGGGATAGCTCAGTGGTTTGAGCATTGGCCTGCTAAACTCAGGGCTGTGAGTTCAATTCTTGAGGGGGCCACGTAGGGATCTGGGGCAAAATCAGCACTTGGTCCTGCTAGTGACGGCTGGGGGCTGGACTCAATAACCTTTCAGGGTCCCTTCCAGTTCTATGAAATAGGTATATCTCCATATATTAAGTCAGGAGGCTGACAGTCAAAGAAAGCTATGAAAGCACAAACCATATGGCTAAATATAGCATGTCAAATTAAAAGCATATGCACCCTCCCTATGCCACAGTAGGTGCTTCTAGAGTCAACTTGTGATGCACTTAGGGTTTCCCACTGACCTCGCTAAAGTCAATGGTAAAGCTCCCACTGAGTTCAGCGAGGCAGGATCAGGGACTCAGCCCTGGAGATAGGGTGACCAGATCACAAGTGTGAAAAATCAGGACGGGGGAAGAGGCATCTATATATATTTTTTAAAAGCCCCAAATATCAGGACTGTCCCTATAAAATCGTGACATCTGGTCACCTTGCCTCAGGAACAGCGGCCAATTGACAGAGACTGGAGTCCTCTTCACTACAGGATGCTTGGCACAAGCAGCAGCAACACAAGCTTCCCTCACACCTGGGTTGATAGGGTATCCACCGATAGGGCATCACAGCCCCTGGGTGTCCATTGCTCACTCAGGGCTTACCTCTCCTTTCCCTTACACTGGTGTCACACCACTGCAGCTCCATTCACTTCAGCGGAGCCACTCATGACTCACACTGGCATAAGCGTGGAGAGAACTGTGCTTCTGAAACTGCCGATTAGCGCCAGGGGTTTGGTGAGTGACGCATGTGCCCTGGGCCACCCTTGCCCATTTCACCAGGCCACAGAACTTTCACTCCCTACGGAGCTGGGGGTGGATTGAATTGGGCAGCCTAGAAATGAATGATTCTCCCTGCAGCACTAATCCTCTGAGACAGGCAGTCCTCCCTGGGGCCTCCTAGGGCAGGTGTTTGGAGCATTCGCACCAAAAAGTGGAAAACGGTTTTTGTTTGGAGAAAATAAATCAATTAGGCCTCATCTAAACACAAGTCGTACTGCTTTAACCATGCCAGCATAGTTAAATGAATACAGTCCAACACCTGCTTTCCCTACATACGCACAGTACAGCTATGGACACAGTTATACCAGCATTAAAGTGCCTGTACTGCTATAGCTATAGCAGCATAACTTCATCCGTGCTAGTGATTGTCCTGGTACAACTGTTTCAGCTAAAAAACAAAACAAAAAACAAACCTGACCCTCCTCCTCACCCCCTCAGAAAAGTCCATCTCTCTCTCTGGTATAATTATAGCAGTACAATCACTCCAGCCCTTAGGCCTGGTCTACACTAGGACTTTAATTCGAATTTATCAGCGTTAATTCGAACTAACCGCTCAACCGTCCACACCAGGAAGCCATTTAATTCGAACTAGAGGGCTCTTTAGTTCGAATTTGGTACTCCACCCCGGCAGGTGGAGTAACGCTAAATTCGACACGGCTAGCTCGAATTAGGCTTGGTGTGGATGCTAATCGAACTTAGTAGCTCCGGGAGCTATCCCACACTGCACCACTCTGTTGACGCTCTGGACAGCAGTCCGAGCTTGGATTCTCTGCCCAGCCACACAGGAAATGACCCGCGAAAATTTGAATTCATTTTCCTGTCTGGGCACTTTGAATCTGACGTTCTGGTTGCACATCGGGGCGAGCTCCGCAGCACCTGCAACGATGCAGAGCTCTCCAGCAGAGGAGTCCGGGCAATCCCAGAATAGAAAGAGGGCCCCAGCATGGACTGACAGGGAAGTCATGGATCTGATCGCTGTGTGGGGCGAGGAGTCTGTGCTCTCGGAGCTGCGCTCCAGCAAGCGGAATGCAAAGACCTTCGAGAAGGTCTCGAAAGCCATGAAAGAGAAAGGATACAGCCGGGATGCGATGCAGTGCCGCGTGAAAGTCAAGGACCTAAGACAAGGGTATCAAAAAGTCAGAGCGGCAAACGGACGCTCCGGAGCACAGCCCCAGACATGCCGCTTCTACGAGGCACTGCATGCCATTCTAGGTGGGTCTGCCACAACTGCCCCACCAGTGACGGTGGACTCCGAGGACGGAATAGTGTACCGGGACAGTTCCTCCTCGATGTTCGCCGATGGGGAAGATGAGGAAGGGTCTTTTGAGGACGGCGCAGGCGACAGCGAACACACTCCCGCTTTCCCTGACAGCCAGGATCTCTTCATCACCCTCACAGAGATCCCCTACCAACCCTCCCCTGCCGTTAACCCGGACTCGGAATCAGGGGAAGGATCAGGCGGTAAGTGCTACACACGTATAAACATTTATTTTTTATAACATTGTTATAGAAAAAATAGAAACTGTATTTACAAAATTCTAAATATTAAACTAATATAAATATTAAACTATTCTAAATATTAAACATTTGTCCACACAAATGGGGATAGAAAAATAATCCTCTAGCGACATTTCCACGAAGGTGTCATTCAGTTCCTCGCAAAGCCTCCGCATGAGGTTCGTCGGAAGAGGTGCCTTGTTGGGCGCTCCGTGGAAGCAGACTCTTCCACGCCAGGACATCCGAATATAGAGTGGAACCATTGCCTCGACTAGCATTGCTGCATATGGTCCTGGTCTGTGCAGTGCGTCCCGTAACATCCTGTCTTTCTGGGCACGAGTGACCCGCCTCAGGGTGATCTCGTTCTGCAAATACTGCATCTAAGTTGGGCAATTAGTGTAGTGTTACTATTGTTACTGGTTTACAATTAGGTTGCATAACAATGACCCTCGCCTAACAGCCACGTGCGAGAGGCCACAGAGAACAAGCATCCATTGATCGTTCCCGTGCACTGGCAGGAGGGGCTGCAAAAGGCTCATCCTTTCTGCTTTGCACATTGCCTTTAGCAGGAGAGCACAGCTAACCACTAACTGATAAGCAGTATGTACTGTAAGGCTTACCAGGACTTTGTGCAAGAGGGATGCAGCTGTCTTTCCTCGCTTGTGCGCTCTCCAGTGCAATGGCGCCGCCAATGAGAGCGTATTCCGAAATCTCGGACTAGTTCTGAGATCTCCTGAGACTTGGTTCCCTCTTTGGTCTTGTTAACTGAAACTGACTAGACTGTGTTTACTGTTGGCAAACATGTATGTGTTCAAGGAAATCACCTACTTTTTCGCATCACACAGCTTCGGCTCTTTCCCGGACTGCCCCGGCATCCCCCTCGCAGAGGCTGGCTCAGATTAGACGCCGAAAGAAAAAGACTAGGGACGACATGTTCCAGGAACTGATGGCCTGCTCCAGAGCGGAGGCGGCAGAGCAGAGACAGTGGAGGGACACCCTGTGTCAGCAGCATCGCACACACATGGAACGGGAGGATAGGTGGCGGCAGGAAGACCAGCAGGCGACTCAAACGCTGCTTGGTCTAATGAGGGAGCAAACGGACACGCTCCGGCGCCTTGTAGATGTTCTGCAAGACCGCAGGCAGGAGGAGAGAGCCCCCCTGCAGTGCATCTGCAACCGCCCTCCAACGCCAAGAAGTCCTGTCCCCCCCTCACCCAAAGTTACAAGAAGGAGGAGCGGTAGGGGCCGTGAGAACTGTCCCTGCACCGCAGCAGACCGCTAATGTTCGAGACACCTCTCGCGCTGTAAATTTGTACAAGTTCTTTCCTTACAGCATCAACCAGTCCCAACTCCAAGTTTAAACCCCCCACTGTGTACTACATTATTAAAAGCGGTTTGGTGTTACTCACTGTTTCCGTCACGTTTCTCGTGTCAGAAGACTTTCTGTGGGTGTGTGTGTGGGGGGGGGAATTGTAATTGCAGTGCATAGCCCACAGTACCATGGTACAGACTTGGGTGCAGGGTCAACTGCAGGGCACACACAGACTGCAGTCACTAGGCACCAGGGTCAGTCTGTGTGGTGTATGCTGCCCCGGGTCTTTCGTTGATGTGTATGCTTGTCCAGGGTCCTGGTGCCTGCCATCCCCGAATGTAAAGGCAGGCTTCCCTTCACATGCACTTCGACCGTAGCCACGATCCTCCCCAGTGCCCTGAGCCCCAAAAAGAGCCCTCATCCAGGGGCAGATACTCACCCTTCCCCCACACCCCTCACCCCTTCCAACGCCCAAACCCACAGCCCACAGCCGTCATGTAAACCCCTATCCAAAGACGGCACCCCTCGCCCCTTCCTGCAAACCCACCCATTCCTGCAACCCTCCCCCTACATGCACAACCACCGTAAACCCGTCCCCCACCCCACAGACCTATGTAGGAGCAGGAGGCTGTCCGTCCTGTTTTGGACAAGCGGTCTGTACATCAGTGCACACCTTACCCAGCACAGAATGCTTCCATGTTTCAACCAAGAAACAGAAATGCAAAGTCAACGAAAGATTTATTATTAATTACTGTAACATTTCATTAGTTTTAAAACGTGCTTTGGAAGTGGGGGAAACTTGGAGAACCGGGTTTGTGAGCTCAGATCTAACTGGACACATACAGACACAGGCCCATGATCAGGCTCTCTTAAAATCAAGTGGACAGTCACAGGTTACCCTGCTCTGCGAGGAAACTTGCTTTCAAAGCCTCCCTGATGCACATCGCTTCCCGCTGGGATATTCTCTCGGCACGGGTGTCTGGCTGATCGTAAACAGCAGCCAGGCGATTTGCCTCAACCTCCCAAGCGGCCAAAAAGGTCTCGCCCTTGCTCTCACATAGATTGTGGAGCACACAGCAAGCAGCAATAACTACTGGGATATTCTTTTCGCTGATGTCCGAGCGAGTCAGTAAGCTCCGCCATCTCCCCTTGAGACGTCCGAAAGCACACTCCACCACCATTCTGCACTTGCTCAGCCGGTAGTTGAAGAGTTCCTTCGCACTGTCCAAGGCGCCTGTATAGGGCTTCATGAGCCAGGGCATTAGCGGGTAGGCCGGGTCCCCGAGGATCACTGTAGGCATCTGCACATCCCCAACCGTTATTTTGTGGTCCGGGAAGAAAGTACCTGCCTGGAGGCGTCTAAACAGACCAGAGTTCCTGAACACACGCGCGTCATGAACCTTGCCCGCCCACCCGACGTTGATGTTGGTAAAACGTCCCCTATGGTCCACCACAGCTTGCAGCACCATTGAAAAGTAGCCCTTTCGGTTAATGTACTCGCTGGCCTGGTGGGCTGGTGCCAGGATAGGGATGTGAGTCCCATCTATAGCCCCACCGCAGTTTGGGAATCCCATCGCGGCGAAGCCATCTATGATGACCTGGACATTTCCGAGAGTCACTACCTTTGAGAGCAGTTGCTCAACGATTGCGTGGGCTACTTGAATGACAGCAATCCCCACGGTAGATTTGCCCACGCCAAAGTGGTTCGCTACTGACCGGTAGCTGTCTGGCGTTGCTAGTTTCCAGAGAGCAATGGCCACTCGCTTATGCACACTCAGGGCTGCTCGCATGTGTGTGTCCTGGCGCTTCAGGGCAGGGGACAGCAAGTCACACAGTTCAAGGAAAGTGCCCTTACGCATCCTGAAGTTTCGCAGCCACTCTGTGTCATCCCAGACCTGCAGCACTATGCGGTCCCACCAGTCTGTGCTTGTTTCCCGGGCCCAGAATCGCCGTTCCACACCATGAACGTGACCCATTGCCACCATGATCTCCACTGCCCGGCGTACCCTGCTTTCTGAGAGGTCTGTGCCACTCTCCTCACCGCGCTGCCAGAGCCTCCTCGCCCGGTTTCTCAGCAGCTGACTGTTGCAGAGGTGGACGATAAGGTGCGAGGAGTTGACAACGGCCATAAGTGCAGCGATGATCGCAGCGGGCTCCATGCTCGCAGTGATGTGGCGTCCGCGCTGTAACCGACCAGACAAGGGCGCAAACAGATTTCCCGCCGGCGCTTTCAGGGAGGGAGGGCGTGATTGACGGTTCAATGACGACAGTAACCGAAAACCACCCTCGACACATTTTTTCACCCAGCAGGCATTGCGAGCTCTACCCAGCATTCCAATGGGCAGCGGGGACTGCGGGAACTGTGGGATAGCTTCCCACAGTGCACCGCTTCCAAAGTCAACGCTGGCCCCGTGAATGTGGACTCAGAAGTTCGAATTGGTGTATTTAGTATGGATACACAAATTCGACTTCATAAGGTCGAATCCACAAATTCGACTTAAGTAGATTCGAAATAGTCCTGTAGTGTAGACAAGGCCTTAGTTAAAACATGTGTGTAAGTATAACACTACATTGCAGGGTGTGTGATCGTCAGCCAACACACACACTTCTTGGGTGTGCTGAAGGCATGTGACATCCAAGAAACACAAAGTTGTACCTATATTAACCGCTGAATGTACCCCCTTTTATTGGCCACAAATAGACATACTGCAGTTGTGAATCCCTGAACTAAATACGTTAGAGAATTTTTATAAAGATAGAATTTTAAAAATCCTGTTTCAATTCCCCTCTGACTCATGGACTCACTAACCCAGTTTCTTTAATGGCTGTTGTGCAATAGAATATTTGTAAGCTGCAGTAAGCTCTTAGCTGTCCCCAACAAAGCAAAAGCAAAAGAGAAGCGTGAGCAATACATCTGTGCCTGTGAAAAGAGAAGATAATTGCTCAGGAAAAGACAAGTGTTTTCACTGTGCTGGTTGTACTTAACATGTGGTTGTGGTCACACAAGTCAAAGTCCCCCCAAGCCAAAGGCTCATTGGGCTGATGTGGTTAAGGCGTCAGTTTCAAAGCCAATGGTACACAAGGGAGTGATGTGGCCAGCATCACGTCTGACCACCTTCAACTGCTCTAACCCGATGGCTCTGGCAGCGTTCTGCAGCTGGGTGAACTGGAGGTGGCCTCTCCGCGTGAGATGGAGCGAGACTCACAAAAGTGATTACGTAAGGATGGCAACTTCTTACCCAACAGATCTGACCCCCGGGTGTGTCTGGGGGGAAACGAAGCTGTGCTGACATATCTCTGCAGAGGAAATTCAGTAATAGGAGATCGAGCTGGATTCCTGTACCAATGCCACAATATTCCCTTGCAGTGGAGTTGTAGCCATGTCGGTCCCAGGATATTAGAGAGACAAAGTGGGTGAGGTAATATCTTTTATTGGACCAACTTCTATAGATGAAAGACAAAAGCATTCAAGCCACGCAGAGCTCTGCTTCAGTTCTCTCTCGCCAGCAGAAGTTGGTCCAATAACAGATATTACCCCATCCACCTTGTCTCTCTAAAACGTTCCCTTGAAATTCAGCTGATCAGTCTGTGGGCTGGTCTACACTACGGGGGGAAATCGATCTAAGATACGCAACTTCAGCTACGTGAATAACGTAGCTGAAGTCAAAGTATCTTAGATCGAATTACCTACCGTCCTCACGGCGCGGGATCAATGTCCGCGGCTCCCCATGTCAACTCCGCTACCTCCGTTCGGGTTGGTGGCGTTCCGGAGTCGACAGGAGCACATTCGGGGATCGATATATCACGTCTAGATGAGACGCGATATATTGATCCCCGAGAAATCGATTGCTACCCGCCGATACGGCGGGTAGTGAAGACATAGCCTGTGTTACCAGTGTGTGGTGACTGAGCCAGGAAGAGCAGAACAGAATTTTCAGAGCCCAGGCTGAACTGATATAACTATCTTTTTTACTTATAAACTGAGCACTTTTAATCTGCAGAATCTAAGGCCCAGATCCTCACAGGTACTTAGGAGCCTCACTCCCATTGCTTTTCCTTGGCTTCCCTGGGCCCAAGAGCTTGTCTACACTTAAAAGTTTTGTCTCTTTAATTATAGCAGCATAATTAAAGTGGTGAACCCTGCCCAGTGTAAATGCAGTTACACCAGGATAAAGGGATCATATGGTGGAACTTATTTTGGTTTAGGAAGCACTGCATTTGACACTATATCAGTACACAGCACCATTTTACCAGTAGACCTACATCTTCACTAGAATGTTTGCCAGCATAACTATGTCGGGGAGAAAAAATCAGACCCCAGCCAACAGAGTTATGCTGCTAAAACTTAGTTGCAGAGCAGGCCAAAGAGATAGTGGTTCCAATTCTCTGTCACCCTGCATCCTCTGTAGTCAGTCACACTAGTGCAAAAGAATGCATTGCAGGTGTAAAATCTCACTATTCTACTTGAATAGCAGTTCACTTCCACTTTGCATTGGGGTAAACGGCTACACATCGGGTAGGACAACAGCGATTCAGACCCAGTAACTTCGTAGCCACCTCCCTTTATAAAAAAGTCCTAAAGAATGTAGAAGGAATGAAACCAATAGGGTTCTATAGGGAATTAAACAGGATTCTAGAGAAATTACTCTCAAACCTATTGGGGCAGGGTGAGGACTCACCGGCGTGGCACCTCCTGCTGGTCGTCCTGGGAATTAGCTCTTCACCAGCCCCAGTGCGCCCTCTGCAGGCCAGTGTCTCGCCTGCCGCTGGTCCTTGTGTCCCTCCCAGACTCCAGTGCCCCTTTTACATCAGGGTTCTGCCCCCTCCAGTAACCCACAATCTGGGTCTCCCCTTCCTGGGGAACCTCCAACCCGCTATCCCCACCTTGCCTCAGTGGCTACTATCAGCCGTCATCTAGCCCCCGCTCCCTGGGACAGACTGCAGTGTGTAATGGCCACTCATCACCAGCAAAGGCAGGGGTAGGACCTGCTGCCTTCACCTATCTCCGGGCTGCCCCTCTGCAGCCCCAGTACCTTTTTGGCCCCTTTTACGAGGCCTGCAGCCTGGGGTTTTAGCTGGCTGGAGCTCCCCAGCTCCCCCTGCCCTTCCCCAGCACTGTCCCACTTCAGGTGCCCTATCCAGCTCCTAGGCAGCCAGGTCCTGCTCTCTCATAAGCAAGACAGCCTGTGTATGAGCTCTTGGCTCACAGCCCTTTTATAGGGCCAGCTGTGGCCTGACTGGGGCATGGCCCCAGCTGTGGCTGTTTCCCCAATCAGCCTTGCCTTTGCTCTCAGCCCCAGCCCTCTCCAAGGGCTGGCTTTTAACCCCTTCTTAGCCGGAGCGAGGTCACCGCCCTGCTACACCTATACAATGCAAAAATGCATAAGAGCTCTTCATTAGGGTTTTTTTTAACCATTCCATAGAATTCTCTAACAGGGACACATTTTGCTATTATATTCCACAGCATGTTCCAAAATAAATCTCTAGGGGCCAGGGGAAAAAGGGGGATCATTTTCTATGAAATTCTCTAGGACTCTTCCATGAAGGAACATAGTGGGATTTTTACCGGACGGCTTTTCTGTGTAATTGGGCTTTACGGGTCAGACGAATTCACTCCAATCCGGATCTAGCGCCCCTTGAAATCAGTGGGAGTCCTTCTGTTGATTAGAGCTTTGGATCAGGTCTCCATGATTTCTCTTCGCGCATGCAGGTCCTCTCTAGGCTTTTTAGTCCCATCCCTAGTGCGTACACATCCAATAAAGTTGCATCCCTCTGGGCCTATCATGCACAGTGTGTGTGTTTAAATAAATGGAGCTGGATTAGAATTGACCCCTGAGTACGTATATTCTGTGACACTGAACTGAGGAGCTAAGAAAGACCCAGCCCTTGTGGTCTGTGAGTTTCATGAGAAATCAACATTTGTGATTTCTTTAGTCATCATCATCCTTGGTGCTTACCTAGCTTTTGGCCAATATCAGTTATCCCTCACAACACCCCTTGAAGTAGCTATTATTGTTCCCATCCTACAGATGTGAAAACCTAGACACAAGGTGGTTAAGGGACTTGCCTGAGATCACACAGCAAGTCAGTACCAGAGCCAGGCAGGGGTGCTGGAACAATTTGCATAGTAGGGGTGCTGAGAGCCATTGAACCAAACTGTAAACCCTGTTTGCGATGGAAACTGCTTCAAGCCAGGGGCTGTGGCAGCACCTCTGGCACCCCTAGTTCCAGCACCTATGGAGGCAGGATTAGAACTCAGGACTTTTTGATTTACAGCCCACGGCTCAAACCATTAGACCCTGCTGCACTCCCCTCTTTTGGCCCCTCTGTTACTCAGCCACACAGCTTGTGAGCTAGAGCTGAGACGAGCAAGCTCAGACCAGGGTGCTCTTCTCTCCCCATCACAAGGTGCTGCTGAGATCTGATAAGCCAAACTTCAGACAGAAATAGAATCATTCTTGGTCACTATTTCCTCTAGGGGTTTTTTCCCCCCAGAAAAACAAACTAACCAAAGCAAGGCAGGGACCCAGACTAAACCCAGCGCTGCCGGACTTGCAAACTACCGAGAGGTGTCCTCTCCTCCCCTCTCGCCTACGGGGGTTCAGTCTGCGCATACAAGGGCAGCATTTTGCTCTTGGAAGACTGTTTCTGATTGATGGCATTTTACAAGCCCATAAAAAGGGTCGCTTACCCTTCAAGGTCTGATCCTGCACAGCACAGATATGGAGCGTTTGGGGTACACAAGTGAAGCAAACCGTGTGGAGCAGGATAGGGAGAACCCAAGCGCGTGTTACCAAGAGCCCTCCTAGGCAGGTGCCAAGTTACTGCAACCTAGCAAGAGGAGAGAGGCCACCGAGGTCAGAACATAGCTAAGTGCTTCTCTCATATGCTGAGGATTCTGCTTCACCACCATGACTCCTCCCATACACCTATTCTCCCTCCACACCACACTCTCCCTTTTGCCCTGCTGGGGCCCCCTGATTTTTCTCATCCTTGGGGCAGAGCGCTATGTCTGATGCTTGGCATTGCTTGTGTCCCCTGGAACATTGGCGCTGGGTGCAAGAACCTTGTACTTCCTTTGCTGCACCATTCAAGGACTTGCAGCGTCTAGGATCACTCAAGGGCCACTCATCCCTCCTCTTCTAGCGCCCTCTCATGGTGGGGTCTAGTCAGTAGGCACAGAGGTAAGAATCACATTAAATATTTCTGCAATATGTGCTCTCCTCGGTTCGGCGGTGCTAGGAACTCTTTCCACATTTTCTTCGCCTCGGTGTGTTGTGCCCAATGACGGACTGTGCCGTGATCTGCCTGGAAAGATACAGTGCGCTGGCTGGGTTTCTCTCTGGTGGGACCACCGTTCTTCTTTCCTGTGGTCCATGTGTTAAGCAGGCTGTGACGGATGCTCTGACATCCCTTGTTTGTGTGCCTGGCACCCAGCGGTGTTGGGGTCCCAAGCCCATGTGGGGAAGACTAAAATGTGCAAAGCAGGGGGGGGGGAATTAACCCACAAGAAATAACCTGAGGAAGGGATGTGGAAGCCAGGGGCAGCTCCAGGCACCAGCCGAGCAAGCTCGTGCTTGGGGTGGCAGATTCTAGGGGGCGGCATTCCGCCCAAACCTAGGGCAGCACAGCTGGTGTTTTTATTTTTGGTTCCCTGATCCGGCCGCCCTGTAGGGGGCGGAGGAGGGGAGCGCCCTGCAGCAAACTCCCAGCCGACCGGAGAGGCGCAGAGCCCTCCCTGCAGGCAGCGTGGCGGTCAGGGCCATGGGGTGAGCACTCCGCTGAAGCCCTGCCCGCCCCCCTTTTCTCTCTTCCCCCCCACCCCTCCCCCACTAGACCAGGTGCGCACTCTGCAGCACAGGGAGTCCCCTGGCTCCGGCCGCCCTACAGGGGTTTTTTGTTTTGTTTTTTTCCCCTGCTTTGCCGGCCGTGCTCCCCCACCCCCTGCTTTGTCACTCCAGCCGCTCCGTGTTATTATTTTTCCCCCTGCTTCGCCGCTCCAGCCGTGCCGTGGTTTGTTTGTTTTTTTCCCCTGCTTTGCTGCTCCGGCCGCCCTCCCCCCTTTTTTTTTTCTTGAGGCGGCAAAAAAGCCAGAGCCGGCCCCGGTGGAAGCTGTTTAATTACAAAATCTCTATGTTGTGGCCTAAAACAGCAATAAGGGGAATGGGTTTAGATTTGGAAGGAAGAAATTGTGCCAGGCAAACCCGATTGTTTTTGCGAGAGACAATTGTAAATGTGCAGAGTTTACATTTGCAAACCAGGCTTGCTTGAGGGGCTTTGTGGCCGAGACACCGGTGGGGTCTTCAAAAGACCTGGGTGCTATTTCTGGCCCGGCCACAATCATCCTGTGTTACCTTGCGTAGGTCTGAACAACCACGTTTCCACACAGCTTCTCTTCAGGGAAGGTGTCTGCAGAAGGCTCTGCATTTTATTCAAGGTTTAACTGGAGCATCTAGCTGTCAAGCTTTTCCTAAGGGCTGACCCCTCCGTGGCCATTCTCCTGCCCTTAAAGGGCCAGGCCTGTTTGAATTGGGAGCGGGAGGGCTGGGTTAAGCTGCACCGTTTCTCATCATCGGTAATATTATATATTTACCCTCACACGATCCCCTGCACGCGTCCTAGTCCACAGATTTGCATGTGCCTCTTGAGCCACCGGCTGTGATGAGAGGCAGGCAAAGGACCCAGAGGCAACACCACCTCCAGGAGTGTGGCTCATAGACTCATAGGGCTTGTCTACACTGGCAAGTCTCTGCACAGGAAAGCAGCTTTGTGCGCTCAAACTGCAGACGTGCGCGCACGGCCAAGCCACTTTGTGCGCGGGAACTCCTCAGTAACAGCGCTGCCAAAAAAGCACCTCGACGAGAGTCGTCAGGCTATTTGCGCAGAGGCGCCAGCACTCTATTGCCAGGGTAGATGATTGCTTTCTGCGTTGTCATTGGCCTTCGGAGCTGTCCCATATTGCCTCAAGTGACCGCTCTGCTCATTGTTTTGAACTCGGCTGCCCTGGAGACACGCGCCCCTCCCCTTTCAAAGCACCTTTTCTGACAGCCCTTGGGTGCTGTGCTGATCTGCTCTGGGACACAAAGCAAACCATTAATGTGGAATGCTCCTGCTGTTGAACACAGAGGCAGAGGTGTGTGTGTGTGTGTGTGTGTGTGTGTGTGTGAGAGAGAGAGAGAGAGAGAGACAGATCGCTGTGCAGAGAGCCATGGGGCTGATGTTGGGGTTTCCCCATCCCCCTGCCTCAGGACTGGTTGCTTCCTGCCGCTTTCTGAACTTACAAGACAGCTTGCTGACACACGCTCTGTCCCCAAAACACACTGTCTCCCCCCGCATACACACACGCACTTCCTGTCACACACTCTCCCTCCACACACACACACTTCCATTGAAAAGCAGCTGGCAAGGTAGTAGGATGCCCATGGAACAATGGGATTGGGAAACCTGCATCATGTGATGCTCTGCCGGCCCCATGGGGGCGTTGCAAACCCTTCCCAAAGCACCCTGCGGCCAGTTGCACACTGGGATAGCTACCACAATGCACTGCTGTCTTTGCCGTTGCAAGAGCTGCTAATGTGGATGCGCTCCAGCGTCACAAGGAGCACAGTGTGGACATGCAACAGCGGTTTAATTCCAGCGTTTTAATGAAAGTGGTATAACTTGTGGCGCAGAAACTTGCCAGTGTAGACATACCCATAGATTTTAAGGTCCGAAGGGACCATCCTGATCATGTAGTCTGACCTCTTGCACATCGCAGGCCACAGAACCTCGTCCGCCCGCTCCTGTAATAGACCTCTAACCTCTGGCTGAGTCACTGAAGTCCTCAAATAATGATTGAAAGACTTCAAGTTACAGAGAATCCACCATTTACCCTAGTTTAAATCAGAAAGTGACCCATGCCCCATCCTGCAGAGGAAGGCGAAAAATACCCAGCGTCTGTTCCAGTCTGACCCCGGGATAATTTTGTATTTGGCAAAGGATTCTTTAGGGGCCCACTGAAGTTACTGGGAGTCTTTCCACTGACTTCTGTGGGCCCTGGATCAGGGACTTACAGCCTTTGTTTTTGCGGGGTGAGAATAACAAACACTAGATGTATTATTATCGCTGCCCCCCTGTTTTTCCCCTTGCTGTTGATTACGGATGCTGCGGGCTGTGTTGATAGTAGGAACTGGCACATTCAGGCCCAGCCCAGGGCTCGGTGGCGGGTGGGGGAGTTCTCTGTACGTCCTAGTCAAACACACTTGATATGTGGCTGAATTCTTCCTTGCCACTTATTTAGTCTGCAAGTTGGGCTGCTAAGAGGTCGCCAACTTTCCGCAACCCAAGCAGGACCTCTGTGAAGGATGGACAGAAAGACAAACAGATGGACACACACCTTTGTCCTAGAGAACTCCAAGAGTTTACATCCAACCCCTTACTTTTTTACCAGCTTCTTTATGGTGCTCATCACTATGGTATCCAAGTGCTTCATAGGCATGAGTGAATCTAACCTTACAGCATCCCTGAGGGAGGGAAGCCTGATCATACCATCTGCTCAATCTCCCCTTAAAATGCCCCTCTGCCCTAATGAAACCAAACACTCGGTGGCTGAGGAACTTGTGTGCGGTGCCTGCTGTTTATTACTCTGGGCATAGTCATCAATGGTCAGCATGTGATGTGTCAGTTCCCCGCACCCACCTTTTACGTGCTCTCTGGGGCAGTGTGAGTGCAGTGCCCAATGTGATCCTGCCACAGCCGCAATACACACAATAAATCACAATGACGCCCACTTCATAGGTGGGGGCCTGAGGCACAGAGAGAGCCAACGTTGGAATAAGAGCTCTGTGTAGCTCGAAAGCTTGTCTCGCTCACCACCAGGAGTCGGTCACATCAAAGATATTACCTCCCCCACTTTGTCTCTCCTCTCCTCACATAGGATGTTTGAGACAGAGCCAGGAAGTGAATCCCCTTCATTTACTGCAGCTCCTACACTTTGCTCTGCTGTTGGGAGAACCACGGCATCTTTGTAGCATGCCAGAGCCGGGCCCCCCCCCCAGGTTGAAGTGTGCGGGGCAGGGAGCAGGGGACGGACTAGACAGCATAGGATGATTTCTGTTGGCCCTACACAGTGCCTGTGTTGTTGGGATTCTCCCTGGTTGGCTGTGAGGCTTTTACTGCCTCTATAAATAGCCAGAGCAACCTACAGGGGGCTGCAGCAGCTGGGAGAATCCCCCCTGGCCGGGCGTTTTCCCCCAGTGCCTTACCCACCGGCCATCCTTCCCTGCTCACACCAACATGTGTGGGCTCAGGGCTTCCCATCTGTCCAGCCAGCGGTCCCATGGAAGAGCCGACTGCCAGCCTGCTGGCTGGAGCAGCAGCGGGGGCTCACGTGCCTTCAAAACCTCCTTGTGCCCACATTTGATCCCCAAGCTTTTAATTTTGTCGAAGGAACAACGCTTGGGGCGGCCCCTACCCTGAGCCGTGGTGATGGAAGGATGATGGCTAGTGTGTTCACCAGCCTCAGAGCGCCTCCGCTAACAGCAGCAGGGCTGCTTCCTCCCATGCATGCCAAGTTAGCATCAGGGATTGCTGTTGGCACATTGCCACTGCAAGTCTGAGATGCGGGCATCCACTAAAGCGGGATCCTGCTGTGAACTGTACAAATGGCATTGCGGGGGGGGGGGGGTTTGTTTGTCATGTCTCAGCTCACCTGTGCTCCGCTTTCAGACGAAAGGATGGGTTCTTCTTCGAGTGCCGTCCCTGTGGGTGCTCCACTCTAGGTGACAGTGCGTCCCGGCGCTGTCGATCGGAGATTTTTGGTAGCATTGCCTGGTTGGGGCGCACGCACCCAGATGGTATCTCCTGTCTAGTTGGAATCTTCCTGAGTGCGTGCACCCCACACCCTCCTCAGTTCCTTCTCAACCGTCCTCGGCTGAAGACGGGACTCGGGGCAGTGCTGCCTTCTCTTCCCTGGTCTCTATAGGAAACAGTATCAAAGAACATAGAAATAAGAGACGGTTACTCACCGTAGTAACTGTTGTTCTTCGAGATGTGTTGCTCCTATCCATTCCAGTCAGGTGTGCGCGCCGCGCGTGCACGGCTCTTCGGAACATTTTTACCCTAGCAACTCCGGCGGGCCGGCTGGCGCCCCCTGGAGTGGCGCCGCTATGGCGCCTGTTATATACCCCAGCCAGCCCGTCCGCTCCTCAGTTCCTTCTTGCCGGCTACTCCGACAGTGGGGAAGGAGGACGGGTCTGGAATGGATAGGAGCAACACATCTCGAAGAACAACAGTTACTACGGTGAGTAACCGTCTCTTCTTCTTCGAGTGATTGCTCCTATGCATTCCAGTCAGGTGATTCCCAAGCCTTACCTAGGCGGTGGGGTCGGAGTGAGACGTCGCGGAGTGTAATACTGCGGAGCCGAAGGCTGCGTCGTCTCGAGACTGCTGCACCAACGCGTAGTGGGAAGCGAAGGTGTGTACAGAAGACCAGGTGGCCGCTCTACAGATGTCCTGGATGGGGACATGGGCCAGGAAGGCGGCCGACGAGGCTTGTGCTCTCGTGGAGTGAGCGGTGAGGCGGCATGGTGGCACGCGAGCAAGCTCATAGCAGGTCCGGATACATGCTGTGACCCAGGAGGAAATCCGTTGGGAGGAGATCGGCTCGCCTTTCATGCGGTCAGCAACTGCTACGAACAGCTGGGGCGAACGCCGGAAGGGCTTCGTCCGCTCGATGTAAAAAGCGAGCGCCCTGTGGACGTCGAGGGTGTGAAGCTGTTGCTCCCGAGGCGAGGCATGCGGCTTCGGGAAGAAGACCGGGAGGAAGATCTCCTGGTTGAGGTGGAAGGCCGACACCACCTTAGGGAGGAAGGCCGGATGTGGTCGAAGCTGCACCTTGTCCCCGTGGAAGACGGTGTATGGTGGACCCACCGTTAGAGCATGGAGCTCAGAGACTCGTCTCGCTGATGTAATGGCGACGAGGAAGGCTGTCTTCCAGGAGAGGTAGAGCAGGGAGCACTTGGCCAAGGGCTCGAAGGGGGGACCCATCAGCTTGGCCAGCACGAGGTTCAAATCCCAGGTCGGGGCAGGACGCCGCACCGGCAGGTACAAGCGGTCCAGGCCTTTAAGGAAGCGGGAAACCATCTGGTTGGAGAAGATGGACCGACCTTCCACAGATGGACGAAAGGCGGACACTGCTGCCAGGTGAACTCTCAAGGAGGAGACCGCAAGACCTTGCTCCTTAAGGTACGAAGGGATTGAGGCCTCGTTGGTCACACCAGAGCGCGAACCGCTTCCATTTCGCCAGATAGGTGGAGCGAGTGGAAGGCTTTCTGCTCTCTAGCAGGACATGCTGAACTGCCGCCGAACAGTCCCTCTCTGTGCGGGTCAACCACGCAGGTACCAAGCTGTAAGATGGAGGGACTGCAGGTTCGGATGGCGGAGTCTGCCAAAGTCCTGTGTGATGAGGTCCGACGGAAGGGGGATGGGATCCCGAACGGAGAGCTCTAGCAGCAGGGTGAACCAATGCTGCCTCGGCCAGGCCGGAGCTAGGAGTATGACGCGGGCTCTGTCCCTCCGCAGCTTCTGTAGCACTCGGTGTACGAGCGGGAACGGAGGGAAGGCGTAGAGGAGGTGATCCTTCCAGGAGTAAAGGAAGGCGTCCGACAGGGAGCCCGGCGAGTGACCCCGGAACGAGCAAAACAGGTGGCACTTCCTGTTCTCCTTGGATGCGAATAGGTCTACTTGGGGAAACCCCCACCTCTGGAAGATTGTGTGCACGACATCGGGACGGAGAGACCACTCGTGGGAGAGGAACGACCTGCTGAGATGGTCGGCCAGCGTGTTCTGCACTCCCGGAAGAAAGGACGCTTCCAGGTGAATGGAGTGGGTCACGCAGAAGTCCCACAGGAGCATCGCTTCCTTGCAGAGGAGGGAGGAGCGGGCTCCGCCCTGCTTGTTCATGTAGAACATCACTGTCGTGTTGTCCGTGAATACTGTCACGCAGCGGCCTTGCAGGCGGGTGCAGAAGGTGTGACACGCCAAACGGATCGCTCGCAGCTCGCGGATGTTGATGTGTAGAGCGAGCTCTTGGGGTGACCAAAGGCCTTGGGTGTGTAGGTCGCCCAGGTGAGCTCCCCAGCCGAGCGCTGAGGCATCCGTGGTGAGAGTGGCGGATGGGCGAGGAGGGTGGAACGGGAATCCCGCACACACGACCTCCGGGTCTAGCCACCAGCTGAGGGACTCGAGGGTTGGCTTGGTGACTGTGACCACCATGTCGATGGGATCTCGATGCGGCCGGTACACCGACGCTAGCCAGGACTGGAACGGGCGTAGGCGGAGCCGCGCGTACGCGGTGACATACGTACAGGATGCCATGTGGCCCAGGAGGCAAAGGCAGGATTGCACCGTCGTGGTAGGGAAGGTGACGAGGTCTCTGATGACGGAGACCATTGTCTGGTGCCGCGATCGTGGCAGGCAGGCCCTGGCCAACGTGGAGTCGAGAACCGCTCCAATGAACTCCACCCGCTGCGACGGAATCAATGAGGACTTCTCGGCATTGATGAGAAGACCAAGTCGTTGAAAGAGGAACAGGATTTCTGTCATCTGATCCATTACCAGCTGCCGAGACTTTCCGCGAATCAGCCAGTCGTCGAGATACGGGTAGACGTGTATCTGACGACGGCGGAGGGCTGCGGCAATCACCGCCATGCATTTGGTAAACACCCTCGGTGCGGTGGATAGGCCGAATGGTAGCACTGCAAACTGGTAGTGGGCGTTGTTGACCACGAAACGGAGGTAACGTCGATGAGGAGGATAGATCGCGATATGGAAGTACACGTCCTTCATGTCGAGGGCGGCAAACCAGTCTCCCGGATCCAGAGAGGGAATGATGGTCCCTAAGGTGACCATGTGAAACTTGGGCTTGAGCAGGTATTTGTTCAGCTCTCGAAGGTCCAGGATAGGACGTAGCCCTCCTTTCGCCTTGGGGATGAGAAAATAACGGGAATAGAATCCCCTGCCCCGCCTGTCGTGAGGCACTGCCTCTATGGCACCCACGCTCAACAGAGTCTGGACCTCTTGTAAGAGGAATTGCTCGTGAGAGGGGTCCCTGAAGAGGGACAGGGAGGGTGGGTGGGAAGGGGGGGGCAAAACAAACTGAAGGCAGTATCCCGACTGGATTGTTTGGAGCACCCAGTTGTCCGTAGTTATATGGGACCACGCCGAAAAGAAATGGGAGAGGCGGTTGCAAAACAAAAGGGTAGGATCCGGTGGAGAGACTGATGGGCCGTCCTCGGGCGTCCCATCAAAAGGCCTGCTTGGAGCCTTGCGGGGCCTTGGAAGGGCCCTGGGCCTGGTTGCGCCTGTTGCCGGATGGACGACGGCGATTCTGGCCTGGTCGCCTGCTGTTGTACGGGCGGTACCGCTGTTGAGGGAAAGACCGGGAGGGTTGTTGCCGGAAGGACCTGCGCTGCGGAGCCGGTGTGTGCATCCCGAGGGTGCGGATGGCGATGCGACCGTCCTTCAGGGTCTGGATCCGGGAATCAGTTTTCTCGGAGAAAAGACCCTAGGTGTCAAAGGGCAAGTCCTGCAACGTATACTGCACCTCCGGTGGCAGGGTGGAGGACTGCAGCCAGGAGATGCGCCGCATCGTCACCCCTGAGGCCAAGGTCCGAGCCCCCGAGTCCACAGAGTCAAGGGCGGCCTGGATGGAGGACCTGGACGATTTCTTCCCCTCCTCCAACAACGCGGAGAACTCCTGGCGGGAGGCTGTTGGTAGGAGCTCTGTAAATTTCGCCAGGGACGCCATGATGTCATACACGTACCTGGCGAGGAGGACCATCTGGTTGGCGATGCGAAGTTGCAGGCCGCCAGCCGAGTAGACCTTGCGGCCTAACAGGTCCATTCGCCGCGCGTCCTTTGACTTTGGCGCAGGGGCCGGTTGACCGTGCCTCTCTCTGTCGTTGACCGACTGAACGACCAACGAGTCCGGGGTCGGGTGAGTATACAGATACTCGTAGCCCGTGGGGGGGACTGAGTACTTGCGCTCAACCCCACGGGCCGTAGGAGGGATGGACGCAGGCGTCTGCCAGAGTGTGGTGGCGTTCTTTTGTATCGTCTGAACGAACGGTAATGCCACGCGCACTGGAGCCTCTGCTCCAACGACATTTGTTATGGGGTCCTCGTCCTCCTGGACCTCTGCCACGGGGAGAGCCATGGCCGCCGCCACGTGGCGAAGCAGGTCTTGGTGCGCCCTTAGGTCTATCGGCGGAGGATCCTTGGCAGATGCTCCGGCCACCACCTCGTCAGGTGAGGACGACGAGGACAAGCCCTGGACGGCAGCCTCCGTCGATGGACCTGCTGACTGCTCGTCGGCTGGGTTGGGCTGCGTGTGCCTCTGGGGGTCAGGCGGTATGGAAAGCGCGCCCGGTGGCGAAGGTGCCGGTCGGCTGACGGTCGCCTCTGGTACCCTGCGCACAGAGGCAGGGGCTCTTGGAGGGAACGGCACCCCCTGAGTCTCATACTGGGCCCAGGGAACCCAGAAGCCCCATTGCTGTGCCCCCTGAGGTTGGTCTTGTGGGGTAGGTGGCAGGTGCCCATTACTGTCTGCCCTGGAAGCAACCGACGCGGGGCGGGATGGCCATGGAGGTGCCGAGGCGTTGACGGATTGTGCCGTCGAATGAGGCAGTCTGTCCCCGGACGGTGCCGAGGATCAGTGCCGGTCTGCATGGTACCGGGATGGTGACCGAGACCAATGTCCGCTGCGGTGCCGGGAGCTCGACCGGTGCCGGGAGCTCGACCGGGATCCGGACCTGTGGCGCCGGGAGCGGCTACGCGAGTCGCGGTGCCGGGAACGGTGCCGGGAAGCAGACCTCCGTCGATGCCGACGCAAAGGCGATCGGGACCTGGAGCGACGCCGGGTGTGCGACTGGTACCGCGATGTCAAACGGTACCGGGACTGCGACCGGCGTCGGGACGGCGACTGGTACCGCGATGGCGAGCGATGCCGAGATCTCGAGCGACGGGACGGTGACCTGCGGCGGGACCTGGAACGTGACCGGGACCGGGAGCGTCGTCCGTGCCGTCTGTCCGGAGAGGGGGGCCGTATCATCATTGCCGGCTTTCCCGCCGAAATGACAGCCCGCACCAGCGGTGCCGGGGGCCGGAGGCTCGGTGCCTCTGTGAGCTCTATGAGCTCGCGCGCCGTGGAGAAAGTCTCTGGCGTCGATGGCAGCCGGAGCTCAACCGCGGTCGGTGCCGGGGAGCATGGCGGTGCCGGACTCGACGGCCCTTGCGGCGCCGGAGTCAACGGCCCGGTGCACGTCCTGTGCACAGCCACAGCGGGGACCGCAGGTGGTGCAATTGTCTTGGCTGCTGGGCCCTCAGCGTGGGACTTGGCACCCACTTTCGCCGGCTTGTGCTTCCTTGATGGTGACAGGGAGCGGTGCCGGGCCTTCGGTGCCGGTGGCTGAGGCCGCGGAGTCTCGGTGCCGGAACGGCCTGGGGCCGGCGGTGCGCTCCGTACCGATGAAGCCTTCGGCGCCAGCGCGGACGGTGCCGGGGGCTGGAGCGAAGCCTCCATGAGGAGCTGCTTTAATCTTATGTCCCGCTCCTTACGTGTCCGGGGTTTGAAAGAGGAACAGATAGAGCACTTATCTGTCCTGTGACTCTCACCGAGGCAAGATGCACAGGGCTTAAAGCCCGGTGCCTTGGGCATGAGCCCGCACCGGGGGAGGAAAGGGAGGGGAAACCCCCCTTAACCTTATCCTAAAAACTAACTATCTAACTAACAGAAACTATCTATACTAATCACTAAACGAACTATATACACGAAAAAGTAGCGAGAGCTAAGGTTGTGGAGGACAGAGAGCACTCCACAGTTCCAACTGGCCGTCACGGGCGGTAAGAAGGAACTGAGGAGCGGACAGGCCGGCTGGGGTATATAACAGGCGCCATAGCGGCGCCACTCCAGGGGGCGCCAGCCGGCCCGCCGGAGTTGCTAGGGTAAAAATGTTCCGAAGAGCCATGCACGCGCGTCGCGCACACCTGACTGGAATGCATAGGAGCAATCACTCGAAGAAGAATTATTACTTCCCAGTTGTTTCCCTTCCTTTAGTGTAGTTACATAGTTAGTTACTTAGTTAAAAAAAAAAAAGCCCCTCAGGCTTGTCTCTCTCTCCTCGGCCATCTCTAATTCATAATGCCAGGAGCTTCAGGATTCAAAAAAAATGCATCTCCTGCCAGGACTCCATGACAGGGTCAGATGGGCACTGACATTGTGTGAGGTGTCTCGGGGACACCCACATCCCCGCAAAGTGCCTCCATTGTGCAAGCCTCAAGACAAGAGCTCGCTGTGACAGGGATCTGCGGCTCTAAGTCATCAGGATGGAAAAATCCCTGCGGCCGCTGTCGGAGATGGGAAAGGTTGAACCCGCTCCCATACGCTCCCCAGCCAGATTGGAACTGGCCGGGAGCGTCGCTTCTTCAAGTGATTGCTCCTATGCATTCCAGTTAGGTGTGCGCCCGCGCCGCGCGTGCACGGCATCTCGGAACTTTTTTACCCTAGCAACACCGGCGGGCCGGCTGGCGCCCCCTGGAGTGGCGCCGCTATGGCGCTAAATATATACCCCAGCCGGCCCGTCCGCTCCTCAGTTCCTTCTTACCGCCCGTGACGGCCAGTTGGAACTGTGGAGTGCTTTCGTTCTCCACGATCCCTAGCGTTCACATCTTTCTTGTGTATAGTTAGTTTAGTAGTTAGTTTACAGTTTTAGATATAGTTAGTGTATATAGATAAGGTGAAAGGGGGGGGGGTTCCCCTTTTACCTCACCCGGTGCGGGCTCATGCCCAAGGCACCGGGCTTTAAGCCCTGTGCGGCGTGCCAGAAGCCTATGCCCATCGGAGACCCGCACGACGCCTGTCTCCGCTGCCTGGGCGAGGGGCACAGAACGGACAAGTGTTCGATCTGCTCGACTTTTAAACCGCGGACCCGGAAAGAGCGGGATATCCGCCTGAAGCAGATCCTAATGGAAGCGTCGCTTCAACCTCCGGCACCGTCTGCGCCGGCACCGCGAACTGCCTCGGTGCAGAGCGCACCGGTGGCACCGAGCCGCTCTACCTCCGCGGCACCGCCGATACAGAAAGCGACCACGAAGTCGCGGCACCGCTCGCTTTCGCCGGCGAGAAAGCAGAGACTGGCGAAGGCAATAGCTCAGGCCCGCTCTGAGGACTCTGCAAGAGCGGTTGCCCAGCTTGCGGCCCCCGCGGCGCCCGTGCACAAGCCGTGCACCGGACCCTTGACTCCGGCGCCGCAAGGCCCGTCGAGTCCGGCGCCGCCACGCTCCCCGGTATCGTCCGCGGTTGAGCCCCGGCTACCATCAACGCCGGAGACATTCGCCTCCGCAAGAGACCTGATCCAGCTCATAGAGGCACCGGGCCTCCGGCCCCCGGCACCGCCGGTGCGGGCCGTCGTGTCCGCGGGGAAGCCGGCTAGAATGACCCGGCCACCGTCCCTGGACAGGCAGCATGGACGACGCTCCCGGTCCCGGTCCCGGTCCCGCGGCAGGTCTCCATCCAGGCGCTCGCGATCTCGGCACCGCTCGCCTTCGCGGTACCGATCGCCATCAAAACGTCGGTCGCAGTCCCGGTACCGCTCGTCATCGCGGTACCGGTCGTACTCCCGACGCCGCTCGAGATCCAGATCGCCATCGCGCCGGCACCATCAGAGATCGCCGTCCCGGCACCGCTCTCGGCACCGCGACTCGCGCGGACGTTCGTGGCACCGTCGATCTCAATCCCGGTCGAGCTCCCGGCACCGGTCGAGCTCCCGGCACCGTGGCGGACGTCACTCCCGGTCGCCTTCCCGGTACCGACCGGAGCAACCTCGCGCTTCCTTGCCATCCGGGGATGGACTGCCCCATTCGGCAGCGCACTCTGCCAGCGCTTCGGCACCGCCATGGCCTTCTCGACCCGCATCGGTCGCTTCAGGCGCGGACGGATACGGACTCCTGCCGCCCACCCCACGAGACCATCCTCAAGGGGCACAACCGTGGGGCTTTTGGGTTCCATGGGGCCAATACGAGGCCCAGGGGGTGCCTTTTCCACCGAGGCCCCCCGCGTCAGAGCGCAAAGTCCCAGAGGCGACGGTGTCCAGACCGGCCCCTTCGACTCCAGCGGCGGATGCTGTAGCATCGGAGTCCCAAGACCACGCGCAGCCCGCACCCCCCGACGGGCAGGTGGCGGACCCATCTTCGGAGACGGTGGTCCAGGGGTTGTCCTCCTCGTCCTCGCCTGATGAGGCGGTGGCCGGTGCAGCAACTAAGGAGCCTCCCCCTATTGATGTGAGGGCTCACCAGGACCTCCTTCGTCGTGTGGCAACGCCGATGGCCTTGCCCATAGAGGAAGTGCACGAGGACGAGGACCCTATCACCAACGTGGTAGAGGCTGACATGCCGATGCGAGTTGCACTGCCGTTTGTACGGATGGTGCAGAAGAACGCCACCACTATCTGGCAAACGCCGGCGTCCGTGCCCCCTACAGCCCGTGGTGTTGAGCGAAAGTACTCTGTCCCTCCCACGGGCTATGAATACTTGTATATACATCCGACCCCGGACTCCCTGGTAGTCCAGTCGGTTAATGACAGGGAGCGGCACGGTCAACCGGCTGCGGCACCTAAGTCAAAGGACGCAAAGCGTATGGACCTGCTAGGCCGGAAGGTCTATTCTGCAGGAGGCCTGCAAATGAGGATTGCCAACCAAATGGTCCTCCTCGCCAGGTACGTCTTCGACATCCTGACGTCCCTGGCGAAATTTACCGAGCTCCTGCCGACAGCCTCCCGACAGGAATTCATGGCCATGTTGGAGGAGGGACGGAGGTCGTCTAGATCCCCTATTTCAGCTGCCCTCGACGCTGCGGACTCGGGTGCGAGGAGCTTGGCCTCCGGGGTCACGATGCGGCGTATTGCCTGGCTGCAGTCTTCCACTCTGCCGCCGGAGGTCCAATATACGTTACAGGACCTTCCCTTTGATACTAAAGGGCTGTTTTCTGAGAAGACGGATTCTAGGATCCAAACTTTAAAGGACGGCCGTATCGCGATACGCACGTTAGGCATGCATACGCCAGCGACGCAGCGTAGGCCATTCCGTCCACAGCCCTCCCGACCGGCCTACCAGTCCCGGTATCGCCCTTACAACAGCCGACGTCCGGCCCAAAATCGCCGTCGTCCATCCGGCAACCGCCGCAACCAGGGCCAGGCCGCTTCAAAGGCCCCGCAGGGGGCTAAACAGGCCTTTTGATGGGACGCTCGAGGACGGCCCATCACTCTCCCTTCCAGATCCTTCCCCTCTGTTTTTCAACCGCCTGTCCCATTTCTTTTCGGCGTGGTCCCGATTAACAACGGACAACTGGGTGCTCCAAACAGTCCAGTCGGGATACCGCCTCCAATTTGTTTCGCCCCCTCCTTCCCACCCACCCTCCCTGTCCCTCTTCAGGGACCCCTCTCATGAGCAAGTCCTCATGCAAGAGGTCCGGACTCTGTTGAGCGTGGGTGCCATAGAAGCAGTGCCTCAAGACAGGCGGGGCAGGGGATTCTATTCCCGTTATTTTCTCATCCCCAAGGCGAAAGGCGGGCTGCGTCCTATCCTGGACCTTCGCGAGCTGAACAAGTACCTGCTCAAGCCCAAGTTTCGCATGGTCACTCTGGGGACCATCATTCCCTCTCTGGATCCGGGAGACTGGTTTGCCGCCCTCGACATGAAGGACGCATACTTCCATGTCGCGATCTACCCTCCCCATCGTCGTTACCTTCGGTTTCTGGTCAACGACACCCACTACCAGTTTGCAGTGTTGCCGTTTGGACTTTCCACCGCCCCGAGGGTGTTTACAAAGTGCATGGCGGTAGTCGCCGCAGCCCTCCGTCGTCGTCAGATGCACGTTTATCCGTATCTCGACGACTGGCTGGTTCGAGGTCAGTCCCGGCAAATTGTGATGGACCACATGGCAGAAATCCTGTCTCTCTTTCAGGAACTCGGCCTTCTCATCAACACCGAGAAGTCCACTTTGATTCCGACGCAGCGGGTAGAGTTCATCGGAGCGGTCCTCAACTCCACACTGGCCAGAGCCTGCCTCCCTCGCGCTCGGCACCAGTCGATGGTCTCCATCATCCGGGACCTCGTCGCCTTCCCTACCACGACGGTGCGCTCCTGCCTCCGCCTCCTAGGCCACATGGCCTCGTGCACGTATGTCACCGCGTACGTGCGGCTCCACCTCCGCCCGTTCCAGTCGTGGATCGCATCGGTGTACCGGCCACACCGAGACCCCATCGACATGGTGGTCACGGTCAACAGGACGACCCTCGAGTCCCTCAACTGGTGGCTCGACCCGAAAGTCGTGTGTGCCGGAGTTCCGTTCCGCCCTCCTCGCCCATCCGCCACTCTGACCACGGATGCCTCAGCGCTCGGTTGGGGAGCTCACCTGGGCGATCTCCACACGCAGGGCCAGTGGTCGGCACAGGAGCTCGCCCTTCACATCAATGTTCGCGAGCTGCGCGCCATCCGCCTGGCCTGTCGCACCTTCTGCTGCCACCTGCAAGGCCGTTGTGCGACAGTGTTTACGGACAACACCACCGCGATGTTCTACGTAAACAAGCAGGGCGGAGCCCGTTCCTCCCTCCTATGCAAGGAAGCGATGCTCCTGTGGGACTTCTGCGTGACCCACTCCATTCACCTGGAAGCGTCCTTTCTTCCGGGAGTGCAGAACACGCTGGCCGACCATCTCAGCAGGTCGTTCCTCTCCCACGAGTGGTCCCTCCGTCCAGATGTCGCCCACACAATCTTCCGGAGGTGGGGGTTTCCCCAAGTAGACCTATTCGCCTCCAAGGAGAACAGGAAGTGCCACCTGTTTTGCTCGTTCCAAGGTCGCTCGCCGGGCTCCCTGTCGGACGCCTTCCTTTACCCCTGGACGGATCGCCCCCTCTACGCCTTCCCTCCGTTCCCGCTCGTGCACCGAGTGCTCCTGAAGCTTCGGAGGGACAGAGCTCACGTCATTCTGATTGCGCCGGCCTGGCCGAGGCAGCACTGGTATACCCTGCTGCTCGAGCTCTCCGTTCGGGAACCCATCCCCCTCCCGTTGTGGCCGGACCTCATCACCCAGGACTTCGGCAGACTCCACCATCCCAACCTGCAGTCCCTCCATCTGACAGCTTGGTACCTGAGTGGCTGACTCACGCGGAGAGAGGCTGTTCTGCTGCAGTTCAACAAGTCCTGCTCGAGAGCAGAAAGCCTTCCACTCGCTCCACTTACCTAGCGAAGTGGAAGAGATTTGCACTCTGGTGTGATCATCGAGGTCTTAATCCATTCCTGGTCCCGGTCCCTACCATCCTGGACTACCTCTGGCACCTTAAGGAGCAAGGTCTGGCGGTCTCCTCCTTGAGAGTCCACCTGGCAGTGGTATCTGCCTTCCTTCCCTCCGTGGAAGGGCGGTCCATCTTCTCGAACCCGATGGTTTCCCGCTTCCTCAAAGGCCTGGACCGCTTGTACCCGCCGGTGCGCCGCCCGGCCCCGACATGGGATTTGAATCTTGTCTTGGCCAAACTGATGGGTCCTCCTTTCGAGCCCTTAGCCACGTGCTCCCTGCTATACCTCTCTTGGAAGACCGCCTTCCTCGTCGCTATTACATCAGCGAGACGAGTCTCGGAGCTTCGCGCTCTAACGGTCAACCCGCCATACACGGTCTTTCATGGGGACAAGGTGCAGCTTCGCCCTCATCCGGCCTTCCTCCCGAAGGTAGTGTCAGCTTTCCATCTCAACTAGGAGATCTTCCTCCCGGTGTTCTACCCGAAGCCACATGCCTCGCCTCGGGAACAGCAGCTGCATACCCTCGACGTCCGCAGAGCGCTCGCTTTCTACATCGAGCGGACTAAGCCCTTCCGGCGTTCGCCCCAGCTGTTCGTAGCGGTTGCTGACCGCATGAAGGGAGAGCCGATATCCGTCCAGCGGATTTCCTCCTGGGTCACCGCGTGTATCAGAACCTGCTATGAGCTGGCTCGCGTACCACCAGGCCGCGTCACTGCACACTCGACGAGGGCGCATGCCTCATCTGTTGCCTTCCTGGCCAACGTTCCGATCCAGGACATCTGTCGAGCGGCCACCTGGTCTTCGGTCCACACCTTCGCCTCCCATTACGCGTTGGTGCAGCAGTCTCGAGACGACGCAGCCTTCGGCTCTGCGATATTATACTCCGCCACGTCTCACTCCGACCCCACCGCCTAGGTAAGGCTTGGGAATCACCTAACTGGAATGCATAGGAGCAATCACTCGAAGAAGAAAAGACGGTTACTCACCTGTAGTAACTGTTGTTCTTCGAGATGTGTTGCTCCTATCCATTCCAGACCCGCCCTCCTTCCCCACTGTCGGAGTAGCCGGCAAGAAGAAACTGAGGAGCGGACGGGCCGGCTGGGGTATATATTTAGCGCCATAGCGGCGCCACTCCAGGGGGCGCCAGCCGGCCCGCCGGTGTTGCTAGGGTAAAAAAGTTCCGAGATGCCGTGCACGCGCGGCGCGCACACCTAACTGGAATGCATAGGATCAATCACTCGAAGAAGAACAACAGTTACTACAGGTGAGTAACCGTCTTTTCACCCTCCCTGGAGCGGAGGCACGAAGCGCAACAGTCTCACAGAAGAGAGACTGACAAGGGTAGGGGGTCTCCTGCGAGATCCCTGCCCTCTGTGCTGACAGCAGGAAAGACAGCTGCCTCAGCCTCCTCTAATCCCTCAGCAACGGCTCTGACAGAGCACAGAGGCAGGGACCCTACCTCCCGCGCTGGGAAGGTACTTCTTAATTCGGTCCCCTCAGCGCCACAAACGACCACGGCGCGGACACTTCAGTCCTCCTTGGCACCGCGAACAGCCGCAGCACCGGCACCGCGTTCCACCTCGGCACCGACAACGGCTGCGGTGCCGGCAGCGCGTTCGGCACCGGCAGTGAAATTGACAAAGGCACTCACAGCGCTGTCAGTTCTTCTTCGAGTGATTGCTCCTATGCATTCCATGTAGGTGTGCGCGCCGCGCGTGCACGGCTCTCCGGAACATTTTTACCCTAGCAACTCCGGCGGGCCGGCTGGCGCCCCCTGGAGTGGCGCCGTCATGGCGCCCCTTATACACCTCAGCCGGCCCGTCCGCTCCTCAGTTCCTTCTTCCCGCCCGTGACGGCCAGTTGGAACAGTGGAGTGCTCCCTTACCTCCACAACCCTAGTGTTTCTCCATAGTTCTAGTGTAGATAGTTTTAGTAGTTAGTTCAGTTCTTGTTGTAGTTATATATATATTTAGTGTTAATAGTGTCAATAGTTACGGAATTAGAGGGTTTGTCCCTCTTCTTCCGCCCCGGTGCGGGCTTATGCCCGGAGCACCGGGTTTCAAGCCCTGTGCGGCTTGCCAGCGGCCTATGCCGGTTAGCGACCCGCACGACTCTTGCCTCCGCTGCCTCGGAGAGTCGCATCGGCCAGATAAGTGCTCTATCTGCATAGCCTTTAAACCTCGTACGAGGAAAGAGAGAGACTCTAGGCTGAAGCACTTACTGATGGAGTCTGCGCTCCAACCTCCGGCGCCAGCTCCTGCGGCACCGAAAACCGCCTCGACAAGCAGCGCTCCGACTGCACCGAGCCGCTCCGGCACCGAGCCGGCACCAAAGACCCGGCACCGCTCCCTCTCCCCGGGGAGGAAGCACAAGGCGCCGAAGACGGCTGCCGCAAAACAGCAGCGAAAGCCGTCAGCCCAGCCGCCTCCGACGAAAACGGTGCAGGCTGAGGCAGTGCACGCTAAGTGCACCGCACCGTTGACTCCGGCGCCGCCTGGCCCGTCGAGTCCGGTTCCGCCCAGCTCCCCGGTGCCCACCGAGGAGGAGCTGAGGATCCCGTCGACGCCGGAGGCGTTCGCGACGGCAAGAGAGCTGATCGAGGCGACGGCCCCGTCATATCAGCCGCCGGCACCACTGGTGCGGACATTCAAGTCCCTCGGCAAGCCAGCGATGGTGCGCCCCTCATCTCCGGGCGACCGTGGCGACCGTGGCTCCAGAATCCGGTCTCGATCCCGGTCTATCTCCCGGCGAAGGTCACCGAGGCACCGCTCCCCATCCCGCCGTAAATCGCCATCGCGACGCCGCTCAGCGTCCCGGCACCGGTCGCAGTCCCGGCACCGCTCTCCATCGCGGGGCCGGTCGTACTCCCGGCGGCGCTCCAGGTCCCGGTCACGAAGTCACCGGCACCGCAGCA
This sequence comes from Mauremys mutica, assembly GCF_020497125.1. Lineage (NCBI taxonomy): Eukaryota > Metazoa > Chordata > Testudines > Geoemydidae > Mauremys > Mauremys mutica. The sequence goes on along the minus strand of NC_059072.1, from coordinate 352,099,162 downwards.
GGTCCGCGTCCAGGCACCGCGGACATCGGGACTCGCGCAGCCGTTCGAGGCGCCGCAGATCCCGCTCGAGGTCCGGTTCCCGGCACCGCCGGTCGAGCTCCCGACGTCGCCGGTCGAGCTCCCGCCGCCGCCGCTCCCCTTCTTGGCACCGGAGATCCAGCTCCCGACGCCGTAGATCTGGCTCCCGGCACCGGAGATCCGGCTCCCGGCACCGTGCGCAGCACAGGTCCCGCTCGCCACTGGACCCCAGAGACGCCCGGCACCGACCCTCGGCACCGGAGGATCGTCTCACGCCGGCGCTGGACGCCCGCCCAGGCATCGCCACGGCTCCACCCTGGCCCTCCAGGGAACCCTCTGTAGCCTCACCCCAAGGCAGTGCGGTGGATTTCAGAGCCGGTTCCGTTCCCCCGGATCATGGACCCCAGTATTGGGGACATTGGGTGCCCTGGGCGCAATATGAACAGGGGCTTCCCCTGCCACCCAGGCAGCCGGGCTCGGCACCATCGGTACCGGTGGCCACCGTTAGTCGAGCCCCCCCGTCCCCACCGACGCAAGCCGCCGCCCACGACCCTTCTTTGGGCCAGGACTCGCTGCAGCCAGATCACCAGGTGGGCGAGCACCAACAGGAGGAGGTGCTCCCGGGCCACTCCTCGTCGTCCTCTCCAGATGAGGCGGTAGCGGGGGCCTCGCCATCGGGACCCCCGCCCATTGACCTCAGGGCACACCAGGACCTTCTCCGAAGGGTGGCAAAGGCCATTAACTTGCCCATAGAGGAGGTGCAAGAAGTCGAGGACCCGATTACGGACGTTGTGGGAGATGACGCCCCTGTCAGAGTGGCGCTCCCGTTCATTCGCACCATTCAGAAGAACAGTGCCACTATCTGGCAGTCGCCCTCCTCCGTTGCCCCCACGGCGCGAGGCGTCGAAAGGAAGTATTCCGTCCCGCCCCAGGGCTACGAATACTTGTACGTCCACCCCACCCCGGACTCGCTGGTGGTCCAATCGGTCAATGACCGCGAACGACACGGTCAACCTGCCGCTGCGCCGAAGGCGAAGGACGCCCGGCGCATGGACTTATTAGGGCGTAAAATCTATTCGGCGGGAGGCCTCCAACTCCGTATCGCCAACCAGATGGCCCTCTTATCCAGATACACTTTTAATATCTTGGGGTGCCTTGCGAAGTTCACGGAGCTAACCCCTCAGGAATCCCGCCTTGAATTCTCAGCGCTGCTGGAGGAGGGCAAGTTAGCCTCCAGAACACTGATCAAAGCGGCCGTAGACGCAGCAGACTCAGGGGCTCGAACGGTAGCATCCGGGGTGACGATGCGCCGCATTGCGTGGCTACAATCTTCCACCCTCCCACCTGAGGTCCAGTACACCCTCCAGGACCTCCCGTTTGACACGAAGGGGCTGTTTTCTGAGAAAACGGATGCCAGAATCCAGTCCCTAAAGGATGGGAGGGTTGCGATACGAACTCTGGGTATGCACACGCCGGCCACGCAGAGGCGTTCCTTCCGCCAACAGCCCTACCGTCCCTTCAACCAGGCCAGGTCTCGGCCGTTTAACAACCGCCGAACGGCCCCCTTCCGCCGTAGACCGTCAGGGGGGCGGCGCAACCAGGCGCAGAACTCGTCCAAGGCTCCGCAAGGCCAAAAGCCGGCCTTTTGACGGGACGCCCGAGGACGGCCCATCACTCTCCCCCCAGGATCCACCTCTTTTGTTTTCCAATCGCCTTGCCCGCTTCCTTCCGGCGTGGTCTGCTATAACATCGGACAGCTGGGTCCTCAGCACCATCCAGCACGGCTACCGCCTACAGTTTCTTTCGCCCCCCCCCTCCCACCCACCTTCCCCGTCCCTCTTCAGGGACCCCTCTCACGAGCAAGTCCTCATACAGGAGGTGCAGGCTCTGTTGAGCGTGGGTGCTATCGAGGAGGTGCCTCCCTGCAGGCGGGGCAGGGGATTCTACTCCAGATATTTCCTCATCCCCAAGGCGAAAGGAGGTCTTCGTCCCATCTTGGACCTCCGGGAGCTGAACAGATACCTCTGCAAGCTCAAGTTTCGGATGGTAACCTTGGGGTCCATTATCCCTTCCTTGGATCCGGGAGACTGGTTTGCCGCCCTCGACATGAAAGACGCTTACTTTCATGTGGCGATCTACCCCCCCCACAGACGCTTCCTGCGCTTCATGGTCAACGCGACCCACTACCAGTTTGCGGTGTTACCCTTTGGCCTCTCCACTGCCCCGAGGGTGTTCACCAAGTGCATGGCGGTCGTGGCCGCAACTCTCCGTCGTCGCAGAATCCACGTATACCCCTATCTCGACGACTGGCTGATCCGTGGGCGATCTCGAGAACTGGTGACAGCCCAGGTGTCAGAGATACTGCACCTGTTCCGGTCTCTCGGCCTCCTCGTCAATGCCGAGAAGTCCCAATTACTGCCGACACAGCGATTGGAGTTCATAGGAGCAGTCCTCGACTCCACCCTCGCCAGGGCCTGCCTCCCTCGTTCTCGACACGAGACAATGGTCTCGCTCATTCGCAGCTTACAAGCCTTCCCTTCCACGACGGCCCGGTCCTGCCTTCGCCTGCTGGGCCACATGGCTGCGTGCACCTTTGTGACCGCGAACGCGAGGCTGAGGCTCCGTCCGTTCCAGATGTGGCTGACTTCGGTGTACCGGCCCCACCGCGACCCTCTAGATCTGGTGGTCACGGTCTCGGACCCCACTCTCCAGACGCTCACCTGGTGGCTGCATCAGGAGGTGGTCTGCGCCGGGGTTCCGTTTCGCCCCCCTCGCCCGTCGGTCACCCTGACCACAGACGCCTCGGCGCTTGGATGGGGGGCTCACATGGGAGACCTGCACACTCAGGGCCTCTGGTCGGCCCAGGAGCTCTCCCTGCACATCAACGTCAGGGAATTGAGAGCGATCCGCTTGGCTTGTCTCGCCTTTCTTGCACACCTCCGGGACCGCTGCGTCGCGGTATACACGGACAACACGGCAGCCATGTTCTATCTGAACAAACAGGGCGGGGCCCGATCCTCCCCGCTGTGCAAGGAGGCGATGCTCCTAGGGGACCTGTGTGTAACCCACTCGATTCGCCTCGAAGCGTTCTTTCTACCAGGGGTGCAGAACACGCTGGCCGACCGTCTGAGCCGGTCTTTCGCTGCCCACGAGTGGTCCCTTCGCCCCGACGTGGCCCACACCATCTTCCAAAGGTGGGGATTTCCCCAAATAGACCTGTTTGCCTCCAGGACCAACAGGAAGTGCCACAGGTTCTGTTCGTACCAGGGTCGGGCTCCGGACTCCATCTCCGATGCGTTCCTCATGTCCTGGACGGGTCCCCTTCTATACGCCTTCCCGCCGTTCCCGCTAGTCCACCGAGTACTGCTCAAGCTACGGAGGGACAAGGCCCGCGTCATACTCGTCGCTCCGGCCTGGCCGAGGCAGCACTGGTATACCCTGCTCCTCGAGCTATCGATCCGGGATCCCATTCCCCTACCGTTATGGCCGGATCTCATCTCTCAGGACCTCGGCAGGCTTTGTCACCCGAACCTGCAGTCGCTGCATCTTACAGCCTGGTTCCTGAGTGGTTGACCGACGCGGAGAGGACCTGTTCTGCGGCGGTGCAGCAAGTTCTCCTTGAAAGCAGAAAACCGTCCACACGCTCTACCTACCTGGCAAAGTGGAAACGCTTTGCCCTTTGGTGCGATCAGCAAGGTCTTAACCCCTTCTCGACCCCTCTCCAGACGGTCCTTGACTACCTCTGGTACCTGAAAGGCCAAGGTCTCGCGATCTCGTCCCTGAGGGTACACCTGGCGGCGCTTTCGGCCTTCCGGCCTGCTGTAGATGGTCGCTCCGTGTTTTCCAACCCCATGGTTGCCCGCTTCCTCAAGGGGTTGGACCGCCTCTACCCGCAAGTGCGGCCGCCGGCTCCTACGTGGGATCTGAACCTGGCTCTCACCCAGCTGATGCGCCCGCCCTTCGAGCCCATGGCCTCCTGCTCCCTCCTCCATCTCACCTGGAAGACGGCCTTCCTCGTGGCAATCACATCCGCCAGACGAGTATCCGAACTCCGCGCCCTGACGGCGGGTCCCCCATATACCGTCTTCCACGCGGACAAAGTGCAGCTTCGGCCACATCCGGCCTTCCTCCCAAAGGTGGTGTCGGCCTTTCATCTTAATCAGGAGATCTTCCTCCCGGTCTTCTTTCCAAAGCCGCACGCCTCACCTCGTGAGCAGCAGCTCCACACCCTCGACGTCCGTAGGGCCCTCGCCTTTTACATTGACCGAACTAAGTCCTTCCGGCGTTCCTCCCAGCTCTTTGTCGCAATTGCGGAGCGCATGAAAGGCGAGCCTGTTTCATCTCAACGGATTTCTTCCTGGGTGACATCCTGCATACGGGCGTGCTACGAACTTGCTCGCGTCCCCCCGTGCCGGCTCACCGCACACTCGACAAGGGCGCACGCCTCGTCAGCCGCCTTCCTGGCCCACGTTCCCATCCAGGACATCTGTCGAGCGGCCACCTGGTCTTCCGTCCACACCTTCGCTTCCCATTATGCGTTGGTGCAGCAGTCCCGAGACGACGCAGCCTTCGGCTCTGCGGTGCTACACTCCGCCACGTCTCATTCCGACCCCACCGCCTAGGTAAGGCTTGGGAATCACCTACATGGAATGCATAGGAGCAATCACTCGAAGAAGAAAAGACGGTTACTCACCTGTAGTGGCTGGTGTTCTTCGAGATGTGTTGCTCCTATCCATTCCAGACCCGCCCTCCTTCCCCACTGTCGGAATAGCCGGCAAGAAGGAACTGAGGAGCGGACGGGCCGGCTGAGGTGTATAAGGGGCGCCATGACGGCGCCACTCCAGGGGGCGCCAGCCGGCCCGCCGGAGTTGCTAGGGTAAAAATGTTCCGGAGAGCCGTGCACGCGCGGCGCGCACACCTACATGGAATGGATAGGAGCAACACATCTCGAAGAACACCAGCCACTACAGGTGAGTAACCGTCTTTTTCAGCGCTAAAAGCAGCCGCGGTCCTCAGCGCGCTCTGCCTCAGCAGTGAAAATAGCTGCGGTGGCGACAGCGCGTTCGGCACCCGCAGTGAAATTGACAAAGGCACTCACAGCGCTGTCAGTTTCAGCGCTAAAAGCAGCCGCGGTCCTCAGCGCGCTCTGCCTCAGCAGTGAAAATAGCTGCGGTGGCGACAGCGTGATCAGCCTCAGCACGGCGAAAAGCGTCGGCACCCAGCCACTCTTGTACCCGCGCACTAGCAGCAGACCCCTGCAGGGCACCTCTAAACTCACTACTAACGAGCTACAGCAGAGAGCAAGCTTAGCTCAGCCTAGGGAGCAGGAGCAACAGTTTCTTACTCAAAGTGACCTTTTAGTGCCACCTGAGCCCTCACTCCGCTCCTAGATACAGAGGACTCTTTTCTTGAACCGCCACTTTCTCCTGAACTGGCTCTCACTGATGGTGACCTTGAGCTACAGCAGCAAGCGGAGTTCTCCCCTCCTGCTTCTCTTCCACAGGCACCTTTACCACCTCAGGTCACGGATCAAGTTCAGCAGCCTCAGTTTCCTTACTTTGCCTCCCCCTGTGGGTGGCACCTGGGTTCTCCTACCCTATGCCTTGGCCTCAGTGGTACCCGTGGCAACATCCTCCTACCAATCATCCTCCGTCTGTGCCTCAATCTCCTGCTCCATCCACTTCTAGGGTGCCTGAGCCCCCTCCTGACTCTGGGAGTTACGCACCATATCCTGACTCGCCTAATCCTAACTCTCCACTAGTCTCAGATGAAGCCATCCTCCCTTCACCTCCACAGACCGTGGACGACTGCAAACAGTTCCAAGAACTTTTTAGGAGGGTTGCACTCAGCCAGGATATTCCCTTGGAAGAGGTTCAGAAGAAGCAACACAAACTCCTTAAAATCCTCCAACCATCTGCGCCCTCGAAAATCGCGCTCCCTATAAATGAGGCACTCGGAGCCAGCTGACACTCTCTGGCAAACCCCAGCTTCTCTGGTACCAACTTGGAAGAAGGCTGAACGTAAATACTACGTTCCTGCAAAGGACGCAGACTTCCTATTTTCTCATCCACCACCGAACTCTCTTGTCATCAATGCACTTGCACAGAGGACCAAACAGTCACAATATCGACCCACCCCTCAAGACAAAGACCTTAGACGCCTTGATGTCCTGGGCCGCAAAGTTTATACATCCTCTACACTACAGTTCAGGATTGCTAACTATTCTGCCCTCCTCGCCAGCTATGATTTTGATAATTACAATAAGCTTTTCGATTTGCCTCCTACATACCAGAGGACAGAAGAGCAGACTTCAAATCAATCCTGTCTGAGGGACAACTGATCTCCAGAATGGCCCTACAGGCATCTTTAGACACGGCAGACACAGCAGCCCGTACTACTGCAACTGCTGTGGTTATGCGCAGAGCCTCATGGCTCTCTGCATCCGGCATTCCTAAAGAACTACAGACTAAAGTGGAGGATCTCCCCTTCGATAAGGACAAACTCTTCTCCCCCCCCCCCCAAAAAATGATGAACTCCTCCACACCATGAAGGATTCCAGAGCGACATTGCGCACCCTGGGCATTCACCCATCTCTTCCCAGGAGACAGCAATACCAACCCTACCAAAGACCACGCACACATCAGTACTATCGCCCTCAATCCAGACCATACGACACAACTAGGAATCGTTCTAGACCTCTCAAATGCAGACAAAACCAAAATCAAGCCACCACTCTCTGTCCACAGGGCAATAAACAACAGTTTTGAAGCATTGGTCGAGGGTCTGCACGACCACCCTTTGATTCCACCACTTACTTGTCCATTTGGCCACCGCCTCCAGTATTTCCAACATGCCTGGCAGCGGATCACACAGGACCGCTGGGTCCTCGAAATAGTTCAGACTGGTTACTCCATCCCTTTTATATCCTACCCTTCTCACGAGCAATTACTTCGCACAGAAGTGGCTCACCTTCTGCAACTAGGTGCAGTGCATCTGCAACACCAGGGGACAGGTTTCTACTCCCAATACTTTCTAACGCAGAAAGAGACCGGAGGATGGAGGCCTATACTAGACCTACGCTGACTGAACAAATTTGTGAGGATACAAAGATTCAAGATGGTCACACTGGGCACAATAATACCTGCATTGGATCAAGGGGATTGGTTCACAGCCCTCGACCTACAAGATGCTTACTTCCACATATCAATTCATCCAGCTCACAGACACTTCCTACGATTCACAATCGGTCAGGATCATTTTCAATACAGAGTTCTTCCTTTCAGACTTTCCATGGCTCCAAGAGTTTTTTCCAAGACCCTAGCCGTCGTTGTGGCTCACCTCCGCAAACATGGGGTCACACTTTTCCCCTACCTGGACGATTGCCTCATCAAGGGCGACTCCTATGGCGACACACTTCAAGCCACGTGTCTCGCCATCTCCCTCTGTCACAGCCTAGGTCTCCAAATAAACATCCAAAATCCACCCTGATACCCATGCAACAGATAGAGTTCATTGGAGCTCATCTCGACTCAACCCAGAGCAGGGCCTCGCTCCCATACAACAGATTCCTCGCTATCACACAGCTCATATGCACGCTCTCTATTCATCACAGGCCACAAGACTGGTGGTCTCCATCAGAGACGCATCTACACATAAATCTCCTAGAGCTCAGAGCAGTGAGGAGAGCGTGCCTTCACTTTCTTCCCCTCATAAAGAACAAATACCTGCGAGTCTTAACAGACAAAATAGCATGTATGTATTACATCAACAGACAAGGGGGAGCACGCTCACATTCTCTTTGCATGGAAGCCATTCGACTCTGGAATTGGTGCATACAACATCGAATACAGGTCATCGCCTCCTACCTACCAGGCTGCCACAACACTACTGCCGCTGCACTCAGCAGGCACTTCTCCACAGAACACGAGTGGGAGCTGCACCCCGCAGTACTCCAACAGCTCTTCTCCCACTGGGGCAGCCCGTCAATAGAGCTCTTCGCCACGACCCGAAATCGACAATGGCCCCTGTTTTGCTCCAGGGCGGGACTCGGGACTGCATCCCTAGGAACAGCTACCTCCTCTATGCCTTCCCACCTATCCCTCTACTACAAAGGGTTATTCGGAAGATCGCGGACGACAAGGCCCAGGTCATCCTTATTGCCCCGGCTTGGCCAAAACAGACATGGTACTCCTACCTTCTCCGCATGTCCTCCTGTCACCCATGGGTTCTCCCCAACAGGCCAGACCTCCTTTACCAGGACAATGGACGAGTCCTTCACCCCCAGCTCCAGAAGCTCCACCTCACAGCCTGGTTCCTTCATGGTTCCAAACCCATGAACTAGCCTGTTCCGAGCAAGTCCTACATGTCCTCCTGCACAGTAGGAGAGACTCCATTCGTAAAACCTACCTTCAGAAATGGAGGCGCTTTGCTCTTTGGTGCTCACATAAACATTTAGCACCCAACAACGTGACCCTTCCTAATATTCTAGATTACCTCCTTGAACTAAAACAGGACGGACTTTCGCTCAGCTCCATCAAAGTGCACTTGGCGGCGCTTACCACCTTCCATGAATTATTGGATGGGTACTCACTCTTTACACACCCCACCATTAAACGCTTTCTCTCTGGCCTGCAAAATCTCTTCCCTGAGATTCACTCAACAGTGGCTACATGGAATCTCAACCTCGTTCTTCATGCTCTCATGAGACCTCCATTTGAGCCCTTGGCTACCTCCTATGATCTACATATGTCCATGAAGGTGGCTTTTCTAGTTGCCATAACATCAGCAAGGAGAGTTGGTTAAATGAGTGCCCTGATGACCCACCCTCCATACACAATCTTCTCTAAAGATAAAGTATCAGAGGGGTAGCCGTGTTAGTCTGGTTCTGTAGAAGCAGCAAAGAATCCTGTGGCACCTTATAGACTAACAGACGTTTTGCAGCATGAACTTTCGTGGGTGAATACCCACTTCTTCTTGCATCCGAAGAAGTGGGTATTCCCCCACGAAAGCTCATGCTGCAAAACGTCTGTTAGTCTATAAGGTGCCACAGGATTCTTTGCTGCTTCTAAAGATAAAGTCACTTTGAGACCACATCCTAAATTTCTTCCTAAGGTGGTATCAACCTTCCACCTCAACCAACCTATATATTTACCTACTTTCTACCCCAAACCTCACAAAACTCCACAGGATGCAACCCTGCATACTCTCAACGTCAGGCGAGCAATTGCCTTTTATTTAGGCAGGACTAAACCATTTTGCAAGTCTCCACGACTCTTCGTTTCCATTGCCGAAAGATCAAAAGGCACAGCTATCTCTAAACAACGTCTATCCAAGTGGATCTCTGACTGCATCAGATCCTGTTACCGGGCGAAGAATCTTCAACCGCCTAAAGGCATTAGAACTCATTCCACTAGAGCCATGTCGGCATCCATTGCCTTCCTACACAATGTTCCCATTCCTGATATCTGCAAAGCGGCTACATGGTCATCTGAACACACATTTGCAAAACACTATGCTCTAACGCAAGACACCACGGCAGACACAATAGTAGGTCATACAGTACTATCTTCAGTACTCCCTGCCGTATCTCCAAAGTCCCACCAACCATAGTGGGTACTGCTACACATTCACCTAGAGTGGAGCACCCACAGGGACAGCACTCGAAGAAGAAGAGAAAGTTACTCACCTTGCAGTAACTGAGGTTCTTCGAGATGTGTGTCCCTGTGGGTGCTCCACTCCCCGCCCTCCTCCCCTTTACTTTGGAGTACTGAGATGACTCTCCACAGTAGAGAAGGAACTGAGGAGGGTGTGGGGCGCACGCACTCAGGAAGATTCCAACTAGACGGGAGATACCATCTGGGTGCATGCACCCCAACCAGGCACTGCTACCGAAAATCTCTGATCGACAGCGCTGGGACGCACCGTCACCTAGAGTGGAGCACCCACAGGGACACACATCTCGAAGAACTGTAGGATCCTAAGGAGTGAGCAAGCCAGACAGATGCGGTGTTATCACTACAGTCAGCAGAGGTGACTTGGATTCTTATCTGCTGAGTACAAAAGTGCCATTTTTTACAGTCCCACTTCCAGCGGAGGCCCTTGAGCCTAGCAAGGGGTGAGCTTAGGGTGACCAGACAGCAAGTGTGAAAAATCGGGATGGGGTGGGGGCTAATAGGAGCCTATATAAGAAAAAGACCCAAAAATCGGGACTGTCCCTATAAAATCTGGACATCTGGTCACCCTAGATGAGCTTGCTGGCACCTGTGACAGGAAATGGCAAAAAAGGACAGGAGGGGCCAGGTCCTGTGAGATTTAATAGTGCGCTTTTTGGTTTAAGAAAGGTCTAATATGAGCCAATGGTTGGAATTTGAAACTAGACAAATTCAGACTGGAAATAACGTGTAAATTTTTAACTGTGAGAGTAATTACCCATTGGAATAACTTACCCAGGGCGTGGTGGATTCTCCATTCCTGACAATGTTTAAATCAAGATTGAATGTTTTTCTAAAAGGTCTGTAGGAATTATTTTGGGGAACTTCTCTGGCCTGTTACACAGGCGGTCAGACCAGACAATCACAATGATCCCTTCTAGCCTTGGAATCTATGAATTTATTAATTTTATGTAGCCACTTTCATGCAAATTCCATGGAGAGAGCATTAACCACAACCTGTTAGGAGAGGCAGAGAGAATTTAAGAAGCACGGGCCGTCTTCTGCTGAGATTCAAACCAAGAGGAGGAGTCAGGAAGGCAGGTGAAGGCTGATCCCAACAACAGTCGTGCTAGGGGAGAAGGTTCTTGCCCTGAGAGTGATGAGATTTGGGGAGGTGACAGAGGTTAGAGCTGAGTTGGAGCAGCAGCAGGGCGGTGAAGAGAGGAGACTGAAATGAATTATGAGATAGACAGGTCTCTGAAATGCCTGGGTCAGTCTGGGGAGCTGTTTGAAGAGACGGGTGATGTGGCTGCACTTTGTTCATGGAAGATTGCAGGCCCCAGTATTCTGCACTAGCTGGAATCTGGAGAGCTGGCAGTCGGGGAAGCCATGGGAAGGGCTTTACATAAGGGGAGAGGGGGAGAGGAGGTGGTAATAGATCCAGAGGGATTTCAGCAGAGACAGAGCAGTGGCTGCGGTGCACATGGGTTACATTGCAGAGTGGTGATAGGCAGATCTGCAGGCAGGGGAGATGGGAAGGTTTGGGGCAGGATGACACCGAGGTTACAGACATTTGAGGCAAATGAAAAGGCTGAGTTGGAAATAAAGGGATGGGATGGAGCTCTGTGTGGGGATGCCTCTCATAACTGTGTCCTAAGCAGTAGCTCTGTGTAAATGCTGCTCACCATTCCCTAGTGAGGAATGTAAATTGTGTAAGAGCGTCTGTTCCTAAAGAATGGTGCACAACAGGTAAATGAGCGTGTCTGACTGCATTTTTATCTGCACGTGTACACGTGGCATAGGGTGTGTGTTGCACCTAATTACCCTGTTTAGCACAGAGAAGAGACAAAGGAGAGGGGACACGATATGACTGATGCACAGAAGGCAGACCGGACACTGTTTACCCTTTCTGATAACACTAGAATGGGGGGGGGGAGGGGTGTTCAAAAAACTGAAAGGCAATACATTTAAAACAGATAATAGACCCTTTCGTTGCACAAGGCATAGTTCATCTGTAGAACTCACTGCCACAAGATATAACTGAGGCCAAGGGGTTAATAGGATTCAGAACCAGATTTGATATTTACGTGGCTAATGAGAACACCCAGAGTTTTATAGCTAGGACCTGGTTCTCTTTTGGGAGCATTATAAACCCTCACCTCACGGCATAAGGCAATCACTCACTGGCGGGAGCAAGACGAAATTCCTTGGTAAGTTACTCCGTAACTTTGCACTATGGGGTTTCTTGTACCTTTCTCTGAAGAAGCTGGTCCTGGCCCTTGTCAGGTAGGTCTCATCTCTAGTCTCCTTCCCCTGCACCTGCCCTGTGTTGTCCTGACCCAGCTCACTGAGCGCTGATGTGCCCTTGGCCTCTCTCATGTGACTCCACTCCGACTCTCATGCCAGCCCTGTGCTCGACCACCCTTTAAGGTCCCATGTGTTTTGCAGCCTGTCTGCCTTCCTTCAGGTCCCTCTTCAGGCCTCACTGCTCTTGGTTCCTGTTGCAATGCTGGCCTCCAATCCATGGCTCCTGCCCTCCCGACTGACTTGGCTCCTTTGAATATATTAAAGTGAAAGAGATTCATTTACCCACATGATTAAATTGAGGCCACGGGGGCGTGTGGTAGATCCTCTGTGATCACGTTACAGAGGATGACTTCAGTGTCTGTCACAGACTCAGCTAACGCGTGTTCGCTGCTGACGCTCAGTTCTGGAGGCCCCAGGTTCAGTCCAGGTGGGCAAATTGGGGGCTGTTACATATGCAGTATTGCCAACCCCAAATGTTCCAAAATCATGAGATTGGTTTTAAAATAATGGATTTAGGAGGGGTGAGGGAGGTGTTTGCCTTCTACTTTTTGAGCCTTTAGGGTGCACTGGGGTCACATTTTGAAGCTTTCTCCATAGCCACAAGGGCCAGAAACGTACTTCTTCTTTAAGAATGAAGGCTGAAAGCATCACATAGACACTGGACTCCCGGAGCCGGAGCATTAAGGAAAACAATTATTATGAGACTTAGGACAAAATCATGAGAGTTGGCTACATTGCATAGAACAAACAGCATCTCATTGTCTTTTGCTGTGGCCATCAGCCTTAGCATCCCCACCTGCTTGTCTTCCCCCCGTCTGACTCTGATAATCAGTTCTGCAGGGCAGCAAGCTGTGGCCCAGATTCTTAGCTGATGTAAATTGGTGATGCTCCAGCAAACTCAGTGGATCCAGTCTGATTTACACCACCAGGGCTTCTGGCCCTGTCTCTTTAACTTAATCCATCAAGGGCCATCTGCCCTGCTGGTGTGGTAGGAATAGTAAATAAATAACAATAATGCCCCTGTGGTTTTATCAGGGAAGGCAGAATCCGGAACTAATCTTTTTGCCCCTTCGCATTTTGGCCGGTCAACTGCACTTACCTCACCTTTTGGTGGAATCATCTGTTCAGGAACATCTTGTGTGTCCATCAAAAGAGTGGGAGAGCCGCCAGCTCAGTGAAAATCCTGCCAAGTATCACTGCGTGGCTGTGTGTGTTCTCAAGGAAATTAATCCCACTTCCCACACCCAGGTAACGTAAATATTATGATCGGGAACGGGAGAGACCAAGATAGCATGACAAGTGAAGCGGAGCAGCTTGGGTTTACTAGCAGCTACTTCATTAAGCTGCAGCTAAGCAAGGCAGAAACACAACGGGGCATGGCAGCTGTGCTTATCACTCGGTCTTCAACCAACAGCTTGCTGTTGAGCAGACACGCTAATAAAACCCAGCCCAGTATATGGCACTAGTCTGAACTCATATGCAGCTTGATCAGCTTTACCAAAACTCTGCTTTAAGCAGGTAGAGGCTGGTTCAGCCCCTGTTGTAATTTAGAGCAGCCTCAGGGCTTCATTAATTTTCACCAGTTTGCAATGGCCTCCCAAGGGTTATTACACTGTCTGGGGAAAACAAAACAATAGGTAGAGTCTTTCTACCTATTTACAACTTCCTTCCTCGGGGACCACCATCTGGGGATGGGAAGTCCTTTGACTCCACCTATCCCAAGCCTGCTCTCTATGCCAAAGAGATCCAGAAAAAGATTTGCAAGTTATGCTGATTCTATGCTGACCAAGGATTCCTCTATCTCAGGGAAAGAGTAACATAGGCCAGGATCTACCTGATAACTTTTGTGTTTCTTTTACAAAAAGGCTTTGTGTTGTGTTATATTGAGATTACGAATGAGCGAATAAGTGTAACAGTGTCAACTGCCTCTTGCATGCCTTCTGGTGGCCAGAGGTGGCTCTGCGGCGCCCTGCCTCAGTTTCCCTTCTTCCTGGGCTCCCCAGTGAACTTCATGCACAAAAAGCTTTCACAAATAGAATAATAACAGCCCTTCTTAGGGTCTGGTTTATTAACTTAAAGTTAAAAAATATACACAAAAAGTCGGGATAAGAGGGAAGGTCCTCTCATGGATCAGTAACTGGTTAAAAGATAGGAAACAAAAGGTAGGAATAAAGAGTCAGTTTTCATAGTGGACAGAGGTAAATGGTGAGGTTCCCCAAGGATCTGTACTTGGACCAGTGCTCAACATTTTCATAAATGGTCAGGAAAAAGGCCTGGAGAGTGAGGTGGCAAAATTTGCAGATGATACAAAATTACTCAAGATGTTTAAGTCCAAAGCTGACTGCAGAGTTACAAAGCGATCTCACAAAACTGGGTAACTAGGCAACAAAATGGCAGATGAAATTCAATGTTGATAATGCAGAGTAATGCACACCGGAAAACATAATCCCAACTATACATAGAAAATGACAGGGTCTAAATTTGCTGTTACCACTTAAGAAAGAGATCTTGGAGTCATTATGGATAGTTCCCTGAAAACATCCACTCAATGTGTATCAGCCGTCAAAAAAGCTAACAGCATGATAGGAACCATTCAGAAAGGGATAGCTAAGAAGACAGAAAATATAATGCCACTATATAAATTCATGGTACCATGTGCAATTCTGGTCATCCCATCTGAAAAAAGATATTTTAGAATAGGAAAGGTACAGAGAAAGGCAACAAAAATGATTAGGGGTTTGGAACAGCTTCCTTATGAGGAGAGATTAAAAAGACTGGGACTGTTCAGCTTGGAAAAGAGACGACTAAAGAGGCATATCACAAAGGTCTATAAAATCATGACAGGTGTGGAGAAAGTGAATCAGGAAGTGTTATTTACCCCTTCACATCACACAAGAACCATGAGTCACCCAATGAAATTAATAGGCAACAGGCTTAAAACAAGCATAGGGAAGTACTTCACACAATGCACAGTCAATCTGTGCAACTCGTTGCCAGGGGATGTTGTGAGGGCCAAAAGTATAATGGGGTTCAAAACAGAATTAGATAAGTTCATGGAGGATAGGCCCATCAATGGTTATTAGCCAGGATGGTCAAGGACACAACCCCCTGCTCTGGGTGTCCCTAAGTATCTGACTGCCAGAAGCTGAGACTAGATGATGGGATGGATCACTTGATGATTACCTGTTCTTTTCATTCCCTCTGAAGTATCTGGCATTGGCCACTCTCAGAGGACAGAATACTGGGCTGGATGGACCATTGGTCTGACCCAGTATAGCCGTTCTTATGTTCCACCCAGCCGTAAATTGGACACAGCATCACCTCCCTGAGAAAACTGGGGTAGTGGGACACAAACGCCATTCTGGTACTTTGTTAGGACTTGACAAGAGCCACTCTATTGGCCAAGGCAGGTACTGCAGTTCTGGCCACTGTGCACTCCTGGACACTTTGCCCCTGCCGTGAGTCAGCTGCGGTGTTGCTGGGACTGGGGGGTGGGGGCTGCAGGAGCTCCAGGTCTGGGAGAGTTGAGTTGGGGGTAGAGGTGGTGGCTGGGGCTCCCTTCCGGGTCCAGGAGAGATGGGCTGGGGAGGGAGCCCGCAGTGGCAAATGCTCATGAGTGTCAGGCTGGCTTTTGGGTGGGCGGGTGGGTGTAGGTGTAGGCAGGGTAGGGTTACCAGACGTCTGAGTTTTCCTGGACGTTTCCTCTTTTTGATCCTCCATCCTCTATCCGGGCCGATTGTTCAAATAAGAGGAAATGTCCGGGATTTTTGCGAAGCTGATGTTGCGCTTCAGAAAGAGTTGGCTCCGCATCCCGATTGCTCCCGTGCTACAGCCGCAGCTGCCGGATCCCACCCTGGGGAGAGGGAGAGCCCTGCAGGGAGGCACTGACAGATGGCTGGCTGGTGCTGTGTCCTGGCCTGCGCCAGCCCCCCTGCCACCATGACGGGGAGGGACACTGCCCCCCACCTCTTGAGGCCGCAGATACCCCCTCCACCACCCCACAGGTACCCCTCCCAGTGCACACACCCCTCCACCACCCCACAGGTACCCCTCCCAGTGCACACACCCCTCCAGCACCCCACAGGTACCCCTCCCAGTGCACACACCCCTCCACCACCCCACAGGTACCCCTCCCAGTGCACACACCCCTCCAGCACCCCACAGGTACCCCTCCCAGTGCACACACCCCTCCAGCACCGCACAGGTACCCCTCCCAGTGCACACACCCCTCCAGCACCGCACAGGTACCCCTCCCAGTGCACACACCCCTCCAGCACCGCACAGGTACCCCTCCCAGTGCACACACCCCTCCAGCACCGCACAGGTACCCCTCCCAGTGCACACACCCCTCCAGCACCGCACAGGTACCCCTCCCAGTGCACACACCCCTCCAGCACCGCACAGGTACCCCTCCCAGTGCACACACCCCTCCAGCACCGCACAGGTACCCCTCCCAGTGCACACACCCCTCCAGCACCGCACAGGTACCCCTCCCAGTGCACACACCCCTCCAGCACCGCACAGGTACTCCTCCCAGTGCACACACCCCTCCAGCACCCCACAGGGACCCCTCCCAGTGCACACACCCCTCCACCACCCCACAGGGACCCCTCCCAGTGCACACACCCCTCCACCACCCCACAGGGACCCCTCCCAGTGCACACACCCCTCCACCACCCCACAGGGACCCCTCCCAGTGCACACACCCCTCCAACACCGCACAGGGACCCCTCCCAGTGCACACACCCCTCCGGCACCGCACAGGTACCCCTCCCAGTGCACACACCCCTCCGGCACCCCACAGGTACCCCTCCCAGTGCACACACCCCTCCGGCACCGCACAGGTACCCCTCCCAGTGCACACACCCCTCCGGCACCCCACAGGTACCCCTCCCAGTGCACACACCCCTCCGGCACCCCACAGGTACCCCTCCCAGTGCACACACCCCTCCGGCACCGCACAGGTACCCCTCCCAGTTCACACACCCCTCCGGCACCGCACAGGTACCCCTCCCAGTGCACACACCCCTCCGGCACCGCACAGGTACCCCTCCCAGTGCACACACCCCTCCGGCACCGCACAGGTACCCCTCCCAGTGCACACACCCCTCCGGCACCCCACAGGTACCCCTCCCAGTGCACACACCCCTCCGGCACCGCACAGGTACCCCTCCCAGTGCACACACCCCTCCGGCACCGCACAGGTACCCCTCCCAGTGCACACACCCCTCCGGCACCGCACAGGTACCCCTCCCAGTGCACACACCCCTCCGGCACCCCACAGGTACCCCTCCCAGTGCACACACCCCTCCGGCACCCCACAGGGACCCCTCCCAGTGCACACACCCCTCCAGCACCCCTCCAAATACCTGCTCCCAATACACACACCCCTTCAGCTGTCCCTCCCTGGCAGTGTCCTCTTTTGGGGAACCTGAAAGATTGTAACCCTAAAGCAGGAGTTCCATGAGAGTTAGGCTGGTTTTGGGTGTGGGGGAGGTGGAGGCAGAGGCTCCATGAGAGTGGGGCTGGTTTTTTGGTGGGGGCAGAGGGGGAGGTGTAGGCAGGGGCTCCATGAAAGTCCGGCTGGTACCTGGTATGTTTTGTGGGGGAGGTGTTCCACAAGAGTCAGGCTAGGGTGTTTTTTTGGGGGGAGGGGGTTGGCAGGGACTCCATGAGAGTCAGACTGGTTTTTTGGGGGAGGAGGGGGTAGGTGTAGGAAGGGGCTCCATGAGAGTTGGGCTGGTTTTGAGGGGTGGGAGTGGACAGGGGCTCCCTGAGAGTCAGGCTGGTCCATGGTATGTTTTTCAGGGGAGGTGGGGAGGGGTTCAGGAGAGTCAGGCTGGTTTGGGTGCCCTCTGTCTGATCCAGCATGTTCATGAGCAGCACCCACTTAGCTGCTGGCCTAGCTCCGGGCCAAAACCCCCAGACCTAGCACCCAAGTCTGTTTTTAAAAGTTTTTTTCCCTTTTTTCCCCTTCTCTCTCTCTGGGCATGATGACTCATGGCCACTCCACATGGGTAAAACGCTCTTCTTAGTTTTTCAAGATTTGGGTTTTCTTTTCAGGTTCAACCGTTTTCCATTAACTTTAATGGCCCAGGGCCCTCTCGTCCTGGCTGGACAATAGATGGGTACTTGAAGTTACTTTTGTGTAAACACCTGGCTTGGGAGAAGTCCCTCCCTGCTGTGAGCTGTACTTTAAATTGTACTACAGGGCATGAGCATAGGATCCTAGATACATAATTTCATATCTGCATACATCTTATAACGACCATTGAGTTCAGACCATTACAGGCTTTCCTAAAAGATCTTACTTGATCTTTTTAAACACAGTAGCATTACCTACACCCAGTTGTTTCAATTGCTTACTCTTTGGGGTTCAGATGCCCTGTTCTCCCCTTGGGGTGTGATAATCAGGGTCCAGATATCCCCCGGCTGTGTGTTTGATGCTGGAGTTCCTGTACTTTCAGAGTTAGGACCACACCACTGCCTTAGGTCTTCCTCTGCTCCCAAGCACTGGAGAAGACACGAGGCCTGATCTCCCTTCATTGCCTTCTCTCTAAAAGGAAAACTAAACATCCAGCTGGATCTTTCTACCCAGGCACAACTCCCGTCCTCAGGGAGCACTACAGGAGACTCCATCTCCCTGCAGCTTTACCTGGGTAGCAGGCCACCCATTTCCCCCAGCGCTGTCTACACACAGGCCTCTACTTTTCTACAGCTCCCACCCAGGCCGGGTTGAGTCACACTTCTGTCACATGACTTAATTCATTCTCTCCAAGAGGGGAGGAAAATCAGGTGCGTCACAGGTGGGTTGAGACTTATCTCCCTTAAGAAGGGCCAGCTACCCTGTGACAATCACATTAATTTGGGGTCAAAGAAAAGGTGGTTGTGTTGTGATTGAAATGTATGCTTATTTTTCCTTTGCAAGAATACTTCATTTATTACATGGACAATGCAAAATGTTTAGTGTCTCTAACTAACTGCTCATTTCTTTGCTCTTAAATGCTTGGGTTTTGCAAAGTATCATCATTAGGCTTCAGGGTTAACACCCTTTTGAGATAAATGGAGAACAATATAATTTCATGCCCCATCCTTTACAAAAGCTTGTACTCTGGAGCACAGTTATGTGGCAAATTCAGAAAGATGGCCATGTATACAGCAGTTTATACAGCTGCATGCTGGTATTATACATGCAGGGCCTGAATATGCCAAACCAGAACAATCCCAGCTTTGGTGGGTAGAAATACAAACCTTAACCTAGATCCCTCTCTCCCGTTCTGATCCTGTTCCTGGTTAGCAGAAGTCTCCCAAAACATTCTGCTTCCTGTTTGAACTCCATGTGTGCCCCATTACACAGAAAGCAATTTCCTCTGCTACCATGACAGTAAACCGTGACAAATGGGTAAATCCATCAGTGATTGGAAATGGGATTGGGTGACTAGTGCAAACTGAATTCTTGCTCCAGAAGGCACATAGATAATTGCTACTGGCATTTATTGACTGTCTCCTTTTGGACTCTGAAGCCCAGTTTTCCTTTTTCCAGGCATCATCTTGTTTATGGCTGGGATGCCTGGTTCAAGTTTGCTACATCCCCATTTGGACATGTTTTCTTTTTTGGTAGGAAGCACAGGTCCTGTACCGTGATACGAGTCTGATATAAAAACCTAGGCAGGCAGTGAAGAGCAGTAATTTAAACAGCCTGTGAGCTCAATATATGACACATTGGGCCAAATTCTCTGCTAGTGTAAGTGGGCGAAACTCCACGGAAATCAACAGGACAGTGTCCTTTTACACCTGCAAGAACTGGGCCCACTGGCTATTTCACTGTCTATGAAGCTGGGACAAAGTGGAGGCAGTTCTCAGGGCTGCGCCTTCCCTCCAGCGACAGGTTGGGACTGATGGGTTTTGACCCCAAATCAGGCAAAGCATGGTGATTTCAGCTGAGTGTCACTTTGAGGTTAAGCTCATTCAAACCTCAGAGAGGAAGCAAAACTAGGGAGAGTGACCCCAGAGGAGCAGCAAAGAAAGGAAAGACAAGGCCACCAAGCATCCTATGACTTCAAACAGCCAAGTTCCGCCGGGCTGGAACTAGCTGAGGCCAGTGCTATCAGCAGCAGCATGGATTTAGGTTCATGTCAGTATAGCACCCCCATGTGGTGAGATCCAAGAACTTCAAGAAAGTGGTTTGTAATTTAGATTTTGAGCCATTTTGCTATTTTGTTTTGGTAGGTGTAAGAACTGCCATGGGTAAAGGCACTGAAAAGCAGAATTAAAGGAGAGTGAGCCAGGGGCTTGGACAGGAAAGTGGAAAAGACAGCTGCTCCTCAGTGCTGCCAGGAAACAAAAGGTAGTAACCACTGATGGGGTAATGCAAGTGGCTTCTCTCTGAGGACCTCCTGACTTCTGTAGCAAGTGTCTACCTCGTAGGTCCAGCAGTTGCTTCTAATAGCAAAAACAACCCTAAAGCCAGACTATCAGTATGGATCATTACATCCTCCCCAACATAAGGAAACTGTTTAATCATCACAGTGAATTCAAGCAGGTGGCTGTTTCTTGTGATATCATAGAACCATAGGGTTAGACGAGATTGCAAGGGTCATCTAGGCTAACCCTCTGCCAAGATGCAGGATCATCCAAGACAGATGGTTTTCCAGCCTCCTTTTGAAAACCTCCAGTGAAGGAGCTTCCATGACCTCCCATGGTTTTGTTCCTGGCTTCTGCCCTCAGGGCGCACTGGGACTTGGGGTTCCGCGCCTGGTTTCAGCGAGGGGCGGGGCTCTGGGGCTCAGGGCTTTAGCTACGGGGGAAGTGCTGGGGCTGAAACCAGTGGCCCCCCATAGCTAAAGCCCCGAGTCCTGGTGCCCTCCACGGGGATGACGCCCTGAGCCCCAGCGCTCCCCCTGGGTCTAAATCCCTGAGCCCTGGTACTCCTATGGGGCAGAGAAGCCTCGAGCCCCCTGCCCTCCTGGAACCCTGACCCTCCCCACTCTGCGGCTGCAGCCCTACCCCCCCATGGCTAAAGCCCAGAGGCAGTATAATATTTGCTGTTTTTTGATGGGGTGGGTTATCTCAGCTTACTTCCAGTTCCACATGGTGGCTGGTTGACCAGTAAGTCCATAACTCTGGTGTTTGTATCTTTGGGGTTCTACTGTCTATATAAAACAACACTTCTGTTGTGTGTGACTGAAATGACATGGTGTTTAATTACTTCATTCATAAGCTAATTGAGTCCTGCTACCACTGCACAGTGCCTGACCATTCTCTCGTTTACACAATTGACTCTAATGAAGCAACCCCTGATTTATTCTGGTGTAAGGAAGAGGCAAATCAGTCCCTATATAATGTCAGTGAGCTCTGATTACCAGCCCTGAGGACTAAAGGGATATAATTAATCTTCCCTGCAAACAGGCAAAATGACAAAGCAACATATTAAATTATTCCACTACATTAAGATCACCAGGTTGACAAATTATTTTCCTGGCTGCTCCAAGTATCACAGTGGCTGGATTTTATTTATTTATTTCAGTGTATAACATACAAAAATCAGAACACACATAGAGTCTCTTATGTATTCCCCCTTGCTGGATGAGAGGGTTTGAACAAGGATAAGATTCAACAGAGGTGACACGGCTACTACAAGATGAAACTGAGTAAGACTAAACCTGAGCTGATTACCAGGAAGCGTTTCCTAAGAGTTTGGTCTATTAGACTGGGGGAAAGTGGTTGGAGCCCCATCTTTCAGGTCATTAAAAATGTAATGGACAAAAGCACAGGGAAATTTGTTATTATTTGTATTGCAGTAGCACGTAGGAGTCCCACTCATGGGCCAGGACTTCATTGTGCCAGGCGCTGCACAAACACAGAACAAAAAGATCGTTCCTGCCCCAAGGAGCTAGTACAAAGGGAACAATCCTGTACTGGCCCTCAAACATATTGACTTCTGTGCACCATGATCTAAGTGTAACCCACACACCGCCTGGGTGTGGTGTTCTGTCCTATCTAGTGGCACCGAGATCACGCAGAGAGAGAGAGAGAGAGAATGAGTCTGCGCTACAGCCTGAGCTAACAGCCCGTTGGCTTTTACCTCATGTGGTAGAGGCTCATGCACTAAGCTCCAGAAGTCCCAGGTTCAATCCCACCCGCCGATGCCCAGGGTCTGTCTGTGTTACAAGTGGGGGCTCGTCTGGGATTTCAACTGGGAAGTATCTGAAGCTCGGCACATGCTTCCTCAGCTAGGGGAAGTATGTAACCCACACACCTCCTGGGTGTGGTGTTCTGTCCCATCTAGGGGCACCGAGACCACTCAGAGAGAGAGTTAAATGAGTCTGCACTACAGCCTGAGCTGACAGCCAGTTGGCTTTTGACTCATGCACTAAGCTCCAGAGCAGGGGGTGGGACTAGATGACCTCCTGAGTTCCCTTCCAACCCTGATAATTCTATGATTTTATGATCCTGTTAGGGTGACCAGATGTCCTGATTTTATAGGGACAGTCCCGATATTTGGGTCTTTTTCTTATATAGGCTCCCATTACCCCCTACCCCCGTCCCGATTGTTCACACTTGCTGTCTGGTCACCCTAGATCCTGCCTGCCAATGACCGGGGTCTGTCGGTGTTACATAAGCACACAGCTGGTCTTGGGGAGAGCAGCAACCCCCTGCACATAGAAACGGAGCCCAGCTGTGCTTGCAACAGACATAGTTGTCAGCAGTAAAAAACAAAAAGATGAAGAAAAAGCTTTTCTGGAGACAGAATAAGCCAGTGACTTGGGAACTTCACTGGGAGTTGACTGAATAAGGTCTGCAGTATTTGATCCATGAAGAACACAATATTAATTACAAAACACATAAGATGTAACCTGCAGTATAGGGAGAGCTCCTGGCTACATGGCCAATAGATGCAGGAATGTATAGGCTATGGAGCGTTTGCCCAGTTAGTACAGGGGCTGTCAGCCAGGGAGCCGAAGTTCAGTTTCTGCTCTATGTTCTGGTGGCCACTCTGTGTGCAGGCCTGCTAGTGACCTCACTCAGTTAGGAAAGGGCCTCAACCACAGCCTTTGCACTAGGGTCTTGATCTGAATTGTCCAATAGGCCAAGGGCAATATGGATCTAGCGTCTCTCTCTGGAGCATTGCCCCTTTGGCCTGAGTGGTTAGCTAAACCAAGGCCTTGCAGGGTTGTTTCCATTAAGACGAGAAATCAGGTGATACGAGTCAGGTCTATTCTTGGTGTAATCTTGTTTATTTACAAAAAACATGCGCAAAGTCCTGTTTCCCTGAACACAACAGAAACAAACAACAGTAGGTGGTTTCCTTGCTCAGAAATCCTCACGTCTGCCACTCCAGGGTGCTCTGTGATCGAGAAGTTGTGTCTTTTGGCTTCCTTTTAGATTCATGCTCTCAACCTTCTCCTGGTGTTCTACCTACTGGCTTTCCACCTCCAATACACTCAGCCTGTAACTGGTATCCTAACCCCTGCATTTGTACCTGGTAAACCGCTTAGTTCAAGTGGCTTAGCTCTGATCTGACAGGTGGCCTACGGCATTTGGCTGGCACCGCCTTTGTCTGCAGCTTCTTTTACTACACCAGGGGGTTTGTTTGCTCTTTCTGTTGAGCCTGAAGAGAGTGCTTGGCACAGCCATTGGCTTTAATGAGGTTGTGGATTGTCATTGGATCTCAGATTTGCCCGATGGCAGTCATTGGCACCTGTCAGCATAACAGGATCAATCCTAAAGACAAGACCCCAATGCAGTCTATGATTTCACAGCTACAGACTTTGCTTCTTACTGCAGAACTGCACTCCAGAATCTAAGCTTTTATTTAAACTAAAAGGAGAATCTGGCATTCTTCACCTGCCCAATATTCAGTTTCTAACTAATAAAATAAAAGGGTCCCTGGGAAATCTGACCTTGTTCTCCAAAGACAATTGCACTTTTTTGCATACTTACCTGGCAGCTGTTTGTCATGTCACACGTTACCCAAGGCCACACATTATTGCTTTTTTGTATAGTTTATTTAAAACAAAAACAAAACACATGGGTTCAGTGAAGTACAAACAGCTAAACTACACAGAGTTTGTGCGTTTGTTTGATTCTGTAACCCTTTTGCCAAATGGCAACAAGAGCCAGGTTCAATCTCTAGGCATTCCTCTGACCATTGCAAAAAGGAACTGAGCCCCCACACAGGAATCTGGGAAAACGAACCATCACCTGGGGATGCCCCTAAGAGGTGATATTTCCGTACTTGCAAGCACCAATTCTGTATATAACAAAAGAAAACTTCTATTCAAAGGGAAAGGGAACCCAGCATTAATTTGGGAAAACACTACAACAACTATCCAAAGGTATGCAAAACCGTACTTAGACACCCGGCCCACAGTACCTGGGGCAGTGTGCTTTGCCTCAGTTCACACCTTGCCGTGTGAAAGTCCAATGGACAAATGTCCCTTCAACAAACCATTCCCCTTTCCCTCCACTGCTCCCCCACTCACAGTTGGCTGCTTGAGGTCAGCGAAGGCCCAGAAGTCAGGAGTGTGTTCATGTGTGTTCACCTCCCACCTCCAAAAGAGGAGAGGTCAAGCAATCCCTTTGCTGCTGCACACCCCACAGCTGTTGCATCTGCTGCTTCTGCCTTTAACTGCAATGCCCTGCTACCACTTAGCCCAGTTCTTAGTGATTTCACTGGGCTGTGAGTGGGGAACCTCCCTGCTGCTGTATCCCGTGTGTTGTCTTTCACTTGAACCCAACGCCAGCTCTAAGGCTCAGCCCCCCTAAACCTACTCATCAGTGATTTTACCTCTAACAATCACTGAGCAGAAATAATGACTCTAAACAAGACTGATCATTTCTAGCTTCAAACACTGGTGGGAAGGATCAAATAATATCAAAGACTCCTTTAAAAACCACCCCACAAAAACATGCATCCCCTGTGATTTTCACTTTTAATTGGCATCACTAACCCATGCTTAACGAGTAAGGTTCAAGTTAGGATGACCCCCTATTAGGGCATATTAAGTATAGTTCTGCAGCCCTTTAGCCATACAATAAGAATAGCAACATTTCATTAACCTTGCATTCAAGATTAAACTGACTTTTAACCAAAAACACACCTGGCAAAGCAGGTCTGTCTGATGAACACATAGGCAAATTAGGTGTATCTATGCAAATACACTCTGCTCCTGAGGATTTTTCCCTCAGTTCATCAGTAGATGGCAGGGGAGAGCTCATTCAGGCCCTGCCTTACAATTCAAAGCACCAGATTCTACATCAGCGTAAATTTGGAATAATTACATTGAAGTTACTCCAGAATTACACTGACATAACTTGGATCAAAATCTAGCCCTGAGAATAAAATGGTGAGAAAAAAGTACAAGCCTAATAATTGGACTAAGTTGCCAGGTTAACAAACATTTGGAAGCAAAGCTCATTGGTATTTTCACTTGATTATTTGTAATTGAGTCAGGTGTTTCTACTGTTTTTCTTCCTTTAAATGTCAATAGAATATTTAACATATGGAGCAGTAATAACAAAGCACTAAAGGCCTCAGCCAAAGACCACTGAATTCAATGAGCGTCTTTCTACTGACTTCAGCAGGCATTGGATCTAGCCCTAAAACATAGATTCATGCCCTATGATGGGGTTGTAAATTAGAGATGCACTGCTACTGTGAAACGTGTTCCTGACATGTCTACTTAAAACTGCTCAACAATTTTTTTAACCAGTTCATAACCTGTAGTGTTTTCTTTTAGTGCCAGTCTTCAATCTGTTCTTCAATCTAAGTACATGCACTGGTTGTCATAGCTGGGAAACTGATGTCAACCTTTATATATAATTTTTGGAAAAGTTACATAGGGAATACAGGGGCAGAGCCTGAAACAGAACACAGACCTCCTGATGCAAAGGTTATTGCTATATTTTAAGCATGTCATTCTGCCACCTAGAAGACATTAAAGGGACAATAGTGAGTTCAGGAAGCTGGCAATAAGGGGATTGGACACTTGGGCATCAAAATCCTCTAGTTGGCTTTGAAAATCTCAGCCTAAATTTATTTTCTTCTGTTGTGTTTGCAGTGTCTGTGTCATCCTTTATTAATATATTTTGCAAACCAAAAGCTTCAATATTACATAGATATTTTAAAGGGCCAAATTCTGCTCCTGGTTACACCCTGTAAATCCAGAGTGACTCCATTGTAATTGGCATCACTGAGATAAAAATCTTCCCCCAAAACAACCAGGAAACCAAACCTAATGAGAAGGGAGAAGATTTAAATGTCAAGCTTCCAGCTGGGTTATTTTTAGAGCTATACAAAAATTTTCAATTTCAGTTCGTAGGGACACACGTGAATCTTTAGTTTTGGGAGGCTATGGTTCACAGCCCACCTTGGTCAGTAGCTGACACGAAGTTAGGAGGTAACAGACAAAAGAATTGTGGTCTAATACTTAGTGTATAGGACAGGGAACCAGGAACTCCATCTTCTGAGTTCTAATCCAAGCACTGACTTCTTCTGTGATCTTGGGCAGAGCACTTAACTTTTCAGTCTCCAAAGTGCTTGTAAGTCTTTTGTTGGAAGGAGCTACAGAAGTGCTATTATTGAGGTAAACTGGCTAGTGAGAGGAAGAATGGTCCAATGGTTATGCATTGGGATTGGTGAAATCCTGGTTCAATTCCCAGCTCTGCTACAGACTATTTGAACTTGGGCAAGTCGCTACGCTCCCTGTACCTCAGTTCCCCATCTGTAACATGGTGCTAATGGGACTTCTCTACCTCACAGGGGGTTCTGAGGATAGATACATGAAAAATTCTGAGGTGCACAGCTACTATGGGGATGGAGACCAAAACACTACCGTAGATCAGAGGGGGCATGGAATGTATCCTGGATGTGTGTGAGAAGCTTTAGGGAAAAAAACCTTGCTGCGCACTGTGATGGGATCCCCTGAGTACAACCTGGAACTGGGGCACCACTGTGCCCGCTTAACTCTCCAGCCTGGGCTGTCTCTCACAAAGTGACAAGCAACAAACCCCTCCAGGTGCTGTTATCTCGCAACACAATTCATGTGGAGTCCCACACCCAGCTAGATTGTGTGACTGCTCCATGAGCCCCTCATAAATCACCAAGAGAAAGGCACTAGCAAATATCCCCAGCCTCGTAGCCCAGACCTGAACTGTCTTCCCCTGGTCAGAAACCTGACCAGTGTAAGTTCATTACCCAGGCTGCCCCTCTCTCAATATGGAGAGGACATGCACTAGCTTTTGTAAACTGAGCTGAGATTTCCCTCGCATTTCAAATAAAACATATTGTTTTAGGAAAAATATAAAACAGATTTATTAAATAGAGAAAGACAGATTTTAAGTGATAATAAGTGGTAGGCAAAAAAGGTCAGAGAGAGTTACTAACGAAAATAAAAGGTAAGTGCACAGTCTAAATCTTAAACCTTATTAGAGTCAGCAGTATTTAGATCAAGCAGTTTTTCTCACTCCACAGAATGTTGCTGGTAGGTTACAGTTCTTAATACAAAGGCTTCCCCGTTAAGCCTGGGACCAGTCTCCTCAGTTCAAGTCTTTGCCCTTCAAGTGTTCTTGTTGCTTCCAGCATAGGTGGGTGAGGAGAAAAGGCCAAAATCGTGATGTCGTTGTCCCCTATTTCATATCCTCAGCCCATGTGCCTGAGTCACAGAGTTGAGCAATCCTCCATTGTGTGAAGTTTGTGCAGCCCTTTTGCAGCATTGTAAATCCCTTGTTTAGAATTTCCCTGCTGATTAATGGTCGCTTAACACTCTCATGGAAATGGATCACCACCCTTGTTGTCACTGGGGAACTAGCAGTAGAGACTCTCAAACTTACAATATATTTCAGTAACAACCATACAGCAAAATCTCATAACTTCATACACACTTCCGAGAATCTATGATTCTATGACACATATTTGGACAGAACAATGGGTTTCAGCAAATCATGACTTTTCATATGATGTCTTACATGGCATCCTTTGTATGAAATATATCATAATTATATGACAGGGGTGAATATGGGGGTTCCAGGATGCTGCTTTCAGGTACGGAGTGCCACATGCACATTCAGAGCTTGGCAGCTAGGGAGCAGCAGCTGCTGGCCAGGCACCCAGCTCTAAAGGCAGCATCACTATCAGCAACAGCAGAGAAGTAAGGGTGGCAATGCCATACTATACTACCCTTTCTTCTGTGCTGCTGGTGGTGGCGGTGCTGCCTTCAGAGCTGGGTGGCCAGAGAGTGGCGGCTTCTGCCCGGTCACTCAGAGGGGATGAGGCATAAACTACTACAGACACAAAAAAGAGGGATGTGATCAAATAAGTCTGAGAACCACTGCCACAGATAGTGTTTATATTACCAGTGCCATCAGGATAGAATAAGAACTGCTCAATAGGACAATGTAGGAATTGTGTGTCAGAGACTTTATACCATGAAACTAAATGCTCGTTTACTGGTAGTGACCTATGCTTTTGGAGCTGGTACAGGTGAGTCCTATGATATGTGTACACAGCAACTAGACACCTGCAGCTGGCCTGTGCCAGCCAACTCAGGCTTGCATGGCTTGGGCTGTGGGGCTGTTTTATTGCTGTGTAGACATCTGTGCTTAGGCGGGAGCCCAGGTTCTAGGACCCTGTGAGGTGGGAGGGTCCCAGAGCTCAGGATCCAGCCTGAGCCCAGAAGCCTACACAGCAATGTAACAGCCCTTCAGCCCGAGCCTCATGAGTCTGAGTCTGCTGGCACAGGCCAGCCCTGGGTTTTTCTTTGCTGTCTAGACATACCTTTAGTGTCCAGTGCCAGGAAGTTCCAAGAGGCTATGTTATGCAGCACAGCAATAGCCATCGAGTCCTAGGTGGCTGCAGATCTGCTACAGTATTAACTTTATAATTCTGAGTTCAAACAAACCCCAAATCTCAAAGCAAAATTCTGCTGAAATGGCTGAATTTTTCTAGCTTCCAGGTTGCAACGAAAATACTGCATTTTGCTGAAGGCAAAAAACTCTCTCTGGCACCTGGAATTCTGCCCAGGTTTGCTTGAAGTTCAGCCTAGTTTCACTGAAATAACAACTTCCATTACAAATGTCTTGTGTGGTTCAAGCAGAGTTCAAAGAATCACAGCAAACCGGATGTCTTCCCACAAATTGGTCTTGCCGGCTCCTGCATGAAGTCCATGTCTCACTTATGGACACAAAAAACATCTCTGTGCTGAGGCAAAATTCAGGATCTATTGCTATACGGATCTAAACCTGGACCCTCTTACAGGCAGACTTGGAACAGCTAGAGACATTCCACATGCGCTGTTAGTGCAAAATCCTGAGCAGAAAGTGGCTTGACTTTGTGCGAAATGCCATCTCACAGAGATCTGGCCTTCCTCCAATCACTTATTACATCCAAAAGTGGTGGTGTATGTTGCCAGGATGAACAACGCCACCCCAGCATACTGTGCTCTCAAACTCTCCATTGGCATGCGCAGGGGTGCACACTTTGAACTTTCCTGGCATCACCAACGGAGCTGCCCCAGAGCTCCATGGATTCACAGGGTTGAGCCAGGCCTGGGAATTTCACGCTGTGATGTTTAGTGCAATGCCACATGCAGGTTTGATGTAATTATAATAAAAAGTGAGACAATTATTGAAAAAATTGTAAAAGTCCTTTGGCAGCATCTCCTTTTTAATTAGCTCTGCAGTTCATCCTAACAGATCCTTGACATTAATAAAAAAAACCCTCTTTCTGTAGTAAGGGACTGTGACGGGGTGTACTGGGTCCTTTGAGGCCCCCTGCTGGAGGTCACATGGTCCTACCACACCCTGCCCCAGAAAGGGAGCAGTGAAGCTGGGTCCTGCAGGCCTGCCTAGAAAGACTGCAGGGAAACAGCCAATCAGAGCCCAGCAGGCTCATTTAAAAGGCACTACAGAGGCTGAGCCACTCAGTTCCTGGTTGGTACTAGAGGAGTAAGGAAGGTTGCACCTTACTGGTCTTTTTGCGAACAGGGGCTGCTAACAGGGAGAACTAAAAAAGAGCCACCGTGGCTTTTAACAACCATGTAAAAGAAGCAGTGAGAGATAAAAAGGCATCTTTTAAAAATTGGAAGTCGTATCCTAGTGAGGTAAATAGAAAGGAGCATAAACACTGCCAAATTAAGTGTAAAAATGTAATAAGAAAAGCCAAAGAGGAGTTTGAAGAACAGCTAGCCAAAAACTCAAAGATAACAACAAAATGTTTTTTAAGTACATCAGAAGCAGGAAGCCTGCTAAACAACCAGTTTAGCTTGGAAAAGAGGAGACTAAGGGGGGATACGATAGAGGTAAATAAAATCATCAGTGATGTGGAGAAAGTAGATAAGGAAAAGTTATTTACTTATTCCCAGAATACAAGAAGTAGGGGCCACCAAATGAAATTAATGGGCAGCAGGTTTAAAACAAATAAAAGGAAGTTCTTCTTCACACAGCGCACAGTCAACTTGTGGAACTCCTTGCCTGAGGAGGGTGTGAAGGCTAGGACTATAACAGGGTTTAAAAGAGAACTGGATAAATTCATGGAGGTTAAGTCCATTAATGGCTATTAGCCAGGATGGGTAAGGAATGGTGTCCCTAGCCTCTGTTTGTCAGAGGGTGGAGATGGATGGCAGGAGAGAGATCACGTGATCATTATCTGTTAGGTTCACTCCCTCTGGGGTACCTGCCATTGGCCACTGTCGGTAGACAGGATACTGGGCTAGATGGACCTTTGGTCTGACCCAGTACAGCTGTTCTTATGTTATCTTCTCATGGTTCTCAAGGGAGTCAATATTCAGGACCTTGCAGGGTTGTTTTCATTAGAGGGGAAAAAACAATTTGACTAGCCAGGTATTTCTTTGGTGTGATTATGTTTCCACTGTGTTCAGGGAAACAGGACTTTGTGCACATTTTTGTAAACAAACAACAGCAGGCAATTGCCTTGCTCAGAAATCTCCAGTGAGCTCTGTGCCCAGTGTGCTGTCTCTTTGCTTCCTCTCACGCTCACAACTGCTTCTCCGAGCTTTCTGCCTCCAACACGCTATACAAGCTGCAAAACCAATATCCTACGCTCTGCATTTGCAGTTGGGGAATGCCCTCAACTCACATGGCTCAACTCTGACCTGCCGTGTAGTGTGAGCAATCCTCCAGTGTTTGTATGTGTCTGTACTATATAAAGGGGCTTGGTTCCTTTCCTTGCCTCAGAAAGAATGCTTAGCACACCCATTCACTTCAACATGGTCTGTGATTGTCTTTGGACCAAAGAGTCACCTGACAACTGCCATTAGCACCTTTCAGCATAACAGATAAGTGTCAGTCGGGGCAATCTTTGGTTTCCAGTTGGGAACTGGACTCAGACTACCAACTCCTGAATCATCTGATGACTGTCTGATGGCATTGACAAGAACTTTCACTCACTACTACCAAGTCTTTGGTAGTACTTGAACAGACGACTCAGGCCTTCTCTACACAAGGAAAATAGCAGAATAGACATTCCAGTCAATGTAGACTCCATTCCAGAGTAAAAGTGATTTTATTCCAGAATTACTTGGCTTTCAAAGCAGACTAATTGTTCAAGAATAAAGCCAGTTTTATTTTGGATTAGTGTTCACACAGGGAGTTATTCTGGAATACCTATTGCAGAATAGTTATTCCAAAATACCTGTGCCAGTCAATTTCCATGTGTAGACAATAGGGGAAAGGAAACACATCCCACAACCAATCCTCTGAGAGATCCAGTTTTCTCTAATATCAAGGTGGTTCTCACTAACTCTTTTGATGCCATGCAGCTTTCAGGTGCATTAGTGGCAGAGAAGTATGAGCATCTTTATACTGGCATAACTGAGTCCATGCTAGGGGTTGTACCAATTTAACTATAAAGTCATGCCTCTAACCAAGATAGTTAAATTGGAGCAAAACCTGTCTGTAGCTGTCACACTCTGGGGTGCCATCCAGACCAGTGAGGGGTTGTCACCACCTACTCTGCAACCATGGGTGCTCACAATGCTGTGCTGCTGTAGCTCCCACACTGGGCTGCTCACAAAGAGCAGGCAGGTTACATCCTGAGTGTCTGTGTATAGCTACAGCCCTGGTCCAGCAACTCTGATCCCAGCAGCCTGTCAGCAACACCCCAGCCACACTCTGGCTTCCAGCAGCCGCGATTACAACTAGGGCTGTCAAGCGAGAAAAAAAAATAATTAAGAACATAAGAACATAAGAAAGGCCGTACCGGGTCAGACCAGAGGTCCATCTAGCCCAGTATCTGTCTACCGACAGTGGCCAATGCCAGGTGCCCCTGAGGGAGTGAACCTAACAGGCAATGATCAAGTGATCTCTCTCCTGCCATCCATCTCCATCCTCTGACGAACAGAGGCTAGGGATACCATTCTTACCCATCCTGGCTAATAGCCATTTATGGACTTAGCCACCATGAATTTATCCAGTCCCCTTTTAAACATTGTTATAGTCCTAGCCTTCACAACCTCCTCAGGTAAGGAGTTCCACAAGTTGACTGTGCGCTGCGTGAAGAAGAACTTCCTTTTATTTGTTTTAAACCTGCTGCCTATTAATTGTGATTAATCGCACTGTTCAACAATAATAGAATACTATTTATTCAAATATTTTTGATGTTTTCGATATTTTCAAATATATTTTCAATTACAACACAGAAAACAGAGTGTACAGTGCTCACTTTATTTTTGATTACAAGTATTTGCGCAGTCAAAAACAAAAGAAATAGTATTTTTCAATTCACCTAATACAAGTACTGTAGTGCAATCTCTTCATTATGAAAGTTGAACTTACAAATGTAGAATTATGTACAAACCCCCCCTGCATTCAAAAATAAAAAAATGTAAAATTTTAGAGCCTGAAAATCCACTCAGTCCTACTTCTTGTTCAGCTCAGTCAAGCAAGTTTGTTTATATTTGCAGGAGATAATGCTGCCCACTTCTTGTTTACAATGTCACCTGAAAGTGAGAACAGGTGTTCTCATGGCACTGTTGTAGCCGGCGTCGCAAGATATTTACATGCCAGATGCGCTGAAGATTCAAATATCCCTTCATGCTTCAACCACCATTCCAGAGGACATGTGTCCATGCTGATAATGGGTGTGCTGCTTGATAACAATCCAAAGCAGTGCGGACTGACGCATGTTCACTTTCATCATCTGAATCAAATACCATCAGCAAAAGATTGGTTTTCTTTTTTTGGTGGTTCGGGTTCTGTAGTTTCCGCATTGGAGTATTGCTCTTTTAAGACTTCTGACAGCGCGCTCCACGCCTTGTCCCTCTGAGATTTGGAAGGCGCTTCAGATACTCGGGTCGAGTGCTGTAGCTATCTTTAGAAATCTCACACTGGTACCTTCTTTGCATTTTGTCAAATCTGCGGTGAAAGTGCTGGGTTATCATCCAAGAATGCTATAACATGAAATATCTGGCAGAATGTCAGTAAAACAGAGCAGAGGACATACAATTTCCCCCCCAAGGAGTTCAGTCACAAATTTAATTAACACATAATTTTTTTAACGGGTGTCATCAGCATGCAAGCAAGTCCTCTGGAATGGTGGCTCAAGCATGAAGGGGCATACGAATGTTTAGCATATCTGGCACGTAAATACCTTGTAATGCTGGCTACAAAAGTGCCTTGAAAATGCCTATTCTCACTTTCTGATGACACTGTACATAAGAAGAGGGCAGCATTATCTCCTGTAAATGTAAACAAACTTGTTTGTCTTAGTGACTGGATGAACAAGAAGTAGGACTGAGTGGACTTGTAGGCTCTAAAGTTTTACATTTTGTTTTTAAGTGCAGTTATGTAACAAAAAAAATTTACATTTGTAAGTTGCACTTTCATGACAAAGATTCCACTACAGTACTTGTATGAGGTGAATTGAAAAAGAATATTTTATCATTTTTGCAGTGAAAATATTTGTAATAAAAATAATATACACTTTGTAGTCTGTGTTATTGAAATCAATATATATGAAAATATAGAAAAACATCCAAAATATTTAATAAATTTCAATTGGTATTCTATTGTTTAACAGTGAATTTAAAACTGCTATTAGTCACGATTAATGTTTTTAATCACAATTAATTTTTTTAAGTTAATCACGTGAGTTAACTTTGATTAATTGACAGTCCTAGTTACTACCTACATGGTGACTCCAAAACATCCCAGTCCTGAATTTTCCCCAAAACATTTGTTCTGCACTCTCCAGCCCTCTCCTGGACCGTTCAGATATTATAGGTCTGTTGCACCCATAAGGGGTCAATATGTAACAGTCCGCTACTTTATACGGAGTCACCAACCAGCTCAATTCAAACACAACAGTGGACTAGTTTAGATTAAAAAATAAAACAAGTTTATTTAACTAAGATTTTAAGT
This sequence comes from Mauremys mutica, assembly GCF_020497125.1. Taxonomy (NCBI): domain Eukaryota; kingdom Metazoa; phylum Chordata; order Testudines; family Geoemydidae; genus Mauremys; species Mauremys mutica. The sequence continues at coordinate 352,064,810 of NC_059072.1, read as the reverse complement.
GAATACAAGTATAAGGTATTACAGTCAAATGGTTACAAGAGAAATAAAGATGAAAACGCTTTCTAGTAGCTAAAACTAATCTAGACTTGGTTCAAGGTGAAATCCTTACATGTTCCCAGCAACACTGCTAACCACATTTTCATGTCTGGATCCCTTCCAAAGCCTGAAGGCTGGTTCCTTGATCTTCTTAGGTGAAAGAGAGAAAAAGATAGGGAGAGATTGCTTGGGGTATTCTTGCCCCTCACTTTTATAGTCCAGTCACCCTTTTTAAAATGCTTTTTCCTGAGGGTTACCCCAGATAAAGTTCCTTCCAGCTGTGAGGACAAAGATATGGAGTCTTCTGGGGAAAGAGGTTCCATGTTCTGCGGAGAAACCTCATTTCCACCACTTGTACCCGCAATCTCGTCCTTTCAGTGATTACCCAAAGTTCATGACCATAGGTGAGGATGGGAACATAGAGTGATCTGTAAACCGAGAGCTTTGTCTGAGAACTCAGCTCCTGCTTCACCACCACAGATCGGTACAGTGCCTGCATCATTGCCGCTGCCGCACCAATCCGCCAGTTGATCTCTTGCTCTCTCTTACCATCACTCATAAATGAGATCCTTAGATACTTGAACTTGTCCACTAAGGGCAGCTGCTCCCTCCTCACCTGGAAAGAGTAGTCCACTTTCTTCCAGGAGAGGACCATGACCTCTGATTTGGAGGTGCTGATTCTCATCCCAGCTGCTTCACACTCAGCAGCGGTCGTTTGAGTGCGCGTTGGAGATCGCAGTCTGAAGAAGCAAGAAGGACAACATCATCTGCAAACAGCAGAAATGCCACCTCCGAGTCCCCATAACAGATGCACTCCACAGCTCGGCTGCAGCTTGATATCCTGTCCATGAAAATCATGAACAGAAGTAGGGGCAAGACGCACCATTGGCAGAGTCCAATGTCCACCTTAAACTAACTTGACTTAATGCCAAAAATACGCATGCAGCTCTCACTCTGAAAATAGAGGGACTGGAAAGTGGCTCCGTGGAAGGCAATGGACATTTGAAAATGAGAGGGAGAATTTTTAAAGGTCACCCAACGTCAGAGATGGCAGATAAAAAAATACCTTAGCTGCACTAATATTTACAAATGTTCTTCACTACTGTCTAGATTTTTTGGGGGTTTGTGGCGGTGCAAGGCCATTTTGGTAAACTGCCGCATTAATGATAAAAATAATGTAGCCAAGAGAACTTGCTCCAAGCTTGAGTTTTGCTATTTAAAGCAGTTCAGAATGAGAAATGACTTGAGCAGGGGAAACAGAGCATTCTTGTCTCTTGCATAGTACTTTGCAATCAGCTTTTAAATAATGAGTCTTGTGTAGCAATAAGCTGTGTGAAAACAAGAAATCAGTGCTGTATCTTGAAAGTGATGTACTTGCTGCATACAATGTAGCGAACAGGTTTACTGAGCATTCAGTTGGTCCTATTGTATTATCTTTAATTGTTGCAGCATGAAATATTTTAAAAACCGGCAGAAAGTCTACAGCAGTAGCAATTTTGGCTACATCTTCTGTATCACTTCCTGACCTACAAGTTTTGCATTGCTGTGAATTATTTAACAGTTGCCTCTTTCCATTCCAGAAGTGGCTGTGGCTTATTGATGGTAAAGCAATTCCTGTAAAGATATACACATTGTGTATATAAATACTTTGAGATATTTCAGCATGAACTGCTTTCCTACTAACTGGAAAAAATACATGAGATCCAAGTTTGTTTAGTCATAAAGATCAGTCCCTGTTGGCTAGTGGGCTCCATTACTGACATGTAGAGGTTGAGGTACTGATCATCGCTGTTTTCACTCCAGATCTCTTATCTCGAGGCCTGGCCTGCTCTGAATATGGCAAATGGATTAGATCAAGAGTTCTGCAACTCTTTCACGGGTTGGATCTTATCTTAATAGAAAATTTGGCTCATGGACAGCTCCCCTATCCTGAGGGCAATTAAAGCAACTACTTACATGGAAAGATAGTAGAGAAGTGTTTGTTGTCTGTAGCTATCTTTATGGCAATAATTGCTTTGCCCTCCTTGTGAGGGAAAAAGCAAGATCATACTTTGGCTCTTCATGTTTCCTTCGCACCTGTCTTGTTCCCCACAGCTAGAAACAAGGAGAGTCAACATGTGACCAGTCCAATCTTCATAGGCCATCAGGAAGTGTTCAATGACCCAAGAGCAGTACTGGGGCCACAGCTTGGGAACCTCAAGACCAGATCGTAGACCAATAGGTCCAGTACATAAATTGCACTACACATTAGGAGAATCATTGTAAAAGACAAGCCGGAAAGAACTACAGGACAGGCAGCAACAAGGATGTTCATTTTCTCTACTTGGATTTCTTACATGTGAATCCTTCAAAACCCCCAAACTAGTTCTTCTATTGGATTATTTCATGCACTAAAGAAATAAGGTGGCTGTTTGAGAAAGGCCTTGGCACAAAAAGGTGATGGTATTGCTGATTCCATTTTAATCAGAGGACATGTCCCCTGGATGAAGCAGTCACGTACAAGAAAGTGGGTTTTGGTTTTTTGGGTAATCCCTATGTAAGGTATTTCTCACCTCTCTCACATGCTGGAAGTCATCAGGCATGTTACAGTAACATAGGATTGAACATACTTGATTGGATTATGGGCCATCCCATCAGATCAGGATTGGGGCACTGACACTCACCAATGTTTCAGAAAAAGATTGAAAATACCTTCATGAACATAGCCATTGAGGAATACGGTAATGGGGGATGCATGTACATAGGGAAGGTAGATTTCTTCATTTCCCAACAGCTGATCATGTTGATAACCCCTTACCTTAGCTTGCATAACTACAAAGGTTAGTATTAGTCACAAATTACATGGCCCTTCTAAAAATCCTGCTACTGTACTTGGCTCAGTGGTCTCTTGCACCAGGGACCAGGAGATGTCCTGCTAACATTACCCATTATTTCCTTTACAGTTCACCAGATAGCTCTCTAACATCTCTCCTGCTCCTTTGATGGGATTCTCTTACAGTGGGTATATCTCCACCTGAAAAGTAAGTACCTCTATCACCCCAAAGTTGTAGTAGATGCACCAGTGCTAAACTACTAGCATAGATAGGGCTCAGGTGGTTTTATCCTTGTGAATGACAAGTTTTATCCAAACTGCTCTTGAGAATGGGGTAGGTCTCCTGGAACCTCTCTACGCTGGTGCTTGCAATGTTACTACCATTAGTGCAGCTGCACTGATTCTAGTAATTGTTGTAATGTAGGTACTAACTTTTTTAATGTAGACAAGGGCCCAGTTGGCCAGGCCAGTTGCTGTTTTAAAATCCAAATTGAATAATATTCTTGCTTTCTCTAAATGATTCTTGTGGTTTTCTCTTCCTGACTTCAATTGCCACACTACATTACTCCTGGAGGAATGATGTGCCAAAAAATTAAAAATTCTGCACCAAACTAAAAATTCTGCACATAATATTTTAAAATTCTGCATATTTTATTTGTCAGAATAACACAATATAACCACACCAGTTTCAATTATTTGGTAATTTATTTAAAAATACCTGTCAGCGAGTATGTCTGTAACAATACAGACAACAAAAAAATCCAAGAAATGTTTTTCGACAAAGAGATTCTTTACTAGGCATATTAATACAGAACTCTGAGTAATAATTCATTTAAACTACAGTACAGAACCGTATTTCCCATACCCCTCAGAAGTAACGCAAAGGCTTGGGGGAGTCAAGAGTAACGGAGAAGCTGAGGGAGAGGGAAGTAATTGCTGGGAAGGACCCTGGATATGAACTTGAAGGGTTGTTGGGTATGGTTCGAAAAAAGTATGGAACAGGTTTTTTGCGGGGTGGGAAGGGATTATTAGGGAGCGTCCCCCATGCAGACCCTGGCTGAGCCCTAGCCTCTCCCATTCAGTCAGGCATATGTGCTCCTGTCCCTACGTGTCCTTGCACCCCTGTCCACATGTCCCTCCATCCCCACTGACACCCACGCCCCCCCTGCACCTCCTCAGCCAGCCCCCTCCCCGCATCTCCATGTGTCCCCTGCACCCATGTGTCTGTGCCTCCCTTCAGCCATACCCCCTGTCATAAACAGATAGTTAAGGGTTAAAGTCTGTTTTGCCTGTAAAGGGTTAACATGCAGTACCTGGTGACCACCTGACCAAAGGACCAATCAGAGACGAGATAATTTCAAATCTCTGTGGAGGGAAGCCTTTGTCTGGGTGAGAACTCTTTTTGGAACTAAGAGGACAGTCATGTCTCCAAGTTCTCCTGGAGTAGGTTCTACTAATTAATAGTGAGTATTAATTAGGAAGGTGAATTAGTCTTATGATTTGATTTCTATATTTGCTAAAGGAAATGCTTTATTCCTGTTTGCTGTTATTGCTTTTACTGAGAAAGGGGGGAGGGGGAATTCTCTCCAGAGATTGATAAGGTTATCCCCTATGAGTGTCCAGCTTGGGCTCATAGAGATTCTGTATTTTCTTTTTGTTCTCTTAATAAATTCTTTTCTATTAAGGACTTGTTTGGTCTTTCCTTGGGTGGATTCTCAGGGAAAGAGAAGGGGGAGGTATCCCTCTGTAGTTAGATCCCGGTATCTCTCCTAGGAAAAGGGAGGGGGGAGGAAGCAGGGGGAATGGTTTGTTTCTCCTGGGTGTAAGAACTCCATGGATTTGGGGCTCTTGGAATCCCCTAGGATTTTGGGGAAGGACTGTGTCTCAATTCACATTTCCTAATTGAGTGGTGGCAGCTTACTAGATCTAAACTGGGATTTTAGTTTAGAGGGAAACCAAGTCAGGTCCCCACATTGGAGCCCAACAGTTCCAAGTGGGGGTGAGACCTTTGACATGGTGACATGCGGGTCCTCACCTTGAAACCCCCCAGTTTCAAGTGAGGGTAGACTCTGACATGGTTGGCAGCGGTGACGAACCTGGCAAGGCATTTCTACCAAAAAGCAGCTTTTCTTTCTGTTTGCTTGGACAGGCAGCTTGAGGAAAAGGCAGTTTTGAAGCAGTTTTCAGGGTTAGAAGTAGTTTTTTTTCTCTGCTGGCTATGCTGAGGAAAAACTCTTCCCTAGAGGTGTGTCCTTCCTTTGTGATATCAGGTATCACTCAGGATTCCTAAGGTGGGGGGAAGTGCTCGACAAAGTACATTCCCATCCAGTGGGAAAAACAGGTTTGGGGGGGGAGACAGAAACCCTCCAGCCATATTTTTTTTCCCCGTGTCTTTTGAAATCCTCTGGAGCCAGGGAATACAAATCCCTGAGAGGATTTACTACACTTTTCTCGCAGGTACTAAGTAGCACCAGCCGGTCAGCTGGGCTTATTAGTGTTTTTTTGAAAACATATTTTCAGCTGGGTTTAGCTGGGGGAAATAAGGTTTTCTAACGGGCTGTGTTAGGAAAGGATTTTTTTTTCTTCTTCTTTTCTTTTTTTTTCTTTTTTCTTTGTCTGCTTGAAAACAGCTAGGAAAGAGGTGTAAGTTTTTCTAACAGGCTGTTAAAAGGACCCCCACTGTGAGGTACTTAGCAAGTTGCTAGAAACAGGACAAACCAGTTTTGGTTTTTTTTGGTCTTCTCAGTATATCAGCAAACAGCAACTACACATTTGCAAATGAAAAGTTTTTGGTTTTTTTTCTATTCAGTCTCTTCGTGAATAGAAAGGGTTAGGAATTGGGGAAACCAGTTCACTGACTGCAGAGGGGTGTGGCCAGCACCAAAAAGCAACACCAGCAAGCCACACATAAAATTCACTGACTGCAGAGGGGTGTGGCCAGCACCAGAAGGCACTGTTCCCCATCCCAAGAAATTTCCCACCTACATGGCAGGTGAGGACACTAAGGCCTTCTTCAAAAAGGTTAAAAGGACCTGCCATGGGTACAGCATCCCTGAAGACCAGTACAAGGACTGGTCAGGAAAGTGGACTTTTGCTGTCTATGACAATTATTCCATCCCCATGCTATTGGGGGAAAACTTGGCCAACCATGTGCAGCTGGCCAAGAGGGGGGGAGTGGTCACCCGCAGCCAGGCCGAACAAGCAGGCACTCCCATCCCTGTTCCTGAGCCATCCACCAGGACCCTGTCTGTGTTACCAGAGACCCAGACAGAGGTGGTGGAACCAAATCCCATGCCAACAACTACAGCAGCCATAGTACATCCAGTCCCAGGACCGGAACTGGAAGAGCAACCAGCGGCACAACCAGCGCCAGCACGGACGCCAGCGCTTGCAACTCCACCGCCAGAGGGCGCCAACGGGCCTAAACTGGCAGAAGCAGCAAACAACTCTACCCAAGAGGCTCAGCCAGAGCCTGAAATATCACCTTGTGCACCAGCGGAGAGCGGTTCACAGTCAACGGAAACAACCTCATCACCTACATCGCTCCCAGAGGAACTGGTGTCTCCCGCCTCAAGGGAACAGTTCCAGACAGAGCAGGAAGCCGATGACAGCCTTAAGAAAGCTTGGGCGGCGGCACGAAGCAACCCACCGCCTCTCAGCTCTTCTACCCAATTCCAGTTTGTTGTAAAACAAGAACTTTTATATAAGGACATTCTTTCTGGTAAACACCAGAAAGGCCAAAATCCTCAAAAACAGTTGGTAGTTCCAACTAAGTACCGGTACAAGCTCTTAAGCTTGGGCCATGACATCCCAGTGGTCATTCTGGGGTAAACACAACCAAACACAGGTTGGGGAAGTCCTTCCACTGGGAGAATGGGCAAATGCATAAAAAGTGTTGTTCAATGTCAAATATCTTGCTGTTTACATACTTAGTAGTATATGTAATAGTGCATGTGTTTTGTTTATCTGTTTATTTTACAGTTCTAGGAGGAAATCACCACCAGTAGTTCCCACTGTTGGCGATTTGGGGGGGCGTGTCATAAACAGATAGTTAAGGGTTAAAGTCTGTTTTACCTGTAAAGGGTTAACATGCAGTACCTGGTGATCACCTGACCAAAGGACCAATCCGAGACGAGATAATTTCAAATCTCTGTGGAGGGAAGCCTTTGTCTGGGTGAGAACTCTTTTTGGATCTAAGAGGACAGTCATGTCTCCAAGTTCTCCTGGAGTAGGTTCTACTAATTAATAGTGAGTATTAATTAGGAAGGTGAATTAGTCTTATGATTTGATTTCTATATTTGCAATTGTGTGTTTGCTAAAGGAAATGCTTTATTCCTGTTTGCTGTTATTGCTTTTACTGAGAAAGGGGGGAGGGGGAATTCTCTCCAGAGATTGATAAGGTTATCCCCTATGAGTGTCCAGCTTGGGCTCATAGAGATTCTGTATTTTCTTTTTGTTCTCTTAATAAATTCTTTTCTATTAAGGACTTGTTTGGTCTTTCCTTGGGTGGATTCTCAGGGAAAGAGAAGGGGGAGGTATCCCTCTGTAGTTAGATCCCGGTATCTCTCCTAGGAAAAGGGAGGGGGGAGGAAGCAGGGGGAATGGTTTGTTTCTCCTGGGTGTAAGAACTCCATGGATTTGGGGCTCTTGGAATCCCCTAGGATTTTGGGGAAGGACTGTGTCTCAATTCACATTTCCTAATTGAGTGGTGGCAGCTTACTAGATCTAAACTGGGATTTTAGTTTAGAGGGAAACCAAGTCAGGTCCCCACATTGGAGCCCAACAGTTCCAAGTGGGGGTGAGACCTTTGACATGGTGACATGCGGGTCCTCACCTTGAAACCCCCCAGTTTCAAGTGAGGGTAGACTCTGACACCCCCTCCCCACATAACTCTGCACCTCCTCCCCTTCTTCCCATGTGGCCCTGCACCTCCCCCCCGTGGCCCTGAGCCTCCACTCCCATCCAGCCCCTGCCCCAGTCTGTCCTCCCCCACTAGCCCTGATGAGCCCCTGTGTCTAACCCTCCCAGCAGCCTCAGTCTCCCCACAGCTCCTGACCTGGCCCGGCAGGCGCTGCGAAGAAGGCACTGCAGACTCTTTCTCTCCCCTGTCGGAGCTGGGGCTGGCCAGGAGTGGCTGCTCTGTTCCAGGGCCACAGCACCCTCTGGTGGGCAAAGGGCAAAACTGCACCAACTTTTCAGCAGAAGATATTTTTGGCCAAAAAAAAAAATTAAAAATATGCAGGGCCCATGAAATATGCATGCACACAGTGGTGCAGAATCCCCCCAGGAGTACTATATGTGAGTAGTGCTACAGCCATGTATTAAATAATGATTATACTTGACACTTGTCACACCAAAGCACTTTACAACCTATACACTGCTTAGCATATATCCAGGAAATGCTTCAACCATCCCTAAATTGCTGCCACTTCCAGGATTGAACAAGGTAAAGGATATCAGAGCACAGCATTGGTATTCAACTGTTTAGGACAAGTGAAGAATGTCAGACCTAGTTCAAAAAATAGGAGGAATTTTGTGTTATGGAGGCAGGATATAATCCCCTAAATCAGAATTTAGGCAAAAGACCAAGATTAACACCACTCCTCATGAAAAGTGCTGCAGAATCACTAATGACCACAGATGGCTGAAAGCTTGATGGTACATCTCAATTACACAACAGCAATCAGTGTCTCCTAACATCCTGATAGGGGCATTGATTCAACAGCCCAAACTCTGAGACACTACTCCACTTCTTGCAGCACCCGAGTTTTCCTTGAAGATCTCCCAACCAAGTGCTGATTTTGCCCATTCCGGCTTAATCTGAGATCTGATGATCACAGCACATGACTGCTGGCTGCAAGCATGTCACTAGAAGCAGCATTTGGCTGTGTAGGGAACAACCAAATACTTTGCCATCACTCCTGAAAACAAGCCTGGTATCAGAGAGGGAAGAGCCAAATTCACAAACAGGGCTGGAGTATACTGGTTGAGAGTCTTGCTAAGTCATTTTTGTATGGCATAGGCTATAGTTTGTGGAGCAAATCTTGTGAAGTGTGCATGGTATAAGTAAAGTGACCACAGGCGTGCGCAGCACATTTCATTAGGGGGTGCACCCAGGGAATTATTATTTTTTTAAAAGGCAAACATCGTAAAGGTTAAGGTGCGGGAGGGAGTGTGTGTGGGGGGATGCGCTGTGCAGGAAGAGGCTAGGGATTGGGGCAGAGGAGGGATGCGGGGTGTATGAGGGGGCTCAGGGAAGGGGGTTGGAGTGCAAGAGGGATGCGGAGTGCAGGAGGGGGCTTAAGGCAGGGGGTTGGGTTGCAGGAAGGGTGTGGGGTGTGGGCAGGGGGCTCAGGGCAGGAGGTTGGAGGCAGGGGGCAGGAGGGGGCTCAGGGCAGGGAGCTGGGGTGCAGGAGGGGTGCGGGGTGTGGGCAGGGGGCTCAGGGCAGGGGGTTGGGGGCAGGGGGCAGGAGGGGGCTCAGGGCAGGGAGCTGGGGTGCAGGAAGGGTGTGGGGTGCGACAGGGCTCAGGGCAGGGAGTTGGAGTGCATGGGGGGTGCAGGGTGCAGCAGGGGGCTCAGGGCAGGGGTTTGGGGTGCCGGAGGGGTGCGAGGTGCAGGCAGGGGGCTTAAGGCAGGGAGTTGGGGTGCAGGAAGGGTGTGGGGTGCGGGCAGGGGGCTCAGGGCAGGGGGTTGGGGGCAGGGGGCAGGAGGGGGCTCAGGGCAGGGAGTTGGGGTGCAGGCGGGTTTGGGAATGCAGGCAGGGGGCTCAGGGCAGGAGGTTGGGTGCAGGGGTGTGTGGGGTGTGGCAGGGGTTCAGGGCAGGGAGTTGGGGGGGTGAGGTGCAGGAGGGGGCTTAAGGCAGGGAGTTGGGGTGCAGGAAGGGTGTGGGGTGCGACAGGGCTCAGGGCAGGGAGTTGGAGTGCATGGGGGGTGCAGGGTGCAGCAGGGGGCTCAGGACAGGGGTTTGGGGTGCCGGAGGGGTGCGAGGTGCAGGCAGGGGGCTTAAGGCAGGGAGTTGGGGTGCAGGAAGGGTGTGGGGTGCGGGCAGGGGGCTCAGGGCAGGGGGTTGGGGGCAGGGGGCAGGAGGGAGCTCAGGGCAGGGAGCTGGGGTGCAGATGGGGTGAGGGGTGCAAGCAGAGGGCTCAGGGCAGGGGGTTGGGATGCAGGAGGGGTGCAGGTTGGGGGCTCAGGGCAGGGAGTTGGGGTGCAGGAGGGTTTGGGAATGCAGGCAGGGGGCTCAGGGCAGGAGGTTGGGTGCAGGGGTGTGTGGGGTGTGGCAGGGGTTCAGGGCAGGGAGTTGGGGGGGTGAGGTGTAGGAGGGGGCTCAGGGCAGGGGGTCGGGGTGTGAGGTGCAGGCAGGGAGCTCAGGGCAGAGAGTTGGGGTGCAGGAGGGGTACAGGGTGCAGGCAGGGGGCTCAGGGCAGGGGGTTGGGATGCAGGAGGGGTACTGGGTGCAGCAGGGGGCTCAGGGCAGGGAGTTGGGGGGCAGGGTGCAGGAGAAAGAACAGGAGTGCTTGTGGCACATAGAGACTAACAATTTATTTGAGCATAAGCTTTCGTGGGCTACAGCCCACTTCATCGGATGCATAGAATGGAACATACAGTAAGAAGATATTTATACATACAGAGAACATGAAAAGGTGGAAGTACCCATACCAACTGTAAGAGGTTAATTAATTAAGAGGAGCTATTATCAGAAGGGGAGAAAAACTTTTGTAGTGATAATCAAGATGGCCCATTTCGGACAGCTGACACAAAGGTGTGAGGATACTTTAACATGGGGAAATAGATTCAATTAGTGTAATGACCGAGCAATTCCCAGTTTCTGTTCAAACCTAAGTTAATGGTATCTAGTTTGCATATTAATTCAAGTTCAGCAGCTTCTCCTTGGAGTCTGTTTTTCAAGCTTTTCTGTTGCAAAATTGCCACCTTAATGTCTGTCACTGAGTGATTAGAGAGGCTGAAGTGTTCTCCTACTGGTTTTTGAATGTTATGATTCCTGATGTCAGATTTGTGTCCGTTTATTCTTTTGCGTAGAGATGCTGATACAGACTAACACGGCTGCTACTCTGAAACCTGACAGGGTGCAGGAGGGGGCTCAGGGCAGGGGGTTGGGGTGCAAGAGGGGTGTGAGGTGCAGGCAGGGGGCTCAGGGGAGTTGGGGGGCTCCCTGCCTGCCTGCCCTGGCCCCATGCCGTGCCACTCCTCACATCCCTGCGCGGCCCCAGAGGGTGGGCCCCACAGGGCTCCACGCGCTGCCCTTGCCAGGCCTCCAGGTACCTCCACCAAAGCTCCCAATGGCCACAGTTCCCTGTTCCCGGCCAATGGGAGCTGCGGGGCACAGTGCCTGGAGCAACGCATGGACCCCTCTGCCCCCCCAGGGCCCCGGGGATGTGGTGCCATGCCGGCCGCTTCCGAGAGCGATGCGGGGCCTGCGGCACTACGGGGGGCAAATCCCGCAGGCCAGATCCAAAGCCCTGAAAAGTGACTATGCCCTGGTGAGTTCTGCGAGGGTGGAGGGGAAAGGACTCCATTAGGCTGTGGATAATACTGTAGTAACCCCTCCCTGTGTAAGGAAGAAGAAATTTTGGCCAATAGAGCTGTAAAGTCACCTGCCCCCAAGCCTCTCTGACTGCTGCAACTGCTGGCACCACTGCAACATAAGCTGCATTTAAGATTTAGGAGCTAGAGGGCAAGAACCACATGTACTAATGTCCAGCGGTCACAACCCACCCACCCCTCTTATAGTCATTATTATCATTTTATAGCCTCTTCTCTACTATGGGTAACACTGAGAAACACCCCAACAGAGCAGGAGATTATAATCTGACCTATCTGACTTTTTGAAGAAGGAAATACTAGTTATCCTGATACAAAACTGTTTACATAGCCAATAGAGGTCAGTAGGATTACACACTGCAGACAGTTTAACGACAGTGAGATGCAGTGTTGAACCAGCACATTAACACTACAAACTGGTGCACTGGAGTTTAGAAATCCTTTACTAAAGGTCTCCCAGGGAAAGCTAATTCCCTTACCTAACGACAATACTAAATAAATACAATCACTAATAATTCATGTGGCAATAAGGACACATTACTTCTATTTAAAAATCAGGCTCCACTAGGGCAGGGGTGGGCAAACTTTTTGGTCCTAGGGCCACATCTGGGTATGAAAATTGCATGGTGGGCCATAAATGCTCACGAAATTGGAGGCTGGGGTGCGGAAAGGGGTGAGGGCTCCGGCTGGAGGTGCGGCCGGGCTCTGAGGTGGGGCTGGGGATGAGGAGTTGGGAGTGCAGGAGGGTGCTCCAGGCTGGGACTGAGGGGTTCGGAGAGAGGGAGGGGGCTCAGGGCTGGGGTCGGGGCTTGAGAGGGGGTCTGGGTGCAGGCTCCAGGAGTCACTTACCTCAAGCAGCTCCTGGAAGCAGCAGCATGTCTCCCCTCTGGTTCCTACGCGGAGGCACAGACAGGTGGCTCTGTGCACTGCTCTGTCCACGGGCGCTGCCCTGCAGCTCTGATTGGCTGCGGTTCCTGGCCAATGGGAGCTGCGGGGCAGTGCTTCGGGCAGGGGCAGTGTGTGGAACCCGCTGGCTGCCCCTATGCATAGGAGCCGAAGCGGGGCCATGCCGCTGCTTCTGGGAGCCACGCGGAGTAGGGCAAGCCCCTGACCCCACTCCCTGGCTGGAGCGCCAGAGTGGGGCAAGTCCCAGATCCTGCTCCCCAGTGGGAGCTCAAGGGCCGGATTAAAATGTTTGGGGGTCCGGATGCAGCCTCCGGGCCATAGTTTGCCCACCCCTGCACTAGGGTATTTGTTTATTAGAAGTTATAAAGGTGCCAATTTTGAGTAGAAATAACTCACTTCATAAATAATAAAGAAAACCCGAAATAGAAATAATACTTCAGCAGTGTGAGAACAGTGAGGCAAAGAATTCCGTAGACTGGTAAGAGCATTGGTGAAGTCAGTGGAACATGATTCAAGACAAGTTTTTCATGAAACGCACATGGATATTTCCTACATCCCATTGGGCTCTTCACATCTCAGATCTAATATGATAAATGAAGTCAGGACCAGCAATCCAAGGGCATTCATGCTATATTTACTGCCAACTTATGTTGGTATTGTCAGATCCTCCCACTTCGAAACTTATGTAATAATCAGTGCCACAAATATTTCATTGAAAAGTGTCCATCAGTCAATATTTCATGAAGTATTTGATTCAAATTTAAGCAACAGCTATTAAGCTGTAACGCCATACTCCAAAATGTACAAAATCATCAAGGTTGCAAAGGAAAGCACTCAAAAATCAGAAAATGGCCAAGTTAAGGTTCTTTGGGTGATCTTAACTAAATTAGAGGGAAATATCTATTTAATGACAAAACTGACGTCCAAAGTAAACTTTTACATCACCCCAAACTAACCAACCTGGCGATCGTTTCCCCTCAGGTGCTGTCTCGTTTCTCCTCATTTCCTGTCAGTTGCTGTCTCCATGACACCTAGGGAGCAAGAGGAGCCAATACACCTAGAGAGCAAGAAGAGCTAATACTGTCAGGTCAGAGCCCATGTTGGAAGGAGCAGAGAAATATGCCGCCTTTGGGGCCTGGTCCTGATTAACCTGGGATTTGAAGGCACTCAGCACCTTGCAGGATGGTGCCTTTGAAAGGCAGCAGCAGAGTAAAATGAATAAAACTACAGAACTACAGCAGCAGAACTGACACAGATCATGACAATTTCACTCGGTTGATGCTTGGGAAAGGTATGAACAGTGCCTGAGGGGCTTTTCTGTGGGAAAGATTATTCAAAAAGATTAAAGTAGCAGAGACCACCACACCTCACAACACCCAAGAGGGTGGAAGAATAGCAAAGATAGCCCCAACAATCCAGATGTTCTAAGGCTGACCTGGGAAGTAGAGAGCTCCTTATCCATTCCAGCAGAAGATGGAGCCCTCAAGTAAGGGTCCGGGTCAGCACCACGATAAGAATCCAGTCATACACACAACAGCTAGTATTGATCCTCTATCTTCCTGATGGGAGCCTCCTTACCTCACGTTTATACCTAACTCTGGCAATGTTTTGAAGCCCTGTTTATACAGCAACTTTCATTGTAAAGAATCACACAGCACTTTGCAAATTATGGCATAGTTAATTTAATATTGACAAAAGGGGCAGGATTAATAGCCTTGGAGAGTGAAAACCTTGATTCATGCACACAACGGGTACAGCTCAGGTACCTCAATGCAAGTACTAGAGGCAAACTGGGACAAAGAGGAACCTTGGCAAAGCTTCCATGGCAGCTGGAGGCCGGGAGTGAAATAAGCTGGGAGCCTTCAGATCGGTCTGAATGAAGCTGCTGCCAGGAGTGCCAGGGAGGATTGAGTGCAGAACACTGTAATTCACTAGTCCAGCTGCTGTTCAGGAGGTAACTCTCCCAGTCACCCGGAAAGACCAGTAAGTGATCGCAGCAATGGGCTGTTTCCACCTAAGGGACACCAAAGTCACAGACACCTGATAGTGAGAACACACAATAGAGACAGGTGAAGATCTGGGAGGGATTTAGTCAGAAAGCCCCCCTACTGCCAGGCCCCTTATAGAATTTGTGACTTCTTCTCATTTACACAGCCATCTAATCAGGACACCCCTTTTCAAATCCCGCTTTGAATCCCCTTTACAGCACCATAGGCTTAAACACATCTTTGCCTTAAAAGCCTTTCACAATTCTACTCCTGCTTATATCTCAGACCTTGGATTGCCCCCACGTCAGCTCTCCCACGGAAACCAGTGCCAATACCTCACTCGCCCTTTGCTCTCATCTCTGTGCAGCCTTTGCCCACACTGCTGCCTATGTGCAGAATGCCCTTCCCATCCCCACCAGGCAAGCCACAAGATTTCTCTTCAAGCTCCTGTCAGAAACACACTTTGTCCATAAGGCCCAGGCCTAGGAGTGAGTTTACAACAAGCCATCCCATTAAAACAGAACAAAACAAAAAACCAAACACCTTTCCCAATTAAGTTCACCCCACTCCCCGGGTTCCCCACTGCATCCCCACATGCTAGGCGTCTCACTTTAGACTGAAAGCTCATTGGACAAGGGATGATCTTTCTTTTTGTGTAGCTGAGCGCACTGCCTTCAGGGCAACTCAGCTCACCCCCAGCGGACAACTTGCTGACCTGGGAGAGAGCAATCAGTGCTGCTCTCCGTGCCTGCTGCCTATCCCCTCCCTGACACTTTGCACCAGGTGCATCACACCGTAGACATCTAGCCCATCACTAGGAGGGCAAGGGCTGCTTCCTTGGACACCCTGCTAGCTACAGCTTGCCTACCCCACTCTAGGGCAACCAGACGGCAAGCGTGAAAAATCGGGACAGGGAGTTGGGGGGTAATAGGAGCCTATATAAGAAAAAGACCCTAAAATCGGGACAGCTGGTCACCCTAACCCGCTCCCAGCGCTGCTACGCTCGCAGCTCCTCCGCTCGGGTGCTGCACTTGCCCCACCCCCGCTGCTGCTGCGTCTCCAGCGCCTCCGCCCAGGCGCTGCAACCCCAGCCCCGCGCGCCAGCCGCACGTGCAGCCCCAGCCCAGAGCGCTCGCGGCAGGGAGCCAAAGGAACTAGGGAATGAGCGCGGGCCGCGCGCACGCCCCCAGCCGCGCGTGGCCTCTCGCGCGCTACCCGCCGAGCCCCGCCCCCGCCTGGCGGGGACGTGTCCGTCCCGCCTAGCTCTCTATGGTTTTGCCCCCACGTCTACCCGGCTGGGCGGACCGTTGTCTGTGGTTGCCGGAGCCGCGGTGGGGGAGGGGCGGGTGTTGCGGCGGTGGCCGCCAGGCGGGGTCTCGGCCGCGCTGGGGCGCCATTTCCCCGCCCGCCTCCAGGGAGCGCTTCCCCGCGGCGGCCGCGTCGGGGCGCTGCGGAGCCGCCTTCCCACCCTCCCCCAGGCCTGGGGCTGGCTGAGGGGCCGACGTCCCCGCCTTCCCCGCTCTCCCTCCCCGGGGCCGGGACTCGCCGCTCGCCTCCGCCTCCCAGAGCCGCTCGGTGCCTCGCCGCCGCCGCCGGGCCATGGAGTCCGCGTGAGGGAGCCGCCGCCCCCCCCCCCCGCCGGCAGCCGCGCGCTGCGCCCCCCCCTCCCCTCCTCCGCATCCCGGCGCCGGCTCCTCCCTCCCTCCGCCGCGGGGGCCGTGTCCCGCTGCCGAGCGGGGATTGATGCGGAGAGCGACGGCAGCGCCATGCAGCCCCCGCCGAGGAAGGTGGGAGCCGCTGGGGCGGGCTGGGCAGGGGGGGCACCGGGGCACTGGCTGCAGTGGGGGGCTGGGTGTATTGGGGATCAGGGTATAGTGGGTGTGGGGTGGCATCGGGGTTCAGGAACCGGGGCACTGGCTGCACTGGGGGCCTGGGGCTGGGTGTATTGGGGATCAGGGTATAGTGGGTGTGGGGTGGCAGCGGGGTTCAGGGACCAGGGCACTGGCTGCACTGGGGTGTTGGGGCTGGTGTATTGGGGATCAGGGTATAGTGGGTGTGGGGTGGCACCGGGGTTCAGGAACCGGGGCACTGGCTGCACTGGGGGGTTGGGGCTGGGTGTATTGGGGATCAGGGTATAGTGGGGGTGGGGGGGCACCGGGGTTCAGGAACCGGGGCACTGGCTGCAGTGGGGGCCTGGGGCTGGGTGTATTGGGGATCAGGGTATAGTGGGTGTGGGGTGGCACCGGGGTTCAGGAACCAGGGCACTGGCTGCACTGGGGGGCTGGGGCTGGGTGTATTGGGGATCAGGGTATAGTGGGTGTGGGGTGGCACCGGGGTTCAGGAACCGGGGCACTGGCTGCACTGGGGGGCTGGGGCTGGTGTATTGGGGATCAGGGTATAGTGGGTGTGGGGTGGCACCGGGGTTCAGGAACCGGGGCACTGGCTGCACTGGGGGGCTGGTGTATTGGGGATCAGGGTATAGTGGGTTGCACTGGGGGGCTGGTGTATTGGGGATCAGGGTATAGTGGGTGTGGGGTGGCACCGGGGTTCAGGAACCGGGGCACTGGCTGCACTGGGGGGCTGGGGCTGGTGTATTGGGGATCAGGGTATAGTGGGTGTGGAGTGGCACTGGGGTTCAGGGACCGGGGCACTGGCTGCACTGGGGGGCTGGGTGTATTGGGGATCAGGGTATAGTGGGTGTGGAGTGGCACCGGGGTTCAGGGACCGGGGCACTAGCTGCACTGGGGGGCTGGGGCTGGTGTATTGGGGATCAGGGTATAGTGGGTGTGGGGTGGCACCGGGGTTCAGGGACCGGGGCACTGGCTGCACTGGGGGGCTGGGGCTGGGTGTATTGGTGATCAGGGTATAGTGGGTGTGGGGTGGCACCGGGGTTCAAGAACCGGGGCACTGGCTGCAGTGGGGGCCTGGGGCTGGGTGTATTGGGGATCAGGGTATAGTGGGTGTGGGGTGGCACTGGCAGTACTGGTAGCATTGGCTGTATTGGGGCTGAGTAGGCTGTGAGCAGGTTGGGCGCTGGGTGTATTGGGTGGTGGGGTGGTACTGGCTGTATTGGTGTAAGGACATGGGCTGTGTACGGGTTGGTGTATTGGGATGTGGGGGGTTGGTGTGGGAGTGCCACAGGCTGTATTGAAAGTGGGTGGCTGGGTGTATTGGGAGTGAGGAGTTTTGGAGTTGTGTGTAGAGATTGGGGTGTGTAAGGGTATGTGTTTATCTGTATTGGAGGGTTAGGGCAGGGCTTGGTTTGTATTGGGGTGGAGGTGTATCAAATAGGATTGAGAGCTTATTTGCCTTGCTGATTGTGTGGCTGCATGTTGGGGTATGGCGGGTTTTCGGATTGTCTGTACTGGGGTGAAGAAGGGGCTACGGTTAGGAAATGGTCTCTATTGAGGTACTGAGGTGGTAGAGTATGGTTGGATTGTGTAGATGAGGGTTGTTGGCGTGGGGGAGTTATATTTTGATGGTTGTATGGAGAGGGGGTTGTTTGGCTTGATGTGGGAGACGGGTTGGAATAGTTTACAGTGGGATAATGATGATCGTGTTGGTGTGGAGGGTTGGAGTTATATAGATTAGGGTTGAGAGGGTTATTCTGTGAGAAGAATATTTGGGGATTAGCGTATGGAGTGGGATAGAGAGAGTTAATTGTGTATGTAGGGAATGGTTTGTGGGTGCCTGTGTGGAGGGAGTTGCATATGGGTGAGGGTTATTGGGAGGGGGTGCCTGTGTTGTGTAAACAAAAGGCTGCTGTTTGTCAGTCTCTTGTCATTTTCTGGGCTCCCTAGCTGCTCGGGGCATCCAGCTGCAGGGGACTGACTGCTTGCTCTCCTCCTAATGTCTCTGCCTCTGTTGTTGTGAGGATAGACTCTGCTTCCTTTGAAGGATTCTTATTTATGTTTCACGGGATTTTAGATTGCATTTGGCATTTCATTTATATTGCATGTGTGCTTTATGCTTTGCCTCTTGTATTTTTCACATGGAATTTTATTTTCACTATGTAGGTTTCAACATTTGTATTGTTTTCAAAAACCTAAACCCCTTTCTTACTTAATCAGAGCATAGGGTTTGTATGTTTTGCTGTATCTTGAAAGGAGCTGAGGTGAGAAACTTGTCTTGCTGTAGTGCTGGGATTGGGGGTTCTTGTTGCTGGGGGATTATTTTTGGTGTTGAGGTTGGGGGGAGCTGTTGCTAGCAGATAAGATTTGGAGGATTGTTTTGCTTTGAGAGAAAGGGGAGGTTTATGGCAGATCCTTTCCTTCACCTCCTCCCTGTCTTTCCCTCCCCCATAGCAGAAACTCTTATTTTTTCCCCCCTTTCATGCATGCATCACATTTTTAGATGCATGGATGCTGTTTCTGTTTAAGGCTGCTATGTAGATGCATCTTGATCAATGAATGTGTTAAATGCCAAGATCTTGTTTTAAAAATCCCATGTTTCTGTGGCCAAGTCAGTCCTTTTCTGGGGTTAATGTTTATCACAACAATCCCTCCCTCACCCCCCCGCCATGCTGCCAACTATCACTCTGGTTCCCAGGTTATTGAAATCTTAATGCTATAAGGTTCAAAACATACAGAAAGTGTATTTTGTACTGATGATAAAAAAAGGCGCAACGTTTCTGAAGTCATACTGTTAAGGAGGGTGACTTTTGATCTGATGTGCTGGCAACCACATGACTGTGTTTAAAGGCATGTTCACAAAACCATTGTAGGAGTGTTTAATCAATGCACATTTCATTAATGTGTGAATTGTTTTTATTAAATGTTAAATCAGCAGCAGATTATTTCTTTCCCCCAACTCCCTTATTTGTTTCAAGCTGAACCTCTTCTGTTGTAGACAGGTTTATCCTCAGAGGTTTGGAAGAAGAAAACATGCATATTTGTTGTTAACAAGCAGAGCACAGCTCTGATGTATGAAATGCAGACGCTACAGGGTTAAATCCAAACAATATATGGTAAAATCAGTTTTTGGTTAAGTAGATGCATTGGGTTATGTTAACCAAGCAAAACAGGTTTACACATACTGAAAATGTTTAATTTGCATATTCTGATGGACAGATCATAAAGTTAGATGAAGGAAATCAAATATTTTTTCTCACTGAAATGACAGCTAGACCCTACTTAAAATATATGATCTGTCTTTTTTGTAGGTAAAAGTTACACAAGAGCTAAAAAATATTCAAATTGAACAGATGACAAAACTTCAGGCCAAGCATCAGGGAGAATGTGATCTACTTGAAGATGTGAGGTAAGGTTACAGCAAATGCTACCAAATTCCTTTAAGATCTCCTTTTGGAAGAACATTGGGTTACAAAACTCCGGGAACTGACGATGGAATTTCCTCTTGGATTTCCTGCTTTTAGGCTGTTAAAGTTTTGACACAGCTGGAAATTATAACTGGGACTAACACAATGCAAATAGTTTTTTCTTCTCTTCAATGGGGCAAGTGTACAAATGTGTCATGAACAAATCCAGAAAGTATTGGTCTGTTCAGCACTTTTTTTCTTTGGGATAGACTCACAGTTCAAGTGATGTCTCTAGTGTTAAAAACATTTTTTAAAAATACTTTTATGAAATTACTGATGATTTATAGTTAGCCATAGGAAGTTTTAAAGAGCATTCATTACATGAATTTAATTTTTTGTGCAGAAAACATGAGTAAAAGTATTTGCACTAGTACTTATAAAGCACTTTTTTTACATAACCTTGCACATTGAGATCAATAGAAAAGTTCTACGTGTTTCATATGATAGTTTCATTATTTGTCTTTAAATAATGTGAATGTTTGTCTTTAACATTTATATATGTTATGATCAAAGCAGGACTAATGGGCACCTGGAATTATGTGGAGAATGAATCACTCAACCTGTTTAGAAACTGTCAATTTCTACAATGGGCATGCTGTGAAATATTCAAATGTCATCAGTACACCTATTGCTTTCCTTCTTTTTGGCACCTTGTGCTTCACTCAGTGACTGAAAATCCAGTAATATTACTTATCAGTAGAGAGCAAGTGAAGTGCCAGCTCAAAGATTTAACTTCACAAGAGATTAGAATACAGTGAAGTTCTTACAGTTTCAGTCTCTGTCTCCTTATGTCTCATGTCAATAAAACTTGTCATATCCAGAATTGCTTGCACTTTCCATCTTTGTCTGAATCCTGCCTTCTTTCATGGGTAGTGAAACAAGCTTCTGTATGGGAAAGATCACCACATCTGTTATCTTACAAGTAGTAGCTATACATTATTTGCAAAGTAAATACTGGTTAATGAGTAGCAGATTGGTATGTGAGGACTTTTTTCCTTAGATAGGAACTTCATTTTATTATATCTGCACCTGGAAGTGCTGCTTTAGTTCAGGTTCTGTCAGCATTTCCTTTCTAGACCCTTATTTTCAGGGGTTTATAGTTTAGGCATTTATACTTGTTTTCTGCTGAAACATGGCATAAAAATCTCATTGTCTCTGGCTACATAAAAGTTAAAAGAGAGCAGGTGAAAGTTTGGATTAAAATGCTTTCTTGAATCAATATAATTTTTAAAATGTTAGTGTTACAAATTAAGAATCTGAATTAAGAGTGGTCACTGAGTGGGCCTTTCCATCAGTCTTGTTGCAAGCATTTGCTATGTATTATACATTTTGTCTGTAAAAACCTGTTTTTCAAAAGAACGCTCTTTACCACTTAAGTACAATAGTGTTAAAAAGAAAAACATTTTAAAACTATTTTTTCTGTTCTCTACTCTTATGGTTTATATGCGAGAATGGGAATGAAACTCCTAAAGAGGGTACACCTGCCATTCTGTGACTTGACTAAGTTTCTGTCTGTGTAAGACTTAAATAGGTGGCTTTCCTATAGTATGAAAGTGTGGACTCTGTGTTGTCTTCTAAACAGGAGTCTCAGTTGACAGTACAGTGTCTTATTGGAATACATGTGTGAAAACAAACACCACAGATTTTTAAACAGCAAGTTAGTACTCGGTCCTTTCACTTATTGAGGCCTGGGTTCAATTTTTGATCAGATTTGATGGTAAAAAACTTCATGCATTTGATTCAGCATAATCTCTTAATGGCATTTGGTTGAGTGACATTACCACCACACAGCTTTTGCAGTCTTTGCAGAAGAGCTGGTATTAGAATAGCAGGGATGGTGTATGTTTGAGATGAATTTAAGCATGGTGAATAACACACAGTGACTGAGGCCTAACTTTTGTGAAGGTTATAAGTGTATGTCCTTCATGAATTTGTCACTTTCCTTCTATCAAATGTCAGGGTTGGGAGCTGGCACTTGAGCTCTGGCAAGCCAAGGTGTAAAATTTGTTGCTGACTCTTATTGTGTGCTTCAGGCACACCTTAAATTTAACCACCTTTCCCCTTATTTTTGACCTCTTCCTCAGAACATTCATTTGCAGCAACATCCTCTATTCTGGTTTTGTGTTTCTTGAGCGTTAAAATTACCATTTTTACAAGAGTAGAAGTAATTCTTGTACCATTAAATGTGTTTGTGTCACTTTTCAAATATAAGGCAGCTGAGTGTGCTTTTATAGGGACAATGCCTTTTCTGCAGCTCATGCCATGTATTTGTTATTTCTCATTTGGAGATGTCATTACAAATAGTAATTGAAACTACAGACCTTCAATAGCAAGTGCAAACTATTCAATTCTTTTGTTATGGCTAGGCTTGGAGAATTACTTTTTTAAATAATTTGGACAGATATCACCAGTGTTTATTTTAAATCATTTAAAATTATTTGATTTACAATTTCACAATTTCAGGAAATCATGGGGCAGAGTCAGACTGTTTAATGACAGTAGACATTAAGATTCAAAAAGTTAAAGCTTTATAATGATTAAACCACAAATTGTCAACATCTCATGTCAAAATATACAAAAATATTTTTAAACTCCCAAGTTCTAAAGTAGCATTTTTTTTCTTTCTTTGCCTATCTGTAAATTTCAGTTGTTATGGATGGAAATATTTTTTCCTTGGTTTTTGTGTATGTATGTGTATGGTGAAATTGACACCAATAAAACATAATCCTTCCAAGCCTATTAAAGGTATACAAATAGTCCTGTAGTTAGTCAAATAGAAATGGGGAGGCAGAGGCAATGTGAAATGGTGGGCAAAGGATGTGAGGTCAAGGGGACTTTCTCCACAACAGTTTAAAATACTAAATGCAAGTCCCTGTCTAAAAGATTTTAAAACATTTCAAAACAAATGTGTGTGGACTGGGCGGACCCCGCAGGGGAAGATGGCTGCCTAAACCTGGAACTGCTGCTCAGCCCCTCTAAAATCTGCTAAACTACAGCACAGTTTTTGTCTCTGGGTGGTTCATCCCGCCTTTAACATCTTAGTAGCAGATGGATCTCATTTTGAACCCCCCTTCCTCCTGGGACTCCCCACAAATCACAAAGAAGCAGAGGCACTCTGACAGCCTTGTACAGTGCAGCATGGCACCACTCTGAGAGGAGGACTTGATTACGCCTGTCTTAGATCTATAAAATGCTAAAGCAGGTATCAGAAGAACAGATCCTGCTTAGAAAAATATCAGAGGATATTTCTGAAATTAAATCCACCGCTGCAGCACAATAGATCAGTTTGCAGGGGCTATCCTCCAGGATCAGGGAGGGCTCTGAATGGGCTCTTGCAATATGTGTTAACTACTTATGCTAAACAATCTGTTACACTTTGTATTCAGCAGACACTCTGACTACCTTTCCCAGATCTGTAGAAGAGCTCTGTGCGGCTGAAAAGCTTCTCTTTCACCAACAGAAGTTGGTCCACTAAAAGCCCACCTTGTCTCTCTAATAGACAAGCAACAAAGTCTGATCCAAAATCTACAAGATAGAGTGAATGATTTGGAGAGCTGGTCCAGAAGAAATAATTTGAGAATGGTTGTCTTCCCTGAGGATGGGGAAGAAGAGGGAAGTCTAGTAGAATTTTTGTCTAAAATCTTACTTGGGATCCTTCCTTACATCCTGATAGAGAGTAGGACAGAGCGAGCACCCACTGCTTCCTAGCCACCAAACCCCGGGCATTTGTATTAAAATTCCTAAAATACAGTGTGAAAGAATCCATCTTTAAAAGAGCCAGAAAAAAAGGAAAATGAGCAGGAATGGGCATAAAATAAAGATTTTTTCCCACTGCAGCTGGGACGTAGTTAAAAAAAGAGCCCTGTTCACTATGGCAAGGAAGCAGGCGAAGGAGAAAGGCCTGATCTAATTTTATAGCCTTTCCGGTTATTTTTAAGGTCGGGCAGGATGGCCAGCTCGTTAGCTTCTCCAAACTGGGAGAAGCAGCAAACTGCATTGCCTCCGTATAATAAAACATTAACTATATGTTGCCTTGGGATTTACCTTTGCTATTCAGCAGTTGTTGCCAGGTTGTTGTCACCAGCGGTAAAGGGAGAAACACCCACCTCAGCTCTGCATCCCTATATGTGCCATCTTGCCCGTATATAGAGCAAGGAGGAACCATCAGACACTCAGACTCAAATCCTGCCAATCTTTTTCTAGCACATCCCCAAGTAGTATCTGTCTTGTATGATCCTAACCTTTGATGCAAATATATGTGTATTTTAGCCCAGAAACCTTTTAAAAACGTGCTCCAGATGTTCACCCTTCTTTCCCCCTCCTTCCTCCCACCCAATCTCTGCTTTTGTAATGTAGAGGGTTGGGGAATATTCATTTCTTGTGCATTCTACATGGGGCAAAGAGGATATGTTCGTTTTAGCTGCCCCCCAACCTGATTTTTTTTTCTCCCACTCTGACTTGAGCGCATTGCTGTCTCACATCGTAACCTACCTGTCGTATAAGAAAAGACAATCTCCTCTCAACTCCTTGTGCATTTAGCACTTAACCTCTTGCCACTCTGTTTTCTCTTCTCCCTCCTCTCCATCTGAACTCCTTATGACTTTCCCTAGATACCCTTCATCCTGGACTCCTCACCTTAGCCATACCCCTGGGTCTCAGTGGGCATGACATAAGATGCATTTTGGGTTATTTCCCACCATGAGTACCTGTGGCTAATTTGCTTACATGTATTTCTGGGAACATAAAACGAATTGCTTCCCCGTTACATACCTGTGAAAATTATGGCTGCCCTAGGTGACATGAAATTGGATCAGACCCTGGGCAGCTGCAGTATGGCTTTCCAGCTGAATGTTATGTCTAGTTCAAAGACACCCTTGCTCCCACATTGATTGAGGTATTTACTGAGGCTTTTGATGGAGGCACTCTGCACTCTTTAGTGAATGAAACTCTAATCTCAGTCATGCTTAAGCCTGACATGCCCCAGAACGTGCTAGCTATCAACCAATATCCTTAATCAACTTTGATATTAAAGTGTTGTCTAAAATCCTAGCTGGGCGATTAGAAAAAATAATGAGCACAATACATCTGGGCCAGGTGGGTTTTATACAAAAGAGACATGGATCAGACAACGCTCATTGGTTTATGAGTATGCCATCCTATTACCAAACCCCCTTGAAACCATTGGCTATTTTGTCACTGAATGCAGGAAAAACCTTCATCAAAGTTAATTGGAGGTAATTTGTTCTTCATTCTACAAAAAAATCAGATTTTGTCAATTTTTCGTGTCTTGGATTAGACTTTTGTACTCCAATACTAATTCCTGTGTTGTACCCAATAACTACAGCTCCACTTTTTCAGTCTTCACCATGGTTATAGACAGGGCTTTCCCCTGTCCACACAATCTGTTTGGTTTTCCTTAGAGCTACTGCCGTACAAATTAGAGTATACCATGGATCCAGGGTCTAAAAATAGAATCCTAAGAAATGAAAATGTTTATATAATTTTATATATCAGCCCCCTTCAGGCCATCCCCAGTATATTTTGAACTACTGAATTCTTTGGGAATATCTTAGCATACAAAATTAATTTGCACAGGTCAGAGGCTCTCAGTATCTCTTGAAGGGTGTGTAATGTCACCCTCTTAGATAATACCTTTTGCTGTCAGTAAGTGTAAATTGGGTAGTTGGGAGTCCTCTTTCCTCGAATATATATAAAAAAGTAAAAATTAATTTAAATTGTTTTATCACACAGATGATTTTGGAATTACATAGATGGCAGGCCCTTCCTCTATCCTTTAAGGGCAAAGTTAATATATTAAAGATGAATGTCCTCCAGAGAATTCTATTTGTCCTTAATTCCTTGCAAGTTTATATTCCCTGGCTACCGTTTCCCCCCCTCCCCAGAATTAACATTTTTAAAACTTTCTTGTGGAGTATGATCCCAGATTATCCTTTTAAAAATGCAGCTGCCTATAAAGTCAGGTGACTTTGGTCTATCCAACTTTTAGGCTTGACTGTATTTCCTCAGTCTTGAGCCAAGTGATACAATGGCTAGCACCTCCAACACTCAGGCCCTCCAGCCTGTCTGTACATGGAGAAAGCAGTTGTAGCCCCTGCCATTAAAATCTGTTTTAAATAAATAGCAAGCCTATATTATAAATTATTTCCTAGAATGACTTGTCAATTGCCACTGGGAATAAGCAATTATGTTCTGTTAAATTACCAGCATATAAGATTCACCAAAACCACAGGGCCCTAAATGCACTCGTGTATTGTGTAGAATTGTCAGGCTGGAGGGGACCTTGAGAGGTCACCTAGTCCAGTGCCTTACACTGAGGCAGGACCAAGTATACCTAGACCATCTCTAAGCTAATAAAGGTAATATACCAATCTCCTAGAGCTGGAAGGGACGTTGAAAGGTCATCAAGTCCAGCCCCCTGCCTTCACTAGCAGGACCAATTTTTGCCCCAGATCCCTAAGTGGCCTCCTCGAGGATTGAACTTACAACCCTGGGTTTAGCAGGCCAATGCTCAAACCCCTGAGCTATCCCTGCCTCTGACAGGTATTTGTCTAACCCGTTCTTACAAACCTCCAATGACGGGAATTCCACAATCTCCTTTGGAAGTCTATTCCAGTAGTTAACTATTCTTATAGTTAGTTTTTTCTAATATGTAACCTAAATCTCCCTTGCTGCAGATTAAGCACATTACTTTTTGTCCTACCATCTATGGACATGGAGAAAAATTGATGTCTGTCTTCTTTATAACAGCCTTTAGCATATTTGAAGACTGTTATCAGGTTCCCCTTCAGTCTTCTTTTCTGATTTTAAACGTGCCCAGTTTTTTTAACCTTTCCACATAAGTTAGGTTTTCTAAACCTTTTACCATTTTTGCTGCTCTCCTGGGCTCCCTCTGGTTTATCAACATGTTTCCTCAAGTGTGGTGCCCAGAATTGGACACAGTACCCCGCTTGAGGCCTTACCGGTGCTGAATAGAGTGGAACAGTTACCTCCCATGTCTTACATATGACACTCCTGTTAATAAACCCCAGAATAGTAACCTTTTGTGCAACTACATAACATTGTTGACTCGTATTCAATTTGTGATCCATCATAACCCACAGATCCTTTTCAGCAGTAACTGCTGCGTAATCAAGTTATTGCCCATTTTGTGGTTGTGCATTTGATTATTCCTTCATATGTATCATACTTTGCACTTGTCTTTGTTGAATTAAATCTTGTTGATTTCAGACCAGTTCTCCAATTTGTCAAGGTCGTTTTGAATTCTGATCCTGTCCTTCAATGTGTTTGCAATCCGTCCCAACTTGGTGTCCTCTGAAAAGTTTATAAGCATACTCTCCATTTAATTGATAGTACTGGACCAAGGATAGTACTGTCCTTGGACAGATGCCTGCAGGACCCCGCTACTTATGTATCCCCACTTTGACAGCAAATCATTGATAACTACTCTTTGAGTATGATCTTTCAATCAGTGTTGCACCTACCTTATAGTAATTTCAACTAGACCGTATTTCCCGAGTTTGCGAATGAGAATTTCCCAGAAATATACTGAAGTATAATATATGAAAACGTTCTCCTCCTCCTCCATTTCTATCGTCTTCCTTCCTCTGTTCTTGAAGTCTTTCCATCCTTCTCTTTATTCTTCCCTCGCTTACTTAATCTAGCCCACCACTCTTTACTCCATATCCCCTTTAACTCCATTCATCACTTTCTCCATAATCCACGGTGTTCTTCCTTTCCATATTCTTTAACATTTCCCCCCCTTTTTGCCTCACACAGTGTGTTCTGTGTTCCTCCCCTTCTCCAAAATCCATTCTGTAATTCATCACACTTGCCCTCCATACTGAAAATCCATTCTCCACTTATAATTTCTGCGTGACACAGTTCTATCAGTGTTTCATTTGTGTCCCTTCCCCCAGTTCATCAAATCTTGACCCTGCATTTTTCTGCCATCAATCCAGTTCTGGTCTCCCACACTCGAATTCACTATGCTTAATGTTCACTCCCCTCCCAATGTTTACCTCAACCAGCTAATATGTGTTAAAGCTACAGGCTACATTAGGATTTTAACAGTGTTAGCAACCACCTTCCTATGGAGACAGCCTTTGTGTCTGCTTGCTCAACCCTTCCTGGCCAAGAGGCTCCTCTTTTGAGCCTTCCCTGCCCTCTCGAGCTCTGTTCTCCCATGTAGAATGCTGCATCTGCTACTGCTGTTGCTCTTTCAACTCCTCAATGGACTTTCTTCCATTTGTGCTCCACTGAGGTGCACAACAGGGGAGCAGTTGGAGTAAAGACTGGTAGTCTTCCTCATGGAGGGGAAGAGAGGAATTCTTGAAGGGGGAAGGGTACTTTGGGGGCAGAGAGGTGAAGGATAGCACAGAAGGTGGGATAGGAGATTCTGGGTGGCGGAAAGAGAAGTGGATATTATTATTAATCATGTTTATTATGCTAGTGCCTAAAGACCAATCAGAAATGGGGTTCCATTGTGCCAGACACTGTACAAATGGAGCAGACAGTCCCTGTGCCAAAGAGCTTACAATCTAAATAGATAAGACAGATGCAGGCTGGGGGGAAAGAGATATAGCAAATAGGAGAATGAACAATGTGATGACAGCATATGTCATACTAGTTCTAGAGAAGGAATTGTTTGGGGGTTTTCTGGCTGGGGGCTAGGTACAAGGAAAGGGAGTAGCTGCAGTCATTCGGTAGTGATGCTACCCTGTAGTGACAGGACTAAGTATGACTGAATATTACAGATCTCAAGAAGATGAATTTGCATTTATGACTGCATAGTTATATCTGTAGATGTCTGGTTGCCACTGATATTAACATGGCATTTTATGTATTGAATTGTGTTCTGCTTAATGAAGTTGCGTATAACCTTTTACTGTGAATACACTTCACACTCTCCAGGGAACTCAGCTACACTTCTGTAATCTCTCGGATTGTTGGTAGCTGAGTGATAAGGTTTTTGGCAACTGGGGCTGAGGGTTAAAGCTACTGAAGTAGAAACAAAGTACTAATTACAGCTTCATGTATATTTTAAACATAGAACATCTAATACAGTAGTTACAACTCAGATCATCTAAAATATTTTGATGTTAGGAAAATCCAGTCGTATAACATACTGTGTTGCAGAACAGAATCTGAGAAAAACATAGGTCTCGAAAAAGCTGCAAGAGGGCTAATCCTTCTAAACAGAGGCAAGTGCTGTGGGGCCCACTATTCAGAGGCAACATGATGGTGACAAGTCCAATGTTTACCAGTCCCCAGTTGTTGGGAAGATGGATGGTGCTGGGATTCCCGCTAGGATGATGTTCCCGAATCCTATATGAGGCTCTATCTTTTGCTTTAGTCTCTGGCTTTTAGGAGTTGATACATTCCTGGAATGACTCCTGGAAAGGAGAAGCAGTTCTTTACCTCTATATACACACACACTACTGCCCAGAGCCTCCTGGCAAGGAGGAGGGGTTGTCTTTGTTACTCTACTGCTCCTCAAAATTCCTGAGTGCTGCAGCAGGGAGGCTGTATCTCCACTACTTTACTCCATCTCCAGGGTTGTCCTCTCTAGTGAATAGCTTTGTTGCTTGCCTCTGCTCCTCATAGCTTTTTCCAAGCAGCATTAGAGTGAAATTGACAAGATTCATGTTCGTTTCACTCTGCCCATAGGATCCAAATAGTATCAGTTTTCTCTATCTTGCTGCTTAGGGAAGTGAGCAACAGCAGAGAACTGGAGCTGGTTGACTGCAGACTTGGGAAAACAGTGTTGCTTCATTTTGCTTGTAGCTCACCATGAGGCGAGAAGATTTATCTTTCTTAATCTGGAAGCTTAGATTCTTTAGCTGTTGATGGCAGTTCTTTCCTCACAAGAGAAATTCCTTTTCACTAGTGATGAGTATGTGTTGATATTTTTCAAGCCGTGCCTACTTAAAACCATTCAATAGATGCAGCATTGTTCATTTGGTGTTCTAACATCAAAACACACATCCCCCAGAACCTTTCTTAGAAGGCAGTGTTATTGCTTCTGAATATTCTTTTGCCTTAAAGTGCTGCAGAATTTGTGGTCTAGGTATGTTATCTATAATTAGACAGTCATTTAATAACATACATTCTTGAAGGAATTAAAGCCTGGTGATGTTTGCACTGGAACTGTTTGAAGGAGGACTGGAATACACTGAAATAATTTTGCCTACCAGGCACGGAAATCTACGTTTGCAGCCTGCAAAAAAAAAAAAAAAAAAGCTTCAATATAAACATAGCAACAGTGTAGTCATTCAAGCCAATCTTGGCACAGTGAAATGAGCCACAGTCCTTTTAAAATTCTTGTTCTAACCTGGTATAAAGCAGTAATGGATTCCCTGCTTTAATACTGGTAGGTATCATTATAACTTTGACTAGTGGCAAAGTTCTAGTTAATTCTGGAGTGCATTTATTTTATTTTATTTTATTTTGGTGATCTGAAGTGGAAACAATAGTAAAGTACAGTTATGTTTATAGGAGGAAAAAAATAAAATGTATTCTTCTATTTGGATGTGAACTTCGGTTTTATAAGAAAGCTTTATTTAAATTTAATTCTAGTACACAGTGTAAATGGGGTTAGGTTAATGACATTTATTTCCCTAACAGCTTGCAGGAAAGCTCAATATTTTTCCATTAGTAGCTAGTGAGCAAGACACTTTTAGTCTGCTGTTGTGTTGAGCAATGACTAAAAATGACTCAGACTACTAAAGACTGATAATGTTTTGCTATTGGTTATATTTTCAGTCTTGGCTAGAAATTACTTTTCTTTAAAACATTGTCCATTCCTTAAGTCATTCATTCTCTTTGGGGTTTAACCTTTATAGGAGCTAGTAAAACAAATTCTTCTTTTTTCCTAAAATATTATTTTACTAGTTTTCTGGAGCTCTTAGTTTTCTTCTTCATCCAGTGCAGTTGTGCAGAGCCTTCATTATTACATTATCCACAATAATTGTGAAGTGCCCTCAAGTGAGCATATTTATTTATTTTGATTTGTGAAAGCTGCTTTGAAGCATTTAATATGGTTTCAGTCCCAGTTACATGAATTAGGATACATAATACAAATAATGATACAATGCAGACAAGTATACTTCCTTTTCCCACCACCAATTAAAGGACTGGATCCTGTAAGATGCAAGCACTCTTTCAAAGTACTGAATATCCTCAGCTCCCACTAGTTTTCATTGGGAGTTGAAGGTGTTCACCACCCTTCCTTTTCACTATCCTTATTATGGGCTCAATCTGGAATTGCACACGTTTATTAAGGGAATGAATGAAGGCTGGTTTGATTTCCTGTTTTGATAGAGATTCTGGTTTGTTTTCCATTTTTTGGATCCTAAGCTGGCAGTGCTCTCAGCTCTTTGCACTTTGTCTACACTAAGGAAATTTTCTAAACAATTCCTGCTGTTGCTTGGGAGACTTAATGTAACTGTTTTTAAACAATGTGTCTACCCTGTTCAGAGCAAGTCTAATTGACGTGGTGCTGAAAACGGCTGCTGGAGTTGGAGAGCTGTCAACATTAGAAACAGTGGGAATTTTTTCGTACAAATTCCATAGTGTAGATTATGCTACAGGGTTAGAGAAGAAAGACTTTTCTGCACCAGGAAATTTACTTGTAAAATGTGTGATGGTAGCTGAAGCATCTGAAGTGGTGCTGCAAATAGTTAAATGATCAGTGTAGACAGGACCAGTATGTATTTAGTAGAGTTTCAAGAAATGTGGGTGGATTTTAGGTTGATATAGGTTAATGCAGGCACTTGATGGTCCAGTGTGTTGCTATGCTAGGATTTCTTCTAAAATTTGGATTCCTGGCCTGGGTTCAAGTCCAACTTTGGAGTCAAAAGAGGAAATGCGTTTGTCCTTGTCTCTAGTCAGGGCTTGAAAAATCCACATGCCTACTCAATGCTGATGAATGGGAAACTTGTCCTGGTGAATGAGGGGACCTACATCAAATTCTGCAGAATGTATGGCTTCTTCGTGGGAGGGAAAATTCTGTCTTCCTTTAGGAGAACCTTCTGAATATAAACCAATGTCGGGCTGTTTTCTTGAGCCAGCAGATGACCCCAGTGCTGCCTCTACTGCTCCTGCTTTTCCCACTTAGCCACTGAATTACATTAATTCTGGTCAGTGTTGCCTTTGCTATTCCTAATGGACCCTCCACTCAAATCCTCTTTTATGGCTGGTGGGTTTAGTTTTCTGGCTGGTAGGTGTCTGACATGTACATAAATATTAGGACTGTCAAGCGATTAAAAAAAAATCACAATTAATCGCACTGTTAAAAAATAATAGAATATCATTTATTTAAATATTTTTGGATGTTTTCCACATTTTCAAATATTTTGATTTCAGTTACAACACAGAATACAAAGTGCACAGTGCTCATTCTGTATTTATTTTTTATTACAAATATTTGCACTGTAAAAAACAAAAGAAATAGTATTTTTCAATTCACCTCATACTAGTATTGTAAGTGCAATCTCTTTATCATGAAAGTTGAACTTACAAATGTAGAATTATGTACAAAAATAACTGCGTTCAAAAATAAAACAATGTAAAACATTAAAGCCTACAAGTCCATTCAGTCCTATTTCTTGTTCCGCCAAACGCTCAGACAAACAAACTTGTTTACATTTATGGGAGATAATGCTGCCTGCTTCTTGTTCACAATATCACCTGAAAGTGAGAACAAGCATTCACATGGCACTGTTGCAGCCAGCGTCACAAGATATTTACATGCCAGATGCACTGAAGATTCATATGTTCCTTCATGCTTCATCCACAATTCCAGTGGACATGCGTCCATGCTGATGATGGGTTCTGCTCGATAACAATCCAAAGCAGTGTGGACCGACGCATGTTCATTTTCATCATCTGAGTCAGATGCCACCAGCAGAAGGTTGATTTTCTTTTTTGATGGTTCAGGTTCTGTAGGTAGTGCATTGGAGTGTTGCTCTTTTAAGACTTCTGAAAGCATGCTCCACATCCCATCCCGATCAGATTTTGGAAGGCACTTCAGATTCTTAAATCTTGAGTCAAGTGCTGTAACTGTCTTTAGAAATCTCGCATTGGTACCTTCTTTGCGTTTTGTCAAATGTGCAGTGAAAGCGTTCTTAAAATGAACATGTGCAGGGTCATCGTCCAAGACTGCTATAACATGAAATATATGTCAGAATGCGGGTAAAACTGCCAGAGACACACAATTCTCTCCCAAGGAGTTCAGTCATAAATTTAATTAATGCATTTTTTTTTAACGAACGTCATGCATGTCCTCTGGAATGGTGACCGAAGCATGAAGGGGCATACAAATGTTTAGCATATCTGGCACCTAAATAAATACCTTGCAGTGCCGGATACAAAAGCCCCATACGAACTCCTGTTCTCACTTTCAGGTGACATTGTAAATAAGAAGTGGGCAAACTCAGCTCCCGTAAACAAACTTGTTTGTCTTAGCGATTGGCTATACAAGTAGGACTGAGTGGACTTGTAGGCTCTAAAGTTTTGTAGAAAATGTAGAAAACATCCAAAATATTTAATACATTTAAATTGTTAATCTGTTGTTTAACAGTGCAAGTAAAACTGTGATTAATTTTTTAAATCACAATTAATTGAGTTAATCACGTGAGTTAACTGTGATAAATTGACAGCCTTTGTGAATATATATGTGTATATAGGTCTAGTTTTTAACTTGTGTCAAGTGCATAAGTATGTCCAATTTTCCATGGCTTGTCCTCTTCTAGTCATTCTTGGTAACATGAAAGGGACTTTGCATTTCATATTTATATTCTGAAATGTACGAAAAACAAACTGTAAAACAAAACAGCAAAACCTGATCAGCTGTCAGCAATAGTGTGGGGCAAAGTTATGCTGGTTAGGTGGCTTCATTTGTTGCAAATATGTTTGGCAATGCATGTCTGCATTATGGTAGTTTTAAAAGAACACTGCCAAGTAGTTTAAGCGATCAATATAGGTTTTAAAAGTTTAGTATGAAGTTACCAAAGTGAATGTTAGAAATGTTTTTATTAATTTAAAAAAAAATGAAAAATGAATATTCACTTGCAATATTTTTTATTGCATAAGAAACTAGAAAGTGAAACTCACTACAGAGCCCAGTCTCTTCTTGTACACGCTGAATGAATTGTGCAAATTAGACATAGTTGCTTAAAAGTTGGATTTTAAAGTTCTTCCAATTTTAATACTCTTAAGGTGTTGCTAGTAACCCACATAAGGCTCTTTTAAAATCTTTTATCCTTAGTATTCCTTCTCTTGGTGCCTTTGAGAATGTATCTAGGTCCAGTCTCCACATTCTACAGCGAGTTGTTCACACAAAGTCTCTATCCTCCTTCACTCTGTGCAGCAAGAATCCTTTTAATGGGGGAGAAAAAAGGCATCAGTGTTTAATTTTATGAGACTAGCCTGGCCATTGCAGAAGACTGGGGAAGATTTATGGTGGTAGAGCCATTATTTATAGCTCATTTCTAGCTCAAATGCCAGATGCAAGTCATTGAAGGATAGTGAATAAAATGTTTTGGCACTTAGGAGCATGTTTAAATACATATAACACCAAACATAAATTTGTTGTTTATTGGGTCTGGTATACTCTCTGTGCATATCAAAATAAAGAATTTCCCTTGAGAGGAACACACAGTTCATTGTGATCTCAATTCAGAAGTATGTTTTTAATGGTCTTTGAGTGTAAGAATTTGTGAATTAATGAATGCTGTCTGAGAGAGCTTCCTAGCAATGTTTGGCAAAGTCAGGCATTTATTAAATGTCTTAAAAACATATGTATGAAAAACAGGTGTAAACAGGGCTTATGATGCAAGCAAAGTGGTTGTGTATGAGCAGGTGACTGCTTTTATAGCTGAGCTGGAAGCTGTTGCTGTGTGAGTTAAGGTCTTTTGAGATGTACTTTCCTTTTATCTAATTATACTTCATCTTATAATTTATCCTTTTTGTTTTATCCAATTGTTTAATAATTCTCTAAGAAGCAGGAACAGTTGCCTGAACTTCACTTCACACTTAGCTTCCCCTCCTTACCACCCTGCAAAAAATCACCTCCTTAATTCTGGGTAATCTTTTAGATTTTCCTTTCTTTCTCCCAAACTGAACTATGAACTCAGAACAGTTATGTGTTTGAAATATATTGGTATTGCATCGCTTGCTCTATCTGCAGTTGGTCTGGGTATACAGCAATAGCACCTGAACATTTCCAGATTGCTGACCTCTAAATTTCTTTTGCTTATTTTACCTGTGTTGTCATTAATGAAACAAGGTTTTAGAAGACTGGTTTACAGCGGTTATCTAGTTTTAATGTGTTTACGACTTAAAGGATTGCTTTTTGTATGGATGAGTTTGTATGTGAGTGGAAAAGGTTATTTAAAACAAATAACCTTAGTTGACAGCAGGTGTATGCAGCAATCTTATAACAGTGGTTTCCTTGGCTTTTCCTCCTCCATTTGTTATGTGGCACTCTTGTGGCACTTCATTTCATTGTGTGCCTGATGGTCTGTAGGGTCTGCACAAACTGTGTAACAGCATGTGTGTACACATGTTACTTTCAGTTAATTGTTAGGTGGTTACACAATTTTCAAATGTGACTTTCAATCATTTATTTAAATAAAAAAGTAAAATGCAATAGGGAAAGGAATAGTCAAAAAAGACACATTCAATCTAAGTAATAAGAACTTAGTAAGCACAAGTCACAAGAGGTTCTGGACCCTGTTGTTTTTTAAGTGATTAATCATAACTACTTGAAATACATCAATGCTACTGTTGCATTGAAATATAATCCAGTTTACAGTGACAAGATTACTCAATCTACTGTATGGGCAGCTACAATAGGCATTAAATATGCTTCAGTAGTACCTTCCCTGGGTCACCTAACCGGTAGAAATTTCAAACTCTGATGCACAATCCTTCTGTGCCATAATTATTCCCTTAATGTCAATTTATTTTCCTGAAAGGCAGCAATATATAGCAATTACTAGGGCGGTCAAACGATTAAAAAAAATAACAACAATTAATCACAAAGTTAAAAAATAATAGAATGCCATTTATTTAAATATTTTTGGATGTTTTCCGCATTTTCAAATATTTTGATTTCAATTACAACACTTTATATTTATTTTTATTACAAATATTTGCACTGTAAAAAACAAAAGAAATAGTATTTTTCAATTCACCTCATACTAGTACTGTAAGTGCAATCTCTTTATCATGAAAGTTGAACTTACAAATGTAGAATTATGTCCAAAAATAACTGCGTTTAAAGTCTTACATTATTTTATTTTTGGAGCCTACAAGTCCACTCAGTCCTATTTCTTGTTCAGCCAGATGCTCAGACAAACAAATTTGTTTACATTTTCAGGAGATAATGCTGCCTGCTTCTTGTTCACAATGTCACCTGAAAGTGAGAACAAACATTTGCATTGCACTGTTGCAGGCAGTGTCGCAAGATATTTACATGCCAGATGTGTTAAAGATTCATATGTCCCTTCACGCTTCATCCACAATTCCAGTGGACATGCGTCCATGCTGATGATGGGTTCTGCTCGATAACAATCCAAAGCAGTGCGGCCCGACGCATGTTCATTTTCATCATTTGAGTCAGATGCCACCAGCAGAAGGTTGATTTTTCTTTTTTGGTGGGTCAGGTTCTGTAGGTAGTGCATTGGAGTGTTGCTCTTTTGAGACTTCTGAAAGCATGCTCCACATCCCGTCCCGATCAGATTTTGGAAGGCAATTCTGATTCTTAAATCTTGAGTCAAGTACTGTAACTATCTTTAGAAATCTCGCATTGGTACCTTCTTTGCGTTTTGTCAAATGTGCAGTGAAAGCGTTCTTAAAACAACATGCTGGGTCATCGTCCGAGACTGCTATAACATGAAATATCTGGCAGAATGCAGGTATAACACAGAGCAGGAGACATACAATTCTCCCCCAAGTAGTTCAGTTATAAATTTAATTAACTTATTATTTTTTTAACAAGCGTCTTCAGCATGGAAGCATGTCCTCTGGAATGGTGGCTGAAGCATGAAGGGGCATACGAATGTTTAGCATATCTGGCATGTAAATATCTTCAAAAGTGACATGCAAACAGCTGTTCTCACTTTCAGGTGACATTGTAAATAAGAAGTGGGCAGAATTATTTCCCATAAATGTAAACTAACTTGTTTCTCTTAGCGATTGGCTGAAGAAGTAGGACTGAGTGGACTTGTAGGCCCTAAAGTTTTACTTTGTTTTGTTTTTGAGTCCAGTTACGTAACCAAAACAAAAATAAAAATCCACATTTGTAAGTTGTGCTTTCACAATAGAGATTGCACTATGGTACTTGTATGAGACGAATAGAAAAATATTATTTCTTTTGTTTATCATTTTTACAGTGCAAATATTTGTAAAACAAATACTATAAAGTGAGTACTTTACGCTTTGTATTCTGTGTTGTAATTGAAATCAATATATTTGAAAATATAGAAAAACATCCAAAATATTTAATTAATTTGAATTGGTATTCTATTAACAGTGCGATTAAAACTGCGATTAATTGCGATTAATTTTTTTGTTAACTGTGATTAATCGACAGCCCTAGCAATTATCTTTGCTGCATGAAGTTGAGGGGGGTGGATTATGATCTGGGCTACAATGCTATTTTACAGCTAACCCTTAAGATGTATTTCATGCAGGGCAGTGTAGTCTGCACCCCTTCCAATTAGTCTGAGA
This sequence comes from Mauremys mutica, assembly GCF_020497125.1. Classification (NCBI taxonomy): domain Eukaryota; kingdom Metazoa; phylum Chordata; order Testudines; family Geoemydidae; genus Mauremys; species Mauremys mutica. Next base: position 352,027,437 of record NC_059072.1, on the reverse strand, counting down.
GCATTGGCTCAGTGACATCCCAGAGTGTGAGACATTTGATGATTGATGTGAACCATAGTGTGTGTCTCAGTTCTGCTACCAAAGCTTATTGAACTGGCTTAGGTTTTTTTTGTTTTATTTTGTTAGTTTCTATCTTTGTGGTATTGGAAAAAATAAAACTTCCACTCTCCATCTCCACTCCCCCTGGAAATTTCCACTTGGAAGTCTTATTGGTGTGAATTTTCAAGCTCATTTGCATAGTATTAATGACAATACCAAGCCAGTTTAAATACTTTGAGGCAGGAGACTGCAAAAATCATTTCTCTTTCCTTTCATTATTGTACCCCTTAGTGCATTGCTGATGACAGAAATATTAGACTATGTTTTTGGATGTGCAGCAGTATTCAAGCAGAATATCTGTGCAAAGTGCAAATGAGCAGGGAGGAAGCGGCGTGAGTGTATGTGCAGAAATGGGTAAATGTTGGATTTTTTTCAGTACTTGGTTGCAGAGCATTTCTTTGAGATTACTAGAGTCCTAGATCGTAGAGGTTTTATGTCTAGATCATGTCTTATCCTCTTTCTGCCCTTACAGCAGCAGCTGATCTGCATACTAGAGATGAGCTTTCTAAACTTTGCCTTTGCAAAGTAACCTGTGGAAATCCAGAGAGGGAAATGCAAAATAATTCAGCTAGCAAAATAGTTTCCTTTTTCAAATGTGGATGTGATGGGGATAACAGAAAAATGTGCATATATGCAAGCAGAATAGATTTCAGTAGTCTATCTAGATAAGCAAACTGTATCAAAATATTTAGTATTTCTCTGAAAATTTAATTATTTTTCTAATCTTATCTGAGATTCCTCTGAAGCTTTGAGAAGGTGTAACAAATTGTTTGGTTACAGTGCCATGCTGTGGGCTACACTGGAGTCCAACAAACCATGTCATTTTATAAGAAATTTGAAAAGTAGTTGCTTGCAGAGTTGATAAAATAAAACTGAAATGCAAGCAACTAGATGAAGTCAGAATTATGTAAAGATGTTTCTTGGGTTTACTGCATCTGTCCAAAATAGAAACCGTGTAACCATTGTTTGTTTTGATATACATGAAGAAATTTTACTTTTTTCTTAATATAATTAATGTTTTAAAAGCATACACTTAGATAGCAGTTAGCTATCTAGTTCTTGTGCATGTTTTAAACATACATTTAAATAGCAGTTAATCTCTCTCTAGCAATACCTACTAAATAAAAAAGCCTGGAACATACTAGTGAGTATATGATGTGTATTGCCCGATATCTTCAGAGTTCTAGGAAAAAAATTATTAATACTTGCCTTTTAGTCAGCGAAGGAAACAAAAACACTATTTTTTGCAGGCTTCTACACAAAAGTTATTAAACTTTTTAAATACTGCAGGAGTCTTTTATTTTCAATCTGGCTTTCTCCTAAGCTAGACCAAACATTAACTAAAACATTTAAGCAATTGCTTTTTGAATAAAAATAGCCTGTATCTTTTAAAAATTGTTATGGATTATTAACATAGCTTATTGAATATCAATTATATTGTTCAGGGGTTAATTTCTGATTCAAGAGAGTGAAGGTTTGTTACTTATTTTGTTATTTAGCCATTTTAAAGCTGTTTCTCCCCTTGCATGGGATAGATTTGTATCCACTAAAGTAAAGCAGAAAATTGAGCACCGTATTGTCTTAGTTATGTAGAAATTATGAAGTTACTAAGGGTAGGTCTACACTGGGCGGGGGGGAGACGGAGGGAGTGTCTACCTAAGATACGCAACTTCAGCTACACGAATAGCGTAGCTGAAGTTAGCGTATCTTAGGTCGATTTACCTGGCCGTGAGGATGGCGGTGAGTCGACCGCTGCTGTTCCCCTGTCGACTCCGCTTCTGCCTCTCGCCGCGGTGGAGTTCAGGAGTCGACGGCAGAGCGATAGGGGATCAACTTTCTACACGCGTCTACACTAGACGCGATAAATCAGTCCCCGATAAATCGATCACTACCTGCCAATCCGGCGGGTAGTGTAGACGTATCCTAAGTTAGCGTTCAGGTTTTTACCCAGTCTATAGTTTTCAACTATAATTGTGAACATACAAACAGCAAACGTAAGTATTTCAAGCAGAAACCAACGGTTCTTCACTAATGCCAAACTTAATGTGCCCCTACTGAAGAATATGTCAATGGTTCTGTTTTGCTAGTTGACATTAATTTTCATTCATCCTACTGCTGTAGTTCTTAGTGAGCATGTAGTCAAACTAACGCAGGTTATAGTCCTGATTTTTTTTTCTCATGTGCAATCCTTAGAATTTGTATTACTTAATACATTAATGTATTAAGTAAGTCATTTAGTTTATATCTTTTTTTCCCCACGTGCATTCCCATAAACAAGTATTTTTATCAGTTTCATAGGTTGTTTCACAAGTTTCTTGCTATTTCTACAATAATTTCTATCACAATAATAGGTCATGAACAGAGGTTAGGGAGGGAATGCAGCAAACGTTCTGCTACCTACAATTGTAATAATCTTGGCTCAGAAGGAACTCAGTTTTAAACAAATACCATTTTTTATTGGTGTGTGATTTATCTTGTTGGAATTTTTAGTACTAGTTGCTAAAATAGTTATCAGTATTATTAGTTCTTCCCAGTCAATGGCCGCTATATATTTCATGTTAGGAATTATGACTTTGGAATTAGCCTCAGAGTAGCATGGTAAACATTATAATCATATGACACATGGTAGCACTACTTCACACTTCAGATTACACACTTAAGCAATTAATTTGCACAGTTAAACATATATGTAGTACATTGTATCAATTAATGCCCAGTTTCAAAGCTTTTAAAAATCGAAATACAGTTGTATGTACTTTTTGCCTTAATATGAAACCAGGATATGACACTTTAAGCCTTTGGTTTCTCACACTAATTAGTGAAATCTGTCAGCTTCTGTACACTTTGAATCACTGCATTCCAGGAGTAGGATACCTGCAGCACTTTTTCTGCAGCTTGTTTCTCCATTTTTTTCCTCCAGAGAAATTACATATTTCATTATGTTAAGAAGAACGTTCCTTTCTGGCCACTTGTTGGTTAACCTCCATTGATCGACATCAGGTGTTGAAATAATTTTTATGCTTCTATGTGTATGTGTACTAAAGTTTCTTCATATAGTCATCTGTGAAAATATTCCTTTCTTCAGTTTCTATGTTAATTATCTTTGCTCACTTTACCATCACAACAGTGGATTGATAAAAGACGGGGAAAATATTTAAATTTCTACAATCTCTTACAGCACTCTAAATAAAAACTAACTTGTATGTGTTTCCTAGAAAACTTGTGTATGTATTTGGAGCAGGAGTGAGGAGCCTAAAGTTATCATGACCTTCAAGAGTGAAAAACAGGTTTCAAGTCTTTCAAATCTCATACTATGTATGTAATAGACTTGTACAGCATAAGATACTAATTCATATACATTATTCTTTTTGCTTAATGAGTAATTATTTAGTTTGCTCTTCTTGTTTTCAGGCTGCTTAGCCAAAGGGTACAGTAGAATCACTTCAATGCCAATGGTTGTTTGCCCAACACTTCTATATTATAAGATCCTGTTTTCAGTTGCTTATAACTGCCAGATTTAAGCTGTTAAGGCTGAAAATTTCCATGTGGGGTTTCTGCCTGGGGCTGAATTTTTTGGGCAAGTTTCAGCTAAAATGGTTCAGCTATTTCCAAGAGCAAGGTCAGGGTAGAATACATTGTTTAGCCCATGTTTAAAAATGTGTGTGTGTATGTGTATATGTATATTTTTTACATTGGCGGAGGGACTTGAAATTTGGTAGAAGCGGGGGTGTTGCTCATGAGTCTGAGATCTATTTAGATTAAAGAGAAGATGAAGACTTGATCAGTCTGTAAATACCTACACGGGGAACAAATATTTGATCATGATGGGCTAATCTAGCAGAGAAAGGTATAACAAGATACAATAGCTGGAAGTTGAAGCTAGACAAATTCAGACTAGAACTAAGGCATGCCTTTGTACCAAAGGTTGTGGTGGATTCTCCATCACTGGTAATTTTAAAATCAAGATCAGATGTTTTTCTAAAAGATGTTCTAGTTCAAACAGTAGTTACTTTGTAAAAGTTCTGTGCCCCATGTTATGCAGGAGGTGAGATTAGATGATCACAGTCATCCCTTCTGGCCTTAGAATCTGTGAATACATAGGCTCACCAAATTCTGCATATAGGTTATCCAGTCTTAGCCAATCCAATTTCCTTTTTCAAGCAGAAGTCTTCTCTATGCCTTAGTGTCCAGGGGAAGATGAACAAGATAATCTACTTCATTTTGGAGGCCCATTTTAAAGGATGATCTTTTCCCCATTCTGGAGGCGTGCTGGTATGAAAGTCCCATTGTAATGGGACTGTGGACCTTCGCGCACAAAATAGGAAAATGTATCTGTGCTTATCTGAAAATTTCTTTTCTTCGAGTAATAGGGCCACAGACCTAGCCCATCCTGGAGACAAATGGATCATCTAGAATAGAGCTGAAAATTGATACCCAAGTATTTGGGTTTGTTGTTAGGTGTAATTTCCCAAGCTCTACAGTAGGAGAAATTGTATTTTTCCTCAAAGAATATGAAACATAATATAATTTAGGAATTAGATTTGAACTGTCATGGCTGTGGAAATTCTCAGCTTGAGGGAAGGTCAAGTGATGGTGCACTCCCCTTTTGCCAGTGACCGACAGGTCCAGTTCTGCCTCCAAACTGCAGGCTGATGTACCCATTGTAATGAATCTGTGGATGCTGCACCAAAAGTAGGCAGTGGAAGCAAATAAAACCCATTATCTACATGATACAGAGTCCGGATGGCACTCCCAGTATTCCTAAAACATGACACGCATGAACCGGGTAAGAATTCTAATATTGTGACCCACCACTAAATACTTTACAGATTTAGGGTACAAGTAAACTCCATTAATGAAGAACTTTGGTTTGAGTTCTGCAGGGAGAAGTTAAGTAAAGTGATGCTATTCTGAGACCAAATCCTTTGAATTTCTGTGTCAGCATTTTCATAAGTAAGATTATTATGGTTATCAATCTTCTGTGTCTCAAACCTTGAGAATGAGAAGGATCAATATTGTGCAAGATCTAAATATTATATTTGAATTTGTCTAAGTTGGATCACTTTCTTATTTCTTCTTTTTTTTTTTTTTTTTTGGTATTAAAAAACAAACCTGATTCAGCTTACTTAAAATGATCCTAATCAGGAAAACCAAGTCTTGGTGTTTTTGGTAAATATCTAACATTATAGCAATTGTGGCAAAGAGTTCTGTGGCACCTTATAGACTAACAAACGTACTGGAGCATGAGCTTTCGTGGGTGAATACCCACGAAAGCTCACGCTCCAGTACGTTTGTTAGTCTATAAGGTGCCACAGAACTTGTTGCTGCTTTTACAGATCCAGACTAACACGGCTACCCCTCTGATATTATAGCAATTGTATACAGCAAAGAGGGGGACTGATGTTAATAACTTTTTTTTCCCACCAGCAGCTTTGTTAGCTTTTTCCCCCTTTCTGAATAGGAAATGCTGTTAGTCTATTGTTTTAGAGTTGTATTGTGTCTGGGTATGATGTCCCTCTAATCATGTTCTGGACACTGATGTCTGTGTGACTGAAACTGGAATTGCAGCAAGGATTTACTACTTTTGGCGTTAAGAGAATTCTAGATACACAGTAACAGAATTGATTTTTAGCTCTGTTGCTAATGGCAACTCATTCTAATCCCTAACTATGTGATTTACAAGGAATACAATGCTTGCTGTTTAATGTTGTCTGGAATATTTTTTTCCTTTGTGTTCACATGTATTGTTAATTAAAGGAGCGTTGTTCATGCAGCTATAATAAAGATATCTTATATCATCTGAAAATAGTATGTATTAAGGGTAGCGTGGATTAGAATAGTTCAGTTGACAAAGCCTTAACTCGGAAGCATATTTAAAATGAAATTTCAAAGACAATTTATTAATCATTTTTCTGATAGGACTATCAAGGAAAGGGAAGCTACTGAATTTGGATGCATTTTTCTGCTGCTGTAACCTCAAAAGGAATTAATTTTAAATTGCAGTTTGTGAAGTTGTGCATTTGTGCTTTTGTTTACTATGTGTGCACTAATATTTTGCATTGAAATCTTTGAGCATTTTTTATTAGATGAACTTTTTATGTTCAGCATTTAAAAATAACCTGGTGTTTCGAGCACCTAAGTATTTATATAGCAGCAGCTCCAAGTGACCCATAAGTGTTTTCTGGATGAAAATATCAGTTCGTAAAGAATTTTTAATTACCATATATACTCAATCATAAGCCAGTTTGTTTATAAGCCGACCCCCCCAAGATGGATAAGTAAAAATGGAAAATTTGTATAACTCATTCATAAGCTGACCTTATAATTCAGGGGTAAGCAAACTTTGGCTCCTGGGCCATCAGGATAAGCCGCTGGTGGGCCGAGATGGTTTGTTTACCTCGAGCATCCGTAGGCACGGAGGTAAACCTAAGTAAACAAAGCATCCCGGTGCGCCAGCTGCTTACCCTGACAGTCCGGGACAGCAACTGGTGGGGGAAGTTTTTTGGGTGGAGAAGCTGGGAGTCAGGGGAGTAACCCCTGTGACCAGCTCCCACATGACCCCACCCCTAGCTCAGGACTCTCTCACTCTCCCCATCCCATCCTTTCCCACCTTATTTGGGGAGGGCCAGAGGAGGATGTCTCTGGCTGGCTGGAGCTGCTCCGGCAGGCTGGGCAGTGCGGCCGCAGCCTGCTCCGGTGGGCCAGACCGGGCTGCACGGCGGCAGCATGTTGCAGGGGGCTGAGCCGGGCACCCGCTCTGATGGGCGGGGGCCGAGCAGCATGGCCGCAGCCTGCCAGCCCCAGAGCTGCAGCTGCTTCAGAGGCTGGGGGGAGAGCAGCGTGGCCAGAAGCGGAGAGACTCTGGCCCCGCCTCTTCCCTTCTGGCTCTGCTGCCTGTGCTGCCTCTCCTTGCTCCCTCTGTTGGGGGGAGGGGCTGTGTCCCACCTCTCCCTCTCTATACCCGTTCATAAGCCAACCCCCTTCTCTGGTGCTTCCCTTTTTTACCAAAAAAATTCAGCTTATGAAGGAGTATATACGGTAGTTTTGCATGATATGTTGTAAATATTTCAGTTAAACTACTACACTAGTGGGGAAGTGATTTAGATTTTTTTTTAAAAAGTCTAAGCTTTTTAGTAAGAAATGTAATTTAAACATTAAAAAACATTCTTGCACATAAGAATATGGTACAATGAAGTGTTTGAAAACCTCCAAAATCCATGAAATTCAGAATTGGCGTGAAACTGCCCTAAATTCATTTGATGGCTAGATGTAACTTCTGATACAGACAGGTATCACAGGGCTTACAAAATGACCCTCTATTCTGATCACCCTTGTGAGCTGAAGCCCTATAGATGACCGATTTGATTAAGGATGACTCTGGATTTTGTGGCTGACGGAAGGTCCTAAATGTACTTTGCTTTCTTTTTAGTAACTTTTTTGTGTAAATAGAATTAGTGCTTTTGGTTCCCAGAATGTATTCTGCCTCAAAATTGAGGTTTGTTTCATCAGACAATTCAAAAGCACAGTCTTTTGCCCATTTTTCATGCACCATCCATTTTTAACGATCAATCTTGTGCTGCTTTTAGTCAGTTCATTGGGCTACTACTACTGCCTGGAGGAGGGGGTAGAAGCAATTGATGTCCCTGATGCTCTGAGTCCCTTCCACCTCTTAACCAGAAAAATGTCTTGGATTAACAAGAGTTTCCGTCTGAAAAAAAGTGTTGAAACAAAGTTTCAGGTTGTAACCCTGGTCATTGTATGCAGTGTTGTAGCCATTATGGTCCCAGAATATTTGAGAGACAAGATGAGGGATGTCATATCTTTTATTGGATCAACTTCTGTTGGTGAGAGAGAGACAAGCTTTCGAGTTTACACAGAAGAGCTCTATGTAAGCTTCGCTCTCACCAACAGAAATTCGTCCAATAAAAGATATTACCTCACCCACCTTGTCTCTCTAAAACCCTATTCATTGACAGACATGTTTCATAGTGAAGCAATTGAGAAGTTTTGGCTTCTTCTAAGACAGTTGCCACTTATTCCCCCTTAGAGTGTTAACCCTCTGTGGTTTAATTACCTCTGCGTCCAGTTCAGAACAACAAAGTCTTTGTCTGAGAAGAGTGTGACAATGATCAGTAAGGTTATTCACTGGTTCTAGACATAGCTACACCTAATGAGTCTCTTGAGAGCATGGCTCAAGGTCATGTTCAGGCTTGTTTCTGACTTCTTCAGGAGTTTTAATTTCTTTGGAGCCTATGCATATAATTAATCTTTCCATTCCCATTTAGAAACCCTTCCTGTAGTCACCTATTAAGAAGGATTTCTTTGACAGAACCCAGCTGATACATGATGACACAAATATCAGATGCCAGAGCTGATGCGTAATGACATTTTTCCAATATTCCCACACTCCTTCCCCAAATCATCTGGATCTTTCCATCCTTTTGAATCATGCCAGGAGGAGAATGGGGTGATGAGAGCTGCTGTTTGAGCTGACACTCTCCCAGTACCAAATACTTATCCACTGTAGAAGAGCATTAGGGCAACGCCTTCTAAGCAGATGATCCTACTGTTCCCCATTTTCTTGCAAAGATGTCCAATACAGCTAGTTTTGAGTTGCAGCAGGTCCAGGAATCTGCGAGGGCCACTATAGAGCAAATGTCCAGTAAGGTCTTGGCACCCTATTTTGGACAGAATGATGAAGAAAATATGGATGATTTCTTAAATAGCTGTCCTGAAAAAAGTGGAAAGGAAATACAAGGTTCTTGAGGATGCCACCAGCTACATCTCCCACCCTTACCATGTGAGTCTGGTGGTTAAGGCTGCCATGGCTCAAGAGAAGACTGACTGCACTCATGGTACTGTACCCCAGAATCCAAAGCCATGCCGTTAGAACTGAATTTAGTAAACTTTATATCCTCCTGTATCTGATACCCTGTGAGTTATGGAACTATCAAACCTCATGACTATGTTCAGGTAGAGTTGTGGGAAAAGGCTTCCAGTGTGGTCCATTTCATATCCTAGGAGAAATGCCAGGAACATGAGAAGATTTTTGTCATGAAATCATAACATAGACTTCACCTGTTATCAGGTTCAGGTGGCCTTTAGTGTGGGTGATGGTGGCAAGGTAAGCTGCCTCAGGTGGCCTGCAAGCAGGGCTAGAGGGTGTTGCATAGTAGTTTTAACGTAAACATACATCTACAATCTTGGGCTCTAAGATGTAGAGAAGACCTTTGCTACATAGCTGAAGATCTGATTTAACCTAGGAACAGAGTATAATAAACAAGTTTGTTTCCATATGGTAGGAACTCCTTCCGTCACACTCTCCACTCAACAGGTCAACTTTCTTTTAATTAGGTGGATTATCTTTGAGCTAAAATGCTTCATCTTAATTGAATGTCCAGTAGCTAATTACAGGAAAACACATACAATAGTTTTGCTAAACTTTGCTATAGCAGCAGCCTTTAACCTTTAGCTGTAGGAAGGGAAAGCACATTAGAAGATTTTAGTTGTGATATTGTCCTTTCAGGTCTAAAGCAGACTGTGAGAGTCATGTAAATGCTATCATGTTACACAAATGAGTAGACAAGAGGTAGCAAGATTTTCTCTTGTGATATTAATATTGAACTTAAAATGTCACTGTTGCAGTTATCAGGATCCAGAAAGGGGTTTGTAAGTCTTGCAGGTTAAAAAAAGGAAAAAAGTCATGACCTTCTACTGTGTGGGGGACAATGCTTTATGAAAATATTGGTATATTTTGTAATATTTTATTGTACCTATAGATATTCCAAAAATATCAAGATATGTGGCCTAAATAATCAATCTGTAATAACTTTTATACTGTCACAACAGCTAACTAATTTACACTAATGGTCATAAGATCATCATCATTTTTTTTATCATAGCTAATTATATGGGAGATAGTACAAACAGTACATTTGTCAAGCCCTGCTTTTAACACATGTGCCAGGCATATTTTGTTGCTTTCCCAGAGTATTAAACTGCTAGTCAGATGTAGACACACAAGATGAATGGGGTGGCCCACCAATGAGTGCCCCCATGAGAAGCCCAGTACTTCCCATCTGCTGCTAGGATTCCATCCAGACTGCTCTCCATGGAATGTGGTGGTGGTGGTTTCTTCCTTTTTTTTTTTTTTTTGGTATTTGTATCTGCCTTTAGCTAGTGGATTCCTCAGGTCTGAAGTCTCTACTTTCTCATCTAGCTTCTGGAAAGGTTAAAGGTATTCTCTCCTTCCGTCCCCAGTCTCCTAGCTTTGCCCAGTGCATGATACTGTTTCCACTACTCTCTCCCTCCCCAAACCTTTTCTCTGCTATAAGGTGGGAGGATCTCTTCAACTTTAACTTTCTCTCAGCCATTTTTGAGGGTGGGTTCTTCTCATGAAACAAAATAGGGCCTGCCTTCTTCCTTGCATCTCATAGCTTTGCTCAGATTTAGCAGAGTGAAATTGACATGATTTTTGACAGTTTCATGCTTCCCACAGTTCTGAATAACAGCAGTGGAAACTGACTTGTCTTAACTTCATACTGCTGAGGCTTGAGGAAACTGAGCAGCAGCAATGGCACTGAAGCTGAATGCAGACTTGGGAAACGGCACCGTATTTCTTCATGTTTGGAAGGTTGTCTTTGCACTCAAGAGATAGAAATTTGTTTTCTAAAGAAGGGTTGAATTCTGCAGAAATTGATATATACATCTCATCTGGCAGGACAAGCATCCTCTTGTCAGAGAAAAGTGGATTTTTCAAGACCCATTTAAAGAATTAAAATACAAACGGATACTTTAAAGGTATACATGAGGTAAAAATCCTCAGGAAAGGTATTTAAAATATTGCAATTAAACATTTTCCTATTTTTCTTTTAAGGCAAAAGAATCATGAAAGTTTAAAAGTAGCATCAGTTAAGCTTTTAGCAATTAAGAAGAAGAAAAAAAATCTATAACGGTTGCGTTAAAGTTATGATAAGGCTGTACTGCGTGTTATAATGTAAAGCTGTGCTTACATTACAATGTATATTTAAAGATAGCTGTATTACTTAGTGGGATTTTCCAGCTTTTGAAGCTGATAAAAGGGACCCACTACCAAGACAGTTTTTGAAATTTACTAATCTAAATGTAAAATTTCATAGACAGCACACTTTATTTACCTGAACATTTCTTTTAAAAGGAAATGTAAATGTCTTCTTCCAAACCAACTTTCATTTTTTTAAGGGGTTTTTGTGTGGGCCAGAGGACAGCACCACCAAACATGTTTGTCCCACTTCTTCTCTCTCCTCTCCATGCATGTTTGCCTTCTTGCCGTCTCTTAGTTTGTTTTGCTGTAACTGCTAGTGGTATAGGTCTTCTTGCAGGACTGAGGGTGAGTGTGCATGTGAGCTCCCCTCAGAAGTGCATGGGCAGTATCCTCCTGCTAATATGAGAGACAGGAAGCTTAACTGACCATCAGCAAAACCAAACTGTGAAACTGTGCACACAGTGCATCAAATGTGCAAAGCAATAAACAATTTTTTCCTGAGTATCTTTCAACAATTGTAATCTTAGATGTTACTTATAACAATAGTAGGTACAGAATCTTGAGACAGAGATATGGTTTTATTGCTGATGGTGTCCCTTAAACTTAGCATATAATTATAGGGTAGGTAATACTGAATAACAAATGTGTGTGTCTTGCAATGAAAGTTGGCAATTATTTATACTCTTAAGCAAATATAGTTGTAGGGTAACAATGTACCATATTGAAACACTTTTATGGAATCAGATGATGGAGTTGGAAAAGACCTCTGGAGTCATTAAACACAATACTCTGTATGGAGCTCTATATTTTTATTGTCCTAATGGCTCAAATGTTTTAATTCACTATAATTCAGTATGTGGCACTCTTTTCTTCTTCTTCTTCTTCTTCTTCTTCTTTTTTCTTGTTGTTGAATCAGTGCCTCATCTCGACTCTAGTAAGGCTTTTGATACTCTCTCTCGCATGACCTTCTCATAAACAAGCTAGGGAAATACGACCAAGATGGAGCTACTATAAGGTGGGTGCATAACTGGTTGGAAAACTGTTTCCAGAGACTAGTTATCAGTGAAAAGCAACAAAGAGTCCTGTGGCACCTTAAAGACTAACACATGTATTGGAGCATAAGCTTTCATGGGTGAATACCATGCAAGGCACTGCATTTAGCCGTATGGAATGGAAATCTGTCAGCCTCATGAAGATTTATATCTGCCTCTGGAAATTTCCATTACATGTGTCTGAGGAAGTGAGTATTCACCCACGAAAGCTTATGCTCCAATACATCTGTTAGTCTTTAAGGTGCCACAGGACTCTTTGTTGCTTTTTACAGATCCAGACTAACATGGCTACCCCTCTGATAGTTATCAGTGGTTCACAGTCAAGCTGGAAGGACATATTGAGTGGGGTACTGCAGGATTCAGTTCTGGGTCTGGTTCTGTTCAATATCTTCATCAGTGATTTAGATAATGGGATAGAGAGTACACTAGGAAGGAGTACTGCGGATAGGGATCTGGGGGTCATAGTGGATCACAAGATAAATATGAGTCAACAGTGTAACACAGTTGCAAAAAATCAAACATCATTCTGGGATGTATTAGCAGGAGTGTTGTAAGCAAGACACAAGAAGTAATTCTTCCTTTCTATTCCATGCTGATTAGACCTCAACTGGAGTATTGTGTCCAGTTGTGGGCACCACGTTTTAGGAAAGATGTGGACAAACTGGAGAAAGTCCAGTGAAGATTAACAAAAATGATTAAAGATCTAGAAAACATGACATATGAGGGAAGATGGAAAAAATTGGGTTTATTTTGTCTGGAGAAGAGAAGATTGAGGGGACACACCTGAGTTTTCAAATACATAAAAGGTTATTACAAGAAGGAGTGAGAAAAATTGTTCTCCTTAACCTCTGATGATAGGACAAAAAGCAATGGGCTTAAATTGCAGCATGGACAGTTTAAATTGGATATTAGGAAAAACTGTCAGGGTGGTTAAGCACTGGAATAAATTGCCTAGGGAGGTTTTGAAATCTCCATAATTGGAGATTTTTAAGAGCAGATTAGACAAACACCTGTCAGGGTTGGTCCTGATAATATTTAGTCCTGCCCCGAGTGCAGGGGACTAGATTAGATGACTTCTTGAGGTCTGTTCCAGTCCTGTGATTCTATGATTAAGCTAAGATACAGCGTGGAAAATGAAACTGAGTTCTGATCACTTGTGACCTTTAAAGTTCTTATGTTGTTGTTTTTGCAAGAGCATTTGTGTTTTAGTGAGGGACAACTTAGTAAGGGCATTCTGGCTTTCATATGTATCTTTCATTTCCCTTTATGTTGTGTGCATGACCAGGTTTTGAAAAATTTACCAGATGTGTAATCAGAGGAGTAATCCAACTATCCAGTGGGTTGTACTCTGTTAAAAACCCAGGCCCCTCATGACTTTGAGTTGGTGTGATTGGAGAATGTTGGAATTTCTTCTGGGTGCTATCCTGCACCCTGCTTGGGGGCTCCATCTTTCGTATCGTCTGATTATTAGGTGTCTAGTAATTTTGAAGCTTCATCCCTCTCTAGCTTCTGGAAAAGAGGAACTTTCTGCCCTTTGGGGCATCCTGGTTGTTGAATGTGGGAAGGATCTCTGCTCCATTAGCCTTCCTCCAGAATCTTCAGGCTGCTGCAAGGAGGAAGGGTCTGTGTTACTTCACTCCTGTGTTCCTCAGCCTGCATGCAGGACATGGGAAGTTCTCCCCCCACCCCTTCCTGCTTGCTAGCGGGAAGACTGCAAGTAGGTTTTTCAAGCCCTATTGACGACATTTGTAACATATAGTACGCTTTTCTTTCCCTGTGCCAATAATTAGACATAAAGCCATACAGAAACATTAAATTAATATCTGTAAATTTAATACATCTTTTTAATAATAGCTTATTTAATGTGGAGTTGGACTGATGGGTAATGAAACAATGGGAAACTTGAAGTGTAGCCACACTAAATGTAAATGCCCATTCTCTAGCGTCATAAGACTAGAGCATCCTTGCAAAATTCTGCTTAAATGTTTGTCCCAAATGGGTTTTTTGATGCACAAGTACTTATTCTTGATCAATATCATGGTCACGGTGGGCAAATGGATCTTGTGCCTGTTCCCATAAATTTAGTTTTGCAAGATTAAAATAAGAGGAAATGTGACATAAAGTTGCTGCTGCTGTTGCTACTTCCCTTGAATTTTTCTGGACGTGCTTTTATATTTCAGTTGGTTGCTCAGCTGGTTCCTTTTGACATGTTTGTTAGGGACTGGTCTGTTTGTTGCTTTTTTCATTGTTTTCTTGCAGTAATCTTCTAAAACCTTACACCAGAACAGTACTGTATTGAATGTCAGTTACCCTTGCTTTATATTTCAACATAAGTAGCAGCAGGGATCATTTGTGAATTTGTGACTGAGAGGTAATGAAAATAGGATGTGCAAGCAGATGTGCCAAGTTTAATTACAGCTAACCTTCGTGATCTGCCGAACAACACCAAAAGAGTCGTCTCTGAATAGTTTTAATGCTTCAAGTCCAGTCTCCAGTTTCCCTGAAATTACTTTTTTTAAAACTCTCTTCTCTCCCTGTTTACCTATCTCTGCTTTGTCCACCACTTGTGGAAAATAATTCTGACCGAAATGTTCCTGCTTGCATAATCTTTCCTCAAATAGGGGTCCAATCCAATACCCATGCAAATCATTGGTAGTCTTTTAATTGACTTTAGTGGGCTGTGGAGCAGGCTGCAGGTTTAGGAGAGTGAAAATGACATTGGCCTCATTCTTTTGCCTCTACTACAATGCAGGACAATGTCAAACTGGTGAGGTAAGAATCCCAGGAAACAGAGAGAAAAGAGACTTTCAAGGGTAATCTGAGCAGTGGTGGATCATGCTCTTTCTACCCATCAACCCCTTGGATCCAGGGGAAGACATTTTTCTTTTCTCCCATCAGATGATAGTGTTGGAAGTACTGCTGCTCCATGCCCTGATGTTCTGGTGAGCTCCAACTGCTTCAGTGCTTGGCCTGCTGCATGTGCTGTTTCTTGCTAGTTCCAGCATTTGTGGGGTGTCTCAGATAATATCCAAAAATGCCAGGTGTGTTTTGTGAAATGCTTAATACACTTGTGTTTAAAAGATAATCAGTGTTAATAAAATTACACATTGCCCTTCTAGTGCCTCCATAATTGCACAACACAAGTTATATCACGTTCAGTAATTGCTGAAAAAATAGTATAAATTGCAGGAATTTATACTGTTCTACGTGAAAAGATTTTCCCTGAGTTCTGTAGATAAAGCAGGTTCTCACAATACCCTTCAGGTAACCACAAACTACAGAAACAAGACCAGAAGGACCACGTTATTTTGTTGCCTACTGTATTGGAGATATTTAATCATAGGTTGTTTTTTACTGTGTAACTCTGGAAATTCTTGTTTTATGTTAATTTTTAAATACTTTATATACATTTGAAGGACTATTCTGTTTAATATTTAGCAATTTATACATATGTAACTTCCAAAATTGATTTTAATAGAACATTGTTACTTAAAAAGAAACAAAATATTAAACACTTTAAAGCCAGCAAATTCATAAATTGGCTTAATAAACAACCTTAAAATCTTGTTATACCTGTGATTTACTTAGCAACTCTCTTATAGCTTGGCTTTTGCATTCTTTCAAGAGAAGATGTAGGCATAGCATAAATGAACAAGTTTCATGTGAGGTGGTAAACCGGCCAGAAAAGGAATAACTCTGCAAACTGAGTATAATCTACCTGGTGAGGGAATGGAAAGAGCAGGCCTTTCTCCTCACTTACATCCTCCTGTTAGTTGCTTTACTTGTTGTAACCTCTAACCCTTTCCGTCTTGTCAGTGTTGAAGGCCTGGTCTACACTATAAAGTTTTGCTTATATAGCTGGGTCAGCTAAGAGTGGGGGGAAAAAATCACACCCCCTACAGATATAGATGTGCTGGCAAAAACCCTAGATGCTGACGGTGTGTTGGCTTCTGCCTGCTTCTGCTGCATCTACACTAGGGGGCTCTGCCAGCATAACTGTGCTGACAGCTATATTGACTAAGGTGCTGTAGTGTAGATGTGAATTAAGCTGTATTTGTTTAGCACACTCACTGAATGCTAATTTAGTGAAAGTTATACTACTTTGCTAGTTAAGATGCATCTGTTTTCTACCAGCATAGGTCCTGATCCTACAAACGCTTTCACAGGCCTTAATTTCCACATGCAGCTTATACCATTGCTTAGCTCACTTCTGAATTTGTCCAAGACTTCCATGGGAGATGCAGTCACTTATAACAGATATAAATTTGTCTGTGTATTTTAATACAGGTTTATATGTGAAGGAGCTTGACCACATATTTACTATGTATGTGCTTAGACATATTTGTACTTCCTTCATGAAACATTACCAGTGTAGTTGAGATCAACGCTTATACTATAACTATTTCAGCTTTTTTTTCCACTATGCAATCTGTTTGTGAAGAAACACATCCTCATTTATTATGTGATCAGGTGACATCAGTTACAGTATTCCTTAACTGTCTGTTATGATACAGCCTAATCATTTAAAAACGTGAACAATTCCATGTTTATTGTGGATCTAGAGCCTTAAAAATGTAATGTATTAGATTGTAGCACTAAAGGAGGTTCACTGGCTTGACTGATACTCTGGTAATACTGTTGCAACAATATAATTCTAGAGCCATGTTTTGAATGTTTTCCTTCCATCTTTCTTGTCTGGGAAGCAAGGACTCTGGAGACACTGCTTGACACAAGATTCTCCACTGATCCAGCTCCTTGCTTAATACTCTTCATCTGATCTGCAACAAAAAATTAAAAATAAATCTTAATACAGCATAGCAGCCATTACTTTAAATTAATGTCTGATGTGAGGAACTTGAAATATACAACAGCTGTCTTCACATTTCTGGAACTTGACTTTCAGTTGGCAGGTGGTACTCAAATTTGGTAAATAAAACCATAGGTCTAGTAGTATTGCAAGAGAAGAGTATAGTTATTGTTGTAGCTTTATTACCCTTGAGGTGGATTGCATTATTAAAAAATATCAAAAGCAAAAAAAAGATGTTTGTTTTACTATTGAGGAGATATTATTTAAATGTTATGAGGGAGACAAAATAATGTATATAATAATGAGGTAATGTAGAATAGAGTAGAAACAACTCTCCCTCCTTCTTAGATATAAAAACTACAGTACACAAATCTTTATAAATAAGGAAATTAAAAATGTCAGTAGGCGCATGAGAAGTTTATAAGGATAGGTGTGTGCAAGGTGAAACCTAGAAGGAAAGGACTACATTTTGGAGGGTGGGTGGGGAGGACAGCAGTAATTTCCCTCTCCCCTGTTGTTTTCTCAAGTACTCAGTCACATACAAATCACTCACTTTTTTTTGGTGGAAGTGTAGCAGCTCTTTATGTATCCATTGGAGAATGTGCACAGATCTATACCTGTGTTAACTTTGCAATGCTGCAGGCTTTGGTTTTGGGGGAAGAATAATCTTAGAGCTCTTAATGTTTAAGTGGTAGTTCATTTGTTTTAATTATTACTGTAATAGATTGATTTTTAGGTGGATTTTAGGTGCCAGTGCTACAGTCACTGCTGTCAAACATTCACTGTTACTTAATTGGTGTCAGTAAATTAGATTAATATATAATATTTCACTTTTTGTTTCTCGTAATGATAGTTATTAATATCATTTTGCTCTGAAAATGAATATGAGGCAGTTACTAAAGTTAAGTTAAATAGACTAAAATAAAATGCAGGAAGAGTTGTTTCAACTTTCCAAGTATTGCTAATCCCAAGCATTCAAAAATCATGAGTCAGATCTCAAAGTATGAGACTAACTTAAAAATCATGGGAATTATAAAAGAATAAATGTTGAGTTCTTTTATTTAATTTGAAATCTTCAAAAATCAAAAGGCAGTTTTCATAGTTTTCTTCTTAACCATGAAGGCTTGAAACTTCTTTTTTAAAAAGTGAAAGCTGAGATTTTTACACAATAACATAATTCCATCAGTTGGGGCAAATATCAAACTCGCAATAAAATACCAAGTGTTCACAACTCTGATACATAGCTCCCATGTATCTACTGAATTCAGCTGTGCTAATAATCTTGTTGTTTTATGTTCAGGAATTTTGAATGTATTAATTTATACTAGGTTTATTTCTGACAAATGTAGGGCCTCATCTTGAAATAGGTACTCGTGTGTGTGTTTGCTTCTGTGTATAATCCTATTAATGTTTATGGGACTACTGTCAGAAGTAAGCATACTTCAAGAGTTGCTGTTTGTAAAACAGAGTTAAGCTTTATTTGAAAAGTCTATATTGCAGATAGGAATCACTGTCTAGAAATAAGTAATTGAAAGAAAAATTTTAAAATATGCTCTCAACTCTAACCTACTTTCTTTCCTTTGTAACAATTACTTGATAAATGCATAAACAGAGCAGGGGGAAAGGGACTGTTTGCTCTTGGCCTCCATTGAAGAGGACCCCCACATGCCGGGTTGCAATGCCACTCATTGAAATTTGGCCCAGCAGCCCTGCTGTCACAATTGAGGGTCTGCTGATCCAAAACCAGGTGGCTCTGCCACGTGGGGTGAGTGCAGTGTGGGCTTGTGCTCTGGTACATGCCCTCTCCAGCCGCCTCTCAGGGTTAATTTTTTTGGAAGATTGTGGGGAGGAGTGGGAGTGAAGTACTTTAATTTCAGATTTTACCCTGGGCCCCCCAAACACCTCTGTTTAGCTCTATGCATAAAAATAGTAATTGTAAATGCATCTCCTTTTGTTTAAAACTACACAATACATTTATCTTTTTGCAGGGGAACTAACTTGTTTTCTTTCAAGATTTTTCTCACAATGTTGAAATAGGTTTTATTAATATAATATTAAATAGTCTCTCGTAGAATGTAAGTGCACATAAACTTCCATCTTGAATAGAGGTTAGGTTAAAAATAAAACTCTTGACATTATACAAGTGTATACATGGAAATTGTCAGGTTTGTTAAGGTAGGAAGACATCAAATACTTTGTCAGTCAGTCTGCTTTGTTTCCTAGCAGAAGTTCTTGGTATTCTCAAATTTTTCAAGAACAATCTTTAAAGAACAATCTCTGATACTTACTCTTTTCCCACTAACTCTACTGAAACGCAAAACAAACCCAAAAATATAATCACTCTGTAAATTGAACTCTGATGGTATAAAATCTGTTTATACTTAAGTGAATTAAATATTTTAGAATAATAGAATCATAGAAAGGTAGGGCTTAAATAAAATCTAAAATTGCTTTTAGATGTTCCTTGCATATATATGTCTGCTACTGTACAACCCTTTTTCCTCATCTAACTAGAGATTACAACCATTTCATTTGAAAACAAACTTCAATGTTTCTATCAGTGTACAACTCAAATTCAGTCCAAAAATACTAAATTTCTTTTGTACTAAATTCCACACCAGTAGGTTTAAGGTTAGAATGCACTATAGTGCATATACTCTTTTTTACATCTAGATCTGACTGTAAATTTTCAAATGAGGCTGCCTGAGTAGAAACTAGTAATGGTGTATTTTTGTTCTTGCTTTTGAAATTTACACCCTATATTTATGAAGGCTTAAAAACAGTAGCTTGTTTCCCACTACCTCCTAAATGTTTATAAATTTCAGCAGTTCGTGTAACAGGGCTATTGAAGTCAGTGGCACTTCTCTAAGAAACAAATCATTTTGGAAGAATATTGCATTTTTATTTGGGCCGTCAAGCGATTAAAAAAATGAATCACAATTAATCGTGGTGTTAAACAGTAATAAAATACCATTTATATAAATATTTTTGGATATTTCCACATTTTCAAATATATTGATTTCAATTACAGCACCGAATACAAAGTGTACAATGCTCACTTTATATTTATTTTTTACTACAAATATTTGCACAGTAAAAAACAAAAATAGTATTTTTCAGTTCACCTAATACAAGTACTGTAGTGCAATCTCTTTATCATGAAAGTTGAATGTACAAATGTAGACTTATGTACAAAAATAGCCTGCATTTACAAATAAAACAGTGTAAAACTTTAGAGCCTACAAGTCCTCTCAGTCCTACTTCTTGTTCAGACAGTTGCCCAGAAAAACAAGTTTGGTTACAATTTGCAGGAGATAATGCTTTCTGCTTGTTTACAATGTCACCTGAAAGTGAGAACAGGAATTCACATGGCACTGTCGTAACTGACATCACAAGATATTTACGTGCCAGGTGCACTAAAGATTCATATGTCCCTTCATGCTTCAACCACTATTCCAGAGGACGTGCACCATGCTGATGATGGGTTTTGCTCCATAACGATCCAAAGCAGTGCGGACTGACGCATGTTCATTTTCATCATCTGAGTCAGATGCCGCCAGCAGAAGGTTCATTTTCTTTTTTGGTGATTCAGGTTCTGTGTTTCCACATCGGAGTGTTGCTCTTTTAAGACTTCTGAAAGCATGCTCCACATCTCATCCCTCTGAGATTTTGGACGGCACTTCAGATTCTTAAATCTTGGGTGGAGTGCTATAGCTATTTTTAGAAATCTCACATTGGTACCTTCTTTGCATTTTGTCAAATCTGCTGTGAAAGTGTTCTTAAAATAACATGTTCTGGGTCATCATCTGAGGCTGCTATCACATGAAATATATGGCAAAATACAGGTAAAACAGAACAGGAGACATATAATTCTCCCCCAAGGAGTTCAGTCACAAATTTAATTAATGCATTATTTTTTTAACAAGCATCATCAGCATAGAAGCATGTCCTCTGAAATGGTGGCCAAAGCATGAAGGGGCATACGAATGTTTAGCATATCTGGCACATAAATACCTTGCAAACACCTGTTTTCACTTTCTGGTGATGTAAATAAGAAGTGGGCATCATTATCTCCCGTAAATCTAAACAAACTTGTTTCTCTTAGCAAACGGCTGAACAAGAAGTAGAACTGAGTGGACTTGTAGGGTCTAAAGTTTTACATTGTTTTGTTTTTGAGTGCAGGTATGTAACAAAAAAACTACATTGGTAATTTACACTTTCACGATAGAGATTGCACTACAGTACTTGTCTGAGATGAACTGAAAAATACTATTTCTTTTGTTTATCATTTTTACAGTGCAAATATTTGTATTGAAAATAATATAAAGTGAGCACTTTACAGTTTGTATTCTGTTGTAAGTGAAATCAATATATTTGAAAATGTAGAATAACATCCAAAATATTTAATACATTTCAATTGGTTTACTATTGTTTAACAGTGCAATTAATTTTTTAATCACAATTTTTTTTGAGTTAATCACATGAGTTAACTGTGATTAATCGACAGCCCTAATTTTTCAATATGTTTGCTATCATAGTTGGAAGTTTGGGCTTTGATAAGAAAACTACTGAAGTATGTTGGTCCAATGTCACCTATAACAATACTTTACATGTACTATGTAGCATCTTTCTTCCAGAAGGATCCTAAACAACTTTATAAACAATATGCAGGGATGATTTCACCTGGGTCTGAAATGGAGTCAATTATATGCAGCTGAAACTGCCAGGGAAATTTAGGTAGACAGGATGTGGTAACCAGTGTTGGAATATGGCCAGGCCCTCAGAGCTAATAAAATCCTTACTCTTGAAAAGAGTTACATGGAATCTTTAATGACTACAATTGGCCAGGACTTCTGTTTTACATCTTATCTGAAATATGGAACCTCTAACAGTTTGCTCTATGGGCTTAATAGAGGGGTGGGCAGGAATAGAATGCACCATTGGTGCTTATTCTGTTTTTACATTCAAATATGAACTTGATAGGATGTTATTACAGGATATAGTAGATGCTTATTAGTAGAAATATGTCGGTGCTCTTTCGCTATGTTGCTCCTAACCGGCTTTGCTGTTATGGGGAGTGTCAATAACTCACAGTAGGAAAAGTGTTCCCAGGGGAAATGTTGCTCGTAAGAGGCTGTTGCTCTTACAAGGTGTTGCTGCAAACAAGTGTCTACTGTATTTACATTAATTTCTAGCTTGTCTCCTCTCCATACTTATTGTTCAATCTGTTTAAATAGAATTAAAGTAAAATGTTTTGTGCATAGTGTATTATTAATCTTAGCAGAAAAATGTGGTTTTAAATATCTGGAAATGCAGACCAAGGAATATCCTATTGCTTGAGTGTAAAAAGAAAATGACTTAAACTATCAGAGCACTACTAGGAATCTTGATACATCTGGAGAGTTCTGAATCTGAGGAGGGTTAACAGTGTTTCAACCATTCTTCCTTTTCTTTGTGCTCCTGTAGTTTGATTCTCCTAGTGCTACAGAGTACAGAAACCTACTGTATTTAGAAGGAAAGGGGGTAGCATAATCCGTTTTTATTCTACAGCAAGATTGTTTCAGATTTGGACCTTATAATTCAGAAGTATATTGAAAGCTTTGCAAATCCCATTTTTGCCAGAACACGATTAAATAAAGTCACAGTGCCAAATTCTGCTGATATATTGGTGTAAACTTGGCACAACGCATTTGAAGTGTTTATAATTACTCCAGATTTATACTGACACCCAAAGAGCAGAATTTGGCTCACAATGCCTTGGTGTAAGCCATGGGATAATATATCGAGCTTGTGTTGAAATATACTGAGTCTTCTGTTCTTTTGTTGTTTTGCCCATGTCTAAAATCAGTAATACTTGGCATTCACTTACACTGAGGACTAGCCTCAGTTCAATAGGCTGTGACAAGCAATTGGTGTAGCTGTACCACTACTGACCCCTAAGTGTAGAAAGGTGCATAGGGATTTAAACCACTTCAGCTAAGTGGGTCCACGCTGATGTAGCTACACCGATTGCTAAATCAGGACATTCCTGAGTGAAGATGATGCATGAAAGTAAGATGAGTCCTGCATCTGAAACAATTAGCCTAGTATGTTCAGATGCAGTCAGGGAGAGATGACTTTCCAAAAAAAAAAAAGGTTAGATGCATGAAGGCCAAATGTTTTTATCTGATAAACCAATGTAAAGCTGAAGAGACTTTAATGAAGTAACTGGAGCTTGAGGGAAGGAGCTCTTAATCTATGATGTCCACATGCAAGTGGTTGCTAGGCAGTTAATGCACAATTATCAAACAGTTCGGCTCTTCTTTTGCGCTTCTCTTGGCTATAAAGGCTGCCTGATGGTGCATTTGAACTGAAGTTACATAAAACCCCTTTTTAATTATTGCATTGCTGGTATATGGCTGTGTGTGTTAATGGACTTCCTCCCCTGTTTTTTGTAGGACATTCAGTCAGAAGAAAGCTGCAATTGAGAGAGAATATGCACAGGTAAGTCCTAGGATAAATTTTCCTTTATTGTCTAAGCCATTCTTCT
Organism: Mauremys mutica; assembly: GCF_020497125.1. NCBI lineage: Eukaryota > Metazoa > Chordata > Testudines > Geoemydidae > Mauremys > Mauremys mutica. Next base: position 352,003,927 of record NC_059072.1, on the reverse strand, counting down.
CCATATGTAAGGATACATTAACTGATTAGGAAATCTCCTGCTACGTTATTTTGCATTTTACATTGGCTGTCTTCTGTGCGTCAAGAAATACAAAATATCTCTCTTCATAATTTGGATTCGATATTCCTGGCTGTGCTCAACAATCTCTATTCTCTATCCTGCTCTGAAGCCTGACTTGGGAAAGATCTAGGGAGGAATTGTTGGTCTTGGAAGTGGTCCACAGCAACTTTTTTCAACTGTTTCCCGGGGTCAGAGTGGCAGCCATGTAATTAGTGGAATCAAATTGGTTAGAGGAAAAAGTCATTGTAGCAGCATCTTCGCATATTTGCCTTAAATATAGCCTTGTTTAGAACCTACTTCCCCTTGGTCGGAAATAGACCAAACCTAGTGAACTTCAGCACATTCTACAAGGCCCATCTATTTACCCATGCTTTTGTTGAAGGAGAGGCGTGGTAAGGAGTGGGATGGGTATTGATTTAGTGGATTTTGATTCTCCCTCTTGTCAGATTCCTTCTGGTTTGGGGACAATGAGCATCTGCTGGTTTAATTTGTGACTTCTTAATTTATGGCAAAAGTTCTTAGAGCCTAGGTTGGCCTCTTTAAAATGTTATAAATCTAAAACAAAAAAAGAATAAAGAAACGTTGAAGAGAGGGACTTGTTATATTTCTATGTAGAGTGAATTTTGTAAATCATAGCAGCGGCTAATTTGTCAAGACTTTAAAATTTTACCATACACATTTTATTCATGGTGAAATCCTGCATACATATTCTCAGCCTGGAACTAAATCGAAATGAAGCCTCTTTTATTTAAAAAATGTTGTGTTTAGGTCAGTCTTTTGCTGTATATTCTAACAATATCTGTGTGCATATCCACAAACTGAAAACTAATGCAATAGATCTAGATTGTATCAAAAGTCAATAGATGACTGATGCTATCTGAGTATTCTTTGCTACATTAGACTTTACATTACTGTGTCATTGATCACTTTGGCAGTTACACTAAAGTAACTACTTTTGAATAGCAGGATCAATATATTTTGTTTTAAGGCTTAGTTTTTTTAACTAATGCTCTAGACCCAGGTTTTTAAAGCTATTTTAAAGCCTAAGTCTCCTTTTCAAAAGGGATTTAGTTATTTAGGAGTCTAAATTCCATTGACAGTCAAAAATGAGATTTAGACTCTGTGGGAATGCACCCCTGTATTCAGACCTTACATCGTAATAATCTTTGTGCAAAATATGCCTTGGGAGGCATCATTTGAAAACTAATAACTCACGGGTGAATAATATCATGATGAAATGCGTGTAGCAACATTATATGTAAAGTTATGAATTCCCCATTAATAGTGTTGGTAGCACACGTTCAAACCCATGTAGCCCTGATTAGTCAGGACTGGTCAAGCAGGTCTTAAACAAAGGAATGTGTGTGTACCTCAATTTACATATAAGTACACCTCTACCCCCGATATAACGTGACCCGATATAATGTGGGTTCGCATACAACACGATAAAGCTCTGACACGCTGCTCTGAGCAGCCTGTTAAGGGTGCCGGGCCAGGCCGGGGCCGAGGGGTTCCATAAGGTCAGAGGGTCTTGCGGGTGGTCAAGGGCTCCCCTCCTAGGGTCTGGGGGGCAGGAGCTGTGGGAGAGCACTTTTGGGGGCCTTGCATTCCCAAAGTGGCCTGGGGGATTAGCGGGGGGCTGGGAGCAGTCTGCTCTGCTTCTCTCGCCCCAGCCCCAGCCGTGTCGCTTTGGGGAGGGAAGGGATCCCCCCACGCACTCACCAGCAGCGGCAGAAGCAGAGCAGCCCAGCCCCAGCCCGCTCCGGTCCACTCCACCAGCTCCCAGGCGCAGCGCTCCGCTTCCCGCCACAGGTGAGTACAGGAGGCGTCCTTTCCCCAACCTCCCCGCACTCACCGGCGGTGGGAAGCGGAGCAGCCTAGCCCCAGCCAGCTTCACTCCACCAGCTCCCAGACGTGGCACTCCACTTCCCGCCGCAGGTGAGTGCAGGACCTTTTCCCCAGCCGCCCCCCAGTGACACGGTTGGGGCCGGGGCAAGAAAAATGGAGCAGGCTGGGGCCGCATCACTTCACTTCCCACCACAGGTGAGTGCAGGTGGGCATCCTTTTCCCAACCTCCCCGCACTCACTGGCGGCGGGAAACGGAGCGCTGCGGCTGGGATCTGGCAGACTGGGGCCGGGCTGCCCTGCTTCCCGCTGCTGCCGGTGACTGTCTGTCAGGGGGTGGGGTGGATAGGGGTCGGAGCAGTCAGGGGACAGGGGGGTTGTGTAGGGGGTGAAGTCCTGGGGGTGATTAGAGATGGGGGTTTCTGGCGGGGGCGGTCAGGGAACAATGAACGGGGGGGGGGGCAAAGCAAGTTTGATATAACACGGTGAGATTTTTTGTCTCCCAAGGACTGCATTATATCGGGGTAGAGGTGTAGTAGACTGGCTCCTTGAAACAGTAAGAGGGAGACAAGATAAATCTGCATTTTAGCAAACAGCAGCATGAAACCTCTTTCACGATGAGACCTCATGTCTCCATCCTCACAGGTGGTAGGAACTTTATCTAGGGGTAACCCACAGGAAAATACATGTTAAAGGGTGACTGAACTATAAAAATGAGGGGCAAGCTGTCTCTCCCTCTCCATTTCTCTCTCCTTCACCTAAGATGACAAAAGAATCAGTCTATGGACTTTGGGAACAGATCCTGACCTGAAACTTGGTCAGCAGTGTTGCTGGGAACCTGTGGGGTAAGAATGTCACCTTGAACCAAGTCTAATTTCAGTATGTTTATTTCTGTTGTAACCATTTCTGACTTTAATGCCTTGTACTCACTTAAAACCTGTCTCCTTGTAGTTGAATAAACTTGTTTTATTCTTTAAATAAAACCAATCCAGAGTTGTGAATTGTTTGGGTAACTCAGTTTAAGATATTGATCACCTCAGAGGGACAACTGACTTAATATATCTGGACTGTCCAGGAGAGGGCTGGACAGTGTAGAACACATGTTCAGGACTGGAAGTATGTTTGGGGTCACCCTGCAAGTAGTAACCAAACGCTGCTGGAAGCCAAAGTGTGGCTGGTGTTTGCTGACAGGCTGCTGGGGTCAGAGTTGCTGGACCAGGGCTGTAGCTATACACAGACATTCGAGTGACTTGCATTCTGTTTGTGAGCAGCCCAGGTGGGACCTACAGCAGCAAAGCATTGTGAGGGACCCAAAGTTGCAGGGCAGGGGTGACACAGGACTTCACTGGTCTGGATTGCACCCCGGAATGTCATAGACTCCTAAATCAATTACAATGTTGAGTGCAGCAATGCCTAAACACCTGTAAAAATCTAGGCCTTTGTGCCTAAGAGATGCAGAGCGTCTGAGCTAAGATCTTAATATATTTCTCTGCATTATCTAAACACAGTGGTGAGTTATGTGTTTTTGTTCTCGTGAAAATTTGTAGCATTCATTCTATATGGGGTAAAGTCTTAATGAAGTTAGCAAAATGAACAATTGCATTCTTGGAGTTCTGGAGCTATAACACCTGAGGTTTTCAGACTTTTTAGTAAAAAATGCAAATTTCCAGCAATGCAGCTGGCATCATTGATTTAGTGATTGCCTAATCATATGAATAAAAGTTTTCAGGATTGCATCCTCGGTTTGATGATAGGTGTGTTGTGTGAAAAATTGGATAATTCACATTTAGAGCTCTTCTGCGTGAAATTTTCTGCCAATGCTTCCCAACAATACAAATTGTCAATGAACTAAATATAAACCCTCTCCCACTAATTATAATGCGAGTTTTGTCTTTAAAACAAAGTTTTATAAAAGGAGCGTAGAATTCTCAGTAGCTTATTTTTTAAGCAAAACTTGGAAGGGCTTGTGAACAAGGTGAGTTACTGTGCAGGAAGCCAGGATATGAATCGACATCACACTAGCTCAGCCACACAGTAACATGCCATCTGGACACTACTACAGTGCGTTGAAAGCCCTGGAGGGCAGTGCTTACTGTGCCATAGCAGCGTCCACGTGCGTATGACTGTATGGCCATGCTGGTGTGCTGTAGATTCATGCCCTGGATTGCCCACAGAAACTTGGTGTGTAGACAAAACCCTAAGCTGTTTTAATGTATTTCTTGCAAATAATTTAGTCCAAAATATCCAAATGCCTTTTGATGCTTTAGGGGACTGACTCATGAAAACTCATGGTGATCGGGGGAGGTCCCAGATGACTGGAAAAAGGCTAATGTTGTGCCCATCTTTAAGGGAAGGAGGAGGATCCGGGGAACTACAGGCCAGTCAGCCTCACCTCAGTTCCTGGAAAAATCATGGAGCAGGTCCTCAAGGAATCAATTCTGAAGCACTTAGAAGAGAGGAAAGTGATCAGGAACAGTCAGCATGGATTCACCAAGGGCAAATCATGCCTGACTAACCTAATTGCCTTCTATGAGGAGATAACTGGCTCTGTTGATGAGGGGAAAGCAGTGGATGTGTTATTCCTTGATTTTAGCAAAGCTTTTGATACGGTCTCCCACAGTATTCTTGCCAGCAAGTTAAAGAAGTATGGGCTGGATGAATGAACTATAAGGTGGGTAGAAAGCTGTCTAGATCGTCGAGCTCAACGGGTAGTGATCAGTGGCTCCATGTCTAGTTGGCAGCCGGTATCAAGCGGAGTGCCCCAAGGGTCGATCCTGGGGCCGGTTTTGTTCAATATCTTCATTAATGATCTGGAGGATGGTGTGGACTGCACTCTCAGCAAGTTTGCAGATGACACTAAACTGGGAGGAGTGGTAGATACACTGGAGGGTAGGGATAGGATACGCTGGAGGGTAGGGACCTAAATAAATTAGATGATTGGGCCAAAAGAAACCTGATGAGGTTCAGTAAGGACAAGTGCAGAGTCCTGCACTTAGGACGGAAGAATCCCATTCACTGCTACAGACTAGGGACCGAATGGCTAGGCAGCAGTTCTGCATTAAAGGACCTAGGGGTTACAGTGGACGAGAAGCTGGATATGAGTCGACAGTGTGTCCTTGTTGCCAAGAAGGCTAACAGCATTTTGGGCTGTATAAGTAGGGGCATTGCCAGCAGATCGAGGGACGTGATCATTCCCCTCTATTCGACATTGGTGAGGCCTCATCTGGAGTACTGTGTCCAGTTTTGGGCCCCACACTACAAGAAGGATGTGGAAAAATTGGAAAGAGTCCAGCGGAGGGCAACAAAAATGATTAGGGGGCTGGAGCACATGACTTATGAGGAGAGGCTGAGGGAACTGGGATTGTTTAGTCTGCAGAAGAGAAGAATGAGGGGGGATTTGATAGCTGCTTTCAACTACCTGAAAGGAGGTTCCAAAGAGGATGGATCTAGACTGTTCTCAGTGATAGCAGATGACAGAACAAGGAGTAATGGTCTCAAGTTGCAGTGGGGGAGGTTTAGGTTGGATTTAGGAAAAACTTTTTCACTAGGAGAGTTGTGAAGCACTGGAATGAGTTACCTAGGAAGGTGGTGGAATCTCCTTCCTTAGAGGTTTTTAAGGTTTTTAAGGTCAGGCTTGACAAAGCCCTGGCTGGGATGATTTAGTTGGGGATTGGTCCTGCTTTGAGCAGGGGGTTGGACTAGATGACCTCCTGAGGTCCCTTCCAACCCTGATATTCTATGATTCTATGCAAGATTAAACTTCGACTTATTTGCCAAGCTAGTCTATAGGAAAGAGTAGGTAAATTTAAAAAAAACAATATTAGCACTCCTCTCATCACCTTGTCAAAAAGGCCATTTTTGTATTATTTTGAAAAACTCCTGTATGCTGATGTACTGTACTTGTGTGCCAAGTTTCTGCACAATACAACTTTATTTCAGGATGGAACCTATATAGACAGTAGTGTCCTGCTTTTGTTTATGTCAGGAGTCTCAAACTCAATTTACCTTAGAGCCAGTGTCAGTCCTCAAATCTCCCAGCAGGCCAGTAATGTCACTCATGCTGCCCAGAATCTGCCCCCCACCTACTTAAGGCTCTGGGAGGGAGTTTGGGTGGGGGAGGAGGTAGGAGATGGGGGTTCAGGGTGCAGACTCTGGGAGGGAGTTTGGGTGATGGGTGCAGACTCTGGGCTGGGGCAGGAGGTGGGGGTGCAGGAGGAGGGAGTGGAGTTGCAGGCTCTGGGATGGAGGAGGAGGGAGGGGTGCAGGCTTTGGGAGAGAGTTTGGGGGTGGGAGGGAAGGAAAGAGGGTGCAGGCTCTGGGAAGGAGTTTGGGGGCTGCGAGTGTGTGAGGTGGGGGTGCAGCTCTGGGAGGGGGTCGGGGTGGTGCGGCACTTACCTGGGGCTCCAAGGCAGGGTGGGCGGGGGGGCCTCTGCATGCTGCTGCCCCCAAGCACCACCCCTGTAGTTTCCAATTGGCCACAGGGCTGCTCGGGCGCAGGGGCAGTGTGCAGAGGCATGGCCCCATCCTGTCCCGGGGCCGGCAGCCACGTGGAGCGAGCGCGCAGGAAGCAGCTCAGCCCCGCTGCGCTGCTGGTGGTGGGCGGGGCCCCAGGCTGTTTTAAATTGCAGGGGGGAGCACCCTGGGGCAGCAGGCAGGGCCACGGGAGAGACCCGGCCCCAAAATTGCTGGAGCCTTGCAGCCCACATTGGGGAGGTTCTTGGGCTGCAGCTGGCTCATGGGTTGGGACTTTGAGACCCCTGGTTTACGTATTATACCTGTCCTTTTGCTAGGGGATCTCACGAGAAATTTTTTGTGGCCTCAGTGCGGCCACCAAATCTTGTTGATGGCCGCTCTGACAATTTTTCCTAAAATACTTAATTAGCTCTAGGAAAAACAAATATACATGTATATATACATGTTCAAATCATTGTAATTTATTTATGTAATAATAATAATAATAATGTACAGTTGTCACTATTCTTTACTGGACCTAAACAGAATAGAAACAAATAATGTGCTTTGCATGTTTTTGTCTGTTTCTTTTGCCTTTTTTTCCCGCTAAGATTTGCTAGATAGTAAGTCTGTTTATGTGAAAAGTGATATTTGTATGTTTGTTAACATGACTTTTCCCCTCTCCACCCCCACCCCCCAATAACTGCCCAGGAGGCCTGTGGCCATACAAAAAGCCCCACGGTGGCCGCATTTGAGAAACACATTTGACTCTAAGCGCTATGGAGCAGGGAATGTCTTAATTACTTGTCTGTATGATGCCTAGCTCAGTGGACTCTTTATTGGTGCTCTCAGAGTTTTATTTCTTTTTATTTGTATTATGGTAATGACTATATGCTCAGTCAGTCCTGTCACTACAACTTTGTGGCATTAAATATTGCAGTACTCTGCTAAACAAAAACATATACATTTAAAAGTTTGCCCTAATGGTCAGAACCAAAAGTGTTTACACACATCCATTCCGCTAAAGGATATCTAATGATATTGTTTGGAAGCGACAATGTTGCAAACTCCCCTGCAGTGAAATCTTGCTGTGCTGGCTATTAGTCATGACTGGTGTGCTGGCTGCATGGTACAAAGCTATTCAAATACCATGTCACTGAATGGAAGTGCAGTCTGGTGAGCAGTTACTTTGGATACTATCCATAGAATATCCACTTTACTAATTCCTCTGAGCATTTAAAAGAAAAAATATTTTACATTGTTGAGATCATAGTTGCATCTGTACTGTACTTTTCATTATTATTTACAATTTATAACTCCAAAGCACAGCTTTTCCCAGAGATTGTGGCATGTGACCCTGCACAGACAGACCTCATTTGTTGTTCAGAATAGCTGCTTATTTTTTAATTAGTCTTTAGCCATTATAATTGCAGAGTAAACCTTCAGAATGTGACATTAGTGTAACCAGTTCAATGATATCTGCCTGACTTTGCAGAGAGCCTGAAATAATAGCTTGAGCTGCAAACTACACCATTTAAATGAGTGCTAATTGAGATGCCAGTTATAATGCTTTAAGTGTCAGCATTATTAACTATTACAAGCATGGAAGAAAGATGAGGAAGTACCATACTATGAAGGTCTACGCTAGATGTGGGAGGCACTTGTAATCGAGGATCTTAATTAAATGTAATGTATCTTTATGATTTTTTCTGCCTGAGTGTCGTAAGACCAAATTAATGTTTAGGAGGCAATATGGATACTATCTAACAGTTGTTGCCAAGCTGTGGTCTGCAGAGAGCTGACAGGTCTTATGGAAACATATTAATATCTCTAAAAGCATCTGGAAGCAAGGAAGAGAAGGACACAGTTTAGCTTGTCTCCACTGTGGCCTGTTTGTACATATGAGTGAACATCCCTCAGAGACTGGAGCCACCAGTGAGACTGGTGCTGTGATTGCCAATGGGAGCTGTCAGCCGAAGATAAACCAGCAGCTGCAACTTGGAGAGGAGTGCCCAGAAAAGAGAACCAGGCAGCTAGACAGCCTTTCCAGTTTACCAGAGGGAGAGAAGGACCCAGGTGGTTGGTCGTCATAGCCACAGGAGGAAGAAAAGTAGGTAATTGGATTGTATGGACAGAGGGGAGAAGGAACAAAAGGTAGGGAATTGTGTGCAGGGGGAAGATTGAAGGACCAAGTGCCAGAGAAGCATGTGCAATGTGGGGCAGAGGAATAGAAGTGATGGGAGGGAAGATGGAATTTAGAGCAAAACTAGTGTTGTTAACTTTAAAAACATACAAATAAAAAACTTCAAAAACCACTTATTAGATTCAAGACATTCAAAAACATAAATATTTTTTCCTTTAAAGAACTTTATTAGTTGCCCCAGTAACATTGTGCAGTTGTGTGTGTACATGCGTATGTATATAACTTTCAGCCTTTTGCAGCCAAATACTTATTTGATTTTTGCTATATTGCCTAGTTTCTGGATCTAGAAGACCCAGAAGTTTTCCAGTAATTGAGCTAAAAAAGGAAGTGTCCAAGACATCTATCAGTCTTGGACTAGGAAGAAGTATTTCTAGGAGTAAAACCCAATGGCACTTTTAATGTGGATTTCAGGTTGACTGTTTTTTTTAATTGGATTGTAAATTCTTTGGACAGATGTTGGGAATCAGGAGACTGGATGGTGTGCCCCACTGGCTCCCTAACTTGTCTGACTTGATTTTAAATACCTCAGAACACCCCTGTTAGGTAGGGAAGTATTATCTCTGTTTTGCAGATAGGGAACGCAGGCACAGAAAAACCTGAATGATTTTGGACAGAGCTAGGATGTCTGTGGTGGAGCTGAGAGTGGATCTCAGATCTTTTGAGTTCATTTCCTTAAGTACAAGACAAACCTTGGGCATGTAATTTAACCTCTGTTTCATCTGTTAAATGGCAATTCTTACCTTGTTTTGTAAAATGCTTTCAGATATACAGGGCTTTTCATCTGTATAAACATGTATTAGTACAGTGCCCACACTGTCATACCAGAAAGAAACAGGCAAAGGATAACTTAAAAGATTATGAACAATCTGTTTAAAAAATCCTAAAGCTTTCATTTGCAGGGGTAATGTACAAGTTCTAGACCAGGGGTAGGCAACCTATGGCACGGGTGCCGAAGTCGGCACGCAAGCTGATTTTCAGTGGCACTCACACTGCCCGGGTCCTGGCCACCAGTCCAGGGGGCTCTGCATTTTAATTTAATTTTAAATGCAGCTTCTTAAACATTTTAAAAGCCTTATTTACTTTACATACAACAATAGTTTAATTATATATTATAGACTTAGAGAAAGAGACCTTCTAAAAACGTTAAAATGTATTACCGGCACGCAAAACCTTAAATTAGAGTGAATAAATGAAGACTCGGCACACCACTTCTGAAAGGTTGCCGACCCCTGTTCTAGAACCTGAGACAACTTAAGGCATTTAGGTAGTTTAACTGTCTTTTTTAAGTCTTAGGTGCATTGTAATAAAGATAACTGCAGTGGGACAGAAGACACTAAAAAAAAGAATACGAATGTATCTGGAATTGTAAAAAAAAAAATTACATAGCCATGTCTAGATGACAGATTATCACTTTAAAAACAAGCGTTATAAATGTCATCATTTCAGTGTTGAACACAGAAGTAACTTCACTTTCTGCACAGATAAAACAACTGTATCTTAGAGAACACATGCCTTGTGACAGCTGTTCAGTACTAATTTATTAATATTAGGGTGAAATCAAGTCTGGCCCCAGACTCAATGGTTAGCTAACCGCTGGGCATCAGTAAAATAATTGGAGGTACTTGCCTTGAAAGTGTCTACAAGCAACTTTTTGTCTATTAGTTCATGCCATGTAGTCCTGGCAAAATGTTCTTCCTGGAGAAGGATACAAAAGATTACTGTGGCTGTAAAAAGAAGAGGAAAAGACTGCAGACTGTAAGGGCGGGTCTCTCCCTGGGGACAAACAAGAAGCAGACATGGATCCATTGGCCAATAACCTTGATATTAACTGATGCATTAAAGTAATTTTTTAACCTATTTTTGTTCTCTAAAGAAATAATTTTATTATGGAGTTGGACGTACCACAGTTGAAAATTCATCATTAGGCTGTTCTAGGAGTAATTTTGCTATGCCAGCTTTGTTTTTATTTGTATGTCTATTAAATACTGTTTACTTTAGTTGGGAGATCATTTTAAAAATGCATATCAAACTATTTTAAAATGTGGGGAAATGGCCTGTCATTAAGACTCAGACATGTGCTTCCTTTTTTAAGGAATTAAGATTTTTTTTTAACTTCTTTCTATAAGCGATGCTAGCAGTTTACTTGATAATAGTGAGCATTCATATGCAAATTGTAGTGTCTACCATGCTTGTAGGTTGTGAAGAAATTTGGCTGTGATCCTGCTTTCTATACAGGCAAGCCTCTCACTCAAGTAAATCGGAGGCTTCCCTGTATAAGAATTGCAGTGCTGGGCTCTGAGAGAAACCCTCGACCGTAGCATATTAGAAATATTGTATAATATATTCCTTGCCTTTTAATTATATTTTTTAACTTTTTATAATAAACTCTTAGAAGCTTAAAAGTGACATTTGTTCCTGAATTATGGGATCTTTCACAAAGACTGGTCTGCTCTTTTTTAAACTGAAACAAATTTTAAATGCATTGTTTTAGCGAAACACTTCTTGTTTTGTGTTCTTTCTGTGTAATCTCACTCATTGGGTTCAAGGCACCTGCACCATGGTGTTCTGGAAAGCCATGCCCAGTGAGCTTCACATGAGCACCACCTCACGCCACCAGGTGTTTGGATTCCAGGCTACATGGAAGAGTTGCAAGCCCTAACTGTCTTCGTTTCTTTCTGGCCACTATAGTCTGTGAGCATTAGGAACCTCAGAGTTGTCTGCGTAACTTTTAGACAGTTTACCTTTGTCTTATGAATAGTTTTATATACTGTTTCAAATAATTTTTCAATGGTTTTAGTGTCAGTATAGCACAGATGAGGTTAAATTACCCATTTTTGCCCTCAAGTTATGTCCTACGCTTTCCCCAGGTCAATGCCACAGTTATCCACAGTGGAACTTAATGAAAGTTTTAAATGGTCCACCTCCTGATCGTTCATAATTCCCTAGTCAGTTTGCCTGTGTATGATGCCTCTTTTGCTTAGGAGAAGTTTGTATCACACTTTGGACAGAAGTAACATCTGTTGGGCTCTTACACCCAAAGCCTCAACTTAGGCTCCATGTAAGGCTCCATGCTTTCTTGCCCTATGGACAAAATCAGCAGACCATCCATGGGTTCAGGCTGGGGTTTTTGTGCATAGTCAGAATGGCCTTTGTTGGCATCAAAACCCTCCACCTCTGAGTTCCATAAACGGATTCTAGCATCACTGGCCCTTTCTGTGGAGAAAAGGGGTCTAAATCCAAAAGCAGGGATGCTGAAGTCCTCCAGGATTACTCTCCTGGTGAGACTCCTTGAGCACTGAAGAGTTCCAAGTTTCTGGTCTCTCTCCTGCTTTTGACTCTTGCTCTGGATGGGCTCAGTTGATATCAAAATAGTTCTTGACACCCCTCCCCTTCCCCAAAGCTGTCCAGAGCTCTGGACTTTGGGGTCAATGCCTCAACTCAGAGGCCTATTGTGACTTCTAACTGGTGCCAAGAATGTCACCCTCAGACACTGGTGCCTATGCCATGGTGCTGAAAATGAGCTGTATAGAGCTCTCTCAGGACCATCTCCAACTCATCTGCTAGTGCCGACTGTCTGGACCTGCAAACCTCCCCCCATCCCCCTCCCCCCCCCCCCAAAAGGCACAAGATGAGTTAATTGAAAAGGCCCTCCGAGCACTGAGTGAGAAATGCCATAAGGCAGGTGTTATCTGTTAGTTACCATACACAGGATTTTTTATTAGTGGTGTCTTTTGCAAAGGCTGAGCTGTTGGTGGCTAGTAGTTTTTTAAATTGAAAAACAGTTTTGAATTATTTTGTTAGAGAAGTGATTAATCATGTTTTCCAGACAGATTAATAAAGTTGGATCAAATTTTCACCCTGTTAACTTCTACAGTTATCTAGAATTATATAAATCCATGGTACACCCATATCTTGAATACTGCGTACAGATGTGGTGGTCTCATCTCAAAAAAGATATACTGGCATTAGAAAAGGTTCAAAGAAGGGCAACTAAAATGATTAGAGCTTTAGAACAGGTCCCATATGAGGAGAGATTAAAGAGGCTAGGACTTTTAAGCTTGGAAAAGAGGAGACTAAGGGGGGGATACGATAGAGGTATATAAAATCATGAGTGGTGTGGAGAAAGTGAATAAGAAAAAGTTATTTACTTGTTCCCATAATATAAGAACTAGGGTCCACCAAATAAAATTAATGGGCAACAGGTTTAAAACAAATAAAAGGAAGTTCTTCACACAGCGCACAGTCAACTTGTGGAACTCCTTGCCTGAAGAGGTTGTGAAGGCTAGGACTATAACAGGATTTAAAAGAGAACTGGATAAATTCATGGAGGTTAAGTCCATTAATGGCTATTAGCCAGGATGGGTAAGGAATGGTGTTCCTAGCCTCTGTTTGTCAGAGGATGGAGATGGATGGCAGGAGAGAGATCACTTGATCATTACGTGTTAGGTTCACTCCCTCTGGGGCATTTGTTTTATATTGTCCCTTAATACATGTCTTTAAATTATCACTAGCAGTAGTATTTTATATTGAGGTTAATTATGCATGGTGCAAGAATACTTCTCTGTGAAGCTCAGATTATCCATGAAGTGGAAATCTATGCAGAATGCTTTTAATGACTCTAGGTTAGGAAGAAATCGAAGAGGAAATTAGTTTTGTCCATATCATTTTTATACTCTGCATCAAGAAATGTTTTAGTGCATACTAAAATCTCAAAGTATTGGTCATTCAAGAATCATTTGCTGATGTTATGTGGAATGGACATCTCCTTTGACAGATCACCTCTTCCTCTTAGCTATAGAGATAAGTTTCTTTAAAAAAAACAAAATTAAATCAAATATCTGGTCTGCATGAAGAAGGGCCCTTTTGCACTGTTACACCAAATTTTAAAATGTATAACATTTAAGTATTTGGCCATTTAAAAAAAAATTCCTTTAAGGAGGTCACCTTTTTAAATACAAAACACCATACTATCCACTACAGTTTTTGTGGAATTCTTTAACTTAAAGCAATATTTCCATAAGAACAGAGGTATACTGTCAGCTTCTATTTTTTGTGAAAACATTTAAATTCCTCATAAAGGGATATGTAAACTTAGAACTACAGTATTTGTACAAAAAAAACCCCATAAAGAAACTACATTTTATACTGAAATGATGCAAGCAAAATTCCTTTAGCCTTCCTTAGTCATTATTTTTCTTTCCAATTAGTGCTGTCACAAAACTGCTTCTGCTTGGAAATTTGGTAAACTTAGAGGCTATACTTTCATCCTAAACATCTTGCTCTTTGAAACTATTCATTTTTGCTTATTCTTCAGATTCTTGTGGGCATATCTGTCCTCATCTCTACCTTGATTTCAGAAGATGAAGAAGCATGGGGAGATTCTCGCCTTCTCTGAAAGTCTTGGCTTGGGGCCGCTAAATAGGGACAAACGCCAACACCAGTCCTTCAGCCCACACCAGGAAAGTGTTCCCCCTGGCCTTTTCCTTCATGTTTTTCATCTCTCGCTGGGGTTCTTCTGTATAGCTACTTTTTGAACCTTTTCCACAGCACCTCCTGAACTGTGTGTTCTCTCTTGATGTGTCACTGCCATTATATCTGGCCTTGACTCTGTAAGGGGAAGGCTGCTCCTTATTATTACCTGGCATGCCTTACCAGTGTGTCTCTCAGCAGCCTACAGTCACATGACCTCTGGGGACTCCTACTAGAATGCTGGAACCAGAACCTGGAGTAGGCATGTGTTGGCTCACGCTTTCCATAAAAGGGACAGTGTGACACATAAGTAAACACTGACTTTCACCTAACCCAAAATATTGCATATCCATTTCTTCTGTCTCAAATCTAGTAACAGCTGTAATGTATCCCTATGCTCTCTTGATTGGTTTGCAAGATGGAATCTTCTAGCATATCTGGACGATTGATTAAGGCAGAGCTTACATTAAAAGAGCCAGGATCCTTCACAGAAAACTAAGATCGCCCACACTCTAGAGCACTATAACCCAAGTGGTGCTTCCCTGCCCACACACCAGCTTCAGAAGCAGCCATAGCAGGCACCTTTGAACATTGAGAACTTTCTACAGTTTTGACTGGACTTTATCTGTCCCGTGCTGAGTGGCTGTTTGCTCTTACAGTCTTTCCCCCTTTCTCAGTCTCTTCCCCTTAACTTCATTCCTCCACACCTGTCACTCTTACCCTCTTTCCCCTTGTCCTGTCCCCCTTACACTTCTTCACTTCAGTGTCCTCTCTCCCTTCATTCTTCCTAATTTAACATGACATTTGCTGTGTGTCTGTCTTGTCTGTTTACATTGTAAGCTCTTGGGGACAGGGACTCTGCGCTACTATGTGTTTGTACAGTGCCTAGCACAATGAGGCCCCGTTTTTTGGTGGTTCCTTAGGCGGTAGTATCATTAACATGATTGATTACAAAGCTAAAAGCTCTGAAGACAGATTGACATTTATTCTCAGCAATTTAGTCTAGTGTTTTCTCTTTCCACATTTGGAGTATCGGTACAGTATAACTTGTTTGGAATAGACTAACTCCAACTAGCGGATGGCATAGGAATGCATTTTTCTATACTGCCAGTGAATTTGGTAACGGAGACAACCTCTGACCTCATGCATTTCCTGTTCCCACCCTCAGTTTGACCAGAAAATTCTTTGTACTGTTCATGTTCACACAGCTCTTACTTTCACATTTCCACAAACAGTATAATAACAAACAAATTGCCTTCAATTCTGTATCAGATGGATCCCTCATTACACTGTTTGGGGACAGGCTTCTGAGCAGCAAAATATGTTTCCAAGCTTTATGCTGATGATATTCTCTTGTACTGTAGATTATAATGCAGGGGCCTGCATGTTATTGGTGAGCCTGCATTTCTCTTGACATTTTTATGGCTGAAACCTCTAGCTAAAAAGGAAGAAACTTGGTGACAAGTCTACCATGTAGTATATCCTGTTTTCCTCAGCCACTCCTCCCCCTTGCACGCACACAATATCGCACCCAAAGAAAGTGAAAAGCCTAATGGCCTTTGACCTGCTCTTGTCTGTTTTGTGGTGTGCATGTTTGCACTCCCTCTTGTAAAGTAAATTAACATCCCCGTGTTCATTCTGGAACCATCATAAATATCAGTCTTTCATATTCTACCCCAAGTCCTGTTTCTTCTCACAAATCCTGTTTCTTTTCTATAACGAGTAGTACCTTCTATAATGAATTAAAAGGTGAACATTTAGAAAAGTGAGGTCACCGAGTTACCTCAGACTGTCACTCTTGAGGGGTAATCCAAAATGAAATTAATTAGTTGAAAATTCAGTTTGCCTGCAAGGACAAAGATACACATAGCTGCACTGTAACCTGTCAGAGCAAAAGAAGCTTATCTTGAAGTCCAGTTGGTCAATTCTCCTAAATAAACCCCTCTATCTTCATTGAAAGTTGTGCCATTTTCTTTGAAAAGCCATTGGAAAAGCAGTGATTTGCTTTCTTAGTAAACTAAGCCAGTTTCCCCACAATAGGAAAATGAAAGCTATCATTAGGTTTCTAGTGTCAGTAAACAATGTTGGTACACCCCTAATGCAAATACTTTGCAAACATCTGGTGGAATGAGAGACGATGTGTAACTTCCCTTTATTCTTTTCTTCAGCACTTGAGAACTTAGGGCTTGGCTACCTGGCTCTTCCCTGCGGACTAGACTGGTGTAAATTGTAGAGTGCTGTGATGTGTTGCACACTAACTGCCCCACGTACAGCTTGCTGGTGTGAATTAAAGGTCCCTAGTTCACAAGGATGTAATCATGTTTCAAGCAGGGCTGTATTAAAGGCCACTAGGTACCTTTTAGTTTGCGCCAGCAAGGTCTACATGGGGCAGTTAGAGTGCAACATGTTAGAGCATTCTACAGTTCACACAGTGTAGTTCATACTGCGATGCCATGTAGACAAGCCCTAAGTGAGTCTTCATTCTGTGCAGCAAACTAAAATGCTTTTGGACTATGCGTAAAAAATTTTTAGTTAGTGGTGTTTGTTAGAGGTATTAATATTTCTGAAGGAAAAATTCAAATACTATAATTTGTTTTGATACTCCTTGAGGCATACCAACAGTCAGTCCCCGCCAAAGCTTTGAACTGCTGGGTATTAGCAATTAGGAAGTGAACGGACACTGTAGGGCTCATTGAACCCTCTGCAAAAATGGTTAATTTACATTATGTTCAGTGTATACTTCATAAAAAGTTATTTTAAAATTTTTGCTTGAGAGGGCTTTTATCAGCTTTAATCTGAAACAAGCCCTAACTCTGTGAGCATGATTTTATAACTGGCATTAGCAAATTCTTAGGTGGACGTAAGCAAAACTGAGTACAATAAGACCGCTTGGCTAATAGCACCATTTGTTTTAGACTGAGGATTATTTTAAAGGCTACAATAAATGTGTTCTTTACTATTTTTCACTCTTAGAAAGTGAGAGCTAAAATAAACAGAGAATGTTTGTCAAATCTACTGTAAATGATTATTCAGTATAAGACTCTAAATATACAGTAGTTGACTTGTTCAGTTTCATACAGATAAAAGGCCTTTTATCAGCCAGTTTGGCCGCCCTCTCCCAAGAGAAAGCTGGAGGAGGAAATGTAAGAATAGTCAAGCCAGTTGAGTAAACCATTCCAAATACCAGCTGCAAAGTAATAAAAGATGTGCTACTAATCTGAGAAATATTTGCTATCAACAGAGAAGTGTTTCTATAGGACCTAAGATACTCTAAGATGCTCTTTGTTCAGGTCACTACACTGGTAAATATATAAATGAAATGCTAGGATGTTTCTTACCCATATAATATAAAAATGTCATCTGTAGTATACAGTGTATACAGTTCTTTTTGGTATGCTTTTATGAAAATGAGGCTATATAACCCTTTCACTGACTTGGATGTTGCATAGTGCCAGAGCACACAAAGAGTACCTCTGTGAACAGGGCTTAGAAAAAACCCTGCACCCACTTTCTAGGGCAAGTAAAAAAGAAAAATACCACTGTCCAAGCCTGCAAAATCTAAGCTTTTATTTAAGAAAATAAGTTAGTTTGTAGCCCTTGTTTTTGTGAAAATAATCTTCAAAATACAAATGAAGGTTAAACTGATGCCTTCTTAAATCTACAGATAGACAATTCTGCTGCTCTGCTACAGAGAGCTTCTGTAATCTCTGGCATTGTGAAAACTGGCAATGTTATACCAGATTTCACTGTTTTTCAGATTCATGTGTTGGCAGCAAGGCAACTGGGTCAATTTCATTTGCTACATGTTGGAAAACTAATGAGCTATAGCAAAAGAAGAAGAAAAATCTTAGCAATACAACCTCTGATGGATAGTTCATGTAGTGGGTTAATATTAGCTACTGATCGCTGAAGATCTGGGTTCAAATCTTGTTTGGTCACAAGGGAAAGTAAGTTTATTGGTTTATAGTGGACAGCTAGCCGCACAATTTATCATGACTAGCAATCCTTACTAAAAAAGACCATAGACTGGTGATGCAAATCATGTTGTAGCCCAGGTTTTAGTCTAGAATGTGATTTTTAAAATACAATGCTAACTCTGTTTAGGCCCTTCTATACACTTGCTGGCCCAGACCAGATTAAAAACCTGTTGTTCTTTGTTTTTGTTTGTATTGCAGTAAAACCTAGAGGCCACTGAACAAGTACCAGGGCCCTATGGTGCTAGGCATTGTATGCATATGTAATGAAAAGATAGTCCATGCCCCAAAAGGCTTACAGTGTAAGTATAAGACAAGGGATGATAGGTGGATACAACAGACAGCTAGAGAGAGGACAAGCTCATGTGTATTAAAAATGCCAATGTTGTCAGGCCTGGGACTGCCTTACAGTAATTAGGGCATTAACTTTTTAAATCTTTTTCTTCCTCAGCCCAGAGGTATGTCAAAACGTTGTGGAGGGATTACTACAAGATTGACAAAAACACTTCTAAACAAAAATCTAGAATGCTTCAGCGAGGACTTGTTACAAAAACTCAGTATACTACTACTAGCCATTTTCTGGTTGTACTAGAAGTATTATTTACTTCAATGAAGGCTGCATAAGTCTAGATTCTACGAAGTTGTTAAACATGTACTTTAAGGGCTTTGAAAAATAGAGATAGACTTAAGTATGTGCCTAAAGTTAGGCTTCAATTAATCAAAGCACATATGAACGAACAAACATTTTGTGATACAGATTCTTTGCTATTTTTATTCACTCTTTAGTTTTCAAAATTCTGTATTTGTCAGTGGAGCTGCCAGTCAGTGTGAATTAGCGATGATCTACTTAGTTCAGAGTTCTTTCATTTTAGGTTTAATAGAGGTTTTCCTCCTAGAATTTTGAAGATCAACTCTTTACGTACTGATCTTGTCCTCCATTTGCAACTCTTATGTAGATATTTTTATACCTTGCTAATCACAACAGTATTAGTGTGCCTACTGCACTTGAAAATTCTGAGATAACTTTTAGAAGGTGTTCCCTAACAATCTGTAATAATTTGGCATGTGACTGTACTATAGTTTATATATATTAAATATGTAATATATTTGTTAGGTAAAACTCCATATATTTTAAGATAAAAAATTTACTGTGCACTTCCGTTACATAGGCAAACATGCTTTTGTATCAGTTGGTAGTTACTCAGTGACCTGGTTATGAGTAGCACTATTTCACAAGAATTAAGTATAGCATTAATATTATTCAGGAACCAAAGATTTAACACAGGCCATGATTTGTATTTTAATTTATATATGTAAAATATAATTTATGTGAATTCACATACTGATGATTTTGGTAAGTTAATAGTTTGTGTTCAACAGACACTCTCTTCTTTCAAGTTTGATAGATATCCTTGTAATACATTTTTTACTAGCAGCATTCTTAACATAGTACCTTTTCCAATTTACAGTATCATTAGGTGGCTGACAGATTTTTGACAGGAATGAAAGCATTTTTCATATTGATTGCAAACAAAGTAATTGAATGGGAGGAAGTTAAAGTCTGGGGATTTTGAAAGAAGCTGAGCGGTGGTTTTCTTAGCTTTGATTGTCTGCAAACATAACTGTTAGTAACACGACTCAATGTTTCATTTACCTGCCCAAAGTATAAAGGGCTGAATTACAGAAAAATAGATGTTCATGTTCTTCTGTGATATAATACATGGAGATATATCATATACCTATCTCTAGAACTGGAAGGGACCCTGAAAGGTCATCAAGTCCAGCCCCCTGTTTTCACTAGGAGGACCAAGTACTGATTTTGTCCCAGATGGTCACCTCAAGGATTGAACTCACAACCCTGGGTTTAGCAGGCCAATGCTCAAACCACTGAGCTATCCCTCAAAGTTATGAAATGCTTTTGATACCCATGATGTATTTCCAGTGGGATGTGAACTACATTTCTGCTTTTTCTTTCAGGCTTTTTTTCCCAAATGTGCTCATGAGAAGATTGCATTTCTTACCAGATTATTTTGCTTCTGTTTCAATAATATGTCCTGAAAGATAGACCTTATAGCTTTCACTTGAAAATTTATGGGGTGTTTTTAGACCATGTTATTTAAATGAATACCCTTCTCTTGGTGTAGGTGGGAACAGAGTTATTGCAGTGTACTTGTAGACGTCATAGCTGGTTAAGGAGAAAACAAAATGGCTATCTTTCGTCTTAGAAAAAAGAAGTGTAATACGTTTAGTGTGCGCTTTTATAATTTTGGAAAGCACTTAGATACCATGGTGAATGGCCTGTGGAGAATGGGAAATAAAACGTGAAGTTGAACAAAGCTCTTCAGGCGATAGTGGTTGTTACAGGAAACTAGTTAATCCAAAGTAGCATCCTGCTCCTTTAAGAGCTAAGTCAAATAAAGCCCTCCAAAGAGGGCTATATACGTAAAACAAAAAGGATGCTTGGCTTCTCCTATTCTGCCTTGACAATGCCAGGGCTTCTTCCACTTCAGGATTCCTAACCCAGTATTATCCTTCACTTCCTCTCTGAGCCTGTTTTCTCTTTGGAGGGAGACTTGAGAGAGTTGCAAATTCCCCACTGCTGACCCAACCATACTGTTGTGCAGATCCCCTTGCAGCAAAGTTCTCTTGTGCCCCAAAGATTGACTTGTCCTTCTTTTATCTTAGTCAGAAACAAAAGATTGGGATAACGGTATAGAGGGACAGGAGGGTTCCTGAAAAGATTTATGGACCAAAGATGAACAAAAGTTCCCATAAGTGGCTTTATATCTTTGTCTCTTGCTTTGTGTGCTGTTAAATGATGTGCATAGTGTTAGCTTGAAGAGCACTGTTACTGGCTTATCCTTTGCTTTCTTGGAAAGAGGTTCCATAGAGATCAAAGGAGGGAGACTAAAACACAGCTGAACTCTCAAAATGTTTGCTTTTTGTCTGATACTTCCTGTAGCATCACTAGATACTGTGCTAGATCTCCTCTTGTTTGGAAAAAAAAAATGTGGCTCTAGGTATAGACACCACTCCCAAAAGCAAACTGTTTCAAAAGTCCTTTGACGAGGTAAATCTCTTCAGCAAGGCATTAGAAATGAAGGATACATTCTAAGGATTCCTCTGACGTGAATAATAATATACCCAACCAATTTTTGGCAAGAGACGCTCTAGGAGCTTCAAGTAATTTCACCGTAACTTCCAGCTCTACCAAATCTTTCCAGTTTTTCCTTCTTTCAGTGCACCAAAACCAGGAAATTCTTTCCCAACAGGAGCAGGGAAGACTGCTTGTTTATGTCCACCTTTCCCTTTGAGGAAGATTAAAGAACTCCTTCTCAACTTCAGCTAATAACACTTCTAATGGAATTTCTCAGACAAAGCCTCACAAATTTTCAAGATCCACCCTTAATTTTCCCTTGTCTCATCCCCCTCAAAGTAATGTGAAAAGACAAGGATTTCTAGACTGAATAGCATCTCCTTTCCCTTTTATCAATAATCAGATCCCATCTAACTAAAGGGAGAACCTCTGGTTTCTACTCCAGATTCTTCCTGATGATAAAGATCTAGGACCTATCCATGCTCAGCTTCTCCATGCTCAAAACTAATTTCAGTATGGAAATGTAAGATCCTTGAAATATTCCCACCCCAAAGGTTTCTTATATTCTAGAGATTGCAGTTGGGCTTTATTTCATTTTTCTAGTATGTACCTGTCACTGATGTGTCTTATGAATAAGAATAACAAATGTCTTTAATATCTCTGTTACTGTATTATTTTAGAGCAAACTCTCTTCCATAAAAAGTGTATAGACTAATAGGTTTCTGTAGTGGCAGGAGCCAGTGTTATGTGGGAAAAAAAAATTAAAAAGGCTTTGTCTTACAAGTATCCTTCTTCTGTTGGTTATTCAGTAGGTCTACAGTTTTCATAAGCAAAATCAAGATCCAATACAGTATTTCTTTTTTTTTTAAATTATCTTTTTGGCTTTTACAAATTAAAGAAGTGAAGGATACAAATGCAATTTTCTGTTCTGCTTTGCTGTTCTGACTCTCTGACAAATACTGTCTCACCAGACAGCTACTATCATAAATCTTTATTTTTTTAGAGTATAGAGGAAGAAACGGACCCAGTCCAATATGGCATTTTACATTGCTAATAGGCAAATATGCCAACTCTTCAAAATGCTATTTTTAAGAAATCCTTTTCACATTGAATAAACATCCCTAATACTTTAAAGACATCCCAGTGATGTATGATGTTCCGTTCTTTGCTACATATGTTTCAAATAGCTCAGAAGACTAATTTAAATATTAAATGAAGGACCACGTGATTTATGTTAAGTTGTGTGTGGCTGGAACCTGCAAAAGGTTGATGTAAATGTGGTTGAGTACTGGCTATTCTAATAGGTTGTTGAAATGTTTACATAAAAATCAATTGACGTGCTTTGAAACTAGCCCTCTAGAATTAGAAAGCTGAGAAAATGTGAGATTACATAGCAGTTTTATTAAAGTAGGCACGGATAGTATGTTTTGCTGATTTATTAATTAATTAGATTTAAAACCATCTAGGCTTTAGATTTTGAAGATTGCGTATGTTCAGGTAAAATGTATAGCTTTGTATGGAAGCTTTTGAAAAGAAAATTACAGTGAACACTGCAACCCACTGGATGACTCAGTAGAATCAGACAATTGCTACCTTTTTAACTTGTTGCATAACAGCGGGGCATATTTTAATGAAAATTTTGTGTTTGTAGTAATTTTTCACAATTCTCTGTCAAAAAATCTTGTTCAGATATCTCTTCTAAAGATTTGATATATAAATACCTCCAGATAAGATTTTTGCATTGGAGCAGAGTGCCAGGCTCTCTAGTGCTGCTAAGATTTTTTTCCACAGACAGAAAAGTCAGAATTGCTGAAAGGAAAAGTGGTTCTTTTAATAAGCAGAGACTGCTACTCAGTATGGGACCTGCACTCCATCAGTGCTCCAGAATTCACTGCTGGGCATCAGAGCATTAATTTTTTTCTGTGAGTTTCCATGCATGGCATCACCCTGCCTTAATTTAACACATTCCTTGGCTTTGCTGCTAAGCTTTCAGCCATGAAAGTTTTAAAGTCATTAATTCCATTTTTTACAGCATTTTGTAGTGACAAGTGAAAGGGATTGTTCTACAAAAAAAAAAAAGTTGTTGGTTCTGACTAGCTGTGTTCATATTTGGAGATTGCTTTATATGTCCCACAGTAATATGAAATTGTCAGGCCGTGTCAGAAGAAAGGCATGAGGCAACAGATGTAGTTTAATTAGGCCACAACTTTCTTCAGCAAAAATATCTGATTGTACAAGAGAATAAATTGTACAGTGTAGCTTGACATTCTTTCCTTAATCATTTCAATCTATTTGAGGGGGGACTGCTGCCAGCCCCTCTCCCTTTCCAGCCTGGTCCCAGTCAGCCCAGTGCTGTGACCCCACTGCCCTCTCCTCAGACAAGGGTTAAAGGGGCTGAATGAAAAGGAAGGGGGCTCCGCTCCCTGCTGTACCAAATGTTAGGAGCCCCAAATCCCTTCCCCAACTTTCTTAAGGGAGGCTTTCCTCTAAATCCTTTTCCAATCCAGTTTATCTGATCACTGTGTTCATTCCATAGCAAGTACCTGTGCTGGACTTCTGCTACATTTTTTTTTTTATTTATGAAGTTGCAATGTTTACACCTAATCTCCTTTCCCACCTCACTGGGTCCCTGATGCACTGTGAGGGGAAGGCAAAAACACCCACTCCACTATGACCTATCTGGGGGTGTGGGAAACTTTCCTAGCCCGAAGGAAAAAGGGTGACTAGCATAATGCCCACAGTTCTACTCTGGTCCCATGGATAGGAGGGTGGGTGTTAACAGCCCAGTTGCAGGTGGCTTCTCCAGAACTACCTGAGAAATAAATACCTCCTCTCCGTGGGTCATCTGGAAGGGTAGTGTCCCCCACACCTAGTCTGGCCACTTCCTGCTCCACCTTGCCCCATCCATGTGAACCTTCCCTTCCTTCCCCTTCTGCCACCAATTGTAGAGGGAGCCCTTATGGGGTAAGAACCCCTTTTCTTCCAGCCAGCCAGGCAAAGGACCCATTGCATACAGTTGTGGTGAGCACATTTTAGTTGTATTCCTATTCCAGCCCCCACAGTGGGTTTGATTCTCTGTTTCCAACAGGCAGGCAGAGGAAAATATAGAAACATTGATACCACTATGTCATTTAATTACAATAGAAACCAAAGGCACTAATCAGGATTGGGACCCAATTGTGTGATGCACTGTATAAATGGACAGTGGAAAGGGGTGGGGATGTCGGAGGTAACAGCAATAGAATAAAGAATAAAGTGCACAACGTAATGGTTCTGAATACTGTAAACTTTTGGAACAATAATATAAAAAATTGCTATCAAATCATGTCTACCTGTGCCCCATTAACAGTCCCGTCCCACCAAAATTGTGAAAATGTGACCCTGAGCTCACTTGCTATTATCCTAATGTTAATGCATTCCACCACCTACCATGTAGCCTGTCCCCAACTACCCCCTACCTAGAATTATTAGATCTTCTAAAAATATCCATCCCACAGCTCTATCAGCCGATTGGCCCCCCTTCATCTACAGAAACACTCCTGCTTCTGGGGTGCTTGCTGTAGATAGAACTGAGAGACCAGCAGGTCCACTGGGGTTCTCTCTGATTGACGTTGATGAGAAGCATGGACATGTCCTTTCAGGTGTCAGTTTGAAGGGAGTGGAAAGTCCACTGATCAGTCATGGGTCATGCACATTATGATGCCGCTGGTATCAAAGGGCTATGAAAATACTACTGAGGTCAGCCCATTACTTAGCATCCCTGTTACCCCTTCTCTCCCACACCTTGCTTACCCAACCATCAACCCTGCAACCCCACAAAACAGCTGATCGTCTGGAACTGCTAATATCATTGCTTCTCCTGAGTCTGAAATAGTGCGATTGACTATTTCCTACCTGGGGGTTCTAGAGCTTTCTTAAAGGGCCACTCCCTTATGGAAGCTCTTTAGAGGGCTGTAACCCATGTGGTATTCCTGAGAGGGAAGAGAATGGCTGCGAGATTTTTGTGCTTCCAAAGTCCTTTCTCTGTTCCTTCCCCTTATGATGGCAGCAATCATTGCTTCTGAGTCTATCCTGGGGACTTCTTAAAGCGTGACTCCACTTAGTATTGTAGAGGATATTTTAGCTGCCAGTTGTTCCCTATCTCAGTCAGGTAGAAGATAATTTAGGCTATCCAATTTTTGTTGTGTAAATGTTGGCTAAATTATTTTCCGCTCTAAGATTTTTTTTTTTTAGTTATTTTGAGGAGTCTACATAAAGAAGGGCCTGTTTGCCTGCCACTCAGGTTTCAACTCCCCATTTTTTCCCCCCACTAGCCAGAATATACCACACTCTGTGAATATTCAGTCTAGTTGCTAAATCCTGCCGAGTAAATGCAGCGGCACAGAAGAACCTGTGTCTAATGGTTTTGTTATTCTGCAAGCTCCACAGGCAATTTGGCTTGAGTACAACCCAGCCCTCATGCAGTTCTGCCAGCTTGTTGGAGTTTCCAAGAGGGGAAGCATCCATTCACAGGCCCAGAACCAATTCCTCGGTGGTAACAGAGCATCAGATAATGCAAGTAGAATGCCATGCTTCCAGGGGGCATCCTCTCCACAAGCGAGTGCATGTGTCTGGCATGTCTTGTCCCTCCCTGTTTATGTCACGTAGAAGAAAAGCCTCTTTCCCCATCCTCTCAAGTTTTAGAATGTGAGAGCGATTCCTGCTCAAGCATGGGCAGACCCATGATGCTTATTTGATTGTGCCTTGCCTGAATAGTTAGACTTTTAGGGGTGTTGGAGAAGGAAGCTAACTCTAGAGAATTTCTTGCAGATGTAAAGTGAGGGAGAGTTGTCTTCTGCATGCAAGAACCCAGGAGAGGAGAGATCAACACAGTACTGGGGGTCAGACCCTTCTTGTCTGTCTTGGAGATCAGTTATTCTCTGAGTAATGAGAGCATAACCATTTGAGCAGCAGAAGGCTCACAATGACACAGTAACTGTGAACTATGCTGTAAGAAATGTTTTTGGACAACGTGCCTCGCTGTCCCTCACAAACTTTGGAAGAAGAGGGGTAATTAACTTTGTTTTTGTAACTTTAATAAATTGGGTCCCACCTAAAAGAGTCTGATATTTATTTTGCGTCATAGTCCTCCAAAGAGTTCTAGAGTAGTATATCCCTTTCTTCTTTCAGCTACTGACAGTCAAGTCTTGGGTCACAATGAAGTCTTTGGGCAGGTTCTGTCCTCTAAAGAAATGGAGACCCTTTGTTCTCCCTTGCTTGAGACAGCTGGTTGGTCTGAGCCCTCTTGATTATGGAAATCATATCTGAGCTGTAGCAGGGGTACTATAATGCCTGGATGAGCATAGTTGGATATCAGAGTAGATTTCCAGTTTGTCTCATAAATTCATGATCATGGGCCCTGGTGAAACTTGTTCGTGAAGAATTGTCCTGTTTGAGATCTGCATGGTGGGAATTCAAGAATAGCTTTCTTATGTGTTCCAGGTGGGAAAAGGCTATTTATGGTTGTGCCAATGGCTACTGAACTTCAAGTGAAGGGACAGGGGAGTTACCGTGATTTATGTTGACTCTTGTATAAGGAGAGGTACTTTGTGCATATGAGGCAGAGACATGCCTTGATATTGTGCTCATCTGTCTTTCTTGTAAAGGTGAGACTCTTTTGTTGTAAAGATTCTGTATGATTAAAAACTATAACTTTTGGTGCATTTCATATATTGTGTCTTGAGCTTAAAAGAAATCAGGAACAGTATGTTTTTAGCATCTCTGTGAAGATATTATCTCACCCACCTTGTCTCTAAACTTCAAACTTGACATAGTTAAGTATAATTAAGGTAAATGCAGTTAATTCCAAGATATAGGCTATTTTCTAAAACAAAGAAACACTTCTTACAAATATTGGCCTTACCACTAAGTATAGTGATGCATGCTTTATAAATCTACTTAGAGCAGAGGAGAAATGGGAACCCTGGGGTCTTTTGCTGGTATTGCTTATTTCACTTATTGCGAACAGCAGAGAGGCAAACAGAAGGACTTTGCCTGGGATCCCTCTGAGCAGAGGTACGCTAAGTGCTGCAGTAGGGGGACTGCGCTGTATGACCTGGGAGTGCTTTGTTCCAGCTGGGCCTGACTGTTATAAAAAGGCAGTCAGCTGCGAGCCAGCTGAGCAGCGAACAGCAGAGAGGCAAACAGAAGGAGTTTGCCTGGGATCCCTCTGAGCAGAGGTACGCTAAGTGCTGCAGTAGGGGGACTGCGCTGCTGGGCCTGACTGTTATAAAAAGGCAATCAGCTGCGAACCAGCGAACAGCAGAGAGGCAAACAGAAGGAGTTTGCCTGGGAGTTCGCCTGGAGAGAGCCTACTGAGGCCCCCCCTCGCAGGTTTCTCTGAGTAGCGTCTGCCACAAGTAAGGAAGCCCTTAGAAGGAAGAGACTATGGATGCTGAGCGATCCGCTGTTGTGACCTGCACAGGATGCGCCATGTTCGTCTTCCTTCCACAGGATAGGAGTGACTTTGTCTGTACGAAGTGCAAGCTGATCTCCATATTGGAAGAGAAGATTCAAGGTCTGGAGAAACGAATATCAATCCTGCGTTCCATAAAAGAAAATGAGGATTTTCTGGATAGACGTCAGGATCAGCTTCAGCGGGCACAATGTTCTGAAGATTCAGAGCAGGCTACGCAGCAGGGACAGAAGGCCAGTGAGGATAATTGGCGGCATGTGACTTCCAGAAGAGGAAAGAGTACCAGAAATGTCCATGTACCAGTAACACAGATGCAGGTGAGCAATCGTTTTCATGTTCTCTCCGCAGGTACTAGTGCAGAGGATGGAGTGGATGATGCATCTGAGGGAACAGAGCAGAAGGAGACTCCACTGATTGGAAGGCATGAGATGCACCGTCCTAGGGATGGGGGTTCCACGACCACCACTCCCAAGAGGAGGAGGAGGGTGGTGGTGGTCGGGGACTCTCTCCTCAGGGGGACTGAGTCATCTATCTGCCGCCCTGACCGGGAAAACCGAGAGGTGTGCTGCTTGCCAGGGGCTAGGATTCACGATGTGACAGAGAGACTGCCGAGACTCATCAAGCCCTCAGATCGCTACCCCTTCCTGCTTCTCCACGTGGGCACCAATGATACTGCCAAGAATGACCTTGAGCGTATCACTGCAGACTACGTGGCTCTGGGAAGAAGGATAAAGGAGTTTGAGGCACAAGTGGTGTTCTCGTCTATCCTCCCTGTGGCAGGAAAAGGCCAGGGTAGAGACCGTCGAATCGTGGAAATCAACGAATGGCTACGCAGATGGTGTCAGAGAGAAGGGTTTGGATTCTTTGACCATGGGATGGTCTTCCAAGAAGAAGGATTGCTAGGCAGAGATGGGCTCCACCTCACGAAGAGAGGGGAAGGAGACCAAAGCCCCGAGGTAAGTGGGGAAGTGGGATATCGGGAGAAAGCACAAGTAGGTGAGTGCAAGAGGGGAGGGCTCCAGCCCCTTACTGGGACACCAGGATGATCAGTGAGTTATCTTACATGCCTATACACAAATCCAAGAAGCCTGGGGAACAAACAGGGAGAACTAGAAGTCCTGGCACAGTCATGGAATTATGATGTAATTGGAATAACAGAGACTTGGTGGGATTATTCACATGATTGGAGTACTGTCATGGATGGATATAAACTGTTCAGGAAGGATAGGCAGGGCAGAAAAGGTGGGGGAGTTGCGTTGTATGTAAGAGAGCAGTATGACTGCTCAGAGCTCCAGTATGAAACTGCAGAAAAACCTGAGAGTCTCTGGATTAAATTTAGAAGTATGAACGACAAGGGTGATGTCGTGGTGGGAGTCTGCTACAGACCACCAGACCAGGGGGATGAGGTGGACGAGGCTTTCTTCCAGCAACTAACAGAAGTTGCTAGATCACAGGCCCTGGTTCTCATGGGTGACTTTAATCACCCTGATATCTGCTGGGAGAGCAATACAGCAGTGCACAGACAATCCAGGAAGTTTCTGGAAAGTGTAGGGGACAATTTCTTGGTGCAAGTGCTGGAGGAACCAACTAGGGGAAAAGCTCTTCTTGACCTGCTGCTCACAAACAGGGAAGAAATAGTAGAGGAAGCAATAGTGGATGGGAACCTGGGAGGCAGTGACCATGAGATGGTCGAGTTCAGGATCCTGACACAAGGAAGAAAGGAGAGCAGTAGAACAGAGACCCTGGACTTCAGAAAAGCAGACTTCGACTCCCTCAGGGAACTGATGGGCAAGGTCCCCTGGGAGAATAACATGACGGGGAAAGGAGTCGAAAGCTGGCTGTATTTTAAAGAATCCTTATTGAGGTTGCAGGAACAAACCATCCCGATGTGTAGGAAGAAAAGTAAATATGGCAGGCGACCAGCTTGGCTTAACAGTGAAATCCTTGCTCGTCTTAAACACAAAAAAACAGCTTACAAGAAGTGGAAGATTGGACAAATAACCAGGGAGGAGTATAAAACTATTGCTCAGGCATGCAGGAGTGAAATTAGGAAGGCCAAATCACACTTGGAGTTGCAGCTAGCCGGAGATGTTAGGAGTAACAAGAAGGGTTTCTTCAGGTATGTTAGCAACAAGAAGAAAGTCAAGGAAAGTGTGGGCCCCTTGCTGAATGAGGGAGGGAACCTAGTGACAGAGGATGTGGAGAAAGCTAGTGTACTCAATGCTTTTTTTGCCTCTGTCTTCACAGACAAGGTCAGCTCCCAGACAGCTGCACTCTGCAGCACGTTATGGGGAGGAGGTGACCAGCTCTCTGTGGAGAAAGAAGTAGTTCGGGACTATTTAGAAAAGCTGGACGAGCACAAGTCCATGGGGCCGGATGCACTGCATCCGAGGGTGCTAAAGGAGTTGGCCGATGAGATTGCAGAGCCATTGGCCATTATCTTTGAAAAATCATGGCGATCGGGGGAGGTCCCGGATGACTGGAAAAAAGCTAATGTAGTGCCCATCTTTAAAAAAGGGAAGAAGGAAGATCTAGGGAACTACAGGCCAGTCAGTCTCACCTCAGTCCCTGGAAAAATCATGGAACAGGTCCTCAAGGAATCAATCCTGAACCACTTAAAGGAGGGGAAAGTGATCAGGAACAGTCAGCATGGATTCACCAAGGGCAAGTCATGCCTGACTAACCTAATTGCCTTCTATGATGAGATAACCGGCTCTGTGGATGAGGGGAAAGCAGTGGATGTGCTATTCCTTGACTTTAGCAAAGCTTTTGATACAGTCTCCCACAGTATTCTTGCCAGCAAGTTAAAGAAGTCTGGGCTGGATGAATGGACGGTAAGGTGGATAGAAAACTGGCTAGATGGTCGGGCTCAACGGGTAGTGATCAATGGTTCCATGTCTAGTTGGCAGCTGGTATCAAGTGGAGTGCCCCAAGGGTCGGTGCTGGGGCCGGTTTTGTTCAATATCTTCATTAACGATCTGGAGGATGGTGTGGACTGCACCCTTAGCAAGTTTGCAGATGACACTAAACTGGGAGGAGTGGTTGATACGCTGGAGGGTAGGGATAGGATACAGAGGGACCTAGACAAATTAGACGATTGGGCCAAAAGAAATATGATGAGGTTCAACAAGGACAAGTGCAGAGTCCTGCATTCAGGATGGAAGAATCCCATGCACTGCTATAGACTAGGGACCGAATGGCTGGGCAGCAGTTCTGCAGAAAGGGACCTAGGGGTTACAGTGGACGAAAAGCTGAATATGAATCAACAGTGTGCCCTTGTTGCCAAGAAGGCTAATGGCATTTTGGGTTGTATAAGTAGGGGCATTTCCAGCAGATCGAGGGATGTGATCATTCCCCTCTATTCAGCACTGGTGAGGCCTCATTTGGAGTACTGTGTCCAGTTTTGGGCCCCACACTACAAGAAGGATGTGGATAAATTGGAGAGAGTCCAGCGGAGGGCAACAAAAATGATGAGGGGGCTGGAGCACATGACTTACGAGGAGAGGCTGAAGGAATTGAGCTTGTTTAGCCTGCAGAAGAGAAGAATGAGGGGGGATTTGATAGCTGCTTTCAACTACCTGAAAGGGGGTTCCAAAGAGGATGGATCTAGACTGTTCTCAGTGGTAGAAGATGACAGAACAAGGAGTAATGGTCTCAAGTTGCAGAGGGGGAGGTTTAGGTTGGACTTTAGGAAAAACTTTTTCACTAGTAGGGTGATGAAGCACTGGAATGGGTTACCTAGGGAGGTGGTGGAATCTCCTTCCTTAGAGGTTTTTAAGGTCAGGCTTGACAAAGCCCTGGCTGGGATGATTTAGTTGGGTTTGGTCCTGCTTTGAGCAGGGGGTTGGACTAGATGACCTCCTGAGGTCCCTTCCAACCCTGAGATTCTATGATTCTTTGATTCTATGACTTGGGGGGTGGGGTGGGGGGGATGTTGCCCGAGCAAAGGTGCAGTTTTGCAAGTACAAGCTGAGCCCACATTAGAAGCGCATTGCTTCTACCAGGGACGTCAAACTCAAATCACCATGAGGGCCACGTGATGACTAGTACATTGGCCTGGTACATCACTGAAGCCTTTTCATACAAAAGTATAGTAAAAAATGAAGAGTAATATATTATGCTATTAAAAGTCAATGTATGCTATTAAAAGTCAACTTTTTAAAAACTGTAATGCGAAAAGTCAGTGCTAATTTTGACAGTCATTTCATTTTTGGCCACTTAGCTGGCAGCGTTTTGCATCAATTTTAGGTTTAATATCCTGAGACAAAACCAGTCTCAGTGTTGCTTGCAAATTGGACCACATTCCGTACAAAAAACTACACTAAGAGAATGTTAAGACTGCACAGTTAAGCACATGTGCCAAAATTAGGGCTGCACACACAACTTTTTCTCTGCTCCTTTGAGACTGTGTTATCATGTAATCTTTTAATTACAGGGTCACATACTGTTTCTCATATAATACATTCCTTTTTTCTACACCCTTAAATTGTATAGCATCTTACAGTGATTTTTCTACCGACTTTTATTGAGTTGTCACAGTAGCCCAATATATGCTTACTAGCAAAGAACTTGCCACTTAGCCACTCAAGTTTATGGTAAGTATGAGTGAGGGTGGACAAATGTGTGTTGCGATGGGAAGCTGTGTTGATTTGTGCCTGGGTTGTGTTGTGCTGGGAGATTTTGGTTGATTTGTGTTGGTGGCAAAGAAGGGGTGTGTGCTGGGGTGAGGGGCTATCTGTATTTGGACTTCATGTTGTTGAAATCTATCTGTTAGTAGTGCTATTCTTCCTAGAAGAGGTTAGACAAGATAGATTTCAACAATATGAAGTCACTACAAGTACAATGAGGAGAGGATTATGTAGTGAATACCTTCAGAAGAGTTGGCATGTATTATATTAGTAAAATCAATTAGTGACATTTACTAATTTTCATTATTAAATCTGAATGGAGGAAAATTAACACTTCCAAATTAATAATTATTCTGCTATCTTGAATGTATTCAAGACTTTAGGGAAGGGGTTGGAATGGGGGCGGGGAAGGGGTGAGAAAAGGTGGGGCGGGGCTGCATGGAAGGGGTGTAGTGGGGGTTTTGCAGTCTGTTACTAACCAATTTTGAAGTTCTCAGCTATTTTGACTTGACAGTTGGTGTACAACTGCGGAAAGGTGTGTATCTGTGCTGTGCCAAGAGTACTAGATCATTGTGATATCAGAGATAACTCAACCAATCACCACCCTTACTCAATAGCTGATTTGCATGCTATAGTTTCATTGGTTATTTGATGGAGACTTCGCAGATGGTGGATTATTTGGCCTGACTGCCACACCCTTGTGCCTAGCTGCCACCTCACATATCAGCACAACCATCTACACAACAACACAATCAGCAAGTCCAAATACAGATAGCCCCTAACCCCAGCACACACCCCTTATTTGCCACCAACACAAATCAACCAAAATCATTTTTGACTATACTTTTGTATAAAAAGGCTTCAGTGATGTACCAGGCCATTGTACTAGTCATCATGTGGCCCTCATGGTGATTTGAGTTTGAGGTCCCTGGTAGAAGCAATGCACTCCTAGTGTGGGCTCAGCTTGTACTTGCAAAACTGCATTTTTGCTTGGGCAACATCCCCCCCCACTTCACCCCCCGAGTGAAATAAGCAATACCAGCAAAAGACCCCAGGGTTCCCATTTCTCCTCTGCTCTAAGTAGATTTATAAAGCATGCATCACTATACTTAGTGGTAAGGCCAATATTTGTAAGAAGTGTTTCTTTGTTTTAGAAAATAGCCTATATCTTGGAATTAACTGCATTTACCGTAATTATATTTAACTATGTCAAGTTTGAAGTTTAGAGACAAGGTGAGTGAGATAATATCTTTTATTGGACCTGTTTTTGTTGATGGAGAGACAAGCTTTCAAACTTACACACAGATCTTCTTCAGATCACTCTGACATTCCAAGGTGCAATCCAGACCAGTGAGGGGCTGTGTCCCCCTTGCCCTGCAACCTTGGCTG
Organism: Mauremys mutica; assembly: GCF_020497125.1. Lineage (NCBI taxonomy): Eukaryota > Metazoa > Chordata > Testudines > Geoemydidae > Mauremys > Mauremys mutica. The sequence goes on along the minus strand of NC_059072.1, from coordinate 351,970,356 downwards.
CTTCACAATGCTTTGTTGCTGTAGCTCCCACCTGGACTGCACACAAATAGCCTGCAGGCATGCAGGTCACACCCTAAGTGTCTGTGTATAGCCACAGCCCTGGTCCAGGCAACTCTGACCCCAGTAACCTATCAGGAAACCCCAGCCACACTTTAGCTTCCAGCAGCCGTGGTTAACACTCGCAGGGTGACCCGAACACACTTCCAGTCCCTGATTTCCCCTCCCCGCCCGCCCAAAAAGTGTGTTCTACACTGTCCAGCCCTCTCCTGTACAGTCCAGATATATTAGTTCCGTTGCCTCTCTAAGCAGGTTGATATACAATAGTTCACAACACTGGATTCGTTTTGATTAAAAAGAATATAAAACAAGTTTATTTAACTACAAGGAGATAGGTTTTAAGTAAGTACCAATGCACGGCATTAAAGTCAGAAATGGTTAAAAGAGAAATAAAGATAAAATGTTTCCTATTACTAAACTTAAATTAGACTTTGTTCCAGGTGAAGTCCCTTACCACATTTCCAGGAACATGGTTGGCCAAACTCTCAGGCCAGAATCTGCTCTCAAAGCTCAGTGTAAGCTCAAAAGCTTGCCTCTCTCACCAACAGAAGTTGGTCCAATAAAAGATATTATCTCACCCACCTTGTCTCTTTAATATCCTGGGATCGACACAGATACAAGTTTGAAGTTTTACATTCAAGCTCTTGTTTATCTAAAGGAACCCCACAATGTTAAGACACCAAAGAACATTTCAAATGGTACTGTTTTAAACATCCTTACAATTTTTTTTCCTGGACAAAGTTGTAAAGGAAGTGAATATAGGGATTCTATGAAGCCTCACAGACGTAAGTGCTATGCTGCAATGGATTCATTGTTACAAACAATTAGATAAGCCATACACATTAGAAAAGCCGGTAATAAAACACTGTTCTTTAGTTACAAAAACTTAACCACCCTCTACTATTTGAGATAAAAACATCTCATGGTAGTTATGTATAGAACCATGCTTCTGTTTTCTGGAAGCTGCAACCACATATCAGAGACAAATTGTTCATACGCTATAACCACTGCAATTAAACAATTAACTTTCCTTTGCTGAAGTCTATTTTCTTCATATATAGCAGGGGTAGCCAAACTGTGGCTCACAAGCCATGTTTTTACCATTTTACCTTTTACCATTAAAGTGCGGCTTGCAAGCCCCTCCAGGCCCCCCTTCCCCCCCATTCTTCGCCTACCAGACTGGGGGTGGGAGGAGGAAGAGCTCAGGATCTCTGCCTTGCAGTGGGATGGTGGAGTAGGGGCTTCTGTCCAGCAGGGAGTGGGGGGATCAGGGCTTCAGCCCTGCGGGGTGCACCTGTCGGGGCTCCGGGGCTTTAGCAGGAGTGGGGCTGAAGCCCTGAGGGCAGGTGTGCCCCGGCTTTCGAACTTCTGAAGATGGCCACTCCTGACAGCCTATGAATGAATTTTCAAGGATGTCTAACTACATGAAAAATCTGAAGAGGTTAAACTTTTTCAGCTTGAGGGATAGAAACAAGATACAATTTCAAATTGGGGTATTTTTTGAATGATCAGTAAACCAAAAAAAGTGATCAATTTTCCTCAAACTTTGTGGAAAAATTCTTTCTCTTTCAGAGTAAACCCATCATGATTCAAGATCAAAATGTTTTCAAAGGATGATTTTAATGAAACTATTAAAATAGGGAAAAAGACCCCATAATGTCAAAAGTGAGAAAATTACTATCTTTTAAACTAAATGTGGAGGCATACTCATACATACCTAATAATTAAGCTAGATAAGCTATGATAAAGACAAAACAGAAAAGGAAACAGAAAAGCAAAGGAAAACATACACACTTTGGACAAATAGCAAAATGCTGTGCAAGAGGTTTTTCAAGCAAAACAGATCCTTCAAAAAGCAGAAAAAATAGCCTCCCTGCAGCCACTAAAAAGGAACTGTCAGGTGGAAATTTAGAAGGCTAAGAAGAATTCTGAAGACCAGCTAGCTAAAAGACAAAAATAATTATGAAATTTTTTAATTGAATCAGAAGCAGGAAGTGTGTGAGATAATCCATAGGTCTACAAAATACACACACAATTAAATGATTTCTTTGCCTCGGTCTTCAACACAGAATAAAGTTTGGATACTGCTGTCAGAGACTGAGGTGTCAAAAAAGAAGCTGGAACAAACTGATAAATGAAACAGCGACAAGTCACTAGAACTGGATGGCATTCAACCAAGAATTTCTGTAAAAACTTAGGAATAAAGTGGCAGAGCTGTTAATGAAAGATAAGTACTCATTAAAATCTAAGACTATACTGCAGGGCTGGAAGGTAGCATATGTCATACGTATCTTTTTAAACAGGTGCTTGCTGTGACCTTAGGAACCTATGAAGCAATGTGCCTTGCTTCAGTACGTGGTAAAATGCATGAAAAGATAATTAAAGAGTTACTAAATGCCTAGATGAACATAATATGATGGGGACAAAGTAGCAGTTTCTGTAACTCCTAGCCAATCTTTTTCAGCATCTTTAAGTTTTAACAAAATTTGAGATGAGGCTGAAAAAATTAGGACTGTTTAAAAAGGAGATTTGTAGAAGGGGATGTAATAGAAGTATACAAAAAGAATAAATGGTATAGAGATGGTAAACCAGAAGTTCCTATTTACCATCTCTCATAATACAAGAACAAGGAATACCCTAAAAAACTGAAATACAATAAACTTAGAAAATGAAGGACTTTTTTGGTAAGTACATAATTAATCCATAAAATTCAGCATAACAAAATATCATCGAGTACAAGAATTTTACAGGATTTTTAAAAGCCTGAATATGTGGATCATGGGAACATCCAGTTATAATAGGATAAAAAAATAAAATATATAAGGATGTAAACTTTCATGAAAAATTAATTGCCTATGGTAAGCAAGAAACTTCCTTTATAGACAGTTTATTCCATAACTGTCCATCACATGGATTTACGCACCTTCCTCTAAAGCATCTAATGATAGCCAATGTTAGAGACATGATACTAGGTTGGACAAAGCGCTGGTCTGATCTTTTGTCAAATCCTATGTCTCTACCCACAGAACTACAGAAAAATCTGCATTTTCACTCCGCTTTCTGACTGGTGGCTTACTGAAGTTGGTAGAGAGATTTATTCTGTCTGGCTTGTGACAGTTCAACTTTAAAAAGGCTGCCTACTTTTATATGCTGCTTGTTATCTGCAGTAGCTGCTGTATGAAAATATTGTAACCTTTTTTTATTTGAACAATTTTTTCTTCTAGGATGGTCCATTAATTATTAAAAATCTGCTAAACAAATCACTGTAGAAGAAAAATCAGCTACATTTTCAGTTTCCATTGCAAGAGTGAGCGGTTTGTTTGGGGGAGGATGTGAGGTTTGCTTTTGCTTTGTTCCACCCAAAAACAAACTGCCAAAAATCACACTATTCCCCTATATTTGTCAGGTCTACAAAAGTCATGTTCAAAGTCATACTTTTTTCCAGAAGTACAAGCTTAATCTTTTTTTAATAGCACTACTAGTAGTAGCAGTTGCATTTTCAAAGACAGATCTGCACATTGACACATCTCCATGAGCAAAAAAATGAAAACAGCTGAGATGGTAAAAACATACTGTTGCTGAATAGGGAAAACCATGTTTACATCAAAAGAAAATTGTTAAAATATTAGTGATAAGCCAACAAAAATTATACTCTAGATCAGTGGTTCCCAAACTTGTTCCGCCGCTTGTGCAGGGAAAGCCCCTGGTGGGCCGGGCCGGTGTACCTGCCACGTCCCCAGGTTTGGCTGATCGCGGCTCCCAGTGGCCCTGAAAGCAGCTCCCATTGGCCTGGAGCAGCGAACCACGGCCACTGGGAGCCACGATCGGCTGAACCTGCGGACGCAGCAGGTACACAAACCAGCCCAGCCCGACAGGGGCTTTCCCTGCATGGCAGCAGAACAAGTTTGGGAACCACTGATCTAGAGGGAAACTATATCTGTATACTGTCTCTAGATATGGATATAGGACAGGACATGAACTCTTCATCCTAACTCCCCCAGTCACAGATTTTCATCTATGTTCCAAACTCTCTCTGACACTCCATCCTTAATTTAGGATTTCCTTGATTAGAGATTTCACTGTTCTCAATAACCTTTGTCCTGGTTCTGTATTGAAAAATTGCCAAATGAATATTTTTAGGATTTGTCTGGTAGACCAAGGATGAAATTCTGGCCCCAGAGGAGTCATTAGGAGTTTCACTACTTCAAAAGTGAGGCCAGGATTTCACAGCATGTGTTTAATCATCAATCTCTAATTATAGTTTTAGTTTCAATGAAATTTTCTGGACCAAATTCGGCCTGGAGGTGACAAGCTAGTGCTTTGCTCAGTCAGGCACTTTGTCCTTTCATTATATAAGTAAGAATTCTGACCTCATTTGTGTACTGCTTTATATTTCATGTTTGATTGGTGTTCTTTGGGCCCAGAGCATATTCAGTTTAAATCAATCTTAATTATAAATATTTTCAACTTTCTGATATTAAACTTCAATACTAGGATTTGATTGGTTTTGCCCTATTGTGTTTTCTTTGGAAAGACAGCTAGTCTGCTTAAGGAAACCTTTGCAAGAAGTTATGAGTTTATTTCATTGTCCAGTGTTAAATCCTAAATTGTAACAAATAAATGTATTGCATTTCTGCAGTGTCATTGAACACAATATCCCGTTGCTTTCCCACCCTGCCTTTCTGCACCAAGTTTACAAATTTCATCTCTAGGTCTTTTAGGAAACTAGACAGTGCTAGGGCTGGCTCTTCCATCAAAACTACACCACCACCAATTCTGCAAATGCAATAGAGAATAGCTTATCTTATTAAATTCCTTTCACTGCATAAATGGCCAATGTAGTTGGTAACTGAGTTACTGAGGAAGAATCAAAAGCCGAGTAAATTTTAATTAAATACCAATCGGCAATGTGCCCAGAAATGGGACTGTAGCGAGAAAAGATGGATGGTGAAAACTAGTAATGAAAATGGTTGTCATTGCTGCATTTCAGATTCCATGCAATGCAAATTTTTCCTGAATGTGTAAGTCTTGGAAGACCCAGGCCCAATATCTGTATCTGGTGGTGCTGCTTAAGTTACCTGTTGTAAGTACTTTTCATAATTTGAGAAAGAGTTAGAATCCTTTCATCTTCAAAGAGTAAATCTTTATCTTGTTAGATAGGCCACATAACCAGAGAACGATATATCCGAGTGGTACAAAGAAATGTCAAAAGCTGCGTAAAGAATTTCCTTAAAAGCACAGGAGAAGAAACCATTTGAGTCCTGTTGACTTATTCTGTATATCCAAACTACCTTCTTTGAAACAATTACTTCTGAAGTCTCATAAAGCAGTTGAGTTTCTTAAAAACACACCCCAAAAATTGGGCTCCCCAAAGTCACCAATGACCTCCTGCTAGGTCACTCCCCTATCTTCATATTACTTGATCTTTCTGATACCTTTTACACAGCTGATCCATTCTGGTTTCTCTCTTCCTTCAGATTGTATAACTGCTCTCTTGATTCTGCCCTACCTTGAGCATTTCATTTAATGACTTCAGATGCACACTTTCACCCATCTGTGCACAGGGTTTTGATCTCAGTCCTAACTTCCCTTCTTTGGTCTCAGTAGGTGCTCTACTTCAGGTGCACATGTACCTCTGAAGCTCTTGATTGGAAATTTTCAACTAGCAGCGACCATTTGGCCTGCACATGTGCTGTAAGCCTCGCTGTGTCAGACACAAAGGCTATGTAGGGGCATGTGGGCAAACTGCCCTCTTCATAGAACTGGAAGGGACCTCAAGAGGTCATCTAGTCGCATCCCCTGCGCTTGTGGCAGAACTAAGTATTATCTAGACCATTCCTGACAGGTGCTTGGAGATTTTTAAGAGCAGGTTAGACAATGATGGAGGCTCTACAAATTCCCTAGGCAATTTATTTCAGTGCTTAACCACCCTGACAGTTAGGAAGTTTTTCCTAATGCCCAACCTAAACCACCCTTGCTGCAATTTAAGCCCATTGCTTCTTGTCCTATCCTCAGAGGTTAAGAATTTTTTTTTCTCTTCCTCCTCTTTGTAACAACCTTTTACATACTTGAAAACTGTTATCATGTCCCCTTTCAGTCTTCTCTTTTCCAGACTAAACAAATCCAATGTTTTCAATCTTCCTTCATAAATCATGTTTTCTAGACCTTTAATCATTTTTGTTACTCTTCTCTGGACTCTCTCCAATTTGTCCACATCCTTCCTGAAACGTGGCACCCAGAACTGGACACAATACTCCAGTTGAGGCCTAATCAGTGCAGAGTAGAGCAGAAGAATGACTTCTCGTGTCTTGCTTAGAACACTTCTGCTAATACATCCCAGAAGGATGTTCGCTTTTTTTGTAACAGCATTACACTGTTGACTCATATTTAGCTTGCGGTCCACTAGGACCCCCAAATCCCTTTCTGCAGTACTCCTTCCTAGGCAATCATTTCTCATTTTGTATGTGTGCAACTGATTGTTCCTTCCCTAGGTGGAGTACTTTGCATTTGTCCTTATTGAATTTCATCCTATTTACTTCAGACCATTTCTCCAGTTTATCCAGATCATTTTGAATTTTAATCCTATCCTCAAAAGCATTTGAAACCCCTCCCAGCTTGGTATCGTCCACTAACTTTATAAGTGTACTCTATATGTCATTATCTAAATTATTGATGAAGATATTGAACAGAACCAGACCCAGAACTGATTCCTGCAGGACCCCACTCATTATGCCCTTCCAGCATGACTGTGAACCACGGATAAGTACTCTCTGGGAACAGTTTTCCAACCAGTTTTGTACCCACCTTATAGTAGCTCTATCTAGGATGAATTTCCATAGTTTGTTTATGAGAAGGTCACACAAGTCAGTATCAAAAGTTTTACTAAAGTCAAGATATACCATGTCTACCACTTCCTCCCATCCACAAGGCTTCTTATCCCGTCAAAAGAAGCTATCAGGTTGGTTTGACACGATTTGTTTTTGACAAATCCATGCTGATTGTTACTTATCACCTTATTATCTTCTACTGTCCCTAGCTTCTGTTGGTGTCCCTAGGCTGTTTGTCAGAGAGTGGAGATGGATGGCAGGAGAGAGATCACTTGATCATTCTCTGTTAGGTTCACTCTCTCTGGGGCACCTGGCATTAGCCACTGTTGGAAGACAGGATACTGGGCTAGATGGACCGTTGGTCTGACACAGTACGGCCATTCTTATGTTCTTATATGTTTGCAAATTGCTTAATTGTTTGCTCCATTTTCTTTCCGGGTACAGAAGTTAAGTTGACTCGTCTGTAATTCCCCAGGTTGTCCTTATTTCCCTTTCTATAGATTGGCACTATATTGGCCCTTTTCCAGTCTTCTGGAGTCTTCCATTTTCCATGACTTTTCAAAGATAATCACTAATGGCTCAGATATCTCCTCAGTCAGCTCCTTGAGTATTCTAGGATGCATTTAATCAGGCCTGGTGACTTGAAGACATCTAATTTGTCCAAGTATTTTTTAACTTGTTCTTTCCCTATTTTAGCCTCTTCTGATCCTACCTCATTTTCACTGGCATTCACTGTGTTAGCCGTCCAATCATCACCAACCTTCTTGGTGAAAACTGAAACAAAGAAGTCATTAAGCATCTCTGTCATTTCCACATTTTCTGTTATTCCCCCCCCCCCCCCCACCCCATCCTTGGTCTTCCTCTTGCTTGATCTCGTTTTGTGCCTTGGCCTTCTTGATTTTGTCCCTACATACTTGTGGTGTTTGTTTATATTCATCCTTTGTAATTTGACCTAGTTTCCACTTTTTGTCGGACTCTTCTTTTTGATTTTTAGATCATTGAAGATCTCCTAGTTAAGCCCAGGTGGTCTCTTGTCATACTTCCTATCTTTCCAGCGCAGTGGGATAGTCTGCTCTTGTGCCCTTCATAATGTCTCTTTGAAAAACTGCCAACTCTCTTCTATTGTTTTTCCCCTTAGACTTGCTTCACATGGGATCTTACCTACCAACTCCCTGAGTTTGCTTAAGTCGTCCTTCTTGTAATCCATTTTCTTTATTGTGCTGTTCTCCCTCCTACCATTCCTTAGAATCATGAACTCTTATCATTTCATTATCACTTTCACCCAAGCTGCCTTCCACTTTCAAATCCTCAGCCAGTTCCTCCCTATTTGTCAAAATCAAATCTAGAACAACCTCTCCCCTAGTAGCCGTCTCCACCTTCTGAAATAAAAAATTGTCTCCAATACATTCTAAGAATGTATTGGATAATCTGTGCCCTGCTGTGTTATTTTCACAACAGATGTCTGGGTAGTTGAAGTCCCCCATCACCGCCAAGTCCTGTGCTTTACATGATTGTTAGTTATTTTAAAAAAAAGCCTCATCCATCTCTTCTTCCTGGTTAGGTGGTCTGTAATAGACCCCTACCATGACATCACACTTGTTTTTACCCCTTTTATCCTTACCCAGGGACTTCAACAAGTCTGTCTCCTATTTCCATCTCAACCTCAGTCCAGGTATATACATTTTTAATATATAAGGCAACATCTCCTCCCTTTTTTTCCTGCCTGTCCTTGAGCAAGCTGTACCCTTCTATACCAATATTCTAGTCATGCGTATTATCCCACCAGGTCTCTGTGATGCCAACTGTGTTATAGCTGTGTTTATTTACTACCATGTCAGGTTCTTCCTGCTTATTCCCTATACGTGTCACATTAGTATACAGACATCTAAGATACTGATTTGATTTCCACCACCACCCTGCCCCGTTCTGTCTTGTCTCTCCTTTATCCCTGCTATACCAGCCCATGCTTCCCCCAAATTCCGAACCTTCTCCCAGGCCTCCATGTTCTTGACTTATCTGTGGGCTTTGATCACCTGCTCCCTTCGAACCCAGTTTAAAGCCCTCCTCCCTAGGTTAGCCAGTCTGTATCCAAATATGCTCTTCCCCTTCACCAATAGGTGAACCCCATCTCTGCTTAGCAGTCCTTCTTCCTGGAACAGCATCCCGTGGTCAAGGAAGCTGAAGTCCTCCTGGTGATACCAACTTTGCAGCCAGACATTCACCTTTCAGGATGCATCTGTCTCTGCCTGGGCCCCTATCCTTGACCAGAAGGATCAAAGAGAACAACACCTGTGCTTCCAACTCCTTCACCCTTACTCTTAGAGCCCTGTAGTCACTTCTGATCTGCTGAGGGTCATACCTTGCAGTATCGTTAGTGCCCACATTGATGAGCAGCATGGGGTAGTAGGAGAGCATGGGGATGATCCTCAACAATCCCTCTATAACGTCTTGGATACGGGCCCCTGGAGGGCCACATACCTCCTGTGATGCCATGTCAGGGAGACAGATGAGTGCCTCTGTCTCCCTCAGAAGAGAGTTACCAATCACCACTACTGTTTTCTCCTGGGAGTGGTGGCTGTGATCCTCCCAGCCTTGGGGGTGCATGGCTTCTCCTCCTCCTCCAGGGGTGATTCCTCATAGCTCGTTGCCAGGGTAGCGGTTTTCCATCACAATAGTGGGTGGGTTGGGAATAGGGGTGGAGCACTGCCTTCTGCCAGAAGTAACCAGCTGCCAGTGTCCTCCCTGTAGCAGAGCCATATCCTCCTCCCCTGGTGGTGTGACAGCAGTCCTCTGTAGCTGGATAGCTTCCTCAGTCTTTGATGTCTCTATGTGAATACTCTCGTGGAATTCCTCATGGGCACGGATGCTCCGCAGCCTAGCCACCTCCTCCTGTAGCTCTCTCACCTGCTTCCTGAGAGACTTCACCAGCAGTCACCTTTCTCACTGGATGGTCCCCCCAACCCTAGCTTTCTGAGAGTGGTAAATGCAGGCCTCAGTCTCTGCAAATCCACACCAGGATCTGGATAGAGGCATCCCTGGTTAGGTTGTCTGTCTAGATACAGGTGCAGGTGGAGGAGACAGGAGCAGTGTTGGCCCTGGCGATGCGGCCCTTCCTAACCATAGAGATTATATTACAGTTCCCTCCTACAAACTCCTGTTTGCAATCCCTTGGTTGCTTAGCCTTTGGCTTTTAAGGCCTTCTCTCCTAGGTCAGCCCTACCCCATCATTAATCACACAGTGGGAGGATGATCACAAGGCTGATTGAGGCTGATCAATGATGATCCAGGGAACAAAGGCTCAAACAGTCCCCAGACACATAAGCCCAACTGACCCAGTAACTGAAATAACCTGAAAGAGAGAGAGACGCAAACAGCCAAAAAAACCTCACTCACCCCAAGATTAGTATTCACACTTTGATTCCTTCTCAGTCACCTTGGCCTGAGACAGAGCCATAACATGTCCGCCTTGAGCGTGCCTCGACCTTTCTGTTTTTCCTTAGTGCTAAACTACTTAGTCTGGTAGCAACTTAGTAGCTGGTAGTAGTTAGTTTGCATAGGTATTGAGGGGATTGTTTGTTCTCTGCTTGTTTTTCCTCTGGGAAACTTGTTCACCTGGCATGGCATGTCTGGCTTGCCAGGCTTCAAACACTATCCCTCCTGCTGAGAGGCTATTCCTGTAAGCCATGGACACTCTAAACATGTCTCTTGCTTGGGGGAGTCCGTCATCTCCCAAAGTGTAACTTCTCCTTGGTCCTCAAGTCTAGGCCAGGGAAGAAGTTCAACCTAAGACTTTGCGATGGAACACTCCCTGTGACCCTTCGCCCTGTACATCTGTCCCTGGATGGATCCAGTGCCTCTTCTTGCTTCTTGTGGCAAGTTCCCCTAAGGAAGGGAAGACTTTGGGGGCTTCTGAGAAGACTCCCAAAAAGAGGAGCGTGGACTCAATGCAAAGAGCCAGCTCCAAAAAACACCAGGTCCCCAGTTAATGTGCAATCTCTGAAGATACCATTGAGGCCAAAGACTTCACCGCTAGGTCATGACTAGGTCATGAAGCCCTGGAGCTCCAAGAAGAAGAGACGTGGCTCTGATAGGGTTCCAGTAACCTCTACCAGCAAGGAGAGTAAGCATCGGGCACCAATGCGTCTGGCCCAGCTGTCCATCTTCAACTACAGTGTGTTCTTCATTGGTACCATCGGCTTCAGCAACCATGGCCTCTGCTGCCACATCAGTACAGGATCCGTTTCATACCACAGGAATTCCAATGCTCTAAGGACCTTTTGGTATTAGATGAATCAGACTCTCCACTTCTTATGGGTACCGAGCGCTTTTTTGGTATCAAGGCCCTGGTTTCTGGGCTACTATCCTCAAGCACCACAAGACTCTCCACCATTTTCAATGGGTGCCTCTCCATGGGATGATGTGAAGGAGGATGAGGAAGACTTTCAATCACTCTCCTCAATTTTGGTCGGATTCTCCGCATATTCCTTCAGGAATCTCTTTCCAGCTAGTCACAGGCAGTATTGTACTGGTCACCGACGGTGATGGAATCAATCCTGTATGTGACCTCCACTTTAGTATGGACCACAGTGGCCATACTGGGACCTCTGGGTGGCTTATTGACAGCAGTTTGCAAGACCACTGATACTGTCTCATAGGGAAATCAGGTTTGTGCAACCTACCCCTCCCCAACCAGCCCCCACACAAGACAATTTGAGGAACAGGAGGCTAGGATGGATGAAAAGATCACCCCCTGAAACTCCCATCTCATCTTTGTTGCCCCATGAGGTGGTCATGCCTCCACCACCTTCCATAGCTGACAACTTCAGACAATTTCAAGACCTGATTAGGAGGGATAGCTCTCACACTTCAGATTCCTCTTGAAGCGACCAAGGATCTGCAGCATAAACTGCTGGATATCTTGCAGTCAATAACACCCTCCAGTGTGATGTTACCGATCAATGAGACACTTCTAGATCTGGGTAATACAGTATGGCAAACATCTGCCACTATTCCATCCACAATGCTGCTTCCTGATGTCATCTTTCCCTTCTCCAACCATATTATCCCCCCGCCATTGCATCCTATTGTCTCTCCCTCCTTTAAAGCATAATAATCAAGCTCCTCCTCACTTGCAAAGCTTTACATAATCTTCCTCTCATCTGCTTTATATTCATTTCTCTCTACTATCCCCTTTTCCTAGCTTCTTCAGTCTTCTCACCGTCCTCCGTGCTGTGAGTATATCTACAGCATTTAGGAGCGAGCCTCCTGGCCTGGGTTGACATTCTTGGGTTAGCAGGGTTCACTCTAGTGCTCTAAAATTGGACTCTGAAGCCTAGGGAGTGGGAGTGAGTTTCAGAGCCCGAGCTGCAACTTCAAAACACTGTCTATATAGCTTATTTTAGAGCACTAGCATGAGTCCCGCTATCCTGAGTCTGTCATTGTGGGCTGGGAGGCTCACGCCAAAATGCTGTGTAGACTTACTCTGTGACTCATGCCATCACTCTCTGCTTTTTACCATCAGTCATGCTACTCCCTGTTCCTAGCATACATAGTCTCCTCTTCAAGTAGTCTTTTCTTCTCAGTCTCCACACTTTCCATCTCATGAGCTGTCATCCTGGGTCTGTCTTATGTTTGTCTGGGTTTTTTTAGATCAAGGTGGATTGATTTAAATCAGCAAGCAGGAAACCTTGATTTTAATCATTATAACCTTGTTTTACATTTTTACTTTTTAGTTATTTTCATAAAGAAAGGTTGATTCTCATTGGCTGATAGATATTCAAATGTGCATTTGGAGCTAAATATTACATTTACTCTAAATTTGGTACTTCTTTTTGCTAACCAGGAGGATACATTATATCTAAATACATTTAAGTAATTAGAAAGTGTAACATACATTTATTCAGATTCTTAACTTTTACCTTTTTATATGATGATAGAAAATGGTGAATGATGCATTTTTATGTACTAGATGATTAATTTTTTACTTGAAGTTTGTGTCCGGCTGCATTTGAATAGAAATTGGAAATTAATTTAAAAAGCACAAATAGCATTTTTAGTATTGTTTTTATTAATAAAATGACCTTCAGTATACTGGATACATAAGAAGGAAAGGTAAGTTTACCAAAACATGTTTTGCATTTAAAACTGATTGATTAAATGAAAGATGTATTATCTGTAGTTAGTAAACTGAACTGATTGTTTCTGCTCACCCTGTCCTTCAAGATTTTAGAACTAGTAGATTCTATCCTGACACTTCATTTTTTTGTAAATGGGAAGAAGAAAATAAGCTTTTCTGCTTTTTCAACTCCCAATTGTTTTTTTAACTTTTAACCAATTAGCTATTGAATTGAACTCATTAAAGTGAAATGAAGAAAATATTCTCTTCTACTGCTGTCAAAAGCTGGTTTAGTACGTCAACTAACTCTGGATATATATATAATAAGACTGTAATAATTATAGTATGTTTAGGCCTTAATATAGGTTGTCATAATTCCAAATAAATTCATTTTAGGTGAAAAATGTATTTAATATAAATAAAAAATTGAATTTAAATAAAATCAGTTTTTAATTTTTTTAACTCACCAATTTTTTTTCACCCTGATTTAAATGGTAAGTGCTTCTGAGCAGGGAACATGTCTTGGTCTATGTTTGTAAAATACTATATACATATTTTATAATAGTGTGAAACCAACTGAGGTTAATTAACTTACACATTGGGTTGAATTTGTTCCTTTGTGTTCAGAAAAACACAATGTATTTAATAAACTAGGAGTCAAAATGAAAAATGTGAGTAAAGAAAGATTTGAGTGGAGCAGATGAGACCTGAGTACAAATTTGAAACTTCCTGTAGAGAAAATAACAGGTTATTTTAAAATCTATTATTGAGCCATGCAGATGTCAATATGAGTGTAGTTCATTTTGGTTCTGATTCTGTTTCAGAATCAGATATGTTGCCTTTTCTTAGGAGAAATTTATTCTTGATTTGTTCGTGTAAAACAAAGCTTTAGAAAGCTAATCTGCATTTTTCTGTCATGTATATACAGTATTCTCTTCTTTCTGGCTTTGGGCATCCATGTGAACAGCATTTAACTTTGCAGAAACTTAAAATTTTAGGCACACATTGGCCAGTGTGTAAGATGCAGTACCAAATGAAGTTAGAGAAATAAAACTAAGTGATCTCTGTAATTTCCCTGCTTTATCTCAGTTTGAAAGCTTTATTCAGATCTTTGTGTCCAGGATTAATTTGACTTGGCACACGCCAATGTCTGTCTTGCAAGACAAGATGGTTATTTACCATTAATTTCTTTTTTTTTCTTTCTCCCATTGGCTTATAGTTAACATAATTTCTCTACATTGATACAAGTAATATATGAGCAGCAAAAAATATTTTAGGAACGAATAGCTGAGTTACCAGTAACTAACAGACATTCAGATGTGAACTGATGAATTGTCCTGTTGTCCAAAAATTTAAACCAGAAATGTACTGGTATCTTGAGCCTTAGAATGATAGAGTAAAGCCATAATCTATATATTAGAATGAAAGTATTGAAGCAAGGAGCTAGAGTGGAATAAGAAGAGTTTACAGGTGTACATTAATTATACACTAAATTAACTGTAGGGATTTTTGCACAACATGTATTAGTCTTTTACATATGCATATTATATATATGTATGAGAGAGAACAGACAAGGAAGGATAACCAACTGATTTGAAATTTTAAAAAGTTCAGAAGATAAAATATCCTTTCCTAATGTTGGCTTTTTCAGTTGGCTCATAGAAAATGTACTTTCAGTCCAATTCCTTCTTTGAATTGGACATAGTTTTGTTTCCTCCTATCTGCTAACTTTGAGTAAAGAGCATAATTTAGAGGGAAATGTCTACAAAAAGCCAGTTTGCTTGAAACAACCTTTGTGAAGAAAGTATTTAGTGAGATTTTCAACTTTTTGGCACTGCTTTTCACTGAGGTGTGACAGTATGGTCTGGAACGTACAATTACTGTTGCAATTTTATGCAGTAGGATGCCGTCGAACTTCCAGCTGCTGAGAGATCAGTATGTAGTAATAGTTTGATAAATCAGAATATAAAAGGGAGAATTTGGGGTTTGGCTAAAGTAATAAGGTACCTAGAAGAGGGCAAGAAGAGATGGAGAACATGAGTGAAGATACCAATGAGGGAGCTCAGTTCTTTTAGTATGTACAATACATTAAGTAAAACATCGCATATGGTACTTTTCAGTATAATCTTCATCTTCATGACACTGCAATGAAATCTGCTAAATCCTAGTAAATGTCCCAGTTGGTCATGAGGTAACAGTGACATAGATCCCTGAAATCTATGTATGGGAAAGCTCTGCAACTTCACCAAAAATGTTCCACTGTACATGTAGAAGCACTCATTAGGTATCAAAACATCTCAGCCAGGCTGCATGAAAATAATTTTTGAAGTGTAACCTCTTCCACAACCCCATTGTCACCACCATTAGACACTTTTCTGCCTTCAGAATCCACCATATTTTTGTCTATTTTGTTGTCAGTGTTCTTAAAACACAGACCAAAAAACCATTTCATTTGTGAAATATATTTTAAAAGTGGAAGGTACAGCCTGAGTTTCAGTAAAACTCAGTTAAACAGAAACGCTAATGTAATTAGGTTGAGGGAAGGTAGAGATCCTATACTAATACATTTTTCTGAGCAGTTCATATGGAAGAGCAAAATGTTACATAAATATGTTGATTAAAATTTGGAAATGTTACTTTTTTAACCCTGTTTGTATATCTGCTTAAATGACTGGACCCCATAAGAGGAGAGGCCATTCTTGATTTAGTCCTAAGAGGAGCACAGGGTCTGGTCCAAGAGGTGAATATTGTCAGCTACAACAGAGCCATACAAATGCCTGTTTTCACTTTCAGGTGACCTTGTAAACAAGAAGTGGGCAGTATTATCTCCTGCAAATGTAAACAAACGTATTTGTCTGAGCAATTGGCTGAACAAGAAGTAGGACTGAGTGGACTTGTAGGCTCTAAAGTTTTACACTGTTTTATTTTTGAGTGCAGTTATTTTTTGCACATAATTTTACATTTGTAAATTCAGCTTTAATGATAAAAATTGCACTATAGTACTTTGTATTTGGTGAATTGAAATACTATTTCTTTTGTTTTTTAAGTGCAAATATTTGTAATAAAAATAAGTATAAAGTGAGCACTGTACCCTTTGTATTCTTTGTTTTAATTGAAATCAATATATTTGAAAATGTAGAAAAGATCAAAAAATATTTAAATAAATGGTATTCTATTTAACAGCATTATTAATCGTGCGATTCATCGTGATTAATTTTTAATTGCTTTACAGCCCTAATAAGACGACAGAAAATATAATATTGCCTCTATATAAATCCAGGGTAGATTGATTTACTCCTTCACATAATACAAGAACTAGGGGTCTCCAAATGAAATTAGTAGGCAGCAGGTTTAAAACAAACAAAAGGAAGTATTTCTTCATCCAATGCACAATCAACCTTTGGAACTCTTTTTGCCAGAGGATGTTGTGAAGGCCAAGATTATAACAGGGTTCAGAAAAGAACTAGATAACTGCTGGGATGATAGATCCATCAATGGCTATTAGCTGGGATAGGCAGGGATGGTGTCCCTAGCCTCTGTTTGCCAGAAGCTGGGAATGAACGACGGGATGGATCACTTGATGATTACCTGTTCTGTTCATTCCCTCTGGAGCACATAGATTTAATAAAAATCCCTGCTACCAGACTAGCAAACTCGTGTGCTAGTTCTTTCAATATTCTAGGATTGATATTACCCCCTCATTTGAGCTTTAGACTTTTCTTCCACATCAGGTATAGTAATTTCCATTTCTCTACACATTTCCATCAGATGTCCTTCCTTCATGCCCATGTTCAATATTATCATACTTACTGAAAACTGAGGCAAAGTATTCATGTAGTTTTGGGACTATATGTAAATTATCTTTAATCTCCTTCCCATCCACACTGTCTAGCAGCCCAACTGCATACTTCCCTATTCTCTATTTATTTATATAACTAAAACACCTCTTCTTATTTATTTTAATTTTCTTGGAAGGAGCTAATTCAGCTTGACTTTTAGCAATTCTCAACACGTTATTCCTACATTTTCTAACCTCCAAGATGTGGCTTTTTCCCCTCTGATCAATCCCTTCTTCCATTCCCTATAGACTCTCTGTTTACTCCTAATAACATTTTTGAGGTTATTCATCCTGCTGAGCCCAGAGCCTTTCCCTACAAGTTTTTCCACGTTGCTTGGAATGCTAATTCCAGATAGTTTTTGTACAGCTGATTTGAAGAAATTCCAAGCCTCCTCCTTCAGCTCTGCAGTTAAGATGATTTCTCTAATTCCCTTAATTTACCAAACCTGCCCTTTTAAAATAAAAAAAAATCGTTGATCTAGTTTTGATTATCCTTCCATAACTCGACAGATCACAAAATTATATTATTCATATTAAAACATAATATAAATAAATTAAATGGGGAGATGTCAAATACAGTAAAATAACCTGGAAGTGTTAAAACACCTTGAACACTGTGGCCAAACCTTTATCTAGGTGGAAGGGGTGAATTCCCCAGTGGGAAGTAGCTTTTTTCAGTACTCATACTATCTCATTATCTAATCTAAGGATTGAGTCCAACAGGACCCTGAAGCTTCACACCACTTTGAGAAAGTGGCTCAGATACCTGGTGATGGAGGTGCCTTTGATGGAAGGGCAGAACAGTCCTGGAGCACTTTCCAATTCCAATTATCATTGTCTTGTTTGACTGGTTTTAGCTTGAGCTACCTGTTCTTCAACCAGGTGCTGATTTCCTGTGAACAATGACATCCTCGTGATGATACACAGATAGGTGTCATGGGCATACTGTTTGCAGTGGCTCTCACTGCATTTCATCACCTCTCCATGTCTGATCTCACAGAGATGACAAAGGGAGATAGGCAACTCTTCTTTCTCCACTAGAACCCTCACTTGCAGAATCCCACAGGGATCCAGCCTATCACCACTTTCTTGGTTTTGCTGGAAAGAATGATTGGAGGGAACCATTGTAGTCCATATCAGCTATTCAGTTAGATGGGTCAGAAACCTTGTGTTCAACTGTGAAGGCTGGAGAGAGGTTGAGTAGTATGAGCACTAATATGTGGTGTCTCTCCATTGCCACGAAGTAGATGGTCAACTGTTAGTGCCACTAGTACTTCCTCCATGTTGTGCCCTGATCTGAAGCCTGGTTGTGACATCCATGATGTTAGCAGATATGTTCTTGAAAGGTGCCACAGGACTCTTTGCTGCTTTTACAGATCCAGACTAACATGGCTACCCCTCTAATACTTGATATTTGTCTAGTTAGAGGTACATGGAATTATTTCACTGTGCAAGAAAAGATTACAGTTTGGATGTACTCGTATAATACTGTGGTGTGGTGATTAAGGTACTTATTAAATGATTTCTGAGGGAGCAGGGTACTTGATGTGCCTGGGAGAGGGATGCCCAATTTCTGCCCCTTGTCAATATGGAGTGGGTATGTCCTCCAACATCTGGATGCCTCCTACCAGCCCAGAAGACATGCAGGACTTATCTGTTGACTTGGGAATCTCTACAGGTTGTCACCACCTATTGGCTGATTTGCAGGAGGCAAGGGAGCAAATTGGCTCCATTTGGCCTGAGGCTACCATCTGGGTGCTCATTTGCTGCCTACTCCTGCCTTGCAGGTTGTTGCAGTTGTCAGAGATGGGTTTCCAGACTTGCTATGAATCTGATTAGATTGCTTCTTTTGAGGTGAGGAAGGGTTGGGTTTTTTTGCCTCTGTGCAAGATTGACAAGGTGTCTGGGTTTTTTTCACCTTCATGACATCTCACAGGCCTCTTTGGTTAGGATGATAAGGATAAGGGATAGCAATTGAAAAAAGGAAGAAGAAAACTTAGAGTGGGCTAATAAATGGAGTAACTACCGTTGCAACTTGGGGGATGCATCCAGTGCAAGTGAGAGATTCGTGGGCCAGTTCCTGGGGTAAACTTTTGCTGGAGGCAGCTGGCATAGACCCCATTAGCCAGTCTCACCCAGACTGAGGCATCCCTTTTCTGTACCCTTTTTTACCCTGGGGGGTGCGGATTGAGTAGCTGCGCTAAACTGTCTTCATTTAAAGAGGGTTATGCTGAAGGGGGCAGACTGTCATTTGCTGTTAGCTTGTGGAAGGGAGGGAGGTAGTCCCTCTCATTAGTCTATTTAAAATTAATAAAGCTGCGCTCTGCTGCTTTAATTGCATCTCTTTGTATAAAGTTGTGTCCCAATGAAGTCTGTGAGAGGAAAATCTTCCCATAATCAGCAGAATGATAG
This sequence comes from Mauremys mutica, assembly GCF_020497125.1. NCBI lineage: Eukaryota > Metazoa > Chordata > Testudines > Geoemydidae > Mauremys > Mauremys mutica. Next base: position 351,951,107 of record NC_059072.1, on the reverse strand, counting down.
GTAAATCCTTTCCCCTGCTGTGTAGGTGAATGATTGACATTTGTGAGGTAGAAAGTATTTCATTCAAATCACTTGAGAAAAATCCTTCTTTAAAGATTTTGGACAAGGTTTTGAAGCATTTTATATGGTGCATAAGGACCACTCGAGCTGTTTAGGTGCACATTTTACATAGGTTTAATGTACATTACATACAGTACAAGAAAATGTCACACAGACACAGTTTTCACATTTTAGTGTTGTACAACAAAGGAAGGGGGGGTTTACAATCTTCACACTGTTTTGTTTTGTTCCTCAGTGGAATGCAAGGGGAAAATGCTTAATAGTTATGCATGAACAATGCATTTCCTGGGGTCGGAACACTCCCTTTGACCTCTAGTATCAGCACTTCTATATGGAAATACCAGGCATCTTATGATTCCTTCTCTGATGATAAATGCTTGAAATGTAGCACAGCAGCAGAAGACTGGACTGGTAAGTAAGTGTGAAAGTGTATATAGTTATCTCCTGTGCACATTCCCTCTCTTGTTTCTCCCCTTTGGGCAGGGGGAAATCTGCTTGGTTTGTTTTTCCACATGACTGGGAAACAATTGCTTCTTCCACATGGAGCCCTTCTCCCATTCCTGGGAAAATAGCAGGGAATAGTGAGCATTTGCATAATCGTCTTTAGTGCTATTGTGGGCGGGCTTTGGATGCCAGCACAGAGTTGTAGACTGGCCACCTGTCCAGAACAAATGAACTTAGCCTTTGTGTAACATTATCTGGTTTTCCACAGTGTTATTTCTGTGTAATGAATAACTTGATTAAAATATTATAAAACCCATCATTCAGTAAATGTTTGTGTTGGGTTTAAATCCCTCTTTCAAGGCAAAAAAGAATTTCCTCTTTCTGTGCTACCATAACTATATTTTCAGGCCCCCTCTGACATAGTTTTATAACTGCCTTTGTGAAATTATCCTCATGAATATTAATTAGGGGTGTGGGAATAAAAACCCAAACCTCAAAATGATTTGCATTCCCCTCTGTATAAATTATAAATTAAGTGTTGTCTAATGTTTTCTAATGGTCCATTTCACCTATGTAAAACAATTAATAAAACAATTGAGTTCTTAGCAAGGAAGTAGAGGAGAGTAACAAAGGTTACTGATGAAAGTTGCCCTCTCTAGTGCTTCACCACAAAAGTTAATCCTATGCGCTTCACACATTTCTTTGGAGAGTGCATATAGTGTTGCTAGTACTGTTCTGTATTCTCTATTAAATCAGAACAGTGACCAGATATTTTCAACTTTAAGTGGAAAAATTAAAGGTACACTATTTCATTGAGATTTGATGTAGCTGGTAGCCAGCCAGGTTATATTAGATTTAAATGGAGGACTCAACTGTTGTCTAGTTAGTATATTTACCATTTTGTATTAACATTCTCTAGTGAAAGATATACACAGTGTAGAATATTCTGTGAATTTCACGTTTAAAAATACAGTGTAAGGCAAAAAATCATCTAAGCTTCATTTCCTTTTTGCTGTAACAGAGGAATGCAGGCAGGCCTTGATGGTAAGATTTCCCTAATGGTTAAATATACCTTTGGTATTTACAGCCCCCTTTTTTCCAGTTGTTCTTAATAATTATTATATCTTATAGGTGGTCTTTCATTATTTTCTTTCTATATTTAAAAACAGTAAAATCAGCAATATTGAACATATTTGGTTAAAATAAAAATGCGCACTCAGAAACCCCCCCCAAAAAACCTTGTTTTCCCAATTCTTCTCAATAACAGCTGTGGATAACAGAACTGCTTCCAGGGAATATAATGGCATGGTGTGAAATCAAGAAGCACTGTGATACAGGCTTTCCTTGAACTTTCATTTATGAACCTGTAATCCTCCTCTGTGTTCTCTGGAAGGAAAGGCTCAGAACCCTTGACCTGACATTTATGATTACTTCTTTTTTTTTTTTTTTGGTGAGGCTAGAGGAGAGAGAGGAATCACATCCTTCTGCATCAATTAGAATTATATTTAAGTAGTTAGGCTTGATTCACATTTCACTTTTTTGTACTATGTTTCAACACAATGGCATTTAATTACTGCTATACACTAATGACCACTTGTGGTGATGGGACTGAGTGGCTACCTTATAGTCCTTTCTTTATGCAGTGTTGTAGCCATGTTAATCCCAGGATATTAGAGACACAAGATGGGTGAGGTAATATATTTTATTGGACCAATTTCTGTTGATGAGACAGACAAGCTTTTGAGCTTACACACAGTTCTTCATCAGGTCTGGGAACCTTAGTCTTTTTTTTAATTTATTATCCGACAATCTGGTGTAAAATAGATGTAAGATGAATGTTGCAGTTTTGTGTATACAAATAATAGTATATCTTGCTAATACGGTGCAATACAGTTGGATGATTGTGGATTTTTATTGTGAAAGTTGTGTTAGGAATCTGGCTGATCTATTCCTTAAATCTTTTTGTAGATCAGTAGTATTGGTAAGGAGAAAACTAGTTTTGTTTATTTGTTTGTGTCTGTGTGTATAATTTTATAAATATATATAATTTTACTTGCTTTCCTCTTTAAAAACTATTTCATACAGGAAAGAAAGTAAAATTATTAAATTAAATGTTGCTACAATGAAAGATAATTCAGAACTAAAGTAAAAAAAAAAATACTATTAAGCAGGAACACAAATGTCTTGTGGGGTTTGGTGTTCTCCAGAGAATTCAAACCATCAAACACATCTGGAAGAAAGCAGGGAATTGATAACCACCATTCCTTAACAAGAGGGGAAGTAAAAGGCCTTGATGTGTCCATTCTGAAAAATTATTAACCTTTCCAAACATCTGTTAGTTTCTTAAGGTTAATGATTTTTTTCTTTGACAGGGTTACTGTAAATAGTGGGGAAGCTCTAGATGTGATACGTTGTGATTTTAGTAAGGTTTTTGACACAGACCCACATAACATTCCATAAGCAAAGTACTCTAGATGAAATTATAATAAGGTGGCGTGCAAAACTGGTTGAAAGACTGTGCTCACAGAAGTTATAAATGTCAACCTGGGAGGATGTATCTAGTGGGGTCCTGTGGGGCTCTCTCCTGCGTCTGATACTATTCAATATTTTCATTAATTATTTGGATTATGGAGGAGAGAGTATGCTTATAAAATTTGCTTATAACACTAAGTTGGGAGGAGTTGCAAGCACTTTGGAGGACAGGACTAGAATTCAAAAGGACCCTGACAAATTGGAGAATTGTTGTGAAATCAACGAGATGAAATGCAGTAAAGACAAATGCAAAATAATAAAATAAAAAAATCAAATGTGCAACTACAAAATGGGGAATAACTGGCTAGGTGGTAAAACTGCTGAAAAGGATCTGGGGATTATAGTGAATATAAACATATTGAATATATAAACGAGCAATGTGTTGCAGTTGCCAGAAAGGCTAATATCCTTCAGGGTTGTATTAACAGGAATGTTGTATGTAAAACAATTGGGAGGTAATTGTCCTGCTCTGCTCAGCACTGGTGAGGCCACAGCTGGAGTACTGTCTCCAGTTCTGGGCACCACATGGTAAGAAAGAGGTGGATAAATTGGAGAGAGTCCAGAGAAGAGCAATAAAAATAAGAGGTTTAGAAAACCTGATTTATGAGGAAAGGTTAAAAAAAATGGGCATGTTTAGTTTTGTGAAAAGAAGTCTAAGGGAGGATCTGGTAAGTCTTCCAGTCTAAGTGCTGTTATAAAGAGGACAGTGATCAGTTGTTTTCCATGTCCATTGATGGTAGGACAAAAAGTAATGATCCCTGCAGCAAGGGAGGGTTAGGTTCTTTTTAAAAAATGGTAAAGTAATGATTTCTGAACTGAAAATTATACTTATTAATCATCAAGCATATATGGATTTTTAGCCTGTGCTTTTGAACACTTTTTCTGTCCCCTCCAGAATGATTGGAAATTGATTTTTACACATGCTATTATGCTCTGACAGTAGACTGAAATTCCATTTTTTTAGATTAGATTTCTGAGTTAGAAATATGTTTCAGATCGAAGTGGGTGGAATGGTTCATTCTGATCATATTCAGGATTAGAATCTGGGGGATATAGAATCTGAAAGTTCAACATTGATTTGATTGATTCTTTCCTCCATTACTTATTGATGAAGTTTCCTAGGTTTTTCGATGTGCGCTTGCTGATGTGGCCTCTAGAGTTAGGAATTTATGTGAGTGTGAGAACCTTGGTCTTTGTTTTATTATTAGGAGCCTGACCTTTGGTACCTCATTTTAACATTAGGGCGGACTCTTGTGAATAATGGCCCGTGTTGAAAGTGCGGCCAACTGGAATTGCATCTTGGTGTATGAGAGTGGGGGAGGCTAGAATCTTTGGATGCCATCATAGGGCAATTAGACAAGCTACTTAATTTATAGGTTGCTGTCTTAAGAGTTGATGTAAGCATTCTGACTGAAAAGATTTTCATGTAATCTTTCAGATTTTTCTGTGAAGCCCACATTTAGTTTAGAAATTAACTTTCCATTGGTGAAGAGTAATTGAGCATACAGACCCAGATACAATAAAAAATAATAAATGGCAAGATTATGTTGCACATAAATATAAATGTACTCATGTCTTTTAGGATTACATTACTTAATATTGTGTGAACAATCAAAAATGACATTATCCATGATTAAGAAAAAGTGAATACAGCATATTTTTGAAAAAAATATTACTTGGCAGGGACAGTTCTTAATTGCTTTCCTTTTTGTTGACTTCTGCACTCATTAGTTCTTATTTTATATTTATAGTAACTTTCCTTTGATACATCATGAAAAAAATCTTAAAATACTACTTTAAAATATAAAGTTTTACCTAGACTGAAAAAAGCAGTGATGATGTGGCTTATATCTCATGACCTTTGTGCCTAGATATTGAGAGTTCCAGTAGTGTGAGCAATTGTGCTTATAAGCATTTGACATTTATGACGTGCTTTTGACCCTGAATCATAAATTGCTTTACAAATATTAAGTCTCAGCTCCCCAGGCAAGGAATGTAATTTTTACACCCATTTTTTCAGATGGAGAAAATGAAGCAGAAAGAGAAAGATGATGATTTACCCAAAGATGCACAGTGTGTGTCAGAACTGGAAATAGAATCCAGAACTCTTCATGCACAATACCAGTCATAATCTTCCACTTCCTTCACAATAGAATAAATTAGAGGGATTTTTTACCTTGTTTTTTTAATCAGTTATTCTTTATATTATAATTATTGTATAAAAAAGTTACAGGTAGCAAAATGTGGTAGATAACTTGTATGAAATATTATCATTGACAATGTCAAGAGAAAAATATTTGAAAATTAGTTAATTTTTGTATATTTCCTTTGCCATTTAATGTGTAGGTACTGATATGTGAATTCAAATTTAGAAGATACTTCTATTATTATAACAATTTATAATGTATGACCACAACAGCGCAAATTTTATTATCTTAAATCTGTCTAATGTTCACCTGACTCAGAATTCTGTATATAGACTATTTTCGCTGGAAGCAGAACATTATTTCCTCCATCTTCCTTTGCCTAGCCTTAGTCTGCGCAGAATTCAGTTCTTAATTTTTATAATTTTGATGGATATCTGTCTTTATTTTTAAACATTTTTTCTGTTTTTATCATCTTCAGTTTTCACAGTTGTGGGAAGTTATGGGGAAGAGGGTCTGCCAAAAGCGGAGTCCGACAGTAATTATTTAATTACAGTAGAAGTTCGGATTCAAAAAGTTAAAACTTTACAACAATTAAATTGTCAACATCACATATCACAGTATACAAAGTAAATATCCTTAAAACAAACTTCAAATTCTCAAGAAGCATTTTTCTTATTTTGCCTATCTGTAAATTTCAGTTATTGAGGGAAACATTTTTTCATCGGTTTGTGTGTGTATGGTGAAAGCAACGTTTCTTAACATTTACTGATGAAAATTTAATCCTTCTAAGCCTACCTATCCCATACACCTTTTTATGGTTTCTAGTTTTCAGAACTATTCATGGACTAATTTCACCTTTTCTTATTTTAATTCCACCTACTCTCTAATCATCATCTTCAACCTTGTCCTCCCTATCTCTCCTTCTTGGGATTTTCCATATTTGTGAACTGGTCTTTGAATTGTGCTGCTTGCAATTATATCTCGAAATACCTACTTTTTTCTTGCCCATTGTGAGGTAAGGAATAAATGCCTCTTTTTAAATCTCAGTTTAGACTTCCTTTTCTCTGTATTGATTTACTCTGTATTTAGTGATATTGTATATGAGTAATGCTGTGGTATAATTTGGATTGTAATGTGCAGAACATTTCATTTGCGTTGAATTGTGTCTTTTGAAAGCATTAAAGTGCAAATACAAGACTAAGGGTCACTTCCATTGACATATTTGCTTTATGGATTAATGAAGTCCCCATGCAGTCGTAGTAGAATGGTTTAGTTAAAGGTAATGTTTTCTGAATTGATCATGGCATAGGAGTATCAGTGAAATGTCTTAATTATGGGTAAAGAAGTGACTAAAGTCCATTCTTTGTTTACTGACCAGTTGGTTATATTGACCATACTTTTTGGGCAAATGTGTAAATCCTTTTCACAGCCTTTGCCACACAGTGGATATACATATTTGTGATGGGAAGGGAGTTAGTTGTTTGTGGTTCCCTAAACTCATCTGCACCAGATTACTGTGAGGGGATAAAACAGTAGTAGTTGGCACTAATAGGTATATGAGGTACTCCTTAATGTTGCAGATTCACTATATCTTTAGCATTTATCTTTTCTATTTAGGAATATTACCTACTTGTGGAAGTTTGTTATGCATACAAAAATAGTGTAAGAAAAAGCTCAACATTAATGAACATTGTACCTTTCACAGAATAGTGGAACATGCTATAGTCTGAGATGCTGCACTTACATGTAACTATTGCATAATCTTAAAAGTTTTAAGTAAAGTTTAAACCGACTTTAGAATGGGTCAAAAGCTGATAATGGCTGATTTCTCTGTTTTGTAGGTAGAATTGAGCAGCCCTGTTTACCAGTGAAATGACTAACTTGGTGCATGCCAGTCACTATCAAGTGAAGGAGTGACCAATTTCAAATTGTTAAGCTTTGTTATTCCCTAAAATAGTCACCGCACTGGTGGAGTTTTGAAAAGAGCTCAATTAACCCTCCTGGTCAGTTAGTTCTGTTGAAATGAGGCGTAGGGTGGGAAAGATAGTAAGTGGAGGGAAATTTTCATAGTATAGTTTCAGCCTTACTGTTTAGCTGTACATGGTTCTGGATTTCACAATTTAGTTTAAACCTTCCTGCCTGGAATGCTCTCCTGGTGGGAGTGGGTTGGGTTAGGGCAGGGGTAGCCAGAGCTGTACTATAGGCATAGTGCCAAATGATATGTGGGTGTTAAACCATGTACTGTAGAGGGTAGCCAAGAATACTCTTTTTTTAATGTAAAATCTCTTGATGTCCTTTCTCCCATCGCCTTTTTTAATGGTAATATAATTACAGTGAAATGTACTAATGCTCAAAACTAGCTTATCTTCCTTGTTCTGGGATTGCGGTAGAGGTGGGAAACACTTCTCCTTAAGGGGAAGGAGGAGTTCTTGCATCTAGCAATTTTCCCTTCATCTCCATGCTTCATCCACTCTTAGCTGATTTCAAGAGCCATGTGGATTCCTCCTTAGCCAGAAAGATACACCTCTACCTCGATATAATGTGACCCGAGATAACACGAATTCAGATATAACGCGGTAAAGCAGTGCTCCAGGGGGGTGGGGCTGCGCACTCTGGTGGATCTAAGCAAGTTCAGTATAACACAGTTCACCTATAATGCGGTAAGATTTTTTGGCTCCTGAGGACAGCATTATATTGAGGTAGAGGTGTAGTAAGGACTGTGCTAGTGTAGAGAAAAATGAAAGCATGTTTGGTTGGAATAACTTGGATATTGGAGCAGGAGGGTGGAGGAGAAATACTTGTTGTTTTTAGACTGACGTTGTTGCTTTTAAGACTGTTTGTTTCACTGAAACATCCGAGAAGTGGCTATCTTCTATACCAATACAAGAATAATAGCTGTGAAATACGAATCTGTTTTTCAAGTACACCTCTACCCTGATATAACGCTGTCCTCGGGAGCCAAAAAATCTGACTGTGTTACAGGTGAAACCGCATTATATCAAACTTGCTTTGATCTGCCGGAGTGTGCAGCCTCCGTCCCCCCCGCCCCTCTCCCCCCGGAGCACTGCTTTACCACATTCTTATCCAAATTCATGTTACATTGGGTCGCGTTATATCGGGGTAGAGGTGTAGCTGGTTTTGGTCCTTTGCTAAAAATTCTTCTTTAACTTAAAATAAAGCATCGTACATGCTACAAGTAGTGGCTTTCAAATTATTTTACTTTTTAACCATGACCTCAGATTTCCCTATTGGTTTCTTGCCATTCCATTGATGCATGAGTAAACTGAATGTTTGGAAAATGAAAAAAATATATAGATTGTATTTAGTTTTTCATAAGTTTTAAAAGACAAAGGCTAATATTGGTTTAACAACAAGAAACTAATTCTGAAACTTGACAGGTGTTCTCTTGAAAGGATGTAAATATTTTGTTGGACTATTTCAGAACCAGCTAAATCGCTATTTTTTTCTTTTGACCCAATTTGAGAGTAGCTCAGGGAATTTTTTTTTTCTGCTGTGTGAGAACAGTGTAAGTTTTTAAAGCAGAAATAGTAAGAGAATCTTTTTGAAAGATTTAACCAAAAAACTGTTGAAACATTTCAAAGCTGCTTTGGTTTAATTGCTCCGCTTTCTCTTTCAGAGCCAATTCAGTCTCAATGCAAAGAATTCTGAACAATTTGCTTGAGTTTTATTTTCGAACAATATGAGAAAAAGTTCACACACAAGCTACACTGCAAGGCTGTTAAGGTTGTGACACAAACCGAGAAGGGCAAGGAAATACACAGTTGACGGGAAGTGTAACATATGTCTTCCAATACCTATCCAGTAAGGGCACCACTTTTAAACAGCTTCCTTTATGTGCCCTATTGTGCTGGGGTGTTAGAGAACATATGGTACGCATCCCTCTTAAATGTGCATTTCCTTGCTTTTCTCAGTTTGTGTCGCAACCCTGAGTCTTTAAATGTAGTTTCATATGTGAATATGCATACACTTCCTATGATAAGATTTGTAAGTTTGTTGCAAAGGAGGCTAAATAATTTTGCATTATGAAAATTTGAACACAAACTTTCTTCCTCTTTAAGCTGTTTTTACCAGTGTAATTACTGTGTAGTAATTTTATTTGAGATGTGCTTATTGTAAGTTTATTTTTTTAACTGTACAGGAAGAAATGTATTTATGTGACTAAAGAGTGACTAAACTGAACCTAGATTCTCTTGGCAGCTCTCATGAGTTTAGCTGACTTTGCAACTTTAGAAGAAAAATATTTTCAAACAGATTTTTTCTCAGTGAATGTTTTGGCACCTAACAGGTCTGTATCCTGGGGTGTAGAGCTCATTACCATTGGTACTTGATGCAAACACAAGCTCCAGTACATCTGCAGTAATTGCAACTGCCTGTTATTCAGTAATGTCTGAGAGAAACAGAGGGGGTTTTCATTATTAAGAGAGAACCCCAGGGTTTCTTTGACTACAGATGTTGTAAAAGGAGATTTGCAAGTTGTTCAACCTTTACTTAAACTTCTACATAGTTCAAATATTTAAGTTTATGGTGTACACTGTTAACCTGTCCACTCATACTGGAAGGACTTACAAGTCTGAAATATCTGGTGATTGTTTTGAGGGAAGTTAAAATAATGTTTGGAGATTTTTGGTGGAGGCGTAAGATATCTTCTCCAGAGGATTACTGTATGATTTTAAATAAACTGCATGATGTGTGTAGCCCTGGGTTCTATGAGAGAGGAGTGTTGAAGGACTACCTTGCACTTAAAACAAATTCTTTTTAAAAGTACAAAATAAATAGTTTCATTCCAAAGAGACACCTTGCTTTCAACCTCCTTCTTGCAACCTGAGCTAATATTAGAGTGGCTAATTTGAGGAGGTGGGATCCCCTGTGGTAAGGATCTGGCTACAGGAATTACGGAGAATCCAGACTCTAAAACAGTGGTTCTCAAACTGGGGTCAGGACCCCTCAGGGGGTCTCCAGGATATTACATGGGGGGGGTCGCAAGCTGTCAGCCTCCACCCGAAACCCCGCTTTGCCTCCAGCATTTATAATGGTGTTAAATATATAAAATAGTGTTTTTAATTTATAAGAGAGGGTCGCAATCAAAGGCTTGCTATGTGAAAGGGGTCACCAGTACAAAAGTTTGAGAACCACTGCTCTAAAATCCCCTCTACTGATTTTAAAAAACAGGAAATAAACTTCAGAGCCAATGAACCCTTTGACCTGCCTAGTTGAATACTGGCATCAGTAATGTAAATATCCTTGACAGATTTTTAAATGATTTAAAAGGTGGTTTGAATGTTACATTTGCTAGTGATCTTTTCAGTACAAACCTTTTACAGTATCGTCAGTGGTGTTCGTATTCTTTCTCCTAACCATGGCCTGTGTAGCTATAAAAAGGGATCTTAAGGAGGACATGTGGTTTTAATGGGCTTAAAATGGGTTTGTATTTATTACAACACATCAGTTCTGTGGGTCTCTGGACCTGTGTACATAAGTGGGGGGGGAATTGCAAAACAAAACAAAAAATTGATTGGAACACTTAGAACTTGAAACACCTGAACAACATCCTGCCAGGTCTTTTATGAGTGTTAACTGCACCAGTTGGTTTCTGCAACCCCTGGAGTATCATCTCCTGCCAAGTCTGGCTGAACTAGTACAGTCTACAATGGTTCTCCTCAGTCTGGACAGGAAATCACAAAAGGTACAGTTGCACTAATTTGATCATTGATCCATTCCATGGTACAGTTCCACCTGTTTTGAGAATGGTCAATTGTTTTATTGTAAGACCAAACAGACATTTAATTAATTGAAACTGAAATATTAGATCAGAATAGACCATTTCATGAAACGAACGGAAATGTTGAGTCTTGGTTGTAGTAATTTGTGTGACAGCGATTTACCACATATGTTGGTTAGCAGATCATTGGGTTTACAGATTCTTCAAAATGTGTTAAATTTTAGTACCAACTCAACTAGAATGTCAAAAACTTGCTGTCACAATTTAAAAAATGTTAATTTCAAAAATCAAAATTGTTCGTGGTAACTAGATGTATGTTGCTGTGAAGTGTGTGGTAGAGATTGGGGTGTGAAGCTGTGGAAAGGTGGAATTGGTGCTATTTCAATTAAATTCCATTCTTGCTTGGAATATCTTTGCAAAATTTTGCTCGCCCAAGATAAGTAAAATTTTTTTGCATTCCCAGACAAAGGTTTACTACAGATAGGTCTGTCTTAAGGACTTGCAGATCAGCGGGCAGAAGCTGGCCAATCAGAATCATGAAGAGTTTTGATGCCCTCTGCTGGATTTCTCCTGTCATGTTAGTGCTTAAACCTTTTAATTTCTTTTCTGTCTCCCCACAGTGCATAGTCACAGCAGCATGCAGCTCCTTACACTAATCCCACTTTGTCAGAAAAACTTCCCAGAAGGGGTTTAAAGTACTGTAAATGTAGGGAGCCTCTATGCTGCCTGCCACAGCAGGACTCCTCTGTTCTGTCTGCTTGTTTTTTGGAATGCATGAAAGGAGCACTCCAATCCCCCTTTATGGGGACAAAATTTACTAGCAACGAGAAGGCAAAAAAGAAGAGATGTTGTTGTTTTACGGGGCTCCTACTCTGTGGAGGAACAGGTAGACCACTGCAGGCTATGACTCAGGTACAAAGGCACCAAAAAATGAGGCAAGTGGCTTCTCCCAGCTCTTTTGCCAATGGAATTGGCCTGCAGACTGGTCTCACCCCTTCATGCACACTGTAGGAAGGAGGGCACCTAGAAGTTCCACATGCACGCACCCATGCGCTCGGTCTCTCCTTCCTCCTGCTACTGGGCAATCCTGGCCCAGATGTCTGGGCACACAGAATCATCATGGTCACATACATAAAAGTGTGTAAGTAGATATTGTACTTGGTCTAACAAATTTTCATGATCCGTGTAAGGCTAGTTTTAGTATGTAAATGTTCATGTCATAAAAATAGAAAATGAAACTACTGAACTAATAACTTTTAAACTTAATGGTTGAACCAGACTGTATTAATAAAGTACACTTATTTTCTTTATTTAAATATGCAAAAAATTGGCTTGAGAATAAACAGAGAATTTTTCAGCCTCTGCAAGCATTGTATTAGTCTGAAGAAAATAAGCCTGTCTTGTGGCGGGGGAGGTCATTGAACAAAACTTGGAAATGACTGTCATTACAACTATTACATTTGATAGATTTGGCCTTGTGCCTCCCACAGGATAATTTAAATGTATTATATAAAGTACTTAAGTGTTCTCATCAACATCTGTATTGTATTTAAACATTTTAGCTTGGTCTTAACAGGATATCCTTTTTTGCAGCGAGCTACACAGCAGTTTGACCCAGAGAATGTTTTATTTGCACTATTTCTGTTTTCTGCTAATGTTGTAGCTTATATAGACAAAACTCTGTATTAGGACCCATATAGCATGCCACCTCTCTTGGGATGCTTTGTGATATGTTGGTTGAATATGGCACTGTGATGGAACTGTCATATTGATAACGTTCACTAGAGAACTCTGTACGCAGATTAATTCTTCTCATTTTATTACATGTTTTATGAAGTACTGATTAAAATTTGTACTTTATTTAATAGTAACTAGAGATGGAGAACAATTGGGTCAGCACATATAGTTGGAGAAGCAATCACTTAAGAGTGAGAAGAATTACTTTTTTATAATATTGCGTGAAAGAATTATGGTATAGAATCTAACTTCTTTCAACAGTGTTCAAAATAAGATCTTTTGGAAGTTAGGTGCATAAAGATATGGTTGAGAAAAGAAAGGACCTTTTAGAATCAACTATTTAGAAAGACGAGAAAAAACTTAAGTGCAAGATTTGAATAGCCTCTTAATAGTTCCATGTGGAGAACAGTAAAACTGATTGAAGACATGTCATTTGCATTCAGAAACGGCAGCAGTACTTGGATTTTAAAAGTCAAAGTATCTGATCCAGCCATGCTGAAACCTTATAAACCACCTCAAACAATGACTTGCTAGCCCTTTACATTACATTTTGGTTGGTTACATGTTTCGTCTTGACTGAGAATCGCAGAATCCTGTAGGGCTGGAAGGGACCTCAAAAGATCATCCAATCCGTTCCCTCATCCTGACACAGGATTAAGTATACCTAGACCATCCCTGACAGGTGTTTTTGTCTGCATGTAATAATAAATGGCAAGTCAAAGGAAAGAAAGTATCTTGTTGGGTGTGGCTGTCTTAACTAGGGCTGTGTGAATTATTGCTCTTTTTTGTTTGGTATGCTGGAAGTGAAAAATAAAAATTCTGTTTAGGTTTAACCAAAATTGATTAAAAAAACAATTCAACAAATCAAGATAGTATAAAAATTTGGATTTAGGTCAACAAAAGTGTCATTTCAATTTTCGGCAATTAAAACTTCTTTAATGAAAGCAAAGGGCCAGATTCACAGAATTGGTTGTGGTGGCTTTGGAGCAGGAACTTGAACCCATGTTATCTCCTCCCAGGTGAGTGCCCTGACCACTCTAGGATATTCTGGGGTGTCTCCCTCAATCTCTCCTGCAGAAGCTGTTCCATTTGGTATAAAATACTAGAATAGTCATTGGGCCAGCGAGAGGGAATGAGAGCTGGTCTACACTGCGAAATCTATGCCCCTGAGAGAGACAGCTATGCAGCCCTAACCCCCTTTCAACCTAGCTACTGCCTCTGCTACCATTTCTGTCTCTGCAGTGAGTGTCTACACTAAAGTGCTACTGTGGCTTTAAGTGTAGATGTAGCCTGAGAATGACTCTATAGCCCAGGGGTAGGCAACCTATGGCACGTATGCCAAACACGGCATGCAAGCTGATTTTCAGTGGCACTCACACTGTTGGGATCCTGACCACCGGTCCGGAGGGCTCTGCATTTTAATTTAATTTTAAATGAAGCGTCTTAAACATTTTAAAAACCTTATTTATTTTACATACAACAATAGTTTAGTTATATATTATAGACTTATAGAAAGAGACCTAAAACGTTAAAATGTATTACCGGCATGTGAAACCTCAAATTAGAGTGAATAAATGAAGACTCGGCACACCACTTCTGAATGGTTTCCGACCCCTGCTATAGCCTGATGGTTAGAACACTCAAATGGGAGGTAGGAAGACCTAGGTTCATGTCTGTGCTCCAGAGTGGGGATTTGAACCTGGGTCTCGCATCACAGGTGAGTGCCCTAACCACTAACGTAGTGGGTATAAGGATTCCTCTGTTCATATTGTAAACAGTGCCTAATGGTGCCTAAGTCCTTTGTGAATGTAGTGTCCCCTTCCACACCACCTCCCATTTTTTTTGGCTGAAACTATTGGCAAATTCATATCAAATTTGCAAATAGTTTGTCAACCCAAGACTGCATTTTTTTAAAATAAAGTATTAGTCCAAAATATTTCAACCAGCTCTAGTCTTAATTTGATTCTAGCTCTAAAAATAGAGAGGTTCTGATGTTGATTACTTAGCAGAAAATGTATTGCAACTGATAAAATAACCTCTAAATAATGAAACTTAAATGTATTAACCAATTTGACAGCCTCTCCATGACGGGCAGCATATGCAAAACTTGTTTGCCAGCCATTTTAGAATGGAAAGAAAGTAAGGCCTGGACCACATAAAACATGAGGCTACATAAATTATTTGTAATTCTGTGGGAACTACTTAGTTAAAGGTTCACATGATGTAAAATACCAGCTTGTTCAGTTGGGAAGAGGCCAAAAGGTGAATAATAGTAAGACACCTCCAGAATTAACTAGCAACTGATCTTTACAGAATAAAACAAGTTCGATTTTTTTTGGCAATATAAAATGAAGTGGAAAATATGTATTCTAACACAATTTATGAAGAATGAGAAAATTGCATTGCTTCCAGGCATTATTTCTACTTCTGTAAAATAGTTCAGACCATTCTACAGAACACTGTACTCTTTTACACTATTACATTCAGATTCAAGAATTACTATATTGCTAACTTTTGGAAGAACAGGCTTCCATAAATATTTTGTGGAGTACCTCACTTTTGGAGACTTGGCATAATTCCAGTACCTATCATGCAGAGGCGGCTCTAGCTTTTTTGCTGCCCCAAGCACGGCTGGCAGGCTGCCTTTGGCAGCTTGCCTGTGGGAGGTCTCTGGTCCCGCGGATTCGGCGGCATGCCTGCGAGAGGTCCGCCGGTCCCGTGGCTTCGGCGTACCCGCCGCCGAATTGCCACCAAATCCACGGGACCAGCGGACCTCCCACAGGAATGCCACCAAAGGTAACCTGACTGCCGCCCTCGCAGGGACCGGCAGGCTGCCCCCTGCGGCTTGCCGCCCCAGGCACACACTTGGAGCGCTGGTGCCTGGAGCCGCCGCTGCTATCATGACATTTAAGACTCTCTCACATTTGCAGTAATAATGCCTTTATAAAATAGTTGTGCTTTTTTTTAGTGTTTGATATTTCCCATGCAAAATGCTCACTAAATAATGGAATATTCCTCATGTCTTGAGATTCCAGAGAAGTCCTTTTAAATCAGTCTTTATTGTCTTGAGACTTCTGATTTATATTTAAATAAAAATAGTTAAGGAAACACAACAAGTCAAATAAGTATGCTCAGAGGGTCATAATTTCAGGATTCCCGACCACCCCCATAATGCCCTTGAAGAATGGTAGGTTCAGTTTTCAAAAGCACCTGACATACATCATTGAAAGTCACATAGTCCCGTTTAAAAAATTTTACACAATAAACCTAGTGCCAACATTCCTCCACATTATCACTTTAAATTAACTCCTGTTTATGTTCAAACTCCCCTCCTTTTTGCAGTTATATGTATGTTACAGTGACTAAATTTAAAGTGAACAAATATGTTCAAACGCCATCATAATTAAAAAGTATAGTGATTCACAAAAATGTTCAAAGTACATTGTAATTAAAAAATATAACAATTTATTCACGCTCTTAACAGGAGCGTAATTAGTTTACTCAACCATACATTTATTTAGTATTATGATGAGAGGTAGGAAATGAAGAAGCATACCTCCATGACACATCCCTAGCCAAATCCTTCCACATGTCAGCTTACTTACCATTTACTAAGCCTATCTCCCATTCTTTTCTGATGATAAACACAAACAACTTGATCCTACCCTCTGACGTAGGCCATTAACACTTAACTGTACTGCACCCTATGGCAAGCCACCCTTCATATGTGGCTATGGACCTTGATGTCATTATGGTGTATGTAAAATAACTAGACCATGGTTAGTGTTAGGTAATGCCTGCCTAACACGGAAGAAAGTAGTTTCAACATTAGGTCAGTACTTGCAGGCAAACATCAGTTTGTTTGCACTTGTGTGTGTTCTTGGGATTTAATGACTTATTTAATTGTTTGTGGAAAGTGCAATATACTGTGTAACATAAGGCATTTAGTACCATAGGTCATTTTGATGGCTGAGACATCACTGTCTCTCAGAGCCAAAAGTCCACATCTGTCATTCAGTTTGCAGCTTGTATTTTTTGAGTATATTCCCTGTATCATTCTCGTTGTTATCTAAGCTATTTTTAAACACACTGATCCCTCTTGAAGTTCTTAACAATTAATACTATCAGTTCTCTTTGTCAGCCAACACTGCTAATTAACCAATTCATTAAGTTTGTGCAGCCCTATACTGAATGTTTTGTTGCTGTCCACTGTACTATATCTGCTGTATTTGCTGAATTAGAAATTCTTTCCAAGAAGACTATTTGATTTGTTTTGGCTGATTTTTCATAGACAATCTGGTATTGGACTCATATACACCATTCTTTAAAGGTTAATGTATACTAGTAAATGTTGTGAATATTTTGCTTAGGTTAGACATCAGACTGACTAGACAGTAGTTTCCTTATTTTTCCTTCTAGCACATTTCTATATTCATTGCAGATTTTCAGTTTGTTTGTCTGTAGCTTTTAAAAGTCTGGTGTATTTTAAGGCAAATTTTATAATAGAGCATGTTTAGTATTGTCTCATACTATTGTCATTTCTGTAGTCTGGATCTCTTTAGTAATGTTAATAATTTCTCTTCTTCCTGCACAAATTTTTCTAAGTTCTTTATATATCATCTTGAAAACATAAAAGATGGCTATGTAAAATATAGGTCAAAAATTTTTTCTCATGCTTCCCTGCCTTTAATTTTTTCCCTCTTAATTCATATAGAATCCTTTCTGGCAACTGTTCTGACTAGATTTTTTTTTCATTATAGTGTCTATTACATCTGCAAGCTTTGACAGCTAGTTTTAGTCCCATTATGGTTTTGGTTTTTATACATTTTTTTTCCCTCTTGTTTATTTCACTAACCTTGGAATTGGCCACATGTGTTTTTCAGCCTTAAATAGTTAATAGCAGAATTTAGTTTTGGAGCCTTCCTTTACTGGCACTCTCTTTCTGTGATTATGGAAGCCAAGTTAGTTTTACTCTGCTTTATATTTACATTTATGGACAGATGCATTTTCCAACATCTAACTTACCCAATATTTGTAAAGAATCTTTTTAGTCAACTATCTAAGCAATGGCCAGGCCTGATAACAAGGATTTAATTAACTAAAAATATTAGTGACTTCACTGCAGAATAAATTGTGTGTTTCTAGTGATGCTTCTACCTGAAAGCTCTTAATTGTTGGCTTTGAGAAGTACAGCTTTCTTTCAAACTTTTCTAATATTTACTGAAGTGAGTTGCATTGGGAGTAGCCTTGTTCCTGCCATAGGAGAGCTATGCCAGAGGAGAAATAGTACGTGCCCTGAGGTACAGTGTTTGATAAATAGAATGGTGCCACATGATTCCAAAGTAGTTTAAGGTCACATATTTTGCAAGTAAGTCCTTTGACTGACATTGCTCTTGAGGACCAACTAAACTGACTAGCATGCATACGTCTTAGAAACAGGATTATTTTCTTTACAATTACTAATTCAGGACCAGTGTTTGGAAAAGATTACTGAATCACTGGCTGCTAGAGATTATTGAACTAAAATAGCATTCCTTGCTGCCTCCTGACCTTTTCCCCATCTCTTTCCAATTACTCTTTTCATGATACTGTTCATGAGCAGGGATAGCTTCCGTATTAAAGATTGGAATTGTAGAAGAAATGCTTTGAACAGAAAAAAGATGCCTTCCTGTTCAAGTGATTCCCCTAATACTAAAAAAGAAAGGCAGCCGTTGTCCTATTATGTACTTTCAGAAGCACAACAGTTACCTCAGGTGGGCTCTAAAGTGCTTTCTGCCATTGATCAATGGTTATGTCTCAGGTGCTAATGGATAACTTGCTCTCTCCCAATGACTCTGCTGAAATGCAGTGGTTCCATGCCTCTAGGGCCATCACTTGTATGTGAACTGTTTTTGTAAGGCTGACGACAGAGATTTGTACATCATGTTTTTTATTGTGCCCAATCCTTGATGTTCAACTTACTTGCCAGGGATGTAAAATTATGTTTATTAACAAAATAATTACTCTGGCAGTAATTTAAGTCTTTAATATCTTTCAGCTCTTGAATAATAAAGATCTTGGGATCCTCTTGAAAGTAATTGTTTACATTTGTGTTTAAGATCATCTGATTTTGTCCCAATATTCTTTTGTTTTGGGAGAATACCAAAATAAATGTCTGAAACGTCTTCTTTTCCTCCCATGTTATCCAGTTTATTCTAATTAGTTTGTTTCTTTAATACGGCAAAGTCTGGTTAATGTCCATCCTTTTGTTTTTATGGCAAATGGTTTCCAATTGTTTTTCTGTCTCCTGATGTGGCCAGTGTTAGCCTCTCTGTGGAGTGTTTAGATATTCTTTAGATAGTTCTATGTAATTCCTTAGATAATATAAGGGGACGTGGAAAGTTAAATAGTGGTGACTGCACTGGAAACTTATTCCGATATAGATTAAACATCAGTTTGCCTTTCTATTTTGTAGATATTCTAATGTTGTTTTCTTTAAGTAGAAGGAATTTTGCGTTGAGCTCTTAACCTCTAATATGCCAACTAGTACAGGCATTACCTTGGGTAACCTCACATGGTTAATCCGCATTTTTCATACTGCCTTCTGGCTAATAGATGGCAATTTTTTCAAGCTCTGTACTTCATAAAGTCTTAAAATTCCTCCCAAAGGGAAAGATTGACATATTTATGATGTGAAGAATTGAAAAATGAGAAAGCAGCAAATAATCCTGTGGCACCTTATAGACTAACAGACGTTTTTGAGCATGAACTTTCGTGGGTGATGTTTGCATCCGACGAAGTGGGTATTCACCCACGAAAGCTCATGCTCCAAAACGTCTGTTAGTCTATAAGATGCCACAGGATTCTTTTGCTGCTTTTACAGATCCAGACTAACACGGCTACCCCTCTGATACTTGAAAAATGAGAGTATCTCCATTTTACAGAGGGTGAAACCAAGACACAAAGAGGATAAGTGTCTTGCTAGAAGGAGCCAGTATTGAAAACATACATGGGATTTCCTAGCTTCGAAATCTAGGCTTAGACAATTTTATGTTTGTCGTTTAAAAAAAAAATGAGTTTGCTTTCCACGAAGTTGAAGTTGGAAGCTGAAAGTCACCAGGCACTGCACATTTGAATCTTCAACATGTTGCAAGCAGAGGTTACTCCTGGTTTTTGTTGTGCTCCACTATATATTGAGACCATTACAATGTTTTGACTCCCCCATATTAGAAATTGTAATCCTTGCTCATGAAACCAGTGTGTTTTGTTAAGGCTTTTATGAATAAATGGAACTGACTCAAATCTTATAGTTAAAGCCATCTAAAATCTACTGAAGATCTGATGCAAATGCTATGATAGATACTACCATGGTGGAAATGGACTGTATTCCAGTAATAATCACTGTGGGACAGCAGATTAATGTATGGATCCAGTACATTTGGATTTTGTTAGCTAAACCTCTTCTGTCTGTCTGCCTTCTTCATGAAAGGCAGCAGTCACTTTTTTCTGAATAGCTTTATTGTCCTTTTTATGCAGATTGGGAAGTTCAGTCTTGCAAATATGGACTTTTATAAATATTGTATCTTTGTAAAACTTGCTTTGATATTTCTAAGATTGTAAGATGTATTTGAAACAAGAACTATGGCTTGCACAGTGTGTGTTTGTATAGTGTCTGCACAGTGTTGTGGCAATCCTAATAGGGCTTCTTAATGCTTTTATTATATAAATATTAAATAATATTTCAGATACTGTTGGCTTTGGTCACTAGAATTATGAACATGACCTAATGATCTTAAGTTAGGCTCTGATCAAAGTTAATTGAATCAGTGGGGTCATTTAGTTCAATGGGCTTCAGGCCCTTAGATTGTAAACTCTTGTAGAGAATCTCTATTTGTCCAGTGAAGAGCCATCCATCTCTATGAAACTATATAAAAATGATAAATAATGAATCTTTTGATACATCATTTACAAGTCAGACAATTTTGTAGACTTCAGTTTTGACGTCTCTTAATGTTTTTTCCTGAATTTAAACATTAGAATCTCAACTCCTTGAATTAAGAGAAGAGCGCAGTGTGAGCAAGTGCTGAGCACGCTCCTAGACGGCATACGAAGTCTAACTGAGTCAAAGGTTAAACAATCAGTAGGTTTCCCAGCTTGAGCTAAACAGTGGTATTCTTTGTTTTGGTGATCTTTTGAGAGGCAAAACAGCAAGTGTCATTGAGAAATGAACAAGGAAGATCTTGCACTATTTACTGAATGTGTCCTTTTGAATAGGAATGTGAACTTACTGTACTAGTTTAGCTGAAAATAGTACATTTGCTTATGACAATTACTGTTTTTATATGAAATGTTCTAAAAGGTATATTATGTTGCATTTATTTGAACTGCTAGTTTATAATTTTTTGTAAAAGAATTATGGATTGAGCTGACATGGTCCATCCACATCGGAAGAAAGTCAGGAAGCTATGGATGCGGTTCAGTTGGTGTGCAATTTTATTCACTTATAATATCTAGGTGTACCCCGCAACAAACTGTATGGTGTAGGGAGCAGGGGGCCCTGCTGATCCAGACATAGGTGCCCCAAACCCCCTTCCTCAGCTCCCTTAAGAGACCAAGAAAAGGAGGAGGTTGGCTGCCTGCTGAGAAAACATAGGAGCCCCAAACCCACCTTATTCAGCTCCCATAAGTGATGTGTTCCTTCAAATCATTTTCAAATCCAGTTTATCCAATAACCATGTCCCTTTCATACTGACTCCTGCACCACTGCCGATTTCTGTGTTGTACTGAATTTTTCAAATAATGAGCTGGAGATGGATAATCCCATTGGAAGTGACTTTTTGAAATAAAACTGGCTCTCAAAACAGAAACCCAACAGGCTAAAATTGGAAGGATGAATTGGCAGTAATAGAAAAACTGACTTGAGATCACATTTTGCCAATAGCCTTATCGAGGTAAAGCGGGCCTCTCTGTGGCTGCATAGAATATAAATACGTGCCTCTCTTCTGGTCAGCAGGAAGGACAAATGCAATTACCTTGTCCTGACCTGGTCCAAACCACTTCCTGTCCATATTCTGCTTCCCCACCTGCTGTCAGGTAACCCTTTTCTTCCAGCTAGCCAGACAAAGACCCACCTGCGTAAAGACTGCAGTGGGCATATTGTTTGTGTGGTTCTACCCTGAAAAATGACTCAAAAATAGGGCTGTCAATTAATTGCAGTTAACACAAGCGATTAACTCAAAACAAATTAACTTGATTATAAAAATTTATTGCAGTTTTAATCGCACTGTTAATAAAATGCCAATTTAAACTAATTATAAATATTTTTGGATGTTCTACCTTTTCAAATGTATTTATTTCAACTACAACACAGAATATAAAGTGTACAATGCTCACTTTGTATTATTTTATTACAAATATTTGCACTGTAAAAAAGATAAAAGAAATAGTATTTTTCAATTCAACTCATACAAGTACTGTAGTGTAATCTCTTTATCATGAAAGTGCAACTTACAAATGTAGAATTATCTTTTTTTACATAACTGCACTAAAAACAATGTAAAACTTTTGAGCTTACAAGTCCACTCAGTCCTACTTCTTGTTCAGTCAATCGCTAAGACAAAAAAGTTTGTTTACATTTATGGGAAATAATGCTGCCCACTACTTATTTACAATGTCACCTGAAAGTGAGAACAGGTGTTCGCATGGCATTGTTGTAGCCAGCATTGCAAGGTATTTACATGCCAGATACATTAAACGTTTCTGTGCCCCTTCATGCTTTGACTTCTTGTTTCTTTTTTACAGAGCAAATATTTGTAATAAAAAATAATAATATAAAGTGAGCACTTTACACTTTGTATTCTGCGTTCTAATTGAAATAAATATATTTGGAAGTGTAGGGAAACATCCAAAAATATTTAATTTAATTGGTATTCCATTGTTGTTTAACAGTGCAATTAAAACTGTGATTAATTGCAATTAATTTTTTTAATTGTTTGACAGCCCTTCTCAAAACTGTTGAAGCTTTACATTCATATTGCCTCACAGATTTCCATGTCATGTGTGCTCAGTTCAGAAATAAATCCACCAGTTCAACAACCTCATGCTGTTCTCTGACCTTCAAGTTTGTTTCTATCTCATGCATCACCAGCAATAGAATATCTGCAAGCCAAATTATGCTCTGTTTTACCTGTGCATCCAAAATAATTATTTGTTGCATTTAACTTATGCATGAATTGCCTTAAGTAGCTGATACATTTTCAGCTAACTGTGCTCTTAACTTTAATATTCATTCAGTAATTTGGCCTTTATCATGCTGGATGTCAGCTGCCACAGGAAGTTTTGCCACTTGTTTCAATAAACCCATTGTCTGTACATACTAACAGTTGGCATGTATTCTGTTTGCCACTTTATTCTTCCTATGGCACTCAAATCATGAAATCAATCAAGTAAAACGTCAACACATTCTGTTGAGCAGGTTCAGAAGCTGAGGGATGGAAATCTTGGAAAGAAAACCTTCTCTCTAGCTGCTTTCCTCCAATCTGTTGACCGCTTCTACATTTAAAGGGATACTGTGAATCAAATTTGGTCCAAAAATTAGATTGCATTAAAAGATGCAATAAGACCTATATAAATGGTTCCGTATGTTTTAAATTACAAGGAAACTGATGATTATTTTTTATACCAGAGGTTCCCCTTCAGTGTTTGCAAACCAAACATAGCTGAATTGAGAAGCTGAAAATGAAACTGATATCATTGACGTGCAGTGTCCAAGATGAGAGTTGCAGAAAGTAAACAGCGAAAATAATTATAAGTAAACTGTATGTTTCAATCTCCAGTTTATAGGCATTTAAATTGATACTGTAAATAAGGGCCTGATCCTGTCAGGAATTGAGTTCCCTCAACTCTCGTTACCTTCAATGAGAGTTGAGGACATTCAGTGTCTTGCAGGTCTGAACTCAGTTAAAGAAATTTGTTTCCGGTATCTGATTTTAAGCTGAGGGTTGTTGTAGTTACATATTTATTGTAGTGTACTTTTTATTATATTTTCTATAAGAAATTTGTTATTGTATTAGGATAACTTATACATGTATAATTACAGTAGATATTTTTTTATTAACCTATAACATCGGAATTTATATGTATTTCATGCTATTTATTTCAGTAACACATTATCCATGTTGAATATTCTAATGAATTCTTATTTGTCTACAAAGTGATTAGGACAGTATATATAAAACAAAGCTAATAATGTTGCCATAAAACCAAATAAAGTGAATCAACATACCTCAATACAAAGCAAAAATATAAAAAGATATTTGGGGAAAGAGGAACTGTTGTGTATTACATTAGGTTATTAAAATTATAGATTACTGGATTGTTTGTTTAAAATGTCAGATTTTTTTATTTGTATATGAGATTATTATAGTGAAACTCCTTTTTATAGTATATTCTCTTATTGTTTTTAACACAGTCTTTTTATTTATTTTTTATAGGGCATTCAGAAGTTGGCTAGTCAATACTTAAAGAAGGATTGGCCTGGAATAAAAACAGATGAGCGAAGTGATTATAGGTAATTTAACAATTGGGGCTTTTTAAATAGCTGTTCTTACATTGCCAATTTGTGTAATTATTCTACACAACAATGAAGAACCCTTTCTTCTGTAGCTGAAATTAATGTTCTTTTGAGTGCTTGCTCATGTCGATTCCATTGTAGGTGTGCACGCGCCCACATGTGCAGTCATCAGAGATTTTTGCCTTAGCAGTATCCATAGGGCCGGCTGTGGCGCACTCTTGAATGCTGCGCTCGTGTGTCGTTATATCAGGCACCATTGGCCCTACGTCTCTCAGTTCTTTCTTACAGCCTGTGGTAGTTAGTCAGTGCACCTTTCCTTGCATAGCAAGGGCTAGCGCAGACTTCAAGCCTTAGGAGGGCCTCGTAAATAGTTGTTTACGGTAGTTAGTGTTAAGTAGTAGTTAAGAGTCAGAAGTTAGAGTCCCATTGGGGACTTTGCCCCAGGCGGGGCATGCCCCAGTCTCCTGGATTTAAGCCCTGCACAGACTGTAACAGGCCTATGCCTGTAAGTGCCCCCCCCCCCGCCCCCATAGCAGCTGCCTCAATTGCTTGGGGAATCACATGTGAAGAACAAGTGTCGTGTTTGTAAACATTTTCGACCCAGGATTCGGAAAGAGCAGGATATTCATTTGCGAGCTCTCCTCATGGAGGCTGCCCTTCGTCTGGCTTCCGAGCCGTCCCGCCAAGACTCGCCTAGTACCTTGTCCTCGGTGCACAGTACACCCCCATCACCAATGCCCAGAAATAAAATGAAGAAGCTTGGCTCCCCGGCACTGGGCAAGAAAGGCCATGGGGCATCAAGGCCGAGTTCGGGTTGCCCTGCCACTCCAGAGCCACATGGACCAGCCTCCCAAGTTGGGGCCCTTAGCCCCTTAAAGGATCTGCCACCGACTCCCGGGAACAGTAGGGACCCAAACTTCTGGTGGCATCGATACCTTCCCAAGCTCCCCTGGTGCTGAAACAGCAAAGGCTCCCTGCAAGGGCAAGCCAGCTGCAAAGCGTGTCCTACTCTGTAAAGCAGTGCATACATTAACAGTGTTTTATAAGTTATTAGTAGCAGTAAAAGTAAAATATTCCTGTCTCCCTTTTTCCCTTTTTCATCATCTTTTAATGTTTGTTTGTTTGTAGGAGCATGTATCCAGTTTGGAAATCATTTCTAGAAGGCACAATGCAGGTGGCCCAATCGCGGCTCAATATCTGTGAAAACTACAGAAACCTAATTTCTGAACCTGCCAGGACAGTCAGGTGTTTTAAAGAACAACAGTTAAAAAAGGTATTTTCTCTCTTTTTTTCTTTGTATTCTTTGTTGAGAATTATTGCTTTTATAAGTGTGTTGTTCAAGACTAGTAGGGATTGTAGAGCAGTAGAAATATTTCTAAAGAATCTGTATAACTGTTTCTTCCTGTTCAGCGGTGTTCCTTTGTAGAAGTTAAACCGTTAGTTTGTATTGAACCAGTTATTCATAATAATGGACTAAATATTCCAGAATGAAGTTTTTTAATTGACTTGAGGGTAGGGTTACCAGATAACAACTGTGGAAAAAACGGGACGGGGATGGGGGGTAATAGGCGCCTCTATAAGAAAAATTCCCAAAAAACTGGACTGTCCCTTTAAAAACGGGACATCTGGTCACCCTTCTTGAGGGTCAAGTAAAGAGGGTCAAAAACCTCGTTTGCAAATCTAACTTCATGCTTTGGCAATCAGATTGAATTGATCCAATAGTGACACAAGTATAGAAAAAATAGTCTGCTTTGGAAGTGGTGTTGACTTTTTCCAAATGAGTTTTCAGTAGAATAGGTTCTGATTTTAAGTTGCAGTGCATTTTAAACCTGAGGGAGCGGCACATGAAGTCTCTAAAGATGTTATGGAAGTGGAGAAGACTTAGGGTTACCAGACAGCAAGTGTGAAAAATCAGGACAGGGGGTAGGAGGTAATAGGAGCCTATATAAGAAAAAGACCCAAAAATCGTGACTTGCCCTATAAAATTGGGACATCTGGTCGCCCGAAGAACACTCAGTCACATCCTGTAAAAGTTGGTACCAGAGGCAGTCTCATGCATTAATTTGTACAGAAAAATTCTTATAGTTAAGAGAGAAAATAAACTTACTTTCATTTATTACTTACTACAGCGATATAAGAAGATTCCAGGAGTTGTCACTGTATCACTCTGCAGCCTAAAATGTCTGTAAAGTAAATGCTCTTGTAAAGTAAGAGTGATGTGATGGAAACAGCTACAAGCATGTTTGCAATCTCTTTTTTGTTTAGAATATCACCAGGTTCAATCATCGCTGGGTTTCACAGTCTGTTACCATCCAGTTTCTACGTTATCAACCGTTTTTGGACTTTTTACACACATCACTTTACAAATTACACCCATGCAATGCACAGGTTTTCAACTTGTAATTTTAATGTGATTTACACCTTAACATGTGCAGTGAGAATGGTTCAGTATTCAATATATTTTTAATCAAACCTTATGTGGAATCTGCTTTTATAAATGATCTAAAATGTCTTTTTAAATACAGCACTTCTTGTTCATTTAAGCTGAATATTTTTCATGTTCTAATGAGCTGTGTATTATGCAGAGAAGTTAATTATGGATCTCAGTGGAGTTTGGGGTGAGAGTAGTTGTAAATTGAGGATTGCTAAAATGACATTTTAAAGAGAGAGCACAGAGTATAATTATCAGCATTGCAATGAGCAGTTTGTGTCTAGAAGTTACCAAAAATGCTACCTTCTTCTTCGAGTGCTGTCCCTGTGGGTGCTCCACTCTAGGTGATGGTGCGTCCCGGCGCTGTTGATCGGAGATTTTCGGTAGCAGTGCCTGGTTGGGGCGCACGCACCCAGATGGTATCTCCCGTCTAGTTGGAATCTTCCTGAGTTCGTGCGCCCCACACCCTCCTCAGTTCCTTCTCAACCGTCCTTGGCTGAAGACGGGACTCGGAGCAGTGCTGCCTTCTCTTCCCTGGTATCTATAGGAAACAGTAACAAAGAACACAGAAATAATTATTAATTACTTCCCAGTTGTTTCCCTTCCTTTAGTATAGTTACATAGTTAGTTACTTAGTTAAAAAAAAAAAAATCACTTCAGACTTGTCTCTCACTGAGACACACTCCCCTGCCATTTCTAATTTACAATGCCAGGGGCTTCAGGATTCAAGAGGTGTGTTTTCTGGCAGGACTCCATACCAAGGTTGGATGGGCACTCACATTGTGTGAAGTGCCTTGCGGAAGCCTACATCCCCACAAAGTGCCTCTACTGTATGAGCCTCGAGTCGAGGACTCGGCACGACAGAGACCTGCGGCTTAAAATGCTTCTCATGGAGAAATCCCCGCAGCCGCTTTCGGAGATGGGGAAAGTTAAATCCACTCCCACATCCTCCCCAGCCAGATCGGAACCGGTGGGGAGCGTTGCTTCACCCTCCCTGGAGCGGAGGCAAGAAGCAGAGCAGTCTCATAGGAGAGAGACTAACAAGGGTAAGGGGTCTCCTGCGAGATCCCTACCCTCTGTGCTGACAGCGCCAAAGCCTCAGCCCCGGATCACGCCTCAACAATGGCTCCCACAGACCGTAGAGGCGGAAATTCAACCTCCAGAACACAGAAGGATTCCGCGGCACCAAGCGCCTCAGCACTAAAAACAGCCGCGAAGCCGGCTGCGCGCTCTGTCCCGATGCCAACAAGGACGTCGGCACCGCAAGCCTCAGGGCTAAAAATAGCTGCGAAGCCGACTGCGCGCTCTGCCCCGGTGCAGACAAGGATGTCGGCACAGCAAGCCTCAGGGCTAAAAATAGCCACGGAGCCGGCTGCACACTCTGCCCCGGTGCCGAAGCCTCAGCGCTAAAAATAGCCGCGGAGCTGGCTATGCGCTTTGCCCCAGTGCCGACAAAGCCGCCGGCACCGCAAGCCTCAGGACGGAAGAAGAAGGGAAAAAAAAAAAAGCCGCGGCTCCGACCGCGTGCTCTGCCCCGGTGCCAGGAAGGACGTCGGCACCGAGCCTGCCTTCCGCCCCTGCACCAACAGCAGACCCCCTGCAGGGCACCTCCAACCAACCCACTGCACCGCTCACACTTTCACTTTCGCTTCTTAACATGACATAGCGCAGTCCCACCACCTGAACTGGCTACCTTCACTGAGAGCGAACCTGATCTACAACGGCAAGCAGAGTTCTCTGCACCTCCTTCTCCTCTCCCACTGGAGACTTTTTCCACCTCAGGCTAAGGTCCGCAGCCTCCAGCCTCAGTTTCCCTACTTCGCTCCCTGTAAATGAGGCACTCTTGGAACCAGCTGACGCTCTCTGCAAACTCCAGCTTCTTTATTACCAACCTGCAGAAAAGCCGAACATAGATACTATGTTCCTGCTAAGGACGCTGACTTCCTATTTTTTTCACAACTGAACTCTTTCATTATAAATGCAGTCGCACAAAGAACGAAACAGCCACAATATCAGTCCACCCCGCAAGACATGGACATTAAACGCCTTGACGTCTTGTGTCGCAAGGTTCACACATCCTCCACTCTACAATTCTGGATCGCAAACTATCTTGCACTCCTTGCCAGCCATGACTTTGATAACTACAATAAACTTTTGAATTTGCCTCTTACATTCCAGAGGACAGGACAGCGGGCTTTAAATCAATTCTGAGCGAGTGCCAATTGATTTCCAGAACAGCCCTACAAGCCTCTTTAGACACGACAGACACAGCAGCCCGTACAACTGCACCGGCTGTGGTTATGCGCAGATCTTCATGGCTTTCTGCATCTGGCATCCCTAAAGACCTGCAGAACAAAGTGGAGGACCTCCCCTTTGATAAACATAAACTGTTTTCTTTTAAAAAACAAACAAACAAAAAAACCACCTGATGAACTACTTCATACAATGAACAACAATTTTAAAAGGTTGGTTCAGGGTCTGTGCGACCACTCCTTGATTCCACAGCCTATTTGCCCATTTCGCCACCGCCTCCAGAGTTTCCAACATGCCTGTCAGCAAATTACACAGGACCGCTGAGTCCTCGAGATAGTTCAGTCCGGTTACTCTAGCCCATTTATATCCTATCCTCCTCCCCTTCCCCGTCACTCTTCAGGGACCCCTCTCATGAGCACCTGCTTCGCGCAGAAGTTGCTTATCTTCTACAGCTAGGCGCAGTGGAGCCTGTGCCAATGCTACATCCAGGGAAAGATTTCTACTCCCATTACTTCTTGACCCAGAAAAGGACTGGGGGCTGGAGGCCTATACTAGACTTACGCCAACTGAACAAATTCGCGAGGATACAAAAATTCAAAATGGTCACACTCGGCACATTAATTCCTGCACTAGATCAAGGGGACTGGTTTTCAGCCCTCGACCCACAGTACGTCTCTTTTCATATATCAATTCATCCAGCTCACAGACGCTTTCTAAGCTTCACAGTCGGTCACAACCATCTCCAATACGGAGTTCTTCCTTTCGGCCTCTCCACAGCGCCGGGAGTTTTTTTCCTAAATTCTAGCTGTACTCGTGGCTCACCTCCACAAACATGGGGTCACGCAGTTCCCCTACCTGGACGATTGCCTCATCAAGGGCAACTCCTATGGCGAGACACTCCAAGCTACTCTTTCACTATCACCCTCTTTCACAGCCTAGGCCTCCAAATAAATGCCCAAAAATCCACCCTGACACCTCCACAACAGATTGAGTTCCTCGGAGCTCATCTCAACTCAATCCAGAGCAGAGCCTTGCTCCCATATCAGAGATTCCTCGCTATCACGCAGCTCAAACGCACGCTCTCTATTCATCCAAGGACACAGGCAAGACTCTGCCTACAGCTCCTTGGTCATATGGCAGCCACTACCTTCATACTCCAGTACGCCAGGCTGCACATGAGATGTCTTCAGGGCTGGCTCAATTCCAATTTCAAACCCAACAGACACACCTTAGGGATGCTGTTAACTCCGCCTCCCAACTTTCTAGCTTCCCTACAGTGGTGGACAAGACCAGAGAACCTCTGCACTAAGGTTTCCTTCCAGAACTGATCCCCAGCACTCGTGCTCACCACGGACGCTTCCCTAATTGGTTGCGGAGCGCATTTAGAGGGACACAGGGCACAAGCCTAGTGGTCTGCATCAGAGTCGCACCTACACATAAATCTCTTATTGCTCAGAGATGTGAGATGAGCGTGCCTTCATTTTCTTCCCCTCATAAAGAACAAATACCTGTGAGTCTTAACAGACAACATAGCATGTATGTACTACATCAACAGACAAGGGGGAGCACGCTCACATTCTCTTTGCATGGAAGCCATCCGTCTATGGAATTGGTGTATATAACGTCAAATACAGACCACCACTTCCTACCTGCCAGACTGCCACAACACTACTGCCGACGCACTCGGCAGGCACTTCTCGACGGAACACGAATAGGAACTGCACCCCACAATACTTCAACAGCTCTTCTCCCTCTGGGGCACCCCGTCAGTAGCCCTCTCTGCCACAACCCAGAACCGAAAATGTCCCCAGTTTTGCTCCAGAGTGGGACTCAGAACTGCATCCCCAGGAGATGCATTCCTCATCCCGCGGAACACCTCTCTCCTGTATGCCTTCCACCAATCCCTCTGCTACACGGGGTTCTTTGGAAGATTGTGGACCATAAGGACCGGGTCATACTTATTGCTCCGGCTTGGCTGAGACAGACGTGGTATCCCTACCTACTCTGCATGTCCTCCCGTCCCCCACGGGCTCTCCCCAACAGGCCAGATCTCCTTTTCCAGAACAATAGACTGGCTCTTTACCCTGAGCTCCTCAAGCTCCACCTCACAGCGTGGTTCCTTCATGGTTCCAAACCCATGAACTAGTCTGTTCTGAGCAAGTCCGATATGTCTTCCTGCACAGTAGGAAAGACTCCACTCATAAAACCTACTTGCAGAAGTGGAAGAATTTCACCCTCTGGTGCTTACGTAATCACTTAGCGCCCAATATGGTAACCCTCCCTATCATTCTAGACTACCTCTTGGAACTAAAACAAGACGGACATTCGCTCAGCTCCACCAAAGTGCACCTGGTGGCACTTACCACCTTCCATGACCTCTTAGCAGGTTATTCACTCTTTACTCACCCAACCATAAAACGATTTCTCACAGGCCTGCAAAACCTCTACCCTGAAATTCACCCAATAGCTGCTTCATGGAATCTTAACCTCGTTCTACACGCTCTCATGAAGCCTCCATTCGAGCCCTTGGCTACCTCCTCTCATCTCCATATACCCATGAAGGTGGCTTTCTTAGTTGCCATAACATCGGCAAGGAGAGTAGGTAAAATGAGTGCCCTGATGGCCCACTCTCCCTACACAATCTTCTCCAAAGACAAAGTCACTTTGAGACCACATCCTAAATTTCTTCCTAAAGTGGTATCTACCTTCCACCTCAACCAACCTGTATACTTACCTACTTTCTATCCCGAACCTCACAAGACTCCACAAGAGGCAACCCTGCATACTCTCGATGTCAGGTGAGCAATTGCCTTTTATTTAGACAGGACTAAACCATTTCGCAAGTCTCCGCGACTCTTTGTTTCCATTACCGAAAAAATCAAACGGTATGGCTATCTCTAAACAACGTCTGTCCAAGTGGATCTCTGACTGCATCAGATCCTGTTACCGTGCGAAGAATCTTCAACCGCCTAAAGGCGTTAGAACTCATTCCACTAGAGCCATGTCGGCATCCATTGCCTTCTTACACAATGTTCCCATTCCTGATATCTGCAAAGCGGCTACATGGTCATCTGAACACATGTTTGCAAAACACTATGCTCTAACGCAAAACACCACGGCAGACACAATAGTAGGTCATACAGTACTATCTTCAGTACTCCCTGCCGTATCTCCAAAGTCCCACCAACCGTAGTGGGTACTGCTACACATTCACCTAGAGTGGAGCACCCACAGGGACAGCACTCGAAGAAGAAGAGAAAGTTACTCACCTTGCAGTAACTGAGGTTCTTCGAGATGTGTGTCCCTGTGGGTGCTCCACTCCCCGCCCTCCTCCCCTCTACTTTGGAGTACTAAGATTACTCTCCACGGTAGAGAAGGAACTGAGGAGGGTGTGGGGTGCACGCACTCAGGAAGATTCCAACTAGACGGGAGATACCATCTGGGTGTGTGCGCCCCAACCAGGCACTGCTACCGAAAATCTCCGATCGACAGCGCCGGGACGCACCATCACCTAGAGTGGAGCACCCACAGGGACACACATCTCGAAGAACCTCAGTTACTGCAAGGTGAGTAACTTTATCTTCTGATGTGCTCTTGATAAGATAGGCCAAAGGCAGGGGGGACAGGAGGTCAAGTCGAGGGAGTGCTGTTTGAACACATACTGCAACTGTCCAAAAAACTGCTTGTGGTTGAAAATGTTTAATCTGCCATGTAACAAGAATGTTGCTTGTTTAGAGGGGGACGACAGGTAAGTTTTTTTTATTTACATTGTTTCCCAGAATTTGATTATAGGGCGTTTGTCATGTTTAATTGGGAGTATTCCAGAGCCTGAATCTTTCTCTATCAAATAAAGATGTGACAGTTGCAGTGTTCTTAGCTAAAATGAGCTGACATCCCACGCTGTAACTTTTCCAGATGCATGGGGTATAAACTTATGTATGTCTCATCATAAGCTCAGTTGCCAATTCCTTAAGAGATTACTGTAGTGGTCCACCCACTATGTGAGACATTGATTTTTCTGGTGCTCAAACTCTCTTATTGCATGTGTTTATTTTTCTGTGGAATTTTCCAACAAATATGGTAATTTCTCATGTTTTAATTAGTTTGGTAAATGGCTCCTGCTACTGCTTCCATAAATACTGGAAGTTCAGGGAGTTTATGAACCAATGGCAGAGGTAGGAAAGGAGGTCTTTATTTTAAAAGTTTGTAGTAGTATTTTTAAGAGTTCCCTTTCTCTATCACTTCACCCTCACCATTCACCCTTAAGCCATGATAACTGTTCTTCTGGCTAAAGAGGGCTGGATGTGGCTCCCTCTGGAATTTGTTCACCGCTTCTAAATTAGTGGGACAAGTCCTTGGAGGAACGATGCGGTACTTCCGGTCTGAGAGAGCCTGGGATCATTGTACTTTTTGTATAGCTCAGAATAAGCATGTACTATAGAGCATAATTAAATATTTTCATAACAAAATTAATGTTTTAAACAGTGCAAGTGTGGATAAAGTACAACATAATCTGCTGGGAGCCAGTTGTTTTCTTGGATTTCCAAACAGAGTTAAGCACACAGTTGTTCTTATGATATTTCTGACCTCTGTCCTGATTTAAAAAACCTAGTGAATTCAGATCTGGAGCAAGTAAAGCACTTCTGATACCATACTGGAAGGCATCAAAGTAAACTTCAACTTGAAACAGTGACACTTGAGATGCTGTCTTATCTACTACATCTTTTCCCCCCAAGCTTCTACCTCCTTGATAATGGGACCCTCAACAAGAAACTTCACCTCAGCTTTTTCTGGGTCCTGATCATGCTAAATTAGAGCAACTGCAGGCAACTTCAAATAAAAGTCTGTAAAGTTTAATAGTTAGAAGGTTAGATGCAGGAGTCTCAAAGGCCTATACATAGAGGTAAAAATCATTGATACAGAGAAAATGAAACAAAAACACACATCTCTTCCCAACTGTAAACACAGGTTTTTGCATGTTTGAATTAGTCTATAACTCGAGGAAATCATGCTCTATCTAGTGCAGATAGAGTTAGTTACTTTGGCTTCATTAAACCCCCTGAAGAGGCAGTTTGAGATGCTGATTTAAGTACCTTTGCCTTTTTGTTTCTCTATTTATGTTCTTATGTTCCTCTGAGATTACATAGTACAGTGTCAGATTTTAACTTAGATAAACTCATTGTTCATTGCTCTTCAAAAATTTTGTTTAGGATTTCTGGGCAGTAAAGTTCAAATACATATTAAAATCAAAGAATTTTTAAAAAATATACAACCCCCCCCCCAAAAAAATCCATCCCAAACAAATACTTTTGGACTTCTTTCTCCTGTGAAGTTTTTACTCTTCAGCAATAAAGGCCTCTTACACATTCTACTTCATTTTATTTTTATATGTATCTATATAGGTATAAACATGATCAAGTCTTAAATATTCTCGTTTTGATTTAAATATTTTAAAGAAAAACTGCCTATATAAGGGCTTAGACACCTTAACTCTAATCATTATTGCAACAAAATCCCAGTAGTCTAAAATAATCATTCAGACAGGAACTCAGCACTCTCCATAAAGTCTATCAATTTTATATTAAGTCTGTTCTTCATTGGTCTGCTCATTTGAGGTGATGGTTTTAATATGAATGGACTAGATTTTCATTTCCACTAGCCAGAAGGAAATCTCAGATTATTAGTGGGAGAACAGATTTCTGTTAAGAAGGGATACATTAAAAATCCCTTGCTAGGCACTTGAATTCTCAGCAGATTTTGAAGAGAGGACTGTACATATCCTGGGATTTCTGTTGTTGTTGGATATTTTCTCTTGAACTGATACAACTTTTTCCTTAAACCTGTATTCAGTGCAGATTTCAACCAGAAAGGAAGTTGAATTTGAAAACTGCCAGTATTGAGAAGGAGGGTGGTATAATTTAACAAAACTTTATACTAGGATACGTGACATTTTAACATTTAACAACAGCAGATCTTGAAATCTGTATCAAGTAACTGTTATAGGTGACCGGCAATAGTTGTTTTTTTGCTTTTTTTTAAATGGTTGTTAACTGTTCTGCCTTTAACAATATGTAACTAAAGTATGATGTTACATCATTGGATGGTTGCACTTAAAGCATAACACCAGGCTGATTATAAAGGAAAGAATATGGGTTTACAAAACACCCTGTTGGTAATTAGTATAGTGAAAAAGGAAATGTAGAAAGCCTTTGAGTACAATAATGAATCTTTGAAAAATACATTTTTAAGATTGTCCTACTGTGGCATCAAAACTTTAATTCAGATATTAATGTTACAACCGTTTTTCTGCATTCAAAGGACAAGTCAGAATTTTTGCATATAAATGAGAAGATGCATAATGCTTTACTATAATAGGGTTGTTCATATAGGGCAGGGGTCCCCAATGGCGCCCGCAGGGGCATCTAAATGCGCCCGCGTCCTGGCCGGCAGTGGAGCATCCGCCGAAATGCCGCCGAATTTCGGCGGCATTTCAGCGGCGACGCCTCTCAATAACGTCAGTTGTCGGCAGCAAGTGGCGTCATCGAGAGGCGTCGCCGCCGCCAAAATGCTGCAGAAATTAGGGGGCAGCACCTCTCGATGACGCTGCTTGTCAGCAGCAAGCGGCATCATCGAGAGGCGTCACCCCCAAATTTCTGCGGCATTTTGGCGGCGATGCCTCTCAATGACGCCGCTTGCTGACAAGTGGCATCATCAAGAGGCGTCGCCCCAGAATTTCTGCAGCATTTCGGCGTCGGCAGTAAGTGACGTCATCGAGAGGCGTCGCCGCCGAAATTCCACAGAAATTCGGCGGCATTTCGGCGGATGCTCCACCGCCGCCCTGGTCCTTCGTCTGGCACCTGCCAGACGAAAAGGTTGGGGACCACTGATATATAGGGTCTGATCCAAAGTCTGTTGAAACTAGTGAAAAAGTCTCTCAGAGATATCACTGGACTTGAACCCATATACTGTAATATTTGTGTGACAATCTTGCCTACTCAAGGTTGAACAGGTAGTTTAAACGAAAATAAAAACATGGATTTATTATTTTATGAAGCAGGATGTAATTCTGGGCATTGATGTCTTCTGAGTTATTTCTGAGGCAGTATGTGTTTTCTCCCATTGAACAATTTCGTTGCTGTTCCTGCTTTTTCTCCACACACTGTTTTCTGTCAGATTAAAATGTACATTATCAATGCTGATTATATTCTTATATTTTACCCATGCAAACAGATGACATTTTTATTTCACCTTTCCGTGAAAAGCTATGATTTTTTTAAGCTTTAGGTATAAAGAAAGTTATCTTTGTGCTTGATGGTAATTTCCGATTTAACCCTACGCATTGGAAACCTCTTAACATGCAGCTTGGAACAGAAAAAAACCCACATTTAAAATAGTATTTAACAATTCAGAATTATTCGGTTGTATTTCTTTCTTGGATTCAAAGAGAGTATATTTTTTTTCTCTGCTTTCAGTTTTTGGGGAAAAGGAAAGAGATTCTCAAATTTTGCAGGTATTCTACTAGTATGATTTTTTTTTGCTAGCTTTTTGAAAGCAAGTTGTTTCACTGTGTTCTGTCAAGTAGACTGATACTTGAACCCATCACATATTCTGAAATGGCTTTTGTTGTAAAAATATTTTCTATACTGCAGTGCATGGTTTTAAATGAATGTTGGTTAAGTTGGGAACAAGAATGTATAGTAGGAGTATGAAATGCCTTTGTGACCTTTTAAAAATTAAGATGGAAGAGAACATAAGAATGGCCGTATTGGGTCAGACCAAAGGTCCATCCAGCCCAGTATCCTGTCTCCCGACAGTGGCCAATGCCAGGTGCCCCAGAGGGAGTGAACCTAACAGGTAATGATCAAGTGATCTCTCTCCTGCCATCCATCACCACCCTCTGACAAACAGAGGCTAGGGACAGTTGTATTTATTTACAGTTGTTAGTGCTACCTTTTTGGTGCTTATCCTCAGTGTTAGAAATGATAGAGTCTTTTCTCTAATCGCTTAAGCCACAGAAGTACAAGAGTAGTTGTGCTTATTTGCTTGAAGTCGCTAGTCTCTAAGTCATTTTCCATATCCCTTCTTTGGCATTTCCATACTGCATCTGGGTTATTGCAACTAATTTCCCCATTAAGAGCTTTCGTAAGAACATAAGAATGTCCCTACTGGGTCAGACCAAGGGTCCATCTAGTCCAGTATCCTGTCGTCCGACAGTGGCCAGTGCCAGGTGCCCCAGAGGGAATGAACAGAACAGATAGTCATCAAGTGAACCATCCCCTGTTGCTCATTCCCAGCTTCTGGCAAACAGAGGCTAGGGACACCATCCC
This sequence comes from Mauremys mutica, assembly GCF_020497125.1. Classification (NCBI taxonomy): domain Eukaryota; kingdom Metazoa; phylum Chordata; order Testudines; family Geoemydidae; genus Mauremys; species Mauremys mutica. Next base: position 351,913,885 of record NC_059072.1, on the reverse strand, counting down.
TGCCCATCTTGGCTAATAGCCATTCATGGACCTATCCTCCGTGAATTTATCTAGTTCTTTTTTGATCCCTGTTATGATCTTGGCCTTCACAACATCCTCTGGCAAGGAGTTCCACAGGTTGACTGTGTTGTGTGAAGAATCTTGTAAGTATAACATTTTAAACAGAGAGACAAGGTGAGTGAGGTATGTAATGTCTTTTATTGGACTAACTTCAAAGCTTTTGAGCTTGCACAGAGCTCTTCTTTAGGTTTTTGGAGATAAGCTTTTGAGCTCCATATAAGCTTGAAAACTTGTCTCTCTCACGAACAGACGTTGGTCGAATAAAAGAGATCACCTCACCGGGGTGAAAGTAACTTAAAGGACTTACTGGTACATTGGAGTCCTGAGCGGGGATGGGGCCTCAACCAGAAGAGGCAGGGCTTTTAGATTCCCGGGCCCTTTAAATCAAGATTTAAAGGGGCAGGGGCTCCGGCTGCGGTAGAGGAGACTGGAAGCCCAGACCCTTTAAATCACCGCCGGAGCAACCAGCTGTGGAGGTGGCTGGGAGCCCGGGGCTCGGGGGCCATTTAAAGACCCCAGGGCTCTGGCTGTCACTACCGTGGTGGAGCCCCAAGTCCTTTAAATCACCGCCCAAGCCCCGCTGCTGGAGTCCCAGGGTAGCAGCGGCAGCTGAGGGCTCCAGCGGTGCTTTAAAGGGCCTGGGGCTCCCGGCCGCCGCTACCCACAGTGGAGCCCTGGGCCCTTTAAATTGCCAAAGGAGTCCCGGGGGCTTCTGGCTGCCACTGCTACTCCAGAGCTCCGGCAGCGGGGCTCAGGCGACAATTTAAAGGGCCCGGGGCTCCGGCCGCTGCTACCGCCCCGGGCCCTTTAAATCGCTGCTGGAGCCCCACTGCCGGAGCCTCCAGGGTAGCGGCAGTGGCCCAGGGCTCCGGCGGTGATTTAAAGAGCCAGGGGCTCCCGGCCGCTGCTACCATAGTGGAGCCCCAGGCCTTTAAATCACTGAGAGAGCCCTGGGGCTCCCGGCAGCAGGGCTCAGGGGCGGCTCCAGGCACCAGCACGCCAAGCGCATGCCTGGGGCAGCAAGCCGCAGGGGGCGCTCTGCCAGTTGCCACGAGGGCGGCAGGCAGGTTGCCTGTGGCGGCAAGCCTGCGGAGGGTCCGCTGGTCCCGCGGCTTCGGCGGACCTCCTGCAGGTGTGCCGCCGAATCTGCAGGACCAGGGACCTTCCGCAGGCAAGCTGCCAAAGGCAGCCTGCCTGCCGTGCTTGGGGCAGCAAAAAACCTAGAGCCGCCCCTGGCAGGGCTCTGCTGGAAATTTAAAGAGCTCGGGGCTTCAGCCACTGCCGGGAGCCCCAGGCCCTTCAAATCGCTGCCTGGGGAAGCCTGTCTGGTCCGGCACACTGGCTCTTGCCGGTACGCTATACTGGATCATACCAGCTTACTTTCACCTCTGTACCTCATCCACCTTGTCTCTCTAGTATCCTGGGACCAACGCGACTACAACAACACTACATATTTTAAACCTTGAGTTACATAGTTGCTAATTTTTTTTTAAGAGCAATTGAGATAAAAAGATGTTGGTTCTTTGTTTTGATTCATTTTAAAAGGTGGACTGAATCTATAGTTAACCTAAAAGAACTTGTAGAGCATATGGATCTGTGCAAGATTTATTGAACAATAATAGTACAATCATATATTATAAGCTTGTTTGTTGTATTCTGTTTTGCAGTGTGTAGACCAGTTGACAAAGATCCAGGCTGAATTACAAGAGACAGTAAAAGATTTAGCTAAGAGCAAGAAGAAGTACTTTGAGACTGAACAGATGGCTCATGCAGTGCGGGAAAAAGCTGATATTGAGGCCAAGTATGTTCTTATAATAGCAACTCTATAATTAAATATGTGTGTGTAAATATCATGTTTGTCTTAATCATTACACTCCATTTTGTTGTAAGAGCAGGATACTAGTTCTGAATAAGCTTGTGTTGAGGGTTGCCTTACTTTGCTTTCATACATCCTGTTGATCAAGCATGCATCTTGCTTCACAGTTGAGTATTGTTTGGGAAGTGTTCGTTTTGCTTTTATGAGGTTATATCTTTGAGGCTGTAACTTTCGCATACCTCTTGTCCTGTGGAGGTAATCTTACCCTTCCTTTCACTAAAACACATAACTTGCATGTTTCCATTTTGGGCTTTGGCCTGTATTTTTTCACAGCCTGTTGCAATTTTATCACTTTATTATTATTATTATTATTATTATTATTATTCAAAAATCCCTCAAACTTGTTCTCCAAGAATGGCAAAGTTGTGTACCTGGCATCTTTAAAAATAAAGTAATTACCTGTTATGGGTGTTTTATAAGGTAATGTAAAAGGATACTCACTCACTTCTTAAAGTTTGAGGTATTTTCTTTTATTCTTTTTAATTTTTAAGAACAATTTATTTAGAAAAAAATGTTCTTCAGGGAGCTCTTTCCACACAATTCAGGAACTGGAAAGTTCTGGAGGTGGTGACATACACTGGCTGGAGGGGGTGGGAATATCATACACTGTCCACCCACTTCCTCAGAAGATCAAAGGTTGAGCTAGAGGAATTGGCTTGGTCTCACATTGGTATTGTAAAGGTTAAAATGGCAGACTATCAGATGATATGCAAAAGGCTGCCTTCTGCGTGCAGATAAAATCCAGTTTGCATCAGATTTGTACAAATAGTTGGCCTTGTGTATACAGTGCTATTTTCCTTCAGTTTCTTAATTGAGCAATTTATGAAGGCTGGGAGTATAACATAAACACTATCAAATTCTAGATATCCTTTTGATACTAGAATTTACTGACATAATTTTTCAGCTTTTCGGGTGCATATTTTGTTTTCTAATTGGAACTTGAAAGTTATCCAAAACACTGGTGGTATGAGGGTTTTGGAAAGCTAAGTTTGGATGAATGTTATAAACAATTTAAACAGCTTTATGCAATTATTCAACTAACAATCAAGTGCAAATCTTAGAAAAAGCAGGAAAAATGTAAAATATTTTATTTATCACGAGTAAGGGATTGTATCCTTCTCCATTCATAAATCGTACAGAAAAAAAACACAGCTTGGAACAATCTAATTCACCTGGGAGTTCAGAGATGGTGCTAACTAATGTTCCTGTGGATACCTTTTGCAACACATTAATTTTAAAAAGATAAAATAAGAGTAACAGTACCAACTACTAATCACTTTCAAATTGTGGGCAGTAAAAGGGCATGGTTAGAGAGCCTTCCATGAATCCAAGAATTCTTATGTTTGTGGGAAGCCCAACAGGGCTTTAATGAAACCTGAGGCAATCTTTCATTTTTCCCCCAGAAACCTCTCCTTAATGTGCAGCTCCCCTTGAAGGGGATGCCAGAGACGGTGGTGGGTGGAGAAAGCCAGGCTACAGCCACGTTAGCAGAGAGCTGGAAGGTGCTCCAGGGGCCCTGAAGTTGCTGTGAAAGCAGAGGGCATTCATATTGAATGGTAAAGGAGATCTGCCTGAAACCTGGATCCTGGAGGCCAATTACTTGCTCTTTCAATAGGGGGCCCAACACTCTTTGTTGAGCTTTCCTTCTCCTGCCCCCGCTCCCTTGGGTTTTACTCAGGGGCGGGCCTGCTGACAGCAATTCCAGGCTCCAGCGCTGTCCCTAGGGGGGCGTGGGGCCTGGGGCGGAAGTGAAGAATCCGTCACTTCCAGGACCAACCATGCTGGCCAATCGTGCCGGCCGGCAGGAGCCCCCAAAGCACAGGGCCCGGAGCTGTCGCTTCAATTCGCCGTACCCTAGGGACGGCTCTGCCCATGGCAGAACAGTCAATGGGCCCCCTAGAAAGGTCCGTCTGACATTTGGGCGGTGCTGCGCCTGTGCTGGCTGGTGCCCAGGGAGCTGCTGCCAGCTGTGCTGCTGGGCGCGCTCTTTTCCCGGCACAGCCAGGACTTCCACATGCTCGCCTGGCTGCTTTCACTGCCGCTGGTACCACGCTGCACGTGCCTAGGAGCCCTGTGGTCCGCCCAGGCAGTTGCCCCCTTTGCCTCCCCTCCCCCCATCTGTGGGCCTGCTTTGGCGCGGGGTGGGGTCTGTGTGGCCTCGATTAGCAGCTCAAAACCCCAGTGTTTCCTTGTCTTTTTGCTTAGAATAGAACAGCTATTGTGTCCTGGGGACAGAGGTCTTATTAAAACCAGTATAGAAGCTACCAGTCATTGTGGAATCCCTTTTCTTACTCTTCTGTCCTCCACCTGACATACCAAACAGTCAATATTTGCACATTGGCTTTTTGTGGTAACATTGCGTCACAGTAGTTGCCAGTTTCTTTAGAATAGACTTAGGCCAGGTTTAAATTAATATAGCTGTATTGGCAAACCCTCCTAGTGTACACAACACTTATCTTGGCAAAAGTGCTTATCCTGTTTTACTTTAAAGCAAAAGCTCTCTTATGTTGGCACAACCTTATATACTCCAGGGCTTTTGCCAATATTTTAATGTCATTTAAAAAACTCTAGCCAACATTACTATCCCAGCTAAAGTTTCTAATATAGATCCAGTTTCTAATGTAGACTTGGTGGGAAAACTGTACTGAAGTTAAATGAGGGTAGTGGATGTATTTATCAGTGGGGATGGTATGGTTATATATCATATCATCATCATCATCAGAATCAAATATAGCTAAAGTTTGTGGGGGGGTTTTATCAGTTTTACATATGAAATTTTAGAAAGCTTTTTAAAAAATTGAACAAAGTTATTTTAACCAGGAATAATTTTGTCCAAAGATGCTCCACTTCTACCAAAATACAATGTGTAATGTTCTCTTTGTGTACAACAGAGAACAAAGGCTGTTGTTATTTGACTCCATTTCAAATGCCATCTTCTTGGTTGGTATTTATGGATGCTTGTTGCCCAAGGTAAAATTTACAGTTATTGGATAATGTTTTATTTAATAGGTATATCTCCATATATTATATTTATCTCACAGAACTGGAAGGGACCCTGAAAGGTTATTGAGTCCAGTCCCCTGCCTTCACTAGCAGGACCAAGTACTGATCTTTGCTCCAGACCCCTAAGTGGCCCCCTCAAGGATTGAACTCACAATCCTGGGTTTAGCAGGCCAATGCTCAAACCACTGAGCTATCCCTTCCTCCTTCTGAGAACATTGGTTGTTTTGACCTCTTCAGGGTTTATATCTTGTCAGAAAGCTTAGATATCATCTGATTTAAAACATTTATTCATATTGTCTGTTTCACAAATTTTTTTTCTTGCTATGGTATAAACAGAATAATGTTTCAGAATTCAAGTGTTCATGATTTTAGTTAAGTTTTCCTTCATACCTCATTGTGAATAAGCCTGATGTTCTTAAGATGCTTGTATGGGCTCTGGCTTTTTTTTAAATGATTAACCTGGAAAAAAATACAAACTGATTCCTACCCTATGATCAAAGTTTCAAAATTAGGCTAACGCTTGCTTTTAAAAAATGATTTGTGGGCAGACCTCACTTAACCTTACCTGAGTAGATTGCTGGTGATTGTACATTGCTACCCCATTAGAAGGCAAGTAGCTCAAGTTTGCAACCCTGGCTATCAAATGGAAGACTTTCAAATAGCCATTAAGCAACAAACAACAAAAGAATTTTGTGAGTTCCTGTTGCCACCAGAGCTTTCTGCCATGTTGTATTTAATCCTTGTTTGAAAATTAGTGTAAGATTTGAGCAAAACATTTCAGAATATGCAGTGAAGATGGCTGATTATGCAAATGAGCTTGTTCAACATGTGTAACCACTTCCTAAAACCTAAAATTTACTCTTAAATATAATAAAATGTTTAGCCTAAAAAATTGCTATTGAATTATTTTACTGCATTTATTTAACCCAAAAAGAAAACCTCTCCCTTAGAGACAGAAATGGGCTATCTGATATCTGTCCCAGAGACAAATTCTTATATTAATCTATTCTATTGACTTTTAATACAGGTCCAAGCTTAGTCTTTTTCAGTCAAGGATAAGCTTACAGAAGGCAAGTGTAAAGGTGAGTTTCAGAATAAATGATCTACTCAGTAAAACTACAGTAAAGCATTATGTCACTTTCATGGGACACATAACTGATGTTATCTTGAATCTAGAGAGGCCTCACGTTTTATCAGGCATATTGTCTTCATAACGACTGGCCAGTTGGTACAGAATGTTTCCCCAGAATCAAGTACAAGCACGTGATGAATCTGTTCAGCCATTCACATATGTGTGGTGGAATTTTGCCTACTGAAAATTGTATAAAGTATATATACAAATAGTAGAAATATTCTTCAAAGCAGCAACACATATAACAACCCATCTAAAGCCATATATCTTTTAATGCTTTGCTCATAGTATAAAAGTACAAAATCAGCTGCCTTACATTTTGATTTCCTTTTTTTTAAATGTAGTTAAAAGCACGACGGTCTGAGTGTAATTCAAAGGCTACCCATGCAAGGAATGACTACCTTCTCACTTTAGCAGCTGCTAATGCACACCAGGATCGCTACTATCAGACAGACTTGGTGAACATTATGAAGGTAAGCGAACTAATATAGTTTGATTTTCCTTATTGAAGTGGGGAAGAGGATTCATGAGATACAAATATTGTTTTCATAAATACACATGTTGACATTCATATACTTTTATCCCAATATGCCAGGGTTGGTCACAATATTGACCCTCTTCTATGTTTCTGATCACCATCAACCCTAAAATAAGAGAATTTGGGGTGGAAACTGATGATATAGTCATATCATTTGATAACATTCTTTCCATTCCTCTAGTATCTCTGGAGACTGTTAAACAGAAGCTACTAGAGTTAGACATTGTAAATCAGCAGGTCCAGATAACTTGCATCCAAGAGTTTTAAAAGAGCTGGCTGAGGAGTTTGCTGAACCATTAATGTTAATTTTCAAAAAGTCTTAGAGCACTACATAAGTTCCAGAAGACTGGAAGAAAGCTAGTATTGTGTCAATATTTAAAAAGGGTAAACAGGATGACCTGGGTAATTATAGGCCTTTCAGTCTGATATCAATCCCTGGCAAGATAATGGAGTGGCTGATACGGAACTTGATTAATAAAGAATTATCATAGAATCATAGAATCTCAGGGTTGGAAGGGACCTCAGGAGGTCATCTAGTCCAACCCCCTGCTGAAAGCAGGACCAAACCCAACTAAATCATCCCAGCCAGGGCTTTGTCAAGCCTGACCTTAAAAACCTCTAAGGAAGGAGATTCCACCACCTCCCTAGGTAACCCATTCCAGTTCTTCACCACCCTACTAGTGAAAAAGTTTTTCCTAATGTCCAACCTAAACCTCCCTCTCTGCAACTTGAGACCATTACTCCTTGTTCTGTCATCTTCTACCACTGAGAACAGTCTAGATCCATCCTCTTTGGAACCCCCTTTCAGGTAGTTGAAAGCAGCTATCAAATCCCCCCCCCTCATTCTTCTCTTCTGCAGGCTAAACAATCTCAGTTCCTTCAGCCTCTCCTCATAAGTCATGTGCTCCAGCCCCCTCATCATTTTTGTTGCCCTCCGCTGGACTCTCTCCAATTTATCCACATCCTTCTTGTAGTGTGGGGCCCAAAACTGGACACAGTACTCCAAATGAGGCCTCACCAATGCTGAATAGAGGGGAATGATCACATCCCTCGATCTGCTGGAAATGCCCCTACTTATACAACCCAAAATGCCATTAGCCTTCTTGGCAACAAGGGCACACTGTTGACTCATATTCAGCTTTTCGTCCACCGTAACCCCTAGGTCCTTTTCTGCAGAACTGCTGCCCAGCCATTCGGTCCCTAGTCTGTAGCAGTGCGTGGGATTCTTCCGTCCTAAGTGCAGGACTCTGCACTTGTCCTTACTGAACCTCATCATGTTTCTTTTGGCCCAATACTCTAATTTGTCTAGGTCCCTACCCTCCAGCGTATCCTATCCCTACCCTCCAGCATATCAACCACTCCTCCCAGTTTAGTGTCATCTTCAAACTTGCTAAGGATGCAGTCCACACCATCCTCCAGATCATTAATGAAGATATTGAACAAAACCGGCCCCAGGATCGACCCTTGGGGCACTCCACTTGATACCAGCTGCCAACTAGACATGGAACCATTGATCACTACCCGTTGAGCCCGACCATCTAGCCAGTTTTCTATCCACCTTACTGTCCATTCATCCAGCCCATACTTCTTTAACTTGCTGGCAAGAATACTGTGGGAGACTGTATCAAAAGCTTTGCTAAAGTCCAGAAATAGTACATCCACTGCTTTCCCCTCATCCACAGAACCGGTTATCTCATCATAGAAGGCAATTAGGTTAGTCAGGCATGACTTGCCCTTGGTGAATCCATGCTGACTGTTCCTGATCACTTTCCCCTCCTTTAAGTGGTTCAGAATTGATTCCTTGAGGACTTGTTCCATGATTTTTCCAGGGACTGAGGTGAGACTGACTGGCCTGTAGTTCCCTGGATCTTCCTTCTTCCCTTTTTTAAAGATGGGCACTACATTAGCTTTTTTCCAGTCATCCGGGACCTCCCCCGATCGCCATGATTTTTCAAAGATAATGGCCAATGGCTCTGCAATCTCATCAGCCAACTCCTTTAGCACCCTCGGATGCAGCGCATCTGGCCCCATGGACTTGTGCTCGTCCAGGTTTTCTAAATAGTCCCGAACTACTTCTTTCTCCACAGAGAGCTGGTCACCTCCTCCCCATACCGTGCTGCAGAGTGCAGCTGTCTGGGAGCTGACCTTGTCTGTGAAAACAGAGGCAAAAAAAGCATTGAGTACACTAGCTTTCTCCACATCCTCTGTCACTAATTAAAGGAGGATAATATAATTAATGCCAATCAACATGGGTTTATGGAAAATAGATCATATCAAACTAACTTGATACCTCTTTGGTAAGTTTATAAGTTTGGTTGATAAAGGTAATAGTGTTGATATAATATTTTTAGACTTCTGTCAGGCATTTGACTTGGTACCACATGATATTTTGATTAATAAACTAAAACTATATAAAATTAACGAAGCACACATTAAATGGGTTAAAAACTGGCTAGCTGATAGGTCTCAAAATGTAATAGTAAATGGAAAATCATTATCGATCGGGTGTGTTTCCAGTGTTTCCAGTGAATGGAAGAAAACATAAAATCATCACAGATAAAAATTGGGAAAGAGGTAAATAATGAAGAGGACAGGTTACTGATTCAGAGCAACCTGGATCGCTTGGTAAACTGGGAGCAAGCAAACAATGTGTGTTTTAATACTGCTAAATATAAATATATACATCTAGGAACAAAGAATATAGGCCATACTTATAGAATAGGGGCTTTTATTCTGGGAAGCAGTGACTCTGAAACAAAGAATAGAGGTGGTGATGGATTATCAACTAAATACTAGCTGCCAGTGTGACTCTGTGGCCAAACAAGCTAATGCAATCCTGGGATAAATAAACAGTCTCTCTGACATTGTTGCGACTAGTTCTAGAATACTATGTCCAGTTCTGGTATCCACAAATTCAAGAAGGATGTTGATAAATTGGAAAGGATTCAGAGAGGAGAAGAAAGAATGATTAAAGGATTAGAAACTATGCCTTATATTGATAGACTCAAAGAGCTCAATCTATTTAGTGTCACAAAGAGAATATTAAGGGATGAATTGTTTACAGTCTGTAAGTATCTATGTGAGGAACAAATATTTAATAATGGACTCTTCAGTCCAGCAGAGAAAAGTATAATACAATCCATTGGCTGCAAGTTGAAGCTAGACAAATCGGGAAATAAGGGGCAATTTTTTAACAGTAAGGTTATTAATGATTGGTTCAATTTACATGGACACATGGTGTATTCTCCATCACTGATGATTTTAAAATCAAGATCAGGTTTTTTTTAAAAGATCATAGAACTGGAAGAGACCTTGAGAGGTGATCTAGTCCAGTCCCCTGCACTCAAGGCAGGACTAAGTATTGCCTAGACCATCCCTGACAAGTGTTTGTCCAACTTGCTCTTAAAAATCCCCAGTGATGGAGATTCCACAACCTCCCTAGGCAATTTATTCCAGTGCTTAACCACTCTGACAGTTAGGAAGTTTTTCCTAATGTCCAACCTAAACCGCCCTTGCTGCAATTTAAGCCCATTGCTTCTTGTCCTATCCTGAGAGGTTAGAGATATGCTCTAGTAATTATTTTGGGGAAGTTCTATATCCTCTGTTACACAGGAAGTCAGACTAGATTATCACAATGGTCCCTTCTGGCCTCAGAATCTATGAATCTATATTTTTTTTCCTTTCCTAGCTAAGTTTCCAATCTCCATTGCTATGGGACGTAATGGTCATAGTTTGCTTTAAAAAGGATGCCTCTTGAATATGACACTAATAAAATAAAATTGGCAAGTATTTATCTTTTATTAAAACATTAATGGTTAGACATTTGTTGTCTCTAGTGGAAATTAAACACATGTGGTCTATTAGATATCCAGGAAAAGCTACCAGAGTAAACACACCTGTAGGCTATGTCACAAATATGTCACTCTCCAACAGGCACATCAAACACATCCAGATTTGAGAACTGGCCTGATGACACAAAATAACATGAATCATTACTAATCCTGTGTAGTCTAAAATATTATCCATGTCCTATTTTGTATGCTTCAGCTACTAGTGTATTATCTCTATGAATTTAACAAATGGCATTTTTGTATACTTTATTTGGGGAAATTTTAATCTTCAGATTAAAAAAAAAATCCCACAAAAACCCAGAACACTTAACTGAGCCATCTATTGTTTCTTTTTTAAAGTAGGGCTTTTAAGAGTGGGGAAAACTCACTAGTTGGCCATCTTCATTCGGTTGTGGGTTTCTTAAAGGCAAAGGGTCTTATATGCTCTTTTTTCTAGCGGAGATATTTTTTTAAAGGTTCAGTTATAAAAATAGTTCATGTTTGGTTTAATGTTTATTACTTTGGAATTTGTCTATATGGATTTGGCTAATAGCCGTCGTGTTCCTACTCTGATGTTTACACATTTTTTATTTATATTACTCTAAAGTGGTATAAATTCCCAATGTTTTAACCAAATGGACATACTTTACAAATGAAAAATGGCTTGAAAATGTTTGTTAATTATACGTTATTTCTATGTAAGAATGTAAAGCTTGTAGCTTATTTGCAAATGTTTCAAAGACCACAGTTCTTTTGGTGTGTGATGCTGGCTTTTTGTATGTTTTTAGCTTTGATCAGTTTATTGTTTCCAGAATAAGAATTTGCACTGTGTATTTTTATTGGTGGGACAGTGGTCTACTTATCTATTTCACAGTGCACTCATTTGATGCCTGACTTGCTTGGCTGGAACACATCCAGTCTGTTGTACTAAGTGCTGACGGCTGCTGACTTACAGTTTTTAGAGTCCTTACTATAGAACTCTGTACAACTGCCATTGCAGTGACCTTGCAGTTTCTGAAGCTTTATCGTGCTTCTTTGAAAGCTTGCTGTTTTGTTCTTGTTTTTTTGGTATGAAATCAGTTTCATACATTAGTTGGTAGAGATGTAAAATAAATGGCCAGTTATCTTTGCTATCTATTCCATTCATTTATATTTATTTTGAATTACCATGCATAGTTTTGTGTACTGAGAATGTCAGTAATTAAGTCATACCATTCTGAATATGGCAACTTGCGGTGTAATTTTAAAAGTTTTTTAAATGCATGTTTTTAAGAAGGCTGTGGTTTTTATATTTAGTCTTTCAATGAACCTGTGAAGTAATGTACCTGTCAAGATTTTCTAGATGCACAGACAATTTGACACACGCATCTCATAAAATACACCTCTACCCCGATATAATGCAACCCGATATAACACGGATTTGGATATAACGCGGTAAAGCAGCGCTCTGGGTGGGTGGGGCTGCGCACGCCAGTGGATCAAAGCAAGTTCGATATAACGCAGTTTCACCTATAACGCGGTAAGATTTTTTTGGCTCCCGAGGACAGCGTTATATCGAGGTAGAGGTGTAAATACATTTGTAGCTTAAGCTTGCTACAAAGATATACAACATATTGTTAGTGAAAGCACCATGTGTAATTATGCTTATTTTTTCTTTGTGTTAGAAGTACCAGTAAGGATTGAGGATCTTATATACTAGCCATTGTACAAAGATATTGAAACACCTACATAATTTAGGATGAATGTGTTACATAGAACCCCAATCATGCTCCCTCTACTGGTCTGTCTTCTGCTGTATTCATCCTAGAGGTAGTATCCTACAATAAATGATACTGTTGCACTACAGAAAAATGTTTTGGCAGAAGATAGACTACATACTGTACATCTGGAAACTGTTAGTCCATCCAAAACATAGGGGAAAAAAGTTTGAAAGGGGTAAGGAGAAGAAATATAGGCAGAAATTTATAAGCTGTAAGAATTCTACAAACAGTGAGTTATAAATAATTTACAATATCACTGATTTTTAAGTAGTACTGGTAAATTTCCTGTTTTTCTATATAGGTCAAATCTTCATACTTGCTGAATAGAAAGAATTTTAGGTTAATATAATTTTTTTTAATTTCAAGTAAAAGTGTCCATATGTTACGTAGCTTGAATATTCATGTAGTGTGTCTTAGCAGGCTGGTTTCCATTTCAGGTGAGTGAAGGGAAAATATTTGTACATCTTTTGAACTTTAACCCTGTGACATTATTTAAGTGAACAGAAAATGTTTTAGCGAGTGTTCTTTAATTGGATTAGAAATGAAATTTTGTTAAAAAATTTTGCAAATACTGTTTAGCTGTGATTCTTTTGTTTACAATTGGAGGGAATTCCAGTTAGGTTCCATATTACTACTGCTTGTAAGCATTTCATGAAACTTCAACTTTAGCTGTCTCTGTATATAGCCTTGAAATCATAAGGGCTAGTGTTTGCCTAGATCATTTATCATTTTTAAACTGTTAAGGGTGGGAAGAAGAAGAAAAGTAAATGTTGGAATTAGGTTAATTCAAGTTTGATCTAGAGTAGTTATACTTTTAGTTCATTAAATCTGAGTTAGAAAGGGTAGGATTGTGGTATCCTCCTGCTCATGAACCACCAATAAGTATCATGGTGTGTAGTAGTTCTTCGAGTGATTGCTCATGTGTATTCCACAATAGATGTGCATGCTTGCCATGTGCATTGGTGCCGGAAGTTTTTGCCCTAGCAGTACCCATAGTAGCTCGTCCCCAAAACTGCTTGTTTGTGCAGTGTATGGTACCTGTAGTTAGTTAGTTGTTCAGTTAGATTAGTTTAGTTTAGCTAGAGCGCCCAGGCCGGTTTTAAGTCGTGCGACACTTGTAGGTGATCTGTGCCAGTGAGTGGCCCGCATGCGGACTGTTTACGCTGTTTGGGGGAAACCCATCTCAGCGATCGTTGCAAGATTTGCAGGTCGTTTAAGCCTCGGACCAAGAGAGAAAGGGACATTAAGCTTTGGGCTATTCTGATGGAGTCGGTGCTGACCTTGGCTCTGGCATGCCACTCCGAGTTGGCACCGGGCACCATGGTTTTGGTGCGCGGCGACCCTTCGATGTCATCGACCAGTCGGTACCACTCCCCATCCTGGGGCACGCCAAGAAGGCTAGGAAGAGGCCTTCTTTGCCATGGCACTGGAGTAAACCTGGGACAGGGGCTAGACCCATATTGGGCAGTCCTCGATCCCCACTGGCCTCTAGGCCTCCGACTCAAGTCAAGCGAAGTAGCTCGGCCCATTCGGAGCAGGCCTTTCTAGATGCCCTCCACACCGGAGGCCCTGCAGACTGCCCAGGATGTTATGTCCATGCTAGTACCAGGAGCACCGCCGTGTTGGTCCTGTGCTCCAGAGGCAAGCTGCCACTGGGATCTCCACAGTCACCCCTGGAAAAGGTAACTGTCTTTACTGAATTCCAGCAGTGAATCAGCATTTTCTGTTGCTGGAGTCTGTGATGTCATATAACGATCAATAGGTCACTGGCATAGTTTAGAATTTATTAGTAGAGTCTGCAGAAGTTATGGGAGAATGAGGAAGATGTGGAATGTGTACTGCTTGCTTTTTGATAGAATGCCACTTTATGTGGCCAAAGCTTGGAAGAGTTCATAAATAAAATGATGAAACAGTTCAGGCTTCATGACAAGAATCAAAACTTGCTACTACAGTGCCCTCCCAGTTCTCCCAGAAGCCTTTCCCCAAGCCTAATTTTTAATTGTTGGGAAGTCTCTCTATATCAGGGGTTCTCAACCTTTTTCTTTCTGAGCCCATCCCCACTTGCCCCCCAGCTATAAAAACTCCATGGCTCACTTCTGCCACAACTGTTTTTTCTGCATATAAAAGCCAGGGCCGGCGTTAGGGGGTAGTAAGCAGGGCAGTTGCCTGGGGCCCATGCCACAGGATCCCCCGCGAAGCTAGTTTGCTCAAGCTTTGGCTTCCGCCCCAGGTGGTGGGGCTCAGGGCCTCAGCCTTCAGCCCCATGCAATGCAGCTTCGGCTTTCTGCCCTGGGCCCTAGCGAGTCTAATGCTGGCCATGCTTAGAGGCCCCCCAAAACCTGCTCACTGCCCCCCAGAGGGCCCTGGACCCTTGGTTGAGAACCACTGCTCTATATTATTAGAGTGAACACAATTCCAATTTGTTTAAATGGAAGACAAGCACGTATATATATATTTTTTTTTATAAATTCCATTTCTCTTTTAAGATTAATTTCTTTTCCAGGGAATCATTTTGTAGAAAATCTTATCTGTCTTTTTAACACTGGCTAGCAAGATTACTGGGCTAATCTGCATACCTTGCTGATTAAGCAATGAATCCATTGTTTGCTCATTCAAAAATAAGCAAAGACAACAGAGGGATAGTCCTTTTACCGTTAAAGGTGAACTGACTGCTACCTGTTGCTGTGAAAAATTCTGAAATAAACATTGCTGTGGCAGTAGGCTTCAGCTAAATAAAAATTTTCATTCACATGATGTCTCACATCACTCCTGTGAGGTATAGGGAAACAGAGACAGAGTGGTTAAGTGAGTTCATGCAGTCACACAAGTTTCTGACAACCATCAACAGAATGAATATGTCATGTCTCCTAGTCCTGTGCCTAACCATAAGATTATACCTAATAAGAATAATTTGTTTTCAAAATACACCGCTACGTCGATATAACGCCACCTGATATAACACAAATTTGAATATAACATGGTAAAATAGTGCTCGGGGGGTGGGGGGTGCTGTGCACTCCAGTGGATCAAAGCAAGTTCAATATAACACGGTTTCACCTATAACGCGTTGAGATTTTTTGCTCCCAAGGACAGCGTTATATCGAGGTAGAGGTGTACAGTTTATATAAAACTTCTGAGAATTAACAAGTTCAGTGGACAAGTCAATGAGTCTTCGATTAAGATCCTTATTAAAGTTAATAGTTGTTAAACGTTGGCTATACATATTTTCATTGTAGTGTGCATTTTCTTTGTATTGCAAGTGACAAAGGGGTAATCTTTTTTTACCTTGCATCATGGACTGGAGTCACAGCTCTTACTAACATTTAATGGGGCTTGCATATTTAAGACAGTATGCAGAGTGCTGGAAATACAACCCCTAAAACTGTTCTCCTTATGGTCATGAAGAAACACCAGAGTGCTTCAAAGTCCTTCTGCTTGAATCTTTTTGCAAGATCCCCTTCGTAATTTTTTATGCTTCATTGCTGTCTTCTGGCCTGTTTTCCCCATTATACTTCAGTACTAGTGAGTAAGATATCAGAGGGGTAGCCGTGTTAGTCTGGATCTGTAAAAAGCAACAGAGAATCCTTTGGCACCTTTAAGACTAACAGATGTATTGGAGCATAAGCTTTTGTGGGTGAATACCCACTTCGTCAGACGCATGTCTGAGTAAGATGTGTAGCATAGATCTCTCATTAAGAAGAGATTTTGGTCCTTCCACAATTTTCTGTGTCAGACCTAAATGTCCAGGAGCAACATCATCCCTCCCTCATACGGTGTTTTGTCCTAGCTGACATTGCACCTTATATTTCACATGGGTGCTTTTTCATCTCTGGTGCACTCCTCCAGTGTGTGGGAGGAAAGGAAAACCAGCAAAGTTAGCTGGAAATCATTCAAGAAATCCAAAACAACTATCAGAAAAACCTGATGACCGCCATCCAACACAAAAACAAAAAAGTGAAACCAACTACAACTGTTCTACTACCCACAGAACACCGCCTCCGCAAGAAACCAGGGTACCAGCACCCACCACATGGACACCACACAACATTTGAACATCATCAGTTTATCAAGACTACCCCTCATTGGAGCTGAATTATCTGTACTCTCTCAGGCCCCGCTACCAAACCTGATACAATACTAACATGTAGAACTAGAAAAATTCTTCCACTGACTCCAAGTCACAGAATTCTTTCACAATAATGACACTACTGACAATTACTATGTCCCTGCTGACAATCATAAGAAAAAATAATAATCTGACTGGACCCCACAGAGTGGACAAAACCATATTCTTGATCATTACATTGACTGCTTCAGGAAAAAAATTGGCTGTGAAATTCTTAACAAACATCACATTCACCACAATCTTTCAGCAAGTGTGAAGACTTGGCCTATACAGAAAAACAGGAAATATTCCAATATAACTTAAAAATCAGACACATGGTCAATTATTTATAACTCACTGTTTGTAGAACTCTTAGAGTCTATACATTTCTACCTAAGTTTCTCCTTCTTACCCTTTTAAAACTTCCTCCCCCATGTTTTGGATGGACTAACATACGGGTTGTCATCAAACAACTATAACCCATACTCGATGGGGACCTGTTTCGGGTTGTGCATACCCTGCACTAGACAAGATAGTGTTAATCTAACATTATGAACAGCGAAAGTCCCGCTCCTCAGACTGTGCTGGGCATGCTGCAACTGTTGCCTCAGTATAAAAGGGAGCAGCCCAGCTCATTCTAGACTGACCGCCAAGGAGGAAGGACGCTTGGTGGAGACTTCAGCCCAGGAGGTGCCTCAGCCTCTGACTGCAGGAACCAGAGATCCAGAGGCCCAGACTGGAGACCTGTTGCCTATGGCCGCCGACTGGAATCGGAATCCCAGCCAGCTACCTTTGCTGAGGAGCTCAGAACCCCTGATGACTAACAGACCCCAGCTTCAGGACACACGGTAGGAAGTGGCCCAGAGAGGCAGGGTGAATGGTATCTCCCACCAGAGGAAAGTCAGCGTGTTGCGGTAGGATCCCCGCTGACTGGGTGGTGACCACACTCGCCACATGGAGGGCCCGGGTCCACCTGCCCCACCCCCACCACTCAGGGTGGCGACTCCTGGCTCTGGCCCTTTGGCTGCACAGCCCAGACATCAAGGGCAGTTGTACTGACTCTGGCCATTGGGCCAAACAATCCTGAGCCCACAGGCAGTTGGATTGACTCTAGCCATTAGGCCATGCAGCCCTGATCCCCAGGGCAGTCCTACTGACTTGGGCCATTAGGCCATACAGCCCTACTGACTTGGGCCATTGGGCCGCACAGCCCTGATCTCCAGGGCAGCCTTACTGACTCCGGCCATTAGGCCATACAGCCCTGATCCCCAGGGCAGCCTTACTGACTTGGGCCTTTGGGCTGCACAGCCCTGACCCCAAAGGCAGTTGTATAGACTCTGGCCACTAGGCCACACGGCCCCAAACACAGGGGCATCTATATTGACTCTGGCCATTAGGTCTCATGGCCCTGCACCTGAGGGCAGCCGTCTTGACTCTGGCAACTGAGCCATGCTGCTTCCAGACTAGGGATAGTCTGGTAGACTGTAATCAAGGTGGTATCACAACTCGAACCCACCCAAAAAGAGGACAACAGGACCCTACCCTGAAATAAATCTTTCCTGAATCCCCACTTACAGCCTTCAAACAATGCTCCAGCCTCTCCAAGCTCATCAGCAAGCTCCCACTGACCAGGACACACCAACTCAAAGCAGCTCCAGACCCTGCCAGAACAGATGCAAAACCTATAATGTATCTCCATGGCTACAGTGATCAACACCCGCCCACAACACACCTTTCAAGATTCATGGTTCCTAGACATACATATCACAACATGAGGTATACCTCATCCAGTGCACTAAATGCCCCAATAACAACTACATGCATGAAACCAATCAGTATGATCTCAAATGGACACTCACAGGAAAAAGATAAGATAAAAACACCCTATCACCTGTGGTGAACGCTTCACAAAGCGATCGCTTTATGTCTGACCTATCAGTCCTCATCCTCAAAGGAAACCTGCACAACACTATCAAAAGATGAGCCTGGGAGTTTAAATTTATAACTCTGCTAGACACTAAAAATCATGGACTGAACAGAGATACTGGAATTAGGGCGTATTACAACAATCTGTAACCCACTAGCCCCGCACCCTTTTGATCTATGACCGCAGAGGTGTTAACGAGCCACTCCGCTTTGAATGGTCCCTTAGAATATGTGTTACACACACTAAACAGTCTGTTCCACCTTGTGTATCTTTCCCAGACCTGAAGAAGTAAATACCCTTGTAAGCTATTTTACTCTTTTTAAAAAAAAAATTACTCAAAATGTGTGCATCATTCACAGAAGATGGCTTTTGAATGCTTCTGTTTTTAAGTAAGGTCTTTAAATAAGAACTGCCTTAAGAGTGCAGAAGCATATTGGAAACAGGATTGGGGCTAGGTCTACGATAGAGTCATGAGTCATATTATAGAACATAAGAACAGCCATATTGAGTCAAATCAGTGGCCCATATAGCCCAGTATCCTGTCAAAAGTGTCCTTTTCTGTATCACCAGTCATCCAGTCCCAGCTTCTGGCAGTTGGTGATTTAGGGACACCAGGAGCCTGGGGTTATGTCCCTGATCATCTTAGCTAATAGCCATTGATGGACCTATCCTCCATGAACTTACCTAATTCTTTTTTTGAACCCAGTTATACTTGGGACCTTCACAACATCCCCTGGCAACGAGTTCCATGGGTTGATTGTGCATTGTGTGAGGAAGTATTTCCTTATGTTTGTTTTAAACCTGCTGCCTATTAATTTCATTGAGTGACCACTGTTTCTTGTGTTATGTGAAGGGGTAAATAACATCTCTCCTCTTATGGAAGCTGTTTCATATCAGTAATCATTTTTGTTTCCCTTCTCTGCATCTTTTCCAGTTCTAATATCTCTTTTTTGAGATGGGGTGACCAAAACTGCATGCAGTGCTCAAGGCATCAGTATAATATGGATTTATATAGTAGCATTTTGCTATTTCCTGTCTTCTTATCTCTCTCTTCCCTAATGTTCCTAACATTATTTTCCTTTTTGCCTGCTGCTTCACATTGAGCAGATGTTTTCAGATAACTATCCATGATGATTCCAAGATCTTTCTTAAGTGGTAATAGCTAATTTATACCCCATCATTTTGTGTGTATAGTTGGGATTATTGTTTCCAATGTGAATTACTTTGCACTTACCAAGATCCAATTTTATCTGCCATTTCATTGCCCAGTCACCCAGTTTAGTGAGATGCCTTTGTAACTCTTCGCAGTCAGCACTGAACTTGGCTATCTTGAGTAATTTTGTATCATCTGCAAACTTTGCCACCTCACTGTTCACTCCCTTTTCCAAATCATTTATGAATATGTTGAACAGCACAGATCCAAGTGCAGATCCTTGGGTACCCCACTCTGTCCATTGTGAAAACTGACCATTTATTCCTACCCTTTGTTTCCAGTCTTGTAACCAGTTACTGACCATGAGAGGATCTTCCCTTTTATCCTCTGACTGCTAACTTTGCTTAAAAGCTTTTGTTGAGGGACCTTGTCAAAGGTGTTCTGAAAGTCCAGCTACGCTATATTGACTGGATCAGCCTTGTCCAGATGCTTGTTGACTCCCTTGAACAATTCTAATAGATTTGTGAGGCATGATTTCCCTTTACAAAAGCCATGTTGTCTCTTCTCCCAACATACCATGTTTATCTATGTGCCTGGTAATTCTGTTCTTTACTATAGTTTCAACCTGTTTGCTTGGTAGTGAAGTTAGGCGTTGTTAAACATCAGCGTTACATTAGCTATCACCCAATCATCTGGTACTGAGGGTGATTTAAGCAATCGATTACATACCATTGTTAGTAGTTATGCAATTTCATATTTGAGTTCCTTCAGAACTCTTGGATGAATGCCATCTGGTCCTGGTGACTTACTCCTGTTTAGTTTATCAGTTTATTCCAGAACTTCCTCTATTGACACCTCAGCCTAGGACAGTTCCTCAAATGTATCCCCTAAAATGAATGGCTTGGGTGTGGGGATCTCCCCCATATCTTCTTCAGGAAGAACAGTGCAAAGAATTCATTTAGCTTCTCCATAACAGCCTTGTCTTTCTTGAATGCTATGTTAGCATCCCAATCATTCAATGGCCCCGCTGACTATTTGGCAGGCTTCCTGTTTCTGATACGCTTTAAAAAATTGCTATTCATTTTTGTGTCCTTAGATAGTTGCTCTTCAAATTCTTCTGTGGCCTACCTTATTATATTTTTACACTTGTCAGAGTTTATGCTCCCTTCTATTTTCCTCAGTAAGATTTGACTTCCAGTTTTAAAAGGATTCCTTTTTGCCTCTAACTGCCTTTTTTAAGCTGGTGCTTAGCCGTAGTGCTGTTTTGGTTTTTGGTTTTTTTTATTTGCAGGGCTGCCTGGGGGGGGGCAAGTGGGGCAATTTGTCCCGGGCCCCACAGGGGCCCCCCTGAGAATATAGTATTCTATAGTATTGCAACTTTTTTTAATGGAAGGGGCCCCTAAAATTGCTTTGCCCCCAGGCCCCCTGAATCCTCTGGGCAGCCCTTTTTATTTGGGGTATACATTTAGTTCGAGTCTCTATTATGGTACTTTTAAATAGTCTCCATGCCGCTTGCAGGCATTTCATCCTTGTTGACTGTTCCTTTTAATTTCATTTAACTAGTTCTCCTTTTTAAAATTAAATGCTGCCCTGTATTTATGTATTTTTCCCTCTGCAGAGATATGAAATTTAATTATGTTATGTTTGCTATTACTGAGCTGTTCAGCTCTTTTCACCTCTTGGACCAAATCCTGTGTTTTACAAAGACTGAACCAAGAATTCCCTGTCCCCTCGTGGGTTCCAGGATTAGCTGCTCCAAGAAATAGTCATTTATGGTATCTAGAAATTTTATCTCTGCATCCCTTTCTGAGGTGACACATATGCAGTCAGTCTGAGGACAGTTGAAATTTTCCATTATTATTGTGTTTTTTACCTTTGTAGCCTCTCTAATCTCCCTGAGCGTTTCACAGTCATTGTCACCATCTTGGTCAGGTGGTCAGTAACATATCCCTACTGCTCTAATTTCTTCTTTGGGTATTTTTTGAGCGTGTATGTCAGAATGAAAACAAGTTGTGCGTTGTTTAATAGCAAGGAACTATTTTAAGATATTTGTACACCTTTCATTATATAAAAAAAATTCCTTTCACGGCCTGACAAACTTCACTAGGTAGCATTACTAACTAAAGCACTGTTTTCCTCTAGTCAGAGCCTCCATAGTGCACTAAATATTATGGTATTGGCTGTTGGAGGAACTAGGGGAAGTGGGATAGCATCAATAGATAGAATACTTGATACTCTTTGATATTGTGGTTTCGTTTGTGGGAGTTTTCTGTGCATCAGTCACCTGTTAAGTGCCTTCCCTATTTATGCTGTACTTTTTGGCTTACTTTTGGTCTGAGGAAGTAAAATTGTTTAGACTGGCTGTCTTGTGCTTGATTAAGTTTCTTGTGATGTTTCAGACTTAAATAAGAAACCAGTTGTATATAATTTTCCTTGAACATCGTATTTTTACTTCTCTTTTATCTCCAGTGTGTTTGGGTGCCATTGCTTTAGTTTGCAAAGGCAAAATTCCATAAACGTAGATAAGTCTCCTGCCTACCCCTCACTTCTCTGAAACTGGAGCCAATTACATTAACCAGAGACGCTAGGATAGGCCAAAAGGGAAGAGGCAACCTCTGTGGCTGTCTGCACTAAGCATGTTTTTCAAAAATTTCCCACCAGTGCTAATACCAGTTTGCCTCCATCATTGTTAGCAACTTTGGGAGTCTTGAATTTTCAGCTGTGTCATCTAACCCTGTTCACAGCAGTTCTAACTGTCAGTATTTAATACAGCATCAGCAACTGCCATTTAGTCTACTCTCAGACTCGAGACTTTGCTAGCACCAGTGGAGCTGAACTGATGTTAGCAATTGCAGAAGGGACCTGAAAGACCATCTAGGGGCTTCATAGATTTTGGCTAACACCTTGAGTTATGCCCAGAAATTGTTTGGTTGCCAGTGCAGTGTCAGACAGTTGCTTGGCTTTGGTCAGTCCATCCTACTTAAATGATAAATTGGAATGTTCTGCATTAACTGCAACTTTCAAGTGGTTCCAGGTATTTTACCACCAATGCTGTATTGTAGATGTTCAGTATATGGACTAACTGAGTAAAAGATGTAGGGCTTGCTTGAATGTGTATGTTCATTCATTCATTCATTCATTCATTAATGCAAGCACTATAACTAGGTATACCACCATGTTGTTGCTGCCAGACATTTTTACATACTCTTACCATCATATTACGTTTTTAAAATTTAGGTTAAAAATAGAAAACTTCCAGTGTACTTCTGGTACACAACTAATGCTATGCTAAGTCATAAGTACTAGCATGAAAAATATTATACCACCAGGAAAAGTTCATACTTTTGGTATAATTGTTGCTATTATAAATTCAGCACTTACTATTCCCTTCCAGAATTAGGATACCTAAATTTTCTCAATTATAAAAGGGAAAGCTTATGCTCAAATAAATGTGTTAGTCTCTAAGGTGCCACAAGTACTCCTGTTCTTTTTGAAGATACAGACTAACATGGCTGCTACTCTGAAACCTGTAAAGAGAGAACTGTTTTTTTCATTTCCTCCTTTTACATCCAGCTGTGAGCTAGATGGTAAGCCACAGTCATGCAATAAATTCTCTACCAGTGCCAGGTGGGCTGGTTTTAAAATGCACTAGCATTCCAATAAAAGTGTGTAGCCAAAAATACAATTTGTGTTTCTTTCCAGTAGTCATCCCTGTGATCAACTTCCACATGTTCATGTGTGTGGAATTTTTTAACTTGCCCCGTTTATAATGTGGTTATTTATCTGCATAAAATGTTGAATAATTGAAGATTTTCAAATTACCAAGTAATTGTGCTCCATTAACTAAGCTTTCATTTAAAAAAAAATGTGGGTACCTAAGCTTTGGCTCCCAAATCCATATTTAGGTACCTAAATAGAAGTGACTTGATGTTGGAAGTGCTGAGCACTGACAAAGCCTGTTGAAGTCAGGCACCCCTGCAAGTCCTCAAGCCGGTTTTATGTAAATGCCTAAATATGGATTTAGGACCCTAACTTTAGGCACCCATGTTTGGAAATGTAGATGTACGTTTCTAACCCTCATGACTGTGAAGATAGTTGTAAATACCTTTGTTGCATAGTTTGGTAAACTGAGATAGAAGAAAAATTTAAGTGAAACGACATCATGTGTTAAGGCTAGTGTGATCATCCGGGTATAATTTCTTCTCAAATAGGGGTAAATAATAAACATGCCTTCCCTACCGTAAGAAGAGATGATGATTTAAATGTCAACATTAACTATTTCAGTGACAATCACTTTAACACAAATATCAAGATCAATTTACTTCTTTGTCACTTTTGGAGGTAGTGGTATGAGTTTGGGTGGAATGCACTACGCAGCTTCTCACTGTCTAGAGATGCTGGGGTGGGTAAAGACTCCCATTTGAAATTTAAACTAATCTCTGCCCCTGTCCTAGAGGGGAGTTAAAAAGGAAGTTCAGTACCAAAAGCCTGAGCTGCCTTCTGCAAAACCAGCTCCCGTGCCTTCCTGGGGGCCAAGATCTGAGTATCCTTTACTGAGCTCTACCAAAATATCCACTGTTCTCCATTTGACAACTTCTGCAAGATAGTTACTTGGTTCAATGCAAAAATCTGCAGCACATTTAACATTGTAAAATGTGGAGCAGTGAGATGTAAATTAAGGTGAATATCAAAATTAATGAATTACACAAGATTGCTATATTAATTGGGTTGGATTGGAGGGGGCAGTTGAAAAGCTGAAGTTAGCCAGTGTGAGTCTCCTCCTCAGCATGCTAATGTACACTATTCCATTGCACACAGATACAGAGAAATGAGTTGCTGTGCAGCTGAGCACACTTCCTCACTGTTCTCTACCTCTTTTCCCCACTCCCATAATTTCTCCTTACTTGCCCTCTGAATTGTCATTGATGTCCCACTGAGAAGAATGAGGGAATCCTCAATCTTAGCTTTTCCTCTTCAGGCTGACAGGGCACCCATCCTTATTTTATCTGAGGATGATTGATTGGGAAACCCTTCAGTTCTGATTGTGGACTTGTAGGCTCTAAAGTTTTACATTGTTTTATTTTTGAATGCAGGTTTTTTTGGTACATAATTCTACATTTGTAAGTTCAGCTTTCATGATAAAGAGATTGCACTACAGTACGTGTATTATGCATTGAACCATTTCCCATTGGAAAATACAGTTTCAATGGAACTCCAAAATTGCAAAAATTGCATAAATTTCACTAAATTTTGTTTAGGAGAAAAATGGAAAAAATGTCCCAACAATTTTGAAATGTTCCATTACAATATTACTGGAAACATTTTGATTTTTCAGTTTGAAGCTCCTTTTCATTTTGAAATTTTATTTTGTATTCTATTATATATATTTGTTTGCAGCATTGTTGTAACCATGTTGGTCACATGATATGAGAGACTGAGTCCTACTTCAGCCAATTGCCTAGACAAACAAGTTTGGTTAAAATTTGCAGGAGATAATGCTGCCTGCTTCTTGTTTACAATGTCACCTGAAAGTGAGAACAGGCACTTTTGTAGACGGCATTGCAAGGTATTTATGTGTCAGAGATGCTAAACATTCGTATGCCCCTTCATTCTTTGGCCATCATTCCAGAGGACATGGTTCCATGGTGGTGATGCTCATTTAAAAAAAAAAATGGGTTAATTACATTTGTGACTGAACTCCTTGGGGGAGAATTGTATGTCTCCTGGTCTGTTTTCCCTGCATTCTGCCATATATTTCATGTCATCATAGTCTCGGATTGCAAACTCCTCTTCTCACTTTCAGGTGACGTAAACAAGAAGCGGGCAGCATTATCTCCTGTAAATTGTAACCAGATTTGGGAAGTAGGACTGTGTGGACTTGTAAGCTCTAAAGTTTTACATTTGTTTTATTTTTCAGTGCAGTTATTTTTTGTACATAATTCTACATTTGTAAGTTTACTTGTATGGGGTGAATTAAAAAATACTATTTCTTTTGCTTTTTACAAGTGCAAATATTTGTAATCAAAATAAATATAAAGTGAGCACTATCTACTTTGTATTCTGTGTTGTAATTGAAATCAATATATTTGAAAATGTAGAAAACATCCAAAAATATTTAAATAAATGGTATTCCATTGTTGTTTAACACGATTAATTGCACGATTAATCGAGATTAATTTTTTTAATCACTTGACAGCCTTATATTTATTATTTGTATTATGATATCACTCACAAGCTTAGCCACTGTCCAGATAGATAGTAAGGCCCTGTACCTGTCTCAAGTTGCTCACAATCTAACAAGACCAATGAGAAATTAAAGAAGGAAGAGAGGTGAAAAAACATGCAGTCCATTTCTAGTTTAAATATCCACCATCCCAAACTTGGCCATTACATAAGACACTTTTTTGTGGATATCATGGTAGATTTGGGTCTTTAAGGAGAGGGTAGTGTTCATTTAGACTAATTCATAGAGTCATCCTGTATTCCAAAGAAGTTTAATAACTGTTAGTCATTCATATTTCATTTCATGGAAGCCTTGTCCTATGGGTCTGTGTGAAAGCACCTACAGGAAAATTAAATGGTATTTTTGTAGTTTTTTGGAGAGAGCTGCAGACCCACAGTGCATATTACTTATATATTTCAAAATTTGCTAGTTTGTTCCATTAAGTTCCTGGGTGTGCAAATGGAGGAAAGTTACTTCACAAACAACTTTTGCAACTTTTGCAACAACTTAACGTTTTATATTAATTTAGATAGTTTAATAGTTGTTCTTGCTAGTAATTTAGCCTCTAGAATGCCTGTTGTGCTGTTAATGAATGTCCCATACTGTGTGATCTAAATTTAGATAATTTAGAAGACTTTTGTTAGTGTGACTTAAATAATGTGCCAGTCACTATGATCACTAGATGTGTTAATGACATGAGACACACTGTATGTCTGCGTCTGTTGAAATTGCTCTGTTTTGGACTGAGTGGGTGATTATATTGTCCTTTCACCTCTGACTTTTAACCAAAGCCATAGTGCAGGCATGTACAGGCTTAGTCTTATCTTAGTGCCTAGTAGATATTTGTATACATTACAAAATGCAGCCATGCACTCTGCTCATTAGCTGGAATAACAGGACTGCAATGAATAAGCAGAGCTGTGCATGGAAGTTTACACAGCACCTTGTCTACATGGCTGCCAACTTCTCAGTTTTCATAATAAAAGCAAAAGCACGACAAAAGGTGGCTTGGAATAAGTATTGTTATCCTTGTTTTACTCACCCTTCACCCCCTGGGAGAGGCAGACGCAGAAGGAACAGCTGGAAGCTGCAGGAAGGGGCGGCTGCTTTCCGGGGGGTGGGGGTGGGGGGCATGCAGCAGGCAGTGGCGCTGCTGCTTTCCAGGAGGGAAGGGTTGTCTGAGGGGGGTGTGACTCAGGCTATTCTGGGATTTTTGCGTGCCCCTCCCCCCCGGCATGGATAGTCTGGTAGAATCAGGAATTGAACTCTGATCTCTCTGGAATCCATTGTCCTAAGCACAAGACCATTCCTTACCTAACCGTGTGTCCCAAAGAAGAGACATATATTTAATTTTCTACTATTTTTAAGAATTATTTTTGTTACTTTCTATTTCCAGTAACATCCAAAATGTTAGACACATTGTCCCTGCCTCGAGGATCTCACAATCCATAGGCGATAGACCTACAGACGATAGAACAAAGAGGTATAACACATAAAACAAGTAGTCAGGGTGGCTGGTCTGTCAGGGTAGTAATATTATGACAATGTAATAGGTTATTTTTAATAGGCTATTAAAACTATTCCTAGGTTATTCCTGAAACTTGTCAGACAATTTTGCATAGGTGTCATGACCAAAGTAGGTCTTCAGGAGGGATTTGAATGCAGAAAGACTTTACAGATGTGCTCAGAAAGGGCATTTCCTGCATAGGAGGAGGCATATAATAAGAATGGAGACTTTTATCTAAGAAGCTGACAAATGGGCTTAAGTTCTGGCATAATTTTGGGGTGAATGAAGGTGAGTTTTGGCGGGGGAGGCAAAGGTGAATAGAATAAAGTTAAGCAGGGCATAAATCTTGAACTTGATGCAGTAAAGGAGGGGAAACTATTGGGGAGGTGACGTGATCAAAATGACTGACTAGGAGGATGGTCCTCACTGTAATAGTTTATATGGAGAAAGCAATGCAAGAATTGAGGAAGTCAGGGAGGAGGTGTTTACAGTTATCAAAATAGGAGACTTGATGAGAATTTTAGCTTTAGGGATTGATGGAAAGGACAGATCTCAAAAATTTTGTGGAGGAAGAGGAGGCAGAATTTGAAAATGGCTTGAATGTGTGTCTGTGAAACATGTTGAAAGAGCCCATTCTGAGCTGAAAATAGGAATTTACCAGCTTGTTTAAAATAACACTGAAATGTGTTGAGAGCAGTTACCAAAGTGCTTTGCTCTGCCCACAGTTTTAGCCTGTGCTTCTTGGAGTGGAGCTGTATCTAACGCAGAGAAATACCCAACTGCAGGAAACACCTGGGTGTGCTACGCTTGGGAGGCAGGTGGGGCTGAATCTGAAAGTTTTAACTGGAAACATTCAACATTCCTGGATTAGAAGTCATGGAAACAGACGTCCTGAAAAGATTACTCAGCTTTTCATTTTGAAATCCTAATTTTTTTTGTTGAATTTTAAATCCATTGCTGAAAACAAGTGACAGAAAAAAGAAACTATATTGAAATATCCTTATGGTTTCCTTGGCATCTTGGCTTTGCATGTTACTTTGGTATCTTTGATTTAACTGTTAATGGCTGACCAGCAATTAGAATTTGCGGCTATTCATTCACAATGAAAGTTTCCCCTGTGCAGAGAGCCTGTACAAAGTCTATGCGCCGCTACTTCAGTGTTACTTAAGTGGTACTGGTGAATTTCACTGTAAAGGAATAATCAGAAATTATTGCCTTGTCCTTTTCAAATGTATTGTTGAAATTCTGGACTAGTAATTTATACATTTTAATGGTAGTTAGTAGAATTTCTTTGAGAACTGGGATGGAATTTGCTCATTCAGTGGCTGCTTAGCACACAAGCAGTAGTGGGATTGATACCTATAATCTTCATATAGTTGTTTGACTGATTCAGGGTGAAGGAGTGTAGACCAAATGTTCCGCAAGCAGCAGGAGAATGTTTGGTACATAACAGGAATGAAATCTCAAAGTACTATAGTGGCTGGCTAGTATTTAAGACTGCAGGAGAAAACATTTTCCTCATTGTCCACATTTGGTATGAATGGCACAGCGATCAACTTACTACAATTTATATGACTCCAGAGACCTTGGCAGAGAATTTGATACGATTGTAGAATAATCTTCCTAGAGTTTCTGCCATTTCCAAGAACCAAGGAAATAAACTAGTAGCTGAGGTGGAGAAAGATTGGGTTTCATGAATCATTTGTTGTCTGGAAAAAGGGGACTGTAAGGATTAATTGTGACTTTCCTTTAAATGACAGGGGAAAACATTTCCTAGGGGCTTGAAACTAGGAAGAAAGCTGGAGAGGCACAATAGGTGGGAGATAAGATCCAGAAAGGCAAATGGGCAATATTACAGCATGGGCAAAGTAACAGTAAGAATACACTATGTAGAGCATCAAACTGGGTATAAACCACGGTTATACCTTAAGAAGTGCTAACGTAAAAATGGCTTGTAGCGTTCCGTTTTTTTCTTAATGGCTCCACATTTACACTGTTTTAGTGAGACCCGAGTGAGAAGGATTAGAAATCTTATAAAATCTCATGAAGTTTCTAGCCTAGTTTTAAAGACTCAAGAAAGATTTGGAAAGCGGAAGAGGGGTATCCCAAGCCCCTGTGAGACAAGAAGCTTCTGAGGGGTCCCTAGATTCTTACACTGTTTTGTACTTTCCCTTCAGCAAAGTTATTAACTTCCTACTTGAGGATGGCTTGGCAGATTCCCATCAGAGGTGGTCTAGTGTTTATTCCCCTGGTTGGAGTGGATGGATTTGTTAAGGTGTAGTCATTTGCTTTGCCACCCTGTCATTTGGGATACTGTTGTTCAAATCCCACTTAATCTGAACTGAGGGCAATTGGTGCTTAAAAATCAGAATTTCATACCTTGTATTAATTTTCTATGGACCGGTTCCACTAATGTAGATGCCTACCAGTCAGCCTTTGTTGCTCAAATGGCTGGCTGTTCAAATTTGAGAGTTAACGCATGACATAAGCAATAGCTTCCTCTTTGGAAGTCACTGATCTGTGAGGAAAGAAGGCTGTAGAGTCCAGAGTATGAAGGAAGACGTGTTCCTTCATTGTGATTGTGGCCTCTTATGAGGGGAGCTGAATGCAGCTGGTGTCCACCAGTGAAACTGATCCACAGAAAGGAATTATCAGCTTTTAGTATTTACAAATTACTGAGATAATTGTTTGGAAAGCTGGCTCAAGAGCGCCTTCTGGCAGGAAAATATTCTGCAGTATGATTTGTCCACTTGCAGTGCCAGTCTTCATGTAGAAGAAATGCACATCCGTTCAGGTTGTCATTGCTGCTAGACAAATTTTATGGGTAGGGGGAATCCCATTTTCAGGAAGAAAAACAAATATTCTTTCTCAGCTTCTGTAGATGTAAAATGTCCAGTTACACCACCTCACTGGAACAGAATGTAGTCAGATTAACTGAGAATATTGCACAGTGTTTTACATAATTATTTAAACTCAGAATTAATTGCTAAACTGTCCATAAAACAGTGTTGGTTTCCAAACTGAAATTAACACATTTTAAAATTCGGAACAAATTTTACTTAGCTCCAAGAGTCTGCGGCTTACAGATTCTAATCTAGCTGTGCTCAAATGGTATAGGAACACACCTGCCCATGTTCTGGTAAATTCCACAGCTAAAAAAAATTGGGAAAAATACTGTTTCAGTTAAATGTGTTTGAAAGATACGATCATGAGGTGAGGATCCCAGTCTGAGTGCTGGGATCCATGGACATTCAGATTTATTCTTGAGAAAATTATGTTCATAGTATATGGGGAATCACTTTTAAATGAGATTTAAAGCTGGTCAAAAAACAATATGATTTTTTCAAAGTCTTTTTAATCTAAATTCAAAATGTTGATGAAAAGTTGTCAGTATTTGAATTTCTCTAACAGTTGACTTGTGCAGAGATCTACCTCCTCACCCTGCTCATTTCCACTTCTGATTTTTCCTTTACTTTCTCTCATGTCCTCCTGGGATCGTAGTTATGTCAAACCTATATCTTTAGGGTAAAGCATAATGGGTAACAAATTGATCAGTATGTGCTTCTGGAAAAACTAAATTTTGAATGTTAATCAGATTATGATTTTAGAAAAAATATCGGTGGACCCTCATCCCTTATACTCCTTCCTAAACAGTGGAGCTGGGTATTCAATAAATAACAAGAAGGTGACCCTGGTGCACCTTTTGTACGTGTTTGTGAGGGTGTCCAGGTGTATTAACAAAATTTTGGTCTTTGAAATGAGTATTCCGTGTACCAGGTTCCTTACTCTCTGGGCAGGTAGAACAATCACTTGTTTAGCAATCTAAAAAAATAAGGCCTGAGAAATAAAAGTTAATACAGTAAACATGGGTTTGTGTTTGTTGGCAAAGAGGTAGTGCTACATGCACTCAAAAAGTTGTAACAGATTCCCAATGGATAAAACATTACAGTGGGAGTCAGGTTACCTGGGCTCTAATCCCAGCTCTCCCACCGACTGACCACCTCTGTGGCCTTTGAAAAGTCACATCACTTCTCTGTGCATCTGTTTCTCTTCCCATGATTTCTGTCTGGTCTGTGTAGAGTGTAAACTTTTGGGGCAGGGACTGTCACGTGCTGCATGTTTATATGTTGCCTAGCACAATGGTGCCCCAGTCTCTTTGGAGGCCTCCAGGCACTACTGAAATACAAATAATTTCTATGCTGTCCAGTATTTAAACATTTTCCCCTCATAATCAGTATAACACCAATTTGATTAAGTTGATCCAGCCTTATCAGATAGGCATGTGGATAACATCCTCTCCTTTTCTCCAGTCAAATTGGCTAACTCAAGATATAAATAACAGTGAGCTCACTTGAATGTAGTTTAACTCATGAAATGTCATCAGACCAAAATATATTTAGACGTTTCTTATCATAAGTTTTTATTTTATTCTTGCTAAACATTAATTTGTTCACATCAACTAAAAATTTTATTAAATTAACTGGCTGATCCACCCATCTATCCACCACTCCTGTTTTTCCCTGCCCACAGTTAACAAAGAAAACATGCTGAAGTGTGTTCACTATATATCAAGAAACTCATACTGGCACGTCACCATAGTGTCTTAAGTTCACAGATGGTAAGAGCATGACAAAAGGCAAAAAGTCATGGGAGGGGGAAATTTTAATCAAGTTTATGGAAACTTGATAAGGCAAACCCATTTTGAGTGACCTCATGAAGACAAACTGCTTTCATGAAGGTTCCTTTATAGCAATCTCTGAACTCCATTGGTAGGATAAATTCATATATCTAAAAGGGGACAAACCTTTCAAAAAAATTTTAACCACAAAGACAGAGTGGTACATTGTAAAGTTTCTTACTGTTGACTCTCCCAATGGTGCTCAGAGGGATTGCATATTTACCTCATTAGCATTACTCCCCCATGAATAAATGAGAGAATGGACTTTAAAAAAAGAATGTTATAATTGACATGCCGAAGTCTCAAGTGATATTTGGGAAATAGAGTTTAATCTTTAATACTGCAGTGCAGCTGCTATACCTTAGCATGCAGCTATATTGTTTTTTTCCTCATTATTCAGCTCTTACAGTGATTGCAGTACCATGGGGCTCATACCATTTTCCTTTAATGGGCGTATTGATCATTTGTGTGAACGGCAGAAGTAGCTAAAAATAGTATTAAATTGATTTTTTTCCATTGTACTCCTCAATTTTAGTAAAACTAGTATAGTTTTATAACAGATTTTTTTAAAAAGCTGAGTTGTGCACATTAACTATACCCACTTAAATCTGTTAACTATCTGGTATTTAGCATGAATTCATTATTTTGAAAAGGCCCCGTGTGATTTGAATCAGATTGGTAGCTGTCAAGTCTGTGGGACACTTTGAAACATCGTTATATATGGTTAGTATGTTTAAATCTATGTACAATTTGGGGGAATGAAACTAATTTGTATTTTTTTTTAATTGCAACTTAAATCCATTATACCCAAACTAGTCAGATTAAGGGAGCATGTTTACAAATCCTCTAAGAGTAAATAAAATAGATTGTAAACCTACAGTGATCAGTATTTGGATTCCTTCTGTTAACAAATGAAATATGTGTAGGAGTAAAGAAAAGAAAACAAGGAAATAAAGAAACATATAATTGGTAAGTATGACATATCGTGTGTGTGTTTGTGTGGCTTTTCATAAACTATTGAGTGAAGTTCAAGGTCTTGGTCCTTATCTTCAAGGCACCAATGTTTTGGGCCCAGGATATCTAATAGATCACCTGAAGCTCCTGAATGAAAACCATGGTTGACAGCTCCAATCTTGTAACATAATGGTCCTCTACAATAAAGGAGAAAGCTCGTCTCTGTGGGTAATGGCTTTCTTGGGGCTGGTGTGAGATGGTAGAATGAGCTCTCATAGGAACTGGGGACTTATCAGTAATGGGTGCGGGAAGATGAGAAGGGACCATTTTGTCTCAGGCCCCCTGTTTGAGAGGGCTCCCAAACCTAATGCAGTGTGACCCTGGTGAACTTTCTAACTATAAGGATCAGTAAGCACTGGAATAGGCTTCATGGGAAGTTGTGGAATCCATGTTCTGGATCCATCCCCTCTGATACTTCTATATTTAATCCTCCCTCAGCACGCGAGGATGGACTGGATGGCCTTTTGATGTTCCGTCTAGCCCTACACTTCTGTGATTTGTAGTCCAGAATGATTTATTTTTAAAAAGTCTGAAAACTGACAAAAGTCATGGTCCATCAGGTTTATTCCAAAATTATGAAGGAAGTGGTAAGATAAACCCAAGAACTGCCAGTACACAATGTCTTCTTTGGAAAAAATAGGTATACTGATGTACTCTAAAGAAGCTAAGATGACCCATATATTCAAGAGAGGCTCTTAAGAAATTAGATATAAAAGGCCTGAGTCTCCACTCTTACACCAGTGTAACTCCATTAACTTTAATTGAATTGTAAAAGCAGCAAAGAGTCCTGTGGCACCTTATAGACTAACAGACGTTTTGGAGCATGAGCTTTTGTGGGTGAATACCCACTTCGTCGGACGCGGCTACCCCTCTGATACTTTAATTGAATTATTCCTTATTTATACCTACGTTAATATTTTATATAATGATGGCCTAAATAGAAATTTATGACTACTCTGAGGCTCTGAAAAAGTTTAGATAAAGTAAATAATGTTCATTTGACTTTACTATGATATTCTAAGTTTTCCTAAACTGATACCTGATAGTAAACTGAAGCCATCAGCAAGTGTTACCTAGAGGGTTGATAAAAGTTGGTTTTGGTATTGAGGGAGAAGAGAGCTGTTGTGAGGGAAAGTGGTTTAGGATGGAGGAAAATGAATGGATTGCAATGAGAATCAAAGAATAATTTGTGTTAACTTTATTGCCATACTTTCAGTTTTTGCAGTGTCAAATTCTATTGTTACATGCCTTCCTTTGTATAAAAATGAAGAATTACTTGTATAGACTAGAAGTTGGTGGTAGTGAGTGGATTCTACAGTTCAGTTTACAGAAATGCACAAGACTAGAAATCATACATTAAAATGGAATAAGTCCAATGAATAGCATAAACATTAAAAGGTAAAGGAGTATCAGGGAAAGGAGGATAAAACACACGACTTTCTGCATTATTTATATAAAGCTGAACATTCTGGGAATGCTGCATTACTGGTCATGTTATGAGAAGAAATGTCTCTTTGTCTGTATAAAGAAAAGTTAGTCAGTGGAATAAACAACTACCAGGAATAGCAACTAAAGCAGTTTTTGAAAGAGTTGGACCAATATTTGGAGGGGAAAAAATTGTGGAATGCAACTGTTAACTAAAAAGGATGGGTTTTCCTGACCTTCCTTCCTTTTCTTTCTTGTTGTCTTTGGCTAACGGTCTCATGTATTGCTAATCAGAACACTGCTGATGTCAGCCAACCCCATTGAGTTGTGTTGAATTCATTACTGGTGACAAGTATCAAGGGGTAGCTGGGTTAGTCTGTATCCACAAAAACAGCAAGGAGTCCGGTGGCACCTTAAAGACTAACAGATATATTTGGGCATAAGCTTTCGTGGGTAAAAAACCTCACTTCTTCAGATGCATTACTGGTGAGTGAGTTAGGGGATTTTTTTAATGACGACTTGGTTATCCTTATTTTTCTTAATCATTAGGTGATAAATTTTTGAGAAATTCTCAATATCAGGTACAGTACAAACTAGCCACCAGGACCAAGAACCCTTAACAAACTGTGACCTGTTAGCATTCCTGGGATAAATATAAAAAATACAAAACAGGGTTTGCCTTTTTTATATTAGACTTCTCACAAAAAGAGCTGAAGTGTGGTGCTAAAATTAACTGTTGCCTTAATAGATGTGCATATTGCTCTGAGCAGTTCTAGCTTTTACTGTGTATAATGAATTCTCATCTTATGTTTTGCTGATCATAAACTTCTACACTTCTTGCAATATAGTTCAACCTTGGTTATCTGAAACTCCCAGATATCTAAAACTGGGTCACATCTCCCAAAGACATTATGTTGAAAATTCCTTTGATTATTGAAAACTACAACATCCACCAGAATGTTTGCATGATCAAGATTATACCGTATATTTAATGGGGTAAAGGTATATTTTGTTTTGAGCCAAACACTGGAAAACTTTTGTCCTGCTTGTGCACTGTGCAGTTTAAATGGGCTTGACAGTTTTAAAACTGCTAGGAAATTAAAGGTTTAGGATAGTATTAACTTGAGAAATTTAGAAGGAAAATGATGAAAATAATATTTTTAAGATTGTGGCACAACATAGGAAGCGAGTTATTGTTTATCACGTGCCAACGGTGTGCTTGTACTAAAAGAAACAAATACAAACAGCATGACCCAGTGAATAGTGCATGGGACTGAATCAAGAAAGCTGGGTTCGTTCTTGTCTTTTTTCATTAACCTGCTGTGTGACTTTGAGCAAGCCACTTCAGCTCTCTGTGCCTGTTTCTCCTTGCACTTCTTTCTTGTTTTATCTATTTTTACTGTAAACTCATCAGGCCAGGGACTTTCTCCAACTAAGTCTTTGTACAGTGCCTAGCAATGTAGAGCCCAATCTCAGATGGGGTGTTTAGGCGCTACACTAATAAAAAATAATTAATAATAAAGGCACAGTCCCTGTATTCCGATGAATTACAATCTAGTTCCGATACAAACAGAGCGGATCAGACGCACATACATATGGTATGTTGATCTGAGCTGGAGGGTGGTGTAAGAACCTAGCTTTGGTATTTTTTGATACACTGTACCTAAAGAAGGAAGACTTGAGCATCTAGTTTCTGCTTTTGCTTTGATTATTAAACAGGAAAACCTGTTATACCAGCATAATGTAATACCATTGAGGTAACAGATTACATAGCAAACACAATTAACTTTGTTTAGTTCATTTAAAACTTTTCCTTAAACTGCATGAATAGATAAGGCAGGTCAAGGTCAGGTCTAATTTTGTTACATTACCTCCACCCATATAAGGAAATTCTAGCCACCAACATCAACTATATTGTTTCCTGAACTTTGTAACAGGAAAAAAAAAAAGCACAAATAAGTTGCTGAGTAGTAGTATGTATGACACCAAAAGCCAAAAATAAGCAATTATAAATTTAAACTAGCATTCCATCCATGAATCATACCATTAATCTCTACAATAGGTATTGTCATATAGTTACCCTGTATTAAAAGAAAAAAAAGAATTTTTATTTTAAAAAAGAAAAGCTATATTCAGAGTTCATTAAAGGACTCAACACTGTAAACCAGTCTAGTATCAATGGGTGCTATGCAAGCTTGCAGGCATGTTTTGCGAATGTTATTTACTTGTTGGGGAAGCTAATATGGTCCATTAGGTTAATACACTAAATTTTCATCAGTGGAAGCTTGTTCATATTACAAAAACACAATCTCTGCTCAAGATAAAATCGTAATTAGAACAGCAGGAATGTTTCAAGTAATGATTGAAATGGACTGGCAGATCTGTCTGGAAGCCTAGTACTGCACCTGTTCACACTATGCCTGGCTCAAACAATTTCTATTTGTCCCTTGGCATTTTAGAGAGAGAGAGAGAAAGAGAGTAAAAAATCAGGATACACTTTTTTTGAGCTTTCCAGGAATGGTAATACTCTTTAAATGTTTCTGGTTCATGATTTAATACTTAAATACTAGTTTTGATATCCACTATAATTGAGGCCTGTGAATACTACAGTAAAAGAGACCACTAAATAAATAATTACTTAAATGAACATGCGAGATATTCAGTGAATATGTCATGTCATTTCTACAGTTACATTTTTGAAGGGTGACAGCAGGCAAACATCCAAATATACTTAAAATATCTGTAGTTCAGTTCCACTTAAATCTTTGGATGTGGGGAAATATATAACATAATATAAAATTATTCAAACCACTACAACTTTTAACTAGAGAGAGAGAAGAATTAAAAGGAAGCTGTGATACTGACAAACTCATGAAGCAAATTAGAACTGAGAAAATTCATATCCTCTATTAGGAAGCCATTTAGAATCAAATATTCTAAAGTCTGTATTCAAAAACAGAATATTCAAAACATTCTATTTTTCAAACCTGTTTAAACATCTGTGAAATTAAAAAATATATAGAATTTAGTTAAGCCGTTTTGAAAATGTCTGATTCAGTGATATTTAGTGGGGCTTAAATTTTCTCATCTTTAAGATGACAGTTCATCTGAATGGAACAGATTTTATATTAAATACTGCTTGCTTTCTTGGAAAACCTAATTCTGCATTATATAACTTGGTATTATCTTGAGTCCTGATGATGTCAAAAATTAAATGGGAAGAATCACCTGGTCTTTTTTTATCCTCATTTTGTACACAATATTTAGTGTGGTCTTAATATGATAATAGCCTGTTGAGATACAGGAAGGGGGACAAACACTGTGATTATGCAATTGTTGGTTTTTCATCTTCCTCTTGAAGCTGTAAAGTAGACATTTTTGTAAATATCTAGCCAGATTTGAATTTCAGTATTCAAGGATAACAGTCCCTGCTGTTTTAAAAGAAATATATAGGAATCCTTATATATAGGTATTAAAATATCAATATATATTTTTGAAAAGGAAATCTCATTCAATAGTTTGATCATGAGCCTGGATATCTGGAATTTGACATGGACTGCCTCTGCCTTGGGCAAATCATTTATTGTGTAGTTCTAGTTAGAAAAATTCATATGTATAAAGGTATATACTTACTAATCTATTATACATAATTTTTATGTATAATTTGCCTAACCAGCTCTTAATTTATAATACCCAACTCACCAATTTGCTATAATAGTTACAATTTGATATAAAATGCTTAAGGCATCTTGTAACTCACCAGCATTAGAGTCAAGAAAATGGAATTGATGGAAGTGTCATTTTTTGACGTTCTATCGTGTTTTTTACCCATGGGGTTTATTTTGCTGTCAAATAAGGAAGCATTATGTTGCCCTCATTTATAACTCCAACAAATAAGTATTATCAGGGTTTGGAAGAGTTCTTATATTGAAGCCAATTTTAATTAATTGAGGGGGGGTTCCATCTTTTAAAAGGCAATAAATATAGTTCCCAAGTGCAGAGGTTCTTACTGCTTTATGTGCTTTCTTGTGGTGTATTTCATTGCCTACTTCAGTGCTGTAATGCTAGTTGACCATCCGTATAACCTGTGTGGTCAGAGCTCTTCAGCACAGGACCTGGGAGTCTAATCAGTGGATAAAATGGAAACAGTATGAAGCTAGTGTTATACTTCCTGTTTTTTCTAAAGCAGGGGCCACATCTGTGTAATAAGAAATCAAGGGCATGAGCGATTTTATTTATTTATTTATTGGTAAAATTTAAAATGAAAAGTAGAGCTGAGTGGCAAAGAATGAGAACACACTTTATCTAATATAAAAGCATGTGTGAGTTTTAAATGAGGACCAAGGCAATGAGCTTTGAAGTTACTCTTCATCTTGATTGTTTGGGATCCTCCATTTTTTAAAAATTGGAGTGAAAACTGCAGGTCCTTGTGAACACAGTATTTATAACCAGTTTGTATTAATTACTGGTAAAGTTTGGCATGAAACGTTTCAGAAACACATGCACACGATCATGAAAATCTAAATGTTCTTAGTCATTGTGCAGAGATTCTTTAATGAGACACTATAGCCCAATTAAAACTATTTTCCACTTTATTTGTGTCCTCTGAAAATGTGTCAGTGGGACAAGCTGTTGGAAGAGTTTGAATGCATATGTGAGCATAATAATATTGCTTGCTCATTTAAAATCACAAAAAGTCAGGAAAGGCAGAAGCTAAGATTCCGATAACATTAACTTGTAGATATTGAATAATTTAAACAAAAGAGTGATGTAGTAGAGCTATGCTGTACCAAGAGGAACTAGAATAAAAGACGTTATGTATGTGCAACATAACCTACTTTATTTTGGAGTCCTTTCTTTTAAATTTCCTGGTGGATGGGCTGTGAGAGAGAGAGAGAATTTAATTGTGTTACCGTAATGTTGCATAAGCAGTTACTGTTTTTCTTATTAAAGAACCCATTCATTATGATATTTAATTCCCTCTTTGCATTGGCCTGGTGGAGGTGGAATGTGCTAGAGACTGTTTTGCTGGGACTAAGCTGAAGGCACCATGTCTTGCTGTAGTCGGCTTTGCAGCGTTGTTGTTACTCAGGGTGTTCTCCAGCTCAGAAAAAGTCGGAGCCTGTAGTCTGCAGCAGATGTTGTCTGCATAGATGAACTTCCGTGCTTTACTTGGGTTGGTGGCACATCATTGATATATAGAATGAACAAGATTGGGGCAAGAACAGACCCACTGGGGTAACCCATTCATCTGTTTTTCCAACTTTTCCAACTTGTTTTTTCACCCACATGCATCCTGAACCATCAGTCTTGGAGTAGCAGTTCGATGGCATCAGTAATCCATGGTGGGAGGACTCTTGATATTTTAACAAGTAGACCCCTGTGCCACATACACACAGTTTCATACGCTGCAGTGAGGTCAAGCTGATCATCTGCAAGTGCTAACCAAGTAGACAGTCTCCTGCTTCACATGGGAAAGACACCCCTGGAAAAAGAAGTGAAGAGTGGAGTCCAGATCGATTAGAGGGTCTTCCACAGACAGCAAAAATCCAGAGCTTGCCCTGAATCTTTCACAATTCCAGAGCTGGACAGAGTGCTACATAACATCAAGTCTGGCACTGCTGCTGGCTGTGTCAACATTCTTCAAGAGTTCCTGAAACATCTTGGCCCATGCACCCATTCATGGCTGACTCAATTCTTCACAAGGACCACCAATGAAAGAAGACTGCCGAAAATTTGGTGCATGTCAAAAGTCATCGGCCTCGCAAAACGTGATAAAGACCCAAACCAGGCATCAAGCTACCACCCAATATCACTGCTTTCTATGTGTGTCAAGGTTCTAGAGCGCCTACTTTTACAGCAAATAACACCAGAGGTGGAGAACATCTTGAATGTCAAGCAAGCAGGCTTTTGACAAGGTTGAAGCACATGCAACCAAATACTTGCGCTAACCACACTAATCGAAAACTGTTTTCAAAGGAATCTGAAAACAGGCACTATTTTCCTTGACTGATTTAGTTAAACCGGTGCAACTTTGTGTGTTGGCATACACGTTTATATCAGCTTAAAGAATATACACCAGTTTTAAGATGATATAAGAATGTCTGTACACACACAGTTGCAGTGGTTTAATCAGTTTGCCAATATATATTAAATTAAACTGGCACAATTTTGTGTGGATTAGGTTTTACAATGTAATTTTTATAGCAATTAGCACAACATGGCCTCTGAGCTGTGCCTTAATATAATTAATAATAGTTTGCAACATGAGTGATAGGCAGTGCTTTTGTGCAGCTGATATTTGTGTGCATGGATAGGTTGTTTGTGTGTATATATACATAAAGTAATGGACAACAGGTAGTTCTTGCTGTAGTCAATATTATCTATATTTCAGATTACGACTCTTTTATTTATTAACCGCCCCATGACAGCATTTAGAATGCTTCACAATAAAGTACATCCTCCGCAGTAGAAGCTACATGTCCTTTTACTTGCAAGGTCACTTACTTCTCATTGAGAACATATCTCTAAGTGAAATCAGTTATCCAAACCTGACCTCAGCATTCTGCTATGGATACATTACATAACTGCATGGAAAACATATTTATTGAAATACACTTGTTGTTATAGTGCTCTGTGATGCCATCTAGTGGAATTAAGACAATGACTTTGCTACTATGGCTAGTGAAAGATGTTCACCCTTCCAGGCCATTCTGATCATTGTGTTTAGAGAATTTGGATTATAAATCTAAAAAATGAATATAAATAAAGCAAATTATCCTGCACACTTTTTAATTACTTGTCTTTTATAATTCTTCCCTTCTTTATACAGGTTCTTGATGGGAATGTATATGATCACCTTAAGGATTATTTAATGGCATTCAGCAGGACTGAGCTAGAGACATGCCAAGCTGTACAGAATACATTCCAATTTTTATTGGAAACTTCCAGCAGGGTAAGCCTTTTAACTGAATTATCCTTTATAGCTGAAGAGTTAAAACATACAGTAAGATATTGGTCTTATCTTTTGGACACTAGAGATTCATTCCCTAAATATATTGACAAATATACAGAATTCTTAAGGTGTATTATATTTCTGTTCATCCCTGTATTATATTCAATTTGACAAAACCTAAAGGAAGATTTCTGGGAAATTTCCCTGTTGCTGCAAAAGTACTGCATTCTCTTGAGTGCATTTGCATTCTACAGATTCTTTAGGTACTGCAGCAGCAGTTGGGAAATGTCCAATTATGTTCACTCTACACGCTTAGAAAGAGAAACTGCACTTCACTCTACAGTAAGCAACATTAGTAATCTGTGAAGCAATAGCAGTATGAAACTGTTTGGATCATTTTTTTAGTCATTAACGATCAACTTAAAAACAAAACACCATAACATATGATTCTTTTTTGGATTTGAAATTGGCCAATATAGAAAACAGATTAGGATCTTTGTAATTAACATCTTTGTTTCTTTGCCCCAAGTAACCAAAATCAGAAATAGGGCTAGTTATTTACAAATTCATATTGTGGCATACCAACTTGCTTAACCTCCTCTTCTGCAAATGCTGAGTACTATTAAAGATTTCCAATAAAACCCAAGCCAACTAGACTTCAGGTATTATGATATAATTGTAATATTCCTTGTATGAGCCATGCTCACTCATACAGGAACAGAGTATATTATTTATGCACCTCTGAATGTTGACTCAGGTAGATACCAAACTATGTATTTCTTCAAAATCATTCCCCATTCATCTTGTTATAGTAGTTTTGGAGCAGTGAATTTACTTTTTATTAGCTGTAGAGTGTAATGGACAGATTAAAAAATGTACTGCTATATTCTAGCCAGTCTTGAGTTTATTTGGCAATTTCAGGGTAGAAGATGAAAAATACCTTTTAGCCTTCTGCAGACAAAGGAGTTTACTTTAATCATTTGCTTTTGTATGTGTCATAGTTTTGCTTAAAGACTTGACAGTTGACCTGTTGATGCTCTCCAAAATTAGTATAATATTTTATAGTGGCCACATGTTTATAGAGTTTGTGCATATTAATTAATTTTTACAGTATTTTAGTAAATGCTTCATAATCAGAATGCAAGGTGCAATACTTTGCTTTTTTTTCTCTGAATTGACTGTCTAAACTGTCATTTCTAAAGGTCGCTTGCATAGAAAATACCTTTGTTGTATTTTTTTATGGAATTTAGCTAGAGAGTTTGTGCCAGCAAGCGTCTACTCAACCAGAAGTCTGTGGACCATTTTATTTTGTACAGTAACAATTTTCTGCTTTGTATCTGGAATAAGTAGTTCTGTTTTCAGCCTCTCCAAGCTACCACAAC
Source organism: Mauremys mutica (assembly GCF_020497125.1). Taxonomy (NCBI): domain Eukaryota; kingdom Metazoa; phylum Chordata; order Testudines; family Geoemydidae; genus Mauremys; species Mauremys mutica. Next base: position 351,871,317 of record NC_059072.1, on the reverse strand, counting down.
ACCTGGAGAAGCAACAAAAAAGTTACCACAGCAGTCATGTCTGAAAATAACTTTTATAGCTGCTAGCTAGTTTGTTATGTTGGCGTTAACTCATTCTTTTCTGTTTTCCTTTTCTTTATCCTTAAACAGAAAGATTGTATTACATTACTGCTTGTTGTGTGTGTATGTGCTGGTGCGAAAATGCACAGCTATGTGATAAATTTGTTCTTTACATTTAGACAAGAACCTATCCAATACTAAAGGCCTATATGAGTTATTAAAATTCTACTGCTATAAAAACTCAGCAGGTCAGAATGAGAGTAAAAATACCTCCAAACTCACTGAAGTATATTATCTCCCCATCCTCTCTTCTCTGCCCTTCAGCATGTTTTACAGGCATCCTGGCAGGACTTGAACAGACCAAAGTTGAGAGAAGGTGAATTCCAGAGCTGAGGGCATTTAACCAAAAGCAATGGGATGTATTTTTTAAATATTTCAAGAGCACCTAGAGCAGTGATTCTCAAACTTTTTACTGGTGACCCCTTTCACATAGCAAGCCTCTGAGTGTGCCCCCCCATCCCATCAATTAAATGTTTTTTTATATATTTAACACATTATAAATTCTGGAGGCAAAGCAGAGTTTGGGGTGGAGGCTGACAGCTCATGACCCCCCATGTAAGAACCTTATGACCCCCGTGGGGTCCCAACCCCCCGTTTGAGGACTCCTGACCTAAAGCATATGAAAGTGCACCATTTTTAGCATTTCTATACATCAAAATAAATAAAAGTAACCTGCCATCACCTGTTAGGTAGTCAAGACAACAAGTACATTTATTGTGTACTTTGACTGCCTCACCTGCCCTTTGCCCACTAATCCATCTTTGCTGGACCTACTACTAACATTCTATACCTTTGAGCTGCTTTAAACAGCTGCCATTTTTTAAAATAAAAAGCAAAGTCAGCTAAAAGTTTCATTCCTCCTCCACCTAAAACTGAAATTCAGTCCTGAAGCAGTGGAAACTTTAGGATTCTATACCTTGTGACCATCAAGTCTCAGTACAATGAAAAAGAGATTCCTAACCTTTCATGCTTCCTTCTTGGTAATTTTCTAAACACCAGACCTAAAACATACACATGGAAACGATACTTTAAGTCATTTGTAGAGGTTTTCTAAAATTTATTAGTTATACCTTTCCTGCTAAAATGTTTTTCTATAGAATGGAGCTTATACATAGTTCACGATGCTGTGATGTGTTGTGGTATGGAGGTTTTACTCATACTAATTTGGAGAGACCTGCATAACCTGTAATTCAACTTGCTTTTTAACTGCCTGTTCTTACACAAGTGTTTTACTTTTTGGACTTAAATTTTCCAAATTTTCATTTTAAAGGTTCATTTTCTTTGGAACACTTTGGTAAAATCCCATTAGTTGTTTCTGAACTGCTGAATTTCTGAGATCTAGTTCTACTGAGAAGGTACAGCAACCCAGATTGCAGTCTCAGTTTTATAATACACACCAGTAACTGTTCATTATGTAATTGGTATTTCATACGGTCAGGTTAAGCTAGCACATTCTAACCATTTGGTTTTTAAGAGGTGGACCAGAGAAAAGAATATATTGAATTGTAATTTATTGCATCTGAAGGATTTGCATTAGTGAGGAATCCAGTTAATTTCTGAATTTAAAAATACAGGTTAATTTTGAAATATTGCTGCTGAATCCTTAAAATGTGCTGCTTAAGGCAGTCTCTTTATTTTCAGAAAAATTGCCAGACACACTGTACTTAATGCCCCAGATGTGTTTATTTGCTGGACATACAGTCTACTGTAACAGGACAGTAATAATAATATAGCTATATAGTCGTCTTCTGTCATTCGTAACTAAATAATGATCCTTTTGAGAGGAACACTCACATGTATGGTCTTGTTGAGGTGAATTTTTTCTTTGGAAAAAGCGATCCACTTTTGAGTTATACAAGTGTAGAGTACAAGCTGTTTTCTACATTGAATTAACTTGAAAAGCAGCTTTGTCACAAAATTTCCAATGTAGCATTTATGATGTCCTCAGTAAGGAATGCTTTGCTAAAATAAAAAAATGTTGGTTTTAAATAGTTACAGTGTTTGAAAATGGTATGCTCAGTATGTGTGGTATGGTCAGTCTCCAAGCATCTATCAAGAATGGTGTAAAGATGGACCAGTTGTCCTCACTTTCCCCTTAATCCTTCATACACATTTGTCAGCTGCTGCTTTTTTTTTTTTTAAATGTGCATTTACTAGATGATCAATTCAGAACAAGTGCATATGTAGAGTGCACTAAATCTGAATGAGGTGACTGGGAGATTTTCTGCCTGTCACGGGGTGCTTCGCTCATCACAGGGATGGTGCCTCCTCCTGATTGTTCTAGGGATTAGTGCTGCAAGGCCGACAGCCCTTCCTGCGATTGCACACCATCTCCCTGTCGGCCTGCAGCCCCTCTCTCACTCCAAGAATTGCAGTGTCCTCTTTGTGACTCGACCCTCCAGCCAGGTCACTCAGCATTCCCCCCCTTCTGGGGTTTAGTTCTTCAAAGTCTCTGTCACTCCCACAGTTACCCAGGCAGTCTTCCACTTCACTGTCCTGTCAGTGGCACTTCCGCTGTTCAGTCCCCGACCTTGCTGCTTCCTACCCTGCATTCCACAGGCTCTCTTCTCCACCATGATCTCTTCAGGGAATGCCACTCTGCCCTCTTTCTGGGTCCTACTTTTCCCTGGGTTCCCTCCTTCCCTCTCTATTAAACAGAGGGTGACCACCAACTTCCTCCCAGCAGCCCTTGCTGCTGCCAGCTTCCTGGGTTTATACTACCCCAGCTCACTTCTGCTCAGGTGAGCTTCCCTCTAATCAAGGCTCTTCATCAGCCTATATCTCCCTCATTTGCTGTTTGATTGGTAATTGGCCCATCTGGCCTCCATTAATCCCTTTAGGGTACTCCATCACATGCCGGACTTGGCTCTTTCTGATACCATCTGAAAGGTGAGAGTGAAAGGTTAGTACTCTGCCTCCCCATCCCTCACCACCTTAAGAATGTATCAGAAGGAGCCAGTAGGCCTTGGCAGCCTTTTGGCTGGGTCTCCTGCCATCTTCTGCAAAGTCTGTGTTTTAAAGGATCCATTGCCATTTGAATCTCTGAATTCAGTATACCTAGTATGTTATATTTAAATGTGCAAGCTAATAATAAATACCGTTAGTCTGATTGTGTAATCACAATATGACATGGAAATGACCCCACCTCAGTGACAAATACCCAGCCCCCTCCCAAAACTGCAAATTATTTATCCTCCAGTTTCAAAACTACCAGCTACCAACACCTCTCAGCTATAGAAGCCCTAACCAAAACTCATGGCTCCTTTCAGGACCGAGAAAGCTAGAACGTACGTATATTTTAATGTGTTCAGGTTAAACTGAATGCATTTAATTATGTAATCTGATCACACATTCAGATGTTAAAATATACATGTGTATGTACGTGTGTCTTAGTCTCATATTCAAATATGCGCACTGACATATACTAGTGCACTTGGTTCCAGTAGGAAATGAGGATTGGGGAAAGTTTCTGGAGCTAGAAGACAACTTCCATTGGGAAACGGTTTGGCCACAGGAGAAGGGGTAGAGGGAAGATTGGGTTGAGAACTCTTGTCACTTTAATTCTTTTCTTTCCTTTTTTAAATAAGGAAATTTCATTAACGTTTTCTCTTTCATGTAACTTTGGGATTGAGAATATAATCACCCCAAAATCAAAAATTTAAAAAAAAGATGTTTCAGAAAGCAGAAGCATTCACTAGGCCATATCTTAATGTTGTACTATAGCCTTCTAGTATAGAATGATCTAACCAAGGAACAACATGGGCTTCCCTTCCTATTATCCTTTGTTTTGCTGCTAATACATTTTTGAAAAAAATCTTTCTTTGGTGTCAGACTAAAAGTGAATATTTTAGTTTAAGCAATTTCTGTTTGGTTGGTTTAGTTATCCAAGCACGACAAATTATAGAAACTTTTTTATAAGGGGGGGGTCATTCAAAAACTACAGAAATGGAAAACTTATAGAATTTATGAGTAAATTCTCTTTAAGGAGGAGGCTCAGACTAATCTGGAAAAGAAATTGAAATATTTGAGTTATAAGAAATATAAAAATAATTTTCAATACATGTAGTATGAAATTTCCTCTAAATTTAGAGGTGAAATACTTTTTTTATGGGACTTTGGAGCATTGTGAATACATTGTAGTATAATAGTACTTTTAATTTTTCTCTATTTCCCTGTCTGGACACATTAGAGTTTGCTGTCAGTGCAAAGATCCCTATATTTTCAACAGTACAAAGTGAAATAAATACATTTTAGTGGCTTAATCTCATGTTTAAAAACCAGGAAAATCAAATGCAAAAACTTATTAAACACTTTTCTCAGGAAATGTGGGTGTCACAAATTGAATTTGCACTTTACATAGGGTGTATTTGGGATTAGTAGGTACACAGTTGCAGTAAATGTGTACCTTATTATCAAATGTGAGTGAGTTACTGCTAATGAGGAATACTTTTACTTACCTTTCTTGACTTAGTTCATTTTTTAACCACTCAACCTTTCAGCAACATAAATTTCTGTATTTTAATATATTATGGAATACATCCTACTTAGCAGCAAAAACTATCATCCAAAATCCTCTGTCTTCCACAGTGTAGCCAAATGAATATTAGCTGTGTAAACATATTTTGAATCCCCAGATAGAAATCTGCATTTAAATTGTCAACCTTAGTAATGTATATTTAGCCATATAGTTACACATAAATGTGTTAAACATTATTTCCAGCAGTTAAAGTACTAAAATCTCTGTTCAGCAAGTTACATTTTTTTAAATCAAATTGCTAAGTAATTGTGTGAATGCACACTGACTGTGATGTGTAAATACTTTGTTTAATGTATTTGGAAATTACAGGTTAGTGGTATGTTTTTAACTGTAGCTAAAGCAGTTTTTAATTGGCACACTATTAACCTCGGTATAAAAGATATGCACATTTTATCTGACAATTTTTCCATCTGTAATATATATTCAGTTATAAGAACTCAACTAAAGCTTCATTTTTCAAATGTTTTATCAAGTAGTTTCTAGGGATCCTATGGTTAATCAAAGTCTGACTGTTTATGGAAAAATATGACAACATTTCAATTTGTTAAAATACAAATTGTATTTGGAGAATTGTCCATAAGTGGTCAAGTGTTTGTGTAACTGAAATGTTATATATTTGTCTCTTTGCTTTGTTCTCCACTTTTCCTTTTGCACTGGTATTTTCCATTGGATAATCTCTGGTACTTATCTAAAAACAAGGTTAGATAATTATTTAGAACTCAGTTCTGCAGTGGATAGCACCCCACAGAGCCCTTGTGAACAATCATTTATAGGGTCATTGCCTTAGGGCCTGACTCTGCCACTTGTCTCTGGACAGAATTCCTATTGAAACCAATGGGAGTTCCATGCATGGAGCAGCTGCAGAATTGGGCCCTATTTGAAGTACAGTGTGTTAATTTTATCATTGCAGCACTAAATATAATATGCCCCAATTCTACAAAATAAAAAACTCTAAATTGGAATTTGTTCTCATTTCAGGTGGTGCGGGATTACAATCTTCAACTGTTTTTACAGGAGAACTCTGTATTTCACAGACCACAACCCTTCCAGTTCCAGCCTAGTGACAGCGACACCGTAAGGGCATTCTTAAATTCTGTGATTCAGTTATTCCAGTTCTGTTCTTAACAAGGTTTTTTTGGGGGTAAACTGTAAGAAACTAGCCTTGTTTGCTAATCTTTCAGTGTTCACTAACACAGCTGGTATTCCTTCGAATAGGTAGAGGTCACTGACCTGATTTCACCAACTCTGCTTACAATAGGTGTGTAATTACAATAAAGCTCCAAACAGATGCCAGTATTGTCACCTGCAAAAGAACTGCACTATTTTTGCCTCCTGCTTGCATGACTAACATCCTGGATTTCTGTTTTGAGCTAACAGTTTTTGTTAAACCTATTAAACTCTATTATATTCTGGTGAGGTTCTCCAAACGTCCATAAAGGTAGGGTTACAAATAGACAATTTAATGTTTTGCCAAATCAAATGTCCTATTCCTTTCAGTTTACTCGAGAAAAATATACACTTTTTGGTTTAAATAAATAGGATACAGTTGACACTGTATTCCAAAATTGTTTCTAAATACATGCAGTCTTTTGACATATTCCACTTTTCAGAAAAATCACTAGTGAAATTATAATTGAGTAAATCACAGTATAATGGATAAGTTCCTGAAGGGTTTTTTAAAAATAGAAATTGTCTATGTTGATTTTTCATTCTCCTAGAGTTAGGTATAAGTACTATTTTGAACTAAGTTTAAAAAGAGAGAACCTTATACAACTTTTTAATTCCTTGGTTCAGGCTTGGTAAATCCTGCTTGGGGGAAGAAAGGCCTGGCCCTCACATTGAATGTTTAAATCCAGAAATTGACTGTATGAGTAACTTTGCCAGAAATAAACACTAACCACTATAACAAAATCACCCTTGAAATTAAAATGTTATCTTTTGGCTTTCCATCTTAACAAACGATAAGCAATTTTAATTTTTGCCTAACTTCTCCATAGAGCAAATTGTATACATAAAGTGCTATGTTGTTCATAGTACTGTGTGCTGAATTTCCTCACTTGTGTGTGCATTGTAATTCTAATTGTGTGCTCTGTGTTTTTGTCCTTGTGCAATCTTTGTCATTCAGAGTTTTAATGCAGTTCAGCTGGTGGATATTGAGCCTTCACCTGTCAGTGCTATGAGAATGACTATAGCAGAGGTATATGGTAGTATTTGTCATCAGTGTTTGGCATTTGTGGTATTACTGGTATGCATGCTAATGTGAGTGCTAAATTCACTGTCATGCATAAGTAGCAACTGAATGCATAATATATAAGGACATAACTCACTTGCTCCATTTTGAGAACTAATAGTTAAATTACCATTTTCTTGTTTCATGTTATGTTAATTGTATGGATCAGTTTCTCACTTATAGCTTCTTGCATTCTGAAGTATCTTGTGCTTTTGCACATCATTTGTAATTAAAATTTCACAACTTGAGGATGTATAGTGAAGTGTGTAATTGTCACTCCTCTGACATGCATAGAGAGTCTTATCTCAGTATTTCATCTTTTAATATAACTGAAGATATTTGTAATACATACAAGACAAGAGGTCTTCAACAATATTTTTTAAGTAGATACATATCAGTTCCATGCTTTCATGTGTGATATCAGGGTGTATCTCTCTCTCGCGCGCTCTCTCTCTCTCTCTCTCTGTCAACGTAAAATTAGACTGAGACTCATAACATACAAGGGAGCCACTAGCGTGCTGATAACCAGCCCCATCCCCCCCCAACCACATAAATTCTCCCTTTTTTTCTAGAGAACTACCCGCATCTGAAATAGAACCTTAGTTTAGTTTCATAAAGTCCCCATTACAAATAAGATTCTTCTTTGAGGTGGTCGCTGTGTGTTCCGCCTTGTCAAATATGCATCTCTGATTCTCTGAGCTTCAAGAACTTTCTAGAAAGCAGTGCCAGAGCGTTCAGAGCCAAGGATGTAAAACATCATGCCTCAGTATTTAAAGACAGTTTATCTCTCACTTGCCTGACCATACACAAGTTCAGGATTACTCTTTTTTTTTTTTTTTCCCCCTTGCATGGCCTTTTCCTGGAATTTTAGCTGTTTCTGAAATTCTCTATTTCCCCAAGAAAATCATAAAAAGCTTCATGTCTTTACAGTCAAATACTTCTCACTTAATTGGGTCAAGAGTGGTGACTAGAACTGTGTGAAAGTGGGGACAGTCTTTTTACATTTTACATTTTCACTCAAGATTTTTGCTTCTGAATTTCAGTCAGAAGTGGTACATTTTCTAGTAAGTCAAATTATAATTAAGACTGAAGGATTTATAACTATTGTGCATTTATGCCACTTATTTCCTGCCATTTTGTGTGGAAGATTTTCTGAGATACAATGGGTTTGTTGCTTTTTAGTTTTAATGGTATAGGCATGATTATTTTTAATTCTAAAAGGTTAAGAAAATATACTGTAGAGTGATCTGCCGTTCTTAGCTAAAATACTATTTTTCCAAAGGACAGTTTTGAGCTTCCTTGCAGAATAAGTTCCTGACACAGCAGAGCTCTGGTCCCTGTTTGGGGTTTTTAGGAGCTGCTATCAGATGAATTATGGTATTTTCTGGTTTTAAATATGAATGCCTGGTTTGACTGTTGAGCTCCCCAGTACCATGGAATATAAAGGATTGTCATACAGTCCCTGAGCTGTCCAAAGCTCTCAGGAGCTAAGAGTGCAGCAAAGCCAGTGCCTTCAGCCTCTGAAAGGAGGGAGCTGATAATTCTCTCTCTCAACAGACGGTCATTGACAGTTAGTTGCCATGAGAGGTTCTTAGTAGAGATAGGTGGAAAACTGTTTTCCTGACTCATGAGAATTTTCAGTACTTCAGAAAATTTTGCCATCCTGAATCAGGGCAGAAAGTCAACATCTTCAACATTTCTGTGAACCAAAATTCTGGAAAAAAATTCTAATTAGGTTATTTGAAATGTTTGTTTTGATAATTTCAAGACATTTCATTTTGATTTTGACTTTTTTACATTTTTCTATAAATTAACTTAAATTTCTAAACAGTTGTTTTGACCCAAAAAACAGAACTTGTTTGTTTCAAAAATGTTGAAATGGGATATTTCAACAATATCAAAACTTTTTTCTAAAGGAGAAATTTCAGTTTTGATTAATTGATATTTTCTGACCAAAAAAATAAATCTTAACCAGCTCTAGTTTTTGCTACTTTCAAGAGGGAAATTTACAGACACACAAGGCCTTTCAAGAATGAGTAGAAAAAATAAATGCATTTTGGGGGACACTTTTTTCCTCCAGAAGAAAAGGAATTCAGTTAACCTGTGCCGTGTATAGATGAAGAGCGTTTTAGCTAACATAATGGGGAGTTTAATCATCAGGATGTCTGTTTAGAGGACAAAATGAACTTCTAATCAGAAGTCAACAAAGTTCATTGTACAGAATACATATTGTCCATCCCCACAATACTTAGATAAGCATATCTTTAAGAGCATGGCAAAATATTAAAGAAAATTAGCCAGCTTTTTTTATACTTCCTGATTGGAAAAGGATCCCCTTCCTTGAACTACATGTTATCGTGTGAGAAACTGCAACAAATGATGAAAAGCATCTCCAAAAAAATGAGAATAATGGCAACAAAGAGCTGACACTAAACTTTTGAAGCAATTCTCCTTCCTGTTTTTCTACTCACTGCCTTTGTAATTACAGTTGTCTCCTGTTACAGTATTAGGATTGTTGTCTTTCTCTCAGCCAGGTTAAACTAGTGCTAATTGGCATTAACAGTTACTAACTTAACCAAGTTTAATTTTTTGAAAAAGTATTTAATTTATAAGACACACTTAAATGTACCTTTTGATGTTAGTACATTTTCAGCATGGGTGCGGTGCAGGAAGTAAACTTTGAACGTCCAGTAACATTAGTGGGTGTTCCACAGTTTAATTCCTTAAGGACCATGCTGAAGATTATAACTTTTAAGACCTGATGTCCTGAGTTGTATTTGGGAGCAGAGATAATAATTTCACTATTTTCTTGAACGTGCAGGTGAGTTTGTCCACATTTGTTCCGACTCAGACTAGAAACATTTTCTCTTTATAAAAATATATGGGCCTGATTCTCATTTCCACTAAGATCCTCTTTACATCGCTCTGGCAATATGAAAGGGCCTTAAAGTGGGTGTAAATGAAATTAAACTTACACTTAAGGCTCCTTAGTGAGTCAGTGAAGAAGTAAGGAGGACCCAGTGATGTGCAGTCCTTGCTTATATGAGTAGCTCCAAGTCCAATTAGACTACTTCTGCACAGTCTGCAAAATCAGGCTCTAATTTCCTACCTGAAAAGGTATTAAAAAACGACATACATTTTAAAATGGTACAAAATAATTAGATAATTTTTAGCTGTAGCTTTACTGGAAATTAAGCCAATGTTGATATGGTTAAATGTTACTGCTTCAGGTATTATGAATTGCTGCTGAGAAGAAATACAACCATTCAGTTCAATAGGTGTTGGTAAATAAATGCTGGTGTCTTTCCTAAGTGGGGACTTTGTAAAGCTGTAAAATTATCCATGTAATTTGACACATCCTGTGTGTGGCTGATGTCACTGAAGGTTCTTTTGTTTGAGTGACCCTCCCAAGGGACAGGTTTACAGTCTGGGGCTTGTGATATGGTAATTACAGTGGTGAGCTGGAGCTGGTTCGCAAAAACCGGTTGTTAAATTTAGAAACCGGTGTAGAACCGGTTGCTAAAAGGGCGGGCGGGTGGACAAACTCTGGCCCGCGGGACCATCCTGTCCATCCCGCCTGAGCTCCCAGCTGGGGAGGCTCCCCCAGCCCCTCCCCCACTTCCCCCCCTCCTTGCAGAGCCGCAGCATGCCGAGCCGCCAGCGCAGCTCTGCAGCTCCTGCCGCTTTGAGAGGCATGATAAGGGGGCCGGGCTGGGGCTGGGAGGAGGAGTTGGCAGGGCCGCCCAGAGGGGGGGAGCAAGTGAGGCAATTTGCCCCGGGCCCCACAGGGGCCCCCACGAGAATCTCTGAGGCTCCCCCTCCCCCGGCACCGCCTCCGCCTTCCCCCTACCCAACCCCCACCCCACTCCCCATCCCTTGACCGCCCCCCAGAACCTCTGCCCCAACCAATCCCCCCCCCGTCCCCGGGACTTCCTGCCCCTTATCCAACTCCCCCACATGGTAAGGGGGTGGGTCTGTGAGCTTCAGGCCGAGCGGCAGGAGCTCAGGTCCCGCTGGAGCCACGCCGCTGCAGCACTGTCCATGGCCGCTCCTGGACGCAGCACGCTGAGGCTCCGGGAGAGGGGGGAGGCAGGGGTAAGCGGCATGGTAAGGGGCCGGGGAGGTTGGATAAGGGGCAGGGAGTCCCGGGGATAGGGAGTGGCGGGGGTTGGATGGGGCAAAGGTTCTGCGGGGGTGGTCAGGGGACTGGGAACGGGGGAGGGGGGTGTTGGATAGGCATGGGAGTTCCGGGGGTCTGTTGGGGTGGTGGTGGATGGGGTTGGAGCAGCCAGGGGACAGGGAGCAGGGCTTGTTGGGTAGGGGGTGAGGTCCTGGGGGGCAGTTAGAGTCGGGGGGAGTGTCAGGAGGGGGGTGGTCAGGGGACAAGGAGGCGGGGGGTTGATGGGTTGTGGGTTCTGAGGGGGGCAGTCGGGGGCAGGACGTGGGTTGGGGTAGGATGGGTCGTGGGGAGAGAGACAGGCACATGGGGCTTGTACTCACCACGCGGTTCCCTACCGGATCTTCGGCACTACTTTGGCGGCGGGTCCTTCACTTGCTCCGGGTGAAGACCCCGCCGCCAAAGTGCCGCCGAGGACCCAGTAGGGAACCAGTTCTTAGGATTTTGGGAGCTCATCGCTAGGTAATCATATTTGAAGTTTATTAAAAGGTCAGTTGTGAAGAAAATTATGGAGAATTACAAACTCAGTCAACGGCTCTGTGAGCTGTGGCTGAGTTTTAACATGGTTCCTGCCTTACTATGCATATGGGGAAATTAAAATGTCTAACTACATAAATTTTTGTGGAATCTAGAGACCATGCTGATAGCAGCATTCGGTAAACTTTGTCCATGTCTGATTCTGAACAACTGGTTAAAAACAAGTGTCAATTGTTGAAGTAATTTAAAAACAAAGAGACCAGTTACACAGATCTTCTGTCTACTGATGTTTTAAGTCACTACCAGAATAGATGACCGTAGAGTCAGTATCTGTGCCAAGACTGATTCAGAAGATCCCCTCTTCACTGTGGATACTTGATAAACAGCCATTCTTCTGTATTTCTGTTTATAAGACAATGTGTTGTATATGGGAATAGCTAGAGGGAAATGCAGCTGCTATGATAGTTGGCTGTCTGCACAAAGTGAGGAATTGTGAGTCTCTGGACAAATTTCACTCTATACTGTACCAGAAAATTAAATTTTCTTGTAGTTCCTTCAAATGAATTTGAGTGAGCAGATATGAATATTTTTTAAATAAACAATGAAAAATAAATCAGATTCAAAATTCAATACCAAAAATTAGAATGCAGAAGTATTTCAAACCCAGTCATCTAAACTAATGAAGTGACTTAAGTCGGTAAATAAGCAACAATAAAGAGAGGAGCTCAAATCACCAGTGAGGTCTAGTAGTGCTATTGATCACCAACATCTTACAGTCCTATCCATGATGGCAGAGAAATTAGGAGTTCCAGAAATTAAAATTCTAGACAGTATTTGAGAACTACACCTCTACCTCGATATAACGCTGTCCTTAGGAGCCAAAAAATCTTACCGTGTTATAGGTTAAACTGTGTTATATTGAACTTGCTTTGATCCACTGGAGTGTGCAGCCCCGCCCCTCTGGAGCACTGCTTTACCGCGTTATATCCAAATTCGTGTTATATCGGGTGGCGTTATATTGAGGTAGCGGTGTATTTCTAACATGCTTTATAAAAACAAAGCAATTTGAGATTCCACCCTTTCTTTTCCTAAAAACAACATGGAGGCATAGGGAGGCAAAGCTATAGCTTGTCCATAACTCCATCCTAAAATGCCTGGCCTCAGCTACTTTGACAACCCCTGTGTGTGTTTTAGTGTATTAAAGAGAAAATTCACTGCTCTAGAAGTTATCTGAAGTGAAGCTGTGATCCCAAAGTATGGATACCACATTGCAATCCAAATGCACAATAAATAAATATCCAACTCCCTAAAGGAACTTACTCAATGAATTGTTTAATTTCAACAGTACAGAATATCTTTACAATTACTTCTTTCATATGAAAACTGATTCAAATAAAACTATTTCTGTTATGCCTAATCTCAATGGACAAATTAAATGGAGCTTTATTTGCCAACAGTAAAATATTTTAGTGTAGAGAATTTACCTTTAGCCAACAAATTATGATGGATAATTATTTTCCCAAGATTGTCAAGAGGCCCAGATGACACTGGAAAGCCTGGAACCCCTTTCTCCATGCATACATCCTAGAACCAGCCTCTATGGGATGAAAATGGGTCCTTTATTTTTAATTGACAACTTTGTGTTGCCTTATGTTTGATGGGGTGTTCCCCTGGCCTTTCACACACCATAATGGTAATTGGTATATACAGAGAACTCAAGCTGATCCTCTGATGTTACTGGGATCATCTTGTTTCATTGCATTTTTCACCCATGCTTCTTTTCCTTGTCAGAAGAAAGAATTGAACTAGGGAAGGTAAGAAGCATCACACTACTGGACATAAGGTGCCTCAAAATGTGTGTAATTAAAAAAAACAAAAACAAAAAAACCCACGGCCCTCACCATATGGGCCCTCCATACAGACACCGTGTGCTAACTGTCCATACGGACTTTAGGAAATATGCCCAAATATGCCCTTTTTTACCCTCTCACTTGCCAGTATAACCTTGCTTCTTATTTTAGCTGGGAGTTCCAAGATTAGCAGTAGTGAGGTGATAGAAAAAATTAGGTGAAATCAGTTTTTGAAACAGACACATGCTCTTTATTTATTAACAAGGTGAACCAAAAAGGCTTTGAACAATAAGGTAATAAATTATTAACATTAAAGTAAAAAATAGGGAGTTTAGGTTAAAGAATGTCCTTGGAATTGTTTAATGTTAAAAAAAACTATGTCTTGTTCACAATTGGGGCAGTGCTGGGGGCTTCCCAGGGTTATTGCCACCCCAAAATTTGCCTCAGCCACTCTGTAGCACAGAGGTGGGCAAACTACAGTCTGCGGGACCGTGCTGCCTGGCCCCCGAGCTCCTGGCCCAAGAGGCTAGCCCCCGCCCCTCCCCCGCTGTCCTCCCTCCCCCGCAGCCTCAGCTTGCTTTCTCCGCTGGTGCAATGCTCTGGGCAGCAGGGGTGTGAGCTCCTGGGGCAGTGCAGCTGCAGAGCCCGGCCTGACCCGGTGCTCTGAGCTGCGTGGTGGCGGTGGTGTGGCCCGGCTCCAGCCAGGCGGCGCGGCTGTGGCACTGCCAGCCACCAGTGCTTCAGGCAGCGCGGGAAGGGGGCATGGAGCAGGGGGGGGTTGGATAGAGGGCAGGGGAGTTTGGGGTGGTGGTCAGGGGGTGGGGGTGGGATTGGGGGTTGGATGGGGCAGGGGTCCCAGGGGGCTGTCAGGAATGAGAGGAGGGGGTGGATGGGGCGGTGGGGGTCCGGGGCTGCTCTCCAGCCACCCAGCTCTGAAGGCAGAGCTGAGAGAGCGGCGGCTGCTGGCTGGGCACTCAGCTCCAGAGAAGTAAGCCCAGGTGGAGGGTCGGAGGCCCGAGAACAGCCCCCAGCCCATATCCCCACCTACTGGGGCCATGCCACCCACAGCAGGTGGAAGGTCTGGGGCTTCCCACAGCAGCCTGTACTGACCTACTCTGGCCTGGGTTCCTGGGCCCCACCCTCCATAGTATCTACTCCCTGAGGGCTCAGCCGGCCCAAGAGCCAGGTGCCCCCACCCTGGCAATGCTTATCGGCTGTGAGCAGCCAGCACCTCACACTGCCTAGCCCTGGCTTGCAGCCTCCAATCTTGCCATGGAGGAGGGCCAGGCCTTGTGGCAAGGAGGGGGGCACAGCCCCCCCAATTTTCTGTCTGGCCCATCTCAGCTCCCCCACTGGGAAGAGGCTGGTGCCGCTCCTGTTCACAATTTTAAAAAAAGCCATCTTTCTGAAGTGCCAGGGCAGTCCCAGCTGACTCTTAATAACTAAAATTAAAGCAGTGGTTCTATATAATAACAAAATAGGCACCAAATTTGTCTGATGCTTTTCTTGATTACTACTGTTTAGATGTCAGCTATATGAAACTTAAGTCATGCATATCCCAGAAAAGGGTTTGATCATAAGGTAGGTCTTGCAATGTGACATTGGCATGGTAGCATCATATTTTGAACTTTTAAAAAGTACTGGCTGAGATTTTTTAGGTGTGCTTTGTGTTAGTGGTTTGCATGTAGTATATGTTTACTTCTTTCTATTCTTTGTCAAACAGTTATTTTTTGTTATATGCTAGAAAAACACTTTGAGCTTTTATTAGGTTCAAGGGAGTCAACATTTCTTACTGCCAAAACTACAAGTGTGCAGTCTGTATCCAGCATAATTGCATGTACGAGTATATACAAGCTGCATACTTGCCTCTGAAGACAAATCCTGCACCTGTAATAGCCTTTTGGACAGAAGTTGGGAGACATGACTACAAACTAAATACAGTAATTTTTTTGAGAACCAGCATATAATTGGTAGTCTCTGCAACCAGTCAGTGACTTCATGTTCTTTAGGTGACCAAGTATTTTGTTTGCTTGCTTTAAAAGACTGAGTTTTAGCACTTGACACTGCTTTCACTGTGCTCCAAGCTGAGAGACTAAAGCAGAAAGTTCATCTATATTTAGCTCAGCTTGTTGGGCCCTTTCTTTGCTCTCCTGCCAGCAGAAGCAGTTTAGTTTTTCCTCTTTTTGAAAGATGTTAAATCAAGTCAGATACCTTGCAACAAATGAAGACCCCAATCCTACTCACTTGGCGCATGTGAGTGGTCCCGGTGAAGTAATTGGAAATCAGTGGGATTGCTCCCATGTTTAAAATTAAGCACCTTTTATTAAATGTTGTTTGTATTATCACGATGCCTAGGAGCCCCTGTCATGGCCTAGGACCGCATTGTGCTACGCACTGTACAAACACAGAACAAAAACAGTCCCTGCCCCCAAAGAGCTTCCAACCTAAATACAAGACAAAAGAAAACCGATCGATATAGACAAACCAATGGGAGTACAGAAAACATTGAGACAATATTGGTCAGCATGATACGCAGTAACCCCCGCACACCAGTAGCCTGACTGTTGTCAAGTGTGTTTTTTGTAGGCTTTGTGGCAAAGGAGAGTTTTAAGGAGGGATTTGAAGGAGAATAATGAGTTAGCTTTTTATGGTTGTCTCCTCTCACGTGTGAAGGGCAACATGAGAGAAGGCATGAAGGTGCTTGTTAGTGAATGTATTGAGCGAGGGATAGAGACTAATATAGTCTGCCACCGCCAGATGCAGGAGTCAGACTTTCGATACTGTATGAAAGATAGGTAGGGTGGGAATAGGTCATGAAGGGTCTTGAAAGTGAAAACAAGTAGATTGTTTGATACAACAGAGCAGTGATTCTCAACCTTTCCAGACTACTGTGCCCCTTTCAGGAGTTAGATTTGTCTTGCATACCCCCAAGTTTCACCTCACTTATAAACTATTTGCTTACAAAATCAGACATAAAAGTACAAAAGTGTCACAGCCACACTATTACTGAAAGATTGCTGACTTTCTCATATTGTCTGTATGAAATTTTAGTTGGTACTAACTTTGCTAGTGATATTTATGTAGCTTGTTGTAAAACTAGGCAAATAGATGAGTTGATGTACCCCCAGGAAGACCTCTGTGTACCCCCAGGGGTACATGTACACCTGATTGAGAACCGCTACAATAGAGCACATGCCTAAGTGTTTACAGGATTGGGATCTAAGTTGAAGACTTATCTGGTAAACCGGATTTGAAAGTTAATGTTTGTAAATGTTTTTGACAGTGTAAATGAGATTGTAAAGTTTCTTAGTGAGCTCTTCTCAGGAAGCAATGTGTCTTTGTATTTGTTCATGCAGCACTTGATTGAGGTGTCTGGGTGATGCTGCGGTATAAATATTTAATAATAAAAGAATTATATAAATGCTGAGTATATAAATATTCCCTCTAATTTCAGGATGGAAGGTACTGATCCAGTTAAGATGGTTAGAAATGTGACCTGCATGATTTTTTTAAAATAAAGCTCTATTTTTAATTAACTATTTTGATGTTGGTATTCTTCAGTTCTTCAAGTCAAGATGAGGGCTCTTTGGAAACAATACTGTGTAACAAATAACCAACTGGTATAACCATCACAATCCACTAGCAGTCCATACTCAGAGGGCAGCATCTACATTTGCTTTTATATTTTCTATTCAAATACTGTAATAAAAAATAAAAACACACTTAAGGTAATGCAAAATGTTATCAAACAACTGAAATGGAGAAGATATATTTTATCTAAACTAAATATGCAAGAGAACCAGGACTATAGGGAGCCAATTGGTGGGAACATTGGTAATTTGTTACAGAGATAATTTCTATGAGTAACAAGGAAGGGAAAGTCAGACAAGGTTCTTGATGATACCTTACTGGCTGTGAACTCTGAGCTGTGGAAGGAAAATTATAACAAGAAAGGTTTAATTAAAAAAGCATGGGAAAAATGAAGTGGTGTGTCACTTGTATTATGCTTTGTAAGCACCTGGAGTAGATGACCTATGCAATAATCTGTTTGCAGTAGGTGATAAGGACATCATCAGGGGGCATATTGAGATGTATTGTAAACACTGAGAGAAATCATTCAGAGATACCTACAGAAATTAAAAATACATGCAGAAGGCAACTGAACGATACTGAACTTGGAAAAAAAATCCAGCGTACTTTTCCTCTCTTTTCTTGTTGTAGACAGCTCTATCCTTCTGCCACACAGGCTTTCAAGCTCAGTCTTACGTAAATCATCTCCCTCCTCATCCTTCATGTCCTCCAAAGCTTGGTTCTCCAAATCCTGTTGCTCTTATTGCTCTGTAACAGTGTGGTTCTCTGTCCCCTTCTAGTGGCTGAACCATATAAAGGTTCGATTTTGCCTCTGGCTTTGAGGTAAGAGAACTACTGATTGTGGATGGCTCGTGCTTTTAGATCCAGAGGTCCAAGGTCAATCCCCACAACTAGGGACCCATCCCGGAGTGATGCATTACATTTACCTCTCTTAAAATTACTAGTAATAATTGTATTGTATCACAGTGTACATGACAGTGTATGAATGTCAGTGCAAATCACTTAGAGGATCTTTCCCTTGAAGGCCGTATAATCTAAAGGTGAAAAATCTTTCTCCTTTTTCACCTCAGTGTTGCTACTAAAATCTTCTTCCTTTCTTGCCACACAAATCCTGAGACTCGTCCTATTAAATCCACACACTCATGTCAAACTCTGCATCAATTTCAAACTTTTCATATATTCCCTAAAAGAACTGATCAACTCATTCCTTGTCTTTGTGCTCTGATTTTTTTCCTAATCCCCCTCTCATCCCAGTCTGCCCTCCTCAAAGCAGTCGTTTGCTAGCTTCTTCACACTTGTTTTTGTATCTAGTTCGAAGGTGCCTCTTAAGTCTGAAACTCCTCCCTTCTTGTGTACCACATACTCTTCTTTTTTTATTGAAATCTCTTGATAAAACACACTACTTTACTTTCAGGTGGCCCTTGAGGCAACAGCTATCTTCGTCTAGTCTGTGTCTAAGAGTGTACAAAACTAAATGGTGTACAAGGTTACGCTAATGAAGAAAGAATGTTTTCCTGTGGTACTAGGCATAGAATGAGTTATGAATTGAAATTAAACAAAAATATTAGACTGGTAGTGAGATCCATTGGACTGAGACATAGTCATACAAGAAAGCACTAGAGAGTGTACTGTAAGGGACAGTTCTGCACTGGCAATGGGGTGAACAAGATGACCTAAGCATATTTCTTCCATCTCTAATTCCTATTTTTGGAGGGAGGAGGGAGTATTGTGATTAGATCAGAAAGGAATGATCTCTATAGGGTTATCACTATTCAGTATACCAAGAGCAAAATTTGTCCAGAACTGGATAAATAATTAAGGAATATCACAAGATATGCTTTCTGGAAAAGATGGGGACTGAGTAGGTGGTAAAACTTAGTCCTTTTTGTCCTAAATATTGATTTATACATAAATGCATTGGATAATCTGCTATGACGGTAATGCAAAAAATTTAAAAAATGGGAGACAGACATGATAGGTAAATATGGAACAACTTGTCTCCTATATTCAGATTGAACAGTATCGATTCAGTACAAAACTGGGAAACTTTCAGATTCTTGACTTCTAATTTCACTTTATCTGACGGGAGGGGAGAGATTTACTTTCTCAATTACTGGAGCAAGTATGAGTGGACATAATGGTAGCACAGTATCACCAACAAATATCTCTGATATAGAATCCTTAGTCTTAAACTTGGCATGTGAACTACTGGTGGATAGATAACTTTTTGGTCCCAGATAAATGTGTGTACCATATTTTGTTATCTCTTTAAAATCCATATGAAATTGTAATTTGATTTTCCAATTTGTATTTTTTTTTAAATATATAATTTTTTTAAATGCCGTTTTTTGAACAAAGCCTAAATGATCCATCGCATCATATGAAATGCCTATTTTTAAATACTGCCTAAAATGCATATTTATCTGGGAAACTAAGGATAGCAGTTTACTTTGGGGGCATTTATTCTTTTTCAGCTCCATGATATTGTGCCGTGGTGAATAATGCTTCAGTGTTCTACTTCAAGAATGTCTTTCGTTTAAAAAAATAAAAAGAAACTGTCTGGCATTGTCTCCCTGGTAAAGATGACGTCTTCAAAATAGTAAATTGTAAATTCTTTTGAACTGTGATTTGCTTTTATAGTCAGTTTTCCACAACACGGTATCATGACAAAGCTTATGAAAAACAGCGCTTTTCCCTCTTTGTTGTCTTAATTCATACAAACAAGGACCCAGGCAAGGAATTTACAAGAACCTGATAATTATGAATTAAATAAAGTTGCCAGGTTGCTAAGTAACAGTATTATACATGGAGACAGCCCCAAAATCCTTAGTACACTACTCACTTTCTGATTTGTGTTCCAGAGTCGACAACTGGAATCTGAAACCGGGACAACGGAGGAGCACAGCCTAAACAAGGAAGCCCGGAAATGGGCCACCCGTGTGGCACGTGAGCATAAAAACATCATCCATAATCAGCGGGTAGGTTGAAAATAAATAAATGCATCAGGTGACATGAGAAAAATACAAACAAGCTGAAGAGATGCTAAATTAAGATCTATTACACGGATTCTAATAACTTGAATTTAATGTTGAAGTGCACAGGAGGGATGGGCACCTCATATCATGTCTTAGTGGGACTACCAGCAGCATTATCTTGACAATTTTTGTGATTATTTTTCTCACTGGGGCTTCAGTTCAAGAAAGCACTTCTATTCACACTAGCACTTAAGAATATGCTGAAGTCAGGGGGATTTAAACACATGCTTAAAGCTAAGCAAATATTTAAGTGCTTTCCAGAATCAGGGAGTTATTTTGTTAATTTACTTTGAGGATTATTATTATTGTTTTATTTTCTCCAGCTCTCTTTTAATCCTCTCACCCAAAAGCACTTTGTGCTCTTGCAGACATACAAATCCAGAATGCAAGTTGCTCCAACCAGTCAAGCCATACTAATACAAAATAAATCACCCATCCTACCTTGTCTTACCACTCATCATCTCTCAACTCCCTCCTTCAACGAGCACTGTAAAGTATGTGGGTTTTGATGGGATTGTCTTCAAGTGTAAAGATCATCATGAGAACAAGAGTGTGAAGTGTCACTTGAATGTTAGATCATAGTTGTAACATCATGATGCTTTACTAGGATTTTGGGGCATTTTCAGAATAGTTTTCCTATGATATAATTTTACCCATAAAAGATTGAACTTTTTAAATGGGGTTGCATCAGTCTGCAGAGTTTTTATCCTGCAGTGTAACACTACTCATCACCCTGGCATCTGAATATGATTAGTTCCGTGAATTGTCACAAATACTATCTTATAGACAGTGCACATGAATGTACCAAATATATGGCATCTTCCTCTTATTTTTGATAGGCACTTGAGGAGTTAGAATGCCATGGACCTGTGGTGTCTGAACAAAGCCGAGCAGAACTGGAACAGAAAATAGATGATGCCAGAGAGAATATCCGCAAAGCTGAGGTGAGAGAGAAATCATTCTGGCATGTTTTTTGGTTCCTGAGGCAGTGGCACGTCTATTACAGCAGCTTAATTTGTGTGTGAAAAATCCAGACTTCTAGCATCAAAGGATCAGGGAACTTTAAATTAAGACATGGCATTTCTCTTTGATTTCATTCCATTAAAATCATGACATCAATTTAGTGCAAGGCTCAAGAGATTAGATGAGCAATAAAAAAATAAATAAAAAAATCCTCCTGGCAATATGGATGATTAAATTTACTATATTTTTTTCCAGTGTGCCCTGATCAAGAAGGTAGGAATTTCAGCTTCTGTCTTCTCTCAAGTTACATAGATGGTAAAACAACCTGAAATTTAAACTGTTTCATCACACCTGAAGGAACTAATATCAGAAAATGTTAGTCATAAATCTGCCTTTAGGTTTGGGGCTCTTTATAGCAGCTAACCATATGTTCACTTGCACTGATTATGCAGCAGTATTTAGATAGATGGATGGAAGGAAGGAAGGAAAACAGCTTAAGTAATCTTTCTGGTATCTTTCTGCATTTTGTGCTCCCCAAAGATACTGTTGAAAAGGTCACAGGGGGTTATGAGACCTGTTCCAGATTAATGAAGAGATTGTGAAGAAAGGAAATATAGCGCCTTCATTTTTAGCTAGGCAATATTATGTTGCTAAAAGTGAACTTTTACGGTCACTGATTCAAAAAAAAACCCCATTGGCAAGAACAGAAATCAATCTGTTAGACTTTCATCTGAGTGGGCTACATAATTAAAGCTGTAGAGCAAACATAATTATTTCATTTAAGTGGCTTCTCATATTGCCAGACAGTCAAGGTACCTGGTGTGATTAGGAATGTGACTTACTATTTGGGATGTGAGATAGGAGAAACTTGAGTAATAGGAGTTTCCAGTTGATGGTATGATAAGCTTTCAAACTTACACAGAGCTCTACTTCAGGTCTGGAAGTGTCACAACTAAATACAAGATAGAACACATTGTTTAGCATGAATGTTTAACACCTATTTCAAGGGACCTTTCAGGGTCATATGGTCCATTAACACCCCTCCAGTCATAGGGAGGAACGGAAGGGAGGGAAGCAACTGGGCAGGGGAGGGTGTGTTAGTGGAGTATAGATTGTTATAATATCTATGGCTTCTGTGTAATAAAGCTTGTCTCTCTCACCAACAGAAGTTGGTCCAATAAAAGATATTACCTCCCTGCCTTGTCTCTCAAGAGAAGGGCAGCTCTTCTCAGCGGAGCCCGGAGCTGGAGCGCAGAGCAGTGGAGCTGCAGGTTTTTGCCTGGAGCTGGAGCAGAGCCGGAGCATAGCTCCAAAGCCCTGGTTCTTCTGAGATACTTAACTAAAATAATTTTAGACAGAAATCACAAATTGACTAAGCCAAGGCACAGGAGGGTTTACATACAATTGAAAGTAGAGATAAAAGGGCCAAGAGGCAGAAGATATATAGAAAAAAAGCCGTGGGATGAGAACTGAACCTTGTAGTATGCCATAGAGGAGAATGGTTTTGTTCCAGAATTGGACTTGTTGGTAGAGAAAGCTTCATTGTGGAGGAGCAGAAGCGCAGGGAGGGAACTACATACCTAGCTATGAAGGTGACCCATAATGAGAATAAAGAGGAAAAAGAAAGCTGCAAATTCCAGTTTTACTTCACCTCATGAGGAACAATTGGAGAGTAATGTACACATGACACACTAAACACTAGAAAATAGAAGAATGAGTAGAGTGCGTACAATATTATTTTATATAAGATGTAATGCACTGTATCTGGTACAAAGCTAACACTGAAAACTAAAGTATTTGCACTGTCTCCCCTCCTTCCTTAGCATGGTCTGGTATTATGTAATTGAGCCATTTCTCTGTCCTTCCCAGTGTGAGATCACATTCTGTTTTACAAAAGAAAGATGGTGAAAGTGCCAGGTCCTTGAGTCTAAGTATCCTTCAGTGGTTAGTTGAGCTTCTCTAACTCTTTCTTGCTTCTCTTTTGATGAATGCTTTTTACTGTATACACCAAAGAAATTTTAAGTGCTCTCATAGATTTCTTGAATGATGGGTATGTAAACTGCTTCATATGTTTGTGAACCTTGTGTGTGGCCACAGAATTTACTTAGTGTTTAGTAAAAAAGTTTACCTGAGCCCAAAGAATTGAGCCTTTAAACTTTCCAACTGAATTTTCCTCTTGGCCCTCCCCTTTTGTCATCTGCAGTCCTCAGCAATCACCTGTCCATGTCAGAAATCTTTAAAGGGGCACTGTCAGATAGTTTTAGGCTCATAATTTGTTTTGTAAAAAGACCCAAAATCTTTGCAAAGACAAGCTGCAATAGAAAAATTTCCATGAACTTTAAGTTTTCAGTGGAAACATCTCTTGCAGCATTTGAAACCCAAACATTTGCAATGCTCTGCTAATTCAGGAGAACCAGCAAGTGAAACTGATAGAGACAAACTGTAAACAAAAGAAGTTGAATCAGTATCTGTAATTGCCCCAGTAGAGCAAAAAGTAAAACCAACATCATTAGGGCTCTCAGATTCAGTTCAGTCCAGTCCCGGTCCTCCCATACCAATTTCTCAAGCAAAGTACGTCCAGAGAACAAGTTGCTGCTGGCTTGTAGGTAGCAGGAGAAGGAGACTCCTCCTGTTATAGCTCTGTGCCCCGTGCTTTTCTCTGTCCCTCCTCTCTTAGGAAAAAAGAGGGGGTCTAAAGAGCTGGCATGAGCCAACAGTAGATAGGGAAGGGAAGAGGAGGGAGCCATTCTGCAGGGTCCATGCATAATTCAGAGGAAGAAGGAGAAGGGAGGTGGGAGCAGAGCTGGGCCCAGGCAGCTGAGCTCTTTCTGGTCCCTAATCTCCATTTCCCCCTTTGTGAATAGTCAGGTCCTCCCCTTTCTCCCCCTTACCCTATCCAAAATTTTCTCTTAGCTTCTGAGTAGCTCCCCTTCCTTCTCTTTCATGATCCTTTGCAGACAGGGGAGAGAGGAACAGATAGGCCTATAACAAGAGCAGAAGCAGCTTGGGATCAGACTGGCCCCTGCAACCGCAGCTGCCACCCCCACCCCAAGATAGAGAGGAATCCAACAGGCATTCATTTTGGAGGAGTCTTGCCTTAATAGAAAGGGAGAAAGTGGACCCTGCATTCAGTGTGTAGGAGGGTAACATGAATTAGTGTGGGGATGGGAGAAGCATGAATATTATGGAGGGGCTGCTTTAATTTTTTGGGGGGTAACCTGGAAAATGGCTCCTCCCTCCCTATGTCTCCCTTCCTCTGGGGCCCACAAGAAGGCTCAAGAGCCTTCCCCTCACCAGATCCCCACCCTCAGCCCCAAATGACCAAAATATGACAACTGCATTTTGTTTCATGTTCACACAGCACACTACAGATCTCACTGGTTTTTAAGGATCAAACTAGTTTTTAAACAGTGTGTTTTTGTTGTATGACTCAAACCCATTTTGCAGTCAGTAACAGGCCAGTGTAACCTTCCATCAATCTGTAATGGATTGCAAAAGCTGGCCCATCAGATTCACCCAATGAAAAAAAATCCATAAAAAACCAGTATTTTTTATTTAAACCTATTCACGTTTAACTCTTGTTGAAGTAAATGGATGTTGAGGATGCTCAGCATATTGCACCATTGGGCCTTATGTGGGCAGCCCAAACCAGATCACTCTCATGCACTGAGATTCAGGATATTATCACCTTGCCAAGTTATATCCTTCCTTTTGCAAAACTGTAGGGAATGCTGGGGTATTTGTAAGCAGGACTGATATGTACTCTGCCACCTCCTGAAAATGTCTAATATCAGCATAGGGATTATAACAGGATAAATCATATGTTAGATTCAAGTTATCAGTCAATGGACTTTGCTTGCTAATTAGATGAGAGGGAGGTTGATTAATAATTGGAGATATACCAATCTCCTAGAACTGGAAGGGACCTTGAAAGGTCATTGAGTCCAGCCCCCCTGCCTTCACTAGCAGGACCAATTTTTGCCCCAGATCTCTAAGCGGCCCTCTCAAGGATTGAACTCACAACCCTGGGTTTAGCAGGCCAATGCTCAAACCACTGAGCTATCCCTCCTCTCCCCCCTGCCCCATAGATTGATGCTCTATTAGTTGTTGTCAGACCAGTCAGTGCTTAGAAGTGGAAAAGTCCCATCCCGCTTAATTTAGTACAACAGTCTCAGAGAGTAGTCAAGCTAACAAGTGTATATATTGCAGGAGAGACCAAATTAGCTACCTTCATAAAAAATTGGGATCCTTTCCTTACAGGAATAGATTAAAAACACCCTTCACTGTCTCCAAACTAGAGTGACAGTAATGTGGAGAATTGCAACTTTCTCCCACAGTAAGATGTGGAGACTGGATCGAAAAATTTTAATTGATGTTTATCACTGGCTTAAAAAAAATACTTTAATGGAGTTGTTCCTCACTGGTGCAGGATATTTTTAGAGACTTGTTAGTTCAATTTATTTACTCATCCCTTTTGCCTGGGACAGACTCCTTGATGAAGTCGGGGAAATCAGAACTCACCCCCAAATTGTTCTCATTTAATTAGCGAATATACAGCGGCTCTATTTAATTGCTGTAAAACATTTCCTTTGTTTGTTATTATGTTCCACTTAAAGATGAGCGAAGTTCTGATAATCTGAAAATTAGACCATGCCTGATGTGAGCATCGGCACTGAACAAGATGTTCTACCCACAATGGTTGATACTGAGGGCTTGGCTACATGGCAGGTTACTGCACTGCACGTCAGAGTGTGATTCTACAGGGCACTGCCTTGCTGCCCAGGAATGTCCTATGTGAACGCTGCTACACCACAGCAGAAGTCCCAGTGTGCAGCTGTGCATACTTTTACTTGTAAGTACAGTTTGCTAAGCCTTGCTGCAAGACTTCCGCTGTGCTGTAGCAGTGTCCATGTTTCATATTGTCATAGAGTTTAAGGCCAGAAGGGACCATTAAATCATTTAGTCTGACCTCCTGTATTTATGTGGGACCTTACTGCTCGGCGAGCTTGTGCATTGTAGATTCATGACCTGGCTTGCTGTGTAAACAAGCCCTGAATCTTAAAGCTTAGATTCTTGGGAATTGTGTAAAAATCTATTGAAGGAATTCTCTCACAAGCAAGAAAAGTCTTAACCACTCTTTACTTAAGTGATGGTACAAGCTTTCCCAGTTGATTGTGACAAAGAAAAACACATATAAGGCAAAAGCGTTTTAGTTTGAATAGAAGAGAATGGAACATACATAGCAGAAAAGGAATATATGTTGCCCCTTTTTATTTTATTTTTATTTAAGTGCCCTTGAAATTCTGTTGCCCTATACTGTTACTTAGGAAAATAAGATGTTTATATTGCCTCTTTGCACTTAGTCAACAAAGGGAGGAAAATATGCCAGAACAACTGTATATTAAGTGCTCATCTTTAACAACATTGAGGAAACTTTCTGGGCATTTTATAGCTTTTAGCTCAGGCTATGAAGGTAATCTGACGGGGATCTGGTTGTCCTTAAAATAGCTTTCCCTTTCTCCCTAGACTGCATCCCTTCACCTTAATTTTTCCTCTCCATTTGACATTAGTACATCTATTGTTCTGTATTGCAGAAACAAGTAAGAGGTAGTAAAATCTGAAGCTGTTCACTCGGATTGCCTATTCTTTTTTTAATCTACATAAAATCCTGTCTCCTGGACTCTTCTGCTAGATTACTGGATTTATTTCTCCTTTCTCTCTGTCTCAGTCAAAATATAGAGCAGTGGTGGGCAACCCGTGGTCCGTGGGCTGCACGCAGCCCGTCAGAGTAATCTGCTGGCGAACTGCAGCCACCAGAAGCTGCAGGCGGCCGTGCTAATGTAAACAAACTGTCTGATGGCCCGCCAGCAGATTACGCTGATGGGCCGCAGGTTGCCCACCACTGATATAGAGCCTCTCACTTAGATCACCTTTCGTTAGGTATCGCCAGGTAATATAACTGGTTGTAAGGCTAAAGAGATTTCTCTTGACCTGGAAGAGAGAATACCCATCTGTGCTGAGACACCTTTGCTCTGGTAGGAGAACAGGGGCTCCATAGCAATTAATCCTATTTTCATTTACATTTTGCCTCATAATTAGGATATCTATAGCTGTCAAGAGACTGTTTGTACCAGATTAGATTTGATTAAGGCTCATTATGGTGCTGTTTTCTTCATTTGATTAGTTCAAGAGTTTAGCAGAGCCAAACACCACTTAAATCCATCTTTAATTGTAAATTGGGGACTACTTTTCCCCTCCCCTTATTTTAATTCAAGGATATTTATTAAGGTCTGACTGGAACAATTCTGTTTCACTAGCTGTGCATCTGCTATTGTAACCCAGGCACTCCTGGGTGTGGTGGTCTATTCCATCTAGTGGCACCAAGACCACTTAGAGAGAGATTAATGAGTTTGCTCTACAGCCTTAGCTAATAGCCAGGTGGCTTTTAGCTCATGCTGTACAGGCTCATGCACTAAGCTCCAGAAGCCCCAGGTTCAATCCCACCCACCAACAACCAGGGTCTGTCGGCATTACACTATCTCAGAGTATAATCTATTAATTATGTGCCACTTGTGATTTTACTGTATCTCAATTCATATATCTACATTTCAATGGTCAGACTGTTATTGTTTGCACATTTTTGCTGCTGTATCTTTCCACCTTACTGCTGATTTAAGTGGTGGTGTTCTCAGCTCATAATAATTGTGAGAAAATCTAATTCCCTTTGCTTCTGCCAAAAGAATTAAGTGGAATAAGGAAATGAACAGAAAATTCAATTTGAGAATATCACTTGCTTCTGTCGATGGTTTTGCTAAGAAAACTCACACTTGGGAGAATAGTGTGAAGTAAACAAATTGCCTATCCAATAAGAAATCTGTATGATCTATCAATCTTTCCATAAGTAGATAACTAATTTGAAAAACTAAAGTTACTTTGACATCTACAGATCATGAATTTTGAGTTGGCTTAGAGGGAAATATTTAAGTACAACTAGACAAATAAGAATTTTATTTTAAGGATGATATGCTCCAAAGTTATATCATGGTATTATGAAGAGGTATAAACAAATCTGCAGTACTTGACCATCTCTCATCCTGGTCACAATATTGCAAAAATTCATTTACTATGTTTGAGAATCAATGACATCTTGCGGTGATAAACTTCAGTGATGATTTCTTTTCCAAGCAGGTGCTACAAACAAGACGCTTGTAGACTATGTAGACAGTGATTCCAAACCTTGGTAAATATGTAACACTATATCTTGTTGATACCCAAATTTAGAGACAGGTTTGCCAACTAGGAGAGGAGACCTTGAGGGATTTATGTGGCTCAGTGAGAATACAGTTAGATTGTTCATCAGTGGACATTCCACAGCTGAAAGTTGATTTATTTCTGAAGATGAATTTTTTATTACAGGCGTGGCAGGATGTTTGCAAGTTGGTAGAAGATGGATGAGATTTAAAAGTGTAAAGATTCATGGAGAGAAAACTATTAAATTGTTTGTCTGATTTCTTACTATGTGCTTGAGTGCTAGGTACTCTGAAATCCACCTTAAAAACAAAATGTTCATTTATTCATAATTAAAATACGGTGTGAATCGATGTGCCAGGATGGATCTCAGTACTGCAAAACTTAAGCATCACTGTTGTAGGATCTCGAGACTACAGGGAATATCTCAGAATTTCCTGTGTTCTTGTAAGTGCATCTGGGATTAGTCTGGTCTAAGATAACTATTGAAATAGCTTTCTGTGTAATTCTCCTTTCCTGAATTCTTGACTTTTGGAGGAATTGGCATCCTTTAGTGTAGTTCTTTCCTTCATCTTTGGAATGTGGATCATGGTTTTCAGTGCTCCCTTGCTTCTCAGATACATAGTTTGAATTTGGCAATGTTCACTTTCAGTTTGTGGTGTTAAAAATACAGATTGTTTGAAGACCTTTTGTGCCTTTTGACATATGGATCTTCTCCAAAACCCGCTTGAGCTGTTGGCTAACTTACTCTAAATTCCAGTTGAAGGAATGGTATTTCCAGTTTTGTGTTCTCTGCAAAGCCATGATTATTTTGAAATGCTAAATTGATTCACATTTCTTCATCTGATTTTGTTTTTTAATCTTAAAATAGTATCCTTTAACAGTCTCCATTTCCTATACAAATGTCTCAGATTGGCTATAGATGTGGAAATAATTCTGAGAACCCTCTGTGTTAAAAGTAAAGATAACATCAGTAATTCAGAAGTTTTTGTGACCTGTTTGCCACATTCAATTTCTTTCTAAATTAATAATGTGCTTGACACCACAATTAAAATGTTACAGAAGACATGGAAGACGATAGGTTAAATCAGTTGGTTATGATACCATTTGCAATAGGACTGTTCACTTTATAAATGGTCACAAATAAAACTTAAAATAAGCATTCTTCATTTGCAAAGATCTGGTTTTTCATTGTGGATCTAACGTTGCTTCAAGATGTTAATCAGAGTTCTTATTTACATTGGAAGCTGAAGTGATCGTACCATACTTTTGCACCCAGGTAGTCATTCATTTTTCAGTTGTTCAATTTTTTAAAGCTTTCCTTTTGAAAAGCTCTGTTGCTTTTCATACTGTGGAAATCATTCTGTGAAGGAATGTCCAGAGGAACATCAGTTTGTTTAATGGCTATGCTCCATAGGCTGTGGCTACACTTAGCACTTCAAAGCGCTGCTGCGGTAGCGCTGCCGCGGCAGCGCTTTGAAGCGCTAAGTGTAGTCAAAGCGCCAGCGCTGGGAGAGAGCCCCACCTCCCTGTGGGGAATAACGGACAGTGCTGGGAGCCGCGCTCCCAGCGCTGGGGCTTTGACCACACTGGCGCTTTGCAGCGCCGCAATTTGCAGTGCTGAAGAGGGTGTGTTTTCACACCCTGCTGCAGCGCTGCAAATTTGTAAGTGTAGCCAAGCCCATAGACTTAAAAGTAACTAAGGCTGGCAGTGCACCAGAAGGATTTTGGAACCTCTAACAAACTCTGTATATTTTTATAAATGACTGTCTAAAACAAGTGGTAGCACCAATAAAAGAAAATAGTTAATGTAAAATTTAGCATTTTGTAACTATATTAAGATATTGTTTTGATATTCCAGTAAAATGCTAATGAACAGGAAGATTAAAGTTTTTCAAAAGATAACTTCAGAAAACACAATACTTCAGGGACAGTATGGAAAATTCATAATATGGCTTGTACACCGGGCCTTCATGATCCTGCAAAGCACACAATTGCAGGCCCTTCACTTCCAAATTTAAGTGAATAAGAAATTAAAAGGAGAAATCTGTGGCAGAGTTTGTGGGGGTAGGGAAGAAGTTCACTTTCATGGAGAGCCTTACAAAAAGAGACTTGTCTTTTCTGATTTGTTTGTATAGGGCTAGCACTGTGTGGCCTTGACTTACAATATTACGGCCTGTTACTACAGTATTATAGAGATGCTAGCTGTGACTTCATACTTAAGGTTGAGCTCAATTTTGCTCTTAAAACGGGGATTCAACCTCTTTGTATTGTATGAAAAATAGAAAGTATTCTCCACAAACGATTCATGACATCACTACAGGACAGAGTTAAAGTTGTTTGGGTGTCTTAACTGTGCATTCCTTACCTTAACATCTTTAGGTTTCTTTTAAGTGAACTTCCTGCATATACGTGCGGGGTTTTGAGATAATTACATTATACCCCATAATGCATTTACTCTTACGTTACTGATATATATTCTCAACCTTAACTTCATTTTAATGGGTTTTTTGTGTCTGGGAGTAAATAATAAATATATTTACTTAAAAATAAAAAATATTTATAGTGTGACTAGATTCTCAAGGTTAAAAAAGCAGGACCCTTCTCCTGTGGGAGCGGAGTTCAAAGAGGTATGGTTTTAGTAAGTGTCAGGGAAGTGTGCATATTAGAGTTTGCAGCTGGGAAAGGAAAAGCAAAGACTTCCCATTCATCCTCCTTTTAAGAAAGCCCCTGGTTCTGACTCACAGGATGTCTTTTTTTTTTTTTTGATCGTTTGTTTTGTTTACACAATAACTTTTGTTTATGAATAATGGGCATCCAGCAATAATATATGGCAGTTCAGTTCAATTAAACAGTGTGGGTTACAATTTTATAACAAGCTTCCTTCAAGGTGCAATGACTTGGAGTTGCAGACACACCACAGGATGCTGCTGGTTATTCCCCTCTAGCCCACTAGGGAATCGGGTATCTTCAGAGAGGAAAAATAGGGCCCATAAGAGGGGCAAAATGTCATCCAGGAGGGCAGTAAGATTCAGAGAAGACATTTTTTTCCCATCTTGTTCTTTCCCCCTTTTTGTCATAGCAAAAAATGAAGTGCAAAAAGCAAAATCTTTTTTTTCTTGCTTTTGTGATTTTACAGGGCTGAAACTTATTCACAATTAATCAAACACTATAGTTGTAACATTTTTAGCACGTACAGTAAGTCACCTTTTCTGGAATTCTGTAGTTGCTTTTTTTTTTTAATTCTTTCAAACGATGCTATTTAACGAGACTTGTCACTAAGGTGTTTTGGGGATGCAAATGAACACTTGGTTTCCTACAGGCCCTTTTCTTGCATTATTTATTGATGACTAGAAATAAATCTACACATTGTTACGTTACTGTTCAGAAATACATTATTTTGGCTGGATATTCACAGGAAGCTGTGAAACTTATTGTTGCTTCTTTTCATTTCTTTAGTTTTGAAGCAGGAATTTATCCTCATTTTTTGCAAACTATAGATCCAGATACTGATCTTTAATTCACACAGGAGTAGTAAACACACAACAGGATTTCTTCTTCCATGTAATACAAACATGAGGAGCACATGAAATATAAATAAAACAATATTTTATCTTCAGTCTTATTTTTCTTAATTTTAACTTTATTTCTTTATTATATTTTCATAACTCATCATCAGAAAGACCTAGGTTGGATAAATGGGCATTGTGCAGACCACTATTTATTAGCCAGCTTGAACAGTTTAAGGCTTTTGAAATTGGCATAAAAACATTCTAATTCTGAGCTATTAAACAGTCCTTGTAAAAACACCCATGTTCTGTATTGAGGCTTAATTAAAACTTTGAAATATGGGTAATGTCCAGGTTTCAGATGCTCATGTTTAGCATCCTGGAGTATTAAAGCGGAGATGCCTCACAAAGGTTGGTTAGGGTCATAGGAAGTATGAATAACTACTTGGTAAACAAAAGATACTCCCAATACAAGAGCAGCACAAGTGTTCGTGATAGAGGGTGCCATTTGGGGCCACTCACCCAGAGAGGAAGTGCTTTGTTTTTCCTAAAGTTAATTAAATATTTTAGGAAAAATTGTAATCACGGCCACCAGCAGGAGTTGGTGGCCACACTCTGAGGCCACCAAAAAATTTGTTGTGCGAACCCCTGGCCTAGACAGTCTACAAACAGGACATAAGCATTTGTGGTTTACCATAGTCTGAGGTGCAGTATAAACCATAAATGTTTGTGGGGTGCCTAGATTAATGTTTATAACTGTGAATATATTAAGTTAATTGAGAATAAGTTACATTAAAACTGCAACAAAAATTATGGTCTAAACATACCTTGTCTCATTTTTCAGGGCATGGGAAAAGTCTTCATGTTGTAATACTGTATTAGAATGGGGTAGCATTTGGTACGACATCATTGAAGTGCATTATGGTATGGTAAAGTTGCTCCAAAACTGTATGCATGTGAGAACCCATCTTAACAAAGCAACATGGCAACACTGCGGGGCGTCATTAGCAAATGTGTTTGGCGTGAATGGGCAGCTCCAAATAGAGGAATGGATGAATTACCAAAGAATCCCTTCTGATGAACTAGAACTCAGCTTCCCCCAGTGTCTGTAAGGAACTGGGGTCAGGTGTGGTTAGAACGTATTGTAGAGTGTTAGTCTTAGGCCTTGTTTACATGAGAAAGGTATACTGGTTTCTACTCAGTTTAGTTAAGCTGGTGTCTTGTGCAAACACTCTGATTTCAGTTAATCTCTTATCTCAATTTAGCCTTATTTGGTAAGGAATCAATTTAAGATACAGGGATATAAATATATTTAACTGAAATAAGAGTGCCCCCATAAGGGATGTATTGTTTTAGTTAAATCTATAGTTCTTCCATCTGTACCCAAGACTTTAGAGTACTCAGATTGCAGTGTTGGGTACAATTAAAAAGAAACACACAGGTATGACATGTTCTTTATAATTGCAAGATTCATCAGATCTGTCTGGGAGTCCTGGGAATTCCAGATTTACTCTCATTTTACTGTTGTTTATGCTATAGAACTTGTTAAATATTAACAAAAGTACAAACAGACACTTCAGTCAGTGATTTGTTGGCATTTTAAGAGATGCTTAATGCTGTGATAAATTGGAAGGACCCATTTTACAACATAAAATAATAGATGTGGCTCCATCTTCAATTATAGTGTCAAGTGCTCCTTTTACCTTCCTCTTCTGTTTAAATCAGTATTCTTTGAAGTTTAATAACATGGTGCATATGGTGCATGTTAACATCTTTAATTTACTATTTTCTCAGTAGTAAAGTTTGCATATGAGAACTATATCCACAGTATACATTAATCATTCAACTGATGGCTATCTGATAACTATCTTTAACTTAACTGAGAAATAGAAACTCTTCGTGGTTCAGTGGCATTGGTCTTTTCCCATGGAAAATGTGTTTTGAACTCCTCCTGCCCCAGCCTCCAATATTTGCATCTAACAGCATCTTGGCGGATTCTCCTGAACTTCAGAATTTCTTCCAGGTCCTCTCTTACATTTGTGCGCTCTTAAAAAAATTACCTTTACTTTAAACAGCGTTAAATGATTAGTAGTAGTATATACTTTTGCTGCAATAGCTCCTTAAAACCCTATATCCCGTGATAACTGCATTCATGTTTAAAGTAAGAATTTTTTTTTAAATAGTCCTGTAATTTGAAACAGACTTATAGTTACCACTGTTGCTTCTTTTTGATCAGAGTAAGAATGTGCACTAGGGCAACATAAAGTTCCATTCAGTTAGATTTCTAGCGGTTATAGTTACAGTTTCTCTTAATAATGCTGCAGATTTTCTGACTTATCCTCTTTATTAAAAGTAGGATCATTGAGGATCCAGACCAACATCACACTAAAGCAGGATACATGATTCCAAATCCCCTTAACGTTGTTAATACTTACTAGGCATATTCTTTTACCTCCAAGAATTATTACTATCTTGTAGAGTAAGCTCGTGTTCTAATACAGAGTAATGCAGATTCTTCAGCTGTGCTTCCACCACTGAGGAAGAAGGAACAATAGGTCGGCCTAGTTGTTTATACTGTATAGAAGTAGCGTTGTATATTGAGTCATTTAGGAGTTTTCCTGTCAGTGATTACACAACAATATTTTAGCTGGGTACACAGAATTACTTTAGAGAATCGACAGTTAAACAGAGTGACTGTTTATCAAAGTGTGCAATTCCCATTTCAAATTAGGCTAAACAGTGAACACTGAGCAGGAGAAAATGGATCATTATCCAGAGAATTTTTAGTAAACTGAAGATTGAAACAAATCATTAGACCACTTTGGTTCACCAACTCTTGTTCTCTGCTTCCCTTCCCATTATTGCTGGTGATTTACCAACATATTGTATCTGAAATAGAAACTTTCTCCTTTCTGACTGGTTACCTCCTGATTCATTCAGTGATATCAAAATGTATTGTCTGGGACCACAGTCGAAGAACCAGGCAAGAGAGAAAAGAGACTGCTTTTTTCAGGCGCAACATGCTAAGAATTAACAATGCTGTGAAAGGAAATACAGGAAAAACTACAAGACAGTTAAATGGGTTTCCACTCCCACCTCTGTCACTGAATCACTCTGTAACCTTTAGTAAATCACATAAACTTTGTTCTGCAGCTTCCCCAGCTGTGAAATGCAAACAGGGTAGTCTGGTAGCTACAATACTGGACTGGAAGTCAGGCGACCTGGGTTCTAGTCAAAGCTCTGCCACTGGCCTGATGTGTGACTATTGGCAAGTCACGTCATCTCTGTGCCTCAGTTTCCCTTCCCCACCCTTCATCTTGTCTATCTAAATGTAAGCTCTTTGGGTTAGGGACTGTGTTACTGTGAATTTGTACAGTGTCTAATACAGTGGGGCCCTGATCTCAGGTGGCGCCTCTAGGTCTCTTAAACAAGTAGTAATAATTCTAAAGCACTTGGAGACACAGCATTAAATGCTAAGTAGTAATATATACTTTTGCTGCAGTAGCTCCTTAAAACCCCGTATCCCATGATAACTGCACTCATGCAGAGAGCTGTTACCTATTTCTCCTGTGTACTGGACGAGACCACGGACTCTTCCAGTTTTAGATATGAGTGAACTGCAAGGGGGTGGGGGTTGTCTTTTTAATTTGTTACTATGAAAGGGATGTGATTAACTTGAAATTGTCAGTTAAAAAAAGGGAGTAGTTGCAAATACTGCCATTGTTTGAGTTCTTCCAATCACATTTTCCTATTTTTATAAACATTTTCTCTCCCCTGTTCCAGTGTGAAGAGTCTGCACTAATGAGGGGAACTGTAGGTAGTATTGTATAGTATTCATTTAGTATTGCTAAATGCATAAAGTAAACTTACAGAAAAAGTAGATATGTATTTTTCTCCTATTTTTCAGTTCCAGTAATTCTACATCTTACATGTAAAAAATTGGTTTTAAAATTTTTTTTTAAGATGATAAATTTTGCATAAAATATACAAAGAGCAAGTTTGTATAAGTGGATGGACGTGATGTTGAAAATCCCATTTTGTGGAATCTGGATAAGCTGATATTTTGCATCTCTGCAGGCAAACAAATGAATAACTGGACTTGTTTCCAAAGTGGAACTGATTTCTAAGCTTCCTTTGTAGTCTAATTGGTGGATTAGAGAAGGGTGTATTTTAACTGTGAGAAGAAATTAAATCTAGATGTGAAAGAATTTGGATAATATTTTCCATGTTTGTCTTTTCAGATAATTAAACTCAAAGCAGAGGCTCGTCTTGATCTGCTAAAGCAGATAGGGGTGTCTGTTGATACGTGGTTGAAGAGTGCAATGAATCAAGTGATGGAAGAACTGGAAAATGAACGCTGGGCAAGCCTTCCTGCAGTGAACAATAATGGCTCTTCACACCTGGTACGGTCTCCAGTTTGTAACCTTGATCTCTTGTTTCTCTTTGAACCTTGGCTAATGTGCATCCTGGACACTGGTACATAGATCACAATTAATGCGGGATTAAAACAGGAAGAAAGAAATTTGAGGAAGCATAGCTGTTAGACAGCTAACGCTAGAAAACTTCAGTGTAACTTTTATGTACCTTGATTTCCCTATCAGGTGTTTTATACCAATCTGTAGCGAAGGCTCACTGGTGCAGCGCCTCCTGCTGGTCATCTGGGAATTAGCTCTTTTCCAGCATACAGAGCACCCTCTGGAGGCCAGTGTCTCACCTGCCGCTGTCCCTGTGTCCCTCCCGGACCCTGGTGCCCTTTACCTCGGGGTTCTGTCCCAGCAGGACCCCCACACTCTGGGTCTCCCCTCTCCGGGGAACCCCCAACCCTCTAAACCCACCTTGCCTCAGTGGCTACTGCCAGTCGTCATCTAGCCCCTGCTCACTGGGGCAAACTGCAGTCTGTAATGGCCACTCATCACTGGCAAGAGGGTTAGACCTGCTGCATCTGCCTATCTCCGGGCTGCACCTCTGCAGCCCCAGTACCTGTTTAGGCCTTGACCAAGGCCTCAGCCGGGTGAGTTGCCAGGCTGGAGCTTCCCAGTTCCTCTTGCCCTTTTCCCCAGCACTGCTCTGCTTCAGGAACCATATGTTCCCCAGCAGCGAGGCCCTGTCTCTCCAGGGCTGGAGAGAGACTGCCCTGCCTTCTGGCCCTGCTGCTCTTTTATAGGGCCCAGCCTGGCCCTGATTGGCTGCCTCACAGCCTTTTCCTATTGGCTCCCCAGGGCTGTTTTTAACCCCTTCAGGGCTGGAGCAGGGTGACCATCCTGCTACAGCATCTGAATGGTGTATGGGATAATTGGATGAAAGGGAGCATTCATAAAATTTAGAAAACACCTAGATGATTTAAGAGCCTAAATCCTATTATCAAAAGTAACTGAGGCACTTAATCTCTTAAATTCCACCGACTTTCACTGAGACTTGAACTCCTAAGTGCCTTTAAGTCACTTTTGAAAGTGGGAGTTGGGCTCCAAAGTCATTAGATGCTTGTGAACATTTTACGGTATGTCAATAGTTTAGCTACAAAGCAATTAAATCAGGCCAATCCAAAAATACAAGAATAGGTTTGTATAGACTATAATTAAGGCTACGTTTATGTCACTGAGGTCATGGAAGTCACAGAATCCATGACTTCCAGAGACCTCCTTGACATTCTCTGGCAGCCAGTGGGGCCCTGGCAGGGTTCCAGTGATAGGTGACAGCAGCGACTAGCGACGGGGCCCCCTGCAATGTTCCAGTGACAGGTGGCAGGCTCCTGGGGGGGCCCTCCTTAGGGTTCCAGCCAGGGATGACAGCCTCACACAAGGGGAAGGGGAACGCCTCGGGCAAGCGGCTGGGGGTGTCCCATTTTCTCTTTGGGAGATACGGTCACCTTGCAGCTCCCAGCCATCGTGAGCAGAGGGGGGACCCCACAGCTCCCAGCCATGGAGCTGCAGCAGCAAAAGCTGCTTCCATGAATTTTTGTTTATTACCCATGACCTGTCCATGACTTTTACTAAAAATAACCATGACAAAATCTTAGCGTTAGCTATAATATACATCAAACTTTCCATTTTTGTATTGTCTACAGTTGTTTACGGAGTAGGCAAAGTAGGCCATAGGTCTCCCACACTTACTTGGATGTTCAACTCTGGAAGAGATTAATTTTTTTAATCTAATTCAAGAAGCAGGAAAAGTTAATAATTTTCTTTTCCCCCTCACCCTGCCCAAAGAATAATGTGTCTCAAAATAAACACTAACAAACACTGATAAAAATTGCCTAAACCAAGAAATCCTATTTAAAAAAACAGAAAGAAAGAACTAAAAAAGAGCTATTAATCTTATTTTTCTTACATGGCATGCAATGCTGAGATGTCACCGTTGGCAGTAAAACTAGCCAGTCTGTTGCTCTTCATTGGAAGCAGGCAAAAATAAAATTCCTGAAAGTTTAGTTAGTTTGCCTCAAACAGAATGTCAGATTTTATATATCCACTTAGCATATGACAAAGCACGTAAAGTTCAAAGGCTTTTACAAACTTGGTCTCAATTATGGGGGGAGCGGAGGAGGGGTGCTTTTTTAATTGCAGTGGGCAAAT
Organism: Mauremys mutica; assembly: GCF_020497125.1. NCBI lineage: Eukaryota > Metazoa > Chordata > Testudines > Geoemydidae > Mauremys > Mauremys mutica. Next base: position 351,833,032 of record NC_059072.1, on the reverse strand, counting down.
GCCTTTACTATTTGTGGTTAAATTCACACTTCGCATTAATGTTTTTGACAGCTACTTGGAGTATAAACAAAATCTTTTTTGTGGCTGGAGGGTGGTTTTGTAGTTTATGGCCTCATGCCTTTGAGGACGGGCTTTTCTTCCCTGGCTGCCTTCAAGAAACAGAAGGGCCTGCTGAGCCAGGATGCAGCATTTACACACACCCATCTCCTTACCACCTTTTCTTGGCTCTTTTGTATCTTTACCATTTTCTTGTCAATGGCCGAGTATTCTGGTGGCAAACCCTCACAGATGGGTCTCTTGTTGGAAATTCAGAACGTTGTGTCTGCATCCATCTAATTTCTGCACAAGAAGCAGAAATCCAGTGGAAGCCTCCTGAATTCACTCTCTGTGCATTGTGCTTTGGCTTCCAGAAAATATTGGGCTTATACTCCAAACTTTATTAAAAGTTATTTATGCTACAGGCTATTTACAATCCTTGTTCTCACAACTCTGTCTCTAGGGCAGGATTCCCAGGGGTGGTGTTACAATTAGCGACTTGAGTCTCACAAAATTCAGTGCCAGGTTTCAGACTTCCCAAGGCACAGGAGCGTTCTCATCCGGGTTTTGGTTTAAGCCCTTTCAAGCGATAATAGATGAGAATAGCTGCATTGCTATGTTTAACTGTATTTTTTTCCCTTTCTTCTCCTTCTACCCCACCTCCTTCAGCTTCCTGTTGCAGAAACTGGATTCTTCCCAGTACCCTTCCTCTATCCAATCAGACATGCAAACAGTTGGCTCCACATCTAGAGCTAGTGCCAGTCCCTCGCAAGCTGGCAGATGCTACAGCGTGGGAGGATAAAATGTAATTTCCATTTTCCCCCTTTACACATACACACTCCCTTGTGTATAAAGGATTATATTGACCTTGGCAGGCCAGATGAGGACAGCCCATAGATGGTATTTCTTAAAGCTGTTACAGACATTACTTTGCTTACAATTTTAAAAATTTACTGCTTGCTTTTCATACGAGATGCACTTTCACTTCACTCCCTAGGAGCAGGCAGTTTTTAATGTTAAGGCTTCAACCTTCTACCTGTGCTTTGTCATGCACAGCTGAGCAAAGTTTGTGTTCTTCATGTCTGGTCTTGTTATGAGATCATTTGTTCACCAGAGCTCTAAATGAATTGTCTTTTAATGAGTTATAAATTAAAAAATAGCATAGCTGAAACAGCTTGATATCTCAATATTTATTTAACCTGCTGAAAAGATACAATAGTGTAAAAAGCCTAAGGAATCAATGTCACCTCACATAGCCAGCTGGCTGGCTTTGTGATGTAATGGAGAAATGCACAGTTTGGGGACAGAACACTAAATTATTTATTCTACTTAGGTGCCAACTAAAGCTTTTGTCACAATTTTGTGATTTAATGCCACCTGGAAAATGGGTTGATACTGCTGTTCTATATTAGTGTAATTGGGATGACGCAGTCTATTTATCCTATGAAAGAGGAAGATAATGATGGCCGGTTTTGGTAGTCACTCATGACTCTCAACTCTGCTGAGATGGATAATAATCAAAACTAGTGTGCAGTTTTTAAAAAAAATAACCAGAAAATAAAAACCAACAACCAACCAACCATGAGTGTACTTTCCAGGTGGCTGGTTAGCTGTGAACATGGAACTGTGATCGTTTGGATGATTGTAATGGGATAGTATCTTTCACCTTTTAGGTTCAAATTCAGCCCACATTATCATTTGATAGTTTTTCAGCAGCCTCTGTAAAATGATTCATGGTCTCGAGCCAGAGGTGCCCACATCACAGAGGTGCCTCCTATTGCAAGACAAACCCAAGAAAGAAACCAACAGGACTCCACTGGCCATCACATACAGTCCCCAGCTAAAACCCCTCCAACGCATCATCAGGGATCTACAACCCATCCTGGACAATGATCCCACACTTTCACAGGCTTTGGGTGACAGGCCAGTGCTTGCCCACAGACAACCTGCCAACCTGAAGCATATTCTCACCAGTAACTGCACACTGCACCATAGTAACTCTAACTCAGGAACCAATCCATGCAACAAACCTCGATGCCAACTCTGCCCACATATCTACACCAGCGACATCACAGGACCTAACCAGATCAGCCACACCATCACCGGTTCATTCACCTGCACGTCCACCAATGTAATATACGCCATCATATGCCAGCAATGCCCCTCTGCTATGTGCATCGGCCAAACTGGACAGTCTCTACGGAAAAGGAGAAATGGACACAAATCAGATATTAGGAATGGCAATATACAAAAACCTATAGGAGAACACTTCAACCTCCCTGGCCACACAATAGCAGATCTTAAGGTGGCCATCCTGCAGCAAAAAAACTTCAGGACCAGACTTCAAAGAGAAACTGCTGAGCTTCAGTTCATCTGCAAATTTGACACCATCAGCTCAGGATTAAACAAAGACTGTGAATGGCTTGCCAACTACAGAACCAGTTTCTCCTCTCTTGGTTTTCACACCTCAGCTGCTAGAAGAGGGCCTCATCCTCCTTGATTGAACTAACCTCGTTATCTCTAGCTTGCTTCTTGCTTGCTTATATATACCTGCCCCTGGAAATTTCCACTATATGCATCCGACGAAGCGGGTATTCACCCACGAAAGCTCATGCTCCATAATGTCTGTTAGTGTATAAGGTGCCACAAGACTCTTTGCTGCTTTTACACATCACATTTGCAACTGATGGACACTTTTGCAGTTTCAGCAGAGCTGTCAAAGGAGTGAGTGGGTATGAAATCTCAACTCCTTTTACTCCTAGAAGTTGTTCATCCAAGTCAGAATAGCGGTGAATTGATTTTTTTCTGCTGTTGATGGAGCTCCGTCTGTTCTGAGGATAAATAAAAGACTTCTAGATAGTAATTTAGTCACCAGCAGAAAATCTGCCCAAATGTGTGTGTGTGTGTGTGTGTGTGTGTGTATGTATAGTTGAGACAAGATAATTAAATTATCTAACATAATGTTATGTAAATGATGCCCTGTTACTTTTATGTGATTTTATTCTTGTCTTGGGTTCAGTTTGTGTGCCTTTGCTGTTCCTGCTGCTGACACATTTGTTCTGTGTTTACATTGTCATTCATTAGCAGATTTTGTATAGAAAGAAAAGCTATATAAATCCAATCATTAGGGCTTCTGTATCTTGAATGTTGTTTTCTCCTCTTTGTGTTCTATATCTCTGCTTTTCAAATAGATTCTAGTCAAGGGGTTTTTGAATAGTCACACTGTCAACATTAAAATGTATTTTTCTTCTTTATATTGGAAAACCAGGACCAGATGTTTTATGAACAAATGTTTCTAAATATGATATGCTACTTTCCATGATGTTTCATATGGATCTCAGCTACAGGTTCAGCAGTGGCTGCTTTGAGGGAGACCAGGCTTAGCAAATGATATTTGTAGGAACTGTGAAGACCTTAAATTTATCTTAATCTACGGAATGTCAAATTTAAAAAGTCAATGTGTTAACTAGATAGAATATTAAATACTTTTTGTTACGGCAGTCTCTGTTAACATTCCGTCTGGACTTTGGTGGAAAGACTGGTCTAAATTCATATGAATTACAAAGCTATAATCCAGTCAAAATAATTAGTACAGTGGATTTAGTTAGTGCACTACCTAGCTTCAAATATGGCTGAGGTAAAATGAGAGAATGAGTTGGTTGCTCCCAGGCAAAGCTGTGAACATCAATCTGTATCACAAAATCCCCACATCCTATGTCATTCTGCTCAGGCAATGACCAAGACTAGAATAGCAAGGATGTTGCAGGTGTGGCCTGAAGTGTTTTGGCAGAACAGATTTGGGAAGTCTGCACAGTAGCTGTCTGCTCTACACCTCGCTCTGCTGTGCGGCCTGCCTTCTTGCTTTCATGAGGAGCACAAAATTCACTAAATTAAACAAATTACAAAGAATAAATAAAAAGTTAAGAATGGTAAAATCTAGCAGTATTGCCTTTGGTTTTGAAAGGTGGTGGGTTTTTTTCATGAGGTAGAAGGTTTATCCAGTGTTTAATCCAGGCACCAAACCAAAGTACAGTGCGTGTCATCACTGCTCACACTGTGTTTACAGAAACTTGTATTTTTTCCAGCCTACCCACTTCTGCCTTTATTTAGCTTTTTATAAATACTTTTTATTTTAATTCTTCTTCTTCCCCTATGGACCTTTTTTTTCATATAAACTGAACTGAAAAACTGAATTACTTTGTCAGCAATACACTTGAAGGAAAGCGGGTGTTTTTGTTTGGTTTTTGTTTGGTTTTGTTTTTTAAGTTTTAGCACTTCATTCTTAGTGCAGCTTCATTTTGTACCTTATGGACATAGGTTCATTGTTCTTTTAACAATGTGGTTCTTTAGTACATTATTCTTTCTCCATTAAACTTTCTATGGTAATCTGAAGAATGGCTACTGTACTTTGGACTTGTCACTTCCGTAATACCTCCACATAAGAGTACTCTTTTCCAAACACTTGGGCCCTACATTCCAGCAGTATGTAGGTTTAGTGTATGTTTAAAACACAGGTGACTGCTCTTCAGTTAAGAGAGGTTGTTGAGTCCGACATAAATGTTAATTGATAACTTGCATTCTTTGCTTCCGGATATTTGCTCAAACGGATTACTATTTTCCTGAAGTTATTTGGAGAACAAATATATTGATTTTTAGTGGTGGCATTTCTCCTTTGGCGTTTTTGAAAGATAGAAACTTAAATTGTAGCACTACTCAGTCACCAGCAGATTTGGAATCTAGAATTTCAAGTAGCTGGAGTTACAATAGAACCTAAACCATTGATTTTACTGTTTTTTCATCATCATTTTATAATCCAATACAGTTACAAATTAATTTCTCTTAATAGCTTAATGCTGATGCAGAAAGGGAGGAAGGGGAAGAATTTGAAGACAGCATGGATGTTTTTGATGATAGTAGTTCCAGTCCTTCTGGAACGCTACGAAATTATCCACTAACCTGCAAAGTCGTTTATTCATATAAGGTTTGTATTTTTTTTTAAATCTCAGTCTCTTATCAGTAGGTGAGTTATCACAGAAACATATAATAAACTTTATAATAATGATGCCTGTGGGAGTTTTCCCAAGAAAGGACCTCAAGATTTAGCCCAATAATAATATACATTAAATGTGTAAAGTTACAGTAATGCTATAAATGTATTATTGTAAAAGTTAATCAACTTTTAACAAGTTTAATAAAGTTTTGTTAACCACATCTAGGCTCCAGTTCAGCAAGGTACTTGGACACTTCTAACTTTAAATGTGTGGGTCGTCCCATTCACTTCATTGGGCCTACACACATGCTTAATGTTAAACACGTATATGCCGTCTTTCACATAGTGTCTTTCGTACCAATGAATCACTAAACATTTTAGTAATAAATTTTACAGACTCTCCTTGACTGAAAAACTTACTTATAAATATTAGTAAGAGAATAGAAAAAAACCTTTATTAAAATGTTTTCAGAGGTTTTTAAAAAAAAAAAAAAATCCAGGACATACAATTTATAGGGGACTGTATCAAAACTTTATATATTTTTTTTAAGTTAGTGTAAAAAATATTGAAGGTGACAGTTTCCCTTTAAATTTCTGGTTTCTGTGATGGGCACGTACCTGGCAAGTAACGTTCTTCATTTTGTATATGACCTTTGTACATTCCAGGCTTCTCAGCCAGATGAACTGACCATTGAGGAACATGAGGTATTGGAAGTGATTGAAGATGGAGACATGGAAGACTGGGTAAAGGTATTGATTTTCCTTGCGCATTTTCCTTCCTTTATAGCATTTTGAAAGGGGACTGGAAGATCTGTTTTTGTTTCTCATTATGGTCTTTTACAGCAGTATGCAAAAACTTGATACATTTTCATCCGGTTTACTTACAGGCGCGAAATAAAGCAGGCCAAGTGGGTTATGTGCCAGAGAAGTATCTGCAGTTCCCAACCTCCAACAGTCTGTTGAGTATGCTGCAGTCGCTTGCGGCATTGGACAGTCGGTCACACACCTCAAATAATTCAGCTGAAGCTGAGCTAGTCTCAGGAAGCCTAAATGGAGACTCCAGCGGTAAATACTAATAAATAAAACATGCCTGTTAGTTTTATTCTTGATAACGTTCTCTTGCTACAGATGAATGGTATGCCTGGGGTTTGGGACAGGTGTCTCCTTACCTGAGGGCAGCCATTTTCATTAGTACCCGTGTCCATGTCTGGAATCTACCAGATGTGTCTAGATATGTCTCATAATGCTGTGATTGTCAACATTAGTCACACTAAAGTCAAACTAAAGTCCTGTTCAGTTTAGCAAAGATATATACTGTGCATTTAAAAAAAAAAAGTAGCTCATTCTGATTATAATCTTTCATCTCCCAATCTAGTCTGTTTTGTAAAAGCACTTTATGATTATGAGAGCCAGACAGATGACGAGCTGTCCTTCCCAGAAGGAGCAATCATCCGTATCTTGAACAAGGAGAACCAGGATGATGATGGCTTCTGGGAGGGGGAATTCAATGGTCGTGTTGGGGTTTTCCCATCTGTGTTAGTGGAAGAACTTACAGCCTCGGAAAATGGAGAGACTCAGTGGACTGGAGATATTCAGGTATGTGAAAAATGAAGCTTGGGCCTGGTTTGCTAGTGTTCTGCATTGCCACACAGGAGACCCAGGCATTTCTGTATAGCGTCCTCTTCCCTCCAGTTAGTGAAGAGCTTTGACAAGCTCCAGGTGTCTTTTTTGTTGGAGAGTGGTGGCTACTATAAGAACGTGGGATTCAAAGCAAGGAAAAAGGGAAAGGGCTACAGGGACCCTCCTCCCCATTCCCTAAACAAAACAAAACAAAACACAAAAAGGAACTGCTTTCCTTTATTGTGTGACCCAATATAATATTCATCAAATGATGTATTGTGGCAATCATAAAATATTTGTGCACAGAATAAAGGGATGGTTAGAGGAGAAAGGAAATGAACCAAGGAGGAAATTCTCAATCTCCTTCCTGTAATTAATTTATGGAGTAGATCGAAAGATCAAACAGACCCTGGCAAAAACAATATTATCAGCTCAGACAATCATATCTTAATGCTTTCATATCTGAAGCTGTACAGTACTTTCACAAAGTTTTAGAGGGCAGAACATTCAGATGTAGGATTTTAACAAGTACATCCTCAGCTTAGTGCAATGTTATGATCTAAATATATACACTAATTTTGTATTTAATCAACTTATATCATAATAAATAATTAATACTTTCTTATTTACAAAAACAGTGTTGCTAGAAATAAAAATTCAGTGCCTTCACCAGAGGGTAATTTATCTAGTGCTTTTTATTGTTTCTCTTTGAGAAGTGACCATGCAAACTGACATGAGAAATAAGTTGTGGCAAGCTGCTGGGGATACGCTGAGCTGTGAGACACGTGCTATCTCCCTCAGCCTCAGCAGGCGGGAACTTTGCTGTAGCTGCACAGTATGACAACAGCTCCTGACACACCGGCTTGTCTGCCTAGCCAGCAAACTCCTCAGGTCTCTCCCAGCCCAAACCTTGCCTAGCAGGTAACAGTGAACTCCAGCCCCCGAATTCCTCCGAGATGTGTCTCTGCAACGCACAGCCCCTACAAGTGTATATTCACAGAACATTCGGGAGCTGCCAACTTAATGAGACAGAAACAGCAGTTTGTTATCTTAACTGGAGTTAACAATCACTTCAGTTCAATCCAAACACACTGGGTTTGTTTAGGTAAAAAGTAAAACAAAAAGAGAGATGTTTTAAGCGAGTTCAAGTACAAGGGATAAAGAGAGAAAGGGTTATAAACAAACAACAGTAAACATACGCTTTCTAATGGCGAGGATCTATCATAACAAGCTCCACTGTCTTTCTTCAAAGTAAAAGCAGCAAAGAATCCTGTGGCACCTTATAGACTAACAGACGTTTTGCAGCATGAGCTTTCGTGGGTGAATACCCACTTCTTCGGATGCAAGAAGTGCCTTGCATCCGAAGAAGTGGGTATTCACCCACAAAAGTTCATGCTGCAAAACCTCTGTTAGTCTATAAGGTGCCACAGGATTCTTTGCTGCTTTTACAGATCCAAACTAAAATGGCTACCCCTCTGTTTCTTCAAAGTAGTTTCCTCGCCAATCTTCTTTTTCCAGCAATGGCTGACTAGCTCTGAGTCAGGAGCCCCACGTGGTCCAAGGCTGGGGTTTTCCTTGTCTGCTCAGATGAAGGATAACTTAGGGGTTCTCTGCCCCTCTCTTTCTAGTCCAGTAAACCTTTGAAAAGCATATCTCTAAAAGTTCATTGACCCGGCTTCAAGAGGCAGAAAGGCTTCCTGGGAGTGCAGTCTCCTTTCCCTGCTGAGAGTAGGTGATCACTTTTTCCCCACTTGCTCTTGTGATGGCTTTGTTTGCCTGGCATACAAATGTTCTTTGTCTTTGGTCACACCTTGCTCAATTTACATGGGAGACGCATTCAAGCGGGCAGAACCGTATTCCTTTGTCTGGGGAAAAAATGTTTATCAACTCCCCTGGACTTCCTGGTTTAAACACAGTTTAGTCATAGTTGCAGCATATCTGTATAATCCTTTTTTGATTGTCCATACATCTATAATGCAAGAATATTGATGATCAGTGACATATGACAAAACTAGTAAGTTTTCCAGTGACATATTGCAGGACACCTTTTAGATACAGATTATAACGATAGTGAGTTGGGGTACGCTGAGTTGGTCAACCCAGCCTAAATTCACAGCTAGAGATACCTGGGAACCTCTTGCCTTCTGGAACAGGGATGCTCTTAGAGTCAGATAAAGTAACTCCTCGCTTAACGCTTTAGTTACGTTCCTGAAAAATGTGACTTTAAGCAAAACAATGTTAAGCGAATCCAATTTCCCCATAAGAATTAATGTAAATGGAGGGGTTAGATTCCAGGGAAAAAAATTTCAACACACACACACACACACACACACACACACCCCTTTAAACAAACAATTTAATAGTGTACCTAGCAATGATGATTGTGAAGCTTGGGTGAGGTGGTAGAGTCAGAGGGTGGGATATTTCCGAGGAAATGCCTTACTGCTAAGTGATGAACTAGAACTCAGCTGAGCCGTCCAGGCGTAACACTTTAATGTAGCCTCATATTCTACAAGGCAGCATGAATGGAGGGAAGGGAGACAGAATAGCAGCGACAGACACGTGTGTGTGTGTGAGAGAGATGCACATTGTCCCTTTAAGTACACTGACCCCACTCTGCCTTTTTAGATCAGGAAGTTGAGACAGCAGCTGCTGCCTGCAAGCTTCCTCCATCCTGAGCCCTGTCATGTCCCATCCCCCCCTACACACACACACACACACACACACACACACACACACACACACCCTATAAAGATAGGGTAAGCAGGAGGAGGGGGGACACCCTGATATTAGCCTCCCTTTCCCCCCCTCCCCTCTCGCTCCCCCAGCAAGCAGGAGGCTCCCGGGAGCAGCTCCAAGGCAGAGGGCAGGAGAAGCACATGGGAGTGGGAGGAGGGACAGCTGAACTGCCGCATTGAAAGCCTGCTGGGTGGCTGCCACACAGGGAACTTAGTGGAGTGGGGAGCTGATGGGGGGCTGCCGGTCCACCCTGGTTCCAAGCCCCCACCAGCTAGCTCCAACGGGCTGCTCTTCCTGCAAGCAGTGGACAAAGCAGGTGGCTGCCAAACAACATTATAAGGGAGCACTGCACAACTTTAAACAAGCATGTTCCCTTATTGATCAACATAACAATGAAACAACATTAACCGGGACAACTTTAAGTGAGGAGTTACTGTTTGTACAACCACAATATTGTACAACACATTTCTCCTGACTGAGCCATGCAAGAGTTTGGCAGAATCAGATATAAAAATGTCAGAATACAGGCTGTGTTGCAATTTGGTAGGAGTTGCAGTTTTTATACAAGCAATTTTTTTCTATCTTGTGATAATGATTAAAAAGACAACGGTTTCTAACCATCAGAGGAGTGAAGTTCTGGAACAGCCTTCCAAGGGGAGTAGTGGGGGCAAAAGACATATCAAGCTTAGTCTTAATGCCAGATAAGTTTATGGAGGGGATGGTATGATGGGATAGCCTAATTTTGGCAATTCATTTGGCAATTGATCTTTGATTATCAGCAGGTAAGTATGCCCAGTGGTCTGTGATGGGATGTTAGATGGGATGGGATCTGAGTTACTACAGAGAATTCTTTCCTGGGTGCTGGCTGGTGAGTCTTACCCACATGCTCAGGGTTTAACTGATCGTCATATTTGGGGTCGGGAAGGAATTTTCCTCCAGGGTAGATTGGCAGAGGCCCTGGAGGTTTTTCGCCTTCCTCTGCAGCATGGGGCACTGGTCACTTGCTGGAGGATTCTCTGCAGCTTGAGGTCTTCAAACCACAATTTGAGGACTTCAGTAACTCAGACATAGGTTAGGGGTTTGTTATAGAAGTAGATGGGTGAGATTCTGTGGCCTACGTTGTACAGGAGGTCAGACTAGATGATCATAATGGTCCCTTCTGACCTTAAAGTCTATGAGTAATACTTTCTAGACAAACAGATAATGAAATCATGCTTTCTTCTGTACCACCCCTTATGCTTGGAACAGTCTCCCAATATTAAAAGCTCCCATCCCCTCTTCTCCTCCTCCTCCTCACCTGTTGCTAGAAGCTTATCAGCAATAATGGGCACATGCCAGTCTGTTCACTGCAATGTGCCCACTGTTCTTTTAAATTATAAGCAGTGTATGGTAGGGTGTAGCATAACTACCTGTTGTAAAGCATCGCATGCACCTACAATGCTATAGAAGTGCTATAGAAAACTAACTTCTCCTTACCGATGCCTTTTTGCAGTAAAATGCGTGAGTTTCATTATTCCTACTTTTTATTCCTCTCTGCATTTAAATGACTTACGTGCTGTCAAGCAATGATAAAACTCATGATCATGAACATTATTTTGTGAAGGTGTATTTGGCGAGATGCGCTCAGCAGGCTGATATGTTTTTAAAACAACCTTCAAACAAAACCTGTCTAGATTACAACTGCTGGGGAAATGAGGAAAAATCTGCTCGGAATAGCCACTTGTGATTTTTTTTTAATCGCTATATTATATCCTCTCTCTTCTCCCCAAATACAGCTGATAAGCACTTTTATCTGACAGATACAACTTCTCACTAGATTAAAGCAATTGGGATACCAGTGTATCAGTTAGTGAGTATATACCTGCGTATTCATTGAACTTGCTGAAGAATGAATCTCTGCAGCATCTCTTTTCCTCTGTAACACAGATATCCCCAAAGCCGCCTCACAATTCCCTTCCACTCTTGCCGCTGTATGACCAGCCACCAATTAGTCCCTACCATAGTCCTGATAAGAGAGGCTCCCAGTACTTCCCCAGGTCACCATCAACTAATGGTAAGAGATTTTTTGCTAGTACAAGAAACATTATATCCAAATGTTTGTTTTAATTAACATTTCAGATTGCAGTAGAAACATGTTCTTTTCACAATATTCAGCTGGTTCAATCACACACACAATGCTTTGGTTTTTATTGTTCACTCTTTCAGAAAATAGTTTCGGCTCAGATTCTTCTGGATTCTCACAGCCTCCACGACTTGCTCCTGAAACCTCATACGGCAAACTGCGACCTGTAAGCTTCAAGTGTTGCTGGGTTTAGTGATGTGGTAATATTATATAAACTGGGCCAGATCCCCGGCTGATACAAATCAGCATAGGTCCATTGAAGCCAGTGGAACTATGTTGATACCCTAGCTGAGAATCTGGGCCACCATATTCTTCACATCCTATTATAAATCCTATCTGTCAGGTTAATAAATATGCAAACATTATCCCCAGAAAAAAATATGCTAAGGAAGGCTTGTTCACATGTTGTGGAGTGGAACACAGATGTGTCAAGAAGCGACATGACGTGTATGACAGCCAGTTAGATAAGTAAATAGCACAATAAAACAGAGCTGCACCTAGTTACACAATGGGTCATTTATGTGTTTAACGATGACCTTGGATCTTATTAATAATTCACTTTCTATCTAATCTAGGTGTTGATATTTACCTTCCTAAACACCTGAATTTTGAATCATGGAAACCAAAATCAGAGGAGGTGGTCAGATCTGCAATAATAAAAAAGAATAGGTGCTAGTTTTAATCTTGCACTGCTACTTCAAGCTTTGGAGGATTGTTTCCATTTTTACATAGCTAGTACTCTCTTTGTGAGTAATAATCCTGTCTGTGTATATGAATGTAATATGCATAAATAATAGAATTCAAAAACTGAAAAAAAATAGGTGCTGGAGCAGCTGGATCCTGTACTTCATACACGTTTTTCAGAGATTTTGTGTTGCCAACCACAAAATGTGTTTGGCAGAGAAATCTGTTTGCCAGCAGTCTGTCTCAGCATGTGGTCCTGTTGGCGCCTTTACATCAGGGTTAAAGCTCATTTGTAACCCCCCCATGGCTCCTCTGATGAGGAGCTCCTAATACTAAGATCTAATACATTTTGAGAAGTCTGGGCTACCTACAAAGAGATTTTGCCAAATGAGGAAGGAGGGAATTTATTAGCTGAAAAATTCAAAATCCATCTGTTGAGATTACTTTGAAATCAAGAGATTTGGGGGTTTAAAAGTTATAAATCAAGCCACAATTAAGTTTAGACAGTCATATTTTCCTAGCATTTTTGATAACCAGTGAGGTTGCAGACAATAGTGTCTTTAGGATTTCCACCCTTCTGTACAATTTAACTTTTTAGCATATGGAATTATGGCTTCCTAAGTATGGTTTTATGCCAAAATTTTCTAAATTGGGTACCTAAATTCATATTGTCAAAGATAACGAGCACCCACAACTCCAAGTGAGTGGGTTATATGCATAAGCCAAATGTGTTGCACAGTTTAGTGGTTTGCCATTATCCACTGGACACACAGGAGCAAAAGAGCACTGTCTCATTAAGCACTTTAGTATTTAAGAAACAGATCTTCTCTGATCAGCTTCTTCACGTCAGCTCACTCCTACTAATAGAATTACTGGGTCTTTCGTATTCCATGTTGTAGATTTTCCACATCACACTAGTGGGCTGTAGTTCTGTTCCACGGCATTTTTGCTGCTGGCAGTCTGCCTGAGACAGCGTTGTAGCGTAATGCCTCAGTAAACAAATGTTTTGAAGCAGCATTAAAATTGAAATACACTTGTTTTAATCAAAATTTGAAGCGAGGTGTATTACCGACAGGGGCAGCTCCAGGCACCAGCACGGCAAGCGCGTGCCTGGGGCGGCCTGCCGGTCACCATGAGGGCGGCAGTCAGGCTGCCTTCAGCGGCATGCCTGTTGGAGGTCCACCAGTCCCGCGGCTTCGGCAGCAGTTTGGCAGAGGGTACACCGAAAGCATGGGATTGGCAGACCTCCTGCAGGCATGCCGCAGAATCCACGTTACCAGTGGATCTCCCGCAGGCATGCTGCCGAAAGCCACCTGACTGCCATGCTTGGGGCGGCAAAATACATAGAGCCGCCCCTGATTACCGACAGCCAATCATAATCTTCCACTTCTCTCCAGCATTGTGAAGCCATTTTGTGTTCTCTGCAGTTCTTGTTTTACATGGTGATAATGCTATCAAAGCCATTCTGAGAGCATGAGATAAGACTCCTTCACAAAATGCATTAACGTTTACCATCATGCTCTCAGAAGAGCTGTAGTAAGTTTTTTAATGTGGGAGAGAATCAAAAGGACATCAGACCCAGTTCTATGTCGTTGGAGTTAAAAGAACTGGATGGTTTTATAGGCTGTCTGTTGGGTCTAAAAGCTCACACACAATATGAAATCAATGAAAAGATGCAATTTTTTCTTTTAAAAAAAATTACTGTTAAAGCAAAAGTTCATTAAACAACAAAAAAATCTATATTGTAATAGTAACTGACTAGATATAAGTAAGCTGCTTATTGCAGCGAGAAATTCTGGTATCATCACGATCCACGCAAGCTCCGTTCTTGTGATCTGTGGTGTCACCTGATCCCTGCAATAGAATTACAAGTTTGTTATACAAACTGGATTTATTTATTGACTCTGAACCACATTGCAGTACAGAGTGAATATTCCCCCATTGCATGTTTATGGTATTGGGGCTGTTAATCATTCTTGAATAATAAAAGTTTATGCATCAAAACAGTGACAGCTGGAACAATTCTAGAACAGATATCAGTGATGGCCTCATTGCATGGGCCAAATCCTCAGCTGGTGTAAATAGGTGTAGCCTCGTTGACTTGAATAGAGGCACACCTGTTTACACCAGCTTAAGAGTCTGACCCAATGCTTCTGTTTTTAGTCTATATAAGCCATGAAACTTCACGTATATAGTGTTGTAGCCGTGTTGGTCCCAGAAGTTGATTCAATAAAAGATATTACCTCACCCACCTTACAAAACTTCATAAGTCTTCTGGTAGTTACGGGTGTGTGTTGCTCATTTCAGGTACGAGCCGCTCCTCCTCCCCCTACACACCATCGCAGGACGACGGAGAAGATAGAGGATGTGGAAATTACTCTGGTATAATGATTGGACTAGTGAAGTAGTAGTGCTACAATCAAGGCCAAATGTGGTGTTTGGTCAACCTTGTTTTTAGGCACCTTTGCATGATGAAGACTTTTCATAGAGCACGAAGTGGGGAGGATTAGGTGACAGTGACATGGTGGATTCCTTCCCTCAGTCATGAATATTTTGTGCCTTTTTTTGTTTTTATATACATCATCCTTCCTCCCTTAGCACAAACCAAGATGGGCCAAACAGTGAGCAGAGGAATGCGTTGGAGCGGGTTTCTCTTTTGGCTAAAGATGGTCAGTTTTTATATGGAGGTCTAGGAGAGAGCCTCATTCATGCAACTTAGTCATAGCATACTTATACCATGTGCATTAGTACAGTATATTACTGTTGCTGTAGGAATGTGTTAAAGATTTTCAATTCAACTAGCATTATCTGTCTGATTAAATAGTAATCAGATTTTATGGAATAAAAAAGGGAACAAAAGAATAGGTTTAAGAAGAGGCTGGCTCCTCTTTCATCCCCTCAAAGAAGGGAAAAAAACGGAAAATAATCTTACAGATCGGGAAAAGTGCTGCAGATCATATGGCGTTAATTGCAGTAATGCACACCTCTTCGATAATTAAAAACCAGAACAAAATAGTCTTTGTATTAATCTTTATGCAGTTCATTTAGTAATAGAGTATCTAATAAGGAGGTGCTGAATTAGTAGCAACATCTTGTTCTATAGCATAAACCAACCAGTAGAAAAGTGACATTTTGTCTAGATCTGGAAATTGAGCTTCATTTTTTTCTTAGCAGATTTTTTTTTTTTAGTAGGTGGGTCACTTTTATCCGTTATTGCCGTGTACTTTATTATCAGCATTATCAGTATATCTTTGCCATCAAAACATCTGGCTAGAGTGTCATTCAGAATCCTTACATGCATTATTTAGCGTCTGCTTTGGATAGTCCCATTCTATTTCTCCATGCAAAGCCCATTCGCTAGCCAAGACCAGAGAACCAGGAAATCCATGGCCTACTCCAGTCCTTCAGAAACCATCTTTGGGCGTGAAAGGAGTAGAGGAGACTAAGAACTCAAATTACTTTTATGCAAGATATTGGGAGTACAAGGACTTCAAGGGTAATTTTGCACCAGATTTCTCTATAGAAAGGAACTGTTGATATTTTAGGAAAGTGGGGGTATTTTGTGTTGTAACATGAATAAAAATGGGTAAAGAGAGGAGGGGAATCCTTCATCCCAGGAGAAAATGGTTGTTTCTCTAAATATGATCATTAAACTGTTCTGAAAATAGCAATACCCAGAGGGTCAAAGCTTCATGGAAAAACCACCTACAAAACATTTAAGAGCTACTATAGTGGTTATACTGAATGCACTTTTGTGTGTTCATATTTTTCCTAAGCCAGTAAATTAAGTGTCTACATTTAGTTAATTTACGAGGGCTTTTTTTTGTTTTTGAGGCTGCATTTATTAAATCATTTTACAACATTTTATCATAAACTTTGCACATGTAAATCACAACCCAAGCTGGGTGTCTGAAACATTAGTATTTGCCAATCTCTTCTCCCAGTGGGATATTAACTTAGAGTGGAGCTGTTTGAAGAAAAATGTCATCGGTCAGTCATGAAATCTATGACTGTCCATTGAAGATTCTTTTCCATGTTTTTCGTTCTTTTGCATCTCTCGTCCTGTTGATCTGTTTGAGGTCTTTTTATGTGTTTATCAAACTTATTCTTAAGTTTAAAAAAAAAAGTTTTGTAAAAGATTTAATTGTTGGCAAAATTTTTAAAAGCTTCAAGATGCTGAAGAAAAGCAAGTATTGCCATAATGTTAATGTTCAGTTTTCTTGGCCAGTTTTTCTGTGTCCTTCATATCCGGACTTTCAAAATTCAGAAAGTGTTATATTAAATATCTTTAGTTGTATTTTAAAATATTTTCTGTAAGAGCTGCTACTTTTATTTAAAAAAAATAAGAAAAGTTGTAAAAATATGCCTCCTTTTTAACTCTGACTTCTTCATACAGGGCATGTATTCGACGCATCACCATGTACAGTGTCAATACACTGAAAGCATAGGTGCAAATGCTTTCTTTATATTGGCTGTAAAAAGTTTGTATTTATTATGTATAAAATGTTGAATAATAAAAAAGTGAAATTAAACCCATGTGTGTTTCTTGGTACACAGGACTCTTGCAAAAATGGCAAACTCATCCAGAAGATTTACTCCAGATTTACACCAGTAACTGAGAGCAAAATTTCACTGATGGTAGGTTGGGAAACATCTTCTGATGCAAGGGATTATTTTGTTTCTTGGTTTATTTTTAATCTGTCACTCTCCTAGCAAGACATTTAAGTCCTGGTTCAGCAAAGCACTTGCATGTGTGCTTAAATCCATCTCTGTTCAGCAGAACACACAAGCTTAAAGTTAAATGACTCCATAGGGACTTAAGAATGTGCTTAAGTGCTTTGCTAAATAGGGATGGATTTAGGCACATGTGTAACAATTAAAAATCAGCCCTTCCCTTCCCATTCTTACTTGCTAAGCCCTGATCCCTGGGTTATTTACCCCTGCCCCAGCTGATAGCATTGCTGGTTCCTAAAGCAGCATAAAGAATGCTGCTCCTTCCAGCCCTGGGCATTAGTGATAACATCAACTGTTGCAGGTGAAATATTGTACCTGGATCTTAGGAAGTAATGTGTCTTTCAGTTCACCTGTCAACTAACACATTCTGGCACCGTTCCCATCAGCACTTTGCCAGGACTAGGCCGTTGTTCCCAGAACTCTGCTGACATCACTGATCCTTTAGATAAATAAGCAGGTGAACAATTCTTTGTTCAGTTGGTGCTCGTTCCATAAGACACATAGTGGGAGAAATCAGGAATTTGCCAGGTGTCGAAGAACAAAACTGCTAAGAAATGTTGTTTGCTTTCAAGCTTCTGAAAGAGTATTAATGTACCAAGAGTGGTGAGTCAGTAAAAAAAAAATTCTGTTAAAATGATTGCTGGGTGTCCTTTATCGGGAGAGAAAGTGTTACAACTATTGTTAAATACATTTGTCCTGTAATAGAATTACATGGTGTATATATATTTGTGTGAACAGTATGAATTCCTCTCGATCACAGCCCTGTCCTCATCTTTTGGATTTCTCTATGCCATAAGAACAGCCATACTGGGTCAGACCAAGGGTCTATCTAGCCCAGTATCCAGTCTTCCGACAGTGGCCAATGCCAGGTGATTCAGAGGGAATGAACAGAACAGGCAATCATCGAGTAATCCATCACTTGTCCATCCCCTGTCGAGCACTCCCAGCTTCTGTCAAACAGAGGGGCTAGGGACACAGAGCATGGGCTTGCATCCCTGCCCATCCTGGCTAGCCAGGATGTCGATAGTCTTGGTGATGATTTCTGATGGCACTAAGAAGCCATCCCAAGTGTCTTGCTTTGCTAAGTACAACTGTTCTCAAAGATGGCACCCTTGTTGCATTGGGCACTAAATTATACAAAGAAAACCACGTTCTGATTTGATTCTTGACTTTTTAAAGCTCTTTGACAGCGACGGTCGGACTGTCATTTGCTGGGATTGCACAGCACCTAGCGCCATGGAGCTCTGACCTGGGTGGTCTCCAGGCACTGCTGCAATATAAATGTTTAAATAGTGAAGATCTGGCCTTTCTTCTCTGTCCACACAGCTAACACTTGTATCCAGGCCTTTCAGCTACGGCAGCCTCCCCTTCCTCAGGCCTTGACAAGGCCCATCGTGCCCCACTTAACACCCATTCAGAACTGCTGCAAAAATCATTTCATTGGTCACGTCACCCTCCCTTTCCATCTCTCCATTGGCTCCCCCTTTCCCACTATATCAAACACAAACTACTCACCTTTGCTTTTAAGACCCCTTTGCACGGCCTGTCATCTCTTGGGTGCTATTAAGTTGTCAGTTCCTGATTCCACTCCACCAATGATGCCTGCCTCAATCGCCCCTTTTGTTCCTTTTTGAACCAGCATCTTGATGCTTTGTCTTGTGCTGCCTCTTCGTGTCTGGAAGGAGCTTCCCCCCGAACACCTGCAAAGCCACATCATTGTCCTTCAAGTCCCTCCTCAAAGCTCTCCTCTGTCATGATGCATACAAAAACACTTAACAGGAGTTCGGCAGCCGGTGTGCTGTGACCAGTGCCTGTCGTGCTGACTAGGGCATCATTTCTACCTTGCACTCCACCATCTGTATGCAGCCACCTTACATCTCAGCTTACTACTCAGAGTGCAAGTTCTTGGTGTTCTGTGTTTGTGCAGTGCCTGGCACAATGGGTCCCTGATCCATGACCGGGAACCATAGGAATGAGCATAATACAAAAAACAATTATTTTTAATTGACTTCATGAACAGTAACTTCTAAATAAAATCTCCCTTCTTTAGTCCTCATTTCCTCTCATTTTCCCCAAGACAGGCATATTTCTCAAGAGCTTTCACTTTGTGAATAGGATTGTTTGCACACTGAATTTTTTTGATAATGCATTTAATTGGTAACAATAATTTACATTCAGACAGATCTCTTGGTCCCAAAGTGCTTTACAGAGTGAATTGCAAGCTCTCTGAAATGAAGATGGGAAGCAGCTGCTGTTTCAGGGCACCGCAGTCATTGGAAAAATTGGAAAGAGTCCATCAGAGGACAACAAAAATGATTAGGGGGCTGGAGCACATGACTTATGAGGAGAGGCTGAGGGAACTGGGATTGTTTAGTCTGCAGAAGAGAAGAATGAGGGGGGATTTGATAGCTGCTTTCAACTACCTGAAAGGGGGTTCCAAAGAGGATGGATCTAGACTGTTCTCAGTGGTAGTAGATGACAGAACAAGGAGCAATGGTCTCAAGTTACAGTGGGGAAGGATTAGGTTGGATATTAGGAAAAACTTTTTCACTAGGAGGGTGGTGAAGCATTGGAATGGGTTACCTAGGGAGGTGATGGAATCTCCTTCCTTAGAGGTTTTTAAGGTCAGGATTGACAAAGCCCTGGCTGGGATGATTTAGTTGAGAATTGGTCCTGCTTTGAGCAGGGGGTTGGACTAGATGACCTCCTGAGGTCCCTTCCAACCCTGATATTCTATGATTCTATGATTTAGAGCAAGCAGTGAGGTGAGTGGAAAGAGAAGAAACTGGGTTAAATAAGGAACAATGGTGGAATATGCTGCTGGGGAAATGTAGGTAGGCAGAATATGGAATTTAGTAAAGACAAAGGGTGAAATCTGGCCCCATTGAAGTCAGTGGCAAAAACTCCCATTGGCTTCAGGAAGGCTAGGATTCCACCCTATGAGTGGGGGTGTTCCCCACATCAGCAGCAGGGGGTGGGCTGGCCTGCAGATCTCGGTGAGTGGGCTGGAAGCCAAGGCTATCCACATGGAGGCCCTTACTCAGCACCAAGGGGACTCTGTGTAAGACGATGATGACTTATTCAGTCTTAACTGAGTTGCCAGCAAGCTTGGGAGAGAAGGATGCTGTGCAGAATGTCAGCCCCAGGACTTCACCCCCTCCACATCTGCAGCTCTGGCTTCCTGCAGAAAGACTACTGCAGGGACAGAGGGAGCATGCTCTTCCCCCACTTCTCTGCCCCCGGCTAGCTGTGTTTCTGCTCTTCCATGTCCCCCCAGCTACCCCCCTGTGTGCCAGCTCCCCTCCACTCAGCTGGGAGGGGCAGGGAAGGTGTTTTGTCCTTAGTCTGGGATGAGCGAGGAGGTTGCAGAAAGATTGATTGGAGTTTTAAAAAAAAACCACCAACCTGAATTCAGGGCCACAAACGAGCCACTAAAGCAAATTCAGCTAGAAAAATGTTGACGTGCTTAGTATTGCAAGTAGCTTCACACTCAGCATTACCCAGGCGGATCGAGTATTACAAATCTGATTGAAGGTTCACGGGAGTGAGTGAGCCTCTGCATTGCAGAAGTGAAGGTCATTTTTACCAGAAGATAAAAGCGCTGCAGAGATTCCAGCTCTGAAGCGGGTAAGGTAAGTAAAACCTGCCGTCTTCAATTACCAGAGCTGGATTGGAATAGACAGCTGGCATCTGCAGTGAACAGCCACATCTCTCTTTTCACAGTACTTCCGGGAAATGAAATGGCAGTGGTCACTCTGCGTGAGTACAGCAGCCCACCACTGACATGCATCTCCTGGGGTGGAACATCTCCTGGGTGTTTGACAGCACACAACAGCTGCACTACAGCAGCAGTTAGTACAGAAAGTGAAGAATGCTGTCTGCAGTTGAAGCTGCAGGGACTTTGGGGGACCCCTACTGTCATTGAAAATTGGCCAAAATCCCAGAGGGATAACGCTGACAAAAATGCTCTGGGATCTTAATGATCGGTAGCAGTATGGGCCTTGGTTTTGTCTCTTATGAGTGTTGCAACGTCTATCAGCACAGCGCCCCCTAAGGCCACTCTGGAGCCTAAAATCAGCGCGGCTCAGTCTCAGAGAAAAGAGTATTTCTTAGGACGACTTCTTGTATACAGAACCCTGGATTTTCCTGGGAGGTTTTTCATCTAAGTGCTACAGTTTGACCCTGCTTTGTGTATGAGATCTAATGAGATCATGGCCTGAACAAGAGAGAAGTGAGCTGATCCGTGATTGATTTAGATTCTTATCCCATTCCCTACTCCTTCCTCCGAGCGTATTTCTTTCAAGAAGAGGTTTTTTAATGGACCCAGAAACCTTACTGAAGTGAAACTGGACTGAGCTTTCCCCAGTGATGTCTCTGGTTTACAGGGGTTCTTCAACTGAGCTCCAGCTGTTCGACATCTCTTAAATAACCTCCTACAAGTGACAGGTCAGGAAGTCGTCCCCTTGCTAGCTGTTTGGATAGGTCAATGTGGACTCCCTGCAGGCTCAGAGGTCTGACTGTGGGATCGGGGCTTCAGAGTGCATGCTCTTCGGGGCAGGCACTGTGTCCATGAATTGTCTCTGAAGGGTCATGTACACCCTTGGCACTGTATATACAGGGTAAATCCATCATAAAAATAATCTATCAGAAAAGCCTTACACCACTGGGACTGGATTGCCCCAGGGTTTGCTAATGGACTATGGAACCTTTTCCTTCTAGGTTATGAGTTCAAATGTGGCCCGAGTCATTAGTGAAGGGAAGTCTTTCCAGTCTGACTGCATTGGCAGCCTGTGTAAAATTCATCCACAGACCCATTTTTCCCTTCCCATTTCAGGATTGTTCCCTACACTGTATTTCCCACTACTCAGGCGAGTCTTAAATATGTCAAGCAATAGGGCTTCCGCCCCTTTGTTCAGAAAACTATTCCACCGTCTAACAGATTTCACAGCTAAGAGATGAAGGGTGCACAGGAGAGAGAACGGGGCTGGTGCTTTCTATCCAGTTTCTTACCCAACGAGTGTCCAAGCCCCAGAAACCATCACGTCACTTGGCCCCCTCGCTTGACAGCCTCTGCAGAGCGGCCAAGCACTGGACAAGCCTAACAAAAGGCTTTGGATGCGTTGATCATTTCACCCCTCATGCTAAATGTTACTGTGTGAATAGCTAAACCGGCATTTCCTCCTGAGGGCAGATCCGGTATTTGGTGGTGCAGTAAAGAACAAGAGGTGCTATAAGGCGAAAGCACATAAACAAGGTTTCCTTTTGTTGTACCTCAAGAAAACAAAGAATGTGGGCATCCTAGATGAGACGAGAACTGGTTTGGCTGGAATAGGAAACAGCAGTTGGAGCTCGCCTGGGGGATGGGAGCTCAGCAGTACTGGGGTACATCTCTCCCTCAGACGAGGTTTGGAAGAAGTCTCAACAGCACTGGAGGTTGGAGAAGCTTGTTAATCCCCAGAGCAGATACCGCAGAAGGCAGTGGGTAGAGCAGGCTTCCCACACCTGATCTGAAGAGAGACCGTCTCTAAGGCAGTTCCTTCTGCATGCCCCAGTCAATCCTTGGTCTCTGTCCTGAGGTTGCCAGTAAGTGTGCCAGGTAGGCCCGGTCATGCCATGGATGCTGGTAGTTAAACTTGGGTCACCATTACGTTTTGCACACAGGAGCACTGAAAAGCCACTGGATGATGGTAATCTTCTGGCATGAATGAAGAGTCCCAGATCTGAACCAGAAACCTGCTCCAGTCCCGTTAGTATGAGACAGTATTTAAGCCCAATGAACAACCCTTTACATTAGAGCACGCTGTTCTTGTGCTGTGTCTTCAGAATTCACAGCAAGAGGGATACGGAGATTAACTGGAGATTTCAAAGCTCCAGGTGAGACTCAAAGAGCAATGTAGCTGGCTAAGGAATAATTCAGTTTTATGTTAAATATATAGATCCTTTTTAAATTGTAACTGGCAATAGGGCCCTCCTGCTACTATGGCAGCGGGTCCTGCAGGCCCCATGGGTCCCAGTCCCACTGCAGGGCTCTGACTGGCAATGCAAAATAAATGGGGCGGTGCCGTCTCAGAGCCAGGACACCCATCCAAGCTGTAAGGTAAACAAATTGATGTGACTGATCAGAGCCTTGTGGTTAAAGCACTGGACTGAGACTCAGGAGACCTGAGTTTAACTTCCAGCTCTGCCGTTGACCTGCAGTACAATGTTGGGTAAGTAACTTCCTCTCTCCCTCTCTCTCTCTCTCTCTCTGCGCCTCATTTCCCTGTCTGTAAAGTGGGGCTAACATCTCCCAGGGATGTTGCAAGGGTAAATCCATAAATAGAGCTGGTTAGACAAGAGCCAGGGAGAGACACCCTATCCCCATGTGAAATTATTTACATTCCAGCCTGGAGTGCCACAGAAAAACTGCACATTTTTTTAAAATGTTGTTACAAGAATGATCAGTATGAAGGATTGTTCTGTTTTCATGGTAATTAGTTTAATCTGTTGCAACGGCTGCTCTCTTTTCCCTTGTTCACTGAAAGATGACTGAATCTCCAGCTCTAGCTGCAGAAGGGACACACACTGCAGATGTTGTAAATCCCATGGCACAGCTGGTACACCTACCTGTTGTGTTCAACTGAATCCTGCAAAGTGAGTCAAATTCATCCCTGAAGAAACCCCCTCCCCCCAAATCAATGGGGCCCATCACGGCATTCCAGGAGAATAACTGTGCTAGTCCAGAGATGCGCACTTCTCCCATACTGGGCCTTTAATATTTGTATTACTACAGTGTCCAGGAGCCGGAGTCCTGGACCAGGCTCCCGTTGTGCTAGGCACTGTACAAACACCGAGTAAGGGAAGGGACGAAAGTGGGCATGAGGGAGATCAGGAGCTGGGACGCAGTCACTGGGACAGGTGGTGGGGTTAACAGAGGCTAGGAAACAGGACACTTCTGTGTCAAAGGAGGAGGAAGGGAGTGGTGGGGGTAGAGAAAGGTTCTGTCCTATTGTCAATTTTCTCTTCGTAGAAATGTTGAGATCCTGTGAAGAGAGGAGTGAGGGGAGGGTTGCATCAATATTCATGGCTGAGGATGTGAGGGAGATTCCCAAACCTGAGCAATTCTTTGTAGGTGATACATCTGAGGAACTGTCCCAGATTGAGGTGTCATTGGAGGAGGTTTGGGAACAAATTGGTAAACTTGAGTCAAAGGTGGAGAAAAGGCAGCTGGGACTGTGGGCAGGAGATTCAGTTAAGTTGGTGAGGGAGAGGTGCTCAGCAAGGTGTTGTCAGATGCTACCAGTGTGGTGCTCTGCTCTGTTCAATGTTGATATCAATCGGCTGCGTGCGTGTGTTCCCTCTGTGTGCTGCCCCAGCTCTGCGCCGATCGCTGACACAGCAGATCCCGAGAGAACGCCCAATGACCACAGACTCTAGTAAGGTACGAAGGCACGTCGGCCAGGTTTATTGTCGAAGAGAAACACAGTCTCCAGCTCCCTGGCAAACGAAGTCCAAGGTGCTGCAAAGGTGCAGCTAGCCAGTACTTATGTGCTCCCTGGCAATGGACTCAGCTCAGTCAGCGGCGGGACCTTCCTAGGCTGGACAAAGACACCGCCCCAGGGATGTATTCTTATACACAGGTACAAACAAGTTACACATCACTCCTGACGTATTGAGGTGCAACCCCTCTACGTAGCAAGGTGCAACCCCTCTACGCAGTAAGGTGACTCCTCTCACCTTGTACATGTTGGTTGGAACAAAACAACTCTATCCATCATATTATCCTTTTGGCCCTGTCATTGGGATGGGTCAGCTTGTTCCTTGTTACCTGTGTGGAGTGTACAAGTATGCAAATGTTCTGATATCTGGTGTCCAGTACCTTTTAAGTATGTCTCTTTTTGCAGCATCAGCCCTTTCCTTGCCAGCTTCTGTGAGCAGGGCCTGCCTCTGGCTCGCAGCTTAACTTTGCGTTAGTTAGCAAAGTCCTGACCATTACTTTAGTTCAGGTCTTAGGCCTCATACCAGGCCTCTGATACCAAGGTTTATATCTCAGGGCCTCCTCTTACTACACAGGGGAGTGGGCAGAACTGAAGAAGGAGAGATCAAATCTGTAGTGGAGGAAGTCAGCCTGATCCTAAGATTTCCCTCAGAGACGCTCTGCCTCCCGAGAGCAGGAGCAAAGGAAGCAAACATTGTGGATGATCTTACTGGAACCCCGCTTCCATTGAGCAGTGTTGGAAGGGCAGGAGATTGCGATCCCCAGTGCTGTTTTGAGACCACCAGCCCCACCACCGTGCTAGTCAACTCCATTCTTAGTTTGCAACAGTTCATAGATTCCCAGGCCGGAAGAGGCCATTGTGATGCTCTAGTCTGACCTCCTTTATCACATGGTCCAGAGAACTTCCACCAAAACAATTCCTAGAACTTCTCTCTTACAACAACATCCAATCTTGATTTAAATATGATCAGTGATGGAGAATCCACCACGACCCAGGGGGAGGGATAGCTCAGTGGTTTGAGCATTGGCCTGCTAAACCCAGGGTTGTGAGTTCAATCCTTGAGGAGGCCACTTAGGGATCTGGGGCAAAAATTGGTCCTGCTAGTGAAGGCAGGGGGCTGGACTTGATGACCTTTCAACGTCCCTTCCAGTTCTAGGAGATTGGTATATCTCCAATTATTAAAAAAAAAAAAATTGTTCCAATGGTTAATTACCCTC
This sequence comes from Mauremys mutica, assembly GCF_020497125.1. Taxonomy (NCBI): domain Eukaryota; kingdom Metazoa; phylum Chordata; order Testudines; family Geoemydidae; genus Mauremys; species Mauremys mutica. The sequence goes on along the minus strand of NC_059072.1, from coordinate 351,807,412 downwards.
ACCATCAAAAATGTAGGCTTTATTTCCAGTCCAAATTTGTCTAGCTTCAGTTTCCAGCCATGGGCTCATGTAATGTTAGACCTTTCCCTGATAGACTGAAGAGTCATGTATTAAATTTGTGTTCCTCCTGTAGGTACTTACAGACTGTGATCCAGTCACCCCTTAACTTTCTCTTTGTGAAGCTAAATTGGTTGAGGTCTTTGAGTCTATCAATATAAGGCCTGTTCTCTAACCCTTTCATCAGTCATATGGCTCTTCTCTGAACCCTCTCCAGTTTATCAACATTCTCCTTGAATTGTAGGCACCAGAACTGGATGCGTTATTCCAGCAGCGGGTGCTCAAGCACCAAATACAGTGGTAAAACAATCTCTTTACTGCTACTCAAGATTCCACTGTTTATTCCTCCCAGGATCGCATTGGCCACAGCATTTTTCTGGAAGCTCATGTTCAGCTGATTATCCACCATGATTAAGGCTACAATTTTGTCATGGATATTTTTACTAAAAGTCAGGGACAGGTTACAGGCTTCTGTGAATTTTTCTTTATTGCCCGTGATCTCTCTGTGACTTTTACTAAAAATATCCATGATAAAATGGGAAGGGACTGGGCAGCTGTGGGGTGGCTGGGAGCTCTGGGGCCCCCACTAGCATTGGGGGCTTAGAGCTCCAGGGGTCCCCCCAGCAGTGGAGGGGAGCTGTAGGGTCCCCTGCCCCCACCCCAGCATCAGGGCACTGCTGGAATCCCCCTGCCACCTCTCAGCTCTCTGCCACTGCAGGAGGTGGCGGGACCCTGCAGCTCCCAGCAGCCAAGGCTGAAGTTACTGAAAGTCACGGATTCCGTGACTTCCACGACTTCTGTGACAAAACCATAGCCTTAACCATAATCCCCTAATCTTTTCCAGAGTCACTGCTTCCCAGGATAGAGTCCCCCACGCCTATCCTATAAGCATGGCTACGTTCTTTGTTCCTAGATGTATGTGTGTACATTCATCTGCAATAAAACATATATTGTTTGCTTGTGCCCAGTTTACCAAGCAACCCAGACTACTCTGAATTAGTAATCTGTCCTCTTCATTATTTACCAGTCTCCCAATTTTTGTCATCTGCAAACTTTATCAGTGATGACTTTGGTTTTTTTCCAGGTCATTGATAAAAATGTTAAATAGTGCAGGGCCAAGAACCATATCTTGTGGGACCCCAAGGAAAATAGACCTGCTTGATGACTATTCCCCATCTATGATCATATTTTGAGATCTATCAGTTAGCCAGTTTTTAATCCATTTAATGTGTGCCATGTTAATTTTACATCATTGTAGTTTTTTAATCAAAATGTCGTGTGATACCAAGTCAAAAGCCTTCCAGAAGTCAATTACGTCAACAGTTGAAGGGCATGGACACAGTGCTAGTTCATCTTGTTGCCCCTTCTAAAGGGGTTTGTGTGCACTATGGTTAGTGGAAGGATTTGTATTGACGTCTAAATGTCTATATCAAGTCAAAAATATTCTACATTTGACTATATGTGCATTTCCTTCCCACTCCCGTGTGACTTGTTCTAGAGTCTGTCCTCACTATACTCAGATGCTTGGCACCTGAGTCTGGGCAGCTGGGTCAGCCTAGCCTGTCAGGCCTAGTGGTTGGAGCAGGGGCCAGGAGCCAGGAACTGGAGTGAAGGGTCAGAGCCACAGTCAGGAACCAGGAATGAAGCTATAAGTCAGGCGCAAGCAGGGCTGGAGTGGACTGGAGGAGGACAGGAATACGGTTGGGAACAAGGCAGACACAGGAGCAATCACAGCTGTGGGCATGAGTGTTGAGCAGCCAGCAACCTGCTGCTGGGCATCAATTAAAGCAGGTCTGTGGCTGCCTCAGCTAATTAGGCAGGCTGGCCAACCCAGCTGAGCTCATTAATCTGCCGACAGGCTGGGCTGGCTAGGCCTCAGGTTTAGCTGAAGGAGGCGGAGCTTACTCCTGAGCAGCCGTGGTGTGAACAGCTACACTGCAACCCTACCTGAGTTACTGTGTCCTCACTGGTGCTGCGCTCCCGCGTGGCACAAGGCCTTCTGGGGCCATGTGCCTTGGGCTGCACTCAGCTACGCCGCTGATTCTTTCCCCGTGGACTGTGGGTGAACTTGTCTGTCCTCCTGGGCTTTGGAGGCCTATCTGCCCTGCAGCCGTTTAGCCTGCGGCCTGAGTGAAAGCGGGACCCAGGCTCTGTCCCACCCCCACAGTTTGCCCAGGTTGTTGAAAGCCCCAAACTCAGGTGAGAGGGTTTTTCTTTGTGGCTGGGGGACAGGGGTAGGCGAAAACCTGGGGGAGAGCCTGGGTTAACTGTGCAATGTAGACATACCCGCAGGCTTCAGCGTAGAGCCCGCATGGAGCCGGCGAAGGAGACACTGGGACAGAGCAGGCGAGGCTGAAAGCCAAGTCAGTGCTGCCTTTGAGAGGGACTGTGCGCTGTTGGTGTTCGTTTGGAGAGCGAGGCGGTTGCATTTAGCAACTAGCAGCTCTAGCGGCTGCCATCAGAAATGGTACCACCCTGATCTCTTCTTTAGTAAATCCTGCACACAGCTCTCAAGTTCTACAAGCTATTTGGCCCTTAATTGCCACTGACTTGGCAAAGCAAGAGAGCTGTGCAACGTGAAAATCAGCAACCCCTCACTCCTCTGAGACCACACGGAACCCCAGCCTTTGCGACAGACAGCAGCAGAGGCAGTGAAAGAACTAAAAGCCTCCCAGCTAATGTTTCTGGAGAGGAGCCCTGCTTCACACCAGGTTCTCAGAGGCACAGAAGCCACTGTTAAGGTCAGTGCAGATTCTTACAGACGGCCCTGGCAGGGAGTTTGATTATTTTCAGATAACAAGGGAGATTTCACGGTAGTTAATCCAGAGGAGATAAGAATTGCAGTTGTTTCTTCTGAAATCGTCTGAATGGGTTAATCCAGTGCTGGGGAAACAATTGATTGTCAAAGTCCCAGCCAGGGCTAAATGAAGGTAATTCTGGGGTGTTAAAAACATATTAATCCCTCAAAACAGGAGGGGTAACTGCTTTCCGTGTAGCTGGTAAAATGAGAACTGGTGCATTTCAGTTATGCGGGATTATAGTTTTCATGTTTTAGTTTGAGAATTGCCTGGCTGTGAGATTGAAATAAATGCTTTGGGCGTGACCAGCTCTGCAAATCGAGGTTCTTCCTGAAACGTAATAGCTTGTTTCCAAAAGCAAATAGCCACTCGGAACAGTAAACTGTGTTTGGGCTCATCCTTTCTGCAGTTATTTTTCAGCCCTCAAAAGAGGATAATCTGCAGTTCAGGATTAAAAATTTGAGGCTATTTCTCTCAATTCTGATCAAGTGTCCACCAGCCAGTGATGAGTCAGACTTCATGGGTCTCCTGCTGGCCAGCTTGTAAGAACTTCGATATATTGTCCTGTGAAATAACTCTGTGCTTGATTTAGCAGCCATATTTACCACCTGTTGGCCTCTTGCTGTTTACTGAGGAGTCAGCACTACACTATGTGCACGTGGTTTTGTTCTTGTAGGGTTACTTGTGAACGGTTAGCAGCACACGTACTGCTGTTGTTTGTAGGTCTGCTCAGAACTATAGGGCTGCATGTATGCTGGCCAGTAACTGTGATTGCTCGTTCAGAATCAGGGTTAAGAACATAACATAAGAACGGCCATACTGGGTCACACCAATGGTCCATCTACCCAGTATCCAGTCTTCCAACAGTGGCCAATGCCAGGTGCTTCAGGGGAAATGAACAGAACAGGGCAATTATCAAGTGATCAATCCCCGGTTGTCCATTCCCAGTTTATGGCAGCCAGAGGCTTAGGGACACCAGGAGCCTGGGGTTGTGGCCAGTGTTCCCTCTAATTTTTCCCACACATGTGCAGAATGAACTTTATGTGGTGGGGGTGGGACCGAGGGGTTCGGAATATGGGAGGGGGCTCAAAATAACCAGAGCATGACCCAGCTCTGAATGCCCCCGATTCTGATCCTGGCGGGCGAAGGGGCAGGATGTGGATCGTAGACTCAATCTGAATTCCACAGCTGGCTCTCCTGTCACTATGTAACGGACCAAACCACCCCTTGTCCCCTAGCTAAACACTCCCAGACTTCGCAGGTGTTCGCAGTTACAGATCTGGCTCAGGCCCATCCCTGATCATCGCAGCCAATAGGGGACTCTCTTGAGGGAGTGCCCACAGCTCCACGTTCTACAGTGAGGTGCCCACTGCTTTTCTTGCCCTGCTCCAGGAGAAGAAAATGATACTTAATCGTGGCTTTTTTGTGGTTTAATCAACATTAACACCCTAAGCCAAGCCCACGAGAACAGGGAGATTCAGAGCTAAGGCTGCAAATCCAGGCTAATGCTCCTCTGATGCCTGCTGAGATGCTGCCAAGCATACGGTCTGTGGCACCATGTGCTGTGCTCAGAACCCTGACATCCCCATCAGCCTGACAGCCTCCTCTAATGATGCCGGCTCTGCATGGAATGGAATTTCAACTTCAAGGTTGAATCTCCGAGCAGCTGATTAAGCTAGGACTGGGGCAGGCAACAGAACACTGTGGAGGGGAAGGGGAGGACACATGCTGCTAGGAATGCACAAGGATGCAGGTGCCCACATGCACAACACTGGCATCAGCAACACACGAACCGACACGCTTACGCCCTCGTTGAGCAGGGCAGGTGCCCACATGTCCTCATTTGCAGACCCACAAATCCCTCCATCACGTGTTCAGGCTTGTGACAAGTTCAGGCTTCTCTGGGCTGTCCGTGGGCATCCTGGAGCGATGTTTAGGTGCAGGGACCATCAGGAATGCTCAGGAGGAAATTGCTTCTCCTTGCCATGCTGCAGTAAGTCACATGGCGCTTTTGTAAGAAATGCACAAGACTGGACCTGGAGTGTAATTATCTTGGGCTGTATTTTTTTCTGCTGTAATTATTGCTTTTAATCACCTCGCTGCATACAGCAGAGAACAGCTTTGAGCTGCAGGGATCTGCACAGCGGGAGGATGGGGCACTGGGATTTTTGGCTGTATTTTGCACCTTGCTAGTGGCGTTAGGATTACCTCCCTCAGGAGCTAGTTTCCCAGAGGGAAATCAAGTGGTGGATGGGCAGCTAGCAGGGGAGGGGAGAGGCAGCAATGGGGGTGGACCCTGATCATCCGAGGGCTGCCAGTCAGTTTCAGAGGCTCTTTGTCCATGTGAGTACGCCAGGCAGGCTGATTGCCACAAGCAGGTCTCATGATGTGATCTGGTGGGTAGGACACTGGACTGGGAGTTTGGAGGCAGTTCCCGGCTGTGCCACTGACCTCGGAGACCCAGGGCCACTCACTTGCCCCTCTGTGTGTCTGTTTCCCTCCTGCCCTTGTCTGTCTAGTCTGCTTAGAATTGAAGCTCTATGTGTATGTACAGCACCCAGCACAATGGGGCTCTGATCTTGGTTTGGGCCTCTAGACCCCGAGTGATCAGACCATTGTTTGGTATGTTGCCTTCTGCCATGCCAGACGAGCCCCCGGGCTTTTGAGTGGCCACAAATTCAGGCTTCCAAGGAAGGCAGAAACCAGCAATGCACCTGGCCAGTTCTAACAAACTACGTAGGTGACAACAATTCCTTCCTGACCCCCGCAAAGATCCGCGTATGTCCTGAAGCTTGCACGTTGATTAGCCTTGTGTCATTCGCTTAGGCTGAGTGGTTACAAATGCTGTTACCAAGGCAGTTGCTCTCCGTGAGCTGCCTGAAAAGGTTTAATTTTGTGGCCTTTGCATGAAGACAGGTGAAGTGGTAAGGTTTGAACGTGAGCGGTTGCTGTTAACATTCAGTAGGTTCATTAAATAGTAAACAGCTGAACAATGGCAAGCTAAATAGTGCATGGAGCTTTCTGTTTTCCTTTCCTGTGTTTATAGAGGAGCCATTTAAATTATTTACTGGTGTATTTAAAATCCTTTCTTAAGTGAAACCCAGCTGGGAAGCAAAATCTTGTTTACAGGGACAACCATGCAAAAGAAACGTGTCTGTGTCTAATGAACCCATTTGTGAGCAGTTTCCTTCTGCATCCCCAGCAGCTCATCAGCTTTCATACAGCTGGGAAGGGAAGGTTTTAAAAACTGGGTGGTTAAAGTTAGGCTGCTGGGTCAGGTTTCAGCTCTTAACTAGGGGGCCTGGTTATTAAGAGGGAGTGGCAGGGCGGCCTGGTTGGGCACTGGGCTGGGAGTCGGGGATGCTGTGGTCTGTTTCCCGGCTTGTCCACTGAATGGCTTTGGGAAAGAAAGACACACTGTAGAGGAAGGATGGTCCAGTGGGTAGGGCACTAGCCTAGGGTGTGGGAGACCCTGGTTCAAGTCCCTGCTCCACCAGAGACTTCCTGTGTGACCTTGGGCAAGTCACCTAGCCTCCCTGGGCCTCAGTTCCCTGTATGTGCAATGGGGATAATAGCACTGCCCCACCTCACAGAGGTGTGAGGAAGGAAGGTACATTAAAGACTCCGAGGTGCTCGGATACTGTGGTGATGAGATTCTCAGACTTTAGAGAGATACTTAACCTCTCTGTGCTGTGACAGGAGTACTGGGCCATTTGAGCCCCCCTGCTGGAGGCCTTGTGGTCCTACCACACCCTGTCCCAGTAAAGGTGGGTCCTCCAGGCCTGCCTAGAAAGGCTGCAGGGAAGCAGCCAATCAGAGCCCAGCAGGCTCAGTTAAAAGGCACTCGCGGGCCCGATGAGCAGGGAAGTTGGAGAGAGACCCTGCTCAGACAGGGAACAGAGGGAGAACCCAAGAAGGTGGTGGGACTAAGAGAGAAGTGGCCCAGGGAAAGGAGCAGCAAGGGGCTGGGACCCCGAGTAGTGGGCAGCCACCAGGGAAGGGCGTAAGCTCCAAGGAGGGGCTAAGACTCAGCACTAAAAGCCCGAGAAAGGGGCTAGAATAGAGACAGGGCCAAAGACCCCCCCCCTGAGAGGGCCAACCATTCGCTGGCCTGTGTTACCCCAGCGGGGTTCCTCCATGCATATAAACTGTGTGATGTAGCCAAAGGGCTGAGTCACTGAAGACCCACAGGAGGAGGACAACAGCCGCCAGGAGGCGCTCGCGAGAGGTGCGTGCGCCCCATTGCTGTTACCCTTACCGCGCTTCGTCTCCCTCGCCTCGTTAGCCTGGGACAGTCAATACGCTGCCATCACATTGTATTTGTACTTCCACTTGCATTGGCTTTCATTTAAGGCTAAGATTTAGTCACAGGTATTTTTAGTTTTGTTTATTTTTGTGAATTTTTGTTTATTGCCCATGACCTGTCCAGGACTTTTACTATAAACACCCCTGACTAAATCTTAGCAGCCCCCAGGGTCTCGCTGCTCTGGGGGGCCCCGGGGCCTGTGACACCAGCCGCTGTTGGGGTGGTCCCTGGGTCAGCCACACCAGCAGCTGCGGAATTTCACGGAGGTGACGGAAAATCACAGAACCTGTGACTTCCACGAGCTCCGTGACAGACTCGCAGCCGCAGCCTTAATGTATTGGTGTTTCCAGAGGCATCATGCTAAAGACCCAGTGAGTCAGCACTGACACAGGAGTTCTATGTGTGCCAGCACCAAAGGGTTAAAAAGTAAGTTCAATTTGCAGCTCCCTCCCCAGCCCTTCCTTCTCTTCTCAGCTTATGTACCCTGAGAATCCCCCGCCCTTCTCCCTGCTCTGTGCACAGCAGTGAGGGGGGCAGTCCGTGGATTACCAGCTGTGAGATGAACAAGATGGGAAGAGGGTGGGAGCCCCTGGAAGGGACGGCGGGATTATCCCCATTTGTAAAGGAACAATGAGACCCAGAGTGGTTGAGACTTACCCGGGGAGCATCCTGGTTTAGGGGATAGGCAGGGAACGGAGAATCCATTGAATAGATGGGGCTTGGCTAGGGACTTCCAGAGGGAGTGAGGTGCCTGTATCCCACTGACATTCCATGGCAGCAGGGCACCCATAGGCTGCTTAGAAATGCCAACCTCAGAGGTGCTAAGCAGCAAATGGCTTCTATTGAAGCTGAGGGAGTTACCCTGAACTTGCACCTAGATATAACTGACAGCGGAATCTGACCCACAGATGAACAGTCAGTGACCAAGCGAGGAACTGAACTGAGGAGTTCTGGGCTCCCAGTCTAGGTCCAGCAGCAGTAGGGATCCACCACCACCTCCTTGCATTGCAAAACACTGTCCGAAGCCTCTGAAAGCGCTTGTGTCTGCTGGACTTTATCTCCCCAATGTTCTACAAGTCCATAGAGCAAAGGAACAGCAGATCCTCCACCTCATGTTTTACATGTTTTCAAAATGCGCAGAAACTCAAAATTAATGAATCCATTTCCTTCAAACAGGGCTTGTCGCTTAGATCTCAGTGAGCTCTGCAAATCCAGCCCATCTTGACAAATTGGTTCATCCATTATGTATATAAAACACCTAATCAGAGCATATGTACCAAGGGCTGGGCTCCTTACCTGCTCTTGATTAGCATGTGGATATTGCCTTTCCTATGTACATTTCCAGAGAGGGCCTAGAAATGCCTGTAGATATTTAATCAAAACTCTGTCTAATGTCATGCATTTATGCCCTGGGTTGTATTTTCCATCGATACTCACTGGGAAAACTCATTTGCTACTTAGTGTGTCTTCTGACATTGCTAGTTGTGATGGTTTTGTGATTTAGACATTTTTCTACTAAGAACCTAGGGCCCCTATTCAGAAAAGCGCTTAAACACAAGCTCAACTTTAAGAATTAACTTCAATTATCACCTGTTATTTGTAACCCTGATAGCATCTCGGAGCCCTAGTTATGAACCAGGATTCTGTGGCGCTAGATGCTGAACAAACACAGAGACAGTCTCTGCCCCAGAGAGCAAACAGTCTAAGTTAAGCATGTGCTGAATCAGGGCTTAGACGCAGCCTTGCCAGCCTGGTGCCCCATTCTAACCGCCTGGGCTGGATTAGAACCGCTGACCTAGCAGGAGTTGAGGTTCTGTGCTGCGTTTATCAGTCCTGTGGTTGTCCTCCCGCACCTCCACTCTATTTTTCAGTACATTAACACTACCCCTTAGAATCCATTAAACCGCTGGACCAGTGCTGAGTGTCTGCAGTGCAAATCAGATAAAGGAAAGGAAGCGCCGGTCGTAAAAGTCAAGCAGAATAAATGGCAATGAGTGAAACTGGAGTTCATCTGATACGTGACTTAAACACGCAGACTTGAGCAACTCCTCATCCCAGAAAGCTGAGGCAGCTGCTCCATTCGCCGGCCGGAAGCGTATGCTGTTCTACCTTTTCCCGAGCCAGGAAGTTCACTCTCCCACTTTCCTTTGTCCAGCCCGTCAGTCGGAATAAATCACCACAATGTTTATAATCCAATAAAAGTGGTTTAGGGGAAGGGCCCTCATAATAAATAAGCTCTAGTTGAAAAGGAGGCCACGGGGCCTAGTGGTGGGGGTGATTTTCCACATGTAAAGAGACAACCACGTACATTCAGCTGTGAAGAGTTTTTACTTCAGCTGAGGGGGGGGGGGAGTGCCTCTAAATCCTGGGTTTACCAAGGTAATTACCAGATTATTCTGGGACGTCCCAGAAGCTCTCCTGCCAATATAGTGCCGTCTGCACTGGGGAGTTAGGTTGGTGTAACCATGTCGCTCAAGGAGGTGGATTTTTCACCCTGAGGGACATAATTATACCGATAGACCAGACCTCAGTGCTAAGCCTTAGACCTGCCATGGGGCAGCGTCTAAGCGAAGGAGCCTGCCCTAACAGTGAGGTTCTGCTGAAATCACCAAGCGCTGGGTCAGTGGTGGGACCTCACAGTAGAGATGCAGGTGGCAGCAGAGATGCAACCGGGCAATGGCGGCGGCATGACTGATGGCACGGCAGCGGCGGGAACAGCGGTCACTATGAGCCAGTTGCAGCGGCAGAAAGCAGCAGCTGAGGCACCGCTCGATGCCTTCCCCCTCCCCAGCCCTGAGGTGGGAGGTGAACTCGCATGAACGCACCTCTGAACTCTGGGTCTTCACTGACCCAGGGCAGCAGCTGTGAGTGGGGGGCCGTGGAGGGAGAGGGGTGTGTTAAAATGCCACTTGTTTGTCAGATTTTGACACCGCAGGAGGAGAAACTGAGGTGAAGGACAGGGCCCAGTGTGCTCTGGGGGGAGGGGGAGTTTGCTTATGATCCCATGTGTCCGAAGATGGCTGTGGTTGGTGGTTGGTTCCCGTTCCCTTTTAGTAAAAGTTCTCGTTTGTTATGCACAGCTTGCGAGTGGGGAAACGTGGCCTCTTAGAGGCGCCCGGGGTTGTGTTACTTTCCCAGATTGCTGGGTGAGAGCTTCTGCCGGTTTTGTTCTGCGCTGTCAAGAGGAAGTCCTAAAGTTGAACTTGGCCCTTGCTGCTGCCGACTGCACGTGGCAGAAGGGTTCCACCCGCTGTGGGGAATGACCAGTCCGGTGCAGGCAGGAGCGTTTGGAGTGAGAAGTCGAGCAGAGAGACTGGCCAGGTCTACGCTACCGCTTCTTCGGTATCACTTACGTCACTCAGGGCTGTGAATAAGCCACCCCGCTGAGCAAGGTAAGTTAAAGCGACCTAAGCACCGGAGTGCACAGGGAGAGAGCTTCTGCCAACATCACTCCCTTCTCTCGCAGAGGTGGATCTTTCATGCCAGCAGGAGAGCGCTCTCCTGTCCGCATAGAGCGTCTTCCCCAGACGCGCTACAGTGGCAAAGCGGTGTTGGTGCAGCTGCGCCAATGTAGCGCTTCCAGTGTAGACCAGCGCACTGTCAAAGCTGTTCTTTTGCTTAGAGGAGTGAGTGTTAATGACCCTTGTTCGGTTTTTCATGATAGACTCACTGAGGTACGTCTACACTGCAGGGGTTGCAGTGGCACAGCTACAGATTGCTGCTCCGGGCCAATGGGGGCTGCTGGAAGCGGCGGCCAGTACGTCCCTCAGCCCACGCTGCTTCCAGCAGCCCCCATTGGCCCAGAGCAGCGACCCACGGCCAGTGGGAGCCGCAATTGGCCAGACCTGCGGACGGGGCAGGTAAACACACCGGCCCGGCCTGCCAGGGGCTTTCCCTACACAAGCACTGACCCCTGTTCAAGAAACCCTGGTGTAGACACTTACTACAGCCCCAGAAGGGGGTTTTCCATTGTTGTATTAAATCCACTGCCTTGAAAGTGAGTAGCCGGGTCGAGGGAAGAATCGGCCTAGCTGCTTCTACACTGGGGTTCAATCATCGCAGAGGGCACAAAATATTTCACTGCTCTGAGCACCGTAGCCAAGTGCACCTGTGTTTTAGGTGTAAACGAAGCCTGAGTTACTGGAAATTTTTTAAACAGTGCACTCTTGGCTCTTGTATGAGGATTTCACACCCCTAAAAATGTCACCACAAAAACTGTCCCCGTTTATGATTTTGAAAATACAATCAGCTTAATTAGGAGCTGCATCAAAACAAGGCAGAGCATCAGTCTAATCTGCGGGAGAAAGCAGGGTGTGCATCTCACATGCTGCACCAGCTCTGACCTCACAAAATGGCCGCAGCATCACAAAACAGCAGACTCCTAGGAACGCAAAGATGCAGTCCCACAGGGAGCAGAATTCGAAGTTACCAGCTCTGTACATCAGTTATCCAGCGCTACTAAATAGTCAAAGTGCCAATCACTGGTTCAAAAAGCAGTCTTGTCTCCTGCCCTGATCCACAATAAGTTAGAAGCGCAGCAGAGATCCAGTTTGGTGGAAATTCTGACTGATCACACACGCTCCAGTAACTCCAAGATTAAAGGCAGGGGGATACTGGTTTCGAACAGTCACCTGGTTTCAGGCCCAATAGTCTATGCAAAGGTGTAGTATTCCGTCCTTTTCGTAACTAAAAGAACTGGAGCCCCTGCTGGGGAGGTGGTGTGCCGGATGACGGCGTTGGCCAGGCTTTCCTGGATGTACTCTCAAACGGCTGCTGGTTCTGGCTTGAACATGGCATAGATCCATCCAGAAGGGCCCTTCGTCTCAGGCTGCAGGTCTGTGGTGCAGTCACAGTCTCACTGCAGAGGCACCGTGTCTCTGTTCTTCTTTTCAAATCCTGATACATTGCAGGGAGAAGGGACTCAGGCTTGGGAGTGATTCCTTCTGGCTAGCTGCCACATCTGGAATTCCACCACAGAGGCAGTCGCTTCCAATCAGCCGCAAGAGGCCGGGGCCAAAGGGTTAGAGCCGGTTGCATACCGGCAGGCGTTTTGGCAGTATTCAAAGGGGAAGCTGATCCTTTTTCCTCGCCAGGAGACACGAGGGTCGTACTGCTCCAGCCAGCTGATGCAGAGAATTAGGGCGAAGTGTGGAGAATGGAGACCGTTGAACTGTAGCTCTTCTCAATTGCCCTGGATTACGGCCTCTAGAGGTACTGTTTCCTGTGTCAGTGGCCTTGAGGTGACAGGGGCCACCTATTGTTTCTAGGGGAACTGATGTAGGTTTTAAACAGAGGGGGATTTGTAGTGCTCAAGTGGCTTTAGCATCTATGAGGTTTATCAGCATAATTGATCAGGGCCCAGTGAGGGGGAATTGGCTTGGCTCCCTGATCCATGGTACTGTAATTCTATTAGTACTTGGAAGCATGGGGAGGACCTGTGTGTCCTGGGTCGGGTTTCTCCAGAGGGCTGGGAGGTAGATCTGGAGCATAGTGCCCTGGTAGTGCCCCGGCTGTCCCTCCCTATGGCCTGGGGTCACTCTTTTCCCAATTCCGTGCGGGTCAAGGTCTGTGATGAGTAAGAAGTGAGGGCGTGCCCTGGTACCCTGCACTAAAAACATAGGTTATTGTGCCATTCCTTTTCTTCCAGGGTCCAGCACTGGTGGCCCAATCAACCTGCATCAGTTGATGGTTGGGCCCTGGGGGTTTCAGTGTGAGGTGTGTGCCCCACTTCTCCTCCTTTCCCTCAGGCACCGGCTGTCAGTGCGGAGAGAGAAGCAGTGAAAGCACCCACACAGGTCAGGGTCTCAACGCGGGCTAGCTTGTCCTTTATCTCCTCACTAAGTCCACACCAAAAATGAGGCAGTTGGGCTGCCTTGTTCCACTCAACGTCAGCCGTGAGTCGCCGGAACTGGGCCGTGTGTGAGGGAGCTGGGCCTTGCTCTTGCTGGGGCCCTGGTAGCGTGGCTTCTGCTGAGTGAGCGCAAAGAGAGTCGTAGGAAAGCGCTCGTAGGAAGATGTTCCAGTCTGCTAACACCGGGCTGTCCTGCTCCAGCAGAGGGCAGGCCCAATCCAGAGCTTCTGCAGCTAGCAAACTGAAGACTAGTCCCACCCTGGCCTGGTTGGTGGGAGCAGGGCCGGCTCTAGACCCCAGCACGCCAAGCACGCGCGTGGGGCGGCATTTTCCCAGGAGGGCGGCAGGCAGGTCCAGCGGACCTTCCGCAGCCATGCCTGCGGGAGGTCCACCGGAGCCTCCGGACCAGCGGACCTCCCGCAGGCATGGCTGCGGAGGGTCTGCTGGTCCCGCGGCTCGGGTAGACCTCCCGCAGGCATGACTGCGGACGGTTCCCTGGTTCTGCGGCTCGGGTGGACCTCCCGCAGGGATGCCTGCGGAAGCTCCACTGGAGCCGCGGGACCAGCGCACCCTCCGCTGGCAAGTCCCCCGGAGCCGCGGGACCGGCGCCCGGCAGCGCGCCCCCTGCGGCATGCCACCCTGCTTGGGGCGGCCAGATTACTAGAGCCACCCCTGGGTGGGAGACACTTGAGGGCGGAGCAGGAAAAGGAGATGGTGTTGGTTCAGGTTCTCCCTGATCTCCTGGCTGTTCCCATCCAAATGCTAAGGTAACAGTATGGCGGGGCCCTCTGCAGACGGCAGTGGCCCACCCCAAGCCTGGAGCATGGAATTCTCTCCCTGGGACCGTGCTAGTTGCTCGCAGAGCGTCTGATTTTCTGCTAGGAGCTGCATCACTTGGGATTGCGACAGATGGTTCTGTTTGGAGTTGTGAGACCTGCTCCTTCAGATCCCATACCCCCTGGGGTCCAGTGGGTGAGGGTGGTAGACCTGCCCCTTACATATCCCTGATAAGGGGCTCCTGCAGAAGGGGTGAGAAGTGGGTCTGGGAAAACTGCAAGGGACTTGGGCACAGGCAGTCTTGCCTAATGGTCACAGCACTGCTGGGGTTCTCAGATCAGCGACAGGGTGGTAGGAATTGCTAGAGCCAGGCTCAATAAGCAAGAGACAGGGTCAGAGTCAGGCCGGAGTTGGAGACCAAGAGACAAGGTGAGGTCTGGAGCCACAGCAAGCCTGAAGTCTCTGTGGTTGCTCAGACAACTTCCTGGGGCACCCTCCAGGGTTAAATAGGGCGCTTGGCCAATCAGAAGGCCACAGGGTCACTCTGGGTCCCTTGGGCGGTACTTCCTGTGGCTCTGCATGGCCTCCTGCTGGCACTATGGCTCAGGTTCTGCAGACCCAGGTTCTAGTTCACGGATCCTTACATCCATATCACTAATTATCAGGCTTTGTTAGCGAAATACAACTTCAGTAACTACTCCCGAGAGGTGGACTTTAAGGACAAGCTTCCCTAGAGGACAGAGCCCAATTTCAAACCTTGATTGAGGAAGGCAGACTAGTGACACAACCGTCTCTACAAGCTGTTGGGGGTACAGTGGACATGGCATCTGGAGGGCTAGCCACTAGTATAGTTAGGAGATGTGCGTCTTGGCTCTGCTCTCGGGAGGTGCAGAACACCACAGGGGATCTACCATTTGACCAGACAAATTTGGTCCGTGAGAAAAGGGATGAGTCCCTACACTTGTTGAAAGACTCGAGATCGACCTTCCGCTCCCTGGGAATTTACACCCTGGTCCCAAAGAGAAAACACCAGGGCAGGTGTACAGGGCAAGACCACCCACTTCATAACCGTTCTACCTCCAGTGCCCAGCAACAAGCACACAGACTTCAGATCTCAATTTTCAGCCCCCTCTGTTGCCACGACCTCCACCAAGTGCTACCCATCTGCTGAGAGCTATTTTTGATGCCTTGGTCGAGAACCGCTTGCATTTGATGATGCCAACCACTATTCTACTCACCAGGCCACCATTTGAACCTTTGGCCATCTGCTCTATGTCCCATCTTTCTACAAAGGTCGCATTTTTAGATGCTGTTACTTTGCCCAGAAGGCGAGCAAGATGGGAACACTCATGGCCAGCTCACCATATGCCATCTTTCACGAGGAAAAGGTCTCCCTTCGCCTTCGTCCAAAATTCTTCCCTAAGAAATTTCTGAATTCCACGTCAACCAACATGATCCATTTACTGGTTCCCTTTCCGCAACCCCATGCTTCCACTGATGAGACAGGACTTCATTCCTTGGCCGTAAGATGAGCCCTGGCGTCCTACCTGCAAAGGACCAAACCAATCGAAAAATTACCAAGATTTGTCACAATAGCAGAAAGGCCATGAGTATGAGCAGTATCTTCTCGGAGAATCTCTAAAGCAGTTGTTCCCAAACTTTTCAGCATCACGCCCCCTTTTAATTTTCAGGAACACCCCCTGCTCCTTGTCCCCTGACTGCCCCTTCCTGGGACCCCACCACCTATTCAACTCCCCCTGCTCCTTGTCCCCTGACTGCCCCAACCCCTATCCACACCCCCACCCCGACAGGTCCCCCAGGACTCCCACACCTATTCACTCCCCCGTTCCCTGTCTCCTCACCACCCCCCCCCGAACCTCTGCCTCATCCAACCGTCCCCTGACTGCCCCCCCCGGGACCTCTTGCCCCTTATCCAACCCTCCCACTCCCCACCCCCTTACCAGACCACTCAGAGAGGCAGGACTGGCTTATTGGAAAGCCTGGGAGGTGGGTGGGCGCAAGCTGCGCTGCCTGTGCAACGGCGTGGCTGTGGGGGAGGATGGAGAAGAAGGGAAAGGCCGGGGGGGAGCTAGCCTCCCCAGCCGGGAGCTCCAAGGCCAGCCGGCCTCACCCCCCGCCCCCGGAGTTTCTTCACACACACCCCCAGGGGGCATGCCCCCCAGTTTGGGAGCCAGTGCTCTAAAGGGATGTCTGACTGCATTATCACTTGCTACCAATTAGCGCGTATCCCTCTCCCGGAATGGGTGAGGACCCATTCTATGAGAACACACATCTCTTGTTCTCACAGCCGCTCTCCAGGAGGTCTCGGTGCTGGACATACACAGAGCAGCTACCTCGAGGTCCAGTCACACAACATTACATGCTTGTTCAGGACTTCACTGCATATATAGGGACTGCCATGCTTCAAGCATTTTGACTGACTACATCCTCACACCCTCCTCCGGTCTGAATACTGCTGGTCGGTCACCCATATATGGAACACATACAGACCAGCACTCGGAGAAGAAATGGAGGTTGCTTACTTGTAACTGGAAGTTCATTAAGATTTGTGGTCACTATCTGTGTTCCACTACTCTCCCTCCTTCCCCTCTGCTTTGGATCTTATCTGATTCGCAGTAAGAAGAGGAACTGGAGCGGCATCGGCCTGCACTACGTCTTGTGTGCCACATCCAGGGCATGGGGAGAGCAGCATCCATTGGCCTGCACATGTGAATCTCTGGATTTGGGCACATGGTGCACTAGCGTACCTCACATGTGGAATACAGACAGGAACCACGCATCTCGAGAACTCCCCATTTACAGGGAAATAACCTCCGTTTTGGGTTTGCTGTTCAGATTCCATCTGTAATAGAGAGGTCTGAGCTGCAAACATAGATCTAGATGGGTGTTCTCTGTTTGGGCCTTGCTCTTTTAATTGGAGAAATCTTCAAAGGGAATTCAGTCTCACATTGGTGTGTGACTGGTGTGTATAAATCGCCAGTGCAGGCAGTCAGAATTAGACGCTCAGGAGTGGGAAACTTTCTGACCAATAATGTGAGTAGTTATTCAAGCTAAAATAAAGGCAATCAACTTCATGCTTCAGGGCATAAACTGGTTGCTGTAGGGGTCAGGAAGGAATCCAGCCTCACTCTAATCTGTCTGTTGCACAACTGGCCATGGGCATTATGGGTTTTGTCATCATCTGAGGAAATGGGCACAGATCACAGCAGGAGGCATGTTACTGCAGTCATGGGCCAGGGCCCCATTGTGCTAGGCGCTGTACAAGCACAGAATGAAAAGACAGTCCCTGCCCTAAAGAGCTGCCAATCTAAGTATGAGACAAGAGGGATACAAACAGATGGCGGAGTACTAGGAACCAATGAGCCAGCATTCGTCAGCATGACAGGCAGCAGCCTTTGCCACAGCAGGAGCCTAACCATTGTCCAGGTTTATTTTGTAGGCATCAGGGTGAAGGGAGTTTTAAGGAAGGCTTTGCAGGTGGCTAAAGAGTGACCGTTGGGAATATTTACGGGGAGCTCCTCCCTAGCATGAGGGGCAGAGGGGAGAAAAGCACCAAGGTACGTGTTTGCGAAGGTAACAAGTGAGCAGTGGAAGCAGAGGTGGGCTGATGAGAGGCGAACATCCACAGCTGATAGGGAGGTTGGGGGCCCACTGTGAAGGGCCTTGGAAGTGAAGACAAGGTGCTTGCGTTCGATGTGACAGAGAAAGGGGAGCCCGTGGAGGGGGCAAAGCGACGGGCGAAGGAAATGCAGCAGCAGCAGCATTCTGAGGGGCTATGAGGGGACAGGATCACACTCCTCCAGGCCGGAGAGAAGGATGCTGCGGTAATCGAGGCGCCAAATTCAGTGTCAGAACCTGGCTGGGGACTGCCACGCTGCCCCTAGCAGCACCAGCCCTCCCCGGGAACCAGAGTCCGATTGGTTCTAACGAGGGTGAATATAAAAGGGGGCTAACGTGCCGCAGTGGCTGGCGTTCAAGGGGAAGTCACTTGTCGTCAGAGTGGTGACGAAGAAGCTGCCTCTGAACAGCTGGAGCGTGGAGCAAAGTCTACAAAAATAAGCAGCTCTAAATGGGCAGATTTGAGTGCGGTTTGGCTGGGGGGGGGGGCGGGAGTTCAGCTTCCAGGGTCTCAACCAGGGCCAGGGGCAGGTTCTGATCTGATGGGGCCACAATCTCATGAGCTCGTCTCACCAGACTGGGGCCCTAAATGGCAGAAATCTCCCCCCCCCCCCCGGCTTGTTCTTGTGGGATAGGAGCAGTCACCAGTGGTAGAGATCTGGCAAGATCAGTGGGCTTGTGAGAGACTTTGTGCCATTTTGGGGCTGTTTCCAAACTGGCCAAGAAAAATGAGCTCCCTTTCCAGGTTTTGGATCTAACCTGCAACCGAAGCCTGTGGAGGCAGGGCAGAGCTAGAGGTTCTGGAGTGGAAGGGATGGCGTTTCTCCCCTGGGGCCAGACATGAGCACGGCAAGGAAGCGACTGAATCAGGACATCGCACGCAGGCAGGAGAGAGTGACTCACCAAGCAATGCAGGAAAACGGCCTTATCAGAGAATTATCGGCAGCTGTGCCCAGGCAGCCACCCTGCAAGGCCATCCGGGGTGCTCTCACTGGCTGTGTTAGCAGGGCCTAATAACACCGCCTGGGAGAGCAAACACCAATCCCATACGAGGAAAGGGGCAGAAGGGAACCCAAGGAAGAAGAGGATGACCAGTGAAACATAAAAGAACCCACCATTGTGCCAGGCGTGACAGGCAGCCATCCCCCAGCGGGGGAGGGGGTGCTAGAAAGTCAAAGCACATCATGCCCTCAGACACAAAGCCCCCGAGAGCACAGCTAGCTAGAGGGGAAAAAGGCCGATCGAATGCTCTGTGGTTAAAGAACCTCCCACAACGTACTGTGCGCTAAGGGAAACTAGAGTGGTGGTGAGGAAACATTTAAGCTACAAGTTCAGAAATGGAGGGTCATTTTCTCTCTTGATTAGATTCTCCTCTAATCTGTCTTGCAGCCCATCCCTGTGGTATCTGGGTGCTCTTACTCCTGTCTCAGGACCCAGAAGATCTGAAAGAAGGTGACTCAGTGGAAACAGCAAAACATCTGTAATGAACACATGGGGCGGTGCAGCAGCGTTCACTGGGAAGTAGCGATTTACACGTCTGAAGTGCCGCACAAGCATCCATTCAGCTCTTCGCTGCTCCTTTTGGGTTTTAACCATCTTCTCCATTTCAGCTCCTGCGGGATCATCTAAAGGCTCCGGAAATAACTCTGTGGAGGCTCTGAAACCTAAGGGCCATGAGGACCTTCACAAGGTGAGTGTGTTTCCTGCAGAGCAGCCATTTAAATGCAGCAACCCTGGGCCACTAAGCAAAAATGATCATTAGAGTGTATTGATTGTTAGAGAGTCTTTTGCAAAGTGCTTTACAAAATACACTAGAGGCAGCCTGCTTTCCTGATCTGAGGGCAGGGCTGGGAGCCTGGAGCTTCTGGGTCCTAAATCCCGATACTGACACCTGTTTCTCCTGTGGGCTTGGGTGTCACAACCAGGGCTTGGGCGCTCAGGCCTAGTGGTCAGAGCAGTTGCGATCAGAGGCCAGGAACAGCGCTGAAGGTCAAAGTCAGAGCTAAGGGTCAGAGCCAGTGTAAGGAGTCCGAGAACAAGTCAAGAAGCAGGTCGCATCTTGTCACACAGACAACTCCTGGGCTTAAATGGGGCACTTGGACCCATCAGGGGCCACGAGGGAAGCTGTCAGTCCAGCCTTCCAAGATGGTATTTCCTGGTGTTTATCTTCAGGGTCTGTGTGAAAATGCATATGATCCTCTCGCAACTGCTGGGTAGCACGGCCGTCTGCATCCCTCAGACCCAGGTTCTAGTCCCCTCCAAACCTACATCAGGGAAATCACTTAAATTCTCCATTTCTTTGTGTAAAATGGGGATAAAATCACAGGAATGCTGATATTTACAGAGCGCTTTGGGGAAAGCACTTTATAAGTGCTAAGTAATAGTACGACGGATTCCAGCACCCACTGTCAAAATGCACCCATCTCTGGGGCGGAGCACAGTAGCCACTATAAACTTGCTAGTAAGGCTAAGACAGTGGTTTAGGGGCAAGAAGAAAATACACTGTGTCCGATGAAAGCGACCCGGGAATGTGGGGAGGAGGGATGGAATTATCCATATGGGTGTTTAACCCGGACACTGGAGTTATACTCACGCTTGAGAAGACCATCCTGGGTTCTTCCATGGCTCCAAATAGCTCAGGACCTTGGCTTAATGTCCCATTGAAAAGACTGAACTTCCGGGACCAAATCAGAGCTTTCAAGGTTACATTTTACAGGCCAGACTGGCAGAAGTTGTCACAACCTTCAATGAAGTCTGCCCGCTGTGAATTTGACCCTATACGCTCTAGGATAAAGGTGCTCAAAACACCTTTGTTCCTTGTTTCATCATCCTTCAGGTCTTTTCTTAACACAGGATGCTACTAAAAATTGCCATGTTAGGGCCGCAGAGTGTTCTTAAAGCGCCTTAGATATTCCCTGGTCTGCTTCTGAATTCAGCCCCCATCTATAGTGGCTACCTGCCAGGATTACTTCCCTTCCTCACCACAGCGCCCCCTAGTGTCTCCTTCACCCTCACAGTCCCAAATGGGTTAAAACCAGAGCAGGCCCAGGGCCCAGTTCTGTTTCCTGAAAATGTTGAGGTTTGGACATTTGTTTCTTGCTCCACCTGGGAATGAAAATGAGACCTTGCCAATGCTTTTGTGAGATGAGAGAGAGAATCGCTGATTGTAGCCTGCTGGGGAGGGCACCAGCCTAGGATATGGGAGACCCAGTGTTTTTCGTCTTGTTCCTACATCATTGCCCTATCTCCGTGGGTCAGAACAGGGACTTGAACCTGGGTTAGGGCTGGTGCCCTGATCATTGGGTTAGAGAGGCGCACACACGTGCACCCGTCTCTACAACATTTTTGTCGAAACCAAGACGTTTCTGCAAAACACTTCAGCTTTCACAAAACAGCTTTTTTTGGACTGGAAAAAGTTTTGCCACCATTTTTTTTTCCATCTCTCTTAAAACCTGACCAGCCACTGTGTTCCAATGACTCTCTCCTGGCAAGGTCGAGCGGATGCTTCTCTGCCTTGTCTGATTTGGGAAGCCCCTACCGCTGTGGACGCAAATGCACTGGCTGTTCTGATGGAATCCAACTCTTTTGTCCACAGATCCCTTTACAAGGGTGGCTGTTGTATCCCCATTCTCCAGATGGGAAAACCGAGGTATTGAGAGGCAAAGTGACTTGTCCAGGGTCACAGAGGGGAGCTTATGACAGAGGTGGGAAGGGAATGCGGCGCTCCTGACTCCCGGTCTGCTGCTCTGCCGGCTGGACAACACAGGCTGCCTAACTTGATCCTTAATAACTGGCTCCAGCTCTGTTAGCCAATCCCTGCATTGTCCTGCTGTAACCGGGCTCTCCTGCGCAATGCAGCAAGGCGTGTGAGATTACACTGCCCACTGGCGTGATGCTGGCAGTCCACCGGGTCCGGCCCATCTGCCTTTCCTGAATGTTGGATAGTACCAGTCATGACCCCCGGCCCGATAAAGCTGCTTCCTTGCAGGGGCTGAACAACTGACTTGCTCAAGAGAAGATGTTATCAATGAGGAGTTGAAGGGAGTTGCTGTGGATCCTTGCCCCAGGCTACACAAGGCTCCCTCTGCCCTGTGCAGTGCATCTTGGCTACCAGCCATTTGCAGAGGAAGAATCTCAGGCTGAGTAGCATGCTGAGAGCTGCTAGGTGTGTGTGTGTGTGTGTGTGTGTGTGTGTGTGTGTGTGTGTGTGTGTGCACCCATGCCAACACGAGCACAGCAGAGACACAACCCGTGGCAGCATCATGTCATGTAAAGAGAGAGCACAGTGCCTCCCTGGGCAAGGAACGCAAGGCATGGAGTTGGGCAGAGAGGGCGGCGGGGTGGCCAGGTGCAGATCTGGACTGTCTGCACTGTGCCAGAGCTGGGGAATGTCTGGCTGTTCCTGCATCCCTGCTCCCAGCTGTGTTGGGCAGTGCTGAAGTCCAGTGAACTCACCACCACCGAGCTGATAGCA
The DNA here is from genome assembly GCF_020497125.1 of Mauremys mutica. Taxonomy (NCBI): domain Eukaryota; kingdom Metazoa; phylum Chordata; order Testudines; family Geoemydidae; genus Mauremys; species Mauremys mutica. The sequence continues at coordinate 351,785,510 of NC_059072.1, read as the reverse complement.
CGGTGTCGAAGTCCAAAGAATTACTCTCCACCATTTAACGCGTCTGGGGGCGGGGGGAGAAGGACCCTTCTCCCACTGACTGCTCTCCCGAGTCTCCCAGCCGGACGGGCTCCTTGCCGCGAGCTGGAAATGCTGCTGTGAGGTTCCTAGGAAAAGGGTTATTTTTGCCAAGCTGCAGTGTTTGCCATGGAATCGTTCCACGTCCCAGCCATGGAAAGGAGCGGCAGATATCGCTTCCCATTCGGGGTGGGCTGGCTGAGGGAGGAAAGCGGAGTCAAAAACAGAACAATCCATCAACGCAGGGCTGGGGAAGGATGCTGCCTTGACAGCGCGGGTGTCTGACATCCTATTTATCCAGGGAACCGGTACCGTATGGGCAGCAGCGCTGCAAGCTTCCCCCACATTGCCCTCAGGGACGGCAGCGCCCAGTCAGTCCTGCCTCTCTGCTGAGGCTGCAAATTGTGATTGTGGATGCCTGTCTGCTAGGCACTGACTTGAGACGCCCCTTTATTTCACCAAACGGCCCTGGGACCGTGGGTCAGAGATTCCAAGGCCAGAAAGGGACCGTTGTGATCATCTGGTCTGACCTCCTGTGTAACATAGGCCAGAGAACTGCCCCAAATACTTCCTAGAGCAGATCCTATAGAAAAACACCCAGTTGTGATTTAAAAATTGTCAGCATCCGCCATGGTAAATTGTTCCAGTGGTTAATTACTCTCCCTGGTAAAAATGTACACCTTCTTTCCAGTCTGAATTCGTCTCGCTTCAGCTTCCAGCCACTGGATCACGTTAGACCTTTCCTTGCAAGATTGAAGAGCCCATTATTAAATATTTGTCCCCCATGTAGGTACTTATAGACTATAATCAAGTCCCCCGTTAACCTTCATTTTGTTAAACTAAATAGATTTGAGCTCTCTGGGTCTATTACTATAAGGCAGGTTTTCTAACCCTTTAATCAATCTTGTGGCTCTTCTCTGAACCCTCTTCAATGTATCAGCATCTTTCTTGATATGTGGGCACCAGAACTGGACACAGGGTTCCAGCAGTGGGCGCACCAGTGCCAGCTACAGCGGCACAATAGCCTCTCTACTCCTACTTGAGTTTCCTTGGTTATGCATCCCAGGAGCGCATGGGCACTTTTGGCCAAAGCGTCACACTGGGAGCGCCTGGGGTAACTTCTGCTCACTCTCAAGCTGGCCAGATCTCAGCCAGTGACCTTATAGGGAAAAGGCCTTGCATCCCCAGTCAGTCCTGTGAGCCAGGTAATCAGAGAGAGGGCTGCAAGATCAGTGCATGCTCGCTGGGCAGCTCTGTTCTATTGTTAATGGGCTGCCAGAAATGATGCCACTTTATCGGGAACACGGGGAAGAGTTTTCCATTTTGCTCCTGGGACTCGTGTAAATGCCTGGTACTTCAGTTAGACTTTCCCCATTGTGCAAATATTGAGCCAAATTCATCCCTGTCAAGACTCATAGACCTTAAGGTCAGAAGGGACCATCATGATCATCTAGTCTGGTACCCTGCACTTTGCGCCTCACCTGCCCACTCCTGTAATAGACCCTTAACCTCTGGCTGAGTTACTGAAGTCCTCAAATCATGGTTTAAAGACTTAAAGTTACAGAGAATTCACTGTTTACCCTAGTTTAAACCTGCAAGTGACCTGTGCCCCATGCTGCAGAGGAAGATGAAAAAAACCCAGGGTCTCTGTGTGACAAAGTGGGGCTGTTCTTAATGTTTCCTCTAAATACTGTGTGGGTGCCTCAGTTTCTGGCCGACACTCTGTCTCCTGGCAACTAATGGCCCAGGCCCTTCCCCCTTGCAAGGGGATGCTAAAGGTGTGGGAGAACAAAGAGGTCAGGTGACCTCCTGGCCCAGAAAAGGAACTCAGCAGAGAAGGAGAGGCTGGAGGGGGTGTCAGTTTGGAGCTGGCTGGGGACGGGAAGTGAGGGCAGATGGGATTGTCTGGCTTGCTGGGCTAAGGGGTCCTGTTGTCTGTACCTACAAGCTCTGTTTTAAACCGTGCTCCTGACATCAAATAAACCTCGGTTTTACTGGCTGTCTAAAAGTCATGTCTAACTGCGAAGTGGGGGGTGCAGGACCCTCTGGCTTCCCCAGGACCCTGCCTGGGCGCACTCACTGTGGGAAGCTCACAGAGGGGCAGAGAATGCTAAATGCTCCAAGGTCAGACCCAGGAAGGTGAAACCGTGTGAGCTTCTTGCCCTGAAGACAGTCTGCTCCAAGGGAGAGGAGGCTCCCCAAAGTCCTAACTGGCTTTCTGGGGAGCGGTTCCAAAGCATCGCCCAGGCACTCCATAACACTCTGCCAATCTGACCTGGGGGGAAATTGTTCCTGACCCCAAATATGGTGATCAGTTAGACCCTGGGCATGTGGGTAAGACCCACCAGGCAGATACCTGGGAATGAATTCTCTGGAGTAACTTGGAGCTGTCCCCATCTAGTGTCCTGTTTCCAGCTGTTGGGGATTTTTGCTACTGGAGTTGCCGATGGGCCACATGCCATTGCAGGCAGTCCCATCACACCATCCCCTCCATTAACTGATCAAGCTCAGTCTTGAAGCCAGTTAAGTTTTTTACCCCCACTGTTCCCCTTGGAAGGTTGTTCCAAAACTTCACTCCTCTGATGGTTAGAAACCTTCGCCTAATTTTGAGCCTAAACTTGTTGATGGCCAGTTTATAGCCATTTTTTCTTGGGTCTACATTGGGACTTAATTTAAAGAACTCCTCTCCCTCTCTGGTATTTAACCCTCTGATGTATTTATAGAGAACAATCTATAAATCTCAATCTCCCCTCAGCCTTCTTTTGGATAGGCTAAACAAGCTAAGAAGCTCTGAGTCTCCTCTCACAAGGTAGGTTTTTATTCCTCAGCTCATCCTATTAGCCCTTCTCTGCACCTGTTCCAAACACTGGCTTCAGATGAGATCGGTCCACATTCCTTCGTCCCCGCGGTGTATACAATGTGTGTGTCTGATGTTAGTATATTGCATCCTTTGGAAATTATTCTCTTGCCTGTGGCTACAAAGATGAACCTGTTATTCAAGTACATGAGATAATCGAACTGACCTAAGTGCTGCTAGCTAGGAGACATTGTTCAAATGCCTCTCAGCAGGGGGACTAGATGGCTTGCGGGGATTAATAATAAGTCTTTCAAGTCCAGTCCACTGGTTCAAATCTACTCGATGCTGATAGTAATGTGAGCTTATTGCCCTCTGACAATGGAAGGGACTAGAATACGCTGGTGGCCTCAGTTCAGTTCCTGCGGGCTGTCTCAGACTCCACCACCGATGAGCTGCAAAGGACTCAACACCACTCTGACCATTGCTCACACGGACCGTGAGTCAGAAAAGCATCCCTGCTCAGGACAAAATGTAAGCACGTGCTTAAGTCCTGTTATTAAAGTTAAGCATGTGCTTCAGTATTGTCCTGAATAGGGATAGACTTCAACATGAGCTTAAGTGCTTTCCTGAACTGGAGCCAGTGACAGGGCACCGTTGGGGAATCTGGTTAGCTGCATTACGGTAGCAGCTAGAAGCCCCAGCCATGGACCAGCATCTCACTGCGCTAGGTGCTGTACAAATACAGAACAAACCTGGTCTTGCCACCATCCGAGCTTTACCTATTGTGTGTGTGACAGAGCCAGTGCGTTACAACATGGTTGGGTATCACCACGGTGTTAAAAAAAGAACAGGAGTACTTGTGGCACCTTAGAGACTAACAAATTTGAGCATAAGCTTTCATGGGCTACAGCCCACTTCATCGGAGGCATAGAATGGAACATACAGTGAGACGATATATATACATACAGAGAACATGAAAAGGTGGAAGTTGCCATACCAACTCTAAGAGGCTAATTAATTAAGATGAGCTATTATCAGCAGGAGAAAAAAAAACTTTTGTAGTGATAATCAAGATGGCCCATTTCAGAGAGTTGACAAAAAGGTGTGAGGATACTTAACATGGGGAAATAGATTCAATTTGTGTAAAAAGAACAGGAGGACTTGTGGCACCGTAGAGACTAACTAATTTATTTGAGCATGAGCTTTCGTGGGCTACAGCCCACTTCATCGGATGCATAGAATGGAACACACAGAAGATATTTATATACAGAGAACATGACTATGCATCCGAAGAAGTGGGCTGTAGCCCACGAAAGCTTATGCTGAAATAAATGTGTTAGTCTCTAAGGTGCCACAAGTGCTCCTGTTCTTTTTGCAGATACAGACTAACACGGCTGCTACTCTGAAACGGTGTTTAAAGACACTGAGCAACAGGCTCTGATTTTCCTTGACACACTGGCTTGTCCAACCAGCCCATGCTTCAGCTCAAATCATTTTGGGCCAGATTTTGGTATCTTTAACCTGAGTTAGCACCTTTGTCTGTGAGTAGCCCCGTCGAAATCAATGAGACTACTCATGGAACAAAGAGCTGCACAACATAAGGCTGTCAGAACCTGGCCTTTAATAAGGGCTTGGAAAATTAGATGTTTTGGTCCAGCTCCCTACCATAAAAGATACATATTTAAAGGCCACTAAAATCAATTTGATCAATTTTACTGAAATTCCATTGCAGCATTTTTCTTTAAACTCCTGAAAATGATAAGCAGGAGTAAAAACTGGGCCCCTGTTACAACTTTAACAATGGAGAAATTATTGACTTGGTGTAACATGCTGGATTTGGTGTAACAGATGCTGGTAGGGAAGCATCTGGCGGGATGTTAAGGCAACCATTTGCATCAATGCTATGGGACTAATTATTATTTGCAGCACCTAAAGGCCTCATTGGGGTGGGTGCTGCACATATACATAGCCCCTGCCCCAAGAGCTTATCATCTGAATACACAGGAGGTGCTGAGCAGAAGGACTGTCTGCCCCATTTTCAGGGCCGCCCAGAGGATTCAGGGGGCTTGGGGTCTTTGGCGGCGGGGGCTGCCAAATTGCTGCCGAAGACCTGGCACTTCGGCGGCGGGTCCCGGAGCAGAAGGACCCCCCGCTGCCGAATTGTCGCCGAAGACCCAGAGCAAAAGAAGCTCCGGGGGCCCAGGCCCCACAAGAGTTTTCCGGGCCCCCCGGAGCGAGTGAAGGACCCCGCTCCAGCGGCCCCGAAAAACTCTCATGGGGGCCCCTGCGGGGGCAGGGGCAAATTGCCCCACTTACCCCCCTGGTGGCCCTACCCTGCCCATTTTATGGATGTGGAACTTGGTTGAGTTAGTGGCTAGAGCTGGGAATTGAACCCAGATCTCCTGAGTCCCAACTCAGCGCTTTAACCACAAGGCCAGCCAGCCTTCCTCTTTGAGAGGGGCTCTGCTTCCTGGTAGCCTGAGCAAGATGGTGTTCTGCTGTCCCGGGGAGGGCTGTTCATCGGGAGAGAAGGGGAGAGTTCCTCAGACGGAAAGGGGGAGATTTGTGTTAACGATCCTTCCACTGGTCAGCGCTTCCTTCCCCACTTCCGAGCGAGCAGCAGCGGCCAGCCGCACTGGGGCCTGATCCGGCCCCCCAGTGAAGTCAGTGGCAGCTTTGCCTACAACAGGAGCAGGCTCGGGCCTAGAACTTCAACTTCCCTTGGGATGTCTGGTTTGCTTGCTGCCCGCTGCCATGTCCCCCTGAGGGCCTGTGACTTTCCTGGCAGGGGGCTCTCCGCCAGGCCAGCCTGGGTGCCAAAACACCGCTGGAGAAGTATATTAGTTCCTCCCCCATCCTCCTTTCACTGCTGGAATCCAAAGCTTGGCCTGGCCAGCAGGACTCCGCCTGTGGACAAAGAACCAGCTTCTCATTCAGCAGGCAGGGCGTGCCCTCTTGTGGCTGTGTGGTGCAAGGACAGCCACCGGGGCTGTAGCATTGGCTCTGTTTCATGCCTCACCAGCCCTACAAGGAGAATTATTGCCCTTAGACAACGCTGGCACCTATCACTAGAGAGACGGGGAGGGGAGCCCTTAACTGTCCCCCTGCAATGCTGAAGATCTGGTAGAGACATTCTCCTCTTGCCACTGGGGGGGAAGATGCAGCTAACTCGGCCGCTGGGCATGTGTGATCCAGATCTCTCGCTGGATGGGCTCAGCCCAATGCAGGTGCCCATATCACAGAACTCACCACTCCCACTGGCACTAGCTAGCCCCCGCCCCCTGGCTGCTTCAGCAAAGGCTGGGGGCTGTGTGGGTCCTTACTGAGCTGGGATGAGACACGATGATGGGTGCTAGGGAGACAGCATGCATGGCTGGTACCTGAGAGCTTCACCCTTGGGGGCTCGCATCCATTCAGGAGTCCTAGCTTCACTCTGGGGAGGCAGAGAAAGCGACTTCCACGTAACTGCTCATCAGAGTGTGCTGCAGCGTTCCCACTTTTCAGCCTGGGCTTCCTGGAGAAAGACAGGTTGGACCTTTCCAGGATCTGAACTTTCAGCCTTCTGGGGCACTGGCAAAGTGGGCAGAAGCACAAAATCCCCCTTCCCCATGTCCCATTCCAACCGCCACCCCATAGGCTGCCTTGGTCAGTTCCACAGCATGTGAGCAGCTCCCATCTGTGCCAACTGCACACACCTACCAATGGGAGCAGGGGGGTCTCTGAGCATCCACCAATGGGGGCAGGGAGCTCCTGAGAACTCACTGCATGACATGACCATCTCCAGTATGGAAATAACCTACTGCCTGAGACCTTCATGCTCTAGCAGTGATGGGTGGGTAAGCTAGCAGCATTAGCTGCCAGGTTCCATCCAGCTCTATGGTGACATTTTATACAAACTTTTTAATAAGCTAATCTGCATATAGGCATAAGCTTGGGTGGCTTTAGTGATGGATGTGCTCTCTGCTCATCTACAGAGCAAGTTTCTACCAACGCTGGCCTGGCAACATGCCCCATGAAGTTCCTGTAGGGTTGACAGGTTAGTTGGTCTGTGTGCCCCCAGAAGTTCCTGGTGCCTCCACTGTGGCTGCCAATCAGCAGGAAGCATGGAAGTGAGATGATGACATGAGAGCTGGTACCGAGACCCCACGAACTCAGATGTGGTAGAATGGAGCATTTGGGGAAAATAGTGTGTGGGGGTGAGGGGAGGTTGTGGGCCTCTTTACCTCCTGCACCCCATTAGCCTTCCTTATTCTGCCAGGCAAATTCTTTCCCTGTACTAGACTCTGTCCCCAGCAGCTCCTGTGTGTTCCTGCGCTGACAGAGACCATGACATGAGACCAGTGGCCTGGCCTTGCAAGGAACTGAGTGCCTCCAGTGTTGGGCAAGGGCACTCAGCCTGCCAGAGGAGCCCCAAGACCTCCCAACCAGACCTGGAAAGCATCCCACAGCCCAGCGGCTGGTTAAGCACCTTGCAGAAAGAGCCATTAGCATGGGTCACTGATAGTGCAGCTCATGACAGAACAAGCAGCAATGGTCTCAAGTTGCAGTGGGGGAGGTTTAGGTTGGTTATTAGGAAAAAACTTTTTCACTAGGAGGGTGGTGAAGCACTGGAATGGGTTACCTAGGGAGGTGGTGGAATCTCCCTCCTTAGAGGTTTTTAAGGTCAGGCTTGACAAAGCCCTGGCTGGGATGATTTAGTTGGGGATTGGTCCTGCTTTGAGCAGGGGGTTGGACTAGATACATCCTGAGGTCCCTTCCAACCCTGAGATTCTATGATTCATATCTGAGTGCACAGCTGAGCTTGTCAGGTGGAGACTCATGGTGCTTGGGCTAGCATAGCATTTTCAAATGTCTATTACTGGCATCAGTTGTCCTCAGGGCCGGCTCTACAGGTTTTGCTGCCCCAAGCAGTGCACCGAATTGCTGCCGCGGGCGGTGGGGGCAGTCCGTCCGCCCTTAGGGCGGCAGGCGCGTTTCCGCGGCGGTGGCAATTTGGCGGCAGTTTCTACGTTTAGCTGAAGCTGCCCCGGACAGCTAAACATAGAAGCTGCCGCTGAATTGCCGCCACTGCGGAAATGCGCCTGCCGCCCTAAAGGCGCACGGACTGCCCTCGCCATCTGCAGCGGCCATTCGGCGCGCTGCTTGGGGGCAAAACAACAGGGACTGCCGCCCCTTGGAGAATGCCGCCCCAAGCACCAGCTTGGAATGCTTGGAGCCGGCCCTGATTGTCCATGGCAGCTTTGGCACAAAGCATCAAAGCCAGGGGCGGCTCCAGGCCCCAGCACACCAAACGCGTGCTTGTGGCGGCAAGCCACGGGGGGCGCTCTGCCGGCGCCGCAAGGGCGGCAGGCAGGCTGCCTGCCGTGCTTGGGCGGCAAAATGTCTAGAGCCGCCCCTGATCAAAGCATTTGCCACCTCTACTCTTCAGAGCTGCCAAAGGTACCATGCGCACAGAGGGAAAGCTGAGATCCCAGCCGGCCTTGTGGGATAGGAAGGAAGCCTGAGGTACAATATGTACAAGGGACTTTCATTTACCAGCTGGAAAGGGCCCTCTCTGAGCATACAGGGTTAATCAGGCTAGAGCCAGGGGGCACATGGGCCCGATGAGGTAACCAGTTTACACCAGGGCTGAATCCTGCCCCAGGAGCTGGTTGTCAAAACAGCCTGGAGTGCTGACATAGCACATAGTTTATCCTTAATAAGGCATAAAAAAGCAGTTTGCATCAGGACTGGTTTTTTTTTTCTTTCTTCCAGAAACAGAAAAATGTTGGCCCAGCCTCCGGTTGATAAACTGATTAAAAAGGAAATCCCTGCCCTGTGTTTGTGGCCTGTGTGATATGTTCTATCGCGCTGCAGCCAGCCCAGGAACACCCGGTCCCTTATCACTGCCTTTGCCTTCATGGCTTGTTAAGTAAAGTATCTCAAGCCCTGAGCCTACAAATGCTTATGCACCTGCTTAGCTTTACAAGACTGAGCCTGTTAAAGTCAATGAGGCTGTTCCCAGGCTCAGTGTTGAGCACACTCATGCAGGGTTGGGGCCCTAGTGAATGGAAAAATTCACCCTGAGTTCTTTGGCCTTTGTTTTTTGCCTTGTTTAACAAAATGGTGTGAACATGGGATCTGAGGCTGCTGAAAGATGTTATAGTTGGGTAGACTGAGCAGTTGCTGGAGATACAGGTGTCCTGGTTTCTGTTCCTGATTCTGCCACTAGATCACTGTGTAACCCTGGGCATATCTTTCCCTTCTCTCTGCCTCAGTTTACCCAGGTGCAAAATAGGGATAATGCTTACCCACCACTGTGAAGCACCTGGCTAGCACTATCTACCTTGGGGAGTTTTATGGCCCTGTTACCCTAGTATCTGTGTGGCTCACAGTCTTGTTGCTGGCACAAAAGGCCTGAGGCTACAGCAACAGTGATTCATTGCCCGGAGTGCCTCGCTCCAATTAGACACACCAGGGTGGAGAAGCAAAAAAAAAGTTTATTTGAGATCTCAAAGCGCAGGATGCTTGGAGACACAGAAAGGTCTCAGATCAAGCACACCCCAGACAAGCAGCTCTCTGTCTTTATACATGATCTTAGCTAAGCATGTTTATTACCCCCAATGCCCAGCTCCCCCCTCCCTCCCCCTCTTCTCCCTCCTTTTTAGTTTCCATACAGCAAATACATTATAACGTAGCAATTACTTTAAACAGGTTAGATCATACTTGGCAAAAAAATATTATCTCGTTAGTAACTTTTCTTGACCGGTCATTCTGTTTCACTCCCTTTAGCCAGGTGCAAGCAGGCTGTATAATTGCCTCCTGGTACTGATAACTAGTTGCCACACATTCCATTCTTTCCATCTAGCCTGTGGGGTTAATTAAAGTTTAAACATGGAAGCGGTTCAGACAAGCAGAGGCCTAATACAGGGAGCCTTTATTGGCACTGTTATTTTCCACCCTTCTGTTAACACTGGGCCATGCCTGGTGCCACCAACAGTCTCTAATGGATTTATTCTCACAATGCCTATGAGGTAGGGAAGTGCTGGTATCCCAACTGTACAGATGCGGGACTGAAAGACTAAGGACCAGATTTTTAAAGGTATAGAGATGCCCAGTGGGATTTTCAAAAGCTCTGAGGCCTCTTAGCACCTTCTTTTTTAGCCACTGAAGTATGTTTTTATTGAAACCATTTCCATATATCTTATGTAAATCGGCTACTCACACACATTGCCCCAATACTTCAATTTGTGCATTACACTTGCTCTTCTGGGGGAGGGGAGGGTTCCCTCACACCACCCCTACTTGGTTTGTCAAACTGATAATAAATGAAAAGCTCAAATGTTGCATGTTAAAATCAACACCTGCCATGTCAGAATGCCCAGGATTGGTATTGCACATTATGAAACAATCATACAGCTGAGGAAGTATTCTCCGCTCTATCCCACTAACATTTGACACCAGTGAGTTCCTTCCACGCTTCAAAGTAAAGAGAGAAACGGAATCCAATTCCAGTGTAAATGGCCCATTTCTCTCTCTTTTCCTCTGCTGCAGAGCAAGGATATTTTTCTAAAGGACCCCAGAGTTTTTATTCTTAGTTTGTTTTCACATATTAAACTTCTGTAACCATTCTTGGCTGGAGCTCTTTGCCCTTATATTACACCGGATGCGTTCCCATCCCACTTTCCCAGGCTTTTGTGACTTTTCAGTTCCATAAGGACAGTTTCGGAAATATTAGACTTCTCTACCAATTAAAGATTAACTTTCCTAAAAGGAACCAGAGTTCGCCCTTAAGCGGATTTAACCCCAGCTGGTATTCTCCTCTCTTTCCTTGCATGGCCGACACTGGTGACACTGATACTGGACTGCTCGTCTAGTTCTCGTGGCCACATTTTTAAAAGAATGTTGAAAAACTGGAGAAAATGAAGAGAAGAGCCACAAAAATTATTTGAGGCCTGGAAAAAATGCCTCAATCTATTTAGTTTATCAAAAAGTAGATAAAAAGGATTAATAGGTTAAAACCAGAAGGGACCATTGTGATCTTCCAATCTGACCTCATGTTTTAACACAGACCAGAGATGAAAGTAAGCCGGTATGGTCCGGTACGGCGTACCGGCAAGAGCCAGTATACCATGCCGGACTGGACCGGTTTCTCCGGCGGTGATTTAAAGGACCCACGGCTCCAGCTGCTATGGGAAGCCCCGGGCCCTTTAAATCCCCGCCGGAGCTCTGTCTGCTGGAGCCGGGGGGATTTAAAGGGCCCGGGGCTCCCCGCAGTGGCTGGAGCCCTGGGCCCTTTAAATGACCGCCAGAGCCTTGCCGCAGCTATCCCAGCGGCGGCAGGGCTCCTGCGGTGATTTAAAGGGCCCAGAGCTCCGCAGCAGCCTGGGCCCTTTAATTCGCCCTGAGCCCCAGGGCTCCCAGCCGCCTCTGCAGCTGGTAGCTCCAGGGTGATTTAAAGGCCTTGGGGCTCCCAGCCACAGCCAGAGCCCCAGGGCCTTTACATCTTGAAAGGCTCCGCCTCTTCTGGTTGAGGCCACGCCCCCACTCAGGACTCCAGCTACCAGTAAGTCCTTTAAGTTACTTTCACCCTTGACACAGACCATAGAACTTCACTGAAATAATTCCTGTTTGACTAAATCAGCCCAGCCAGGGCTTTGTCAAGCCTGACTTCCAGCCATTGGCTCTTGTTACATCTCTGTCTGCTAGACTGAAGAGTCCTATATTATCAAATGTTTGTTCCCCATATAGTTACTTATAGACTGTGATCGAGTCACCCCTCAACCTTCTCTTTGATAGGCTAAATGCCTTGAGTTTTTCATATAAATCCCCCCTTTCGATGGTACACTCTTTGCACATCTGGCCCTTGCACATCTCTCACAATCCATCTTTGTTATTTGAAACAAATTGCTATTTAAGCCACAATGGCCAATTAAAATTCTACATAAATGCACTTCACTTCTTCTTATCAGGTTGTGGAGTCTATAAGCATTTTGGACTCTTGGGTGTTTTCCACGGACCTTTCCCCCTTTGTTTCTGTTGCCCATATTTCTTGCCATTCCTCTCTTAACTAATTTGTAATTAGATTTTTAGACTCCAGTTTACTTAAATGGCTCAAGTTGCTTGTGTTTGACAGCATTTTTGTCTGCCCGCTCATTACCCATCACCCCTACATGCACTGGCATCCACGTATTACTGTGATTACACCCAGCTGCGTCAATTCTCTTGTTACCAGTGATATTTCATTAAGTGTATCGTCTCTGCGACCTGAAGTGCCATTTCTGATTGCTAGTAATCCTGAGAAGGAATGAGGCAGGATGGCCAAGGCAGCTGGGTGCACATCTGTGACTCAATTTAATACCAACTTTATACCTGACAATTCAGCCGGCAGAATGGCTACAAAACGGATAGCCGTAGAGCTTTCTTGATTGCAAGCGAAAGAACGCACCCCATGCTGTTCCCCCTCTTCCTGTTCTTGCATCTTTGGCGCTATCAGCATACATTTGGGAGTAGCATCCCCACTTATCACCAATGTATTGATTTGCTGTATCTTGCCTATTTAACGCTCTCCCCCTGGGTTTCTCCTTGACCCTGGCTAACTTCCTTTCCTTCTAGGCAATGACTGCAGCCCTCATCCCTACAGCCCCTTCCTCCTCTTCCTTCTTCTCCTTCCTGTGTTTTATGGCAAGGCAGATCCACTTGCTAAGTCTCTGACCGCCAGGCACTCCTCAGTGTTCTCACTGAGTACACACTGCTCAGGGGTGTAGCTGGTGGGGAGCAGGGGAAGCATTGCCCCCACAAACAGGGCTGGCCTTCTGGGTAGGTGCCATGGTCCGGGCGACAAGGCTCAGTGCATTTAACTTAATGCACCAGGATGGGCCCCTGCCAGCAGTCCCCCTGACTTCCTCCTCTTCCTTGCCCCTCAGCAGCCCAGGGTGCCAGCTGTTTGGTAGTCCTGGTGGAGCCCACACTGCCGCATGTCTCTTTGCATTGTGGCGGGGAAGCAGGAGCCCAGCATGCAGCATCCCCTTGCAGGGGGTGCAGCAGCCCCTGCAGGAAGGCTTCTGCGGCAGAACCGGGAGGCACCAGAAAAACAGGGGCATCAAGTTGAGCAACAGCAGCCAGTGCCTGAGCGGCTGCAGCTTCCATGCTCAGGTCGCCACAGGGGGCAGCAGCTGGGGTTCCTGCGCTGAGCCATCCCATCCCCCCAGTACTGGCAGCCCAGCTAATGCGCAGCCCGGAAAAACATGCCACAGCAGATGACAGGAGGGAGCCAGCGAGTAGGGGAACACTGGACTCTCAGCCACAACATGCCACTGGGTCAGCCCCTCTCTCACACTTCACGTTTCTCACACCCTCACAGGCAGGGACCCACGTGTAGATACACACGCACAGCACCACTCACTCATCCTGTCTTGGCATGGCAACTTGGAAGCTACACCAACGTAACCAAAGGGGAACGGAGACTGAGCCCTCAGGGTCCCTGTGCAAGACCCAGACAAACACTGGGGCACTGCAAGCCTCGGGCAGGTGTGGAATTTCCCACCCCCACCCCCCACGACCTATTGGTCTGGGTGGGGCTGCCCCCCCCAACTATAGACGTCAAACTATGCCAATGACACTGCCCATTTACATATTCCACACTTCCGTTGCTAAAGAATTCCCAATTCATTTTTTTAGATTCCAAGTAGGGGAACAATCATATTCTTCAATATTACCCTTTCCTTGACGTAGAATGAGTGTCAGGAAGTGGTCACTTCCCACTCCCTCCGTTTTATGGATTTCCCGGCTACATTTACTTGCTACGTTGCTTGTGGCAATTCCCAGGTCTAGACAGGAGAAACTTCCACCAGCTGCATTACATTTGGTAGGTGCTCCGTCATTCAGAATTACTAAATTATTTGCATCAATGAATTGCTCTAGATATTTTCCATTATCATTTTTCCTACTTCCCCACAATCTGTTATGGCTGCTTAACTCTCCACACATAATATATGGGCTGGTGGCATCTGCAAGTCTCTCTCTCAGTTCCTTGGACACTAGTTCTCTGCATGGGTTGTACATGTTATATATTCTTAGTGACGTGAAATTATTTTGCATTGTACCCTCAATAGCATTATACTCAATATTAAGCCTTTTCACCCGTACTTCAGAATAATTTAGGCCATTAGCAGGAGGGAGGTGAAGGACTCAAGGGCATCCAGGGCAGAGGGAGGAGCAGAATGTGGGAGAGGTTCCAGGCCCGCTCTGCTTCCAAAAGCTTTCCCTCCAGTAATCTGGTTCCCACAGATTTCCCTAGCCTCTCCAGTCACCCCTGGTTCTACCACCCAAGCCCCCCACCCCGGGTGCAAGGGAAAGACATCTGTGCCTGCTGCTCAGGACGACTTTCTCACTGGTGAAGAATGTCACTTGAGGAGCTGTACAGAATGTGTCAGCTAAGCATTTGACACCCTGTGTGTAATGAGTTTGGCAGGTCTCAATCCAGTTCCTAGCAGACAAGCATCCGTAGCACAAAACCCAGTATAGCTCTTAGCACGAAATGTCCTCCTATTGGCAGGCTCTCGCAGAGTGGCTAGGGACTGAACTGGGGCCATGACAGGGAACGAATGAGCCTCTCTCTTCTAGAGGTGGCATCTCTGGAATAGGGATGAGGTACGTTGGCAGAACGACTTGAAGAAAGCTTGCATTGCCTTTGCCTATGGCTTATCTCCCATCTCTAGCTGGTATTTTTCACCAGCACTAAAATCACTTAAAATAAATAAGTGAAGGAGGAGGAACGTTGCTGGAGGATTCTCTGCACCTTGAGGTCTTTAAACCACAATTTGAGGACTTCAATAACTCAGACATAGGTTAGGGGTTTGTTACAGGAGTGGGTGGGTGAGATTCTGTGGCCTGCATCGTGCAGGAGGTCAGACTAGATGACCATAATGGTCCCTTCTGATCTTAAAGTCTATGAATCTATGACAGGTTTATTCTCTCCCCCCTCCCTCCACCCCACCCCCACAACTGTCTTTAGTGACCTCTAGTGGCAGAATTGGTACATTACTGTTAAGTTAAAGTCTCAGAATACCACCTATTGCAGTGGTTCCCAAACTTTAACAACTTGTGAACCCCTTTCACTAAAATGTCAAGTCTCGTGAACTCCCTCTTAAAAATGAATATTTCCAGGGATTTTCTCCTTTACCTGAGTATAAATTACAAAATCAGTGATCTTGGAAATATAAAATTTGTTTTTGTGACATGTTTATTACACACTATGTATTAATTATTATTTATCATTACAGTATTTTTATTGCATTATGAAAATGGCAACACTCTTCCAAGATCTCACTTTCGTAGCTTGTATCACTTTGAATAAGCCTGTTATAACACAAGGCTCCTATGTTTCATCAAGGAATATCAGATGTGAAACAGCATGAAGGTATTTAAGCAGCCAACTCAAAGAGTTCCTCTTACACAAGCATTCAGGTCTTGAGCACTCCAGGCAAACAACGCACGTTACAACAAAGCTTAAACTTGTTCTTCATAATAATTTTAAAAACAATACTAGCTGCCTATTTAATTTTAAAAACAGCAAAAAATATCCACTTCCCTTTCCATTTCTTATGAGGAGTCTTGAATGTTAAGTGTCCTCAGTGTCCCATCCTGTTCGGGGTCCCTAGGGACAGCCATTTGGGAATTTTTCCCCAAGAACCCCCTGTAACATTTTGTGAACCCCCAGGGGTTCATGAACCCCAGTTTGGGAAACACTGACCTACTGGAAAGGCAGCAAACATTTCTGGCCATTTCAGTGCACAAATGTAGTCTGGCGTGGCTACCCATACACCAGCCATGGATCTCACAGGTCAGTGTATGTGAAGTTGTGGTTTTCCTGTCTCCCGGCATGGAGGGATGGGGTAACAAGGAGGTGGCCCGTCATGCCGTGTGGAATGTTGAGGAGAGTAGGGAGCTGCAACCATGGATTTCTCCAAGAACTGCAAAGGGGGTTGGGGGTGGGGAGGTTTCTGGGATTTTTGGACCTGTTGGTGAACTCAGGTCTGCAGCATTTGTTTGCTACTTGCGAAGCCCCATTATGTCCTAGTGCATCTCCCTCTCCTTTTCCTGCACCTTTCTCCTGTCCAATCTTTCCTTCTTCCTGCCGTTGGCCATGTTGATGCTCCAGGCATGGGTGACAAGTGCACCCCCCATTTAGGGAGGCTAGCCCCCTGCCCTGTCCCTTCCGCCTGAGGCCCTGCCCCCCCACCCCAATTCTCGCTAGCTGGCTGACTGGCACAGCCCCAAAACCCGGCTGGTGCCTGGAGCAGCCCTGAACCCCAGCTGGCCCACCAGTGCCCAGAGCAGCCCTGAGCCTGGGCCGGCTCATCTGTGCCTGAAGCAGCCCCAAGCCCGGGCCAGACCACCAGCACCCAGAGCAGCCCCGACCCTGGCTGTCCCGCCAGCGCCCAGAGTAGTCCCAAGCTCTGGCCAGCCCACTGGAGCCCAGAGTAGCCCGGAACCTGAGCCAGCCTGCCGGTGCCCTGAGCCCAGGCCACCCAGAGAAGGGCTGAACCCCGCTGCGGCTTAGTTCTGTGGCTGCGGCGGGGAGCATTAGTGGAGGTTTGGGGAGGCTTAGCCTCCATTACCCACAGCCCATGCCTCCAGGCCCTTTCTTTGTGATCCGATGCAGAACTGGCTTGCAGGATCTCACTGGACACATCCTCCCTCCCTAGTTGTCTTCTTTCTCCTCCTCCTCATGGTAAAGCGTTCTGTGGGTGTGGAAGGGGCATCCCTTAAGGCTGCAACGACAGCAGCTGCTGATAAAAGGAGACAGATGTATCTGTATTTTCCACTCCATGCATCTGATGAAGTGGGTTTTAGCCCATGAAAGTTTATGCTCAAATAAATGTGAGTGTCTCTAAGGTGCCACAAGGACTCCTCGTTGTTTTTACCACATTTACGGTCACAGTGGAAAGGGAAAGATAAGTTTCAAAATGTCCTTCCCTTATTCCCATAAAACCTTTTAATAATACATGTTTATTGACATTTCAGCTTCGGATCAGAGTGCCTCTGCACAGCACCACTCTCCAGTCCTGGCTATGGTGAGTATGGGACAAGGGATGGGAAGGAATTTTGGTTGCATGAAACAAAACAACTATAGGGAATGGCACTGAACATTGGCACTATTTAATGCTGGTGTTGGTGGACGGTTTTAGCTGATATCTCACTCCTGAGGATCACAAAGGCACAGAAAGCACAGCTGCTACTGGTGTCTCGAAGCCACTTGGGCCCACCTGCTCCTAGTCTGTTTTACTTCAATGATGCCAGCCGAACTCATGGCAGAGAGATGCGGGAAAGTGCCCTACTACAGAGAAAGAAATAAGGCAGTCATCCCGAGAAACCTTGGGGAGAGGATTGCAAAGTATCTCCATGAAAGTTTCGTCGAGATCTCTCATAGGACAATCTCTGTACGCAAACACACACAGCCCACCCCTGCCTAAGTTGATAGCTGAGTCTTGTTAACTTATGGATGCACTGGGCACCCTCTTAAATTTAAACATTGTAAGAAAAAATGCATGCACACACTTACCCAAGTCCCCTTCATCACGCTCATCCATGTTTGCCTGGTGGCATCTCAAACAGATCCTAACTTGCTGCAAAGCGGGACCCCATTCTGCACCCTGTCTTTGGGTTGCCAACTTTCTAGTGGCACAAAACCGAACACCCTAGCCCCAGACCTTCCCTGAGGCCCGGCCCTCTGTGGCCTGCTCTCCCCCACCCTCACTTACTTTCACTGGGCTGAGGCAGGGGGTTGGGGTGTGGGAGGGGGGTGAGGGCTCTAACTGGGGGATGAGGGGTTCGGGGTGCAGGAGGGGGCTCCGGGTTGTGGGGGGCTCAGGGCTGGGGCAGGGGGTTGGAGAGTAGGGGGGGTGAGGGCTCTGGGCTGGGAATGAGGGGTTTGAGGTGCAGGAGGGGGCTCCGGGTTGCGGGGGGCTCAGGGCTGGGGCAGGGGGTTGGGGTTCAGGGTTGGGGCGTGGGCTTACCTCAGGCAGTTCCCGGTCAGTGGCGCAGCAGGGCTAAGGCAGGCTGCCTGCCTATCCTGGCACTGCGCTGTGTGCACCCCGGAAGCAGCCAGCAGGTCCAGGTCCTAGGTGGGGGGCCAGGAGGCTCTACATGCCACTCTCGTCCTCAGCCACAACCCCACCCCCAGCTCCTCCGGTGCTCGAGGCAGGGGCCATGCGCAGAGCCCGATGACCCCTCTGCCTTGGAGTTGGACCTGCTGGCTGCTTCTGGGGCACAGCGCAGTGCCAGCCCGGACAGGTAGGGACAAGCCTGCCTTAGCGCCACAGCACCGCCGACGGACTTTTAATGGTCCAGTTGGTGGTGCTGACCAGAGCCGCCAGGATCCCTTTTTGACCGGGTGTTCTAGTCAAAAAACGGACACCTGGTCACCCTACCGTGTCTCCACCCTCCTCCTCCGCTGAGGTATCCATGGTGATCTGTGGAGTGCAGGGGGAGTTTCTGCCAAGTATGGCATGCAGGTCATTGTAAAAGAAGACTGCCTGGGTCTCAGACCCCAATCGATTGTTGTGCTCCCTGCCCTGGTGGTACGCCCGCTGCGGTTCCTTCACGTTCACGTGGCACTGCTGCTGGTCCCCATCGTACCCCTTTGTCTGCATCCCTCGTGCAATATGCGTATAGCTGTCCATGTTGCTGTGGCTGGTCTGTAGCTGTGCCAGTGCAGCCTCTTCTCCCTACAGGCCCAAGCCATCCACTATCTCTTGTCTACACCGGGTCGCAGCGTGTCTAGTGTGTGGGGTGAAGCTGGCATGGTCGGCTGAGTGGTCACACATGAGAAGAGAGCTGCTAAGTGTGCTTGCTATGGGGGGCACTGAGGAAAAGACATTTCAATAATGTGTGTGTGTGGGGGGGGGGGGGTTAAAGCGTAGAGGGGCTTCTGTTGTCCGTGATCCCTGGCCAGTGGAGTTCACAAACTGCTGGAGGACAGTTAGGTCGACACTCACACTGCGTCGTGCTCAATAGTACACCGTGGCTTCGTGCCAGTCAGGGAGGTGGGATTACCGTGTTGCCGTCTCGGAGCACTTATGTCGGCCGGGGGAGGAATGTGCATGTAGACGCGTCCGCCTGCATCAATAGGTTGATGCACGGTAGTTTGTCAACTTCACTTTATAATGCAGACCCACCCATAATCTGGAATAAGAGTGTCCACACAGCGCTTTGCGCTGAAAGAACCAATCCTGTCTGTAGTGAGTGTGGTACCAGCGGGAGTCCTCAGAGCACGGCGGGGTGGGGTCCCTGAGGAAGACTACATTTCCCACCCGCCCCTGCGAGCCCACGTGACCGGCCGCGGCCCAATGGCAAGTGGCGAAAGGACCTTATATCCTCCCCCGGGCGGGGGGGGCCCTTCCTTTCGCCGGGGCGGCGCGGCTCAAGATGGCGGTGCAGATCTCCAAGAAGCGCAAGGTGAGCGCTGCGGGCGGCCCCGGGCGGCCGCGGGGCCCGGTGATGGCGGCCGGGCTGGGAGCCGGGAGCGCCGGGCAGGGCCCGGGCAGCGGGGCGGGGCTGCCGCGGCGGCGGCGAGGGCGGATGGAGGCGGATGAAAGGCCGGGCCCGGCCGGGCGCAACATGGCGGCTCCCTGCGGCCGGCCTGGCGGTAGTGATGGGGGAGGCGGCTCCCCGCGGGGCCTGGCCCGTCTCTGCAGCCCGGGGCGCGGAGCCTCTGCCGGGCTGGAGGAGGCGCTGGGGGGCCGCGGGGGGAAGCCCGGGGCTGCAGCTGGCAGGAGGGTTGGTTCCGCCTTGAGCCGCCCGCGTGGCTGACAGCAGCTCCCCGTTGCACAGAGCCCCGGGCTCCGCTTGGCACCTGGGCAGGGGGCCCCCGCCTTGGGGAAGCGGGTTTCGGACCCTTTGGGGAGCGGGCCTGTTGGGCCGCTGGGCCTCAGGGCGGAAAGAGCAGAGGGTGTTTCGTGCGTGGGCCCTGGAGCTGGCAGCGTAAGTGAGTTTGGTCCGAGGCGTTTATCGGAAGTGGAGAGATGTAGGGTTAAGGGGCTGGTCACCCCAGGGCTAGGAACCTGGTGTGAACCCCGCTAACGTCCATAACTAACAAAGATGCAAAGTAGGGATCCAGTCGTGCCAGACTCCTAACCAGGTGTAATGTTTGCTGTCGGGTGTCGTCAGGATCAGGGCCTGGGTTTAAGTAGTAAAACTACTTATTGATATACTACGTCCCTTAGTCTGTAAGGTGTCACAGGGCTCTTTGCTTCTTTTACAGATCCAGACTAACACGGATACTTACTGATTGTGGGTAGTCTGACACAATTAACTTAACATTCATACTGGCTAGAAAGTGCTGCCATTTGGAAAAGAGTAACGAAGTATGGTTTCATCAACTACTTTTGAGTATGGTTTTAGCTGGATGTGGTTGAAGCCTTGGTCTGATCGTTGCTTAAGGGATTAAACTGACCTTAGAGGGGTAGTCACTACAGCAGGGCTGAGGTAAATTTGGCCTTTGCACAGGGAGGCTTGTTGTGTTATTGTCTCTGCTGCTTTCTATGAAGAGAAATGTAGACTTGGGCTGTTCAGCCAGCACCTTCAACCAGCAATGAAACTTTAAATTTTAGAAAATTTATTTCTGAACTGTTGAACATAGCTTGACTTGTTCTGTTTTAGTTTGTCGCTGATGGCATCTTCAAAGCTGAGCTAAATGAGTTTCTGACTCGCGAGTTGGCCGAAGATGGATACTCTGGAGTAGAGGTCCGAGTTACTCCAACGAGGACTGAAATTATCATCCTTGCTACCAGGTAATTGAAGCTTGCTCCTTATTCTTTCACAGCAGTTACCAGTAGCCCAAATCTGTGATATTTGTGTATAATCCTTCTATACATGACTGTATTTCTTTGGAAAGATGGTAACCAGAAATTGTGAATGAAATTAAGAACTGGTGAATAAATGTCCATACATTAGGGAAAACTTCCCTTGTGATGAGGTTAAATTGTGGAATAGTTGCTGAGAATGATTGTAATCCCTATCTAGTCAGTCATTTAAAACTAGACTTGGCACAGTAATGTGCTGTAGTAAGACTGGTACATTGGCATGGAGAAAAAATTAAATCTTCAAATAGGTGTTACTTACCAGCTGCAGATTCCAATAACCATGTTTATCTTATTCAGAACGCAAAATGTTCTTGGTGAGAAGGGGCGCCGAATCCGTGAGCTGACTGCTGTTGTACAGAAGAGGTTTGGCTTTCCTGAAGGAAGCGTTGAGGTAAATGGCTTTTCTCTTTTTCTTGTCAGCTTTTCTGATGATACCTTAAAATGAACCTTACTGTTGCTTTTCATTACATCAGTTTTAGAAAAGGCATTAATTTAATGTGACAACAATTTAAAAGTCGCACATCTGTCTGCATATGTGTTATCAACAGTCATCACAAGTAAGATTTAATAGTATTGGATATGAGGCATTAGATTTTCACTTTTTATCTCCACCAATGGAGATGCATTGGTACTAGACCAAAAATGGGGAACATATTATATGACCTGTAGCAGGTTTGAGTTAGAATGGATTCTTGCTAGCTAGTGATACTGGTTCTTGTCTTTTACTTCATGCAAAACTGATGGTTTCTTTTGATTATTGTAACTAGTTTGTGGAACTCATTGTCACAGGGTGCCTTTGAGGCCTAGATTGCAATGGATAACTGCATCCAGAGTACAGCAATAAGAATTAAAAACAAAGTTTGCAAGGACTATAAAACGGGGGCCATTTGTAAGGGAATAAACTGTTATCTGGTGGAGTTTAGGAAGAAACTTTTCATTTGGGGAGGCTATTCCATAGTTGCCTACCACAGTGTTTCCTGCATGTTTCCTCTAATGAATCTGCTGCTAGCTACTGTTGGAGATGCTGCTGCTGGTAGGATCTGTGTTAATGCAATTCTTAGCTTAGTTTTTTGAGATGGGGGGGGAAAAATTGCTTTATGGAACTTTGATTAAACTTCACTGGGAAAAATTGCCAGGTAACTGTATACCACATTGACTTTTGTCCTGTGCTATGCTTAGGACCTTACACTTTCAACCTCACTTTCTGACTGTGATCTCTTTATTAAGCTTTCAGTTGTCCCAGAGTGCTGGGCATGTCTGGTAGGATGCTCCTCCAAGCACAGCACAGCATACCATGCCCACCCTGCAGGATGCATCACCACCGCTGTCCATACCTGGACACGTTTGGAAGATTGCACCTCCAGGGCTGCCTAATGTTCTGAGCCGGCTTGGTAGGATTGCACCTCCAGGACTGCACTAAGCATGCCTTAATGGTGCCTTGGTTTTCAATGGAGCATCACTAGGATGTCTCAGCTCAACATGAGGAGCAGAGGACAAACACCAAAGCAGGTAAATGCCACACTGTTATCTAAGGGTAAAGATCCTGTAGGTATGCAGGTATCAAGGAACTAAGTGAGCTACTGGGTGCAAAGGAGAGGGGCGCACGGAGGGCAGCTGAGGCTCCTGTCACCTGTATGCATGGAAGTCTGCTAACCTTCACTGTTGTAGCTCTGTTTCTGAGCACTCTTTCCTTGTTTTGTAGCTCTATGCCGAGAAGGTGGCCACAAGAGGTCTGTGTGCTATTGCCCAAGCAGAGTCCCTGCGTTATAAACTTCTGGGAGGTTTAGCGGTGCGTCGGTAAGTGCAGAACTGTAATAAAATGGTCTCTAGATATAATAGAGCAAACAAGTGACTGGGAGCACTCTGGGTTCTGATCCCAGCTCTGACACTGGCTCTGTGGCTTTGAGGAAAATTCCTTCACCGCTGTGTGTGTAGACTGGGTCTAACGCATGCATTATGCAAGTTAAGTTACGATTGACAGAATAAAGATGTAAAGTGCTATTATCTAATTTTTCCTGAATATTAATTATTTAGGTGGTAAATGCACATTGGTAGATTTCTTATTTAAAAAGTAGATTTTTAAAAAGCCACAGTTACACTCCAGCAAACTTGAAACAGATTTTAATGAGTGTTTATTTGAACCGTCATTTCTGTGTGTTTAAACACAAGTCTCTTGATAGCACATGGCATAACTAAGTATTAAATAAAACATCAGGATTTGTTCAGAGCTGTCACAATTGGCAATAATATTAGCTATTAGTTTTAATATACAAGTTGCCCTGTTACTGAGTGGATTAGTAAAAGCGTGAAGGCTAAGTCAAACCTGAAAAGCTTGCACCCATTTATTCAGAATGGTCGTGGTGAGGAATTAGCAAAGATGGCGCTTCGGTCTCGAACAAAGCTGTCTAGGAAATGCATTGTGGTTTAAATGACCTGTGGTCACACATGTTAAGATCCCTTCAGTGATGATCCGATGACGAGTCAGAAAAGGGATATGTATCCTGCTAAGTGCACCCTTTGCAGTGTCATGTTCTGTGATGCTGTGCTTGGGTTCCTTGGCAGGATGGTCCTGTTCACTGGATGATTTAGAGGCATTTGTCTGAGAAGGGATGGAGAGCCAGTATTTTCCACCTCAATAGGCTGTCCAATGCTTTTTTTAAATGTAATTACATGTAATAGCAATCAGAGCCCGTTGTGCTGAGCAGTGCAGCATAAGCTGAAACAGGCACAGAATTCACAATGTTGAAACTCTAGAGGTGAAATTTTTAGAAAAATTGTGTAAAAGTAAACAAGGCTATGGGGCAGACGATGCTGCAGCAGTCCCCTTCGATGAAACTTATCTTTAACGAGAGCTGGATTTCTGGATCAGAATTTGATGGTTATGGAGGGTTTAGGTGGCACATTCCACAGCCATATCGCCTACTTGTGCAGTACACCGTGCTCTCTGCTGAGTAACTCTTTTCCCTCCCCAAAGAGCCTGCTATGGTGTCCTCCGCTTCATCATGGAGAGTGGTGCTAAGGGTTGTGAGGTGGTGGTGTCTGGTAAACTCAGAGGCCAGCGAGCCAAGTCTATGAAGTTTGTGGATGGCCTGATGATCCACAGTGGAGACCCCGTAAACTACTATGTCGATACAGCTGTGCGCCACGTCCTCCTCAGGCAGGGTGAGTGTTTGGAATATATATCTCCTTGCAATTGGCTGGCTCCCTGTATTAGCACTTAGTACCAGACAGTCCAAAGTGCTACCACTCTGCTGCTGCTTGGCAGCTTCCCTGCTGCCTGACTGCTACAGGAGTGGTTACTCCCAGAATTCCAGTGCATTTTCTGTTGTGCAAAGTATTCAGCCCTAACTGCTGCTAGTTACTGGTACCTGTAATGCTGTTTTGCCTTTTTAAATTACAAGCCCTTACAGGCTGGGGCTGTCTTCTGTTGCACACGTTTTGTTTAATGTGGAGCATCGTCTGCTCTTGTCCTGTATAAATAAATTGGAAATCTAGGTTAAGCCGTCTTCAGCTGCCAATAAATTCCTAATTAGCAACTTATGACTGGGGCTTAGTAGTACGGTACCATGGGTCAGCACATCAGCTGGTTGTGTTTTTCTGCCGCAGTGTTGCCTATCAGTCAGTCACTTTGGATATGTATACATCTATATTCAGAGTTTCTAATTGTTAGCCCAGAGAATGCATACGTTTTCCAGTGTTGTATAAATCATTCCTGTAATCCCTGTGGGAGTAGGTGAGACAATATTATCCCAATCATGCAAATGGGGAAAGTGGGACTTGCCCGAGTTTACACAGTAAGTGGCAGTCCGGTTTTCCAGCATGCTAGACTCTGCTCTCTCTTGGTATAAGGCTTAATCATCAGAAATGGACTTGAAAAGTGAGCTGCAAAAGGAAAATGAGCTTTATGCTTCAAGAGATAAAGGGGGCCTGAAAACATTTTAAATAAAAAATAAATATGCTTAATTCATGAGCCTGTAGTTGAGTTAAGGCTGCTTTTCTATATAAAGAAATAAATGCGGGAAAACACCTAACTTTTGAGGTCATGCTTTATAAACATGGCACAATAAGTAATGAACTATAGTAAGGGCTTGATCCTGTGGGGGACCCAGGAGCTGTGCTAGTGTTTACAAGAGACTGGCAAAGTGACTTAAAAAACTCGGTCATTTTTAAGAAACTTAAGTGAGTAGGAACTTAAGCTCCAGTCACTTTCACTTAGACATACTTGAAAATTTTCCCCTGACTGGCCTGAAATAATGAGTGCAATTCACTGACTACAGTTAATTCCTCTGTGTAATAAATCATTTAGTTGTAAATGTGAAATGTATTCTGATACGTGTTGTATGCTGTTCTGTATTAAATTCCAGTTACCATCCTAATGTAGCTTGACGCAAATTGTGCTACAAGTTCATTATCTAGTAAAGAAGCAATATATCATTCACTACTTTCTAACATACTAAAAATGTACAGTTAATAAGAATCTGAAACTAGAAACTAAATCATTCTTAAATAAATGTATATAGTTATATAGCCTGCTAGGTAGCAAAAAGATGTACCAAATCTAGTGTAAAGGCTCTAGTTGTAAATAAACATGTATTAAGGGTTATATCAACCAATGAGAGTGCACCTTTCTGTAGCAGGGAACCAAAATACAAATGGAAAAGTTGTTTAAATCAAGGCTTTCCACTTGGTGATATAAATCATTATTTAAATTGCCCTGATTTAAATCAATCCTCCTGCAGGGTACACTGACTTGAGCTAGTGAGCCAAAAGTAGCAGTGTGCGTATTGCAGCTTAGACTGTGACTCGGGCTCTCAAGTCTAGGGATCAGGTGGGTTTGAGCCCATGCTCCAGCCTGAGCTGCATCGTCCACACTGCAGTTTTTGCATGTAGTTTGAGCCCTGCTGGTGTGAATCTGTCTCCCTGGGCTGGGAGGCTCACTGCCACCAGCAGTGTGGGCATACCCTAGCTGACTGAAGAGCTGGTGGAATTAGTGAGACTGAAATCTAAGTAGTTGAGAGAGGGATTTTAAGTCACTGTTCAAAACTTGTTAGTTACCTACTTAACACCTGTTCCTGAGAAACATTTGGGATAAAATTATGACTTTGGGTTTATAAAATACCACCGAAAGCCAAGGACTTCCACCCCAGATCTTCTAATCCTCCCAGGGTTCCTAGCAGAAACAGAATGCAAGACTAAATAGTCTTGATATTTTTTTCCTATGGTAAAAAGCATGAGGGAGAATGTAAGTCTTTCAGATCTGTGTAATTAAACTTTCAAGAAGGATGCAAACTATTTTTTACTCCTCAGGTCACTAAATGATTGTCGCATATGAGCAGACAGTCCTTGAGCATGACATAAGAGCAGTTAGCTTATCTGATATCCCTTCAGTGATGATACGATGACGAGTCAGAAAGGACATTTCTTGTGTAAGTGTAGCCTGTTCAGTGCCATGTTTTTTGGTACTGTGCTTAGGGTACCTTAGCAGAGTGTCCTGTTCATTGGATGATTTAGAGGCATTTGTCTGAGAAGGGATACAGAGAATATTTATAAATTAGCACAGGAAACGGGTTTTAAGCTCTCACTTTGTGAGAGAGCAGTGCATGAAACGATGAAAGGAAAATTACTGGACTAGTTTACTTCTGTGCCTTTGTACGCTTAAATGTTGTTGTTGTTAATTCACACTGATAACTGAGTCCTATTACAGATTACCCAAAGTGTAAGCTTTATGTGGGTGTTGAAAGCTTCCTCTGAATAAACATGGCAGTGTTTTAGAACTTGTATCAGTTCAGCATCTGAGTGTATACGGAGCATCTTGCCTCCTTTAAATGCAGTGATCAGTTATGTTATAATATTATAATTTTTTTCAGGTGTTCTGGGTATTAAAGTAAAGATTATGTTGCCTTGGGACCCAAGTGGGAAGATTGGACCCAAGAAACCCCTTCCAGACCATGTCAGCATTGTGGAGCCCAAGGAAGAGATCTTACCTACCACACCCATCTCAGAGCAGAAAGGTGGCAAACCAGAACAGCCAGCCATGCCTCAGCCAGTTCCCACTGCATAATGGGTAAGCGACCTTGGTCCGTAACTCTGAAATGATAGAAACTAGTGTGGTGCCCAGCAGAAATGATTGTTTTTATTCTCATAAATAAGAATATGCTCATGCTTTGAGGTATAAATTGACCTGCTGGAGTCAGGAAGAAACAAAGTTAGGTGTATTATCTGAGTTTCTCCAAAGAATTCTGTATTGCCCTGTGGCCAGAATGGGACAAATGCAGGACATGAAAACTTTGGTCTGTTCTAGAATAATGCTCCTATGTTGCTATGAAAATAACCATAGGCAAATTGTGGCTTAATCTCTCAAATGTAAAATAAAATTTTTAAAAGTTGAGTATAGAAATACATGTGCTGTTATAAAGAAGCACTGACTGACCTGTTCAGTCAGTAGCTCCCATCTTACGAAGAGACCATCCTGTCACTGTGTATTTGTTCCCCTCCGTTTCTAGAGTGAACCCAGTCTTTGACTGCAGGGTCAGTTGCTGCAGTGCAGGGTCTGGGGTGATGGATTGGAAAGTAAGGGCAATAGGTAAGGAACGTAGTTGTGTGAAGTGTCTGAGGCGATTGTGGTGGGTGGAGCACTGTGTAACTCCTTACCATTGCTGCATTATTAAACCAGTTAACATCAGCCCTTCAGTGAAGATATGATGACGAGTCTGAAAAGAGATATCTGTCCAAGTGCCCTGTGCCATGTTATGTTCTATATCATGGATTTCAGGACTTTGAATCAGAGTCCTTGACTGATGACTTCAGAGGCATTTGTCTGAGAAGGGTTATTGAGGCCTCTTTTGCTAACTTAGTGCTCAAACACTAAAGGTGAAAACTGAGTTATGCTTCTTGGAATCCTTACCCAAAGTTTCCCACCATGTTAGTTGGGGTGCTCTACCTAACCTTTGTCATCTTTTCTGCCAGCTGGTATATTTGGGATAACCTGCCTTGTAATATGAACCAACTCCCTCTGTCAGAAATTTGTGAAAGCACCTGTCATTCACACACCTATATTATGCCACAGTCTGTACAATTTGCACCATCTTTTCTCCTTATACCAACTCATGTTCTAAGATTGCGAACACTTCACTGTAGATTTAACCAATAAAGTGCAGGTCTATTCAGTGACTGTAATGCTACAATCTCACTGAATAGACCTGTTCCTGTGTGTATTCAGCCATAGCTGCATATACTTCTGATAATATTTTTTCTCCTGTTAAGTTGTATTTGCCTTGGGGTACTGTGGCGGGGTGATTCTCTTCTAGCTTGCACGTCAGCAGAGTTGCTAATTAAATTGCAATTGCAGATGTTCTTAGTGGTAGAGATGTGCAAGGAGGAAAGACCCCACCATGGCTTCACATTCTAGCTAGAGTGGCTATTGCTGCCAGTTAGAAAAAAACATTGTTGGTCACTTCTCCAGTTCAATTTATTATAGAGCAACATTCATAGCACCTAAAGCTTACAAACAAATACAACAAATCACTGGATTTTTGATCACTGCTTCAGGATTTTTTTTGTAAAATCGAAGTATAGTTAGATTTCCTTGGATTACTTTGTTCCCTTAATTTCTAATCTGACAGATCATTAGCAGCAATGACAGGTGTGTGGATAATACTAGGGAAGTAAAGGGGACCATTTGTACTAATTGAAACCACAGTGGCTTTCACAATCATGTTAGGAATCTGCCTCACTGAGCTAGTTTTAGACCTGTAGCACCGTGGAGCTGATAAATTATGTTAAACTGCAGTGCCTAGCATGGTTGGGCCCTGATCTCTGAGGCCCCGAGAAGCTACCGTAGCACAAATAACAATACATGGATTTTAACTCGTATTCTGAATGCTGTAGCCTGGCTGGTAATGGATTGCAGTCCAGTGGAGCTTCAGACCGGTAGGATAATCTTGAGTCAGGATGACTAACAGCTTTACAGTGATCCCAGAAATTTGTGCTCTTGCTAAGTGTGTTGTTTTTTTGTTGTAGGATTTTTCAACACTTGGAAGGAGAAGGTGGACTGTGGCCCATGAAAGGATCTTAATAAAATCATAAAAGACAGTGTAATGTGGAGACTCTTCTTTTGGCTAGTTTTAGTTCTTGAAAAGTTTTGCCTACAAGTTCTCTGGATATTTGCCGATCCCAAGTTCCATTATTTTTCTACCACCTTTTGGAGTGAGCCATCAGATCTCAAGCTAAACAGAATCAGGCTGGGTCAGTGTGCTTCTCTGACCCTGGGCAGAACCATAGCCACAATCTGGTGCTTAGACCTCATGAATGTCCCTTAAATTGGAGTCATGACTCCTCGGTGACATAATTTTATGCCAAGTGACTTAAAAAAAAAGTGGGGAGAGAGTGTTTAATCCTAGTTGTTGAAATGCACTTGGAGAAGTCTTCACTTGAGCATTGCTGTGTGCTGTTAGCCAGCTGCTTTCTGGAGTTAGGTAAAGTTCACAAAATGCTTTTGAGTGTGAAACAGGCTACAGAGGCTTGCAGTTTTTTACACCTCTTGGAGATTTTAATGAATTGAGAGTTCAGTGTGAACCCTGAGGTGCAAAATTCTCGTAACCTCTTAGGAGTTGAAGGTGGGTCTATGTGGCACTGGAAAGAGCTTTTTTCATTTGGATTTGCGGTAAAATATGAATTGACATGTGTTGATGTGATTATTTTTTCCCCTCCCCCATCATCTCTGTACAAAAGACACCTTTTTAATGGACTGGCTCCAAGTCTGTAGGATAAACTCAAGTAGTAGATCTTACTGACTTCTAAAATACAATACTTGTTCCCTGAATTTCATTGGTGTTTACTCAGCATACATTATTGTATGCCAGGTCTAAGTCTTTGCATGAGATTGCTCTGGGAAGTCAGCAAGGTAGGAGGTGTGAATTCCTCTCATTTAAACCTGATTCTCCTTTTATATGTTAAAGACCACTGTTTCTGAACTGTCGGGGTTGGAGAACAAAAGTCAATTGGGTCATGAAGGATTAAATCTTATTGCAAGCAGAAGAAAAGAACCTTGCTCCGCCACTTCCCACAACACCCTTACCCATAAAGGTCAATGTTTCTTTTGTCAACTCTTCAAGCACACGCGAATTACATAGGTTTATCATTGATACGTTTACTATTTTATGGTAAATGGAAGGATTGTGAAAATGTCTTTGAATAAGAGGTCATGGCTGAGAGACTCTGCACTAGCCAGCATTTCTCAGATGTGGCCACCAAAAGCTTTTCTTGCGGCCACAGATTCCTGGGTGATTATTTTGGGGGTGGGGGAGCAGCGGCCCCTTCTCTGGGACCACCAGCAGGGGTTGGGTCCTCCCCCCCTCAAACCACAAATGCCAGAGGATCAGGCAGCCAGAGTGAGATTCCCCACCTTCCCGGGAGTGGTGGGCTTGGGCTTCTGGCTTCAGCCCTAGGTGATGGGGTGGCAGGCTCTGGCTGTGAGGCTTTGGGCTCTGGCCCCAGCCTTGCGGTGGTAGGTGCCAGCCCTGGCCTCACCACCATTCCGTTGCCCCTGGCCCTCACTGCCTCCCTACCCATCCAGGGATTACTTTGTTCCTCTGCTTGCTTGGTCTGAGTAAATTTGCTGTGAAAAGTGATATTTGTATGTTAATACCACTTTTCACAGACTTCCCAAATCTGCTTCTGTTAATATCACTTTTCACAGCAGCAGACTTCCTAGCCAGCAAGTCTTATTTTATTTTATTAAAAAAAAAAAAAAAAGCAACCAAAACAAAAGAAACAGCAAAAGACAAGAACATGCAAAGCACCTTATTTGTGTTTCTATTCTTTGTAGGTCCAGGAAAGAATAGAGAACTGTGTATTTATATTGAGTTTGCAAAAAAACCCTATGTAAATAAATATAAATTTACACTGATTTGGACATGTTTTTTCTAAAGTTAAGTATCTAAACGAAAAATTATCAAGAGTGGCCCCCCAGCAAGAATTAGTGGCCACAGTCAGACCACACACAATTTGCTGTGAGAACCCCTGCACTAGGGAAACAATTACAGGGTAGCACTGCTACTGCCCCCTGTAAGCATTGGAGAATCAGCGCTTGGGTTGTCAGTTGGGTGTGTCTCAAACTCAGTGGTACACTGGAGCTACTAAAGAAAAGTAATACTTAAAATAGCTTCTGCTACATTATGCAAGGCTGTTCAACTATCAAATATAATATCCAGGCCTATATAAGAGCCTCTAGCAAAGTAGCCTAGCTTACACCCTTCTATACATACAGAAGCTATAATAATCAGTCAGTTCAGTAACAGACTTTTAACCATGAATTCCTCGTATTGTCTTTGCTAACTTCATGTGTTAGACTGATGATGTGTGTGTATCCATTCCTAACACTGGGTTTAGTGCATCAGGCTACTTACAGTTTTTAGGTTTACAGTTTCCTACAGTGGAAATAAATAGTGGAACTCTGTATTAAATTCTTTATAGGCACTCTGAATCTGATCTCATTTAGGTGCCTCTTAATCTACATATTGCTGTGATAAAATGAGAAATACTAAAATGTGCAAATTTTCCCAAATTTGGGCAGATGTGTTGGGACATTAGCACACTCCTTGAGCCTTGTTCTTTTACAAAAAAAAATACTGTAGCCAGAAGTGTTCTGCAATCAAAAGAGGAAACGTGAGTGGTTAATGGGATTTCACTAGTACCCTATAACTGGTCTATATGCTTTAAAAAAAACAAACAAAAAAACCAAACCCCATGTGCTACAGCCATGCAGGGGAAGTGGCAGGCAGATGCCATGGCTGATGGAAGTAAGGAATGCTTGATTAGCCTGCCCTAGCACCCTTCCCATTAGTGCCTTGTACTGCAAAAACAGACTCTGAACAAAACATGGTGAACTCTACTTCTGCTAAAAGGGAAAAACCGTTTGTGGCCAGAAGATGGCAGTAGAGCAGCTGCTCTACTTTTTAGGGCCAGAAGGGACGTTTAGCATAACCTGTATAATGAAAGCCTGGGCATCTCACTCAGTTACTCTTGTAAATTTATTAGTCTCAATCCTGCTTGCTAGAGTTATGCTAATAAAAATATTAAGTTTCAGAACCACAGAATACTTACATTTGCCAATAACTATACTATGAACTTCTTGAAGAAAATTCATTTTAATAAGTTTAGAGCAATTCTTCTGTCATCTTAACAAGTCTACTTTCACCCCTGGCCAGAGCCCTCATCCCCTGCACCCAACCCTCTGTCCCAGCCCTGAGCCCCCTCCTGCATCCTGAACCCCTCAGCCCCACCCATTTTGCCGCCCCAAGCATGGTGGCATGCCGCTGGGGGCGCTCTGCGAGTCGCTGGTCCCGCGGCTCCCGTGGACCTCCCGCAGGTGTGCCTGTGGAGGGTCTGCTGGTCCCGCAGCTCCACCGAAGGCGTGGGACCAGCAGACCCTCCGCAGGCATGCCGCCAAAGGCTGCCTGCCTGCCGCCCTCCCAGCGACCAGCAGAGCACCCCCCGCGGCATGCCTCCCCAAGCACGCGCTTGGCGTGCTGGGGCCTGGAGCCGCCCCTGGCCTCACCCCCACCACGTGAATTTTGTTATGTGCACCAATATGAAGGTGGAGTGTGTTCCATCACTTCCATAGTGGTGCAGACAACAACATTCATTCCACGCATGGGTGGGAAAAATTAGAGGGAACGCTGGCCAGCAGGGGTTTTTCCTGCAGTCACAACACTCTCCTGGGCAGAGATGGGGGAGGGGGCAAAGCTGCAGCCCTTCTCTGCAGTGCCCAGGTGCTCTGGCACTGGGCTTCACCCTAGCCAGTCTCTTTCCCTCCTCCCCCTTCAGCCAAGACTGGCACTGGGCTTCACCCTTGCCCCCTCCCTGGCTTCAGCCATGGGATGCTGGGGGTAGGCTTCAGTACCCCCACTTCAGAGCCCCAAGGCTGGTCTTCAGCTTCCTGAGGTGATGGGGATCTGGGCTTCAGCCCGCCATCCCCTCCAGCTGTGGGGCTCCTACTCTGGGCTTCACCCAGGGCAGCAGGGCTTCAGGAAGGCCCGCCTGACTGGGTGCTGTGGTCAAGAGGAAAGGAGCAGTGTAAGTGTGGGGAGTGAGGCTGCAACTTGGGGCAATGGGGGTGGGGAGTCACAGTGGAGCCCAGGGAGGTGATGGGGAGCCATGGAGATCTGGGGAAGGCAGTGGGAGCCAGAGGTGATAGGTGGGAGGCTGGGGGAGGTGCCAGGGACCCCAAAACACAACTATACATTTTTATTGAGTGCAAAAGGGAAAAAACCCCACATCAATAAGTTACAATGATTTGGACGTGTATATGTGCATATTTAAGTTAATAATTTTAAGAAAATTTGTCAGAGCCGCCACCAGCAAGAGTTGGTGGACAATAATGGTCCTTTGTGGCCTTAATATCTATTAAGCTGCCTGTGATGTGCAGAAAGTTCCTGATGACATATGAGTCTGAAAGAGCCCAGTTTAACTTTACGATCCCAGGCGGAGTTTTGGGGGCTGGAGTAGAAAGAGCTCTTTGGAAATTGTGACTGGTTGAGCCAAGAAACACCAAACCCTTTGCTATTGTCTTACAGTTACTTTTAAGATTAGCCTGCTCCGCTCCATCTCTGCACTCCTTTCCTCTTCTAGTACGTCAGGTATCCGCCTCCTGTCATCTCCATGCTATTTTTTCCCTGCTGTTCCTTTGCCTTAGAACTGAAGAAGAGCTCTGTATCTGCCACCAGCCTGTCCCTCCGACCAACAGAAGTTGATCCAATTAAAGATATTCCCTCACTGACCTTGATTCTCTCAGACCTGCCTGTCATTTAAATTCTTCCTCAGAACACAAAGCCTAGCAGGTTCAGCCACAGAGGAAAGAGCTGTAGCTAAAATCTGCACTGGGCAGATTATACCACCAGGTGGTGTCTGATATGCAGGGTGCGAACATGCTCCAGTGCAGGGGTCCCCAACCCCCGGGCCGCGGACCGGTACCGGTCCGCGGCCTGTTAGGAACCGGGCCGCGAACCGACCCCTAGCAGCGGCGTGTCTCCGGCGTGACATCAAGCGGCGTGTCTCCAGCGGGGCCCCTGAGCCCCGCCCCCTCAGAGCTGCGTGGTGAGGGGGCGGGGCTGCGAGCTCCGGGCTGAGCTCAGCTGCCTCTGCTCGGCGTGAGCTCCCAGCCCCGCCCCCTCCCCACGCGGCTCTGAGCGGGACGGAGCTCAGGCCCCGCCGGAGGCACGCTGCAGCTGTCAGGCGAGCCGCTGAGGCTCCAGGTGAGGAGGGAGCCGGGGGTAAGAGGCTGGGGCAGGGGGGGTTGGCTAAGGGGCAGGGAGTCCTGGGGACAGTCAGGGCACAGAGAGGGGGCGGAGGTTGGGGGAGCGGTCAGGGGGCAGGGAATGGGGGGGGTTGGATTGTGGGTGTTCCAGGGGGATCTGTCAGGACTCAGTGGGGGGGGGAGATAGGGGTTGGGGCAGTCAGGGGACAGGGAGCAGGGGTGGGGTCCCAGGGTGGTGGGGGGTCTCTGGGGGATGGTGAGGGGACAAGGAGCAGGATGGGTCGGGGATTCTGAAGGAGGCGGGCAGTCGCGGGGGCAGGAAGTGGGTGGGGGTCAGATAGGGGGCAGGTCCGCGGAAATTTTTTTTTCGACGAAACCGGTCCCTGGTGCCAAAAAGGTTGGGGACCGCTGCTCCAGTGGATACAGTAGAGGTGTGGACCAATGAGACATTTGCCTTGTTTGCATAGGTCTTTTACTGGAATGAAAGGCACCATGGGGCCCTGTTCACCTATGGCTGCCCATTGTTTCAGCTGGAATTGAGGGTGCTTCGAGCATGTGGTAGGTGTTACAGCTAATGGGGTCAAGCAGAAGATGGAGGTATCCGGGGGGGAGTCTGTTCCTGGCTTTACCATATTTTCTTCGCAACTGTGGGCAAGTTGCTTGTAGCTGATTTTTTTAAGCCTGCCTTTTCTCCAGCCACACACCGAGGGTCAAGGCACCGAGCAGTTGGGGCTCCCGTTAGCTTCAATAGAAGCTGGGAGCATTCAGAAAATTTGGAAAGCAGATGACTAACCACTCTGTGCTGTTTCCCCTGTGTCAGATGGGTGGAGAGGCTAAATGAATGTTCATAAAGTGCTGCTCTGACCAGGGCCGCCCAGAGGGGGGGGCAAGAGGGGCAATTTGCCCCAGGCCCTGAGCCCCACAGGGGCCCCCACCAGAGTTTTTCAGGGCCCCTGGAGCGGGGTCCTTCACACGCTCTGGGGGGCCCAGAAAACTCTTGTGGGGCCGGGCGCAGGAGCTTCTTCTGCTCCCGGTCTTCGCTGGGGGGGGGGTCCTTCCGCTCCGGGGCGGAAGGACCCCCCGCTGGCGAATTACCGCCGAACTGCAGCTCAGTCTTCAGCGGTAATTCGGCAGCGGGGGGCCCTTCCGTTCCGGGACCCGCCGCCGCAGTGACCCGAAGACGCCGCGGGTCTTTGGGGCACTTCGGCAGCGGGTCCCGGAACGGAAGGGCCCCCCGCCGCCGAAGACCCCGGGCCCCCGGAATCCTCTGGGCGGCCCTGGCTCTGACTGCTGGGTGAATGGTATATATTTGAATTACAAGACAAATAATAAACCCAGGTTAGATTTAAGTGGACAGGGCAGAGACCTGCCAGCCAAGCTTCAGCACGTGGAGGAGGTTTTGCAGATAAACCCCTTGAACCAATTGCTTATGGCCACTGCAGGATTCAAACAATCCAGGCCTTTATGATCACACATCGCACCTCCCACAAATGCCAAGATTAATTGAAAAAGTTTTATTGCAAAATTATACAACTCAGTTTTGTGGTACAAGAATTCAAAACAGGAAAAAAAAGCAGACACTTCCATTCACATGATGCAAATTGACTCTCCCAGTGTGTTCTCCACACTCCCACCCACCCTATCCTGTATAAATGTGCAACAGACATGGGTTTCAGTGCACAGATTTGCAGTGTGCATGCTCAGGCAGTATTTTGTGCACTCTGATACATGCCTGTGCCCCCACCACCACCACTCCGTTGGCGATGCTTGTCAGAGCTTTAACTGGAGGTGTTAAGGACA
Source organism: Mauremys mutica (assembly GCF_020497125.1). Taxonomy (NCBI): domain Eukaryota; kingdom Metazoa; phylum Chordata; order Testudines; family Geoemydidae; genus Mauremys; species Mauremys mutica. The sequence continues at coordinate 351,749,755 of NC_059072.1, read as the reverse complement.
GCATTGCCCGCTGGGCTGACCTGTATGGGATTTTGGCACATACACTTCACTGTACTTTTGTAACTTCATCTACTAAGAGACAAGATCAGGTCACATTTTGGCCCCTAGATTTAGGTATATACACAAAATTCAGATCAACTTAAACTATTGTGGAAGTCAATTTACCAATTCAACCTCTGTCAGCCTCTAAAATCCAGATGCTGCAGGATTGGGCTTGTACTCAAGAAGGTGAAAGTGAAACAGACAAAGTAACTGTAACCAGTCCAGTTTCACTGTCTACCCTGATTGCAATCAGCATCAGTGACATGGAAAGTAGATTAAACTGAAAAACGATTATCTAACCTTTTGTTCTAGTTTTGCCGTGACATTGTGTGTGTAAGAAACATTAAACACATACTTAGGAATCTGTAAGGTCAGGACCATTTATTTTTTTTAAATACAAGCTTCAACCTGATAAATGTCCCTTGGGGAAAAATTCACTTTCATCCATCAACTCTAGGCTGGAATTGGATCATGAGATTTGCCACTTCTCACGCATAAATACATAGCTATAAATACAAGTGTTACCCTATGTGCCTTATGCAGGTTCAGCCACTGGGGATTGAACCCTCTTGGGAAGATGATTGTGTAGAAAGGGTCATTAGGAAGCCAGGCTATGGAAGATCTAAAGGCTTAGAGAGGTGTCAGCGGGAATCTTCCCCTTGGGAGATGGTTTGGGCTCTAACTTTCTAGTTGCAGAGAGAACCTTCACAATGTAAACTGTTTCTTGCCCAGTCTGTCCTGACAGACTGAAACAAAAGCACCAAGGGATGTGAACTTCCTCCTCTCCCTTCTAAGGGGTTAATGAAACCTTTCGATGGCAGGCCCAGTGCTGGGGAGAGTTGTCTGCTCGGTAGCTCCCTAGCCTGAAATCCTCTTGAGCCCCAGAGCAGGTAGAGCACAGCTAGCTGCAGAGCAAATCACCCCTCCCCCAGCTGCACCTCACCTCTCTGCTGAAGGGACCACCTGAAAAAGGGTCTTTTAATCTCTATGGCCCATTCTGGCCTTGGCCCCTTTGCTGAGACACCTCAGTGCTGTGAGATTTAAGGTGTTGGGTTTTTTTTTTAAACTAGAGTATTCCCAAAGAAGCAGATTTTTGCAAGATTTCAGCTGTCCATGGGTAAGGCAGGGATATTAGTCTGTGTTCAAGTGGAAGTAGCTGGGGAGATATTGCACATTTCAGAACATGGCTAAGTGGTTTAGAAGGTACAGGGAAAATTCTACTTGTATCTATGTTTGTATGTGGGCCACAGCATCTGTATGGCTGGTGGTTACAGTCTGTTTCCCCCTCTAAAGTAACCAAAATGGTTACACTAACTCCTGGGGGTTCACTTCTCCTCTCCCTTACACCTGCATCTGTCAGGGGTGCCCCCATTGCTGTCAGTCGCTGTAAGCGGGAGCACGCTCAGTCCCTGCCCCTCCCTTTACCAAGCAAGATGCAGGCAGAAGAACTTCAAGGAGGGAACAGATAAAGGGACCAACCCCCTGGCTTCCAGCTCAGCCAAGAAACCCCCCAGTGCAAGGAACCAGGGACAGTGGATGTGTGGGAGGCAAGCTGTCCCCTAAGCACAAAGCTGAAGGAAGCTGTCAGGGAAAAGGGATGGGGAAGCAGCACTCCGTGTATCTAGAACAAAGGGCACAACAGAGACGGTGATGCAAGTGTGTGGGCTGGTACCTTTACTGTGGCCTCGGCTGACAGTTTGCATCCTGGCAGATGGTGCCATCGTGCTTGGCAGAAGGATTTATTCTATGCAGGAAGGAGGAGGAAGACACAGACAGTAACCTAAAATCTCAGCAGATATGCCACTGATTGGGAACAAAATCCCAGTGAACTGGTCCCTCCCATTGTTCCTGGCCCTTTCACCCCTCTCCCTCCCACCTTCCCTGTTCCTCCCACGAATTTTCTTTCGGTGGAATATTCTGGCGAGGTAAAGGGTATGCTGGCTTTAACATCAAAATGCACTCTGGTCCGGCGAGCACCCATCAGGTCGTAGAGAACACAAAAGAACATTTCCCCATTTAAAAAATCCCCACCAAAACCTGAAACTTCAAACTACAATTCATCGCGCATTTTGTCCCCTTTGGGCCTCACTAGCCTGCCAATGAAAAGAATGGAGTTGGTTTTATTGTCCTTGATCACAAAGACGAATGGGTGATCGGCGTAGAAGAGTTTCGGGTTCCTCATTTCTTCTCGGCCGTAGATGTCGGCATCAAAGGGGTTCCCCTCGGTGTCCCACTCGAGGGCCGCGGCATGGAAGACGTTGGAAAGGTAGAGATCTTTCTTGCCTGAAATCTTGGACAGGTCAGCCTTGTTCTTGTCCATTGCTTCAGTCAAGCCAAGGTCCGCTAAGTGTTTCTGTGATGAAAGACAGGCGGGTTAGACTCCTCGGGAAGACACTAATGTTGTTCAATCATATGCTCAGCCAGCTAGATTCTGCTCCCAGTAGTGTAAATACAGAGTAACGCTCCTACACTCAGGGAACAGGTCTAGCTACCTGGGGTTAACAGTGGGATGTGGCTCCTTGGATCCTGAAAAGAACAGGTTTCAGAGTAGCAGCCGTGTTAGTCTGTATCCGGAAAAAGAACAGGAGCACTTGTGGCACCTTAGAGACTAACAAATTTATTTCAGCATGAGCTTTCGTGAGCTACAGCTCACTTCTTCGGATACACAGAATGGAACACACAGACAGGAGATATTTATACATACAGAGAACATGAAACGGTGGAAGTACACATACCAACAGGAAGAGTCTAATCTCCTGTCTGTGTGTTCCATTCTACTCTGAAACCTGTTCTTTTCAGGATCCAAGGAGCCACATCCCACTGTTAGAATAGGTCTAGCTACCTGGGGTTATTTTGAAAAGAACAGGGGAGTTGATGGAGAAGTTTTCCTCCCCGTTTTGCAAAAGTGTAAATGAGCTGAGTAAAATGACAATACATTGGCTTTAATCCATAAACCCAGAGCCCAACTTAGAGCCAGGCAGCCATTTAAGCAGAAGTGTTAGTCTAGGTTTCCACTGAATGACACAGTTTGTAAGTAACAAGCTCACCATGTATAGCAAACCAACTTGTGTATAACACACCTCTAATTGCCCCATCTCCCTACTTTCAGGGCTGGAGAAGAGAATTCCCCAAGTGCAGGACAGTGGGGATCTGGTTAGAACTACATACGCAGATCTGATCAAATCTGCCTATTCTAGGCTCCTCAAATGTAGTTCTTATAGGTCGTGCCAGGGGGATCTTAACACGTCCACTCAGGGAAGCTGCCAAGGCAGAAATCACAGTGTCTTCTCTTCCCTCGCCATCCTGGTCTCTTACAACCTTCCCAACAACGTTGGCAGAAATTTCTCCACTCATACGCAATCATATGTGCCAGCCCGTCACTTCAAAGCAAAAGGTAGGGGAAAGACCCAGGAACCATCCTTAGCAGCCAGTCTGGTTTATGGTGTCAAGAGACTTTACCTGAAGATCGTGGCTGACTTCCAAGCTGACTTTCGGCAGGGAAATGGCCACGGCTCTCTTCTTCAACTTGCCGATCCAAGTTTTCAGTTGCTCTCTGGTCAGCAGCTTCTCAACCCTCTCCAGTGGCTCCACATGGTTGGGCATGATGAAGATCATGCTGGAGAGTTTGTGAGCGAGAGGCATCTCCACAATCTGAAGTTTCTCAGCCTCATCATCAAAGTAGTTGTACAGACCTTTAAGAAAAGAGTCGCAAGCAGAGGCAATAAGGGTGAGCCCTGGGAAGCAGATAAAGCTACCTGATTCTGTTGCTAATTTGCCCCATGTTTTCAGTGGAGTGCAATCTGGAGACTGTCTAGTTTACCGGCTCTAAAGTAGACAAGTGTGGATGGTGACTGAGAGCTGCTACTATTCAGAGCTCTGTTTGATGCCCCAATTCTAGATCTCCTATGGAATCTCTTCCTAATGGAAGAGTGTCCAGATCTAAAGCCACCAACATAAATAGCATTAAAGCTTATACTAAGATTGGCGTAAAGCTGCGTAGTTTTGTCTCATCTGAAAGGCTGGTGGGGAAAGAAAAACAGGTGAAAAGTTGAACAACGGGGCTAATATCATCTCTGTTGTAAATCAACAGGGTGGATTTAGTCCAGTGGATCTTGGGGCAGGGAGCATATGCTAAAACTTACCTGTGCGGTGCATCATGGGAACTCCCACTGTGTAGGAACGGGTCACCATAAAGCCACGGTTGTCCACCATCTTGTGATGGAACCTCTCATCCCAGTGAGCTATAAATGGAGGAGGAGGAAAACCCATCAGTTAACAAGAAATGGGAATGGGCTGTGTCATCACGCTCAAATTTAACTCCAGTAGCCCAGTAAGGAACACCCTAGACTGGTGAGCATCTAAGAACCCACAATTTGTCCTACCAAAGAGAACACCGATATATGTAGTTCAGTGTCTTGTCTCTGGCTTTATAACAGATACTTCGCAGTTTTAAAAAAATCCCATTTTTGTTATTGTGCTAATTTGGGGTGAGACTGGGACTAGCAAATTCCTTCCCCACCCCCTCCCAAAAAAAACCAACCTTCTATCCTGCAGCCTGAAGTTTATTTACCATGGCACTGATTTATTTAATATACACCTCTACCCCGATACAAACGCGACCTGATATAACACAAATTCGGATATAACGCGGTAAAGCAGCGCTCCGGGGGGGAGGGGGGGGGCTGCGCGCTCTGGCAGATCAAAGCAAGTTTGATATAATGTGGTTTCACCTATTTTATCTCCCGAGGGCAGCATTATATCGGGGTAGAAATGTATGTCCTCTTGAAGTTTCAGATGGAGAAACTAATTCACTTCCACTCCTAAAATAAGATTTCTGGTGCAAGCTCCAATGGCTCCTGTTTTTCACTCCAGGGCATTTCAGCTGTGGGGCAAAGATCCCTCCATATAAAGCCCTGTAGGACTCTAGCAAACTCTTTGAGCCTGTGTCTCCTCTCACTTGCCCCAGTGTGCAACTCCACTGATTTACACCAGTGTAAATGGGAGCTGAATTAGGCCCTTTGTGTCATTTACATTTAGATAGGAACAGGAGGTGAAGCCCAGTATTGGCTAGCGGGTCCCATCTGCACTTGATCACTCATCTCACTAATTTAGAGCACCCTCTGCATTTAACTTACGCTTGAAGAACATGGCGTTCACAATCAGGGCCCCGTCGGTCTTCTCCACGTTTTTGGTGACCTCGGGGAGCTTGCCATCGGTGGTCTGGGATGCCCACTCGTTGATGGATTTCAGGGCGCTCCTCTTGTCCCTGAAGTTGATCTTGGAGTGTTCGTAGTTGTAGTGCTTCTTGCTGCTCTTCACAAAATCATCAGCAAAGCTGATGGAGCTGGGGCCATACAAGCGGTTCCCGAGCTTCCAGGTGACGTTGCGGGCGGTGGAGTTGCTGACCTCGTTCAGGAGCTCCGAAAGCCCGCCGTGAACGTAGTCGTCGTTCAGCTTGTCGGCGCTGAGCACGGCCTTGGCTTGGGAGGCTGTGGTGGCCTTGCCACCGAGTGACACCAGGCCGAGCGAGGAGGCCACCACCACGGGAGACACGAGGATGTTCTCCATGTTCTTGTCTTTAGCCATCGTGTGGTAGAGGTTGAAGGCGAGAGTTGTGCTGCGGTCAGCTAAGGCAGTTGCCTTATCGCTCAGCTTCTTATCTTCCGAGGGCACTGCGGCCGCTAGGGCACAGAGGGCCAGGAGGTTGGTCACCCACATGGCTTCCACTGAACGTGATGCTGCTGTGAATCTGCAAGGCAGCGAAAGGTTCAGAATTGGTCAGACCACCTTCCCTCCTAAAGCCACGTCAGCATTTAGACTAGTCTAAGCTCTGATGCTTCCAATTAACCCCATTCCTAGAATCCAGTGCAGGGAAGCGAAATAGCGTTCGTGATGCAATCTGATCTGCATCTGTGGTTCGCTTCCAACTTTAACAGGGTTCCAATTTCCAACCAGGCTTCAGCCCAGCCTCCCTTTTTTTTTTTTTGCAGGTGTGAACTAACACCCTCAAAAACTGCCCATGTGATTAACTGCAGAAGTAAATCATGCTATGTGGAGAGAGAAATGGTAGCTAATGCTTGAGAGTCCAAACTGCATTCTGAAACAAGGGGCCTGTACATTTTGAATAGAAGCCTGGTCTCTAACTGAACATTAATTCACTGGTTTCCTTTTGGGACTTTAAAGTGACATGATCAGGCAAGCTGGTTGGTTCAAAGACCCAGGTGATAGGCTGGAGATCTTTTCAATTTGAGGACAGTGGTTCAAATCCAGCTCAAGTTAGGAGCGACTGAAAAGCCGTGCTGTTTGGCGGCCCAGTGACCACTGAAGATCACTGCTGTTTGGTGGCCCAGTGGCCACCACAATCAAGGCAGAACCTTGCAGGCTGGAATCAGTCACCTCTACGGGCTTGAGCTCTTTAACCCCAGCAAGCTGCCACATTTGAAGAAGCAAGTAGTCCCTGGTGTACACCCAAAGGCTGGCTATGTGCTGCTGCCCCCCTGCCGGACTTGTACTTTGGGCTCGAGGGTGCTCCAAAAGGTCTCGAGAGCTCAACATCTTCCCAAGCAAAGCTACCTGCTTATGTATATTAGGGGTTAAATTCCTCCTCTATGCCTGAGACTTTTTTTTGGTTGTATGAAGTTATCTTTGTGGTAGCCAAAGACCGAATGCTGAATTGTTCAGGCATCCTGCCAAGTGCTGTGATTGGGCTCCATTCTTGAGTCATTCTTCCCCCTGGCTAAGGCTGCTCTGAAGTTCAGTTCCTGGCATGCAGCGGCAAGCATCAGCTGGAGTGGCAGCATTAGAGTTAAAGAAAACAGAACAGGAAACGGAGGCGGGCCCAAGGAATTACACACACAAAAGAAAGCATTTGTGCACGTAGCCACAAGCAGACATGTTGCAGTTCACAGGATGGAAATTATATAGCCTTAGGGATAGGGTTAATTTACAGCCTAAGATCCCTTCAATAATAAGCCTTGTTGAAAGACTGAAAATGAAAAGCTACCGACTTTAATTTGCCCTGGCTATCCAAAAGAAAGACTATTTAAGACACATACACCAGTTTACAATCTCCCCATCTGGATGTGGGGCTGGGATTATGCAGTTAGTTTCAAACTTTGTGTTTTTTTTATTTTTTGTTTTCTTCTTCTAAAGATACCTTGAAACTTTTTCATAGTGAGGTCAACGTTTGCCTTTTTCATTCTGAAAGAAAACAGATACAGAAAGTAGTTCCCTTGAGAATGGTGCCTGGTTTAAAGCACGTGCTAGATCTTTAGGACAGTTCCATTACTTCAGAGAGCAATGAAATCTAGCCACCATCCAGGAAGCCGCTGTGCCCAAACTTTGCCCACAGAAGGGTTGAATCGACAAATGTCTAGGTCTCCCCAAGGACGATGGAAGTGCACAGTAACAACAGGTCTCAGCCTGTAAGTTCCACTCTGTTCTGAGCAACATCTCCTACCCTTGAATTATGTGAAGGGGTTGTGTTAGTGAGACAACAGCATTGGCCTGTGTGTTATAATTTAGTGCCGCGGCTGATTCTCTAGGAGCTCATGCTTCATAGCTTCCACCCACACCCTGCACTCCCCCGGGTCCCAGTCTGCAATGAGATGCATGCAGGCAGATCCTTGTGCCAGCGTGGCAGGTCTATCTGGGGTGGGAGTCATCTTGCAGGATCAGGGCCTTAGATCCCCCCCCCCCACACACACACATACTAGATCAGAACAAACTGCACGACAAAGTGACTCACGCAAATGTAATAAGCAAACGCCCTTTGGGTGTTAGTAGAGAACTTGCACTAAGACAGCCTGAGGCTTTGCATTTTGACACAGAGTTGGTTTTAGTTCACAGTAAGAGAGAACAAAGAGCTGCACCCTTATCCCTAAGGCTGTAGGTTTCCTCCCTGCTCTGCGGCAGTTCACCCTTTGGGCAGGGGGACCCAGGGCTCACAGAGATAGAGGGAGCTGTGGATACTGGTTTAATGCTGGCTCTGAGCTGGAGGGAGAAGCAGAGAGCTGGCCCCTGGGACACTGCTCCTATTGTATCCCTCCCCCTCATGTTACTTCACTTTCATTGCTTGGGATACTTAAACCCAGGCACCTCTGCTCCCCATGGTCTTGAGGATCTGTGGGAGCATCACTGGCAGCTCCCTTCCCATGGCTGCCTCTGGTGTGGGGCAGCCTGGAAGATGGACCCCTCTGGTGTGGGGCAGGAGGGGCTGCTTCCCTCAGAGCAGTGGAGCCCAGACCTGCCTCCCCTCAAACTGCAGAACGGCAGCAGCTGCAGCCACCCAGTTCAATACCCCACAGCCCCAGTCACCGAGGAGCTGCCCCCGCTCCTCTCCTCCCACATCCGCCACAGGGCCAGGGTGGGGCATGCAGCCCCCCCCCCCCCCCCGAAATGCTCCATTCTGATCCTCCCCACACCCCACCAATCCCCAGGGATGGGGGAGTTCCCCCCCCCCCATCCCAAACTTTCTAGGCTGCTGAACAGACTCCTGGCGAGAGCCTGACATTTCATCCTGACACCAACCCCCGCACCCCCCCATCCCATTCCCAGTAAGAGATTCCCCTGCTCCTGCTCCTCCTCCACACGGGATTTCCCAGCAACTGGGGGATATTCCGTGGGACCCACCCCCCTACTCTCCACCACTCATCTCCCCTAGGCCAGGGAGAGTCCAGGCATCTCCGCTGCCCCTCCCCCTGCCACAGGGACATTCTGGGGTGTGTCCCCCCCGCAAACACACCCAAGCCCAGGGAGATTCTTGGGTGCTCCGCCTCCCCCCACGGCGACATTCCACAGTGCTTCCCCCCCCCCACCCTGCCACGGGGCCAACTCCGGGGTGTCCATCCCCCCCCCCGTGGACCCCCACCCCATCCTGCCACGTGGACAACTCCGGGGTGTCCATCCCCCCCCCGTGGACCCCCCCACCTTGCCACGGGGACAACTCCGGGGTGTCCATCCCCCCCCCGTGGACCCCCACCCCATCCTGCCACGTGGACAACTCCGGGGTGTCCATCCCCCCCCCGTGGACCCCCCCACCTTGCCACGGGGACAACTCCGGGGTGTCCATCTCCCCCCCCCGTGGACCCTCCCCACCCTGCCACGGGGACAAGTCCGGGGTGTCCATCTGCCCCCCGTACAGCCCCCCTTGCCGTGGGGACACTCCGGGGCGCCCCCCTCCGTGCACACCCCCCCTGCAGTGGGGACACTCCGGGCCGCTCCCCCCCCGTGCACACCCCCCCCTGCCGTGGGGACACTCCGGGCCGCTCCCCCCCCCCCTCCGTGCACACTCCCCCCTGCCGCGGGGACAAGTCCGGGGTGTGGGGCGCTCCCCCCCCGTGCATACCCCCCCCTGCCGTGGGACGCTCCGGGGCGCCCCCCGCTCCGTGCACACAGCCCCCCACGCCGCGGGGACGCTCCGTGCACACCCGCACCGTACCAAGGAGCTCCATGGGGCGCCCCCCCGCGTCTTGCTGCCGCTCCCCCTACCCCCACCCCGGGCACAACCAGACCAGTGCAGCCCGGTGCTTGAACCTCCGCGGGCCCCCTGCGGAGCCCCTCACCTGGAGGGGTCGCTCCTGCGCCGCTGGGGCTCGCGTCGGAGCTGGGGGTGCGGAGCGGGGCGCGGGGCCGGCGCGATTTGCAGCGATCGGAGCGTCCGGCGTCTCCCGGTGCGTGTCCCTCTCTGCAGAGTCCAGCCCGCGGAGGGGGCTATATAACCCGCCCAGAGAAACTTCTAGAAAGTTGGAAAAGTTGCATGTTTAAATGGGAGGCTCCGAGCTCCAAAAAAAAAAAAAAAAAAAGGCACTTTGGAGCCTCCCACTGGCAGAGTGCCCCCTCCCCCCCATCCCACTCCGGCGAGCTGCTGCAGGGTCCTACTGCTTGGTGGCTTGCAGGCTGCAGCCTCCTCTGGTGCCGGAGCTGCGACCTGCCAAGGCCAGAGGTGCCTGGGCTCAGGCCTGGCCCAAATGAAGGCGCACTGGCGCTTCTCCCCAGGGTAGGGGTGGGGAGCTGAAGCAGGGAACATCTCAGGCCCTGATCCTCAAAGGTATTTAGGCAACTAACTCCTATTGCTTTCACTAGGAGTTGGGCACCTATCCCAGTCAGTGACTGACTCAAAGTGATACAACTTGTCTGTGAGGAGCAGGGGCTGCAACTCAGCAGAGAGCGACATGGCTCCTGCACCCCGTGGCTTACAAATCACAGCCCTGGGCCTTCAAACAAGTAAGCCTGTGCGTAACTTTATTCGCCTGAGCCGGCTCGTAGGGCTTAGTGGGGCTACTCGCTTGATAAAGTTACACATGTGCTCAAGTGCGTGAAGGATCAGGGTTTATATACAGACAAAACAATAGAGTTTATTAGTGGTGTAATCCCACAGAAGGACATGGAGTTACAACAGGGATGAAGTTGGATACCAGCTACCAGAAACCATGTTACAAGGAATAGTAAATATAGTATCATCATCAAAACAACTAAATAAAGGCAACAGTTGTCTGAGCAGGACTATTTAGGGCTCATGACGGATCTGATATTCAGGTGTGTCTAGGGTAACCAGAGAGCAAATGTGAAAAATCGGGACAGAGGGTGGAGGGTAATAGGAGCCTATATAAGAAAAAGACCCAAAAATCGTGACTCTCCCTATAAAATCGGGACATCTGGTCACTCTAAGTGTGTCGCTGATTTCAAGATGTCTGGTTTGACCAAGGTCCCTGCCATCCACCTGTGTGTCTGACTCTTGCATGTCTTACTTTTAAATGACTAGATTTTCACAAGGCTCCTCATTCGATGTCACAGAATGTGAATTGCACTCAAAGCCATGATGGGAGCTCAATGCCAGGCTACAAAGAGACACAGCTAGCTCAAGACATAGTGTGTCACTACTGTGGACAATGTTCTAGATATGTAAAGCTTTCCGTGCTATTATTTCTCTCCCCACTCACGCCCCAATATTTGGGCTGCTGGTGCAGTGAATGTTCCACACTGATTGCATTTAATCCAACTTCCAAATCCTTTCAGTGGTCCAGCCATAGGAAGGGCTAAGGCTTTGTCTATGGTAGACATAGCCATGCTAGCGCTGATGGAGCTAGTGCACTAAAAATAGAATTGCAGGCATGGCTGTGTAGGCTAGCCACCCCCACTAAGAGCCCATCTGAAAGCCTAGGTAAGTACTCAGGGCAGCTAGTCCATCCCACCATGTGCGCCGCTGTGGTCACACTGCTATTTTTAGCGCACTAGTGTTATCAGAGCTAGTGTGGGTATTTCTATCTGAACTGGAAATGATACCTCCATCTCCTGGGTAAACACACCCTAAAACCGGCAGAATTCTTTTGTGTGTCTGAGTTTTACTGAAGCACGGTGCTTTGAGAAAACTTTGGCAAACTTCTACACACTTTGAAGCATGCTTGAAGCAAGCTGGTATGGATATGGATTCACAGACTGGAAGTAATTTCATTTTCATTTCAAGCTGTCAAATCTGTTGTTTAATTCACCTTAGTGTGGCATCAAGGTAGAAAACGTTCTGGGGCTTATTTTCATTGACCTTAACATCACAAGGCCCGTTACAGTGCCAGAGCAGTGTAGAAGAAGTCTTTTTTTATTTCCTCCCTCCCTTCTAAGCACCATTCAATTTCATTGTTCATTCTCTCTAATACTTCTTTTTTGCCTCTACAATCACGCTGGCTACCTAGCAAGCCAGGTGTCTTAATGAATCCCTGTTGCTGTGGTAGCAAATAGCATAAAGTTATAGCGTAGGACCAGAGACTTTAGCGACCCAGCTTTGAATGCTCTGAAAAGTCGCCGTACGTATCAGGTGTGCAATGTAGCCAAGCCAGCAGAAAAAACGGCTTGAGAACAGCTCATTCTGTCTCGCAGTTGCTCCCAACAAAACCTATCAATAACCTTTGCTGGCAGGATAAAGGGAAAAATGACAAGTTACTGATTTCCCTCTTCCATCCCTTGTACATGGGCATCCACCCTCACCTCGTTCCAGTCTCTCAAAAACTCACTTCTGCCACCGAAACGTCATTGCTTTACAGAAAACATTCTTGTAAATGTCATTACATTTAAAAATGAAATCTGTGAGGCAGTTATCTCCTAACTCTGCTTCTTCAGGAGCAGCTGTCCGCCCAGGGCAAATACCCTTCATTTAGTAGTCTCTAAACTGCCAATCACTTTGTCCTGATATGTCTTTGACCCAACATCCGGACATGATCGTCCGAACCCTGACTGAAGAAGTCCTTGTCTTCTTTGTTATTAGCTGTCTCTATGGTTCCTAACACAACAGGGCCCTGATCCCTGACTGGGTTTCCCGGGTGCCAGCCATAATACAGATGATAATAGTAACCTCCGTGGAATTACTCCTGTGAGTGAAAACAAACCGCCTGGCCAAAGGTTTGTCAAGCTCAGGCCCCATAGGGGTGACCTTTCCATGTGCTGTGCCCACCTACAATGCTAATAAATAACAATAATAATGAATGCTATAGAAAAGCTGTCGCTGTCCATACCTAACAAAGAGAGGTGGACACAATGCAAATAGATAATATAAAGCCTCAAATTATTTGAGATTTCTGAGATCGCTTATATAACAAAATGTTTTGTCAACTAAAATGACCTGGCTACCCACAGCTGAAATAACAAAAGTAAATACACACGTTTCTGTTGTTATTCATGCTGTCAGTATGGTTACCAGCAAAACTTAATAACAGTTCTAGTAGATAACAGGTAGGTAATGACTGTTTGTTCCATTTTTCCTGGCTTTTGTTTCTGGCTGAGAGAAAAATAGGCTCTTTTATTAGTTCACAATAACCTTTATTATGGCTGAGCTGAGCCAGGTGTAATTTGCACAAAATCTGTCGCACGGAACTAGTGCCCAGGGTGCATTGTCTGACAGAAAACATGGAAGCATCTCAGCAGCCTAAAAAACAGACTTCTGACTTTGTGGGATTTTTCAATGGGAAAAAGGATTATTGCATAGGGGAAAAGGAGTGTGAATGCACCAGATTTCCAGATCTTGACCTTGCTGCCATTCGTAACCCAGAGTCTAATCTAAACGGAGGCCTGATCCTGCAACCTTTACTCGTGCTAGTAATCCTTGCTCATGCAGTGGTTCCCATTGACTTAAGAGGGGCTACCTGGATACAGTTGCAACCCTGGGCCCCTGCAGCCAATATTCGTATTAAGACCCTATTGTGAGAGGCTGAACACCCTGATCTTCCAATGGGAGTCAAGGGAATTTAGTATATGGATGACGCTGGTGCTCTGTACCTCATAGGAGACATTCAGCACCTTAAAGAATTGGCCCCCTTCTCGTTAGTTATGGTGACAAGGAAGGGATTATCACCAATCAAAGGTGCTACTGGAATAGCACTGAATAACTCCACTGATCAAAAGTGCCACTTGAAGAGGTTTATAGCTCAGGCAGGGCACCAGATTCACTTACTGAAACTATGCACAGAAGTGGCGTCCTCCATGAACTGTGCCGTAGATCCAGGGCCGGTGCAATCATTTAGGCGACCTAGGCGGTCGCCTAGGCCACTGGCATTTGTGGGGGCGCCATTTTCTGTGGCAGCGACCGTGGCGGCCGGATCTTCTTCAATCAGCTTAGGCGCCGCAAGCCTGGGAGGCGGGAGAAGTGAAGCAGCGACGGCGTGCTCGGGGTGCTCGTACTCGTGCGCGGAGCAGAGGTGAGCTGGGGCGGAGGGGGTGCCTCAGGGCAGAGGGTGGGGGGTGGGGAGCTGCTGCGGGGGGGGCGCGCCTCAGGGCGGGGGGGGGGACTGCCACGGGGGATGCCTCAGGGCGGGGGGGGGGAGCTGCCGCAGAGGGGGCATCTCAGGGTGGGGATGTGGGGGGGGAGGGCGCAAGGTGGAAGTTTCGCCTAGGGCGCAAAACATCCTTGCACCGGCCCTGCAGAGATCTCTCGCATTAAGTGCTATTGTGTCACGAGCAAGTGGACGGTGGAAGTCAAATCCTGTTCACCTGCCTCGTGTGACTAGTCCGACTGAGCAGGATTTGTTCCTGTTTTGGGGTAGTGTAGGCTGTCTGGGTAGCGTATAGCCAGGGGTATATCACATACATTCTTTGCTACTTTTTAATTTTCATCTTTTGCAGTAGCATCTTCCATGAGGGGGAAAAAATAAGACACTGAATAGAGAGGCAATCAATAAGCCCAACACAATGCACCAAGTTCCAGTATAAAGTAGGCAAAAGGCAGTCATACAGTTTGCCTATTGGTGAAACCATAGGCAGTCCCTTTAAATTTCCAAGATGCACGTCAGCAGCAGGATTCTTTGCCAAACCTAGCGTCTGGCGCTGCTCCGCCTTCCCCTTCCTCTCTGTAATTACGTTCCATAAAAGACATTGTTCTAGCTAAAGTAAAATCTAAACCTTTTAATCCAAATGCCTTTTTATGTTCAGCCTTCCGCCACTGAATGCCTCTGACAAGTTTACATGGCTATATGTACCTTTAACATTTAGAATGATCTTTACTTATTAGCAGTAATTTGTGGCTGAATAAAAATAATTCTTTATCATTAGGGTTACCAGATAGCAGTTGTGAAAAAATGGGGCAGGGGGTGGGGGATAATAGGCACCTATATAAGAAAATGTCCCCAAAAAAGGGGCTGTCCCTTTAAAAATGGGACATCTGGTCACCCTATTTATCGTTGATCAATGATCTCTGAAAATACAGACAACTCAGTGCAGCGATTTTTAGATTTCCTGGATGATTTTCAGTTTTGGAAGGCATATTTTCTCCTAGTCATATTATAACTAAATGCCATTATATACGAGGAATTTATCCTATCCAATAAAACAATTTTGTGAGCAAAAAAGAGTTGTAATAAATCAAGCATGCGTTAAAATTTTAAGTCCTATAAAATGAACAAACGACATTTAAGTAGCTGCATCAGATTGGACTCAGCCTTTCAAATCTTTGCTGCATATTGTTCCGTACAAATTGTCTGGAATCAGAGCGATACGTACATTTCTTTTGACAGAAAGTAATCTTAAAGTGGAATTCCAGCTCAGCACATTCTCTAGAAGGCTCTCAATTCCCTTCCCCCATAGTGCCACGTCGGATAGTCTGCATCAGGCAAAGGGATGGGAGGGGGAGAGCAGGGATATTGGGAGTTGCCTTCTTCCCTCTTCTTTGCTCCTCCTAATTACACAGTATCAGTAGCCAAAAGACACTTCTACTTCTGGAGCACTAAAAACCCACCCCTGTGACAAAACGCTGTATGCACAGTACAACTTGCTTTTCTTTGACCGAGATCTCTTTGAAATACGCCCATTTCCCCGTGAATGGAGCAGCAGTAAAACTTGCCAGGGACAGAGATTCTTTGCTTTAGGGAAGGATGTGATGAATCTAAGGAAATATAACATACATTCAAAACGCCGTTAACTAATGGTCTGATCCTACTTATATCCAAGTCAGTGGGAGTTTTGCAACGGGATGAGGGTTCAGTGATACTTATTAGACTGTGTGAGGCGGGGTCTTTTTGTTCTCTGTTTGTACAGTGCCTTGCACGATGGGGTTCTGGTCCATGAGGGGGGCTCCTAGATGCTACCACGCTAGAAATAATAAATCCTATTGAGCTCTTTCTTGTAAACATCACTAACTAGAGATGGGACCCAAACTCAAACCTCAGATCCAGCCTCCTCAACCCCGTATTTTGTAGCTGGATCCAAATCTGGACCCAGACTTCATGACTCAGGTCTGCAACGAGTCCAACCTTTGGGGAAGTTTGCACTGATGCTGAATCCACATCTGAACTTGGCAGTTCGCCCCTTCTCAGGTGAGCAGGCTTTGGCCCTGAAGCCATAGAAGAAATATTTATAGTTATAGGCAGCTCTTTCTGGGGTGAGGGCAGCATACTCCAGATCAGTGTGGGGACAGTTTTGCCCAAGGATGCCACTGGAAGCCCTCTACTCTTAATGAAAGTGCATGGGCTCTTTAAGTCCCTGCAGATCTCCAGTTTTTAAGGTCTTCTCGAAGTGATCCTAAGCTCTAAGCAAGTTTATCTGCTTTGGAAAGACGTCAGCCCAGATGGGATTTCAGCTTCATTCCCGGGGAGTCTAGGTATTTCAAACCTGAGGCTTGGCTCACTTAGCCAGCCCTTTTGGCCTGTAATTCCCCACCCCTCGTATGTAGGAAATAAAATGTTGCCCAGCTCAGGAGACACCTCTGGCCTGCAAGACTAGAGCCTGATCACGCCAGGTTCTGAGTGTCTCCTGCACTCTGTTGAGCACTCTCAACTCTCTTTGATGTGAATGGAGCTTGAGGGTGCTCAGTATGTTGCAGGACTGGGCCCATGTGTCACACGGCTGGGAGAGGAGTTACGGGTGATTAACAGCACAGCTCACAACTGGGGGAGTGAAGCAGAACTGCACATGAATTAAGCTGTCATTCCTGATGACAGACACTACAGAGCCCATGACACCTTTGCCTCTCCTCTCTCCCGTTCAGCATCATCTCTGTCACACACAGAAATCACCTGCGGGAAGCGGCGTGGGCCCGAGGGATGTGATGGCTGCCGCTTCCCACTGCCCCCATTGGCAAGGAGCGGCGAACTGCAGCTAGTGGGAGCCGTGATCAGCCGAATCTGTGGACACGGAGGGAAACAAACCGTCCCAGGGTGCTTACCCTGGCGAGCCGCGTGCCAAAGGTTGCCGATTCCTGTGTTAGGGAGTTTGCCTGCATTCCAGCCTTCTCTCCAAGCCAATCAGCTCGGGCCGGCTCTAATATGTCAGTGGACAGGGCTGGGTGGAAAAGCAGGGACTAGAAGGAGGTAGATCGGTCGATGAAGGAAATGGCCTGAGGTTAGGCTCCAGGCACTGCTCTAAGCAATAGTCCAGACACTCTGGCCAGCCCCCTGGTTGTCCCTGATCCTATAAATCATTGAAGTCGAAGGGAGTCGTGTCCTGCACACGGAGAGTGCTCTAGTACAACCGACATACAGTGTAATCCATTTATGCCGCACCGTGTAGGGCAGGCAAAATCGATCTGCCAGGCCCAGAGCTGATTATGCTAATTATACTAGTTATCACTTTTCCCACACCAGGCCTCTTCCGAATGGCAGAGACCTTCAGACACCTAGCGCTGCTGGTTAAACTGCAGCGCATACTGCATATATCTCAAGGCTATGCTAGCGCGACTGCGAGTCAATAGGAAGCAAGGTGGCTAAGTTCAAAGCTCCCAAATAAAGAGAGTGCAGATACGCGGCTGAAGAGAGGGTGCATGGCTGGCAAAGGACTGGTGTGACCTTTTGCCTTTCTTTTTTTCAGAGGTGGCCAGTGCAGAGCAGACAAGGTGGGTAGGTCCTGCTGGGCAGGGCATGTTGTGTCCCTGCGTGGCAGGGGCTAACAATGTGTGACAGCTCTGTGCTGTGGGACTTAATCTCTAAACACACAGGCTCATGCTTTTAGCTCTGGAGGCCCCTGGTTCAATCCCCAGTCAAGACCAAGATAGTGGTTGGCATTCCTGCCCAAGAGGGACTGATCCAGAAGAACTGGGCTGCACCCACCTTAGGGGTGGTAGATCCAAAGACAGTGTAGGCAGAGCTTGCCCCAGTTATCCAGAGAGGCCAGACTCGCTGTTGGGTTTGTCCACTTGCTTTCAGGGGTCACCAACCCCTGTAAGGATAAGCACCAACCTGTAAGTGTGGGAGTGACTATGCAGATGAGATGAGGTTACTTTGAGCGTGCCTGTGCTGATGTAACACCGACAGACCCCAGTTATTGGGATCAAACCAGGGACTTCTGGAGATTAGTGCATGAGCCTCTACCACATGAGCTAAAAGCCAATTGCCTTTTAGCTAAGGCTGTAGATCAGACTCCATGTCTCTCTCTCTCTAAGTGGTCTTGGTGCCACTAGAGGGCACAGAACACCATACCCAGAAGATGTGTGGGTTACACTGACACCTGTATTAAACCTCTGAGCATGCCTAGTATGCATAAAAGTTTCCAGACTGTGCAGGGCACTCATGCAATTAATAGCAGGCCGTGGGCCTTTTCTCCTGATTCCTGAGGTCTCCCTCGGCAGGGCAGCTGTTGCTGGTAATTGCTGTGAATTTAGTGCTGGTGAAAGGTTCTGCATGGTCTCTCCTGCAGACTTAGCTCCACCACTGAGCCACCGGGCAGGGACAGTCTGGGCAGTGGTAGCACGAGATTCGCACCCCCATGCCCAGCCAATGTAACTCAGCTTTGCCCTGCACTTCTGGAAGTGCATGATTCTCTTTGTCCTTGGCCCTGTGTGGAGACTGCGGGGATCTGCCCTGACAGCCCATTCCAAAGAGGGCACCTGCCAGGTGTCACCAGGATGGCTTTGCATTCACTGGGCTCCATCAGAATCGCTGGCATTTTCCCCATTGCTATCTGTATTATGGTAGTGCCTAGAGGTCACAACTGAGATCAGGGCCCCATTGTGCTGGGTGCTGTACAGACACACAGTAAGAGACAGCGCCTGCCCTGAAGAATTTGCAGTTCAAACAAACAAGCCAGACTAAAGCTCTCCTGTCTCAACAGTAACAATGAACTGTCCTGACTCATCTGTAACAACAGGCCAAATCCATCTCTGTTGTGACTGATGTTGATGGAGCATCCCCATGTGTACGCTATTTTTGTTCCAAACCCATAGATTTAGTGACGCCCCGGGGTAGATTTATACACAGTGCAATGGAAAGAGAATACAACCGTGTAAATCAGTGGGAATCTACACTGCAGATGGGAGATGTAATTCTCAGCTTGGGTAGATGTGCCTGCACTACTTCTTCTTGAGCTAGTTTGCTAAAAAGAGCAGCGTGGGCACAGCAGCATGGGCAGTGGCTCAGGCTACCCACCTGTGTACATATCTAGGTCCACGCTGATAACCTCTGCGTAATGTGCCAGAGAAAGGTCCCCACATCTCTGCTAATGTGACCGGGGAGAATTCCTCCAGTGCTTTGAAATGAAAATAACTGCAATTGTGAGGGCTAGTCTCCTAGCCAAATTCCAGGTTGGGTAACTGCATCTGCCCAAATTCCCTCTGTACTTTCAGATGGATATACTTGGTTTTTTCCACTTCCTGACCTAACCTGTTGCGGGGTTTACTGTGACCCTGCTCAACAGCTGGTATGTTTCACCCTGCTGGTAGCTGCATTTCAGTAGTTGGTGAAGTGATGCCTATGTCTGTCCATCAGTTTGTAAAATGGGATGAAAATTTCTTTAGTCATCACATGGGGTCACAGGAGCATGGATGGGAATAGGGAGGAAGGTTACACCCAAGAGAGGTGGACATATCACAGGAGTATCACCACCAATCCTCCATCTGGTAGTTCATAGGCAGCAGCTGGGGCACAAGCCCTGCCCCTGTGCTCTGGTTGGGAGAACTCCAAAGCTCCTGATTGGGCTGCAGCCCCTATTTAAGGCAGGAAGTTGGCTCTGCAACCAGGGCTGCCCAAAGGGGGGGCAAATGGGGCAATTTGCCTTGGGCCCCGCAGGGGCCCTGCGAGCCCTGGCCCAGCGGCGGTCTGGGTCTTCGGCGGCATTTTGGCAGCGGGGGGCCCATCAGTGCTGCTGAAGGCGCGGAGCGACTGAAGGGCCCCTGCCGCCGAAATGCCGCTGAAGACCCGGACCGCCGCCAGGTGAGTACAAGTGCCGCCGCTTCCCCCGATTTGCCCCAGGACCCCTGAATCCTCTGGGTGGCCCTGTCTGCAACTAGGCTTCAGACTGCTGTGGATTGCTGCTCTGGTGTTTATTTGTGCCTGTTATCTGAGCCAGACCTCCTGCTGTCCTGGCTCTTGATTCTGATCTGCTGGCGTTCTAACCTGGCCTGATTTCTGGCAACTGGCCCCCATGCCGACCCCTAAGCCGGGCTGCCTGTGCCCTAGGCCTGACATTTGCTGAGCATGATGTATGATACCTGGGGTACTGGGGACTGTGCCTCTAAGGGCTGGGTTTCTCAGCTAGAGTCTGGGTGGGCTGCTGTAAAGTCTTGTTGTTAGGCAGAGCCACTTGGAACCGGACACAGAAGAAAGTGGATTTCTAGTAAAGTGCTGTAAGATATTTCATGTTTTGCACTTCTCCCTCTTATGCTGGGCATTGTGTTGGCTGCCACAGCATGTGCAGATCCATGTGCTAGAGTCTGACTTTGTGCTTTGCGTATGGGAATATGTGCAAAAAGTGTGATGGGTGGAGTGACATGATCTATTGCATTTCTTTGAATCCCCCCCATAAATCTGTTGGGGGGGGGGCACATGTCTCTTGTTATTGAGCATGTTTCCTCTGTTGGCAGTGACGTTATCGAGACCCTGACCTGCTGTCTGTCTCCTCAGATTCTGCCCTGATATGGAGAGTTGTTTTCTTTTTTAAAAATTAATTGCTGTTTTTATAGGGCACCCTTGTACTGTACTGTCCTTGCTTTCATGACTCCTTAGGGGCATGTCCCTTCCTGCCGGACATGGACCAATGTGGGCTTAAATCAAGATCTGGTATCTGATTGGGACTCTGTTGGCTGAAGGTGTTGATGTCTGAACATGTACCTGCATCTGAATTTTGCAAATGCTGAGTGCTGATCACCCCTGGAACATTAGGGTGTTTGAAATCCAGATCCAAACTTTGCAGCTGGGGCTCATCTCTTCTCCTATTAAATTTAAACTCTGCACTACAAAACAGCTTCCTAACACACCTGGGTGTGTTGACCATAGTCCCCAACCCTTCCACCGGGCATCCCATGCTGCACACCTGCTCAACACCCCAGCATCCCATTTGCCAGGGCCGGCTTTAGGAAGTGTGGGGCCCAATTCGAACATTTTTGGCGAGGCCCCGGCAGGGATGACTAAAAAAAAAAAAAACTTGTAAAAAAAAGCCTTTCATTTCTTAGCAACCGGTTCCCTGTAAAAAGTTCTGCTTTAAGGGATGTGCCACAGTATGTATTTTTTGTACCAATAGGGTTACCATACGTCCGTATTTTTAAAAATTCCTCCCGGATGGCGATTTAAGAACCAAAAAGCTGGACATGTCTGGGAAAATGCGGCTGTATGTTAACCCTACCTAAAGTTCTTTTTTAAAAAGATGGGCCTGAACTAGAAATGAGCTCTGTTTCACATGTGTGGGTCCCCACCACACCCTGGGGGTGTGCTAAGGTGACCAGATGTCCAGATTTTATAGGGACAGTCCCGATTTTGGGGTCTTTTTCTTATATAGGATCCTACTACCCCCCACCCCTGTTCCAATTTTTCACACTTGCTGTCTGGTCACCCTAGGGTGTGCACATGTGTGGGTCCCAGCTGTTCCCTGCCCCCCTCACTGAAGCAGGTGTGCAGGGTTACTGCCCTGGGAACTGCAGGGCACCAGTGGACATGGGGCTGGCTGGAGGCAGGGCAGGGGCTGACTGGAGGTAGGATCTGTCTGCAAGCAGGGCAAGGGGTGTGGGGCTGGCTGGAGACAGGGGGATGTGGGGTGGGCTGGCTGGCTTCAGGCAGGGCTGCAGGGGGGTGCGGCAGGGGTTGGCTGGAGATAGGGCAGGGGGTGTGGGGCTGGTTGCAGGCAGGGCAGGGAGTGCGGGGCTGGCTGCAGGCAGGGGGTGCGGGTACAGGGGGTACAGCCCACCCTGTACAGTGAGTGCCCCCTCCTCCTCCCTCCCCCACCAGGGTAGCAGCAGCAGCCCTTTGCTCGGGGGCTATTTAAAGGGCCTGGGGCTCCCCTGCTTCCACTGCCCTGGCCCTTTAAATAGCCATGGGAGCCCTGGGGAAGCGGCAGGGCTCCGGGGGCTATTTAAAGGACCGGGGCAGCAGAGGCAGCTGGAGCCACCCGCTACCCCAGGACTCTGGGGTTTTTTTAAAGGGCCTGGGGCTCCCCTGCTTCTACCACCCTGGCCCTTTAAATAGCCACGAGAGCCCTGGGGAAGCGGTGGTGTTCCAGGGGCTATTTAAAGAGCCGGGGCAGTAGAAGCAAGGGGAGCCCCAGACTTTTTAAATAGCCCCCAGGGCTCCAGCAGTGGGGCTCTGGTGGAAATTTACAGCGCACTGGCAGGGCTTGGGTGCGGGGCCCTCTTAGGCGCGGGGCCCGATTCGGGGGAATTGGTTGAATTGGCCTAAAGCCGGCCCTGCCATTTGCAGCCCCATCTGACTCGACTGGCAGCAGATAGACTAAAATCCCCAACTCCATGCCTTCCTGGGTAAGGTGTGCTTCAGCCCCTCCCCATCCAGGTAAGGGGAGCTATTGAAGCTGTGGAATCGTACAGACAGTGGAGGAGGGAGTCCTGTTGCCCCGTCAGAGAGGGGGTGTGAAGCTGGAAGGACCTACCCAAATGTAGAATTCATTGCTACAACAAATCAGCTTTAATTTGTGATTTTGTTGTTGTTGTTGGAGGAGGACTGGGAATCAGGATACCAGGGTCCTATTCCCCTCTTGCTTGGCTTGATATCTGACTTTGGATAAGTCCCTTAGCCTGTCTGTGCTTCAGCTTCCCCTGTAGTAACTCACCAGGGTTACTTAATTCATGAGAGTCTATAAAGAGCTTGAGAACGGTGGGTGGACGTGAACAGTGTATTGTTAAGAGAATTGTATGTTGGAAGCAGGTTCCAGGCTTTTGTGATTTCATTCTTCATTCTCACATGTACAGTAAGAGAGCACTGTCCATTTCTTAGACGTGCAGCGGAGTGAAAAGAAACTTCCTTAAATGATGATAGAGCTTCTCCTGAGTCCCACGTGTCTAACTGGCCCCCTATGCTGAGAGAAACCCAACCCCAGCCAATCTTGGGCTTCCAGCTCAGATGCTCTCGGAGCAGCAGGCCTGGGGGGTTCATTGCGTGCACGCTTCCCTGTGCGAATTACACAGCTGTCTGTGTCACCCCACCAGCTAGTGAGGCTCAGGCCTGGCAAAGGGACGAGACGCTGCCTTGTCAAGTGTCTTTTTAACTGTCGATGGCCGGAAAGGGGAGAGCTTGACAGGACGAGTCACTGACAAGGCTGGGAGGCGGAATCCTTGCTGACATTTAAGCAGCACTTACTATGGGGGTGGGCTCTGATTAGGTGGAGTGAGGGGCACAGGGTCAATACTGAGGGTGCTACCCTGGTGATGCCTGGAAAGGAACAATAGGCAGCTCTAATGCTGTTATCTCAATCAGCCCGGCACAATCGTCATGACAACTCTAATGCTCCAGTTGCAAAATCTACTCCCCCTTCTTACAAATGAAAATGGTGGGGGTGGGGTGAATGCTATTTTACTCACCTGTTTAAATAAATGACAGCCTGAGTGAGCAGCATTATTATCAAAACACTTTATGGTCACTAATCCCAGCTGTGCTGCAGCTAAGCAAGCTGGGGATCCGAAGCAATGCCTATTGAATGAGGTCTTTCCTTTCCCTTCAGTGGGCACTGGATCAGGCCTGACAGCAGTAAGGAGTGTGTGTGATCATGGGAAGGCAGCTTTCTCTGTCTTGCTTTGGTGGAGGCTCCTTTTCACTCTGGGAGTAACCACTATGTGAGAGTTCAAAGGCCGGATCATAGTATGAAAGGACTGTAAGGGGCGGAGTCCATCCCTCTATGTGTGCAGGACTGTTCTCTGTTCTTCTGTCTGGTTTTAAATTTACTCCAGTGACAGGCCTCCTACTGCTCCCTTTGGGAGACCAGGCCACAGACCTTAGTGTTAGATGCGTTCAGGGTAGGTAGAACCTACCATGCTCGTTAGTCTGGTATCTGAGCACCTCAGACCACAGACCCTTTCCAGAGTGATGGCCCCTCATGAAAAGATAACAATTGACTGATGTTTTCCACAGTGACTGATGATTTTTGGGGTGACTCCATTTTTTGGATGCCCAGTTTGAGGTACACTGAGTGGGCCTGACTTTCTGCAGGAGGGCGGGCCCTCAAGTTGAGTACTCAATAAATGAGAGGAAGGATGGTCCAGGGGTTAGGGCTCTAACCTGGGACTTTCAGACGCAGAGTCACGTCCCTGCTCCACCCTGGACTTCCTGTGTGACCTCGGACAAGCCACTTAAGTCGTTTGTCTCAGTTCCCCTTCTGCAAAACAGAGAAATGCTAGTCTGCATATCTGCCAGAGGGGTTGTGAGGATAACTACATTGAAGGCCCCAGAGTAACAAGGGCCATATAAGTACCTAAGACCAGAGACTACCTGTGCCTGCTGATAAAGTGGGGCAGAGGGAGGGCAGCTGGCTTCAGCAGTGTTACTGAGCATGCTCAGTAAAAGCATGCCCCCCCACGTCACCTCTTCCTAAGACAAATAAAATTAAGCTAATGGCTTGTCTGGTGGTAACCCTTCAGACCACCGGCTAAGAACAGTTCTATCTTACAGAGTTCTTTATAGAAAAAAGAATATTTCTTTAATGTGTTTCTATTTAGCAAAAATTGTCTCAAACTGACCAGCAGATTTTCGGTTTTCTCAGTTGTATTTACCCACGGAAGTCTGCCCTAGTCTCACTCATCCTATGCGTCCCCTTGGCAACAATTCAGTGAGAGCGCGAAGAACGTCTGCTTCCCACCACCCACGTACTGCAGATATGTAAGCAAGGGGAGAGTTAGAAATGGTCTTGGCAGCCCTGAGGCCTCATCTGTTCCACCTCTATGTGGTCAACAAGAAAAATGCTCGAGTGGATATGGCAGGGGATAGGGCCTCATCTGTCCCAGTTCCCTTGAAAAAACAGTATCAGGAATCACGTGTCCATTCACCAACCGAGTTAGCCACCTACTTCTATTTATCTGACAGCTGGAAAATCTTAAATGTCTTTAAACTTCGTGTGCTTGCCTGTCGTCGAAGTGTGATGTTTTATCATGTGTTGATCTAAATCAGCATGCTGCAAGATGCCCAAAATAAATGTGGAGCTCTAAATGTTTTGTACATGTAACCCACACACCTCCTGGGTGTGGTGTTCTGGCCCATCTAGTGGCACTGAGACCACTTAGAGAGAGTTAAAGTGAGTCTGCTCTACAGCCTTAGCCAAGAGCCCATTGGCTTTTACCTCATGCTGTAGAGGTTCGTGCTTTAAGCTCCAGAGGTCCCAGGATTGATCCCACCCACCGATGACCAGCATCTGTCGGCATTACATACGCTCTGGACACATCTGAAAATCAGGACTGTATCATGGAAAGTGTGGGAATGGCTGGTGGTGATTCAGTCACAGGCAGGGCCGGTGTAAGGAAGTTTCACGCCCTAGGCAAAACGTCCACCTTGTGCCACCCGCCCACCCAGCTAACCCCGCCCCCCCCTGCGGCAGCTAACCACACACCCCCGACCCCCCACCAGAGAATCCCCCTCATGGCAGCTAACCCAGCCCCCCACCCGGAGAGCCCGCCGCCCCCCCTGTCCGGGGAGCCCCCCCCCAGCAGCTACCCTCCCCCTCCACGGCAGCTAACCCCGCCTGGGGAGACCCCCCCCCAGTTAACCCCGCCTGGGGAGCCTGCCCCAGCTCACCTCGGCTCTGCCTCCTCCGCTGAGCACGCCGGCACCGCTCTAAGTCTCCTCCCAACCCAGGCTTGAGGCGCCGATTGGAGGAGACTTAGAGCTGGGGCCTGTGTGCTCAGTGGAAGAGGCAGAGTGGAGGTGATCTGGGGTGGAGAGTGGTTCCCCTGTACGCCCCTCCCCGTTACTGCGAGCGGCCCTCCTCGCGCCCCAGCTCACCTCCACTCCACCTCCTTGCCTGAGCGGGGTTTTAGGTGCCCCCAAACACTAGGCGCCCTAGGTGTAAGTGGTTGCACCGGCCCTGATCACAGGGTATATTGTGCAGATGTAGGTAGGCAGGTGTTGTAATATAACTGGATGTTTCTTGTCCTCTAGTCTTCTCTTCCAGATTTCCACAGTGAGTTTCAGTGGTGAAAACAAAGTGTTCTGGGCAAGGAACATGTTGGATTCTTCATATACTTTTCCTAGTTCCTCTTATTTCCCTTTCTTGGTATTAGCGACTAGCACCATCCCTTTGGTTAGACATAACAGGCTGGGATTTTCTAAAGCTCTCAGCCTTGGCCTAACTGCGCCCATTGACTTCAGTGGGATCAGAGTTGAGTCAAACTGATCATTTTTGAAAATGCTACTGCAAACTTCTTGCTGTTACATGACTGAACGTTGCTAGTTCTAGGCCTAAAGTTGTTTTGAGGGGAAAATTCCATGTTGGAGGGCAAGGAGGAAACACTTATTTGTCAAGTGTTTGGGGTTTTTTTAAACAAAAAATAACAACATAAGACAGCTTTTAGAAGCCCTTCAGGCTGAGAATGTTGGGCTGCATCTTGGGGCAATGGCGTGGTCGGCAGAAAGCACAGGTGAAGCAGTTAAGGGGACATGATCAATACAATTCATCACATAGGTATCACCAGATCTCCTCCCCAGGTGAGATTCTTGAGTCTCACCATTCCTCTAGTGTCAGCAAATATATGTGAATATATATATGGAAAAGTGTCCCGTCCACCTAGAAGATGACAACCTACCTCTGCCATCAGCTCTACTGATGCAACCTACTCCGTTAGCTCAGCTGGCAGAGGTCTGTGCAGTGGGGTCTAAAGGTTCCAGTCCAGTTGGTGTCACATGATGACATTTCTATTCCTTCCGTTTGCTGTTTTTTAAAACCAAGCTTGTGTGTTTTCTATGTTAAAAGAACATTATTAGGCTTGCAAAGCCAAGTGCTCA
This sequence comes from Mauremys mutica, assembly GCF_020497125.1. Taxonomy (NCBI): domain Eukaryota; kingdom Metazoa; phylum Chordata; order Testudines; family Geoemydidae; genus Mauremys; species Mauremys mutica. The sequence continues at coordinate 351,723,101 of NC_059072.1, read as the reverse complement.
AAAGTTAGGAAATACCAGAATTAAGGTTGCCCGTGCCAGGGGCAGCTCTAGCTTTTTTGCCACCCCAAGCACGGCAGGCAGGCTGCCTTTGGCAGCTTGCCTGTGGGAGGTCCGCCGGTCCTGCAGCTTTGGCGTACCCACCGCCGAATTGCCACAAAATCCGCGGGACTGGTGGACCTCCCACAGGCAAGCTGCCGAAGGCTGCCTGATGGCTGCCGTCGCAGGAACCAGCAGGGCACCCCCTGCGGCTTGCCGCCCCAGGCAAGCACTTGGAGCGCTGGTGCCTGGAGCCGCTGCTGGCCCATGCAACGTTTTTCCAGGCCCCTTGTGTGTATGCAGTTTTATAGCCTGAAAACATCTTTCACAGCATCCCTGCTTCATTGCACAGCAGCAACATGCTATGGGGATAAATCCGGGTTGAGTAGTGAAGGAGGCTGAAACCCTTCTTAAGGTATGCAGTGAGTGAGGCAGGAAGAGAGGATGGACTCCTGGTAATGGCAGCTGAATGCTGCCCAGGGGAATTGGATTCTGTCACTGCCTTTGCCAAAGAGTTCCTGTGTGATGCTGGGAAGGTCACTTAAATGAGACTCTTCACAGGGGTCACTGTGTGTTCCTCATTTTCTGGTGATTTGCAGCAGTGCTGAGCTCTGACAGCTACCGCTGACATCAGTGGGAGCGGTGCTTTGACCATATAAAGTGCTTGGTGGTGCTAAGGTCTCTGAAAAAATCAAATCCCAGGCATCTCAAATTGGGTGCCTAAAATTAATAGAAACTTTATATTTTCATTCTTTAGGCTTCAGTTTCCCATCTGTAAAATGAGGATAACAAACACCTGCTCACCTCAGAGGGCTGTTATGTAAATTAAATTCATTAGTGATTTTAAGCATTCATGTGATGCGTGCCACAGAATAATCCACAAGGCAATGAATAATTCTGTCTTCAGGGCAGGGTTTGAGTAGTGGGCAGTAAATGAGGCCTGGGGCCACACACTGGACAAGCAGAGGAAAACAGAATATTGAATAGCTGCTCAGTAACTGAGTACCATCCGTCCTGTGCACCGAATGAGGCAAGGGTCCTGAGGAAGAAACAGTATGTGATTATGTAATTAAAGACTAGCATAATGCAGATGCACCAAGGGGCTGAACTTAAGTTGCCCAGGTAACCTCAATACTGGCATTTCCAGACTTTAGAGTGCTTGACTTTGCAATCTTTCAAGGTTCATGTGTCTCTCTATTGCACATGCATTTCTCTTTCTCTTGCGTTATCTGCATTTCAGAATGCTGTTTCTGACCACAAGAAACTTGGTAAAAGTAGCATTTGCTTTTATTCTTAGAATTACATGATACATTTTAATAGCCACAAAATAACCAAAGCTCCACACAGTTTTTAGCCCAAGTTAAATTTTCCTTCCTGTTTTAAATGAGGAGAAAATTGCAGGGCTCCTTAGAGCGAGTATATTATATAACTACTACATGCAAGGCTTCTAGCAGTTGGCCAGGGACTAAGATGGATTTCTAGAAAATTCAAGGAGTTTTCATGATGCAACACTGGTGAATTCTTGCAGAGCAACATCTGCTAAAGCAGTCCAGCTGTTCATATCATACCCAGATGTTAAAGGGCCTCTTCCCCAAACTCTATTCTTTCAAGGCTCATATTTCCATGCTGGTAAAGCTCTGGATTTTGTGGCCTTCTCATATTACAATGCCACGTTCATGAGTTAAAGCTACATTGATTTTTAGAGTTGTCAGTAGTTTTCTGTTTTGATGGGTTAATAAGTCAAGAGGAAATATTGCTCCCTAAAATACCTAGGCTTATGAGTTTTCCACCACTGTCAGTTCCCCTTTGAGAGATGGCTGAGTGCCAGTTCTTGTTTAACTGCAAGAGAGGAAAAGCATTTAGCAGCTGCAAATGTTTCTTGTTTGCTAGGATGACATGAACTCCCCTCAGACTATGGCAATAAAGCAAATGTTGCTTGCTGGGACAGTGCTCTGGATGGCTGAGTGAATCTCGACATTTTATGGAGGTGGTATTGTTTCCTTCAGGGATGTGAATGCACTCCAGCTCTCCCTACAATGCACTGTGCCTCTCACTTCAACTGGAACATCTTTGGGACCTCCAGGGACCACCCATCTGCTGTTTTGTACAGGGCCAAACACACCGTTCTGCAAATAGAGCAATGCCCCCGATTATCTCCTCTGCTATGTGGAAGAGCCCAAACTCAGTCGGAATGTGTCCTAGGGCCGTGGGAGAAGGGTGCATTGCCCCTCAGCCATTCTCTGCCACTCTGTGTGACCTGCCAGAAGCCCCTCTGTTGGTGCACCCAGGGGATCAGGATCTGTGGGGATGGGTGTGTGTGTGGCTGGTATAGCTCCTGGATGGCCCCATGGGAATCCTAGTGGGGTTAATGCAGCAATTCTCCTGAGGGGTCCACTTTGCTGCTGCAGCTGTGGGGACTCCGCTGATGGTCATGTGGCTCAGGATCTGCCCTGCTATGGGTGAGGGAAGGCAAAGCACAGTGGGTGCCTGCTATAGGGCTGCTCCCCACATCACAGGCCTCCCTACCCTGCCTCACTCCAAATGTTGCCTGGCCTGGGGGAAGTCCAGCTGGCCAGCCCTTCTGCCCTGGGCTGTGGTTTGGGGACGGGATGCTGTAGCCCAGTGTTTGCCCTGAGAGCAGGTGAGTGCACGTGCCTGTAATCCACATTGGCTGGTCGACTGGCCAACTGCAGTTCCGTAGCTTGCACTGTCCTCCAGAGGAGGGAATGCTCTCTGGCTTTGATGCCTGCCAGCTCAATTGAACTAGAGAGCCAGAGTTTTATAGCACTTATGTGTCAGCTGGTGTAAACTGGCACAGATTTACACCTGCTGAGGATCTGGCCCACTGTCTATAGTGCGCTTCACTTGCGCATCTTCCACTTTATAAAGGTAGGGAAGTATCATTATCTCTGCTCATAGACAGAGAAACGGAGGCACAGAACTGTTAAGTGACTTGCCCAATGACCGTCTCTCAAGTCCATGGCAGAACCAGAAATAGAACCCAACCACCTTGACTCTAAGCATAAGTCTACATAGCAATTGGAGAGTGACCCAGGCTTTGGCTAGGCAATGTCTATGGTGAAGGGAGACTGAGGCAAGCCAATACAGTGGAGCTCACCTTACGTTTTAAACGTTATAAAGGAAAAACCCAGACATTTGGCAGGAACAATAATATAAAATAACACCAAAAGCTTGCTTAGGACAATAATAAACTGTAACTTACCCTCACAATACATGATTTCCTCCCCGCAACAACAACATGCTGTGTCACCCCACAAGGGAATTATCTCCTCCTCTTCCTGGCTCCAAAGTCCAGATTCACACCTGCCCTCCTGCCTCCACCTCTCTCTGGTTTGTGCTGCTCCTTTGATGCTGTGATGACCACCCCTCTTTCCAACAGGTCCACCTGTCAACTACAGCTCCTCAGCTAGAGGCCCACACCCATCCCCCAGCTGCCCAAACCATAGTCCCTCTGTCTGCATCCCAACAGTGAACCTTGCTGGTTGTAAACGCTGCGACCCTCGCAGCCGGGCTCCTTGTGTAACGCACACACCGCCTGGGTGTGGTGGTCTGTCCCATCTAGTGGCACCGAGACCACTTAGAGAGCGAGGTCAAAATGAGTCTGCTCTACAGCCTGAGCTAACACAGGCAGTTAGTTTTTAGCTCATGCGGGAGAGGCTCCTGCACTAAGCTCCAGAGGCCCCAAGTTCAATCCCACCTGCCGACAACTGGGGTCTCTCAGTGTTACACTTGCACGTGGTTCCTCATGATCCAACTTCCTCTGGCCAAACCCCTTTTCACCTCAGCGCAGTCTCTTTTCACCTCCTTCCCTCACCTTTCCCACTGCCTCCTGTGGGTGGAGTCTGAGTCCCCTCTCCAGCTTGACCTGCCCTCTGTTGGCTGTCACTGCCCAGGACTGCATTTGAGGCTGCATCGCAGCTGTAGGGGGTGCTAGGGGCCAGGGTTATTACATCTGCAGCACCTGTAGATGCACCTGAACTAGCTTTGGTCTGGCGAGCTCGAATAGGATAGCAGTGAAGCTGCTCTAACCTGGCTCCTGTAGTCACACCTCTGATTGCAGTGTAGACACACCCTGGGGCTCAGTCCTGTACCAGCTTCACTTGACCACACTTCTGCCCTTCTCTGACAATGGTGCCGGGTGACTGTGACCAAAAGCACCCCTGTATTCACACCCTCCACACTACTGTAATAATCTGTGCAAAATATGCTGTGTGGGCGGTATCATTTAAAAACTAAGGGTCAATCTTCTTGTGTAATGTATGAAATGTGTATTAAGAGCTATGAACAGAAGATGAAATTATGACTACACTGTGTTTACCAGACGAGCCTAGCAAGGGCATAAACCAGTTTCTGAAAGCCAAAGGACAAGCTGCTGCCTCTGCCAATCAGCTTTGACACCTGGTTAATCACTGTTCATGTGGCCATTCTTTTACAATGAGGGGGGGGGGCAGGAACAGATTGATCTGCCTTTTTGCAAATGGCATGTAACCTCTTTTCCCCATGAGCCCCCATGTCTGTCCTCACAGCTGGAAGGAACATTGTCTGGGGGCATTTCAAAGGGGGACTGGACTATAAAAGTGAGGGGCAAAACCACCCCAATTCATGTTTCATTCACCTAAGAAGACAAAGGAACCAGCCCTTTGACTTCAGGAGGGCGGGGGGAAGCCTATCTGAGAGTCTGATCAGCCATACTGCTGGGAACCTGTGGTAAGGATTTTGCCTTGAACCAAGTCTAGCTTGTTAAAATGCTCCCTAGAAGTGAAAACCTTCTTGTATTGTTCTTATAACCATTTCTGACTTTAGAAACAAGTGTATTTAATGACAGAGAGATTTTAAGGGAGTACAAGTACAGAGCTATTAATCTAATGTTGGGTTTAAGCTGTACTGTTTAGTAACTCGAGTTAAAGTAGCAAACGTTTGAATATTTTTCCCTTTACAGGGGTATCAGACCTCTAATATCTGAACAGGCCAGACATATGCTTTTAAGAAAATTCAGGCCTGGGAGTGTGTTGGGGTCACTCTGCCAGTGGTATCCAAGGCTGGTGGAACCTGGAGTGTAACTGGTGGGTTGCTGACAGCACGGTGGGGTCAGAGCGGCTGGACCAGGGCTGTAGCTGTACATAGTGTGACCTGTTGGCTGTCTGTGAGCATCCCAGGTTGGGAGCTACAACAGCAAAGCGTTGTGGGGCAGGTGGTGAGACAATCCCTCAGTGGTCTGGATTGCACCCCCCAATGTGGCAGTGGCAAATGCCTGAGAAATTCACAAACAGAGGCACCTTTTGAGGGACAAAACCTGTAAGAAAAGTGAGGTGGGGATGGGAGAACAACTTGATGGATAATCCTGAGACTGACCTAGTGCTGCTGCAGTGTGGGTAGTGATCAGCAATCTGCTAGCTGCACCCAGCCTCAGGTACAGCCCACATGGCAAAGGCCTGGGTGCAATTTGGGTTTAAATCTCACCGTCGGCCCAGGCTAGGATGCTACACTCATTCTGATGCCAGCGTTTGCATTCTGTCCCACCAACAGTGGGACTTTGTTAGTCATTGCTGCTGCTGGGCAGAATTACTCCTGTCCCTGGCCTCGGATGCCCGGTTTCCCACTGTAGATGGTGGAGAAAATGTGGATGTGGGAGCCATTCCTGGCACTCTGATGGAATGATTCACGTTGTCCATCTGTAGCTTGCACCCTAAGCAGCCTTTCTAGATAAGTTAGTAAATATCATGCTGGGCAGACCACAGGACTCTGCACCTGCCACAGCCCGAGGAATCTACCCAACGCTGGTGGCTGTGGGTACAAAAGCTGGACTCTAAGCATTTCAGAGAGCCACACGTTGCACTGTAGACTCATGGCCCTACAGGTATGAAACTAAAAGTTTTGTAGCCTTCATTCCCAGGGGCAGCAGCTTCCATGGAGCTACTGCTTTGTGCTACTACAAGGCTTACTGGTGAAGGCTCAGGCTTTCTCCTACCAGCCTGCCCCAAGGGGAGCGGCTCCCATCTACCTGATTTGAGCTTTGGACCAGGCCTGAATTGCAAACTTCTGATTGTGAAGGACCCAGATTCTGATCTGTATCACTGCTGAGATCTTCATCCACATAGGCCCATCATGTCTCAGAGGCTCCCTTTGCCCTTGTGCATGGGCAGCCACTTCCCCAGCATTATCCTCTCTTGCTGGGCCATCTGGAAGGCTGTCGAGAGATCCACGAGCGGGTACAACTAGGTGCTCTGATACCATGGTAATGGGCATGGTATCAAAACCAGAACAGACTTGAGTAGGCAGGATGGACTTATTGTCCTAACCCCCAGAGAGGTCACTTAGAGAAGTTCCTGTGGGTCAAAGCTGTATTAACTTTTCTGCAGCAGCGCTGCTACGGTATGGAGCCTGACTCTCCCAGCTGTGTTTGCTTTCATGTCACCTTAAGTGCCTTGCCCACGGTCACCCAGAAAGTCTGTTCCAGAGCTGGGATCAGAACCTACAGTTCTACCTCCCAGTCCCCTTCTGTCACCACTAGGAAAACTGCCTCTCAGGCAAATGCCCTCCTTTACCAATCAAAATGTGTTCTAGGAAAAATAACTGATGACCCGGGCTATTCTAAATATATCCAACTGCTTCTTCCCTCTCATTCCCAGAGCAGTGATCTCACTGCACCAGAAGTTCTCCAGCTACAACCCTTCTACAGTCTTCGGGAGGTACCGTTGACTACATCCTCCAGTGCTCAAGGAGCAAATGGATACGTCACTGTTAAACAATTCCTTCTTATCCTATCCAACACAGATTTATCTCACAGCTTGAGTAGGAAAGCAAGAGATGATGAGCACAACTGTCCAAAGAGTAACTGCTCAGCACAGACTCCCCCAGGTAGGGTCTGAAGATGGTTTATTACAATTTAGCTGCTGATTGGTGCACTTGTTGGGTGTGTTTTGTTATAGTCTGTTAAAATATGTATATATTAAATCCAATATGTAGTTTGTAAATATATAGCAGCAATCCAAGATGGAGTTTGAACTGCCATCTTGTGACTGCCATCTTGTTGTTTACTGTTATCATGGCCCAGTCATAACTGGATCCAAATGGCTTATCCTGCCACTGGCAACTCCAAGGACAATCTTACCCCAGATTGCCTTTGCTGGGACTGTACCATATTTTCCCACCACTAAAGGCATAAAGGGACTGAATTCACCAACAAGTGACGCAGTCTATCCCAGTGGCTGTGTGTGCGTGGTTCAGGCCTTCACAGCACCAGTGCATCGCTGAAGGGCACCACCGTTCCTGGGGTGAGGAGAAAGGGAAGAAGACATTCCATCTTACCTGCTCCTGTTCCTGGGTACAACATCACCAGAGGGTTTTGGTCCACTTCTTCCACCCTGAGACATCGAAGGACTCTCCAGTGCTCCTCCTCTGTGGGTTCCAATTACCCATCGAGTGCAGGTCCTGGACTTCGCCGCTGTCACAGACGTGCTGACAACATAGTGAGATAAATAGGTTTCTCAGTTGGGGTTTATATGTGTTATTGCCAGGGTGACTTGTATTTTGGGCCTGAGCTTCATGCTCCTGTTTTAAGGCTGCTTTTTCACTGTTTTGTATCATTTACCTAGTTACTGTTCATTTGCATTTACCCCTTTCCCTGATTTTTGTAAACTTATCCCCCCAATACACTTACCTGTTGTTTTTTACCTTCACCTATTGCCAGTTTTTATTATTTGCACTCCACGTAAGGAAGAGGGAGGGAGACCCATACACCAGTCCACCGGTGACAGACACGGCAGAGGGCAGGTCTGTTTTCCTGAGTAAAAGGGGCTTGTTTTACGTCTTGACATCTACACCACTATATTTCTAGAGTTACCTTGGCTCCCCTTTGAGGTAACACACTGATTGTGAAATCCGTCACAAATGCAGTAGTTAATAGATTAATAATCACACGGGGTCCCCTTCTGGTTTTACAATCTAGTCTGACATCCTGCATAACACAGGGCACAGGACTTCTCTGAAAGCTTCTCTTTCCCCAAAACATCTGATCTTAACTTGAAAATTCCCAGTGGTGGAGAATGCACCCCAATCCTTGGTAAATTGTTCCAATGGTTAATGACCTTCTCTGTTAATAATGTGCACCTTACTTCTAGTTTGAGTTTGTCTAGCTTCAGCTTCCAGCCACTGGATATTATGAGACCTTTGTCTGCTACATTAAAGAGCCCTGTGTTAGGAGATTTCTGTTCCCCATGTAAAGGCAAGCACCTAGTTTAGATGAAGAACTCAGGCTGTAGCTCAGGGGTTCTCAACCTTTTTCTTTCGGAGCCCCCAGCAACATGCTATAAAAACTCCACAGTCCACCTGTGCCACAACGACTGGTTTTCTGCATATAAAAGCCAGGGCCGGTGTTGGGGGGTAGCAAGCAGGACAGTTACCCAGGGCCCCATGCCACAGGGGGCCTCGCAAAGCTAAGTTGCTCAGGCTTCAGCTTCAGCCATGGGTGGCTGGGCTCAGGGCCCCGGACTTCAGCCCCATGGGGTGCGGCTTCAGCCTTTTGCCCTGGGCCCCAGCAAGTCTGATGCTGGCCCTGCTTGGCAGCCCCCCTGAAACCTGCTTGTGGCCCCCCAAAGGGGGCCCCGGGCCCCTGGTTGAGAACCACTGCTGTAGGGGAGTGTGTGTGGTGGGATGGGAACTGGGCTTTATACTCTGCTCGTCACTATGGTATCCCGCTATTTCGAGAAACAAGCACAAACAGAAATGGTTCCCTGGCATTAAACAGTAGGTCAATAGAGCTTTTATTATTCATCAGTTATTTAGTGAGTGCTGCCCAAGTGCTGCACAAAACAGGAGAGAATGAGGTCTCTGCCACAAAGCCCTTCGTCTAGATCATACACACAGCCCGGCTCATCTGCACTGTTGCCTTTGCAATCTTAACATCCTGCATTGGGATCCACTAGGAGAGACCCCTACTTCCATGTGTTATAGTGTCTAGCTACAAACACACAGATCCTCTGGGTATGGAGATGCCTAAGTGCCATTGAAATCAATGGGAGTTAGGTGCCTAAATATCTTGGAGGATCTTGGCCAGGGCCGCCCGGGGTGGGGGCAAGTGGGGCAATTTGCCCCGGGCCCCACAGGGGCCCCACAAGCCCTGGCCCGGTGATGGTCCAGGTCTTCGGTAACATTTCGGCGGTGGGAGGCCCTTCAGTCGCTCCGGGTCTTCAGTGGTGGGGGGCCCTTCAGTGCTGCCGAAGACATGGAGCGACTGAAGGACCCCCCGCCACCGAAATGCTGCCCAAGGGAAGGGGAGTGTGCCCTTGGAGCCCAAGCCTGCCAGGTGCTGAGTGTCCACATGTCCCATTCAAGGACATGGACTTCAGTGAAAGTGTGGCTTTACCCAGGTTCATTGCCATGAGCGTAAGGAGCCTTGGAGAGGATTTGGATGTGCTCGGAGCCTTTGCTCCTAGGTACATAGGGCTTGCCAGCCTGGATCAGAGCTGAGACTCCCCTAAACTAGTATCCGGTCTCTGACAGTGGCCAGCACCGACTGCTGATCTGGTGGTCATCACTCAAGCAAACCTCCCATAGCTCTCAGTGGCAGGGACTGTCTTTGTGTCACGTTTCTATGGTGCCCAGTCCCATGGGGTCCTGATCCCTGTTTGGACCATCAGGTACAACCACAACAGAAGTAACCAGATGTTTTGATATACTAAGGAATATGAATGTAGAAGGTGAACGTACAGAAAAGTGCCCTCTGGGAGACCTAGGGGGCACGGCTATTGTACCCATAATACTGTCCATGCTCTTTGTATCACATAGTCACAGAACTTTGAGCTGGAGAAGACTTGTTAGGTCCCCTTCACCACTGCAGCCTTGTTCCCTAGGACAGTGGTTCCCAACTGGGGGTCTGGGGCCCCATGGAGGGTCATGAGTAGGTTTCAGGGGGTCCTCCAAGCATGGCCAGCATTAGACTTTCTGGGGCCCAGGGTAGAAAGCCGAAGTCCCACTGCATGGGGCCGAAGCCTGGGGCTCTGACCCGCCCCCGGGCTGCAGCCAAAGCATAAGCTTTGCCCCAGCAATTGCCCCAGGCAATTGCCCTGCTTGCTACCCCCAATGCCAGCCCTGGCGCTTATATGCAGAAAACCAGTTGTTGTGGCACAGGTGGGCCGTGGAGTTTTTATAGCATGTTGGGGGGCATGAAACAGAAAACAGTTGAGAACCCCTGCTCTAGGGTATATTTTTCTAGTGCTTGAGCCAGTCTAATTGTAAAGGCCCCATGTGACTGAGGTCTCCACCTCTTTCCATAGGAGACTCTTGAGAGGCAGCAGCATGGTCTAGCGCAAAGAGGGACTCAGGAGATCTGGGTTCTACTCCTGAAGCTGCCAGAGGCCTACGGTGTGACTTGGGCGAGTCACTTCTCATCTCTTTTCCCCTCCTGGCTCTTGAGTGTCTTGTCTGTTTAGACTGTAACTTCAAGGCAGGGACAGGCTCTCATGTGTACATACAGCGCCGAGCACAGCGGGGCCTTGATCTTGGCTGGAGCCTCTAGGAGCTGCTGCAGGATAAATAATAATCTCACGATCTTAAAAGCTCTCTGAAACAGAGCTCTACATTTCCACTGTCTGGGAGGAAAGGGATACACTCCCTGTTAATGTCGCTGTGGTTCTCGGGCTGCCTAGGGGCACAGGGCTTCGTCTGCAGCCCTGCCCGTCCTTTGGAGACCTGGCAATGCAGCATGCGCAGCGTGGAGCTGTTTGCATAGTAACAGGAGCCCAACAGGGCAAGTGGCTGTCGCAGAGAGGTGCTGCCTGTTCCCTGGCCTGAGGCAAGCAGTCGCTACGAAGAATTTGTTTCATGCACATAAGTGCTCTTGTTCTGCAGCTGGTGAAGGCAGGGATTGTGTGCGCGCGGGAGTGAAGGAAGAGGGGATGGCTTATTCAGTCTTCTCCAAATCACAGGCTTTCCTACTCTCTGGCCCCATCCTCATTCCTTAATCAGGAACCTTGCATTGCCCTGCTTCCTGGGGTCAGGGTTGGGCTTCCCACCTGGAGAAGGGATGGAGCCTTGGGTAAAGGGGAGTAGTAGAGGTAGGGATTCGGGGAGGAGATGGGGAAGAGGGAGAGGACCCAGGGGAATAGGATCCAGGAAGGAATAAGTGGCTGTTGACATTCCTTGTGTTTTTGTCTCCCATATCTCCCATGGAGCCAGGTGATGAACTGATCCATCACTTGACGAATGCCCTGATTATCCTCACACGAAGGTGTTTGCTTTTCATGCTGTACACGATTGGATTAATCAGGGGTGGGACCAGCATGTAGACGTAGCCCACAAAAATCTGAAGCAAGTGAGAAGAGCTGTTCCCAAACCTGTGTATCACAGCCAGGCTGATCAATGATGTATAGAAGACCAGGACGGCGCAGAGGTGCGAGACACAGGTGTTCAGGGCCCTGAGGCGCTCTGCGCGGGATGCGATGCTCAGCACTGTTTTGAGGATCATCACATAAGACAGAAAAATGAACAATGAGTCCAACCCCACTGTGAAGACTATTATGAACAAGCCATAGATGCTGTTGACTGTGATGTCTGAACAAGCCATCTTCATGACCTCCTGGTGCAGGCAGTAGGAATGGGAGAGGACATTGGCTTGACAGTATTGGAACCGTTTCAGGAGAAAAGGGAGTGGGAATATTAGGACCACCGATCTTAGCATAAACACCAGTCCCATTTTAGCTATTCTCAGTGGAGTTAAGATGGAAGCATATCTCAGCGGGTCACGGATTGCGACAAAGCGGTCAAAGGCCATCAGCAACACCATGGAGGATTCAATGAATGAAAGCGAGTGGATGAAGAAGAGCTGGGCAAAACAGGCACTGAGGCTGATCTCCCTAGAGTTAAACAAGAATATGCCCAGTATCGTTGGTATGGTGGCTATTGATAAGCCAATGTCTGTGGTGGCCAGCATGGAAAGGAAAATGTACATGGGCTCATGGAGGCTTGGATCTGTTTTTACAATGAACAGAATGACTGAATTTCCTACTATTGAAATAACATACATTAAGCAGAAGGGGATAGAGATCCAGAGATGGACGTCTTCCTGCCCAGGTATGCCGGTGAGAAGGAACACTGCAGAGTTGAAGTTGGTGTCATTGACAGCTGACATAATGTACTGGGCAGGTCCAAGGAGTTCGGAACTTTCCTTCCTGAAAGTAAAAAGAACTGGAGACTAGATGATATTTAAGAACTGGAGACTAGATGATATTTTGGTTTCTGACTGCTGCTGCACATTGAGTGGATGTTTTCAAAGAACTATGGGTAATGACCCCAGGATCTCTTTCTTGAGTGGCAACAGCTAATTTACACCCCGTCATTTTGTATGAATAGCTGGAATTACGTTTTCAACGTACATTACTTTTCCTTTGTCAACACTGACTTTCATCTGCCATTTTGTTGCCTACTCACCCCGTTTTGTGAGATCCCTTTGTAAATCTTTGTAATCTGCTTGTGACTTAACTATTTTGAGTAATTTTGCCTCGAATGGGAATTTTCCCACCTCACTGTTTATCCCTTTTTCCAGATCACTTATGACTCTGTTGAACAGCACTGGGCCCAGTACAGACCCCTGGGGGACACCACTAGTTACTCCTCTCCATTCTGAAAAATGACCATTTATTTCTACCCTTTGTTTCCTATTTTAACCAGTTTCTAATCCATGAGAGGACCTTTCTTCTTAATTCATGACCATTGACTTTGCTTAAGAGCCTTTGGTGAGGAACATTATCAGAGGGTTTCTGAAAGTCCAAGTACACTATATCCTCTGGATCCCCCTTTCCTATGTAACCCTTCTGCCAGGCCGAGTTGAGAGCAGCAGGGGCCGGGTTCAATACATAGGGGTCCCTTCCCTACAACGCAATGCAAACCAGCTCGAGCCCCCACCCAGTGACCTGGGAAAATCTTACACACACCCCTGGGCGCCTCAAAGAGGCAATACTTCCCCTCTCGCAAGCACAGAGTCTCGGTGTAGCAGAAAATGTTTAATAACATGAGATAAACAACATAGCATTAAATTGGGAAAACACCTCAACTAGGCTGGGTCCTTTTCCCTGGGCTCTTGAGTCCAGCAACCCCCAAATCACCCCAAGACTCCAAAGTCCAATACCTCAAATGTCCCAAGAATCCAGCAACCCAAAAATCACCCACAGTCCCAAAAGTACCACAACCCAAAAGTCTCTGTCCCGGGTCACTGCAGCCCCAGAGTTCAAGAGTCTATCTGCAGGGGTTCCCCCCCCACCAGCCTGGGTAGAATGGGGCACCTTACGTGGTCCGGGGCCGACTGCCCTGCCTCTCCGTGGGATTCTGCTTCCGCCTTCCCCACGAACTGCTCAGCTCCGCTCCGCTCTGCCAGCCGCTCTGCTCCACCAGCCATCCCGTGATCCGCTCCAGCCGTCCCCGCAAACTGCTCAGCTCCTCTCATTCCATGGGCACTCCAACTGTCCCACAAACTGCTCCGCCCCGCCAGCTGCTCTGCTCTGCAACATAGCTTCAGGCTCCCCCACTAGTTAGCACAGCTCTTTAGTGATTTCAGCTCTTAGTGAGTTCAGCTCAATAACCTGTAATTTAGATTCTTAAGGGAATCAAAAATCAGCTCTGATAGTCAACACTGGACAGAGAAAGAGGTGCAATTAGTGCTTCTGGCTCACACAAGGAGCCCACTCCCTTGTCTAGCGAGTGCCACTCAATTGATGGTGAGAGTCCCTGTCACAAAGCAGTTTCACAGTTCCTCATCCACACAATCAGGGTGACAACACTCCACTCCTCCCGCCCCAACAACAAAGAAACTGGGGATCCCACAGCTGCCAAAGCAACCATTCCAGGCTGCCGTGGGCTATGCCAGGCGGGGTGGGTGTGGCTATGCAAACACGATCAGCCCCTGAAATTGTTTTCCACACTTGCCATAATTCACCACCAGATGTCAGGGCAGAGCTCATCCTGACTCTGCTTACACCTACATGTACCAAGATCACCTCTGGAGTCTTTTTTAAAAATCAGCATCACATTAGCTCTCTGCCAATCATCTGGTACAGAGGTTGATTTAAGTGATACGTTACATACCATGGTTAGTATTTTTCCAATTTGATATTTGAGTTCCTTCAGAACTCTTAGGTGAATCCCATCTGGTCCTGGGGAATTATTACTGTTTAATTGATCAATTTGTTCCAAAAAACTCCTCTAATGATACTGCAGTGTGGGACAGTTCCTCGGATCTGTCCCTAAAAAGAATCAGGTGAAAACCGATGCATTTATCCTCCCTACAATAGCTTCATCTTCCTTGTCTGTTCCTTTAGTACCTGAATCGTCCAGTGGCCCCACTCATTGTTTAGCAGGCTTCCTGCTTCTGATGTATTTTGGAAAAAAAATGCTGTTAATTTTTGTGTCTTTTTTTAGTTGCTTTTCAAATTCTTTTTTGGCCTGCCTAATTATACTCTTAAACTTGACATGCCAGAGTTTATGCTCCTTTCTATTTTCCTCAGTACCATTTAACTTCCAATTTTTAAAAGATTTCTTTTTGCCTCTAACCACCTCTTATACTCTCGTGTTTAGCCACAGTGGTGGTTTTTTGGACATCTTACTGGGATTTTCTTGTTGTTGTGGTTATTTAGGGGGATATATTTCATTTGAGCTTCTATTATGATGTTGTTAAATTATTTCCATGCAGCTTGCAGGCACTTCACTCTTGTTATTCTTCCTTTTAATGTCCGTTAACTAACTACCTCATTCTTATGTAGGTCCCCTTTCGAAAGTTAAATGTTACCGTGGTGAGCTTTGTAGGTATTTCCCTCCCTACTAGGATGTTAAATGTAATTACATTATAGTGACTATTACCAAGGGCTGCAGATATATTCATCTCTTGGACCAGACCCTGTGCTCCACTTAGGACTAAATCAAGAATTTCCTCTCCCCTGGTGGGTTCCAAGACTAGCTGCTCCAGGAAGAAGTCATTAGTGCGGCCTAGAAATTTTCTCTCTGCATCCCGTCCTGAGGTGACATGTACCCAATCAATACAGGGATATCCCCTATTAGTATTGGGATCCCCTATTAGTATTGGCTGTTTTTTCTAAAAGCTCTGCTCTAGGAACTATTGTGGGGCTGGTCTCTGGCCTGTGCTGTACAAAGAGTCAAACTAGATGATCACCATGGACTTGGACTTGGAATTCATGAATCATTCTCCTTAGGTCCCCTTAAGTGAAGCCCATGGGAGCCCCAGTTCTCATTGGACAGTACTAGAGAACAGACCCCCCATGTGGCTGTATCTTCCCTGCCCTGTCTTGATATTCCAAGGAAGCTGGTGCATTTTTCCAGTCCAACCCCCCATCCCCACGCCCCCACCCCACACAGACACACTGGGCTCACTACAGCTAAGCAACTGAAGCTCTTCGAGTTCCACTGGAGTCAAGGCACTTTGCTGAAGTGGGGACCTCAGTAAATAACCTGCTGGCTGTAACCTTGGTCCTTCTTTGTCCATCTCCTATGCACCACTGTTTGCCCCTGCCCCCTGCCATGTGCCAGGCTGGAAATTACATTGCCAGCCCATTGGCACAAGGACTAGGGTCTAAATCTTATCACTGGGGGTTAGTTGCCTAGACACTCTTTGAAGATATAGGCCCATGTCATTATATCTGAGCCTGGCACACTTCTCCCTGAGGTCCTGCCCCTACGCCATCCCTTCTCCCTGAACCCCTGCCGCCATCCCGCTCTTCCTCCCCAATCCCCTGCCCCCACGCGGCCCCTTCTCCCCGAGGCTGTGCCTCCATCCTGTCCCTTCTCCCCGAGTCCCCCACCCCACACTGCCTCTTCTCCCCAAGGCTCTGCCCCCACCCCACCCCACCCCACCCCCATGGGGGCCTGCATGTACCTTAAAAAATAGCCTTGGTTTAATGATGCCCCCACATGCAGGTCTAGTACCCAGAAAAAGTGGACGATTGTGACCTAAACCTGACGAGAAATGTTACGCTGAGTTTTATATTGCCTGCTCCGACCAGAGTACAGCGTACTGCCAAAGACAACGGCAATGCCTGGCAGGTTGTGTCAGGCAGACTTATAGCCCATGAAGAGGTACCTGCGTGCACGTCTGCCTGTTGCTTTCTCACAGACGCATACACACACGCTGCACAAGGTAGGCTGTGCATCAGCAGACATGTGGCATCAAGTGACCTGGGTCTAGGCTCTGCTACTGACTTGCTGTGTTGTCTTGGCCCAGTCAGCAAATTCAGCAAAAATATTTCTTTTGAAAATTTGGACCAGCTCTAATAATAATACAGGAATGGCTGTCGCTCTAATTCCCAGATTTATCAAAAATAAAACTCCACAACTCAGTTTACTTTTATTTATTTAAATTCTACATGAAAAATAAGAGGGTTATCAAGAGGTCACAAATGTGTTACAAACAGAACAGTTTGTACTATATAATTTCAGTATTATGACCCTCCAGAGTGCAAAAATCTTGAGTCAGGTCCCATAAAAATCGAGAGATTGGTTCCAAAACTATGATTTAAAAAAAAAAAATTGGATTCTGTTTATTCACCTTCTGGGTTTTCAATCTTTAAGATGCACTTGGGTCACATTTTTTCTTTTCCGAACAACCATGAATGTCAGAAACATACTTATTGTTGTCATGGTAGCTGAGAGTCTCATATAATCACGTGACTCCAGCAGTTGAGACTTTGCATCAAATGTAGCGAATCTCCTGATAAAATGCAAGCATGGGCAATGTTGTGTGAATGTGTACAGTAAATGGAGATATCCTTAGTCATACTGAGCAGAGAATTGCTTAATCAGATTTTCTTCTGAAAATTCTCCTCTCCCTGCCTCTGAATTGAACAGTGCCAGGGTGGAAGATAGTGGCACATAAGAAAATAAGAATGGCCATACTAGGTCAGACCAAAGATCCATCTAGCCCAGTATCACATCTTCCGACAGTGGCTGGTGGATGTTGACAGACAGACACCTGGTCTGTGGACCAGTCTGTGATGTTATTGATATAAATTGGGACCATATAGAACATGGATTGCAACCAAGGTCCTGCAGTGGCACCAAATCTTAGATAAAGGGGGTCATCTAAGGTGTCTAAGACCAGATTATGGGTTGCTGGTTATAATTATGCTGTCTGTATGTCTGTATCATTTTTAGTTGAAGTTATGAATGTTGGCTCTATGCTGTCTGTATTTCAAGTTTGTGCTGTGCTTCTGGGGGAAGCCTCCCAGACAAGCTGGTGTTGGCTCTGCTTAGCCTGCTTGATGGCCCATTAAGGACCATCAGCTACACAATTGACCCATGGAGAGAAGGCAGATACGCCTTGTGACTCAGCAAGGTATGTAGAGACTTGTCCATGTGACTGCAGACTCCATTTTGATGTGATTTTCCACAGTGAGAACAAAGAGATTCTTACACCTGGAAAAGCCTATATAAGGCTGATGCTTCATCTCCATCTTGTCTTCAATCCTGCTTCTTACCTCTGGAGAGACTTTGCTACAAACTGAAGCTCTACACAAAGGACTGAGGACCCATCCCAGTGGGGGATGTTCCAGAGACTTGATTTGAACCTGCAGTTTATGCCATCGCTGCTGCAAGCCTGAACTAAAAACTTTTCCATTACTGTATGTAATCGATTCCATTTAACCACTTCTACCTCTCATCTCTACCTTTTTCCCTTTGTAAATAAACCTTTAGATTTTAGATTCTAAAGGATTGGCAACAACGTGATTTGTGGGTAAGATCTGATGTGTATATTGACCTGGGCCTGGGGCTTGGTCCTTTGGGATCGAGAGAACCTTTTCCTTTTATTGGGGTGTTGGTTTTCATAACCATTTATCCCCAGGACGAGTGCAGTGGTGGTGATACTGGGAGACTGGAGTGTCTAAGGAAATTGCTTGTGTGACTTGTGGTTAGCCAGTGGGGTGAAACCGAAGTCCTTTTTGTCTGGCTGGTTTGGTTTGCCTTAGAGGTGGAAAAACCCCAGCCTAGGGCTGTGACTGCCCTGTTTGAGCAATTGATCCTGATTTGGCACTCTCAGTTGGGTCCCGCCAGAACCGCATCGTCACACAGTCCCATCCAGAGCCTCACAGCACCTGCCTGATTCACTGTGGTGTTACTCCAATTTAATGCCACTCTCCAAGGGATTGTGCTGGTGAATGCCATTCCAGAAGGCTGTTTGTGACGTTATGAATCTAACCTAATATCTCATTGAAGAATAACAGGGCTAGAAAGAGTTAATTAACTCACCGACTGACCTGACCCATGAGTGACCCTTAAGGACTGGTTAGGAAGATATGTAAATGAACAGAGTTTTGAAATGTAAGTCTGCATTGTTAGAGATCTCAAGGGTAAATGTTTGCTCAGGGCTTGTGATGTAAGCAAACAAGTCTTGTCTATTGCTATAACTTTAATTCAAAGATCAAAAAAGGAATATTAACATTTGTGATGCCTCTTGAGAGGGGGAGGGATAGTTCAGTGGTTTGAGCATTGGCCTGCTAAACCCAGGGTTGTGAGTTCAATCCTTGAGAAGGCCACTTAGAGATCTGGGGCAAAAATTGGTCCTGCTAGTGAAGGCAGGGGGCTGGACTAGATGACCTTTCAAGGTCCCTTTCAGTTCTAGGAGATTGGTATATCTCCAATTATTACCTTGAGTGCAATAGTATTATTGTCTATATGTCTCTTTGAAGGTTGTGGTAAGCTGTATCTGAACTGTTTAATGGATAAATTACCCTGTGCTAATTGCCAGGATGTTTGTTTGGGAGAAAGAATTAAGCCTATTGTTTGCTCAGGCCGAAAGGTTGCTGGAAATGTATAAGAACCCTGGGACACAATCCTGCTTCCTCTCAGATCTGCTTTTGGTTTCAAGAGGGGGAAACCTTAAGCCATAAGGATTGAGATCCCCAGTCATTGACTGGAGTCACCCTGAATATGGACATTGGACCATAACCTATGGACTATTTCTAAAAGGACTATTGGCAACTACAAGCTCACTTCTGCCATGTATCTGAATCTCAAGAATTGAATTCAAGTCTGTCTGTATATTGATATTTTAACCAACACTCTCTCTCTTTTCTTTTTTAATAAATTTTAGCTTAGTTAATAAAAATTGGCTAATAGTGTGTATTTTGGGAAAGATCTAAGTTATAATTGGACTTGGGTATGTGGCTGATCCTTTGGGATTGGAAGAACCTTTTCTTTTATATGATGAGATAAGATTTTCAGGAATCATCATCATACCTGATGTGTGTATCTGGATGGAGGCCTGAGGCTGGGCACTTTAAGGGAACTGCCTTGTTTGGACTTCTGAGTAACCAGGGAGGTAATACCAGAGCTGTTTTGGGCTGGCTTGGTAAATCTAAGTATTGGAATAGCCACCAGCGTTTGGGGTTTGTCTGCCCCGTTTGGTCTGCAGTTCACCCTGATTGAGTGACCTCAGCTGGCTCCCATGGGCAGCACCATCACAATGTTATCAATGAAAGACTGATTCAAAGGTTAGAAACCTTGCCGCTTAGTGAGAGACTCAGGGAGCTCAATCTCTTTTGCTTAACAAAGAGAGGGTTACAGGGTGACTCTGTCACAGTCTCTAAGTACCTACATGGGGTGCTGGGGAGGGGCTGCAGGGAGCCAGGCTCTTGCCCACCTCTGATGCCTGCAGTCCCTTTGTGATGTCAGGAGCCGCCTGGTCCTGGCCCTTTATGATGCGTCACTGGAACAAACAGCCCCTCAGGCGAGATCCAGCCACAGCAGTAGCAGGGAGTGTAGTGTCTCCACGCCCAGTGCGTGTTCAGACCGTCCTTCCCAGCATGTTTGACGCGGGAGTGGGGCTCATGCAGAGCTGGTTCTGTGCCTGCTTTGACAGCTCCTGGGTGTTGTACACCTGCGTCCTTCTGGTCCTGGTCATCTGGGTGGCCATGGCGACGCAGCACAGCTTCTCCTGGAGAAGCAGGATGGTAGGAGGACCCCCCCAGCTCCCCTTCAGCCGTCCTGCGCTTGCCTGGACACAGCCCCATGGAAGGGAGGGTGGGTGGGTGGGAGCGCCTGAGGCCCCCCTGTTCTGACCAGGCCCTGTTGGGCTCGTGGGGCACATCCACAGAGAGAGACAGGGCCACAGACAGAGCTCGTGGCTCCATTCATTGGTTGTTCCTTACTGCCCCGACCACCAGCTAGTGCTAGAAATGCCAGGGCTCTCCCTTGTGGTCCCAGGGTTCCCGGCACCCCTGGCACTAAGCCGGCTCTGGCCAGTTATTTCCCTACGCTGGGGGAAGCTGAACAAACCCTCGCAGCTCCCTCCCAAAGCCACAAGCTTTCCTGGGTCCCTGGCCTCCCAGCCGGCCAGGGAGAGGGCAGGCAAGAGGTGGGGGGAGAAAGGGGAAATCCAGGACAGATCTTTGGGTTTGGTCAGTTGGGGATCCTGCCTCGGGTCCCAGATCAGTTGGGGAGCTGGGCTCGCAGGTGGGAACCAGGGGAGACGGGGTGAGAAGAGGAAGCCAGAGCACATTGCAAAGCCCAAGGGCCTGGTCCTCATTCGACTCATAACACTGGGGGCAGAAATCACCCCCCGCAAGGGTCAGACCCAGAGCCCACGGACAGCGAAGGAGGAACCTGCTGCCCCTCCCCCCGGGTTACTCTGCGACTGATGCCGTTTCGGCTCTGGGCAGGGTGCCCAGCCGGCTATAGTGTCTGTGTTTGTCACCCAGCTCCCCAAAACAACCGGGCCTTGAACGGCTCAACCGGCTCCAGCCCCAGAACTAACGTCCCAGGGCAGTCCCTCCAGCCTGTGTTCCCTGGTGTATGGCCATGGGCTGCGGGAGGTAGGGGGCAGTGGTGAGCCAGGGACCCCTTGGCATGTGGTTGGAGAGGGAAGCCCAGGTTATCTGGCTGGGAGGCTGCAGAAAGAGGCCACTCCGGCTCTGTGGCTGCCCCTACCCAGAGCTAGGGGGCGATTCCCAGCTGGCATGGGGTACTCACCCTAGCTCTCACCGACTGGTGGCACGGGCAGCCAGAGCCGTGGCACAGGCTAGCTGCCCCCGTCCGTACCCATGGCAGCCAGACGGGTCTCTCCTAGCCTGTGCTGCTGCAGTGCGTGAAACCACGCTTACATCTCTGGGTTTAGCGTGCTAGCTGGAGGGGATGTAGCATGAATCTCTCTGTGCAAGCTGGGAATCACCCTGCCAGCTCCAGGGGCAGATGGGGCCCATGCGTGTGGGTCCGGGGGCAGCAGAACATCCCAGACACTTGGGGTAAGCTGGCTCCAGTGGGGCGCGGCTGCAGAGGCTGTGGGCACAGCCTGGCCTTTCTCCCAGGGCCCTGCTGTGACTCTGGTGTGGCGATGCCCCAATGTCGGGGGGTGGGGGACCCAGGATTGTTCCAATGACACTTGGGTGGGGAGCCCGGGGCATGGCTGAAGGAGCCTGGAGTTCTCCAGCTGCAGGAGGTGGAGGGAAGCGTGGGCACCCCTGGCACCGGGCTGGGCTGGGCGGGAGGCTGGCACTGCACGGCCTCAGTCTGGGTACCACGTAACTCTGCCGCTTCCTTGGCTCCCGCAGGCTCTTCTGGTCAGCAGGCTCCGGTGGAGGGGGACGGAGGACGAGGGAGAAGGTAAGGCCCTGCCTCACGCTCCCCGACAGCTCCTGGGCTCAGAATCCCAGGGCTTCTCCCAAGCCCTCCACCCTGGCCCAGGGGTCCCACATGAGGCCCCCCAGGCTTGGCCTGCCCCTGGGGATGGGAGCAGGAGCCAAGGTGCTGACTGGAGTCGGGATAAGCTGACATGCTGCTAACGAACCGTCGTCTGGGGGCTTTGCAGCGATGGAGGCAAACACCCCATTGTCTGTCCCCTCTGGCAGGTTGTCCCCATGTCCTCCAGGGCTTTGCGCAGGCTAGTGGTGAGCATCGGGGGGGAGCTACCTGCCCTTCCCAGAACAGGGCAGCTTTGCCAGCAGGAGGCACTGCCCACTGCCCAGCAGATCTTGTCTTTATTTCACCCCGTCTGCTCTGTCTTGGATAGGGGTGTTGCCCCCTGGCACTCCGTTGCTGTGCATCGTACCAGGGCTTGCAAGGCCAAGGCTGCTAGGTGCCGCCAGCCCCTGACATTTCCCAGAGAGATTTCCTGGGACCCCGCACACTGGCGAGACCCATTTCTGCAGGATGGGGCACCGGCTGGGTTATTTGCACCAGGACCATGTGCCATCCGGGTTTCTGGTACTGGGACAGCGCACCGGCCAGATTCACGGCCCTGGCACGATGCCCGGGCCGGGTTCATGGCGCTGGGACTTCACCGTGTCCAGGTTCACAGCACTGGCAGTGTTTGAGAGGGGGCCCGGCGTGGTGCTGGTGGAGTGTTTCATCGGGCTCTGGGCTCTCACAAGCTCAGCATGCCTGGTTCTGGAGCAGCAGTGCAGAGTGGCCTGGGGCCAGGGCACTGGAATGAGGGGGCCGGGGGGCCCTGCCCTCTGACTTGTGACTGGCTGTAAGGGTGAGCAACAGGAGGCAGGGCGTGCAGAGAAGAAAGAGCAAGCGGGGGGCAGGCTCTCGGAGGGAAGCAGTGGCGGAGGAGCAGGGCTTGGTGTGGGGGCGAGGCCTCAGGGGGAACGGGTCACAGGCGGGCGGGACGCTGGGAGAAGGAGTGGCATGGGGCAGGGCCTCGGGGTGAGGAGCAGTGCGGGAATGTGGATTCGGGGTTGGGGCGGTACGGGTGGGTGGGGTCATGGCTCGAGTGCCCGTGGCTCCCGCTACGTTCAGGCCCCATCTCTCCTCAGAAGCCCTCTCTGCTGTTCTGTTTTAGGTGCAAAGAAGCAGCGGGTGAAGCAGCCGCGGGACTGGCTGTGCTGGGACCCCCCACGCCGTGCTCACCGAGCCGCCAGGCGCAGCTCCATCCGCCAGCTGCTGTGTGACAACTCAGACTGTGCCCTGTGCAACGAGGCGGCCCGGCAAGCCGAGCAGCTGGTGTATGCCGACAGGGACAGTGCGTGGGTCCCTGCCGGGCCAGGGTCACCTCCTACTCCCGCCTCCTACTCCGCATGGATCTACGAGCCCTTCCCTCCAAGCCAAGCGGAACATGGCTTTGTTGGGAGTTTCCTGCGCAGAGGCAGAGCAAGGAGCCCCCAGGCCGCTCCCCAGAGGAAGGTGCATCGCCCCGATTGGGTGCCATTTCTGGCCAAGTCCCCAGGCGGGACCAGGATGTCAGGGCGGGAGGCCAAACGGCAGCGAGACCAAGAAAGCACAGCACCCAGGGCCACGGGGCAAGCTCCGATGTCTCTGGCTGGGAGACCCCTGGTGCAGGTCAGCCCTGGAGCCCTGCGTGTGGCCGGCAGGCTCGAATTGGCCGAAGCAGAGACCCCCTTCCTCCAGAGCGACGTCAGGGCGAGTCTCGAGCGGCATGTCCAGTTGAAGAGGCTGCAGCACACCCTGGGGCTGCCCTGCACCCTGCAAAGCGCGTTGAAGATCTTCATGCCCCCAGCACCGAAACCCATCGCACGCAAACCCTCGGGGGCAGGCAGGGTGGTGACGATGCCACAGGCCCTGCCCTTCCTGAGCGCCGGCTCCAGGACAGAGCTGGAGCGGCATCTGCAAAGGATGGTGCATCTTAAGAGATGGGGGTTGCCCCGGAGGATCCAGGAGTCCCTGAGGCTGCTGATGCCAGCCACACCTCCACACCCCCGGCTCGGCCCCCTGCCGTCTGGGAAATGGGCTCCAAGGGGGCCAGGCCCAGTGACGAGGGCAGCCCAGACACCCGGCCTCAGAGCTAGAGCCCCAGCCCAGGCCTCCCAGGGCCCCGTCAGAGCGTCCAAATTCGCGCCCAGCTCGCACTGCTGCAGAGACACCCAGGAGCTGCAGGGGCACATTGCCAGGAAGGGCTTGGAAATCAGACTAGGCGCGCTGCCCGCCGTGCTGAGGAGCTCTCAGAAAATGGCTGCCCTGGGGCGCAGAGACCTGCTCCTGCCTAAACTGATCTCCCCAGGCTGCAAGGCCCCCCTGGCCCGCCACCGGCTCTGCCCCCTGCTCAGCTGCAAGGCAGGCAGCGTGGAGCTCAACGTGAGGCACAAGCACATCCAGTACCTCTGGGCTCTCCCCACCCTGTACGCGGAGTCCCTGGCCAAGATGGTGCCCTGCCCGCCCGTGCCACCCGCCCCCCTGCTTCCCCTGGGTGTGGCCATCGAGTTCTGCCCCCTGGAGAGCCCCTTCGTGGCCTCCGAGGGCCGGGAGCTGCTGGAGAGGCATGTCCTGAGGAAGCGGCTGCAGCACGAATGGGGCCTGCCGGGCCTGGTGCGGCGATCGCTGAGGTGTTTCATGCCACCCCCGCCCATGCGCCCCAGGCCCAAGGGGAGCGACCGGCCGGCAGGCATGGAGCTCCGTGTCAGCAGCGGGGCCCCTCCCATCCCTCTGGCCACCAAGAGGGAGCTGGAAGCCCACATCCGGCGGAGGGTAGCCGAGAGGAGGTGGGGGCTCCCCAGGAGGGTGCAGGAGTCCCTGCGGGGATTCATGCCCCCCACGACCGCAGCTCCGGGGACACATCCAGACACACAAGGCAGAAGGGCCAGCCAGCCGCTCAGGGGGCTGTCAGCAAGAAGGGCTCCAAGAGAATCACCCTCCAGGGCGGCACCCGTGGGCCCCACAGCGGTGGCTGTCTCCTTAGCCGGGCCCCTGGGAACTGCATGGCGCAGCAGCTCAGCCGGGACACGTGCCACCAGCTGCTGGAGAGACATGTGACCAGGAAAAACATAGAGATTCGTCTGGGCCTGATCCCCCGCAGGGCCCAACACTCACAGGAAGCCGCCCGCCGGGTGGGAAAGCTCCCCTTGCCCCGGCTGATTCGGCCGGGCCAGAGATCCCTGGAGCAGCGGCCCCGGGAGCTGCTATTCCTGGAGCAGGCGGCCTCGGATCACCTGGAGCTCAACCTTCTCCACAAGCACCTGAGCTTCAGGTGGGGGCTGCCCACGCTCTACCGACAGTCCCTGGCCAAGCTGTTCCACGCAGGCCCCTCGCCTGCCCCGCCGCCCTCCAGCTCCCGCGCAGCTGGGGCCGAGTTCACGGAGCAGGAGCTGCCCTTCCTCCCACCGGGAGCCCAGGAGGAGCTGGAGCTGCATGTCAGCAAGAAGAGGCTGCAGCACGAGTGGGGGCTGCCTCTGATCATCCAGAAATCCATGCGGGGCCTGATGGGGGCTGTCCCCTGCCCCGGCCAGCCCAAGGCCCCTCCGTCGGCCGACAGGGACGTGGCCGTTCTCCAGCCCGAGCTGTCCTTCCTCAGTGAGGGCAGCAGACAAGAGCTGGAGCTCAGCCTCCGCAAGAGACTCATGCACCGGCGCTGGGGGCTTCCCAGGAGGATACAGGAGTCGGTGCGGCTGCTCCAGCCTGCCTCAGCCCCTGTGGAGTTCAGGCCTCGCAGCCGTACAGAAAAGGATACAGAAGGGCCTTTCCTGCTGCCCTGGCACAAGAGCACCGTGCACCTGGAGCGGGGCGTGGGGAAAGCCAGGAGAGTGGCCGCTGCTCCCCACCCGCGGCTCAGCCTGGGACGTGACACTCAGGAGCAGCTGCAGATCCACGTGGCAAACAAATGTGTGGAGACCCGGCTGGGGGCTGTTCCCGCTGCAGTGAGACGCTCTTGGCAAAGGCTGCATCTCGTGTCCCGGCTGGCCCTCCCCAAGCTGATCCCTGCTGGGGACAGGGCCCCGAAAGCCAGGAACCCCCTGCTGCCCTTCGTGCACCCAGAGGACGTCTGCCACCTAGAGCTGAATGTGCAGCACAAACATCTCACGACCCTGTGGGGCCTGGGCACTCTCTACACCCAGTCCCTCAGCAGGATGGTCCCCAGGGCGCCCCCTGGGCCGGTTCCACCCCGTGAGGCGGAAGTCGAGTTCTGGGCGCAGGAGGCTCTGTTCCTGGGCCCAGAGGCCAGAGAGGCCCTGGAGCTGCACGTCAGGAAGAAGAGGCTGCAGCACGAGTGGGGGCTGCCTTTCATCGTCCAGAAATCCATGCGGGGCCTGATGGCGGCTGCCCCCTGCCCCGGCCAGCCCAAGGCCCCTCCGTCGGCCGACAGGGACGTGGCCATTCTCCAGCCCGAGCTGTCCTTCCTCAGTGAGGGCAGCAGACGAGAGCTGGAGCTCAGCCTCCGCAAGAGACTCATGCACCGGCGCTGGGGGCTTCCCAGGAGGATACAGGAGTCGGTGCGGCTGCTTCAACCTGCCTCAGCGCACGCGGAGCTTAGGCCCCACGGCCCCATGGAAAGGGATGCAGAGGGGCCTTTCCTGCTGCCCTGGCACAAGAGCACCGTGCACCTGGAGCGGGGCATGGGGAAAGCCAGGAGAGTGGCCGCTGCTCCCCACCCACGGCTCAGCCTGGGACATGACGCTCAGGAGCGGCTGCAGATCCATGTGGCAAAGAAATGTGTGGAGACCCGGCTGGGGGCCGTCCCTGCTGCAGTGAGACGCTCTTGGCAAAGGCTGCATCTCGTGTCCCGGCTGGCCCTCCCCAAGCTGATCCCTGCTGGGGACAGGGCCCCGAAAGCCAGGAACCCCCTGCTGCCCTTCGTGCACCCAGAGGATGTCTGCCACCTAGAGCTGAATGTGCAGCACAAACATCTCACGACTCTGTGGGGCCTGGGCACTCTCTACACCCAGTCCCTCAGCAGGATGGTCCCCAGGGCACCCCCTGGGCCGGTTCCACCCCGTGAGGCGGAAGTCGAGTTCTGGGTGCGGGAGGCTCTGTTCCTGGGCCCGGAGGCCAGAGAGGCCCTGGAGCTGCATGTCAGGAAGAAGAGGCTGCAGCACGAATGGGGCTTCCCTGCACTCATCGAACGGTCGCTCAGAGCCTTTGTGCCGGAGCCCCCGCTGCCGGGGCCGACCGCAGCCCGCCAACACGCCGAGCTGCACATCCTTGTCCTGGGGCAGGAGCCTTCGCTCATGGACGGGGACACGAGAGGCCGCCTGGAGCGTCACCTCCGGAAGATGATGCTGCAGCGGAGGTGGGGCCTTCCCCGGAGAATCCAGGAGTCCTTGCGGCTGTTTGCTGCTTTTGCACCGCCGGCTGGCCCGCAGCTTCCTGGGGCCGGTGGAGAAAAGGGCGTTGGGCAAAGCCGGCTAGGGCCCAGCCAGCCAGACGTCCCCGCAGGGAGCCGCTTGGCAGGAGACAGCAGATCCCATGGCCTTGCTGCTGAGCGGAGGGATGAGCTCCAGCGGCACCTTGCGAGGAAGTGCCTAGAGATCAGGCTGGGGGTGAGGCCGGCCGTAGTGAAGAGATCCCAGAGAGTGGCCAGGGAGGGGGAGAGGATCCGCCTCCCCAGGCTGATCTGCGCAGGCCAGAAGCCCCCCAAGCCCAGGGCCGGCTCCCTGCTCTGCCTGCCGCCCACGGCTGTGAATACCCTGGACATGAACGTGAGACACAAGCAGCTGGTGCATTTCTGGGGGCTGCCCACGCTGCAGGCGGCGTCTCTGCGGAGGATGATGCCGAAGGCTCCGGCTGTGCTGCTGGGGAGTGCAGCAGGGAGGGCCCGGATGCAGATGGGCCTGGCTGGACGCATGGGGGCTGAGGATCCGGAGAGGAACGGCTACAAGGAGCCGCCTCTGGTCACGGAGCCACCTCTGGTCACAGCCAAGGCCAGGGACCGTCTAGACAGACACATCCTGAGAAAGAAGCTCCAGCATGAGTGGGGCTTACCGCGGGTGGTGCTGAGATCCCTGGGCGCGTTCACACCCCCACCGCCTGGGAGGGGGCCCCTGAGGCGGGCCCAGGCCCCAGCCAGCGAGAGCGTCACCACGGGCAGCCTGCTCTTCCTGCACACGGAAACCAGGGAGCGCCTGGAGTCACACATCAGGAAACTGGCCCTGGAGCGGAGATGGGGTCTGCCCAAGAGGATCCTGGAGTCCTTAAGGATGTTCCTGCCGCCTGCCCCACCAGGAGCAGAGCCCAGAGGCCAAACCCAGCCCCAGCTCCATGTCTCCCCTATACCCCCCCAAGGTCCTACAGCCCTCTCCACGGGGCAATCGGAAGAGCTCCAGCCATGCCCCGGGGAGCCCCTCACCCACCGGTCCCAGCACTGGCTTGAAATGAGGGTAAAGGAGGGTGAAGCCAGCTGCTCTGAGGCAGTGTCCCAACACACCCTGGGGAGCAGCAGCAGGAGACGCCAGGAGACCTCCCAGACGAGCAATGGGGAAGGGCCCCCCAGCTCCCCACGCCGCTTCCCGGAGGACAAGGCAGAGCTGACATCCACCCTGGACTTTCCCAGGAAGAAGGTGCTGGGAATTTCCCACAGGGCCCAGGAGTCCCAGGTACGGGCCTTGTGCCCGGCGGCCCATGAGCCCCACCCACAGCAGAGAGAGCAGAGCTCTGAGGAAAGTCCCGGGCAGTGGAGGACCCACGATGGCGAAGGAGCTCCGCGGATGGCGGGGACCGGCAGGCGCTCCCGGAGCTCATCTGTGGAGACAGCCGTTTGGAATGAGAAGAGGATCTTGCAGGAGCTGGAATCCAGCTTCAGGAGAATAGCCCGGAGCCGCAGCCGCCATGGCCCAGGGGGGAAGCAGTGTCTATCTCTGGAAATCATGGGCCACCTGGAAATGGACCATTGCACATGCTTGGACTGCCCATGCTGCAAGCTAGAGGGGTGGGACGGCGCCCGCTCTCCGGGGGCCAGCTCTCCTGGGTGGCAGACACAGCGCATCCATGCAAGGGGGTCAGCAACTCTCCTAGGAGACGCGGCAGCTCCAAGCCCTCTGCATGCTGAGCCCGGATGGCAGGGGCAGGGCACTCCCAGTGTGGCAAAATATAAACCTGCCTCCTCTCCGTCGTCTCCGGAGGGCAGCGAGTCCAGGGCCTCTGACGGGTCTGAGGGAGAAAGCTCTCGCGCAGCCTCTCGCCCAGCGCCCGAGGGGCCCATGCTGGCACGGGTGCATCTTGCTACTCCGCGGGCCGCGGCACACCGGCTGGACATCCACCTGGCGCAGAAGGCCCTGGGCTCCTTCCTCCTGCCGCCCTGCGTCATACGCTCCCAGGCCATCTATGCCGACATGGCAGCTGAGCGGCTGAGAGCCTCTGCCCAGGAACACAGGCGGGAAATGAACATCCGGCTGCAGCGCAGGAGGGGCCGGAGAAGCCAGCTGGGAGGGCCCCGTCAGGAAGCCCTGGCAGAAAGAGCCCGCCCCGCGGGCACAGGAGAGCCGGGATTCCCGAGAGCTGGCTCCTTGGGCCAGAGACTGACCAGAGAGTCCCAGAGCCAGGCAAACCAGTACCTGTGTGAGACGTGCCATGGCCTCTTCACTGCTGGTGAGGAGGGACTCAGCCCCCAGCCCTGCCCTGCCGAGGTGGCTGGGAAGTCAGACGTGGCGAGGACTCAGCTAGAGACTCACGTGCTCCCGAGGGACAGGGAGACTTCAGGTGATGTCTGCAGAGGGGAGCAAGGTGCATCCTACCAGCGGTCTCAGGATCTGGGCCGTGCAGCTGGCGCCCCCCCGTGCGAAGGTCCCGCTGGCGCTGAGGAGATGGTCAGGGACTGGGACAGCGAGGCCGTGGCAGCCTGGGACGCGGAAGGAGAAGGCAGCCTGGGGTGGAAGAAGAAGAGGGACACCGAGGGGCGACGCAGCATGAGAGAGATGCCAGCGGAGGGGACGGGCCCCAGGGCTGGAACCAACATGAGGCAGACAGAGGCCCTGGTGCTGACTGAGGCACCGCCCGGGGCAGAACAGCCGCCCTGTGCACCTGCAGGGAGAGGGGCTGAGTCACTGTCCATCCCCTGCAAGGGGAAGGGCTCCACCTTCAGGGGAATCATGCTGGGCTTCCTCAAACGCGTCACCTCCAGGGCATCGGTGGAGAAGAGAGGGCAGGTCGACAGAACGGTGGCTGCACCACGCGGAGCCCCGCCGCCCCCTCAGAAACTCGCTCTGTCCCCCAAGAGCGTGACCTTCAACGCCAACGTCCACGTGCGGGCAGAGGTCAGGAGATGCCAGCTGTGTTCCAGCACGGAGGAGATGGACGGTGCTGGGAGAAAGGAGCCAGCCGCAGCTGCTTGGACCAGGGGGCTGCCAGAGAATGGGGCTCCCCAGGGATCTGGGGCAGCCTCCCCCGATGCCAGGCGAGGAGACAGCGTGACCAGGGGAGAAGAACCTTCTCCGGAGGAAACAGGGCCCTCAGCAGAGTATGGTGGATACCAAAAGCGGGCGACCTTGAGAGTGAGAGAATGCAGGGAGGGGAAGGTGCATGACCCCAGTGGGACGCCGGCTGTGCCAGCAGGACCTTCCGCCCCATGGCCACCACCCCCAGCCTGCCCCACCGCCAGGGACACTAGAACAACCGGCAGTCACAACGGAGAAGGAGGCAAAGGAGTCTCACAGTCTGGCTCAGCAGCCCTGGGCTCCAACCAGCCGTCTCCCAGGGAGTCCTCCAGAACAAAGCCCAGAGAGCAGCGGGGTCGGGGACTCAGCCCTTCTCACCCACGGGGCCGCTCCAGGAGCCGGGTGGAAGGCCCGCGGTGCAGCGGCAGGGCCAGAGGACCGGACAGCGAGAGGATCCAGGCCCGCAGCAGAGAGTGGAGATCCGGCAGCAGAGGGAGGCCCACCGGTAGAAGAACAAGGTCCAGAAGCAGAGAAGGGGAATCTCTGGTGGGAGAGGGAGTCCAGGATCGGCAGGGCACACGCAGGAGGCCAGGCAAGGCCAGGTCACACGGGGTAGCCACTCCAGCCAATGGCGTGGGAGGAAACGCCACAGAGGACACATCCGGGAGAGTCGGAGCGTCTAACCTGGAGCGCCGTGGGCACGGGGCCGGGCTGGAAACTGAGCTTCCGCAGCCAGGGTCACGTCCTGGCAAGAGCACAGGCCATGTGTGCTGGTTCCACCAGGATCGTGCTCACGCCCACCTTCGCCACGTACACGACAGAACGCCAGCGCTGCGCGGAGAGAACCTGTGTGCCCTGCGAGAGAGGATGCAGGCCCGGCGGAGGAAGCTGTCCCCGTCTCTCAACAGCGCCGCCTCCGAAGAGGAGAGCCGCCTCCGGGCCGTGGACGAGAGTTAGGGTTGGGTCTTGCAGGTGGCTAATAAAGCTCAATGTTGTGTGCAATCCGCAGGAGTGATCTGGGCCCCGACACAGCAGCACGGGGGAGGGCAGGGTCTAGTGGGTGGCATTACTGTTGCCAGGTGTCCAGTTTTTGACAGGAAGGCCTGGTCGAAAAGGGACCATGGCGGCTCCAGTCAGCACCGCTGACCAGGCCGTTAAAAGTCTACTTGGTGGCACAGCGGGGCTAAGGCAGGTTTCCTGCCTGCCGTGGCTTCACACGGCACCCAGAAGTAGCGGTATGTCCCCCTTCCAGTTCCTACGCATAGGGGCAGCCAGGAGGCTCCGCACGCTGCCTCCACCCCAAGCGCCAGCTTCACAGCTCCCATTGGCCGTGGTTCCCTGCCAATGGGAGCTGCGGGGGTGGCGTCTGCAGACAGGGCAGCGTGCAGAGTCCCCTGGTCGTGCCTCTGGGTAGGAGTCGGAGGGAGAACATGCCACTGCTTTGGGGAGCTGTCTGAAGTAAGTGCTGCCTAGATCCTTCACCCCGACCCCCTCCCACCCCCCAAACCCCTCATCCCCATCCTCACCCCAAAGCCTGCACTCCCAGCTGAAGTCCTCACCCCCTCCCACACCCCAACCTCCAGAGCCAGCCCAGTGAAATGAGCGAGTGAGCGAGGGTGGGGAGAGTGAGCGATGGAGGGAGGGGGAATGGAGTGAGAGGGGGCGGGGCCTCGGAGAAGGGGCAGGGCAGGGGGCAGGGCAAGGGTGTTCGGTTTTGTGCAAGTAGAACATTGGCAACCCCACCTGTGCAGCGCCTGGCACAACAGGGCCTGATCCCAGCTGGGGCAGCGCCTGTCTCTCTCGCTGTGTCTGCGCAGCGCCTGGCACAAGGGAGCTCTGATCTCAGCTGGGGCAGCGCCTTTCTCTCACACTGTGTCTGGGCAGTGCCCAGCACAAGGGAGCTCTAGCTGAAGCTGAGCTATAATTAGCATCCTTCAAACTGCATTTAGGCCCATCATCCCCATCCTGGAGCAGCGTGCCATGACCATTTATTTCTACCCTTTGTTTCCTATTTTAACCAGCTTCTAATCCATGAGAGGACCTTTCTTCTTAATTCATGACCATTGACTTTGCTTAAGAGCCTTTGGTGAGGAACATTTGTGACGATGCGGTTCTGGCGGGACCCAACTGAGAGTGCCAATTCAGGATCAATTGCTCAAACAGGGCAGTCACAGCCCTAGGCTGGGGTTTTTCCACCTCTAAGGCAAACCAAACCAGCCAGACAAAAAGGACTTTGGTCTCACCCCACTAGCTAACCACAAGTCACACAAGCAATTTCCTTAGACACTCCAGTCTCCCTGTATCACCACCAGTGCACTCGTCCTGGGGATGAATGGTTATGAAAACCAACACCCCAATAAAAGAAAAAGGTTCTCTCGATCCCAAAGTACCAAGCCCCAGACCCAGGTCAATATACACATCAGATCTTACCCACAAATCACGCTGTTGCCAATCCTTTAGAATCTAAAATCTAAAGGTTTATTCATAAAGGGGAAAAGGTAGAGATGAGAGCTAGAATTGGTTAAATGGAATCAATTACATACAGTAATGGCAAAGTTCTTAGTTCAGGCTTGCGGCAGTGATGGCATAAACTGCAGGTTCAAATCAAGTCTCTGGAGTACATCCCCTGCTGGGATGGGTCATTCAGTCCTTTGTTCAGAGCTTCAGTTTGTAGCAAAGTCCCTCCAGAGGTAAGAAGCAGGACTGAAGACAAGATGGAGATGAGGCATCAGCCTTATATAGGCTTTTCCAGGTGTAAGAACCTCTTTGTTCTTACTGTGGAAAATCACAGCAAAATGGAGTCTGCAGTCACATGGACAAGTCTCTGCATACCTTGCTGAGTCACAAAGCGTATCTGCCTTCTCTCCATGGGTCAATTGTGTAGCTAATGGGCCATCAAGCAGGCTAAGCAGATCTAACACCAGCTTGTCTGGGATATCACCCAGAAGCACATCACCAACTTGAAATACAGACATTATAGAGCCAATATACATAACTTCAACTAAAAGTGATACATGCACACAGACAGCATAATCATAACCAGCAACCCATAACCTGGTCTTAGACACCTTAGATGACCCCCTTTACCTAAGATTTGGTGCCACTACAGGACCTTGGTTGCAACCCATGTTCTATATGGTCCCACTTTATATCAATAACGTCAGACTCCCAATGCAAAATTGGTGCAGAAGGGATGACACAAACATCACTGACTGCATCCCAAGAGCCCCCCCTCCTTGGGTCTGTCTCACTACAGCTAGTGTTGGGCTAGAGGCCGTACCAGTGTACAACAGAAATGGTTTATCAAAGTCATGTTCAATAACATGATTGAATCTCTTTACAAACTCCAGGTAAAACTTGGTTTGAACAACAGTGGATTGGATCTGCTTTTGCAGCAGGGTTCCTGTATGTTTCATGTGATCTTGCCAAGAGCTAAAGAACCAATTAACATTAAACCAATGTAGATATTGATGTTGTTCATAGTACAGGAATCTTGGCATTTAGCCATGAAAGCAATATGGTAGTGTGCCTCAGTTTCCCCTTTCATACAGCACATCAGGTCTGGAATGTATTTTCCCCTGTGAAAAGTTTCAATACTGTTTACAGGCATTAACTGTGAAACATCAGTATAGCAAGGCCCCTTAACATAAAGTGTGTTTTCATGTATTCCTTTCAACATGTTCAAGGGATTTTCCAAAAGATTAGGCACATTGTACATTTTTACAGTTCTTGGCAATAGCAACACATTAGTTACAAAATTTAGCATTAGCAATAACAACAAATTCATTGCAAGTGTCCATCTACAAACATGTTTGTCATGCCACACCCTTGGCTCAATACCATTGGAGTTTGGGCCTTGTAGGGTTAACCTGTGGCTTCCCTTTGCAAAATTCAGTCTTCTCTTTCCTTCTCTTTCCAGGAAAGAGAAGACTGAATTTTGCAAAGGGAAATTTTGCATTTTGCATTTTGAATTTTGCAAAATCCAGTCCTTCAGGATTAAACCCTGATTTCTCTTGCTTAACAGGATTTACTGGCTGATGGGGTGGGCTCTGTTTGCTAACAGCTATTAGCAAGTCTTTCTTCTCCCTGCCAGCCAAGTAGTTCGCATCAACACAGACACTAGCTTCTAGATTTTCAGCTGCTACCCATTCCAAGGCTGGACTTTGTCTTACAGCGATACCACACAAATCCAAATAGTCTGAGGGCTGGTCCACACTAGCACTTTAAATCGAATTTAGCAGCGTTAAATCGAATTAAGCGTGCACCCGTCCACACCAGGAAGCCATTTAATTCGACATAGAGGGCTCTTTAGTTCGACTTCGGTACTCCACCTCGACAAGGGGAGTAGCGCTAAATTCGACATGGCTATGTCGAATTAGGCTAGGTGTGGATGCGAATCGATCTTAGTAGCTCCGGGAGCTATCCCAGAGTGCAACACTCTGCTGATGCTCTGGACGCCAGTCCGAGCTTGGATGCTCTGACCAGCCACACAGTCAATGCCCCTGGAAAATTTGAATTCCTTTTCCTGTCTGGACAGTTTGAATCCCATGTCCTGGTTGCTCATCGGGGCGAGCTCAGCAGCACCGGCAACGATGCAGAGTTCTCCACCAGAGGAGTCCAGGCAATCTCACACTACAAAGAGGTCCCCAGCATGGACTGACCGGGAAGTCTTGGATCTGATT
Source organism: Mauremys mutica (assembly GCF_020497125.1). Taxonomy (NCBI): domain Eukaryota; kingdom Metazoa; phylum Chordata; order Testudines; family Geoemydidae; genus Mauremys; species Mauremys mutica. The sequence goes on along the minus strand of NC_059072.1, from coordinate 351,688,330 downwards.
GCTGTGTGGGGCGATGAGTCTGTGCTTTCGGAGCTGCGCTCCAGCAAACGGAATGCAAAGACCTTCGAGAAGGTCTCCAAAGCCATGAGAGACAGAGGATACAGCCGGGATACAACGCAGTGCCACGTGAAAGTCAAGGAGCTGAGAGAAGGCTACCAGAAACTCAGAGCGGCAAACGGACGCTCCGGAGCCCAGCCCCAGACATGCCACTTCTACGAGGCACTGCATGCCATTCTCGGTGGGTCTGCCACCACTGCCCCACCAGTGACCGTGGACTGAGAGGATGGGATACTGTCGACGGACTGTTCCTCGGAGATGTTCGCGTACGGGAAAGTTTAAGAGGACGAGGCAGTCGACAGCGCTTACAACACAGTTTTCCCCGACACCCAGGATCTCTTCGTCACCGTCAATGAGTTCCCCTACCAACACTCCCCACCCGTTACCACGGACCCTGAATCAGGAGAAGGATCAATCGGTAACTGCTTCAAACATGTTAACATTTATTTTTTAAATAAACTGGGAAAACAACTAGGCGAACACTAGGTCTATGTACAGGTGGATGGAACTGTCATCTTCCTCTGACATCTCCAGGAAGCTCTCCAGGAGGTAATCGCCAAGCCTCTGCATGAGGTTCCTGGGCAGGGCTTGCTTATTGGGTGCCCCGAGGAAGCACACTTTTCCACGCAACGCTCTCAGCTGGAACTCGGGGACCAGCGCCTTCACGAGCATGGCAGCATAGGCCCCAGGGTTGTGTTGGCTTTCCTCCAGCATGCGCACTCTCTCTCTCCGTGACACTCTCCTCAGTGTGATGTCGCGCGCAGACTCCTGCATGTAATTAGAGTAATTTGTGTACCATTAGTAATGGTTGTGCTTAACTGTTCCTTTGCATAACAAGAAGCGTCACTGTACAGCCACGTGTAGGAGGCTGCAGAGTGGGAGAATACAGGGATCTCTAACAGGGAACGGCCGCGAGGGGCTGCAACAGGGGCACCGATTCTGCTTTCATGTTTGCCTGCAGCAGGAGGACAGTGCTGTAGATGCAACTTAAAGCTGCAAAAAAAAATTGGCTTACCATGCCTGGCCGCTCCATGGATTCTTCTTTCCTGCCCCGCTTCTCTGGTCTGCAGTGCAATACCACAGGCAATGAAAGCAAACCCAGAGAAATCGAACTTTCCCCGAGTGAGTGCTCATGAGAGAGGTGCTGTGCTTGCTCTTGTTCACACACACTGAGTAGACTTTGTTTCTTTTTTGACCAAAAATATCTCTCTATGGAATTCACTCACTTTTTCCCGTCACACAGGTGCAACTGTATCCCTACCTGATCCAGGCGCCTTGTCGATGTTCTGCAGCACCGCAGGAAGGAGGACGGAGCTCCCCTTCACTGCATCTGCGACCGCCGCCCCCCGCCGCAAAGTCCAATCCCCCCATCACCCAAAATGACAAGAGGAAGGGCCACCAGGGGCCGTGAAAAAAATTAATGCACCACAGCAGAGTGCTAAACTTACAAAACGCTCTCAGTACCTTACTTTTGAGAAGTCCTTTCCTTAATGTGCTGTTCATTATAAAAAGTTTTTATTTTTTGGTAATTTCGTTTCCCGTCAGGTTTCTTTGCAGAATACTTTCCGTGAAGGGGGGAGAATGGTTTGGGAATTGCATGGGACTTTCACCGTTAATAGTGGTACAGATATGGGGGCAAGATCAACAGCTGGTCACTCACAGAGTGCAGCCTCTAGTCACCCTGGTCAGTCTGTGGGGTGATTTTCATGTTCTGCTCATAGGCGGAAGGTGCCCTGCGCCAGGTATATTTGCAGGTGAGTCTCTCCACCGGCCATGCCTGGATCGTGCCCTGTCCCACGTGGGTCTCCCCCAGCCCCGTCAATTCCCTGCCTGGAGCAGGTACCAGCCCCCACCTGCCACCCCTCCCCCGGCGTGTCGTCTCACACCCCCCCCGCCGCGCCGCGTCCCTGTCTCACAGTAGAGAGGCTACCCGCAGAAATGCTGTCTGCTGCCCCAGGGTCATTGAGCATGCCATCCACAAGTGGCAAGGCAGGTTGCCCTCACCCTGCCCTTCTATCATAGCCCTGAGCCTCTACAATGCATCAAACCATCAGCCCCCAGCCCACAACCCCCTACACCTCCTCCCCATTATCACACACCACTCACACCTTCCTACACCCCCAACCCCCAGCCCAGAGCCTGCACCCAAACTCCGTCGCAAAGCCTGCACCCCTCACCCATTCCTGCATACGCACCTGTACCAGTCCTCACCACAGAGACCGCTGTACGAGCAGGAGCCTATCAGTCCTATAGTCTAGAAGCGGTCTCTACATCACTGCACACCCAACCCACCACAGTCACCGTCCCTGTGTCAACCCTTTCACGCGAAGTCAGTAGTCCAGAGAAGGTTGTTGCTGAACAATGCTCTATTAACTTTATTTGTACACGTGTGTTGGAAGGGGGCAAACGGGTGAACGGGATATGAAACTGTAGAGGAGAGTCAACAGAAACTGGGTAAAGAAACAGGGGCAGGTTCCGCTTCTCTATACACAAAGTTAATAGTCACAGGTTACCCTGCTCGCTGAGGAACCTGGCTTTCAAAGCCTCCCGGATGCACAGCGCTTCCCGCTGTGCTCTTCTAATCGCACGGGTGTCTGGCTGAGCGTAATCAGCAGCCAGACGATGTGCCTCAAGCTCCCATCCCGCCATAAACGTCTCCCCCTTGCTCTCACACAGATTGTGGAGCACACAGCAAGCTGCAATGACAATGGGGATATTGTTTTCGCTGAGATCCGAGCGAGTCAGTAAGCTCCTCCATCTCCCCTTCAGACGTCCGAAAGCACACTCCACCACCATTCTGCATTTGCTCAGCCGGTAGTTGAAGAGTTCCTTGTCAGTGTCCAAGGCGCCTGTATAGGGCTTCATGAGCCAGGGCATTAGCGGGTAGGCTGGGTCCCCGAGGATCACTGTAGGCATCTGCACATCCCCAACATTTATTTTGTAGTCTGGGAAGAAACTACCTTCCTGCAGGCGTCTAAACAGACCAGAGTTCTTGAACACACGCGCGTCATGAACCTTGCCCGGCCACCCGACGTTGATATTGGTAAACCGTCCCCTATGGTCCACGAGTGCTTGCAGCACCATGGAAAAGTAGCCCTTGCGGTTTATATACTGGCTGGCCTGGTGGGCCGGTCCCAGGATAGGAATGTGAGTCCCATCTATAGCCCCACCGCAGTTTGGGAATCCCATCGCGGCGAAGCCATCTATGACAACCTGTACGTTTCCCAGGGTCACCACCTTCGAGAGCAGGAGATCAACGATTGCGTTGGCTACTTGCATCACAGCAAGCCCGACGGTAGATTTGCCCACACCAAAGTGGTTCGCTACTGAGCGGTAGCTGTCTGGCATTGCAAGTTTCCAGAGGGCTATGGCCACTCGCTTCTGCACAGTCAGGGCTGCTCGCATCTGGGTGTCCTGGCGCGTCAGAGCAGGGGACAGCAAGACACACAGTTCAAGGAAAGTGCCCTTACGCATCCTGAAGTTTCGCAGCCACTGTTATTCATCCCAGACGTGCAGCACTATGCGGTCCCACCAGTCCGTGCTTGTTTCCCGGGCCCAGAATCGACGTCTCATAGCATGAACATGACCCATTGCCACCATGATCTCCACGGCGCAGCGTACCGTGCTTTCTGAGAGGTCTGTGCCACTCTGAGACTTCATGTCCTCACCACGCTGCCATTGCCTTCTCAACCGAGTTCTCAACATCTCACTGTGGAAGAGGTGTTTGATAAGGTGCGAGGAGTTGACAACGGCCATAAGTGCAGCGATGATCGCAGCGGGCTCCATGGTCGCAGTGGAGTGCTGTGGCGTCTGCGCTGTCATTTATAACAGGAAAAGTGCGCGAACTGATTTCCCGCCGGCGGGAGTGACGGTTGAATGATGACAGTTACCCAAAACCACCCTCGACACAGTTTCCCCCCCCCCAGCATGCATTGGTGGGAAATCCCAGCATTCCGATGGGTGGCGGGTAGTGCGGGAACTGTGGGATAGCTTCCCACAGTGCACCGCTTCAAAAGTCGACGCTTCGCCCGTTACTGTGGACTCACACAGTCGAATTACTGTATTTATTGTGGATACACAACTTTGACTACATTAGGTCGATTCCAGAAATTCGAATTAAGATGAATCGAAATAGTCTTGTAGTGTAGACGTACCCTGAGGGTGAGAGCTGGCTTGCTCTACCCTGCATCCTTAAGCGTTCAGCCATAAAACTGTTCTGCTCTGAAACACCAGTAACTGAATCTGTCCTCGGACCCTGAAGCACAGACTGCTCGCTCACAGAATCAGCATGGAGACATTCCTGTCCCAATACCATGGTCTTTCCACCACGCTGGCCACACACAGCCTCATGGTTATAGGGCTGCTCAACTTTGGGCTTGGCTACACTTACAAATTTGCAGCGCTGCAGCAGGGTGTGAAAACACACCCTCTGCAGCGCTGCAAATTGCGGCGCTACAAAGCGCCAGTGTAGTCAAAGCCCCAGCGCTGGGAGCCGTGCTCCCAGCGCTGTCCGTTATTCCCCACAGGGAAGTGGAGTACGGACAGCGCTGGGAGAGTTTTCTCCCAGCGCTGGCGCTTTGATTACACTTAGCGCTTCAAAGCGCTGCCGCGGCAGTGCTGCCGCGGCAGCGCTTTGAAATGCAAGTGTAGCCAAAGCCTTTGTTAACAGCTTCTACTCCACCTGAGACCTTTTCAAAGCTGCCCACACTGGATCTCTCAAAAGGAAAGTCAGTGGATCCATTCACAACAGAAAATTTCTGGCTGTTAGGAACTGAAACTTCCTTGATTAAATCACTTTTACACCCTTCAGTTGCAGTAAACTGCTTGCACAGGCTACCATGAGGATTCCTTTCCCCAGGAGCTTTTCTAAGCAGCAATTCACCCCTCTCAGACATTCTGCCCTTCCCCGCTTCACCCAGGGCTTGCTCTAAAGGAACACTTCCCTGAGCCCCCAGAGACTCTTTCTGGGTCTTGCTTATACTGAGAATCACCTCTGGCCCATCAGGCAGATTCCTACACAATCCCCTTTCAGGCAAACCTATAGACTTTCTCAATAACAGGTTAGAAGCACTCTCCTTCCCTTGGCCATGAACAAGTTCAGGAATCTTTTCCTTCTTGCTACAAGTTGTCAAACTGTCAGTAGGTAACACAATTAAATCACCTTCCTGCTCTCCTTGTGCCCTGGCTAGGGCAACACCCTGATCAGACAGAGTTGCTACACCCTTTTCCAACCACACATTAGCAACTGGCACAATACAAGCACCAGAATTGTCTGTTCTCTGGGATTTTGCTAAGACACTAACTGGATGCAACCTAGTTACAGGGCCATTCTCCCCAGCAGACACAAACTTAGGACCATTCCCTTCCTGGGCTTTAGCTGTATTTACAACCAACTCCGAGACAACTGCATCACCCTCAACCATCACAGGCTGAAAGGCACCTTCTGTCTGCTCCACAGACACAGAAGAGCCAGAGACACATTCTCCTTCACCAGACACACAGCTTGGGATCTCATTTCCCTTGTCCCAGCACACAGGGCTGTTCACAGACAACTGCTTGGAGATTGGGGTAACTTCCTTCATAGGCAAGTCAATACCCCTGACAGACACAGGCTCATTCCCTTCACTGTCACATTTCTCCACACAGGACTCAGGTAAGGGACAGGGACACTCACCTTCCACTATCCCTCCCTTCCCACACTGCTGATTAGACAAAGCCATCAGCTCACAAGGCTGCCTAGGCTCCTCCAAACTTTCCCTACCAGGCACATTGCCACTCCCAATGGATAAGCTGCTGCCTTTTTCACTATACTGAGCTACTTCCAGCAAATCACAGTTACCCATTTCAGGTTCACTTTTACAAGCTGCACTAGCCAGCAATCCATTACCCATCACAAATCTACCCTTTTCTTCCTCAGTTAGGGCTTCCACCTGACTATTTACTTTAATTTGCTCCTGAGAAACATTTACCGTTTCTGCCGTTCTTCCCTTGCTTTTTTGACTTGGAGCCAGAGTTTAGCCATCTCCTGTTGCATCTTGTGAGTCTCCTCCTCAGCAGCCATAAGCTCCAGACGCCCCTTACGACCTTTTTCTTCTCTCTTAGCAGCCTCTTTCTCTCTCTCAGCAGCCTCTTTCTCTCTCTCGGCCGCCTCTTTCTCCAGCTGGGCCGAGACTTGCTTCTCTTCCATTCGAATTTCTGCCAGTTCTTGCTCATATTCAAACTGCAGGCTGTCTCTCAAGGCTGGCAGTTTCCCTGCTTTCTGTCTCATGGTCACTGATTTTTAACCCACCAAACTCTCAAACCCAAAATTCGAATTTGGATAGCGTGGGGTTCTGACCCAAAGCTTAACTGACCTGGTTCTGTGGATCCAAGCACGACTACGCCACTACAGGACCTTGGTTGTTGCAACCCATGTTCTATATGGTCCCAATTTATATCAATAACGTCACAACATTATAGTCACTATTATCAAGTGCTGCAGATATATTCACCTCTTGGACCAGACCCTGTGCTCCACTTAGGACTAAATCAAGAATTTCCTCTCCCCTGGTGGGTTCCAAGACTAGCTGCTCCAGGAAGAAGTCATTAGTGCGGCCTAGAAATTTTCTCTCTGCATCCCGTCCTGAGGTGACATGTACCCAATCAATACAGGGATATCCCCTATTAGTATTGGGATCCCCTATTAGTATTGGGATTTTTTGTTATTGTAACCTCTCTAAGGTCCCTGAGCATTTCACAGTCACTGTCACCATCCTGGTCAGCTGGACAGTAATATATTCCTACTGCTATACTCTTATCCAAGCATGGAATTTCTATCCATAGTCTATGGCTCAGTTTGATTCATCTGAGATTTTTACTATATTTAACTGTCTCTTTCTTTCACACATAGTGCCACTCCCCCACTAGCATGGCCTACACGGTCATTCCTCTACATTTTGTGCCCTGGTATTAGCCTGTCCCATTCATTATCATCAGTCCATCACGTTTCTGTGAGGCCTGTTATATCAATGTCCTCATTTAATACCAGCCACTTAAGTTCACCCATCTTAGTATTTAGACTTCTAGCATTGGTACACAAGCACTTAGAAACTTTGTCGATATTTAGATGTCTGCCTTCATGGGATGTAAATGAATGGGACTTTCTTTTGTCTGTTTCTCTTCAGTCCCTACCTGCACTTATCACCGTCTATCCTCTTCTTTTGTCTAGGATATAGAGTATCTCCATTAATAAATCCTTGCCTAAGAGATTTACCCAGGCTCTTGGTGGATTCTCCATCACTTGACAATTTGTGAATCACGATTGGCTGTTTTTTCTAAAAGCTCTGCTCTAGGAACTATTGTGGGGCTGGTCTCTGGCCTGTGCTGTACAGAGAGTCAAACTAGATGATCACCATGGACTTGGACTTGGAATCCATGAATCATTCTCCTTAGGTCCCCTTAAGTGAAGCCCATGGGAGCCCCAGTTCTCATTGGACAGTACTAGAGAACAGATCCCCCATGTGGCTGTATCTTCCCTGCCCTGTCTTGATATTCCAAGGAAGCTGGTGCATTTTTCCAGTCCAACCCCCCATCCCCACGCCCCCACCCCACACACACACACTGGGCTCACTACAGCTAAGCAACTGAAGCTCTTCGAGTTCCACTGGAGTCAAGGCACTTTGCTGAAGTGGGGACCTCAGTAAATAACCTGCTGGCTGTAACCTTGGTCCTTCTTTGTCCATCTCCTATGCACCACTGTTTGCCCCTGCCCCCTGCCATGTGCCAGGCTGGAAATTACATTGCCAGCCCATTGGCACAAGGACTAGGGTCTAAATCTTATCACTGGGGGTTAGTTGCCTAGACACTCTTTGAAGATATAGGCCCATGTCATTATATCTGAGCCTGGCACACTTCTCCCTGAGGTCCTGCCCCTACGCCATCCCTTCTCCCTGAACCCCTGCCGCCATCCCGCTCTTCCTCCCCAATCCCCTGCCCCCACGCGGCCCCTTCTCCCCGAGGCTGTGCCTCCATCCTGTCCCTTCTCCCCGAGTCCCCCACCCCACACTGCCTCTTCTCCCCAAGGCCCTGCCCCCACCCCACCCCACCCCACCCCACCCCCATGGTGGCCTGCACACACACACGCTGCACACACACACGCTGCACAAGGTAGGCTGTGCATCAGCAGACATGTGGCATCAAGTGACCTGGGTCTAGGCTCTGCTACTGACTTGCTGTGTTGTCTTGGCCCAGTCAGCAAATTCAGCAAAAATATTTCTTTTGAAAATTTGGACCAGCTCTAATAATAATACAGGAATGGCTGTCGCTCTAATTCCCAGATTTATCAAAAATAAAACTCCACAACTCAGTTTACTTTTATTTATTTAAATTCTACATGAAAAATAAGAGGGTTATCAAGAGGTCACAAATGTGTTACAAACAGAACAGTTTGTACTATATAATTTCAGTATTATGACCCTCCAGAGTGCAAAAATCTTGAGTCAGGTCCCATAAAAATCGAGAGATTGGTTCCAAAACTATGATTTAAAAAAATAATAATAATAAATTTGGATTCTGTTTATTCACCTTCTGGGTTTTCAATCTTTAAGATGCACTTGGGTCACATTTTTTCTTTTCCGAACAACCATGAATGTCAGAAACATACTTATTGTTGTCATGGTAGCTGAGAGTCTCATATAATCACGTGACTCCAGCAGTTGAGACTTTGCATCAAATGTAGCGAATCTCCTGATAAAATGCAAGCATGGGCAATGTTGTGTGAATGTGTACAGTAAATGGAGATATCCTTAGTCATACTGAGCAGAGAATTGCTTAATCAGATTTTCTTCTGAAAATTCTCCTCTCCCTGCCTCTGAATTGAACAGTGCCAGGGTGGAAGATGGTGGCACATAAGAAAATAAGAATGGCCATACTGGGTCAGACCAAAGATCCATCTAGCCCAGTATCACATCTTCCGACAGTGGCTGGTGGATGTTGACAGACAGACACCTGGTCTGTGGACCAGTCTGTGATGTTATTGATATAAATTGGGACCATATAGAACATGGATTGCAACCAAGGTCCTGCAGTGGCACCAAATCTTAGATAAAGGGGGTCATCTAAGGTGTCTAAGACCAGATTATGGGTTGCTGGTTATAATTATGCTGTCTGTATGTCTGTATCATTTTTAGTTGAAGTTATGAATGTTGGCTCTATGCTGTCTGTATTTCAAGTTTGTGCTGGTGTTGGCTCTGCTTAGCCTGCTTGATGGCCCATTAAGGACCATCAGCTACACAATTGACCCATGGAGAGAAGGCAGACACGCCTTGTGACTCAGCAAGGTATGCAGAGACTTGTCCATGTGACTGCAGACTCCATTTTGCTGTGATTTTCTACAGTGAGAACAAAGAGATTCTTACACCTGGTAAAGCCTATATAAGGCTGATGCTTCATCTCCATCTTGTTTTCAATCCTGCTTCTTACCTCTGGAGAGACTTTGCTACAAACTGAAGCTCTACACAAGGGACTGAGGACCCATCCCAGCGGGGGATGTTCCAGAGACTTGATTTGAACCTGCAGTTTATGCCATCGCTGCTGCAAGCCTGAACTAAGAACTTTGCCATTACTGTATGTAATCGATTCCATTTAACCAATTCTACCTCTCATCTCTACCTTTTTCCCTTTGTAAATAAACCTTTAGATTTTAGATTCTAAAGGATTGGCAACAGCGTGATTTGTGGGTAAGATCTGATGTGTATATTGACCTGGGTCTGGGGCTTGGTCCTTTGGGATCGAGAGAACCTTTTCCTTTTATTGGGGTGTTGGTTTTCATAACCATTTATCCCCAGGACGAGAGCACTGGTGGTGATACTGGGGCCTTGTCTACACTACAAGACTATTTCGAATCAACTTAGTTCGAATTTGTGGATTCGACCTTATGAAGTCGAATTTGTGTATCCATACTAAATACACTAATTCGAATTTCTGAGTCCACATTCACGGGGCCAGCGTCGACTTTGGAAGCGGTGCACTTTGGGAAGCTATCCCACAGTTCCCGCAGTCCCCGCTGCCCATTGGAATGCTGGGTAGAGCTCACAATGCCTGCTGGGGGAAAAATGTGTCGAGGGTGGTTTTGGGTAACTGTCATCATTCAACCGTCACTCACAAACGCCCTCCCTCCCTGAAAGCGCCGGCGGGAAATCTGTTCGCACACTTTTCTGGTCAGTGACAGCGCGGACGCCACAGCACTGCGAGCATGGAGCCCGCTGCGATCATCGCTGCACTTATGGCCGTTGTCAACTCCTCGCACCTTATCGTCCACCTCTGCAACAGTCAGCTGCTGAGAAATCGGGTGAGGAGGCTCCGGCAGCGCGGTGAGGAGAGTGGCGCAGACCTCTCAGAAAGCAGGGTACGCCGGGCAGTGGAGATCATGGTGGCAATGGGTCACGTTCATGGTGTGGAACGGAGATTCTGGGCCCGGGAAACAAGCACGGACTGGTGGGACCGCATAGTGCTGCAGGTCTGGGATGACACAGAGTGGCTGCGAAACTTCAGGATGCGTAAGGGCACTTTCCTTGAACTGTGTGACTTGCTGTCCCCTGCCCTGAAGCACCAGGACACCCGGATGCGAGCAGCCCTGAGTGTGCAGAAGCAAGTGGCCATAGCCCTCTGGAAACTTGCCACGCCAGACAGCTACCGGTCAGTAGCGAACCACTTTGGCGTGGGCAAATCTACCGTGGGGGTTGCTGTGATGCAAGTAGCCCACGCAATCGTTGAGCAACTGCTCTCAAAGGTGGTGACCCTGGGAAACGTCCAGGTTGTCATAGACGGCTTCGCCGCGATGGGATTCCCAAACTGCGGTGGGGCTATAGATGGGACTCACATCCCTATCCTGGCACCGGCCCACCAGGCCAGCGATTACATTAACCGAAAGGGCTACTTTTCCATGGTGCTGCAAGGACTGGTGGACCATAGGGAACGTTTTACCAACATCAACGTCGGGTGGGCGGGCAAGGTTCATGACGCGCGTGTGTTCAGGAGCTCTGGTCTCTTTAGACTCCTCCAGGCAGGTACTTTCTTCCCGGACCACAAAATAACGGTTGGGGATGTGCAGATGCCTACAGTGATCCTCGGGGACCCAGCCTACCCGCTAATGCCCTGGCTCATGAAGCCCTATACAGGCGCCCTGGACAGAGAGAAGGAACTCTTCAACTACCGGCTGAGCAAGTGCAGAATGGTGGTGGAGTGTGCTTTCGGACGTCTCAAGGGGAGATGGCGGAGCTTACTCACTCGCTCGGACATCAGCGAAAAGAATATCCCCGTAGTTATTGCTGCATGCTGTGTGCTGCACAATCTGTGTGAGAGCAAGGGCGAGGCCTTTTTGTCCGGATGGGAGGTTGAGGCAAATCGCCTGGCTGCAGTTTACGCTCAGCCAGACACCCGTGCCGAGAGAATATCCCAGCGGGAAGCGCTCTGTATCCGGGAGGCTTTGAAAGCAAGTTTCCTCAGAGATCAGGGTAACCTATGACTCTCCACTTGCTTTCAAGAGAAACTGACCCTGGGCCTGTGTCAGTTTGTGTCAATTTGGATCTGCGGCTACATGCCGCGTTCTCCAAGTTTCCCCCACTTCCAAAGCACGTTTTTAAGCAAATTAATTGTTACACTCATTATTAATAAATCTTTCTTTTACTTTGCATTTCTGTTCTGGTGTTGAGACATGGACGCATACTGTGCTGGGCACGGTGTGCACTGACGTACAGACCGCTTCCTCCATAGAGGACTGACATCCTCCTGCTCCTACATAGGTCCCTGGGGTGGGGGACGGATGACAGTGGTTCTGCATGAAGGGGAGGGTTTGCAGGAAGGGGCGAGTGGTGCCTTCTTTGCATAGGGGTTTGGATGATGGCAGTGGGCTGCGGGTTTCTGCGTGGGAAGGGGTGATGGGTGTGGGAGAAGGGTGACTATCTGTCCGTGGATGAGGGCTCTTGTTGGGGCTCAGGGCAGCGGATAGGCTCGTGGATCCGTTGCAAGTGCATCGTAAGGGCAGCCTGCCTTCACAGTAATGGCGTGGCAGGCGCTAGGAACCTGGACAAGCATACACATTACGAAATGATCAGGGGCAGCATACACAACACAGAATGACCCTGGTGCCTACTGACTGCAGTGTGTGTGTGCCCCGCAGTTGATCCTTTCCCCAAGTCTGTACCCTGGTACTGTAGGCTATACCGTGCAAGTATGAAACCCCTGTCCACCCCATACACCGAAAAATCCTCTGACAGGAAAGACATGACGGAAACAGTGATTAACAGCAAACATCTTTTATTAATCTAATAAACAGTGGGGGGATGAACCTTGGATTTGGGACTGGCTGAGCCTATAAGGGAAGCACTTCTACAAATTTCTAACGTGAGAAGTGCGGGGTACACGGCCGCTCTGCTCTGGTTCAGTGACAGTTCTCACGGCCTCTACCACCCCTCCGTCTTGTACTTTTGGGTGAGGGGGGGCCAGGACTTCTTGGCTGGGGAGGGCGATTGCAAAGACACTGCAGGGGGGCCCTGTCCTCCAGCCTGCGGTCCTGCAGGACATCAACAAGGCGACGAAGCGTGTCCGTTTGTTCCTTCATGAGACCAAGCAGCGTTTGGGTGGTCTGCTGGTCTTCCTGCCGCCACCTATCCTCACGTTCCATGAGTGTGCGATGCTGCTCACATAGGGTCTCCCTCCAGTGTTTCTGCTCTGCAGCCTCTGCTCGGGAGCAGGCCATCAGTTCAGCGAACATGTCGTCCCTAGTCTTCTTCTTTCGCCGTCTAATCATTGCCAGTCTCTGCGAGGGGGATGCCGGGGCAGTCCGGGAAGGAGCCGAAGCTGTGTGATGGGGAAAGTTAGTGATTTCCTTGTACAGATACATTTTGGCGAACAGTGAACACCGTCTAGTCAATTTCTATGAAGAAGACCGTACCGGACAACAAGTGTCACGTGGTCTCCAGAGAAGCACAACATTTTGGCCTACGCTCTGATTGGCTGCGCCATTGAACAGGAGAGCGGAGAAGTCGGGAGAGATAGCAGAATCCCTCTAGCAGAGAGTCCTGGTAAGCCTTACAGTACATTATGCTTATCAGTTAACGGATAGCTGTGCCGTCGTGCTAAAGGCAATCTGGAAATCAGATACTATGACCCTTTTGCAGCCACTCCCGACACTGCAGGGGAAAGATCAATGTATGCTTTTCCTGTGTGGCCTACAGCACGTGGCTGCTAAGCGCGGGGCTTTGTTATGCAAAGTATAAGTAAACCATTAAGAACAGTAACTATTCACTAATTGCCCTAATTAGATGCAGCACTTCAGTAACGAGATTACCCTGAGGCGTGTCTCTCAGTGCAGAAAGAAAGGATGTTAAGGGAAGCACTTCACCGACCGGGACCCTACGCGGCCATGCTGGTAGAGGCGATGGTTCCCCTGTATCTGAGGATGTCGTGGCGTGGAAGAGTGAGCTTCACCGGAGGACCAAATAAGGCACCTCTTCCTCGAAACCTCCTGCGGAGGGTATTTGAGGAACTGTATGAAGCATTTGTGGAATTGTCCATGGAGGACTATTGTTCCATCCCAATCTGTGTAGACCTACTGTTCGTTTAGTTTCCCTTTAAAAACTTTTAGATATAGTATTTATAGATAGAATTTATATTTTTGGTATACATGTTTTCGAGCAAATAAATATTTTCTTGTTTATACGACTTACCGCCTGATCCTTCCCCTGACTCTGAGTCCGGGTTCACGGCCGGTGAGGGTTGGTAGGGGATCTCTGTGAGGGTGATGAAGAGATCCTGGCTGTCAGGGAAAGCGGCATTGTGTTCGCTGTCGCCTGCGCCTTCCTCCACGGACCCTTCGTCGTCTTGCCCATCGGCGAACATCGAGTAGGAACTGTCCTGGCTCACTATGCCATCCACTGAGTCCACGGTCACTGGTGGGACAGTGGTGGCAGACCCACCGAGAATGGCATGCAGTGCCTCGTAGAAGCGGCATGTCTGGGGCTGTGCTCCGGAGCGTCCGTTTGCCGCTCTGACTTTTTGATAGCCTTGCCTCAGGTCCTTGACTTTCACGCGGCACTGCATCGCATCCCGGCTGTATCCTTTCTGTGTCATGGCTTGGGAGACCTTCTCGAAGGTCTTTGCATTACGCTTGTTGGAGCGCAGCTCCGACAGCACAGACTCCTCGCCCCACGCAGCGATCAGATCCTGGACTTCCCGGTCTGTCCATGCTGGGGATCTCTTTCTATTCTTGCATTGGGCTGACTCCTCTGCTGGAGAGCTCTGCATCGTTGCAGGTGCCGCGGAGCTCGCCCCGATGTCAAAGCAAGAAATGAGATTCTAACTGTCCAGACAGGAAAAGGATTTCAAATTTTCCCGGGTCATTTCCTGTGTGGCTGCTCAGAACATCCAAGCTCGGACTGCTGTCCAGAGCGTCAACAGAGTGGTGCAGTGTGGGATAGCTCCCGGAGCTACTAAGTTCGATTTGCATCCACACCTAGCCTAATTCGAGCTAGCAAGTGCGAATTTAGGGTTACTCCACCTGTCGGGGTGGAGAACCAAATTCGAACTAAGGAGCCCCCTAGTTCGAATTAAATGGCTTCCTGGTGTGGACGGTTGAGCGATTAGTTCGAATTAACGCTGCTAAATTCGATTTAAGATCCTAGTGTAGACCAGGCCTGGGAGACTGGAGTGTCTAAGGAAATTGCTTGTGTGACGCGTGGTTAGCCAGTGGGGTGAGACCAAAGTCCTTTTTGTCTGGCTGGTTTGGTTTGCCTTAGAGGTGGAAAAACCCCAGCCTAGGGCTGTGACTGCCCTGTTTAAGCAATTGGTCCTGATTTGGCCCTCTCAGTTGGGTCCCGCCAGAACCGCATCGTCACACAGTCCCATCCAGAGCCTCACAGCACCTGCCTGATTCACTGTGGTGTTACTCCAATTTAATGCCACTCTCCAAGGGATTGTGCTGGTGAATGGCTGTTTGTGACGTTATGAAACTAAGCTAATATCTCATTGAAGAATAACAGGGCCAGAAAGAGTTAATTAACTCACCGACTGACCTGACCCATGAGTGACCCTTAAGGACTGGTTAGGAAGATATGTAAATGAACAGAGCATTGAAATGTAAGTCTGCATTGTTAGAGATCTCAAGGGTAAATGTTTGCTCAGGGCTTGTGATGTAAGCAAACAAGTCTTGTCTATTGCTATAACTTTAATTCAAAGATCAAAAAAGGAATATTAACATTTGTGATGATTCTTGAGAGGGGGAGGGATAGCTCAGTGGTTTGAGCATTGGCCTGCTAAACCCAGGGTTGTGAGATCAATCCTTGAGGAGGCCACTTAGAGATCTGGGGCAAAAATTGGTCCTGCTAGTGAAGGCAGGGGGCTGGACTACATGACCTTTCAAGGTCCCTTCCAGTTCTAGGAGATTGGTATATCTCCAATTATTACCTTGAGTGCAATAGTATTATTGTCTATATGTCTCTTTGAAGGTTGTGGTAAGCTGTATCTGAACTGTTTAATGGATAAATTACCCTGTGCTAATTGCCAGGATGTTTGGGAGAAAGAATTAAGCCTATTGTTTGCTCAGGCCGAAAGGTTGCTGGAAATGTATAAGAACCCTGGGACACAATCCTGCTTCCTCTCAGATCTGCTTTTGGTTTCAAGAGGGGGAAACCTTAAGTCATAAGGATTGAGATCCCCATTGACTGGAGTCACCCTGAATATGGACATTGGACTATAACCTATGGAATATTTCTAAAAGGACTATTGGCAACTACAAGCTCACTTCTGCCATGTATCTGAATCTCAAGAATTGAATTCAAGTCTGTCTGTATATTGATATTTTAACCAACACTCTCTCTTTTCTTTTTTAATAAATTTTAGCTTAGTTAATAAAAATTGGCTAATAGTGTGTATTTTGGGTAAGATCTAAGTTATAATTGGACTTGGGTATGTGGCTGATCCTTTGGGATTGGAAGAACCTTTTCTTTTATATGATGAGATAAGATTTTCAGGAATCATCATCATATCTGACAGGTGTGTCTGGATGGAGGCCTGAGGCTGGGCACTTTAAGGGAACTGCCTTGTTTGGACTTCTGAGTAACCAGTGAGGTAATACCGGAGCTGTTTTGGGCTGGCTTGGTAAATCTAAGTATTGGAATAGCCACCAGCGTTTGGGGTTTGTCTGCCCCGTTTGGTCTGCAGTTCACCCTGATTGAGTGACCTCAGCTGGCTCCCACGGGCAGCACCATCACAATGTTATCAATGAAAGACTGATTCAAAGGTTAGAAACCGTGCCGCTTAGTGAGAGACTCACGGAGCTCAATCTCTTTTGCTTAACGAAGAGAGGGTTACAGGGTGACTCTGTCACAGTCTCTAAGTACCTACATGGGGTGCTGGGGAGGGGCTGCAGGGAGCCAGGCTCTTGCCCACCTCTGATGCCTGCAGTCCCTTTGTGATGTCAGGACCCGCCTGGTCCTGGCCCTTTATGATGCGTCACTGGAACAAACAGCCCCTCAGGCGAGATCCAGCCACAGCAGTAGCAGGGAGTGTAGTGTCTCCACGCCCAGTGCGTGTTCAGACCGTCCTTCCCAGCATGTTTGACGCGGGAGTGGGGTTCATGCAGAGCTGGTTCTGTGCCTGCTTTGACAGCTCCTGGGTGTTGTACACCTGCGTCCTTCTGGTCCTGCTCATCTGGGTGGCCATGGCGACGCAGCACAGCTTCTCCTGGAGAAGCAGGATGGTAGGAGGACCCCCCCCCCAGCTCCCCTTCAGCCATCCTGCGCTTGCCTGGACACAGCCCCATGGAAGGGAGGGTGGGTGGGTGGGAGCGCCCGAGGCCCCCTGTTCTGACCAGGCCCTGTTGGGCTGGTGGGGCACATCCACAGAGAGAGACAGGGCCACAGACAGAGCTCGTGGCTCCATTCATTGGTTGTTCCTTACTGCCCCGACCACCAGCTAGTGCTAGAAATGCCAGGGCTCTCCCTTGTGGTCCCAGGGTTCCCGGCACCCCTGGCACTAAGCCGGCTCTGGCCAGTTATTTCCCTACGCTGGGGGAAGCTGAACAAACCCTCGCAGCTCCCTCCCAAAGCCACAAGCTTTCCTGGGTCCCTGGCCTCCCAGCCGGCCAGGGAGAGGGCAGGCGAGAGGTGGGGGGAGAAAGGGGAAATCCAGGACAGATCTTTGGGTTTGGTCAGTTGGGGATTCTGCCTCGGGTCCCAGATCAGTTGGGGAGCTGGGCTCGCAGGTGGGAACCAGGGGAGACGGGGAGAGAAGAGGAAGCCAGAGCACATTGCAAAGCCCAAGGGCCTGGTCCTCATTCGACTCATAACACTGGGGGCAGAAATCACCCCCCGCAAGGGTCAGACCCAGAGCCCACGGACAGCGAAGGAGGAACCTGCTGCCCCTCCCCCCGGGTTACTCTGCGATTGATGCCGTTTCGGCTCTGGGCAGGGTGCCCAGCCGGCTATAGTGTCTGTGTTTGTCACCCAGCTCCCCAAAACAACCGGGCCTTGAACGGCTCAACCGGCTCCAGCCCCAGAACTAACGTCCCAGGGCAGTCCCTCCAGCCTGTGTTCCCTGGTGTATGGCCATGGGCTGCGGGAGGTAGGGGGCAGTGGTGAGCCAGGGACCCCTTGGCATGTGGTTGGAGAGGGAAGCCCAGGTTATCTGGCTGGGAGGCTGCAGAAAGAGGCCACTCCGGCTCTGTGGCTGCCCCTACCCAGAGCTAGGGGGCGATTCCCAGCTGGCATGGGTTCTCACCCTGGCTCTCACCGACTGGTGGCACGGGCAGCCAGAGCCGTGGCACAGGCTAGCTGCCCCCGTCCGTACCCATGGCAGCCAGACGGGTCTCTCCTAGCCTGTGCTGCTGCAGTGCGTGAAACCACGCTTACATCTCTGGGTTTAGCGTGCTAGCTGGAGGGGATGTAGCATGAATCTCTCTGTGCAAGCTGGGAATCACCCTGCCAGCTCCAGGGGCAGATAGGGCCCATGCGTGTGGGTCCGGGGGCAGCAGAACATCCCAGACACTTGGGGTAAGCTGGCTCCAGTGGGGCGCGGCTGCAGAGGCTGTGGGCACAGCCTGGCCTTTCTCCCAGGGCCCTGCTGTGACTCTGGTGTGGCGATGCCCCAATGTCGGGGGGTGGGGGACCCAGGATTGTTCCAATGACACTTGGGTGGGGAGCCCGGGGCATGGCTGAAGGAGCCTGGAGTTCTCCAGCTGCAGGAGGTGGAGGGAAGCGTGGGCACCCCTGGCACCGGGCTGGGCTGGGGGGAGGCTGGCACTGCACGGCCTCAGTCTGGGTACCACGTAACTCTGCCGCTTCCTTGGCTCCCGCAGGCTCTTCTGGTCAGCAGGCTCCGGTGGAGGGGGACGGAAGACGAGGGAGAAGGTAAGGCCCTGCCTCACGCTCCCCGACAGCTCCTGGGCTCAGAATCCCAGGGCTTCTCCCAAGCCCTCCACCCTGGCCCAGGGGTCCCACACGAGGCCCCCCAGGCTTGGCCTGCCCCTGGGGATGGGAGCAGGAGCCGACGTGCTGACTGGAGTCGGGATAAGCTGACATGCTGCTAACGAACCGTCGTCTGGGGGCTTTGCAGCGATGGAGGCAAACACCCCATTGTCTGTCCCCTCTGGCAGGTTGTCCCCATGTCCTCCAGGGCTTTGCGCAGGCTAGTGGTGAGCATCGGGGGGGGGAGCTACCTGCCCTTCCCAGAACAGGGCAGCTTTGCCAGCAGGAGGCACTGCCCACTGCCCAGCAGATCTTGTCTTTATTTCACCCCGTCTGCTCTGTCTTGGATAGGGGTGTTGCCCCCTGGCACTCCGTTGCTGTGCATCGTACCAGGGCTTGCAAGGCCAAGGCTGCTAGGTGCCGCCAGCCCCTGACATTTGCCGGAGAGATTTCCTGGGACCCCGCACACTGGCGAGACCCATTTCTGCAGGATGGGGCACCGGCTGGGTTATTTGCACCAGGACCATGTGCCATCCGGGTTTCTGGTACTGGGACAGCGCACCGGCCAGATTCACGGCCCTGGCACGATGCCCAGGCCGGGTTCATGGCGCTGGGACTTCACCGTGGCCAGGTTCACAGCACTGGCAGTGTTTGAGAGGGGGCCCGGCGTGGTGCTGGTGGAGTGTTTCATCGGGCTCTGGGCTCTCACAAGCTCAGCATGCCTGGTTCTGGAGCAGCAGTGCAGAGTGGCCTGGGGCCAGGGCACTGGAATGAGGGGGCCGGGGGGCCCTGCCCTCTGACTTGTGACTGGCTGTAAGGGCGAGCAACAGGAGGCAGGGTGTGCAGAGAAGAAAGAGCAAGCGGGGGGCAGGCTCTTGGAGGGAAGCAGTGGCGGAAGAGCAGGGCTTGGTGTGGGGGCGAGGCCTCAGGGGGAACGGGTCACAGGCGGGCGGGGCGCTGGGAGAAGGAGTGGCATGGGGCAGGGCCTCGAGGTGAGGAGCAGTGCGGGAATGTGGATTTGGGGTTGGGGCGGTACGGGTGGGTGGGGTCATAGCTCGAGTGCCCGTGGCTCCCGCTACGTTCAGGCCCCATCTCTCCTCAGAAGCCCTCTCTGCTGTTCTGTTTTAGGTGCAAAGAAGCAGCGGGTGAAGCAGCCGCGGGACTGGCTGTGCTGGGACCCCCCACGCCGTGCTCACCGAGCCGCCAGGCGCAGCTCCATCCGCCAGCTGCTGTGTGACAACTCAGACTGTGCCCTGTGCAACGAGGCGGCCCGGCAAGCCGAGCAGCTGGTGTATGCCGACAGGGACAGTGCGTGGGTCCCTGCCGGGCCAGGGTCACCTCCTACTCCCGCCTCCTACTCCGCATGGATCTACGAGCCCTTCCCTCCAAGCCAAGCGGAACATGGCTTTGTTGGGAGTTTCCTGCGCAGAGGCAGAGCAAGGAGCCCCCAGGCCGCTCCCCAGAGGAAGGTGCATCGCCCCGATTGGGTGCCATTTCTGGCCAAGTCCCCAGGCGGGACCAGGATGTCAGGGCGGGAGGCCAAACGGCAGCGAGACCAAGAAAGCACAGCACCCAGGGCCACGGGGCAAGCTCCGATGTCTCTGGCTGGGAGACCCCTGGTGCAGGTCAGCCCTGGAGCCCTGCGTGTGGCCGGCAGGCTCGAATTGGCCGAAGCAGAGACCCCCTTCCTCCAGAGCGACGTCAGGGCGAGTCTCGAGCGACATGTCCAGTTGAAGAGGCTGCAGCACACCCTGGGGCTGCCCTGCACCCTGCAAAGCGCGTTGAAGATCTTCATGCCCTCAGCACCGAAACTCATCGCACGCAAACCCTCGGGGGCAGGCAGGGTGGTGACGATGCCACAGGCCCTGCCCTTCCTGAGCGCCAGCTCCAGGACAGAGCTGGAGCGGCATCTGCAAAGGATGGTGCATCTTAAGAGATGGGGGTTGCCCCGGAGGATCCAGGAGTCCCTGAGGCTGCTGATGCCAGCCACACCTCCACACCCCCGGCTCGGCCCCCTGCCGTCTGGGAAATGGGCTCCAAGGGGGCCAGGCCCAGTGACGAGGGCAGCCCAGACACCCGGCCTCAGAGCTAGAGCCCCAGCCCAGGCCTCCCAGGGCCCCGTCAGAGCGTCCAAATTCGCGCCCAGCTCGCACTGCTGCAGAGACACCCAGGAGCTGCAGGGGCACATTGCCAGGAAGGGCTTGGAAATCAGACTAGGCGCGCTGCCCGCCGTGCTGAGGAGCTCTCAGAAAATGGCTGCCCTGGGGCGCAGAGACCTGCTCCTGCCTAAACTGATCTCCCCAGGCTGCAAGGCCCCCCTGGCCCGCCACCGGCTCTGCCCCCTGCTCAGCTGCAAGGCAGGCAGCGTGGAGCTCAACGTGAGGCACAAGCACATCCAGTACCTCTGGGCTCTCCCCACCCTGTATGCGGAGTCCCTGGCCAAGATGGTGCCCTGCCCGCCCGTGCCACCCGCCCCCCTGCTTCCCCTGGGTGTGGCCATCGAGTTCTGCCCCCTGGAGACCCCCTTCATGGCCTCCGAGGGCCGGGAGCTGCTGGAGAGGCATGTCCTGAGGAAGCGGCTGCAGCACGAATGGGGCCTGCCGGGCCTGGTGCGGCGATCGCTGAGGTGTTTCATGCCACCCCCGCCCATGCGCCCCAGGCCCAAGGGGAGCGACCGGCCGGCAGCCATGGAGCTCCGTGTCAGCAGCGGGGCCCCTCCCATCTCTCTGGCCACCAAGAGGGAGCTGGAAGCCCACATCCGGCGGAGGGTAGCCGAGAGGAGGTGGGGGCTCCCCAGGAGGGTGCAGGAGTCCCTGCGGGGCTTCATGCCCCCCACGACCGCAGCTCCGGGGACACATCCAGACACACAAGGCAGAAGGGCCAGCCGGCCGCTCAGGGGGCTGTCAGCAAGAAGGGCTCCAAGAGAATCACCCTCCAGGGCGGCACCCGTGGGCCCCACAGCGGTGGCTGTCTCCTTAGCCGGGCCCCTGGGAACTGCATGGCGCCAGCAGCTCAGCCGGGACACGTGCCACCAGCTGCTGGAGAGACATGTGACCAGGAAAAACATAGAGATTCGTCTGGGCCTGATCCCCCGCAGGGCCCAACACTCACAGGAAGCCGCCCGCCGGGTGGGAAAGCTCCCCTTGCCCCGGCTGATTCAGCCGGGCCAGAGATCCCTGGAGCAGCGGCCCCGGGAGCTGCTCTTCCTGGAGCAGGCGGCCTCGGATCACCTGGAGCTCAACCTTCTCCACAAGCACCTGAGCTTCAGGTGGGGGCTGCCCACACTCTACCGACAGTCCCTGGCCAAGCTGTTCCACGCAGGCCCCTCGCCTGCCCCGCCGCCCTCCAGCTCCCGCGCAGCTGGGGCCGAGTTCACGGAGCAGGAGCTGCCCTTCCTCCCACCGGGAGCCCAGGAGGAGCTGGAGCTGCATGTCAGCAAGAAGAGGCTGCAGCACGAGTGGGGGCTGCCTCTGATCATCCAGAAATCCATGCGGGGCCTGATGGGGGCTGTCCCCTGCCCCGGCCAGCCCAAGGCCCCTCCGTCGGCCAACAGGGACGTGGCCGTTCTCCAGCCCGAGCTGTCCTTCCTCAGTGAGGGCAGCAGACGAGAGCTGGAGCTCAGCCTCCGCAAGAGACTCATGCACCGGCGCTGGGGGCTTCCCAGGAGGATACAGGAGTCGGTGCGGCTGCTCCAGCCTGCCTCAGCCCCTGCGGAGTTCAGGCCTCGCAGCCGTACAGAAAAGGATGCAGAGGGGCCTTTCCTGCTGCCCTGGCACAAGAGCACCGTGCACCTGGAGCGGGGCGTGGGGAAAGCCAGGAGAGTGGCCGCTGCTCCCCACCCGCGGCTCAGCCTGGGACGTGACGCTCAGGAGCGGCTGCAGATCCACGTGGCAAAGAAATGTGTGGAGACCCGGCTGGGGGCCGTCCCTGCTGCAGTGAGACGCTCTTGGCAAAGGCTGCATCTCGTGTCCCGGCTGGCCCTCCCCAAGCTGATCCCTGCTGGGGACAGGGCCCCGAAAGCCAGGAACCCCCTGCTGCCCTTCGTGCACCCAGAGGATGTCTGCCACCTAGAGCTGAATGTGCAGCACAAACATCTCACGACCCTGTGGGGCCTGGGCACTCTCTACACCCAGTCCCTCAGCAGGATGGTCCCCAGGGCGCCCCCTGGGCCGGTTCCGCCCCGTGAGGCGGAAGTCGAGTTCTGGGTGCGGGAGGCTCTGTTCCTGGGCCCGGAGGCCAGAGAGGCCCTGGAGCTGCATGTCAGGAAGAAGAGGCTGCAGCACGAATGGGGCTTCCCTGCACTCATCGAACGGTCGCTCAGAGCCTTTGTGCCAGAGCCCCCGCTGCCGGGGCCGACCGCAGCCCGCCAACACGCCGAGCTGCACATCCTTGTTCTGGGGCAGGAGCCTGCGCTCATGGACGGGGACACGAGAAGCCGCCTGGAGCGTCACCTCCGGAAGATGATGCTGCAGCGGAGGTGGGGCCTTCCCCGGAGAATCCAGGAGTCCTTGCGGCTGTTTGCTGCTTTTGCCCCGCCGGCTGGCCCGCAGCTTCCTGGGGCCGGTGGAGAAAAGGGCGTTGGGCAAAGCCGGCTAGGGCCCAGCCAGCCAGACGTCCCCGCAGGGAGCCGCTTGGCAGGAGACAGCAGAACCCATGGCCTTGCTGCTGAGCGGAGGGATGAGCTCCAGCGGCACCTTGCGAGGAAGTGCCTAGAGATCAGGCTGGGGGTGAGGCCGGCCGTAGTGAAGAGATCCCAGAGAGTGGCCAGGGAGGGGGAGAGGATCCGCCTCCCCAGGCTGATCTGCGCAGGCCAGAAGCCCCCCAAGCCCAGGGCCGGCTCCCTGCTCTGCCTGCCGCCCACGGCTGTGAATACCCTGGACATGAACGTGAGACACAAGCAGCTGGTGCATTTCTGGGGGCTGCCCACGCTGCAGGCGGCGTCTCTGCGGAGGATGATGCCGAAGGCTCCGGCTGTGCTGCTGGGGAGTGCAGCAGGGAGGGCCCGGATGCAGATGGGCCTGGCTGGACGCATGGGGGCTGAGGATCCGGAGAGGAACGGCTACAAGGAGCCGCCTCTGGTCACGGGGCCACCTCTGGTCACAGCCAAAGCCAGGGACCGTCTAGACAGACACATCCTGAGAAAGAAGCTCCAGCACGAGTGGGGCTTACCGCGGGTGGTGCTGAGATCCCTGGGCGCGTTCACACCCCCACCGCCTGGGAGGGGCCCCCTGAGGTGGGCCCAGGCCCCAGCCAGCGAGAGCGTCACCACGGGCAGCCTTCTCTTCCTGCACACGGAAACCAGGGAGCGCCTGGAGTCACACATCAGGAAACTGGCCCTGGAGCGGAGATGGGGCCTGCCCAAGAGGATCCTGGAGTCCTTAAGGATGTTCCTGCCGCCTGCCCCACCAGGAGCAGAGCCCAGAGGCCAAACCCAGCCCCAGCTCCATGTCTCCCCTACACCCCCCCAAGGTCCTACAGCCCTCTCCACGGGGCAATCGGAAGAGCTCCAGCCAGGCCCCGGGGAGCCCCTCACCCACCGGTCCCAGCACTGGCTTGAAATGAGGGTAAAGGAGGGTGAAGCCAGCTGCTCTGAGGCAGTGTCCCAACACACCCTGGGGAGCAGCAGCAGGAGACGCCAGGAGACCTCCCAGACGAGCAATGGGGAAGGGCCCCCCAGCTCCCCACGCCGCTTCCCGGAGGACAAGGCAGAGCTGACATCCACCCTGGACTTTCCCAGGAAGAAGGTGCTGGGAATTTCCCACAGGGCCCAGGAGTCCCAGGGACGGGCCTTGTGCCCGGCGGCCCATGAGCCCCACCCACAGCAGAGAGAGCAGAGCTCTGAGGAAAGTCCCGGGCAGTGGAGGACCCACGATGGCGAAGGAGCTCCGCGGATGGCGGGGACCGGCAGGCGCTCCCGGAGCTCGTCTGTGGAGACAGCCGTTTGGAATGAGAAGAGGATCTTGCAGGAGCTGGAATCCAGCTTCAGGAGAATAGCCCGGAGCCGCAGCCGCCATGGCCCAGGGGGGAAGCAGTCTCTGTCTCTGGAAATCATGGGCCACCTGGAAATGGACCATTGCACATGCTTGGACTGCCCATGCTGCAAGCTAGAGGGGTGGGACGGCGCCCGCTCTCTGGGGGCCAGCTCTCCTGGGTGGCAGACACAGCGCATCCATGCAAGGGGGTCAGCAACTCTCCTAGGAGACGCGGCAGCTCCAAGCCCTCTGCATGCTGAGCCCGGATGGCAGGGGCAGGGCACTCCCAGTGTGGCAAAATATAAACCTCCTGCCTCCTCTCCGTCGTCTCCGGAGGGCAGCGAGTCCAGGGCCTCTGACGGGTCTGAGGGAGAAAGCTCTCGCGCAGCCTCTCGCCCAGCGCCCGAGGGGCCCATGCTGGCACGGGTGCATCTTGCTACTCCGCGGGCCGCGGCACACCGGCTGGACATCCACCTGGCGCAGAAGGCCCTGGGCTCCTTCCTCCTGCCGCCCTGCGTCATACGCTCCCAGGCCATCTATGCCGACATGGCAGCTGAGCGGCTGAGAGCCTCTGCCCAGGAACACAGGCGGGAAATGAACATCCGGCTGCAGCGCAGGAGGGGCCGGAGAAGCCAGCTGGGAGGGCCCTGTCAGGAAGCCCTGGGAGAAAGAGCCCGCCCCGCGGGCACAGGAGAGCCGGGATTCCCGAGAGCTGGCTCCTTGGGCCAGAGACTGATCAGAGAGTCCCAGAGCCAGGCAAACCAGTACCTGTGTGAGACGTGCCATGGCCTCTTCACTGCCGGTGAGGAGGGACTCAGCCCCCAGCCCTGCCCTGCCGAGGTGGCTGGGAAGTCAGACGTGGCGAGGACTCAGCTAGAGACTCACGTGCTCCCGAGGGACAGGGAGACTTCAGGTGATGTCTGCAGAGGGGAGCAAGGTGCATCCTACCAGCGGTCTCAGGATCTGGGCCGTGCAGCTGGCGCCCCCCCGTGCGAAGGTCCCGCTGGCGCTGAGGAGATGATCGGGGACTGGGACAGCGAGGCCGTGGCAGCCTGGGACGCGGAAGGAGAAGGCAGCCTGGGGTGGAAGAAGAAGAGGGACACCGAGGGGCGACGCGGCATGAGAGAGATGCCAGCGGAGGGGACGGGCCCCAGGGCTGGAACCAACATGAGGCAGACAGAGGCCCTGGTGCTGACTGAGGCACCGCCCGGGGCAGAACAGCCGCCCTGTGCACCTGCAGGGAGAGGGGCTGAGTCACTGTCCATCCCCTGCAAGGGGAAGGGCTCCACCTTCAGGGGAATCATGCTGGGCTTCCTCAAACGCGTCACCTCCAGGGCATCGGTGGAGAAGAGAGGGGAGGTCGACAGAACGGTGGCTGCACCACGCGGAGCCCCGCCGCCCCCTCAGAAACTCGCTCTGTCCCCCAAGAGCGTGACCTTCAACGCCAACGTCCACGTGCGGGCAGAGGTCAGGAGATGCCAGCTGTGTTCCAGCACGGAGGAGATGGACGGTGCTGGGAGAAAGGAGCCAGCCGCAGCTGCTTGGACCAGGGGGCTGCCAGAGAATGGGGCTCCCCAGGGATCTGGGGCAGCCTCCCCCGATGCCAGGCGAGGAGACAGCGTGACCAGGGGAGAAGAACCTTCTCCAGAGGAAACAGGGCCCTCAGCAGAGTATGGTGGATACCAAAAGCGGGCGACCTTGAGAGTGAGAGAATGCAGGGAGGGGAAGGTGCATGACCCCAGTGGGACACCGGCTGTGCCAGCAGGACCTTCCGCCCCATGGCCACCACCCCCAGCCTGCCCCACCGCCAGGGACACTAGAACAACCGGCAGTCACAACGGAGAAGGAGGCAAAGGAGTCTCACAGTCTGGCTCAGCAGCCCTGGGCTCCAACCAGCCGTCTCCCAGGGAGTCCTCCAGAACAAAGCCCAGAGAGCAGCGGGGTCGGGGACTCAGCCCTTCTCACCCACGGGGCCGCTCCAGGAGCCGGGTGGAAGGCCCGCGGTGCAGCGGCAGGGCCAGAGGACCGGACAGCGAGAGGATCCAGGCCCGCAGCAGAGAGTGGAGATCCGGCAGCAGAGGGAGGCCCACCGGTAGAAGAACAAGGTCCAGAAGCAGAGAAGGGGAATCTCTGGTGGGAGAGGGAGTCCAGGATCGGCAGGGCACACGCAGGAGGCCAGGCAAGGCCAGGTCACACGGGGTAGCCACTCCAGCCAATGGCGTGGGAGGAAACGCCACAGAGGACACATCCGGGAGAGTCGGAGCGTCTAACCTGGAGCGCCGTGGGCACGGGGCCGGTCTGGAAACTGAGCTTCCGCAGCCAGGGTCACGTCCTGGCAAGAGCACAGGCCATGTGTGCTGGTTCCACCAGCATCGTGCTCACGCCCACCTTCGCCACGTACACGACAGAACGCCAGCGCTGCGCGGAGAGAACCTGTGTGCCCTGCGGGAGAGGATGCAGGCCCGGCGGAGGAAGCTGTCCCCGTTTCTCAACAGCGCCGCCTCCGAAGAGGAGAGCCGCCTCCGGGCCGTGGCCGAGAGTTAGGGTTGGGTCTTGCAGGTGGCTAATAAAGCTCAATTTTGTGTGCAATCCGCAGGAGTGATCTGGGGCCCGACACAGCAGCACGGGGGAGGGCAGGGTCTAGTGGGTGGCATTACTGTTGCCAGGTGTCCAGTTTTTGACAGGAAGGCCTGGTCGAAAAGGGACCATGGCGGCTCCAGTCAGCACCGCTGACCAGGCCGTTAAAAGTCTACTTGGTGGCACAGCGGGGCTAAGGCAGGTTTCCTGCCTGCCGTGGCTTCACACGGCACCCAGAAGTAGCGGTATGTCCCCCTTCCAGTTCCTACGCATAGGGGCAGCCAGGAGGCTCCGCACGCTGCCTCCACCCCAAGCGCCAGCTTCACAGCTCCCATTGGCCGTGGTTCCCTGCCAATGGGAGCTGCGGGGGTGGCGTCTGCAGACAGGGCAGTGTGCAGAGTCCCCTGGTCGTGCCTCTGGGTAGGAGTCGGAGGGAGAACATGCCACTGCTTTGGGGAGCTGTCTGAAGTAAGTGCTGCCTAGATCCTTCACCCCGACCCCCTCCCACCCCCCAAACCCCTCATCCCCATCCTCACCCCAAAGCCTGCACTCCCAGCTGAAGTCCTCACCCCCTCCCACACCCCAACCTCCAGAGCCAGCCCAGTGAAATGAGCGAGTGAGCGAGGGTGGGGAGAGTGAGCGACGGAGGGAGGGGGAATGGAGTGAGAGGGGGCGGGGCCTCGGAGAAGGGGCAGGGCAGGGGGCAGGGCAAGGGTGTTCGGTTTTGTGCAAGTAGAACATTGGCAACCCCACCTGTGCAGCGCCTGGCACAACAGGGCCTGATCCCAGCTGGGGCAGCGCCTGTCTCTCTCGCTGTGTCTGCGCAGCGCCTGGCACAAGGGAGCTCTGATCTCAGCTGGGGCAGCGCCTTTCTCTCACACTGTGTCTGGGCAGCGCCCAGCACAAGGGAGCTCTAGCTGAAGCTAAGCTATAATTAGCATCCTTCAAACTGCATTTAGGCCCATCATCCCCATCCTGGAGCAGGGTGCCATGACCATTTATTTCTACCCTTTGTTTCCTATTTTAACCAGCTTCTAATCCATGAGAGGACCTTTCTTCTTAATTCATGACCATTGACTTTGCTTAAGAGCCTTTGGTGAGGAACATTTGTGACGATGCGGTTCTGGCGGGACCCAACTGAGAGTGCCAATTCAGGATCAATTGCTCAAACAGGGCAGTCACAGCCCTAGGCTGGGGTTTTTCCACCTCTAAGGCAAACCAAACCAGCCAGACAAAAAGGACTTTGGTCTCACCCCACTAGCTAACCACAAGTCACACAAGCAATTTCCTTAGACACTCCAGTCTCCCAGTATCCCCACCAGTGCACTCGTCCTGGGGATGAATGGTTATGAAAACCAACACCCCAATAAAAGAAAAAGGTTCTCTCGATCCCAAAGTACCAAGCCCCAGACCCAGGTCAATATACACATCAGATCTTACTCACAAATCACGCTGTTGCCAATCCTTTAGAATCTAAAATCTAAAGGTTTATTCATAAAGGGGAAAAGGTAGAGATGAGAGCTAGAATTGGTTAAATGGAATCAATTACATACAGTAATGGCAAAGTTCTTAGTTCAGGCTTGCGGCAGTGATGGCATAAACTGCAGGTTCAAATCAAGTCTCTGGAGTACATCCCCTGCTGGGATGGGTCATTCAGTCCTTTGTTCAGAGCTTCAGTTTGTAGCAAAGTCCCTCCAGAGGTAAGAAGCAGGACTGAAGACAAGATGGAGATGATGCATCAGCCTTATATAGGCTTTTCCAGGTGTAAGAACCTCTTTGTTCTTACTGTGGAAAATCACAGCAAAATGGAGTCTGCAGTCACATGGACAAGTCTCTGCATACCTTGCTGAGTCACAAGGCGTGTCTGCCTTCTCTCCATGGGTCAATTGTGTAGCTAATGGGCCATCAAGCAGGCTAGGCAGATCTAACACCAGCTTGTCTGGGATATCACCCAGAAGCACATCACCAACTTGAAATACAGACATTATAGAGCCAATATACATAACTTCAACTAAAAGTGATACATGCACACAGACAGCATAATCATAACCAGCAACCCATAACCTGGTCTTAGACACCTTAGATGACCCCCTTTACCTAAGATTTGGTGCCACTACAGGACCTTGGTTGCAACCCATGTTCTATATGGTCCCACTTTATATCAATAACGTCAGACTCCCAACGCAAAATTGATGCAGGAAGGGATGACACAAACATCACTGACTGCATCCCAAGAGCCCCCCCTCCTTGGGTCTGTCTCACTACAGCTAGTGTTGGGCTAGAGGCCGTACCAGTGTACAACAGAAATGGTTTATCAAAGTCATGTTCAATAACATGATTGAATCTCTTTACAAACTCCAGGTAAAACTTGGTTTGAACAACAGTGGATTGGATCTGCTTTTGCAGCAGGGTTCCTGTATGTTTCATGTGATCTTGCCAAGAGCTAAAGAACCAATTAACATTAAACCAATGTAGATATTGATGTTGTTCATAGTACAGGAATCTTGGCATTTAGCCATGAAAGCAATATGGTAGTGTGCCTCAGTTTCCCCTTTCATACAGCACATCAGGTCTGGAATGTATTTTCCCCTGTGAAAAGTTTCAATACTGTTTACAGGCATTAACTGTGAAACATCAGTATAGCAAGGCCCTTTAACATAAAGTGTGTTTTCATGTATTCCTTTCAACATGTTCAAGGGATTTTCCAAAAGATTAGGCACTTTGTACATTTTTACAGTTCTTGGCAATAGCAACACATTAGTTACAAAATTTAGCATTAGCAATAACAACAAATTCATTGCAAGTGTCCATCTACAAACATGTTTGTCATGCCACACCCTTGGCTCAATACCATTGGAGTTTGGGCCTTGTAGGGTTAACCTGTGGCTTCCCTTTGCAAAATTCAGTCTTCTCTTTCCTTCTCTTTCCAGGAAAGAGAAGACTGAATTTTGCAAAGGGAAATTTTGCATTTTGCATTTTGAATTTTGCAAAATCCAGTCCTTCAGGATTAAACCCTGATTTCTCTTGCTTAACAGGATTTACTGGCTGATGGGGTGGGCTCTGTTTGCTAACAGCTATTAGCAAGTCTTTCTTCTCCCTGCCAGCCAAGTAGTTCGCATCAACACAGACACTAGCTTCTAGATTTTCAGCTGCTACCCATTCCAAGGCTGGACTTTGTCTTACCACACAAATCCAAATAGTCTGAGGGCTGGTCCACACTAGCACTTTAAATCGAATTTAGCAGCGTTAAATCGAATTAAGCGTGCACCCGTCCACACCAGGAAGCCATTTAATTCGACATAGAGGGCTCTTTAGTTCGACTTCGGTACTCCACCTCGACAAGGGGAGTAGCGCTAAATTCGACATGGCTATGTCGAATTAGGCTAGGTGTGGATGCGAATCGATCTTAGTAGCTCCGGGAGCTATCCCAGAGTGCAACACTCTGCTGACGCTCTGGACGCCAGTCCGAGCTTGGATGCTCTGACCAGCCACACAGTCAATGCCCCTGGAAAATTTGAATTCCTTTTCCTGTCTGGACAGTTTGAATCCCATGTCCTGGTTGCTCATCGGGGCGAGCTCAGCAGCACCGGCAACGATGCAGAGTTCTCCACCAGAGGAGTCCAGGCAATCTCACACTACAAAGAGGTCCCCAGCATGGACTGACCGGGAAGTCTCGGATCTGATTGCTGTGTGGGGCGATGAGTCTGTGCTTTCGGAGCTGCGCTCCAGCAAACGGAATGCAAAGACCTTCGAGAAGGTCTCCAAAGCCATGAGAGACAGAGGATACAGCCGGGATACAACGCAGTGCCACATGAAAGTCAAGGAGCTGAGAGAAGGCTACCAGAAACTCAGAGCGGCAAACGGACGCTCCGGAGCCCAGCCCCAGACATGCCACTTCTACGAGGCACTGCATGCCATTCTCGGTGGGTCTGCCACCACTGCCCCACCAGTGACCGTGGACTGAGAGGATGGGATACTGTCGACGGACTGTTCCTCGGAGATGTTCGCGTACGGGAAAGTTTAAGAGGACGAGGCAGTCGACAGCGCTTACAACACAGTTTTCCCCGACACCCAGGATCTCTTCGTCACCGTCAATGAGATCCCCTACCAACACTCCCCACCCGTTACCACGGACCCTGAATCAGGAGAAGGATCAATCGGTAACTGCTTCAAACATGTTAACATTTATTTTTTAAATAAACTGGGAAAACAACTAGGCGAACACAAGGTCTATGTACAGGTGGATGGAACTGTCATCTTCCTCTGACATCTCCAGGAAGCTCTCCAGGAGGTAATCGCCAAGCCTCTGCATGAGGTTCCTGGGCAGGGCTTGCTTATTGGGTGCTCCGAGGAAGCACACTTTTCCACGCAACGCTCTCAGCTGGAACTCGGGGACCAGCGCCTTCACGAGCATGGCAGCATAGTCCCCAGGGTTGTGTTGGCTTTCCTCCAGCATGCGCGCTCTCTCTCTCCGTGACACTCTCCTCAGTGTGATGTCGCGCGCAGACTCCTGCATGTAATTAGAGTAATTTGTGTACCATTAGTAATGGTTGTGCTTAACTGTTCCTTTGCATAACAAGAAGCGTCACTGTACAGCCACGTGTAGGAGGCTGCAGAGTGGGAGAATACAGGGATCTCTAACAGGGAACGGCCGCGAGGGGCTGCAACAGGGGCACCGATTCTGCTTTCATGTTTGCCTGCAGCAGGAGGACAGTGCTGTAGATGCAACTTAAAGCTGCAAAAAAAAATTGGCTTACCATGCCTGGCCGCTCCATGGATTCTTCTTTCCTGCCCCGCTTCTCTGGTCTGCAGTGCAATACCACAGGCAATGAAAGCAAACCCAGAGAAATCGAACTTTCCCCGAGTGAGTGCTCATGAGAGAGGTGCTGTGCTTGCTCTTGTTCACACACACTGAGTAGACTTTGTTTCTTTTTTGACCAAAAATATCTCTCTGTGGAATTCACTCACTTTTTCCCGTCACACAGGTGCAACTGTATCCCTACCTGATCCAGGCGCCTTGTCGATGTTCTGCAGCACCGCAGGAAGGAGGACGGAGCTCCCCTTCACTGCATCTGCGACCGCCGCCCCCCGCCGCAAAGTCCAATCCCCCCATCACCCAAAATGACTAGAGGAAGGGCCACCAGGGGCTGTGAAAAATGTTAATGCACCACAGCAGAGTGCTAAACTTACAAAACGCTCTCAGTACCTTACTTTTGAGAAGTCTTTCCCTTAATGTGCTGTTCATTATAAAAAGTTTTTATTTTTTGGTAATTTCTTTTCCCATCAGGTTTCTTTGCAGAATACTTTCCGTGAAGGGGGGAGAATGGTTTGGGAATTGCATGGGACTTTCACCGTTAATAGTGGTACAGATATGGGGGCAAGATCAACAGCTGGTCACTCACAGAGTGCAGCCTCTAGTCACCCTGGTCAGTCTGTGGGGTGATTTTCATGTTCTGCTCGTAGGCGGAAGGTGCCCTGCACCAGGTATATTTGCAGGTGGGTCTCTCCACCGGCCATGCCTGGATCGTGCCCTGTCCCACGCGGGTCTCCCCCAGCCCCGTCAATTCCCTGCCTGGAGCAGGTACCAGCCCCCACCTGCCACCCCTCCCCCGGCATGTCGTCTCACACCCCCCCCGCCGCGCCGCGTCCCTGTCTCACAGTAGAGAGGCTACCCGCAGAAATGCTGTCTGCTGCCCCAGGGTCATTGAGCATGCCATCCACAAGTGGCAAGGCAGGTTGCCCTCACCCTGCCCTTCTATCGTAGCCCTGAGCCTCTACAATGCATCAAACCATCAGCCCCCAGCCCGCAACCCCCTACACCTCCTCCCCATTATCACACACCACTCACACCTTCCTATGCCCCCAGCCCAGAGCCTGCACCCAAACTCCGTCGCAAAGCCTGCACCCCTCACCCATTCCTGCACACACACCTGTACCAGTCCTCACCACAGAGACCGCTGTACGAGCAGGAGCCTATCAGTCCTATAGTCTAGAAGTGGTCTCTACATCACTGCACACCCAGCCCAGCACAGTCACCGTCCCTGTGTCAACCCTTTCACGCGAAGTCAGTAGTCCAGAGAAGGTTGTTGCTGAACAATGCTCTATTAACTTTATTTGTACACGTGTGTTGGAAGGGGGCAAACGGGGTGAACGGGATATGAAACTGTAGAGGAGAGTCAACAGAAACTGGGTAAAGAAACAGGGGCAGGTTCCGCTTCTCTATACACAAAATTAATAGTCACAGGTTACCCTGCTCGCTGAGGAACCTGGCTTTCAAAGCCTCCCTGATGCACACGGCTTCCCGCTGTGCTCTTCTAATCGCACGGGTGTCTGGCTGAGCGTAATCAGCAGCCAGACGATGTGCCTCAAGCTCCCATCCCGCCATAAACGTCTCCCCCTTGCTCTCACACAGATTGTGGAGCACACAGCAAGCTGCAATGACAATGGGGATATTGTTTTCGCTGAGATCCGAGCGAGTCAGTAAGCTCCTCCATCTCCCCTTCAGACGTCCGAAAGCACACTCCACCACCATTCTGCACTTGCTCAGCCGGTAGTTGAAGAGTTCCTTCTCACTGTCCAAGGCGCCTGTCTAGGGCTTCATGAGCCAGGGCATTAGCGGGTAGGCTGGGTCCCCGAGGATCACTGTAGGCATCTGCACATCCCCAACATTTATTTTGTAGTCTGGGAAGAAACTACCTTCCTGCAGGCGTCTAAACAGACCAGAGTTCTTGAACACACGCGCGTCATGAACCTTGCCCGGCCACCCGACGTTGATGTTGGTAAACTGTCCCCTATGGTCCACGAGTGCTTGCAGCACCATGGAAAAGTAGCCCTTGCGGTTTATATACTGGCTGGCCTGGTGGGCCGGTCCCAGGATAGGAATGTGAGTCCCATCTATAGCCCCACCGCAGTTTGGGAATCCCATTGCGGCGAAGCCATCTATGACAACCTGTACGTTTCCCAGGGTCACCACCTTCGAGAGCAGGAGATCAACGATTGCGTTGGCTACTTGCATCACAGCAAGCCCCACGGTAGATTTGCCCACACCAAAGTGGTTCGCTACTGAGCGGTAGCTGTCTGGCGTTGCAAGTTTCCAGAGGGCTATGGCCACTCGCTTCTGCACAGTCAGGGCTGCTCGCATCCGGGTGTCCTTGCGCGTCAGAGCAGGGGCCAGCAAGTCACACAGTTCAAGGAAAGTGCCCTTATGCATCCTGAAGTTTCGCAGCCACTGTGATTCATCCCAGACCTGCAGCACTATGTGGTCCCACCAGTCCGTGCTTGTTTCCCGGGCCCAGAATCGACGTCCCATAGCATGAACATGACCCATTGCCACCATGATCTCCACGGCGCGGCGTACCGTGCTTTCTGAGAGGTCTGTGCCACTCTGAGACTTCATGTCCTCACCATGCTGCCATTGCCTTCTCGACCGAGTTCTCAACATCTCACTGTGGAAGAGGTGTTCGATAAGGTGCGAGGAGTTGACAACGGCCATAAGTGCAGCGATGATCGCAGCGGGCTCCATGGTCGCAGTGGAGTGCTGTGGCGTCCGCGCTGTCACTTATAACAGGAAAAGTGCGCGAACTGATTTCCCGCCGGTGGGAGTGACGGTTGAATGATGACAGTTACCCAAAACCACCCTCGACACAGTTTCCCCCCCCCCCAGCATGCATTGGTGGGAAATCCCAGCATTCCGATGGGCGGCGGGTAGTGCGGGAACTGTGGGATAGCTTCCCACAGTGCACCGCTTCAAAAGTCGACGCTTCGCCCGTTACTGTGGACTCACACAGTCGAATTACTGTATTTATTGTGGATACACAACTTCGACTACATTAGGTCAATTCCAGAAATTCGAATTAAGATGAATCGAAATAGTCTTGTAGTGTAGACGTACCCTGAGGGTGAGAGCTGGCTTGCTCTACCCTGCATCCTTAAGCGTTCAGCCATAAAACTGTTCTGCTCTGAAACACCAGTAACTGAATCTGTCCTCAGACCCTGAAGCACAGACTGCTCGCTCACAGAATCAGCATGGAGACAGTCCTGTCCCAATACCATGGTCTTTCCACCACGCTGGCCACACACAGCCTCATGGTTATAGGGCTGCTCAACTTTGTTAACAGCTTCTACTCCACCTGAGACCTTTTCAAAGCTGCCCACACTGGATCTCTCAAAAGGAAAGTCAGTGGATCCATTCACAACAGAAAATTTCTGGCTGTTAGGAACTGAAACTTCCTTGATTAAATCACTTTTACACCCTTCAGTTGCAGTAAACTGCTTGCACAGGCTACCATGAGGATTCCTTTCCCCAGGAGCTTTTCTAAGCAGCAATTCACCCCTCTCAGACATTCTGCCCTTCCCTGCTTCACCCAGGGCTTGCTCTAAAGGAACACTTCCCTGAGCCCCCAGAGACTCTTTCTGGGTCTTGCTTATACTGAGAATCACCTCTGGCCCATCAGGCAGATTCCTACACAATCCCCTTTCAGGCAAACCTATAGACTTTCTCAATAACAGGTTAGAAGCACTCTCCTTCCCTTGGCCATGAACAAGTTCAGGAATCTTTTCCTTCTTGCTACAAGTTGTCAAACTGTCAGTAGGTAACACAATTAAATCACCTTCCTGCTCTCCTTGTGCCCTGGCTAGGGCAACACCCTGATCAGACAGAGTTGCTACACCCTTTTCCAACCACACATTAGCAACTGGCACAATACAAGCACCAGAATTGTCTGGTCTCTGGGATTTTGCTAAGACACTAACTGGATGCAACCTAGTTACAGTGCCATTCTCCCCAGCAGACACAAACTTAGGACCATTCCCTTCCTGGCCTTTAGCTGTATTTACAACCAACTCCGAGACAACTGCATCACCCTCAACCATCACAGGCTGAAAGGCCCCTTCTGTCTGCTCCACAGACACAGAAGAGCCAGAGACACATTCTCCTTCACCAGACACACAGCTTGGGATCTCATTTCTCTTGTCCCAGCACACAGGGCTGTTCACAGACAACTGCTTGGAGATTGGGGTAACTTCCTTCATAGGCAAGTCAATACCCCTGACAGACACAGGCACATTCCCTTCACTGTCACATTTCTCCACACAGGACTCAGGTAAGGGACAGGGACACTCACCTTCCACTATCCCTCCCTTCCCACACTGCTGATTAGACAAAGCCATCAGCTCACAAGGCTGCCTAGGCTCCTCCAAACTTTCCCTACCAGGCACATTGCCACTCCCAATGGATAAGCTGCTGCTTTTTTCACTACACTGAGCTACTTCCAGCAAATCACAGTTACCCATTTCAGGTTCACTTTTACAAGCTGCACTAGCCACCAATCCATTACCCATCACAAATCTACCCTTTTCTTCCTCATTTAGGGCTTCCACCTGACTATTTACTTTAATTTGCTCCTGAGAAACATTTTCCTCATCCATGAGATCTTTTTGCTCTTGATCTAACTTCAGATTCCCTTCTGAGACATTAGACAGACATTCAGAAACTTTATTTACAGACACACTGCTTTCTTGCACAGACAAACAGATATTTCCCCCCAGGTTAGAACTCCTATCTTCCCAGCCATAGCAAAACTGGTTAAACACAGAAAACTGCCCAGAGTAACACCACATATCAACACAGTTATAAACTGGATTTTCAAGAGGATACAGTTTCTGCCGTTCTTCCCTTGCTTTTTTGACTTGGAGCCAGAGTTTAGCCGTCTCCTGTTGCATCTTGTGAGTCTCCTCCTCAGCAGCCATAAGCTCCAGACGCCCCTTACGAGCTTTTTCTTCTCTCTTAGCAGCCTCTTTCTTTCTCTCGGCAGCCTCTTTCTCCAGCTGGGCCAAGACTTGCTTCTCTTCCATTCGAATTTCTGCCAGTTTTTGCTCATATTCAAACTGCAGGCTGTCTCTCAAGGCTGGCAGTTTCCCTGCTTTCTGTCTCATGGTCACTTATTTTTAACCCACCAAACTCTCAAACCCAAAATTCGAATTTGGATAGCGTGGGGTTCTGACCCAAAGCTTAATTGACCTGGTTCTGTGGATCCAAGCACGACTACGCCACTACAGGACCTTGGTTGCAACCCATGTTCTATATGGTCCCAATTTGTATCAATAACGTCACAACATTATAGTCACTATTATCAAGTGCTGCAGATATATTCACCTCTTGGACCAGACCTTGTGCTCCACTTAGGACTAAATCAAGAATTTCCTCTCCCCTGGTGGGTTCCAAGACTAGCTGCTCCAGGAAGAAGTCATTAGTGCGGCCTAGAAATTTTCTCTCTGCATCCCGTCCTGAGGTGACATGTATCCAATCAATACAGGGATGTCCCCTATTAGTATTGGGATCCCCTATTAGTATTGGGATTTTTTGTTATTGTAACCTCTCTAATGTCCCTGAGCATTTCACAGTCACTGTCACCATCCTGGTCAGCTGGACAGTAATATATTCCTACTGCTATACTCTTATCCAAGCATGGAATTTCTATCCATAGTCTATGGCTCAGTTTGATTCATCTGAGATTTTTACTATATTTAACTGTCTCTTTCTTTCACACATAGTGCCACTCCCCCACTAGCATGGCCTACACGGTCATTCCTCTACATTTTGTGCCCTGGTATTACCCTGTCCCATTCATTATCATCAGTCCATCACGTTTCTGTGAGGCCTGTTATATCAATGTCCTCATTTAATACCAGCCACTTAAGTTCACCCATCTTAGTATTTAGACTTCTAGCATTGGTACACAAGCACTTAGAAACTTTGTCGATATTTAGATGTCTGCCTTCATGGGATGTAAATGAATGGGACTTTCTTTTGTCTGTTTCTCTTCAGTCCCTACCTGCACTTATCACTGTCTATCCTCTTCTTTTGTCTAGGATATAGAGTATCTCCATTAATAAATCCTTGCCTAAGAGATTTACCCAGGCTCTTGGTGGATTGTCCATCACTTGACAATTTGTGAATCACGATTGGCTGTTTTTTCTAAAAGCTCTGCTCTAGGAACTATTGTGGGGCTGGTCTCTGGCCTGTGCTGTACAGAGAGTCAAACTAGATGATCACCATGGACTTGGACTTGGAATCCATGAATCATTCTCCTTAGGTCCCCTTAAGTGAAGCCCATGGGAGCCCCAGTTCTCATTGGACAGTACTAGAGAACAGACCCCCCATGTGGCTGTATCTTCCCTGCCCTGTCTTGATATTCCAAGGAAGCTGGTGCATTTTTCCAGTCCAACCCCCCATCCCCACGCCCCCACCCCACACACACACACTGGGCTCACTACAGCTAAGCAACTGAAGCTCTTCGAGTTCCACTGGAGTCAAGGCACTTTGCTGAAGTGGGGACCTCAGTAAATAACCTGCTGGCTGTAACCTTGGTCCTTCTTTGTCCATCTCCTATGCACCACTGTTTGCCCCTGCCCCCTGCCATGTGCCAGGCTGGAAATTACATTGCCAGCCCATTGGCACAAGGACTAGGGTCTAAATCTTATCACTGGGGGTTAGTTGCCTAGACACTCTTTGAAGATATAGGCCCATGTCATTATATCTGAGCCTGGCACACTTCTCCCTGAGGTCCTGCCCCTACACCACCCCTTCTCCCGGAACCCCTGCCGCCATCCCGCTCTTCCTCCCCAATCCCCTGCCCCCACGTGGCCCCTTCTCCCCGAGGCTGTGCCTCCATCCTGTCCCTTCTCCCCGAGTCCCCCACACTGCCTCTTCTCCCCAAGGCCCTGCCCCCACCCCACCCCACCCCCATGGGGGCCTGCATGTACCTTAAAAAATAGCCTTGGTTTAATGATGCCCCCACATGCAGGTCTAGTACCCAGAAAAAGTGGACGATTGTGACCTAAACCTGACGAGAAATGTTACGCTGAGTTTTATATTGCCTGCTCCGACCAGAGTACAGCGTACTGCCAAAGACAACGGCAACGCCTGGCAGGTTGTGTCAGGCAGACTTGTAGCCCATGAAGAGGTACCTGCGTGCACGTCTGCCTGTTGCTTTCTCACAGACGCATACACACACGCTGCACAAGGTAGGCTGTGCATCAGCAGACATGTGGCATCAAGTGACCTGGGTCTAGGCTCTGCTACTGACTTGCTGTGTTGTCTTGGCCCAGTCAGCAAATTCAGCAAAAATATTTCTTTTGAAAATTTGGACCAGCTCTAATAATAATACAGGAATGGCTGTCGCTCTAATTCCCAGATTTATCAAAAATAAAACTCCACAACTCAGTTTACTTTTATTTATTTAAATTCTACATGAAAAATAAGAGGGTTATCAAGAGGTCACAAATGTGTTACAAACAGAACAGTTTGTACTATATAATTTCAGTATTATGACCTTCCAGAGTGCAAAAATCTTGAGTCAGGTCCCATAAAAATCGAGAGATTGGTTCCAAAACTATGATTTAAAAAAAAATAATAATAAATTTGGATTCTGTTTATTCACCTTCTGGGTTTTCAATCTTTAAGATGCACTTGGGTCACATTTTTTCTTTTCCGAACAACCATGAATGTCAGAAACATACTTATTGTTGTCATGGTAGCTGAGAGTCTCATATAATCACGTGACTCCAGCAGTTGAGACTTTGCATCAAATGTAGCGAATCTCCTGATAAAATGCAAGCATGGGCAATGTTGTGTGAATGTGTACAGTAAATGGAGATATCCTTAGTCATACTGAGCAGAGAATTGCTTAATCAGATTTTCTTCTGAAAATTCTCCTCTCCCTTCCTCTGAATTGAACAGTGCCAGGGTGGAAGATGGTGGCACATAAGAAAATAAGAATGGCCATACTGGGTCAGACCAAAGATCCATCTAGCCCAGTATCACATCTTCGGACAGTGGCTGGTGGATGTTGACAGACAGACACCTGGTCTGTGGACCAGTCTGTGATGTTATTGATATAAATTGGGACCATATAGAACATGGATTGCAACCAAGGTCCTGCAGTGGCACCAAATCTTAGATAAAGGGGGTCATCTAAGGTGTCTAAGACCAGATTATGGGTTGCTGGTTATAATTATGCTGTCTGTATGTCTGTATCATTTTTAGTTGAAGTTATGAATGTTGGCTCTATGCTGTCTGTATTTCAAGTTTGTGCTGTGCTTCTGGGGGAAGCCTCCCAGACAAGCTGGTGTTGGCTCTGCTTACCCTGCTTGATGGCCCATTAAGGACCATCAGCTACACAATTGACCCATGGAGAGAAGGCAGACACGCCTTGTGACTCAGCAAGGTATGCAGAGACTTGTCCATGTGACTGCAGACTCCATTTTGCTGTGATTTTCCACAGTGAGAACAAAGAGATTCTTACACCTGGAAAAGCCTATATAAGGCTGATGCTTCATCTCCATCTTGTCTTCAATCCTGCTTCTTACCTCTGGAGAGACTTTGCTACAAACTGAAGCTCTACACAAGGGACTGAGGACCCATCCCAGCGGGGGATGTTCCAGAGACTTGATTTGAACCTGCAGTTTATGCCATCGCTGCTGCAAGCCTGAACTAAGAACTTTGCCATTACTGTATGTAATCGATTCCATTTAACCAATTCTACCTCTCATCTCTACCTTTTTCCCTTTGTAAATAAACCTTTAGATTTTAGATTCTAAAGGATTGGCAACAGCGTGATTTGTGGGTGTGGAAGCAGGGAAAGAATTAATAAGGATTTGAAGGGGATTTTAATGCATGTCAGTCAGTTAGCAAGAGTCAGGCCATATTGTAACCCTAATGACGTGAGACTTGTAGAAGCAAGGATAGTGCGAGGCGAGAGGACAAGAACTGTGTACAAAGTTATTATGACCTTGCAACAGTCTAACCAAATATGCAGGCTTGCTTTTCTTAGGAGTGAGACAAATAAGATAGCAGAATGGCTTATGTATAAACAAAATGTATTTGTTGCTTTTTACTGTCTGTATTATTGCTAGTAATTGTCTGTAACAAAGGTATAAATGCTTGCTGTAATTGTTTACCAGTTGAGAGACCTGTCCAGGACTGGGGCGACCCTGTGTCCTATGGCACTCTCTCCCTCCATTGTAATTACTGGAGAAATAATAAAGTATTTGATTTTGCTGCATCCAAACAAAAAGCGAGAACTGAGTTTTTCTCCGACAATTTGGGGGCTCGTCCGGGATGGCAACGCCCACGGACCCACAGACGGCTACTACGGATCATTCCCCTTCGAACCCCATGGCGCCACATGAGAGGTATGAGACCTTTTGAAATCTCTATTGGGGTATCGGAGGAGGACTTTCCGTGAGGACGTCTGTCTCTGTTGGGCTCACGCCATCTGAACTTATTGACTGTGCAGCAAGATCAGATGCAAGTGGTATTGGGGAAAGGACCCAATAAGGTTAGTTTATAGCAGTATTGGGAACTGCTGAGTTGGCCAACAAGGTAATGCATAAGGTAATGCATAAGGTAATGCATAGGTAAATGCATTAGAATGCACCGGTGCTGAGGGGTTTTTACCGCCTCAAGAGGGGTTGTCATACCGCCTCATGGTATTGGTCCGGACCAGGTAAAGATGCATCGTGGTTAAAAAAAAAAAAAAAAAAAGGTAAAGAAAAAAAAAGGTTAAAAAGGAAAAAAAAAAAAAAAGAGGCCTTGGTGTGTGTGTGTGTGTACACCAGTGTGAGTGGCTGTTACCGGAAGACGCCCAGAATACCCTGTGAAGCGAATGCTCATGATCAGGACTACTCTAACTAGTGGATCTTTAGGAGATCCGACCCA
The DNA here is from genome assembly GCF_020497125.1 of Mauremys mutica. Taxonomy (NCBI): domain Eukaryota; kingdom Metazoa; phylum Chordata; order Testudines; family Geoemydidae; genus Mauremys; species Mauremys mutica. The sequence continues at coordinate 351,646,565 of NC_059072.1, read as the reverse complement.
CGGTGGGCTGACTCGGCCTGGCATAGTCTGGCGAGGAAACTGCCTGGGTCTAGGAGTGTGTGAACCCATCTTCCCTCCCCTTTCCCTTCCGTGTGGGCTACTGACAGTCTGATCATCTCACTGGATGCAATCAGAGTAAACGGCGCCGTCTCCCAGAGATTAGCCGACGCTCTTTGCTGAAGGGAGGTGTAGGAGAGTCGTGGTCATTTTCGTTAGTCTCTCCTGTGTGAGTGCCCTGTAGGGAAAGATCCTTAGTTTCTGAGCCGCTAGCGCGGACAGGGCACCCTCTCTCTGTGTGTAAGTGGAAAATGGGTAAGGGACAGTCTAAATATTCCACCTTACCCCCTAAGGGTACCCCAGCATATTACATGTATGTACATTATGGTCCTAAAACCTGCAGGTATTTAGAGAATTGGAATCTTCACACGCGTGAAAATCCATCTAAACAGTGCCCATTAGAAGGTATCTTCAATCTAGATAAGATCATATATCTCAGAGGAGCCTTTAATCACCAAAGAAAAACCTCTGACACAGTGTGAGCAATTTGTCTAGGAACGGGTTAATTTGAAATTCAGCTTAGCCCAGAGATAAAGGAGAAGTTGTTTTGTGTTCAAGGTCAAGAATCAGCGCGGACTATGCTAAGTGCAAAGAAAAACTGCTTTCAGCCTCAGCTGATGTGGAAAAATAGAGACGGAGGCAAACCAAAGGCAGTACAAGTTACAGAATTGGAATTATATTTGCAAAGCTTAACTTTCCAGTGAGACATGTGTGAGTATTAAAGTGGCTTAAGGCTTGGGGCATTCATATTTTTCCTGTGTGAGGTGGGAGCATTCCCAACACTCTCCATTGTTGTTTTATTATTTTTAATGAAGCTTTAAAATTTGGTTATATGGTGTGTTTTCTTCCCCCAACCTCCTGCAGTGTCAGTCTGATCACCTGACATGAGGGATAAATTGGTAACAGGAATTTGTCACAGTTTGGTGAGCAATTAAGAATGGGGGAGCCCTGCAGACTTACACCATCTATCTGTTTTACCCTTGTTATTTTATGTTTGTTTTGTTTGGTACTGTTGGTGTTATATGTTAAGAATAGCATGATTAAAGGTAAGCCCTAATAGAATAAGGAAACACTATCTGGTTTTGTGCTGTTTTGTTTAACCGGTTACTGTTGTTTTTCTGCTCTGTTCATTTGGGCGTTGGGTGTGTGAGCGGAACTGAACTTCTCTTTCGTAATTCCTCAGAGTGGAAGCCATGTGTGCAATGAAGCTCTGAGGTTGTATTGAGATCTTTCTGTCCCGCCCCCTGTAACGGACAATGTAATAGAAGTAGAAAAATCTGGCTTAGACTGTAATTTTCTCTGCTTTCTGTGTACTTTTCTTTTCTGTTTAAGTGTCAGCAGACAAATAGGTGGGTCTCTGGGTAGACCCCCTAAAGTGGTTTGGATTATGTGTTAAGTAAATGGCCTTTACCCAATGGCCATGTATTTTTGCCCAGGTGGCAAGCCTTACAAGGGAGGACTCGGGTAGTCTTGTGAGTAGAAATGTTTTAGGGAAAAGACCAGAAGGGTGGGGGCTAGTTGAGAAGCCCACCCTCCTAGCTAAACTGGTAGTGGAGCAAATTGGTGCCAATGGAAGGGACGGCTCAGCGAGAAAAGAAGGATCGGGCCCAGGCGGGCAGACAACAGACAGAGAGATTGGAGAACAGGTTGGAAACTTTTGAGGGTGTAGTGGAAAGAAGGAGTAAGTGAATATAAGCATGAGGATTTCAAATACTCAGGAGGATATTTGGAATGGTGATTTGAGTTGATAAAAGTGACTGTTGGGAGACAAGCAAGTGATTTTTAAGGAAAGTGAAAAGTTGACTCTGTAGTTGCTGGAGGGAACAGCAGTTGAACTTTGTAAACATGCTAAAGAGAAAAGTTTTTGGTGTCTTTAAAATGTTTGTAAATAAATTCAGGCAAAGAAATTATTACATTGCAATCATTTGGCTATGAACAATTTTGTTAAATTAGTTGAAGAATGTATACAGTGTTATGTAATGAAAATTTTATTAGGCTCTAAAGGCACTATAAGTGGTGATGTTTTCTTTCAGTGTTTAAAAGCAGGAGTTAAAAGTAAAAAAAAAAGCAAGCCAGAATGCATCTGTGTTAATGCAAATTAACTAACTGATAAGGTAGAGGCCGCTGGAACCAGGGCTGTCTAAGAAACACATACGAGAAATATGGGGTAATTCCTCTATTTTGCCTGAAATCAACAAGAGTATTTGTATATTTTAAGTAATGATTGACTGCCCAGAAGGGGTAGACCTGTTTTTGTTTTTCAGATAATCAAAGAAAACTAATGCCAGCTGCACAGCATTCAACGTACCATGATTTACTGGCACAGTCAAAATTATGTTGTATGTTCTATGTTCTGTCTTGTGGTGTTTGTCTCGTGGCCAGAATTGTTGTGTTTAATATTTTCATGAGATGGTCTGATTTGAAATCAAGCGGAAGTGTTGGATTGAAATGCAGATACTTGTTTTGTTCAACTTAGAATACAAAGTGTTTGGTTACATCAGAAAAATGTGATATACTAAAGTCTAATACATTTTCTTAAGTAAGAGAAAGAAACTACATTGGCCAAATCTTTTAATTAAGAATTGTTGTTAAAATTTGCATACCAACAGTCTTTGGAAGCAAGGACATGAAAAGTTAACCCACTCCCCATATTGTACAGGGGATCCTTCTGGGTACCTCAGACTTCTACCCAGAGAGCTGGGGATGGTGGAAAGCTATTGGACTAGAGGTTATATTCAGTGAACTTCTCAAAGTGGGTGTGCTTGTCCTGGCTTGTTGTTCCAAAGTTCTGTAATAAAGTTATTTTAGTGAAAGGGTATATGTGGCATACATTGAATAATAAGACTAATGTACTGTATAACAGTAATGTTTATGTGTTCATGGTATAAAAGAAGGTGTATAAGTAAAGAGTAAAAGTTTCCTTTGTAGGTTAAAAAAAAAGCCAAGAAGGCAGAAAAAAAAAAAAAAAAAAGGGAATAGCTAACATGCTCAGTCTAAGAATAAGGCGCTGGCCCCAGTCAAGGACACCGCTCACAGCTAAGATTTGGCTGACTACCAAGGAAAGGGGGGGATGGTTGCTGCAGTTAAACGAGATTGGTGTGCAGCGGGCAACCCACCCTCCTCGTTGGGGACCTTTTGTAAATATTCAGATTGATTTTATTTAAATGTCTAAATGTTGTGGTTATGAATATGTATTAGTTTTAGTTGATGTATTTGCCAATTGGGTTGAAGCTTTTCCCTGCAGGAAAGCAGATGTCAGGACTGTTGTGAAATTTTGCTTTGTACCACGTTTTGGCATCCCTGTGAGTATCAACAGTGATCGTGGAACTCATTTTACTGGACAGATTGTAAAGGGGTTCGAAGTGGAATGATCCATAGTAGCCATCTGTGGGTCCGTGGGCGTTGCCATCCCGGACGAGCCCCCAAATTGTCGGAGAAAAACTCAGTTCTCGCTTTTTGTTTGGATGCAGCAAAATCAAATACTTTATTATTTCTCCAGTAATTACAGTGGAGGGAGAGAGTGCCATAGGACACAGGGTCGCCCCAGTCCTGGACAGGTCTCTCAACTGGTAAACAATTACAGCAAGCATTTATACCTTTCTTACAGACAATTTCTAGCAATAATACAGACGGTAAAAAGCAACAAATACATTTTGTTTATACATAAGCCTTTCTGCTATCTTATTTGTCTGACTCCTAAGAAAAGCAAGCCTGCATATTTGGTTAGACTGTTGCAAGGTCGTAATAATTTTGTACACAGTTCTTGTCCTCTCGCCTCGCACTATCCTTGCTTCTACAAGTCTCACGTCATTAGGGTTACAATATGGCCTGACTCTTGCTTAACTGACTGACATGCATTAAAATCCCCTTCAAATCCTTATTAATTCTTTCCCTGCTTCCACATGGGTAAGATCTTATGTGTATATTGACCTGGGTCTGGGGCTTGGTCCTTTGGGATCGAGAGAACCTTTTCCTTTTATTGGGGTGTCGGTTTTCATAACCATTTATCCCCAGGACAAGAGCACTGGTGGTGATACTGGGAGACTGGAGTGTCTAAGGAAATTGCTTGTGTGACTTGTGGTTAGCCAGTGGGGTGAGACCAAAGTCCTTTTTGTCTGGCTGGTTTGGTTTGCCTTAGAGGTGGAAAAACCCCAGCCTAGGGCTGTGACTGCCCTGTTTAAGCAATTGGTCCTGATTTGGCACTCTTAGTTGGGTCCCGCCAGAACCGCATCGTCACACAGTCCCATCCAGAGCCTCACAGCACCTGCCTGATTCACTGTGGTGTTACTCCAATTTAATGCCACTCTCCAAGGGATTGTGCTGGTGAATGCCATTCCAGAAGGCTGTTTGTGACGTTATGAATCTAATCTAATATCTCATTGAAGAATAACAGGGCCAGAAAGAGTTAATTAACTCACCGACTGACCTGACCTATGAGTGACCCTTAAGGACTGGTTAGGAAGATATGTAAATGAACAGAGCTTTTTAAATGTTTGCTCAGGGCTTGTGATGTAAGCAAACAAGTCTTGTCTATTGCTATAACTTTAATTCAAAGATCAAAAAAGGAATATTAACATTTGTGATGATTCTTGAGGGGAGGAAGGATAGCTCAGTGGTTTGAGCATTGGCCTGCTAAACCCAGGGTTGTGAGTTCAATCCTTGAGGTCACTTAGAGATCTGAGGCAAAAATTGGTCCTGCTAGTGAAGGCAGGGGGCTGGACTAGATGACCTTTCAAGGTCCCTTCCAGTTCTAGGAGATTGGTATATCTCCAATTATTACCTTGAGTGCAATAGTATTATTGTCTATATGTCTCTTTGAAGGTTGTGGTAAGCTGTATCTGAACTGTTTAATGGATAAATTACCCTGTGCTAATTGCCAGGATGTTTGGGAGAAAGAATTAAGCCTATTGTTTGCTCAGGCCGAAAGGTTGCTGGAAATGTATAAGAACCCTGGGACACAATCCTGCTTCATCTCAGATCTGCTTTTGGTTTCAAGAGGGGGAAACCTTAAGCCATAAGGATTGAGATCCCCATTGACTGGAGTCACCCTGAATATGGACATTGGACTATAACCTATGGACTATTTCTAAAAGGACTGTTGGCAACTGGAAGCTCACTTCTGCCATGTATCTGAATCTCAAGAATTGAATTCAAGTCTGTCTGTATATTGATATTTTAACCAACACTCTCTCTCTTTTCTTTTTTAATAAATTTTAGCTTAGTTAATAAAAATTGGCTAATAGTGTGTATTTTGGGTAAGAACTAAGTTATAATTGGACCTGGGTATGTGTCTGATCCTTTGGGATTGGAAGAACCTTTTCTTTTATATGATGAGATAAGATTTTCAGGAATCATCATCATATCTGACAGGTGTGTCTGGATGGAGGCCTGAGGCTGGGCACTTTAAGGGAACTGCCTTGTTTGGACTTCTGAGTAACCAGTCAGGTAATACCGGAGCTGTTTTGGGCTGGCTTGGTAAATCTAAGTATTGGAATAGCCACCAGCGTTTGGGGTTTGTCTGCCCCGTTTGGTCTGCAGTTCACCCTGATTGAGTGACCTCAGCTGGCTCCCATGGGCAGCACCATCACAATGTTATCAATGAAAGACTGATTCAAAGGTTAGAAACCGTGCCGCTTAGTGAGAGACTCACGGAGCTCAATCTCTTTTGCTTAACGAAGAGAGGGTTACAGGGTGACTCTGTCACAGTCTCTAAGTACCTACATGGGGTGCTGGGGAGGGGCTGCAGGGAGCCAGGCTCTTGCCCACCTCTGATGCCTGCAGTCCCTTTGTGATGTCAGGACCCGCCTGGTCCTGGCCCTTTATGATGCGTCACTGGAACAAACAGCCCCTCAGGCGAGATCCAGCCACAGCAGTAGCAGGGAGTGTAGTGTCTCCACGCCCAGTGCGTGTTCAGACCGTCCTTCCCAGCATGTTTGACGCGGGAGTGAGGTTCATGCAGAGCTGGTTCTGTGCCTGCTTTGACAGCTCCTGGGTGTTGTACACCTGCGTCCTTCTGGTCCTGGTCATCTGGGTGGCCATGGCGACGCAGCACAGCTTCTCCTGGAGAAGCAGGATGGTAGGAGGACCCCCCCCCCAGCTCCCCTTCAGCCATCCTGCGCTTGCCTGGACACAGCCCCATGGAAGGGAGGGTGGGTGGGTGGGAGCGCCCGAGGCCCCCTGTTCTGACCAGGCCCTGTTGGGCTCGTGGGGCACATCCACAGAGAGAGACAGGGCCACAGACAGAGCTCGTGGCTCCATTCATTGGTTGTTCCTTACTGCCCCGACCACCAGCTAGTGCTAGAAATGCCAGGGCTCTCCCTTGTGGTCCCAGGGTTCCCGGCACCCCTGGCACTAAGCCGGCTCTGGCCAGTTATTTCCCTACGCTGGGGGAAGCTGAACAAACCCTCGCAGCTCCCTCCCAAAGCCACAAGCTTTCCTGGGTCCCTGGCCTCCCAGCCGGCCAGGGAGAGGGCAGGCGAGAGGTGGGGGGAGAAAGGGGAAATCCAGGACAGATCTTTGGGTTTGGTCAGTTGGGGATCCTGCCTCGGGTCCCAGATCAGTTGGGGAGCTGGGCTCGCAGGTGGGAACCAGGGGAGACGGGGAGAGAAGAGGAAGCCAGAGCACATTGTGAAGCCCAAGGGCCTGGTCCTCATTCGACTCATAACACTGGGGGCAGAAATCACCCCCCGCAAGGGTCAGACCCAGGGCCCACGGACAGCGAAGGAGGAACCTGCTGCCCCTCCCCCCGGGTTACTCTGCGACTGATGCCGTTTCGGCTCTGGGCAGGGTGCCCAGCCGGCTATAGTGTCTGTGTTTGTCACCCAGCTCCCCAAAACAACCGGGCCTTGAACAGCTCAACCGGCTCCAGCCCCAGAACTAACGTCCCAGGGCAGTCCCTCCAGCCTGTGTTCCCTGGTGTATGGCCATGGGCTGCGGGAGGTAGGGGGCAGTGGTGAGCCAGGGACCCCTTGGCATGTGGTTGGAGAGGGAAGCCCAGGTTATCTGGCTGGGAGGCTGCAGAAAGAGGCCACTCCGGCTCTGTGGCTGCCCCTACCCAGAGCTAGGGGGCGATTCCCAGCTGGCATGGGGTTCTCACCCTAGCTCTCACCGACTGGTGGCACGGGCAGCCAGAGCCGTGGCACAGGCTAGCTGCCCCCGTCCGTACCCATGGCAGCCAGACGGGTCTCTCCTAGCCTGTGCTGCTGCAGTGCGTGAAACCACGCTTACATCTCTGGGTTTAGCGTGCTAGCTGGAGGGGATGTAGCATGAATCTCTCTGTGCAAGCTGGGAATCACCCTGCCAGCTCCAGGGGCAGATGGGGCCCATGCGTGTGGGTCCGGGGGCAGCAGAACGTCCCAGACACTTGGGGTAAGCTGGCTCCAGTGGGGCGCGGCTGCAGAGGCTGTGGGCACAGCCTGGCCTTTCTCCCAGGGCCCTGCTGTGACTCTGGTGTGGCGATGCCCCAATGTCGGGGGGTGGGGGACCCAGGATTGTTCCAATGACACTTGGGTGGGGAGCCCGGGGTATGCTTGAAGGAGCCTGGAGTTCTCCAGCTGCAGGAGGTGGAGGGAAGCGTGGGCACCCCTGGCACCGGGCTGGGCTGGGCGGGAGGCTGGCACTGCACGGCCTCAGTCTGGGTACCACGTAATTCTGCCGCTTCCTTGGCTCCCGCAGGCTCTTCTGGTCAGCAGGCTCCGGTGGAGGGGGATGGAGGACGAGGGAAAAGGTAAGGCCCTGCCTCACGCTCCCTGACAGCTCCTGGGCTCAGAATCCCAGGGCTTCTCCCAAGCCCTCCACCCTGGCCCAGGGGTCCCACACGAGGCCCCCCAGGCTTGGCCTGCCCCTGGGGATGGGAGCAGGAGCCGAGGTGCTGACTGGAGCCGGGATAAGCTGACATGCTGCTAACGAACCGTCGTCTGGGGGCTTTGCAGCGATGGAGGCAAACACCCCATTGTCTGTCCCCTCTGGCAGGTTGTCCCCATATCCTCCAGGGCTTTGCGCAGGCTAGTGGTGAGCATTGGGGGGGAGCTACCTGCCCTTCCCAGAACAGGGCAGCTTTGCCAGCAGGAGGCACTGCCCACTGCCCAGCAGATCTTGTCTTTATTTCACCCCGTCTGCTCTGTCTTGGATAGGGGTGTTGCCCCCTGGCACTCCGTTGCTGTGCATCGTACCAGGGCTTGCAAGGCCAAGGCTGCTAGGTGCCGCCAGCCCCTGACATTTGCCAGAGAGATTTCCTGGGACCCCGCACACTGGCGAGACCCATTTCTGCAGGATGGGGCACCGCCTGGGTTATTTGCACCAGGACCATGTGCCATCCGGGTTTCTGGTACTGGGACAGCGCACCGGCCAGATTCACGGCCCTGGCACGATGCCCGGGCCGGGTTCATGGCGTTGGGACTTCACCGTGGCCAGGTTCACAGCACTGGCAGTGTTTGAGAGGGGGCCCGGCGTGGTGCTGGTGGAGTGTTTCATCGGGCTCTGGGCTCTCACAAGCTCAGCATGCCTGGTTCTGGAGCAGCAGTGCAGAGTGGCCTGGGGCCAGGGCACTGGAATGAGGGGGCCGGGGGGCCCTGCCCTCTGACTTGTGACTGGCTGTAAGGGCGAGCAACAGGAGGCAGGGCGTGCAGAGAAGAAAGAGCAAGCGGGGGGCAGGCTCTTGGAGGGAAGCAGTGGCGGAGGAGCAGGGCTTGGTGTGGGGGCGAGGCCTCAGGGGGAACGGGTCACAGGCGGGCGGGTCGCTGGGAGAAGGAGTGGCATGGGGCAGGGCCTCGAGGTGAGGAGCAGTGCGGGAATGTGGATTTGGGGTTGGGGCGGTACGGGTGGGTGGGGTCATGGCTCGAGTGCCCGTGGCTCCCGCTACGTTCAGGCCCCATCTCTCCTCAGAAGCCCTCTCTGCTGTTCTGTTTTAGGTGCAAAGAAGCAGCGGGTGAAGCAGCCGCGGGACTGGCTGTGCTGGGACCCCCCATGCCGTGCTCACCGAGCCGCCAGGCGCAGCTCCATCCGCCAGCTGCTGTGTGACAACTCAGACTGTGCCCTGTGCAACGAGGCGGCCCGGCAAGCCGAGCAGCTGGTGTATGCCGACAGGGACAGTGCGTGGGTCCCTGCCGGGCCAGGGTCACCTCCTACTCCCGCCTCCTACTCCGCATGGATCTACGAGCCCTTCCCTCCAAGCCAAGCGGAACATGGCTTTGTTGGGAGTTTCCTGCGCAGAGGCAGAGCAAGGAGCCCCCAGGCCGCTCCCCAGAGGAAGGTGCATCGCCCCGATTGGGTGCCATTTCTGGCCAAGTCCCCAGGCGGGACCAGGATGTCAGGGCGGGAGGCCAAACGGCAGCGAGACCAAGAAAGCACAGCACCCAGGGCCACGGGGCAAGCTCCGATGTCTCTGGCTGGGAGACCCCTGGTGCAGGTCAGCCCTGGAGCCCTGCGTGTGGCCGGCAGGCTCGAATTGGCCGAAGCAGAGACCCCCTTCCTCCAGAGCGACGTCAGGGCGAGTCTCGAGCGGCACGTCCAGGTGAAGAGGCTGCAGCACACCCTGGGGCTGCCCTGCACCCTGCAAAGCGCGTTGAAGATCTTCATGCCCCCAGCACCGAAACCCATCGCACGCAAACCCTCGGGGGCAGGCAGGGTGGTGACGATGCCACAGGCCCTGCCCTTCCTGAGCGCCAGCTCCAGGACAGAGCTGGAGCGGCATCTGCAAAGGATGGTGCATCTTAAGAGATGGGGGTTGCCCCGGAGGATCCAGGAGTCCCTGAGGCTGCTGATGCCAGCCACACCTCCACACCCCCGGCTCGGCCCCCTGCCGTCTGGGAAATGGGCTCCAAGGGGGCCAGGCCCAGTGACGAGGGCAGCCCAGACGCCCGGCCTCAGAGCTAGAGCCCCAGCCCAGGCCTCCCAGGGCCCTGCCAGAGCATCCAAATTCGCGCCCAGCTCGCACTGCTGCAGAGACACCCGGGAGCTGCAGGGGCACATTGCCAGGAAGGGCTTGGAAATCAGACTAGGCGCGCTGCCCGCCGTGCTGAGGAGCTCTCAGAAAATGGCTGCCCTGGGGCGCAGAGACCTGCTCCTGCCTAAACTGATCTCCCCAGGCTGCAAGGCCCCCCTGGCCCGCCACCGGCTCTGCCCCCTGCTCAGCTGCAAGGCAGGCAGCGTGGAGCTCAACGTGAGGCACAAGCACATCCAGTACCTCTGGGCTCTCCCCACCCTGTACGCGGAGTCCCTGGCCAAGATGGTGCCCTGCCCGCCCGTGCCACCCGCCCCCCTGCTTCCCCTGGGTGTGGCCATCGAGTTCTGCCCCCTGGAAACCCCCTTCGTGGCCTCCGAGGGCCGGGAGCTGCTGGAGAGGCATGTCCTGAGGAAGCGGCTGCAGCACGAATGGGGCCTGCCGGGCCTGGTGCGGCGATCGCTGAGGTGTTTCATGCCACCCCCGCCCATGCGCCCCAGGCCCAAGGGGAGCGACCGGCCGGCAGCCATGGAGCTCCGTGTCAGCAGCGGGGCCCCTCCCATCCCTCTGGCCACCAAGAGGGAGCTGGAAGCCCACATCCGGCGGAGGGTAGCCGAGAGGAGGTGGGGGCTCCCCAGGAGGGTGCAGGAGTCCCTGCGGGGCTTCATGCCCCCCACGACCGCAGCTCCGGGGACACATCCAGACACACAAGGCAGAAGGGCCAGCCGGCCGCTCAGGGGGCTGTCAGCAAGAAGGGCTCCAAGAGAATCACCCTCCAGGGCGGCACCCGTGGGCCCCACAGCGGTGGCTGTCTCCTTAGCCGGGCCCCTGGGAACTGCATGGCGCCAGCAGCTCAGCCGGGACACGTGCCACCAGCTGCTGGAGAGACATGTGACCAGGAAAAACATAGAGATTCGTCTGGGCCTGATCCCCCGCAGGGCCCAACACTCACAGGAAGCCGCCCGCCGGGTGGGAAAGCTCCCCTTGCCCCGGCTGATTCGGCCGGGCCAGAGATCCCTGGAGCAGCGGCCCCGGGAGCTGCTCTTCCTGGAGCAGGCGACCTCGGATCACCTGGAGCTCAACCTTCTCCACAAGCACCTGAGCTTCAGGTGGGGGCTGCCCACACTCTACCGACAGTCCCTGGCCAAGCTGTTCCATGCAGGCCCCTCGCCTGCCCCGCCGCCCTCCAGCTCCCGCGCAGCTGGGGCCGAGTTCACGGAGCAGGAGCTGCCCTTCCTCCCACCGGGAGCCCAGGAGGAGCTGGAGCTGCATGTCAGCAAGAAGAGGCTGCAGCACGAGTGGGGGCTGCCTCTGATCATCCAGAAATCCATGCGGGGCCTGATGGCGGCTGCCCCCCGCCCCGGCCAGCCCAAGGCCCCTCCGTCGGCCAACAGGGACGTGGCCGTTCTCCAGCCCGAGCTGTCCTTCCTCAGTGGGGGCAGCAGACAAGAGCTGGAGCTCAGCCTCCGCAAGAGACTCATGCACCGGCGCTGGGGGCTTCCCAGGAGGATCCAGGAGTCGGTGCGGCTGCTCCAGCCTGCCTCAGCCCCTGCGGAGTTCAGGCCTCGCAGCCGTACAGAAAAGGATACAGAAGGGCCTTTCCTGCTGCCCTGGCACAAGAGCACCGTGCACCTGGAGCGGGGCGTGGGGAAAGCCAGGAGAGTGGCCGCTGCTCCCCACCCGCGGCTCAGCCTGGGACGTGACACTCAGGAGCAGCTGCAGATCCACGTGGCAAAGAAATGTGTGGAGATCCGGCTGGGGGCTGTTCCCGCTGCAGTGAGACGCTCTTGGCAAAGGCTGCATCTCGTGTCCCGGTTGGCCCTCCCCAAGCTGATCCCTGCTGGGGACAGGGCCCCGAAAGCCAGGAACCCCCTGCTGCCCTTCGTGCACCCGGAGGACGTCTGCCACCTAGAGCTGAATGTGCAACACAAACATCTCACGACCCTGTGGGGCCTGGGCACTCTCTACACCCAGTCCCTCAGCAGGATGGTCCCCAGGGCGCCCCCTGGGCCGGTTTCACCCCGTGAGGCGGAAGTCGAGTTCTGGGTGCAGGAGGCTCTGTTCCTGGGCCCAGAGGCCAGAGAGACCCTTGAGCTGCACATCAGGAAGAAGAGGCTGCAGCACGAGTGGGGGCTGCCTTTCATCGTCCAGAAATCCATGCGGGGCCTGATGGCGGCTGCCCCCTGCCCCGGCCAGCCCAAGGCCCCTCCGTCGGCCGACAGGGACGTGGCCATTCTCCAGCCCGAGCTGTCCTTCCTCAGTGAGGGCAGCAGACGAGAGCTGGAGCTCAGCCTCCGCAAGAGACTCATGCACCGGCGCTGGGGGCTTCCCAGGAGGATCCAGGAGTCGGTGCGGCTGCTCCAGCCTGCCTCAGTGCACGCGGAGCTTAGGCCCCACGGCCCCATGGAAAGGGATGCAGAGGGGCCTTTCCTGCTGCCCTGGCACAAGAGCACCGTGCACCTGGAGCGGGGCGTGGGGAAAGCCAGGAGAGTGGTCGCTGCTCCCCACCCGCGGCTCAGCCTGGGACGTGACGCTCAGGAGCGGCTGCAGATCCATGTGGCAAAGAAATGTGTGGAGATCCGGCTGGGGGCCGTCCCTGCTGCAGTGAGACGCTCTTGGCAAAGGCTGCATCTCGTGTCCCGGCTGGCCCTCCCCAAGCTGATCCCTGCTGGGGACAGGGCCCCGAAAGCCAGGAACCCCCTGCTGCCCTTCGTGCACCCAGAGGACGTCTGCCACCTAGAGCTGAATGTGCAGCACAAACATCTCACGACCCTGTGGGGCCTGGGCACTCTCTACACCCAGTCCCTCAGCAGGATGGTCCCCAGGGCGCCCCCTGGGCCGGTTCCACCCCGTGAGGCGGAAGTCGAGTTCTGGGTGCGGGAGGCTCTGTTCCTGGGCCCGGAGGCCAGAGAGGCCCTGGAGCTGCATGTCAGGAAGAAGAGGCTGCAGCACGAATGGGGCTTCCCTGCACTCATCGAACGGTCGCTCAGAGCCTTTGTGCCGGAGCCCCTGCTGCCGGGGCCGACCGCAGCCCGCCAACACGCCGAGCTGCACATCCTTGTCCTGGGGCAGGAGCCTTCGCTCATGGACGGGGACACGAGAGGCCGCCTGGAGCATCACCTCCGGAAGATGATGCTGCAGCGGAGGTGGGGCCTTCCCCGGAGAATCCAGGAGTCCTTGCGGCTGTTTGCTGCTTTTGTCCCGCCGGCTGGCCCGCAGCTTCCTGGGGCCGGTGGAGAAAAGGGCGTTGGGCAAAGCCGGCTGGGGCCCAGCCAGCCAGACGTCCCTGCAGGGAGCCGCTTGGCAGGAGACAGCAGATCCCATGGCCTTGCTGCTGAGCGGAGGGATGAGCTCCAGCGGCACCTTGCGAGGAAGTGCCTAGAGATCAGGCTGGGGGTGAGGCCGGCCGTAGTGAAGAGATCCCAGAGAGTGGCCAGGGAGGGGGAGAGGATCCGCCTCCCCAGGCTGATCTGCGCAGGCCAGAAGCCCCCCAAGCCCAGGGCCGGCTCCCTGCTCTGCCTGCCGCCCACGGCTGTGAATACCCTGGACATGAACGTGAGACACAAGCAGCTGGTGCATTTCTGGGGGCTGCCCACGCTGCAGGCGGCGTCTCTGCGGAGGATGATGCCGAAGGCTCCGGCTGTGCTGCTGGGGAGTGCAGCAGGGAGGGCCCGGATGCAGATGGGCCTGGCTGGACGCATGGGGGCTGAGGCTCCGGAGAGGAACGGCTACAAGGAGCCGCCTCTGGTCACGGGGCCACCTCTGGTCACAGCCAAGGCCAGGGACCGTCTAGACAGACACATCCTGAGAAAGAAGCTCCAGCATGAGTGGGGCTTACCGCGGGTGGTGCTGAGATCCCTGGGCGCGTTCACACCCCCACCGCCTGGGAGGGGGCCCCTGAGGCGGGCCCAGGCCCCAGCCAGCGAGAGCGTCACCACGGGCAGCCTGCTCTTCCTGCACACGGAAACCAGGGAGCGCCTGGAGTCACACATCAGGAAACTGGCCCTGGAGCGGAGATGGGGTCTGCCCAAGAGGATCCTGGAGTCCTTAAGGATGTTCCTGCCGCCTGCCCCACCAGGAGCAGAGCCCAGAGGCCAAACCCAGCCCCAGCTCCATGTCTCCCCTATACCCCCCCAAGGTCCTACAGCCCTCTCCACGGGGCAATCGGAAGAGCTCCAGCCATGCCCCGGGGAGCCCCTCACCCACCGGTCCCAGCACTGGCTTGAAATGAGGGTAAAGGAGGGCGAAGCCAGCTGCTCTGAGGCAGTATCCCAACACACCCTGGGGAGCAGCAGCAGGAGAAGCCAGGAGACCTCCCAGACGAGCAATGGGGAAGGGCCCCCCAGCTCCCCACGCCGTTTCCCGGAGGACAAGGCAGAGCTGACATCCACCCTGGACTTTCCCAGGAAGAAGGTGCTGGGAATTTCCCACAGGGCCCAGGAGTCCCAGGGACGGGCCTTGCGCCCAGTGGCCCATGAGCCCCACCCACAGCAGAGAGAGCAGAGCTCTGAGGAAAGTCCCGGGCAGTGGAGGACCCACGATGGCGAAGGAGCTCCGCGGATGGCGGGGACCGGCAGGCGCTCCCGGAGCTCATCTGTGGAGACAGCCGTTTGGAATGAGAAGAGGATCTTGCAGGAGCTGGAATCCAGCTTCAGGAGAATAGCCCGGAGCCGCAGCCACCATGGCCCAGGGGGGAAGCAGTGTCTATCTCTGGAAATCATGGGCCACCTGGAAATGGACCATTGCACATGCTTGGACTGCCCATGCTGCAAGCTAGAGGGGTGGGACGGCGCCCGCTCTCCGGGGGCCAGCTCTCCTGGGTGGCAGACACAGCGCATCCATGCAAGGGGGTCAGCAACTCTCCTAGGAGACGCGGCAGCTCCAAGCCCTCTGCATGCTGAGCCCGGATGGCAGGGGCAGGGCACTCCCAGTGTGGCAAAATATAAACCTCCTGCCTCCTCTCCGTCGTCTCCGGAGGGCAGCGAGTCCAGGGCCTCTGACTGGTCTGAGGGAGAAAGCTCTCGCGCAGCCTCTCGCCCAGCGCCCGAGGGGCCCATGCTGGCACGGGTGCATCTTGCTACTCCGCGGGCCGCGGCACACCGGCTGGACATCCACCTGGCGCAGAAGGCCCTGGGCTCCTTCCTCCTGCCGCCCTGCGTCATACGCTCCCAGGCCATCTATGCCGACATGGCAGCTGAGCGGCTGAGAGCCTCTGCCCAGGAACACAGGCGGGAAATGAACATCCGGCTGCAGCGCAGGAGGGGCCGGAGAAGCCAGCTGGGAGGGCCCCGTCAGGAAGCCCTGGGAGAAAGAGCCCGCCCCGCGGGCACAGGAGAGCCGGGATTCCCGAGAGCTGGCTCCTTGGGCCAGAGACTGATCAGAGAGTCCCAGAGCCAGGCAAACCAGTACCTGTGTGAGACGTGCCATGGCCTCTTCACTGCTGGTGAGGAGGGACTCAGCCCCCAGCCCTGCCCTGCCGAGGTGGCTGGGAAGTCAGACGTGGCGAGGACTCAGCTAGAGACTCACGTGCTCCCGAGGGACAGGGAGACTTCAGGTGATGTCTGCAGAGGGGAGCAAGGTGCATCCTACCAGCGGTCTCAGGATCTGGGCCGTGCAGCTGGCGCCCCCCCGTGCGAAGGTCCCGCTGGCGCTGAGGAGATGGTCGGGGACTGGGACAGCGAGGCCGTGGCAGCCTGGGACGCGGAAGGAGAAGGCAGCCTGGGGTGGAAGAAGAAGAGGGACACCGAGGGGCGACGCGGCATGAGAGAGATGCCAGCGGAGGGGACGGGCCCCAGGGCTGGAACCAACATGAGGCAGACAGAGGCCCTGGTGCTGACTGAGGCACCGCCCGGGGCAGAACAGCCGCCCTGTGCACCTGCAGGGAGAGGGGCTGAGTCACTGTCCATCCCCTGCAAGGGGAAGGGCTCCACCTTCAGGGGAATCATGCTGGGCTTCCTCAAACGCGTCACCTCCAGGGCATCGGTGGAGAAGAGAGGGCAGGTCGACAGAACGGTGGCTGCACCACGCGGAGCCCCGCCGCCCCCTCAGAAACTCGCTCTGTCCCCCAAGAGCGTGACCTTCAACGCCAACGTCCACGTGCGGGCAGAGGTCAGGAGATGCCAGCTGTGTTCCAGCACGGAGGAGATGGACGGTGCTGGGAGAAAGGAGCCAGCCGCAGCTGCTTGGACCAGGGGGCTGCCAGAGAATGGGGCTCCCCAGGGATCTGGGGCAGCCTCCCCCGATGCCAGGCGAGGAGACAGCGTGACCAGGGGAGAAGAACCTTCTCCAGAGGAAACAGGGCCCTCAGCAGAGTATGGTGGATACCAAAAGCGGGCGACCTTGAGAGTGAGAGAATGCAGGGAGGGGAAGGTGCATGACCCCAGTGGGATGCCGGCTGTGCCAGCAGGACCTTCCGCCCCATGGCCACCACCCCCAGCCTGCCCCACCGCCAGGGACACTAGAACAACCGGCAGTCACAACGGAGAAGGAGGCAAAGGAGTCTCACAGTCTGGCTCAGCAGCCCTGGGCTCCAACCAGCCGTCTCCCAGGGAGTCCTCCAGAACAAAGCCCAGAGAGCAGCGGGGTCGGGGACTCAGCCCTTCTCACCCACGGGGCCACTCCAGGAGCCGGGTGGAAGGCCCGCGGTGCAGCGGCAGGGCCAGAGGACCGGATAGCGAGAGGATCCAGGCCCGCAGCAGAGAGTGGAGATCCGGCAGCAGAGGGAGGCCCACCGGTAGAAGAAAAAGGTCCAGAAGCAGAGAAGGGGAATCTCTGGTGGGAGAGGGAGTCCAGGATCGGCAGGGCACACGCAGGAGGCCAGGCAAGGCCAGGTCACACGGGGTAGCCACTCCAGCCAATGGCGTGGGAGGAAACGCCACAGAGGACACATCCGGGACAGTCGGAGCGTCTAACCTGGAGCGCCGTGGGCACGGGGCCAGGCTGGAAACTGAGCTTCCGCAGCCAGGGTCACGTCCTGGCAAGAGCACAGGCCATGTGTGCTGGTTCCACCAGCATCGTGCTCACGCCCACCTTCGCCACGTACACGACAGAACGCCAGCGCTGCGCGGAGAGAACCTGTGTGCCCTGCGAGAGAGGATGCAGGCCCGGCGGAGGAAGCTGTCCCCGTCTCTCAACAGCGCCGCCTCCGAAGAGGAGAGCCGCCTCCGGGCCGTGGCCGAGAGTTAGGGTTGGGTCTTGCAGGTGGCTAATAAAGCTCAATTTTGTTTGCAATCCGCAGGAGTGATCTGGGGCCCGACTCAGCAGCACGGGGGAGGGCAGGGTCTAGTGGCTGGCATTACTGTTGCCAGGTGTCCAGTTTTTGACAGGAAGGCCTGGTCGAAAAGGGACCATGGCGGCTCCAGTCAGCACCGCTGACCAGGCCGTTAAAAGTCTACTTGGTGGCACAGCGGGGCTAAGGCAGGTTTCCTGCCTGCCGTGGTTTCACACGGCACCCAGAAGTAGCGGTATGTCCCCCTTCCAGTTCCTACGCATAGGGGCAGCCAGGAGGCTCCGCACGCTGTCTCCACCCCAAGTGCCAGCTTCACAGCTCCCATTGGCCGTAGTTCCCGGCCAATGGGAACTGTGGGGGTGGCGTCTGCAGACAGGGCAGCGTGCAGAGCCCCCTGGCCGTGCCTCTGGGTAGGAGTCGGAGGGAGAACATGCCACTGCTTTTAGGAGCTGTCTGAAGTAAGTTCTGCCTAAATCCTTCACCATGACCCGCTCCTGCGCCCCAACCCCTCTCCCAGCCCTGACCCCCTCCCACTCCCCGAATCCCTCATCCCCATCCTCACCCCAAAGCCTGCACTCCCAGCTGAAGTCCTCACCCACCCGCACCCCTACCCACTGCCTCACCCACTGCCTCTAAGGCAAACCAAACCAGCCAGCCAAAGAGGACTTTGGTTTCACCCCACTGGCTAACCACAAGTCACACAAGCAATTTCCTTAGACACTCCAGTCTCCCAGTATCACCACCAGTCTCCCACTCGTACTGGGGATGAATGGTTATGAAAACCAATACCCCAATAAAAGAAAAAGTTTCTCTCGATCCCAAAGAATCAAGCCCCAGACCCAGGTCAATATACAGATCAGTTCTTACCCACAAATCACACTGTTGCCAATCCTTTAGAATCTAAAGGTTTATTCATAAAAGGAAAAAGATGTAGATGAGAGCTAGAATTGGTTAAATGGAATCAATTACATACAGTAATGGCAAAGTTCTTAGTTCAGGCTTATAGCAGTGATGGAGTAAACTGCAGGTTCAAATCAAGTCTCTGGAACATCCCCCACTGCGATGGGTAAGTCAGTCCTTTGTTCAGAGCTTCAGTTTATAGCAAATTCCCTTCAGAGGCAAGAAGCAGGATTGAAGACCAGATGGAGATGCAGCATCAGCTTTTTATAGGCTTTTTCCAGGTGTAAGAACACTTCTTTGTTCTTACTGTGGAAAATTACATCAAAATGGATTCTGGAGTCACATGGGCAAGTCCCTGAATACTTTGCTGAGTCACAAGGCGTGTCTGCCTTCTCTCCATGAGTCAATTGTGTAGCTGATGGTCCTTAATGGGCCATCAAGCAGGCTAGGCAGAGCTAACACCAGGACGTTGTCTGGGATATTTCCCAGAAGCACAGCACAAATTTGAAATACAGACAGTATAGAGCCAATACACATTACTTCAACTACAAAATGATACATACATATAGACACCATAATCATAACCAGCAACCCATAATCTTGTTTTAGACACCTTATATGACCCCCTGTACATAAGATTTGGTGCCACTATAGGACCTTGGTTGCAACCATGTTCTATATGGTCCCAGATTATATCAATAACGTCACAACTGCGTGCAGATGTGGTCACTCCATCTCAAAAAAGGTACATTGGAATTGGAAAAGGTTCAGAAAGTGGGGCTTGGGATGGTCCCCGGAGCTTCTGCTGGGCTCTGCCAAGACCTAGCAATAAGCTTTGGTCTGTTCCTGCATTTCTTGCCTTTTGATTCAGGCGCACGTGGCAGATCCTTCTCTGGCTCTAGGTGCTCAGTCCCAGAGGAACCCTGCACCCTGAGCACTGCTCAGAGCATCACGGTAAAGAAATGGGGTGAAATTCACCCCGCACAGTGGACCAGCCATGCACGGCCTATGCACCATTTGAGGGGGAATTTCCACACCAGCATTAGATGTTGTCACCATTGCCCAGATGATGCTAGCTCCTTGTTTTATCCCTGGAGCTTACCTACAGACTTCCCAAGGGTGCCTTCTTGAATGTCATGGATGCTCCTGATCGCACAGGTATTGTCAAAACATTTTCCCATGGGAGGATCTTCCAGTGCCCTGTGTTCCACATGGTCCCTCTTCACCCTCACATCAAAGTTCAGTAGCCAACCCCTGCACTGCATTATAAATATGAATAGGATCAGTGACAAGGCACACGGAATAAACATTGCCAGAAATGCACTTAACTTCAGCGTGTTTTCCAAGCAGGGCTGCCTCCTTCCAGGGTATGGGAAAGTGGCTTTTGTCTCAATGGGAAAGCAAAGCGATGGATTCCCCAGTTTCTGGTGTCCCTCTTTGCAGCACACCCAGCCCTGGGAAATGGGATTAAGCAAAATCACAGGAAGAATAATTGTGTGGGAGTAAAGTATTCAAATGTCACAGCGATGAGTGTGTGTGTGTGTGTGTGTGTATTTTCTCTCCCAAACGTCTCCTTTGTCTGCCTAGACACTGAGCTCCACATGTGCGCGCAGCACTCTGCACAATGGGGCCCCAAACTCAGTGGGTCCTTCTAGGTCCTGCCGCAATGATGGGCCATCACCCGTTCCCGAGTATGATCACCTCCCATGGGAGCTATGGGTCCTCAGGTGGCTAATAAGGCCAATCCTTGAACCACAAGTTCTATTGCAATGAGGGCAGATGTTTTCAGGCTCAGCAGGAGGTGGCTGACCATGACTGGAAGCCCGTCTCTCCTTCCTCCTGCTCCTCTTGTCCTCTTCAGCTTCAGCCTCTTCCTGCCGCAATAAAATCATCATAATAAAAATGTAACCCTTCTGCCGGGCCAAAACGATAGCAGCAAGGGCCGGGTTCAATACATAGGGGTCCCTTCCCCACAACATAATGCAAAACCAGCTCGAGCCCCCACCCAGTGACCTGGGAAAATCTTACACTCACCCCTGGGCGCCTCGAGGAGGCAATACTTCCCCTCTCACAAGCACAGACTCTTGGTGTAGCAGAAAAGGTTTAATTACATGACAAACAACAAGGATTAAACTGGGAAAATACCTCAGCTAGAGTTCATAGGTCAAACCGTGAGCAAAGACCCACTCCAGCAAATTGGGCCATGTCCTTCTCTCGGGGCCCTTGAGTCCAGCAACCCCCAAATCACCCACAGTCCCAAAAGTCCCACAATCCAAAAGTCTCTGTCCCGGGTCAGTGCAGCCCCAGAGCTCAAGAGTCTCTCTGCAGAGGTCCCCCTCCCCAGCCTGGGTAGAAAAGGGGCACCTTACGTGGTTTCGGGGCCAACTGCCCTGCCTCTTCGTGGGGTTCTACTTCCACTAGTCATCTCCGCAAACAGCTCAGCTTGCTCTGTGGGCTGCTCCGCTCTGGTCCACCATCTGTCCTGTGAGCCACTCCAGCCATCCTCACGAGCTGCTTGGCTCCACTCACCCAGTGGCTGCACAAACTGCTCCACTCTGCTCTGCCAGCTGCTCTGCTCCACAGTATTGCTTCAGGCTCCCCCACTCATAAGCACAGTACTCAGTGCTCTCAGCTCAGCAAGTCCAGCTCTTCAGTGATTTCAGCTCTTAGTAGGGGAGCCCCAGTACCAGTGAATTCAGCTCAGTAACCTGCATTTAGATTCTTAAGGGAATCAAAAATTAACTCTGACATTCCACAGTGGAGAGAGGCACAGATGAAACTGGTGTTTCTGGCTCACACAAAGAGCCTACACCACCCAGTACAGATCTCTGTCCCCAGCCTCTCTCTTTTCAATAGGTTTTGGAACCCATGTGCCCCATCTAGCAAGCGCTATCCAGCTGACAATGAAACCCCCCCATCACAAGACAATTTTGTAGTTCCCCATTTACCCAATCAGGGTGACAACATTTCATTCCTCCTGCCCCAATAACAACGAAATTGGGGCTCCCACAGCTGCGAAAATAACCATCCCATGCTGCTTTGCGGTATGCTAAGTGGGGTGGGAGTGCCCATGCAAATAACCGAAATACCAATGCAACACTTTCCGCACTCCCCATAATTTACCACCAGATGTCAGGGTGGGGCTCATCCTGACTCTGCTTACATCATGACAGCCTGAATGGGCAGGGGATGGAACTAAGGTCTGAGGTCAAGGCTCATTCTGGCATTTCCTGCCCTATATTCTTGACCCTGCAGCTTTAATCATTAGGTAGAGACATGTACACGTATACACACAATTGAGTCCTGTCGTGCTCATCACAGATTATGTGCATCCCCTGTGCAGAAGCTAAAAGCTCACGGAGAAATGGGGAGTACTTGCTTGACACACGTGCAGGGCCGGTGCAACCATTTAGGCGACCAAGGCGGTCGCCTATGGCACTGGGATTTGGGGGGTGCCATTTTCTTCGGCAGCGACCACGGCAGCTGGATCTTCGGCCGCCCCGGTCGCCACCGGCATTTAGGCGGAGGGAGCTGGGGCAGGGGAGCACGGGGAGGGCCGCCTGCAGCAAGTAAGGGTGGGGGAGGCACGCAGGGGAGCTCCCCGTCCCAGCTCACCCTGAGGGTGAAGCCGTCGCTGCTTCACTTCTCCCGCCTCCCAGGCTTGCGGCGCCTAAGCTGATTGGCGCCGCAAACCTGAGTGGCGGGAGAAGTGAAGAAGCCATGGCGTGCTCGGGGAGGAGGCGGGGCAGAGGTGAGCTGCTTCACTTCTCCCGCCTCCCAGGCTTGCGGCGCCAATCAGCTTAGGCGCCGCAAGCCTGGGAGGCGGGAGAAGTGAAGCAGCGACGGCGTGCTCGGGGTGCTCGTGCGTGGAGCAGGGGTGAGCTGGGGCGGGGTAGGGTGCCTCAGGGCGGAGGGGGGGAGCTGCCGGGGGGGGCGCCTCAGGGCGGAGGGGGGGAAGCTGCCACGGGAGAGGGGCGCCCCAGGGCGGGGGCGCAGAGGCGGGGCAGACGCAAGCTGGAAGTTTTGCCTAGGGAGCGAAACATCCTTGCACTGGCCCTGCACATGGGATAAAAGGAGGGGAAGGAACCCCAAAAGGAAGAGCTGTCAGAAGCCAAATAGGCCAGCAATGGTCTCCAATAGCAAGGCTCTGAACTGAACCATGGAAACTGCTGGGGCCCGGGGGACACCCACGAGAGAATCCCACAGCCGGGATGCTTGACCCAGGATATGCATGTCTCATGTGGAAGTTGGGTTGCAGGAGATGGAACAGACAGAAGCCACTACCTGGGCTCAGGCTGTTACTAGCGGGGGAGCACCGGAAGTGAGTGACATAGAAGCACGGAGGGCCATATCCTGCTCTTGTTTACATGGGTGCAAGGCCTATTGACTTCATTGGGACTCACACCCATGCAGATCGGAGCAGAAGTTGGTTCCCTGTGTGCAAATCTGACATGGTGTGTCCGGCAGGTATGGGTCATGTCTAGGCCATTCGAGAGATTCCCTCTGAACGTTCCAGAACTATAATGAGTCTAGGGAAGCCAGTATTGAAATGAGCCAGGAATGCAGGGTACATTCATTTGCACCATGGAACCAACATTTCTCTCCTCCCGCATGAACACAAATCGCCAAATCCATGCAGGTCACTGGACTATGATGCATTTAACAGATTGGATGGAAGGATGCTCTTGTGGTTAATGAACCAGCCTGGGCCATAGAAGAGCTCACATCAATTCCCTGCTCCGCTACAGGTGCCATGTGTGAACATGGGCAAGTCCCTTCATTTCTCTGTGCCTCAGTTTCCCCATCTGTAAAATGGGATAACAGCGGTTCCCCTATCTCACAGCAGAGGTTGTGAAGATAAATTTATTAATATGAGAAACGCAGATACTGCACAGGACTGTACGAGTCAGTAGCTAATAATGCTTCTTTTTCTGGCTCTGTAATATTTTATCTGGTTTTATTGTGCATTACATAGTATTTTATGGTTTTTAAATAAATCCGGAGCACGGTGGGGAGGGCTGGCACCATTTCACCTCCCTTATTCCCTTGGCAGCCTGTGATGTCTGTGTTTTCCTTACAATTTATTACTCTTTTAATTACAGTTTCAATCTCATAATAAAAGTTATTTGTATCCCAGCCTACTGCTTTGTCAGTCATAAATCAGGGCTAACAGTAAACACGCTGCCCAATAAGCCAGCAGGGGAAAAACAGCTCTACTGAGAAAGCCTTATAAATGGAAAGATCATTTACTTTCCACGGTATTTTCCCTTGCACATTTCACAGCGTTTACGCTCAGGCCTGGTCTACACTAGGCGTTTAAACCGGTTTTAGGAGCGTAAAACCGATTTAACGCCACACCCGTCCACACTGAGAGGCCCTTTATATCGGTATAAAGGGCTCTTTAAACCGGTTTCTGTACTCCTCCCTAACGAGAGGAGTAGCGCTAATATCGGTATTACCATATCGGATTAGGGTTAGTGTGGCCGCTGATCGACCGTATTGGCCTCCGGGCGGTATCCCACAGTGCACCACTGACCGCTCTGGACAGCAATCTGAACTCGGATGCAGTGACCAGGTACACAGGAAAAGCCCCGCGAACTCTTGAATATTTCCTGTTTGCCCAGCGTGGAGTTCAGATCAGCACGTGTGGCGATGCAGTTAAAAATCAAAATAAAGAAAGAGCTCCCGCATGGACCATGCGGACGTGATCGCTGTAAGTGCAGGCAAATCTGTTCTATCAGCGCTCCGTTACAGAAGACGAAATTCAAAATCATTTTTTAAAAATCTCCAGACAGATGCCATAGCAGGGGCTCAGTGCACTGCTGTGTGACAAACGTAACGGAAAGCCAAAGAATCAAATGGACGCTCATGGACTGGAGGACTCAAGCTATCCTACAGTTCCTGCAGTCTCCGAAAAGTATTTGCATTCTTGGCTGAGCTCCAAATGCTTCTAGGGTCAAACACAGTGTCCGCGGTGGGTCAGGGCATAGCTCGGCAATTTACGAACCCCCCCACCCACCCCCAGAAGTGAAAGGGAAAACAATCCTCTCTTGACTCTTTTACATGTCACCCTATCTTTACTGAATGCTGCAGATAGACGCGATGCTGCAGCCGTCAACACCAACATCCTCACTCCCCCCTCCCCCGCCATGGGTGGCTGATGGTGCAATAGGACTGATACCCGTCCTCGTCATCAGCCTATTGGTACATGGGGCAGTGCAAAAGGACTGGTAACCATGCCGACTAGCATCGGTGAGGTCAATCAAGGGCGCCTGGCCCTAATTTTTCCTGGTAGATGGTGCAGTATGGCTGGTAACCATCCTCATCATAGCAACAGGGGGCTGAGCTCCATCAGCCCCCACCCTTCATGTGTAAAGAAAAGATTCAATTGCCCCTGAACTAGCAGAGGGATGCTGGGCTCCTCTCCTCCACACTCCTTACTGTCCTGTCTGGACTATCATAGCAGCTGGAAGCTGCCTTCCACTCATTTCTCACTAACAAGTCACTGTGTCTTATTCCTGCATTCTTTATTACTTCATCACACAAGTGGGGGTACAATGCTATGGTAGCCCAGGAAGGCTGGGGGAAGAACGGAATCAACAGGTGGGGTTGTTGCAGGAGCACCCCCTGTGAATAGCATACAGCTCATAATTTCTGTGGGATCTGACACAGAGCAGCTGTGCTCTCTGGCTCTATGATACAGTGGTTCTCTAGTACACTTGCCCATATTCTAGGCAGGACTGATTCTATTTTTAGATACCAAAAAGGAGGGATTGACTCAGGGAGTCATTCCCAATTTTGGCTTTTGCGCCCCTGGCTGATCAGCCAGGGGCACTTATGACAGCAGCAAATGGCACAGTGCAAAAGGACTGATAACCATGACCATCTTATTACCAATTTATGGTATGGTAGATGGTGCAGTATGGCTAGTAACCATCTCTGCTATCATGCAAAAGCAAAAGAATGCTTCTGTGTAGCGCTGCCGAATCGCCTCTGTGAGCGGCATCTATTGCACATACGGTGACAGTCACAAAAGGCAAAACAGGCTCAATGATTGCCATGCAATGGCATCTGCCAGGGCAATCCAGGGAAAAAAGCCACGAAATGCTTGTCTGCCGTTGCTTTCCCAGAGGAAGGAGTGACTGACGACATTTACCCAGAACCACCCGCGACAATGATTTTTGCCCCATCAGGCACTGGGATCTCAACCCGGAAGTTCCAAGGGGCAGGGGAGGCTGCGGGAACTATGGGATAGCTACGGAATAGCTACCCACAGTGCAACGCTCCAGAAATCGACGCTAGCCTCGGACCGTGGACGCACACCACCGATGTAATGTGTTTAGTGTGGCCGCGCACACTCGATTTTATACAATCTGTTTTGCTAAACCGGTTTATGTAAATTCGGAATAATCCCGTAGTGTAGACGTACCCTCAGAAAGCTCAGGCTCCCCTGAAACCCTCGATTGGTTACGTGACCACAGCTGGCTTATTTTTGGGATGTGTTATATACACCCTCCGTCCCACCCTGAGAGACAGATGTGAGTTCTTCAGTCGGTCTGGAACTGGATTGTGCAGGTTTGTAACGTAGGGACAGGCCATAACCTCCCACTGCTGTGTCAGCCCGGTGAGTAAACTGGTTTAGCAGCGTCTTGATCGTCTCTTGCTGTGTTAAATTCAGTGTGTGGCTAACAGGAGGGGTATTGTTTATGGAGGGGGTGTGGACCTTTAAAGTTGGGGAAAGTGTCTCTGAAACGGCACCAGGGGGTTCCATGTAGCTCAGGGATTCAGTTGAGAAATAAAATGTGTCTTTACTAAGCAGTGATCAGATCTGAAACCCAGCCTTGCGGCTAGTGCCTCATCGCTGGCGACTCTGGGCTGGCCGAGGGGCATGGTACCAGACAGATGTAATGAACCCCTGGTGCAGCTCGAGGGGAATTCAGTTAACAATGCTGCAGCTGCTGTCTGAGCCTCACAGGTTCCAGTTCTCTCTCTCCCCACTTTACGGCTCTGCAGGGCCAGTGGAAGTAACAGACCATTAATTTTGGCCTCTACAGTCATGGCACACAGGGTTTCAAGGGGCTGTTTCCAGTCGTGTTTCTCACCATCCCTGCTCCTTAATTAGATGGCCGTATCCTGGCTGTTTTCACGCGATGTTCAGCTTGGCTGGTGGCGAAGGCAACGAGTGACCAGCTCTCCCCCGGATGGAGATGGTTTTCTTCCAGCCCCGTAAAACTGTGGCGCACCCTAGATTCTCTTGCAGAGACAGCTCCTGGGGAAAGCTTTCTCGCCAAAGTCACAGACACAAATCACACCAGAGCTTCCAAGAGCATGGCAAAGGTAAAGGGCAGAACCCTCTACCACGTCTGCCACAGCCAATCAACAAGGGCTGCCATCTTTGTTACTTGTCTGTACAGCACCTAGCACAACGGGGCTTTGGTCCTTGACTGGTGATGACTAGGTGCCAGCATAACCTAACACTGCTAACAATACTAACCTGCCCAGAGGGCAGTTTCTTCCCAGTGCCCATTGGTTAGACATTGGCGTATGGCCCAAGCAGGAGAATTCATGTCCCTGCCAAACTTTTGATTTCATTATGATATTTACAAGCATGTTTAGAGACTAATGGATGAAATCTTGCTAGGAATGAAATCACGTGTTGCTGAATATTCACATAAGAACGGCCACACTGGGTCAGACCAAAGGTCCATCTAGCCCAATATCCTGTCTACTGACAGTGGCCAATGCCAGGTGGCCAGAGGGAATAAACAGAACAGGGAATCATCAAGTGATCCATCCCCTGTCGCCCATTCCCAGCTTCTGGCAAACAGAGGCTAGAGACACCATCCCTGCCCATCCTGGCTAATAGCCACTGCTGGCCCCATCCTCCATGAATTTATCTAGTTCCTTTTTTAACCCTGTTATAGTCTTGGCCTTCACAACATCCTCTGGCAATGAGTTCCGCAGGTTGACACGTGTTCCACAGGTTGACACGTGTTAATCTGAAATGAGCTCTATTAAATGAAGCATTCTGCGCCTGCAGCACTATCATCATTCAACTACAATCTCGTCATACTTGTTACATTTTATACTGAGAGTTAAGTATTATTTAGGTCCAGGACAACCAGGCTCCTTAACAGAACCTCTCATTTCAGTTTAGACCAAGAATAAGAAAACACTTTAATTTGTGTGTGTATTGTCATAGGCCCTGTGACGAGGCGGTTCTGGCGGGACCCAACTGAGAGTGCCAATTCAGGACCAATTGCTCAAACAGGGCAGTCACAGCCCTAGGCTGGGGTTTTCCCACCTCTAAGGCAAACCAAACCAGCCAGACAAAAAGGACTTCGATCTCACCCCACTGGCTAACCACAAGTCACACGAGCAATTTCCTTAGACACTCCAGTCTCCCAGTATCACCACCAATGCCACCCGTCCTGGGGAGGAATGGTTATGAAAACCAACCCCCAATAAAAGAAAAAGGTTCTCTCGATCCCAAAGGACCAAGCCCCAGACCCAGGTCAATACACACATCAGATCTTACTCACAAATCACGCTGTTGCCAATCCTTTAGAATCTAAAATCTAAAGGTTTATTCATAAAGGGAAAAAGGTAGAGATGAGAGCTAGAATTGGTTAAATGGAATCAGTTACATACAGTAATGGCAAAGTTCTTAGTTCAGGCTTGTAGCAGTGATGGAATAAATTGCAGGTTCAAATCAAGTCTCTGGAGTACATCCCCCGCTGGGATGGGTCATCAGTCCTTTGTGCAGAGCTTCAGTTTGTAGCAAAGTCCCTCCAGAGGTAAGAAGCAGGATTGAAGACAAGATGGAGTTGAGGCATCAGCCTTATATAGGTTTTTCCAGGTGTAAGAACCTCTTTGTCCTTACTGTGGAAAATTACAGCAAAATGGAGTCTGGAATCACATGGGCCAGTCCCTGCATACTTTGCTGAGTCACAAGGTGTGTTTGCCTTCTCTCCATGGGTCAGTTGTGTAGCTGATGGTCCTTAATGGCCATCAAGCAGGCTAGGCAGAGCTAACACCAATTTGTCTGGGATATCACCCAGAAGCAGAGCACAATACCAAATACAGACTGTACAGAGCCAATACTTATAACTTCAACTACAAAATGATACACAGACATACAGACAGCATAATCATAACCAGCAACCCAGAACCTGGTCTTAGACACCTTAGATGACCCCCTTTACCTAAGATTTGGTGCCACTACAGGACCTTGGTTGCAACCCATGTTCTATATGGTCCCCATTTATATCCATAACGTCACAGGCCCTAAAGGTTCCGCGTGAGATCAAGGCACCACTGCACTAATTACTATACAGTCCCTGCCCTGAAGAGCTTAAAATCTAAATAGACCAGACAGACAAAGGACAGGGGAGGAAACAGAGAGATGAAATGACGTAGCATCCAGTGCCAGGTGCCTCCAAGGAAGGTGCAAGACGCCCTGCAGTGGGCGGCTCTGAGTAATCTGTTCCCAAGGACAGTTTCCTTCCTAACCCCATTAGTTAGAGGTCAGCGTACGTGCTGAAGCACATCAGATCAGACATCCCTGGTCATACAGTGCCGCTGGGTAGATTCTGATAGCACTTTCGAATGAATCACGTCCCTGGTGGAGACTGAGGCCTGCTCACTGCTAACTAACAAAAGCCTTGCGTCAAAATAAGCAGCCTGATTATCAGAGGTGCTGAGCACCTGTGGTTCCCATTAACGTCAGAAGGAATTGATGGTGTTCAGCACCTTTGAAAATACTGGCGTCTATCTCTGCCACTGAGGCCGAATGCACTAATGGCTGACATTCACCCCAGCAGGCCAGCACTAACTCTATGCCTCACTGGACACCGCCAAACAAGACTTCAGTGTCTGGTGAAGTTTTTGAATTTCACCCTAATGTTTGTAAAGCCCTGTACAAGCCTCAGACAGGTGTCGCAAGAGAGGTTCACAGTATCGTTCGCAAAAATCACAGTTTCTCTTTGAGTAGAACTTTCTCTCGGGTGTTTTCCTTCCCCTGGGGGTTCTACCCCTCTCCGCTGGCCATCTGCAGGGGCGGCTTCAGGCACCAGTGCACCAAGCACGTGCCTGGGGCAGCAAGCCGCGGGGGGCAGCCAGCCAGTCACCGTGAGGACAGCAGTCAGGCTGCCTTCGGCAGCATGCCTGCAGGAGGTCTGCCGGTCCCGTGGCTTCGGCTGCAATTCGGCGGTGGGTTCACCAAAGGCGCGGGACCGGCAGACCTCCCATAGGCATGCTGCCAAATCCGTGTTACCAGTGGACCTCCCGCAGGCACGCCGCCAAAAGCCTCCTGACTGCCGTACTTGGGGCAGCAAAATACATAGAGCCACCCCTGGCCATCAGATACTGAAATGAAGGAGGATGGGCTGTAGATCAGTAGCTGCAGAAACTGAAACTCAGCTGTCTTGGTCTGGTGGATTGGCGAGAGGACAAATTCAGAACTGAGGGTGAAGGCTGTCAAGGCTGAATCCCCGTTCTGTCACTCCAAGTGCAGAAGGTGGGGGCCCGCAGGGATTCTAAAAATTAATACCTGCCACTCCAGGCTTGTATTAAACCCCCAAGGTTACAGCTTTTCTCTGACCTTGGCCTGGTAAATGCTGCCACCACCCACTGCCTCTTGCAAATCCTCAGAAGTTTTCCCTGAGTCCCCTTGGCTTTTCCACCCCGCCTCGAGAAAGCCAAGAAAGGAAACAAACAAAAGGGAAACCCAGTGGTTGTCACCAGCTCATTGAAAAACATATGCACAGACCTTTTAAGACACAAAACCGATCAGGTTTTTTTTTTTAAAAAAAGATACATTTTATTTAAAAAAAGAAGAAAGACTGACGACAACCTAAGAACTCTTTTTGCCTCATTTTCACTCTCTAGGTCACATCCGTCCTGGTACAAGGCCCATTTCCTTCCTTGATCACTGTGGGATGTTTATGTGATAGAGATGGGCCTGAATCAACCCCCCCACCCAACTGAACCCAGTGACACTTTGGCTCTGAATCTGACTCTTGTAGCTTAGGTTTATCTCAAGTTCATTTACTGCAAGAGCATAGAGAGGAGTGGAGGACTGGGGTGGGGGCAGGGCTGCAGGGGAAGGGGCGGAATGGGGTGGGGCCGTGGGTGGAACAGGAGGAGGGATGTGGAGGAAGGGGCAGAACAGGATGGGGCTGTGGGTAGGGCTGCAGGTGGAAGGAGTAGGGTGGGGCCACGGCTCCAGCACCAGGCCCCCCCAACTTGTTCTCGCCCAGGGCCCCAGGAGACCTTAATCTGCTTCTGTCCATGGGCCGCACCTTTCATAAAAGAAGTGAGGGGAGCTGCAGTCTGCTCAGGGGTAGCTCTAGGGTTCCGAGCTGAGCTGAGCGCTGCTTAGCTACCCATGCAGCTTAACCCATTGCGTCTCCTCCTGGAAGCTTGTGTTCACAAGAGCCGTTTTATCGTACAGACGGCCCCACTGAAGTCAGCCTGCTGGAAGTGAATCCCACTGAATTTCCAAAGATGACATTTTCCTGTCTGAAGATGGAGTTTGATCTAAACCAAATTTTCTCACTGGAACACTTTGACATTTTTCCAAGTTTCTAAAAGAGAGACACTCATTCAGTGCTTTTCAATCTGTGATCCGCAGACCCCTGCAGTCTGCAGACCATGTCTTAGATTTCCAAAGGGGTCCGCACCTCCACTTCAAATGTTTTAGGAGTCTACAAATGAGAAAAGGTTGAAAACCCCAGCGCTACTTCCAACAGGAATTGCTTTGGGGATAGGGTGACCAGACAGCAAGTGTGAAAAATCGGGACAGGGGGTGGGGGGTAATAGGAGCCTGTACAAGAAAAAGACCCAAAAATCAGGACAGTCCCTATAAAATTGGGACATCTGGTCACCCTATTTGGGGAAGTTCTATGGCCTGTGTTATGCAGGGCAGACTAGATACTCACCATGCTCTGGTTGAACCTTGGAATCTATGAATCCAAGGTACAATGTTGACATTGTTGAAGTGAAATGTTTTGAGGTTTTGTTTCGCTTGTTAGGTAAACCGACCATTTGGGGGTTTCTATGTGATTTTTTTTTCCAGGGCTTTGTCCACATTTATTTTTTTAACTGGTTTCCCATTTCCCCCCACACACACTTTTAAACCTTTTTATTGTCTTCCACTTGGAAAAGCTGGAAAATGGAAAGTGTGGAGCAGCCTTGCTGGGTAGTGTAGTCCCTACATTTTGTTAACAGACTCACAAATACACTCTGAGGCTCTGTCTTCACTAGGAAAAGAAGGGGTGTTCTTACCTTGTGTCAGCTAACACATGCTAACTAATGTGAGTTAAACGCCTAGTGAAAACCAAGCAACTTGTAGCTTTCACATGAGTTAGCTGGTCAAAATAAATCTATAGTCTTTTGTGACGTTGCACTCTATATGATTTTATGAAAATATGCTAATGAGTGTGAATGTAATTTAACTGGAATATGCTTCATGCAAAAGGTCTCTTGTAAGGTATCGTTACAAAGCTTATAATCTACTGAGTGTGGTCATCCTATTTGTATAAATGTATCACTCTTGTATCTGAAACTAGAAATATGAAATATAACTCTGGTGTCCTACTGTAATTATGCAAAGTGTGGGCCATTAATGGTGGTTTGGAATCTTGATGGCTCCCATCAACTAGGACAGTTGACTGCCGATGGCTCTGTTTTACTTGTAAGTCTTCCTGTATACGTGTGTGCTGGCAGGTGGGTAATGAAGTCTTACAGTGACATGTGATCATGTCACCTGAACTGGAATCCATCTTTAACCTGGTGCTTTTCCATTGAGAAGGACGGGTGGGAACTCAGAAAGGGACAAAGGGATTCCTGCCTTGTGCAAAAGATATATAAGGGGGTGGAACAGAACAAAGGGGGCTGCAGTCATGAGGAATCCCCTAGCTACCGCCTGAGCTGGAACAAGGACTGTACCAGGGAAAAGGATTGGGCCTAGACTAGGAAGGGGTCCAGTCTGTGAAAGAAGCTTATTGAAACATCTCTGAGGGTGAGATTTTATTTGTATTCAGCTTCTTACTGTATTAGGTTTAGATTTGCGTGATTTATTTTATTTTGCTTGGTAATTTACTTTGTTCTGTCTGTTATTACTTGGAACCACTTAAATCCAACTTTTTACATTTAATAAAGCCACTTTTTGCTTATTAATTAACCCAGAGCAAGTATTAATACCTGGGGGAGCAAACAGCTGTGCATATCTCTCTATCAGCGTTATAGAGGGCAAACAACTTACGAGTTTACCCTGGATAAACTTTATTTGGGGTTTGGACCCCACTGGGAACTGGGTATCTGGGTGCTGGAGATAGGAGCACTTCTTAAACTGTTTTCAGTTAAGCCTGCAGCTTTTGAGGGATGTGGGTAGCAGGCTAGCATGTCTGGCTCAACAAGGCAGGGTACTGAAATCTCAAGCTGCCAGGAAAAATGGGCTCCGAAGTCGTCTCAGCACATCAGGTGGCAGTCGCAAGGAGGTTTCTGTGTCCCAACCCGTCACATCTTTATCTCAACCTGTTAACATATGTGTGTGAGCTACAAACTGGGTTGTTGTCTGTAGTGTTTATCCATGTGTTAGGGCTTGTCGACATGGTGGGATAATGCGCTCTGTGAATGTTAAAGTGCACTAATGTGTTGCACATTAATGGTCACGTAGACCCTGCTGGTACACTTTAACATAGTGCTATTTGAAGCAGTACTATGTTAAAGCACACTAGGAAACTGCTAGTGAGCACCAGCTGGGTCTACATGAACCAGTTAACACGTAACATGTTAGTGCACTTTAGATATTACACCCCTGTGAAGTGCATTAACACACTGTTTTGACAAGCCCTGAACTAGCATGTGAGCTAACATGAGGTAAGAATACACCTGTTTTCTAGTGAAGACATGCCTGAGACCTAGAACTCAGCTACTGTCAAGTTTTCATGTATAGATCTAGATTTTGCACCACAGATGTATCATCTACCAGGTGGGAAGCTGCTTTTGTGTGTGTGTGTGTGTGTGTGTGTGTGGCATCTAGCACAATGAGGCCCAACCTGGTTAAAACTATCGTGAATTTCTATGTAAATGTTGTGTGTCACACCAGGGCTCCTGGGAAGCTGCCAATACAGCCCAGCATAGGCCTCCTGGGTTGGGATCTGATCTTCAGAGGTAAATACTCGCTCAGAGGACGTCGCTTTGACCCAGATGCTGGAACTGCAACTAAAAGCCAGAGTCCCTGTATTTTAACGTGCATGGTACACGTTAGTGATGGGCAGCAAGAGTTTGAAGTGTTTTTGACGGCTCTCTGGATCAAGGAAGATGGCTTTCTACCCCACTCTCCCACAATCAAAAAGAAACCCCATCGTTAGGGTACAGCACTTCTTGAGTGATAAGTTCTAGTGCCCCCTAGTGGTGATTGAGGCATCCGTACAATATAATCCAGGGGTGGGCAAACTTTTTGGGCCAAGGGCCACTTCTGGGTGGGGAAATTGTATGCGGGGCAAGGGGTTGGGGTGCGGGAAGGAGTGCAGGGTGTGTGGGGGGGTGCGGTGTGTAGGAAGGGGCTCAGGGCAAGGGATTGGGGCAGAGGAGGGGTACGGAGTATATGAGGGGGCTCAGGGAAGAGGGTTGGGGTGCACAGGGGGGCAGCGTGCAGCAGGGGGCTCAGGGCAGGGAGTTGGGGTTCAGGAGGGGTGTGAAGTGAGGCAGAGGGCTTAGAGCAGGGAGTTTGGGGGGGGTAGGATGCAGGTGGGCTTCGGGCTCCGGGGTGGCAGTGGCGCGCACTGGGGCCAGGGCAGGCTCCCGGCCTGCCTTCCCCGTCCCTGTTCCTGCGCTGCTGCAGGAAGTGCTGCGGCCCCTGCGGGAGGGAGGGCAGAGGGCTCCGTGTGCGCTGCCGTTGCTGCGCCTCCAGGTACCTCCCCTGAAGCTCCCATTGGCTGCGGTTCCCTGTTCCCAGCCAATGGGAGCTGAGGGTGGTGGTGCCTGGAGCAAGAGCAATGCACGGAGCCCTCTGCTCCCCCGCCCAGGGGCTGCAGGGACGTGGTGCCGGCCGCTTCTGGAGAACAGTGTAGGACCCACGGCGCCACGGGGGGGCAGTCCCGCAGGACGGATCCAAAGCCCTGAGGGGCCGGATCCGGCCCACGGGCTGTAGTTTGCCCACCCCTGATATCATCATTTTAGGCAAATGAGGTATTTTCCTCCATAGGTTTCTTTCTCATTTAATTGCTTTGACAACGTCTTAGTCACATGTTGGAAGATGGTGTCAGGTTTTAGGGTGTGTGTGTGTGTGTGTTTTCTTGGATTTAGGTGCACCTGCCATGGCCCAGGGTTTCAGCAGGAGTGGGGCTGAATTCCCAAGCCCAGATAGGTGCCTCCTGTGGGGCTGAAGCCCCAAGACCCCCCCTTCCCGCAGGGCTGAAGCCCCGAGCCCCAGCAGGCTCGCCCCAGCTCTTGAACTTCTGAAGATTGTCGTATGAGGCTGGGAGGGTCAATAAGTTTGGCCACCCTGATCTAGTCTGACCTCCTGTTTATCACAGGCCATTAAAACTTGCCTTGGTTACAGCAGGGTTTTAACGTTAGCTAACACATTAAAAACACGTTTTCTCCAGTGAAAATAGGATCTTAAAGGAAGCCTTAATTGCCAAGGATGGGTGGGTGCGCGGCACTGTCTGAAAATCAATCCCCTTTTAAGGTGTCTCAAGTAGGCCACACAAAATCAGGGGTCATGTTTGAAAATGTGGGCTTCAGCCTCTAGCCCATGAGCTGAAGGATAAACTCCTGCAGTTAGCAGCTATGGTAGAACTCTTATCCTCTACCTGTGCACAGACTCCTTAGCAGTCACTCGGCAGCCATTCTGCACGATGGCCGTGTTGTGAGGGTTTTTTTCTGGTCCACGTGTCTGCTGCCGGAGACCAGCACAGAGCTGCGCAGGCCTGTCAGACGCTAAGGAGCGAGCAGCGGGGCATTTCCCCGGGGGATTCTGAGTGACAGGTGAGAGTCGAGAGAGGTCGTTCATGCCCAGGGACTCTGGCCTCTGAGGAAAGGCAAACTTCAGCCATGTGAGCATCAGATGAAATGTGCTTTGCTTGCAGCAGATGAATGAGGCTGGTTCCAGGTTTATCCTAAATAAATAAAGCTGAGGTTAGGGGCTGGCTAGTTCAGGGGAAGATGAATAGCAAGCCAGGCCTTTCACTCCAAACAGGTCATTAGAACATAAGAACATCCATACTGGATCAGACCAAAGGTCCATCTAGTCCAGTATCCTGTCTTCTGACAGTGGCCAATGCCAGGTGCCCCCAAGGGAATGAAGAGAACAGGTAATCATCAAGTGATCCATCCCCTGTCACCCATTCCCAGCTTCTGGCAAACAGAGGCTAGGGACACCCTCCCTGCCCATCCTGGATAATAGCCATTGATGAACCTGTCCTCCATGAACTTATCTAGTTCTTTTTTGAACACTGTTATAGTCTTGGCCTTCACAACAGCCTCTGGCAAGGAGTTCCACAGGTTGACTGTGCGTAGTATGAAAAATACTTCCTTTTGTTTGTTTTAAACCTGCTGCCTATTAATTTCATTTGGTGACCCCTACTTTTGGGGTCATTTTGTCCGCTATTGTGACCTCAATCCCATTCCCAATAGCCAGGTGTCCACGACACTAAACTTCCATTGTTATTGGTCTTAACAGGCACTCTAGGCAGCGTTCTTAGCAGAGAGCCTAAGGACTGGCTGGCCATGGAGAGTGAACGCCCTTCCCACCTCTAAAGATGTCCCTGGCATGAAAGGCTTGGTGTGTTTTGCTGGTTTGAAGAAATGCGGTCGGGCTCTACCAATCTCTGTGACAGGGACAGGGGCTGTCCTTTGAGCAGGGCAGGCAGGGGATCCGCTCCAGGGTCTAAAGTAAGAGTTAGCTGATGGAAGTCAGTCCAGAGGCAGGCTGCTGTGAAGAAAGGAGACTTGCAGCCCCTGTTAACAGGCGGCATAAGGCCAAGTCAGGGACCCCAGTTTGGAGGGATGGCTTATCTTTGATTTTCTTGCTGCTTTCCCTTGTAGCTAAAGTGGGCTTTGGCCTTGTATCCCTAGAGTCAATGCAGTTCTTCAGCTCTGGGATCCAGATGACCCTGCCTTTGATTGCTGAGCTGGCTTACGTCATTGACTGATAGCCCTGACGGATCACTGCTTGTAGGAAAACTTCCTAGGCTGATGCAACCCATAACCATCAGTGAGACTTATGACAAGGGCTGTACCAGAGCCAGAGTCTGGAAGTAGATGCATATACAAATAGTAGACAAGGAGGCTGGCCAGGTAAGGTTCGGTAGCTGGAAGAGAGTGAATGATGTAGATCTAATGAGTGAATTTGGGCTGTATTCAAGCATGGTGAGCAAGCCAAGTGACTTCACTGCTCACTCTGCTCCCAATAATGACGCCTGCCCCCAGTAATAACCCCTGTTCTTCTCCAGAGCATTGTTTTCCAAGCCTGTGGCAATGCTGCCTGAGACTACGATCTTGTGAAATCTCATCAGCCAGGCCAAGTTGAGACTCTTGTAGTGCCTTGGTGGGAGATCTGCCTGCGGCAGGGTGTGAAACTCGTGTGCCACTACAGAGGCAATTCCTCCTCTGTAACCCACTGGTGAGTGTGCATCATAGAATTGTAGGACTGGGAGGGACCTCAAGAGGTCATCTAGTCCAGTCCCCTGCACTCATGGCAGGACTAAGTATTAGCTAGACCATCGCCAATAGGGGTTTGTCTAACCTGCTCTTAAAAATCTCCAATGATGGAGACTCCACAACATCCCTAAGCAATGTATTCCAGTGCTTAACCACCCTGAGAGTTAGGAAGTTTTTCCTACTGTCCAACCTAAACCACCCTTGCTGCAAATTAAGCCCATTGCGTCTTGTCCTATTCTCAGAGGTTAAGAAGAATTTTTTTTTCTTCCTTCTCCTTGTAACAACCTTTTATGTACTTGTGCCTGATCCACAGGGGTTCTGAGTCTGTTACAGCCCCAGACAGGAGTGGGCCCCTCGCCGTTTTGCCAGCCAGGGTGTAAAATGTTTTTGATGCCCCTAGCCCCAGCAGCCTGGGGGCGGGTGGGCATGAAAGCTCCGTGGCCCAGCAGTTTGGCACATCCCTCCCCCGCAAAGCTGGTGCCCAGGGCATCTGCCCTGCTCACCCACTCTTAGAATGGCTCTGGTCCCAGCTGGGGAGGTCTTGGTGGTTTTAGCTCAAGCTGTGGCAGCTCATGCTTTTAAGTCAGGGAGTCCCTGGTATGTTGGCCAGTATGGCAGCTGTTGCAGTACTCCATCATGGACTGGGATGATTTAGTTGGTGTTGATCCTGCTTTGAGCGGGGGGTGGGACTAGATGACCTCCTGAGGTCTCTTCCAACCCTAGTCTTCTATGATTCTATGACCACTGGGTGAACATCAAAGGTTCAAATGTATGTGTCAGGTAGGCAGTTTCTCTGACCCATTTTTAGGTCCCTCTCTCGCCTCCATCCTGACTTTGTGACTCCAAAAGGCCCATGCCCTCTAGTTCCGCCTCTGGGGAATGTTGGAAGGTTGCAGAGAAGGTGACACAACATTTTTTAGAGTTGTGGGACAAAAAGGTGGATGCACTGGGGCCCTTTGAGGATGCCCCTGTATCTTACATTCCTTCATATTCGGTGTGTGTGTGTGTGGGGGTACTCGGAGACCACAGTGATGGGCACAGGCAGCACATATAGCCTCCCCCAAAAAGGCTGGGCATGCAGGCGGGCAAATGCTGTGCATGTGGCACAGTTCACCTCCCTTTGGAGGCGTACCAGCCCGCTGTCTTTGGAGTGCTGGAAGCGAAACTCCCTAGAAGTGGGGGGCCACCGGTGCCTGGCCCCTAGCCCTGCTCGGCCTCTTCCTCCGAGGCTCCCCGCCACCGCCTGCCCGCCACTCGCTCCTCTCCGCTGCAGAGTGGCTGGCGGATGCGGGGGAGCCTCAGGGGAACAGGTGGAGAGGACTGAGCGAGTTGTGGGTGGGGGGGGTTGGGAGAAGAGGAGGAGAGGGGTAGGTGGGTGGGCCTTGGGGAAGGAGGTGGAGAGGAACAGGTGGGGGGATTTCAGGGGAAGGGGGTGGGAAGGGGTGGGGCCTCAGGGGGGCAGGGCCACAGTCTGGGCACCGGTGGCCCCCCCACTTCTAGGGAGCTTCCAGCACTCGTGCGTAAGCCTCCCCAAACGGAAGACTCACGCGCTGCCTATGGTGATGGGCCAAGATTGACAGAACCAAGACCACCTGAAGTAGACAGACCACTGGATCATGCCTGTACATTCAGCACTTGTCTAACTGGAACCTCTAATTTAAAACATGGTATCTGTGATGGGGTGTCCACCCCCACACAGGACAGTTAGGTGGCCAGGAAGGCCTATTAACAGCCCAAGCTGCACCGGGAGAAGAAGCCAGGGAGGGCTGGGACATAATTGCTGATGGCACCCAGCTGAGGTGGAAGAGGCAGGGCCTATAAAGCCAGGAAGCTGGCAATAGATGGGGGCCACAGTCACTCCCTGGGAAGGGGGGGAGGGTTTGGAGCTGGTACCCCCAGAGAAAGGTGGGAAGGAGCAGTGAGGGCTGGGAGAGTAAAGCCCAGAACTGCTGGGCTGAGAGTCCCTGGACTGGAACCCAGAATAGGCAGGCCCGGGTTGCCCGACTGGCCACGGGGGAAGTGGCACCCTCAGTGCAATGCTGGAGAAGACTGCCTGAGACCGTCTGTGCAGAAGACTTTGGGGGAATACCCCGGAAGGGGGGAAAAGCTAAGTGACCTAGCCAGAGGGCTGTCACAAAGAGGACGCCGCGGTTCCTAGGTGAAAGAGGAGCTAACAGACCTAAGAGAGAGACTGTGTGATGCCGTTTGACCACAGGAAGGGGCGTTGAGTTTGAGAGCTAATCCCCAGCATGACCAGGAGAAGGCACCAGACAAGTGGTGAGTGATGCACCCCGGGACAGTAACGAACAATGGCATTTTTAAAGCTCTTTGCCAGGCTAACATTACAGCACTTCCCAGACCTGTCAGATGCTAAGGTTCAGACAGTCAAAGACATTCCCACAGGGGATGCTGCATGACAGATAAGAGCCCAGGGACTCCCTTTGGCCCCGGTATTCCTTAGGGAAGGCGAACTTCAGCCAGGAGAATGGCAGATGAAACATCCCTGTCTTGCAGCATCCAGATGAGGCTGCAGCCCCAGTGTCTCCCCACGGCCCAGCCTCCGCAAGGAGGGACCTGTTGAATTTGCTGCAGTCTTCACCATTCAGTGGGCCAGATTTCTGGGGTGCCTGTTCCCCCACAATGTCAGTCCTGCAAAGTCTGTGCAACATAAGGAGAGACACGTCATTGATCACTCTGATTTCCTTTGCACCAGACGGGTCCAGTTGCTAGTGGCACATAGCCAGGGTACTGGTGACAGCACTGCTTAGTGGGCTGAATGAAAATAGGGGCGGGGGGGGGAGGTTGTCTCCCACTTCACAGTTCCTGTCCTCCAGGCCAGCAATTAATTCTGCCTCCTCCCTCCCCTCTGCTCTTCCTGGCTGGAGCTCCTGGACTTCTTCACCCCCTTTCCCAGGTTTGGGGGAGGGGAGCTGCAGTGGGGTCCCCTCTCCCTCTTTGCAAGCCAGGTGTTGTAGGGGGAGGAGCAGAGGAGCCTTGTTACTCACAGAAGGGGAGGGGGGAACAGAGGAGCCCTGAGCTGCTGGGTGTCCCTCACCCCCCAATTACTTTGGCTGGAGAGGAGCGGGGAGAGCTCTGCCTGCTCCCTGCAGCAGCCCTGATTGCCCCTTTAAGCAACACATCCAAAGTGCAGGCGCCTTCTTTCCACGGGAACTCTGAGTGCAATCTCTCTGCCAGCAGGCTCCATGTCTGTTCTTTCCATTGCGTGTGACATGAGCACATTGGAAAAGACATTGGCCCCGCAAACATGCCGCGGTCGGAGAATCAGGGGAGCTTCCTTGTTTGTACATTGCCATGAGCAATGAAAGGTCTACAGACTACAGGGCCCTTTCTGCCCAATTTGCCCACTGGCAACCCCATTGTCTTCAAATCGGAGGGTATTCCCGTCTCCACTACATGCAGCTCTGGCATGTAAAACTATTCCACAGCTGCACTGGCTCTGCGACGCTAACGGGGGCAGAGTGTTTAAAACAAAAGTGTGTTTCTGAGGGTCTCAGCTGTGACACCGGAAGCAAGTTTACTGAGTAACAAAGTGCATCTGACACCGTTACAGTACTAGTCCAGGGGTACGTTTTAATGAATTTTAATGAGAGGGAAGGGGAGGATGGCCCAGGGGTTAGTGCACTCCTCCTAGGGTATGTCTACACCGCAGTCGGCCTGGGTCCAATGACTCAGGCTCCTGGGGCTTAGGCTGCAGGGCTATAAAATTGCCATGTGGACAGTTCAGGCTCAGGCTGGAGACCAGGTTCTAAGACCTCCCAAGGAGGGTGAGTTCCTGAGCCCAGGCTCCAGCCCAAGCCTGAACATCTACATGGCTATTTTTCACCTTGCAGCCTGAGCCCTGTGGGCCTGAGTCAGCTGACCTGGCCTCTGAGACTCTGTGCTGCGAGTCTTTTACTGCAGTGTAGACGTATTCCTGGAGTCTCTCTCTCTGGGCCTCAGGTCCCCATCGGGGCAAGGGCATAATAGCACTTCCCAACCTCACAGGGGTGTGGTGAGGACAATACATTAGACTATGAAGGGCTCAGATACTGTGATAATGGGAGCCATATAAGTACCTTGGCTAGAACTCCTGCACTTTGAATGGAACATTATCACCATCTTCAAGGGTGTGTGCAGGCTTTAAACACCAAGGAGAGAGAGGGACTATTTAGGATGGTTCAGAGGGCTACAGCTAGAGTAATGGACTGAAATGAAGAGAAGGATGCATGTTGGGAATAGCTCCCTAACACTGAGATCTGGGAGTGTCGGATAGTCTCCAAAGACGTCAGAGCTGCATTGATTGAAGCTTTTAAAATTAGACTAGGATAAATTAGAAAATTCTCTCTAGGAATCTGTCTTGCCCTGGCAGTGAGATGAACTAGGTGATTTCACAGATCTTTTCTATCTCTAATTTATACCTTTAAATGATTCCTTTAATAAAGGTGTCCTCCTAGGGGTCTCCATCCAGAATTGCTATAATTGTTTGACCAGCAGTAACACTCTGATGCCAGTAGGTGGTGAGCATCAACTAACTTTCAGGGTGAATGCAGAATTCTGGCCCTCCCAATGTGCTGAATCTGCTTGGCTTTTAGGGGATGTGTGTGCAGGGCCGCCCAGAGGATTCCGGGGGCCCGGGGTCTTCGGCGGCGGGGGGCCCCTTCCGTTCCGGGACCCGCCGCCGAAGTGCCCCAAGTCCCGCGGCGGGAGCCCCCCGCCGCCGAATTACCGCCGAAGCGCAGCCTGGTCTTCGGCGGTAATTCGGTGGCGGGGGGGGGTCCCCGCCGCGGGCCTTCGGGGCACTTCGGCGGGGGGGCCCGGAACAGAAGGGGCCCCCCGCCGCCGAAGACCGGTCTGCGCTTCGGCGGCGGCGGGTCCCGCTTCCCCCCCGCCCGCCCCCGCCCGGTCCCGCTCCTCCCCCCCCCCCAGCTGGGCCCCGCCCCCAGCCCCGGCGGGTCCCGCTTCCCCCCCCCGGCCCCGGCCGGTCCCACTTCCCCCCCCCGGCCCCGGCCCCGGTCGGTCCCGCTTCCCCCCCCCGGCCCCGGCCCCAGCCCCTTACCCGAGCACGTCTCCGGCGGGGCCTGAGCCCCGTCCCGCTCAGAGCCGCGTGGTGAGGGGGGGGGGCTGGGAGCTCCACGCCGAGCGGAGGGAGCTGAGCTCAGCCCGGAGCTCCCAGCCCCGCCCCCTCACCACGCCGATCTGAGCGGGGCGGGGCTCAGGGGCTCGGCCGGAGACTCGGCGCTTGATGCGCCGAGGCTCCAGGAGAGGGGCGGAGGCGGAAGCCTCCGCTCTTCTCTTGGGGGCCCCTGCGGAGCCCGGGGCCTGGGGCAAATTGCCCCCTTTTCCCCCCCCTCTGGGCGGCCCTGTGTGTGTGTGTGGATTTTAGTAAAATCCCCTTGCTCTCCAGCAGAGGGGCTTTCTTGGGTACAAGCCCAACCCAAAAGCCCAGATCCCAGCTTTGGGGATGTTGGAATCCAGTTCCACGCTTTGTGGTTCAATCCCCTCTCTTAGGCTCGTTGAAGCTCTCTGGTTATGCCCTGTGAAATCATGCTCCAGGGCTGAGGGTAGTGTGTAGACAAGCAGGAGAGGCCTGTGGGACCTATGGAGAAGGCCCAGTCAATGCTTGGCTCAGTCCGCCCTCCAGACACTAGTCTGCCTCTCTGCTCCAGTCACTCTGTGTAATGAAGCCTGATGGCACCCAGGTCCCATCACTGCCTCCAGTGCTGACTAGGCAGGAAGCTTTCTGCGGAATGAATGGAGCGGGGAGGACATGGACAAGCCGGTACTGGGCAGACTGTTGCCAGAAGGACGCTGCTTCAGCAAGTTGCTGGTTCCTCTATCTCCCGAGCAGGGGTAGCTGCCCCAGACACTGTTCCCAAAGTCCCATGTACAGATGACATTGGGAACTGCAGGAAGGATCTCCTGAAAAACCTTAGTCCTCTCTGAGATTAGAGGCCTCGGTTGGGGGTCAGCGGCGCATCGTACTGGGTGCTGTACCAGTGTAATGAAAAGACAGTCGCTGCACCAGAGAGCTTCCAGATGATGCATATAATGAAAACAACTGGTGGATCCAGCAAACAAGGGGTCAGGGAGGACAAAGTAACAGTGAAACAGTCACAAGTAGTGTAATAAGCAGCACTCCGGCTGCCCAGAGATGGGGCATGGTCTAGAAGACTGAACATGGGACTGGGCTCCATGAACACTTCGATTCTCTCTCCAGCTTGACCACTGGCTTGGTTAGCCTTGGGTAAGTCACTTAATATGTTTTGCCGGTATTTCCCCATCCATCGCATGGGGATGGTCATACCATTACCTGCCTCACGGAGGTGTTGTGAGGACGTAATGTTAATATGCCTTGAACACGCAAAGTGCTCAGCATTATTAGCATTAGCCCTGCCTTGCAAGTGGACCCATCTCAGCATTTACTTTGGCATGGCTGCTGACGGTTATTGTGATGGCTGGGTGGCAAACCATTCCAGTTCAGCACTAGTGGTGGGAGGATGCTGCACTCTGGCCACCTCCCAGGATCCCTTGCATCTACTCTATTGCGTGTGACAGGTTTCAGAGTAGCAGCCGTGTAAGTCTGTATCCGCAAAAAGAACAGGAATTAATATGCAAACTAGATACAA
This sequence comes from Mauremys mutica, assembly GCF_020497125.1. Taxonomy (NCBI): domain Eukaryota; kingdom Metazoa; phylum Chordata; order Testudines; family Geoemydidae; genus Mauremys; species Mauremys mutica. Next base: position 351,603,142 of record NC_059072.1, on the reverse strand, counting down.
TCACCTTAGGTTTAAATAGGGACTGGGAATGGCTGAGCCATTACAGACATTGAATCTATCTCCCCTTGTAAATATTCTCACACTTCTTATCAAACTGTCTGTACTGGGCTATCTTGATGATCACTTCAAAAGTTGTTTTTTTTTTCTTTTTCTTTTTTCCTTACTTAATTGGCCTCTTAGAGTTGGTAAGACAACTCCCACCTTTTCACGCTCTCTGTATGTGTATATAGATCTCCTCACTGTATGTTCAATTCTATGCATCCGAAGAAGTGGGCTGTAGCCCACGAAAGCTTATGCTCAAATAAATTTGTTAGTCTCTAAGGTGCCACAAGTACTCCTGTTCTATTGCGTGTGTTGCCCAATGGCCCAGTACTTCCTTGGGCCCTAAGACCTGGCAGTTAAGTGACAATTAATGGAAACATTCAGTTTCATCTTTAAAGTCCAAACAGCAGTGACTTGATCAAACGACTGTCTTGCTACAAGCTGTAAAAGTGCGGGGCTGGATCTGCAACAGAGCCAAGCACAAAGCTCTAAGGTCCAGATTCTCAAAGGTTTTTAGGCTCCTAACTTCCATTGATTCAGTAGAAGTTAGATCCTTAAAAGGTTCAGGCTCCGGGGCCTAAGAGCTCAAGTTTCTGCTTTTTTTTTCCTAATCCTGGGGCTGAATCAGGCCCTTGCCTCTTGCAGCATAAGTTAGAGTAGCCACAAGGCTGCTCTAAGTTCTACGTCTGCTGGAATGGTCTCCGGGAGCCTACTCCCATGGTCACTGTAACACATCGCACTCTGCCTCACTTGTTCCAACCCCTCCCGCCCCACGATGCCTCCTGCCAGCCCTGACGTCCCCTATGCCAGAGGAGGGGAGCAGGTGGGGTAAAGCCGGCTATGCCAGCTTTTCACAAGCTGAGGCGGGGAATCTTTCACTACCTGTTTAAAGCTGCTTTAAGCCCTTTGCTTGTGATGCTGGACTCGGAGCAGGGCAAGGGGGACTTAACCAAGGAGATCTGGCTCAGAATGGTTAGCTGTTTTCTGTAACGCATCCCCCTCTCCCCGCGGGACAGTTTGGATCCACATTCAGGTCCAAGTTAGCACTTCACAATGGAACTGTGTGGGTCCCTGTCCTGGTGCACTAATGGATGGTTTATATGCTGAGGTAATGTCTGCTGGCTGGGTCTCACCTGTACTCGGTCAGATTCCTGTATAATGAAAGGCTCTAACCCTGTGCTTTGCTCACAAAGCCACAGGGCAGCGTGGCTTAGGTGGGTTTGAGCTGGCTGCCTGGTGGCCTAGGCCATCTCCGGGCAAGGAGTTTCCTCTCATGGGAGTAGTGGAGGGCTGATGTGCTCCGTGGTACCCTGGATACAGCTCTCCAGATGCCCCTGTCGGAGCAGGCTGAGTCTTCTCCTGGGAGGCAAGGACTCTCTTCCTGCTCTGGTGCCCTGTTAAAGGTAACGCAGAGCTTGCACAGGAGGAGGGGAGCTGCTGTGTGGCGGCAGCAGGCTCTGTTTCTCCTGTGAATGCTCTTTAATTATGACAAATAAATAAACAGAGTCGCCAAAAGGAAGGGACGCTAATCTAGGTCAAAAAGCAGGCCAGCACACAGGCTATAGACAGGTCCCAGCATGCTGGCACGAACCCGTGTGCTGCCGAGAACAGGAAAGTGGGGGACTTCAGTGGCCATTACATCTAGGGAAATAGGGCAAGAATCTTGCTCCATGGGCTCCCCAAACAGTCCTCTCCCCCATGAGTTAAAGGAGAGCTGCCAGCCCTGAAGGAGTGGGAAAGTCCCCCATGCTCTTTGAGTCAGCCCCTGGAGGGCATGTGAGTGCACACACGCTATAAGGCAATGCCACGCTCCTGCTTATTTAATCACATAACACCAACAGGATGTGGGGGCTTCACTGGTAAGTGTGAACATAGGGAACCAGGCCCCAAAAGGCTCCACTTCAAATTGACAATGCGCAGATGAAGGGCTGGAGATGGCAGTTAATGGCAAGTCAGGGAGAGGGGCTAGGAGCTGACCGGTGGCTGGCTAGTGCTGTTTGCCTTTCTATTTGAGGGTAGAAAGATTGTTCATAGGCCTCTTGGACAAAGTTTGAGAGGGACTTGAAGGAAGAGGGAGTGGCCCAAGGGAAGATACTTAAGCAGCCTGTACAAAGGTAGAGGGAGTTCTCTGGGCTGGATACCAGGGACCTGATTCTTGACTTATTTGTACCCTAGGTTGCACTAACTCATTGGCTAGCATGGATTAGGCATCCCCTCCTGTGCCCAATCCACAGAGGCTGAGTCTGTTACAGCCTCCCCATGATCCTTACTCAAGGTGGAGAGACTCGTATTGTTAGCTCCAGAGGTCCTTGGTGTTGGCCAAGATTGCAGAAGTCACACAGCTACTTACACCTATGCAAAGCAAGCGTAGACTTACTCCCATTCTGACCTGGCAGGGTTTGGTACCCACTCCACACAGGACGTGGGTGTCGGACTCAGGTCCTCTGCGTTGAAGAGGAGGGCAGCTGCAATCTGCTCCCATTTCATGCCAGTGCAGTGCAACCTTCTGGTTCTTGGTAAGATGCTAAATGCAGGTCTCAGTTGGGCTCAGTTTGGGAGTTCCTGAATTAAAGTAAACGAGTCCATCTGGTATGAACATATGCAGCCACGCTTATCCTTTCAGAGCTGCTGGAGCAGGCTTGTGTTTAGAATGAGCTCCAGAGATGTGTCCATTCCAAGCAGCCTGGGGTCTACTTGGTAAATGGCTGAATACACTGGGCGAAATGCATTTCCTGAATGGCCCAGAAGCTTAGTAGGTTTTATGGACAAGGATTAGACTTCACTCTCTTTGGTCAACAATACTTGGCACTCGTGCAGCATAGCACCCTTCCTCCACACATCTCATGTTCACTCGGCATCATCACACCCCTGGGAGATAGCTGGGTGGTGTTATCCCCACTTTACAGAGGGAAAAACTGAGGTACAGAGTGGTATAGTGGCTTGTTACACAGAATCAGAGGCTGAGCTGAGGGTCCTACCTCCTGGGCCCCTACTATAACCATTAGACGCACACATTTACTGAGTGGCGGAGGTCACACTGTACTTTTAGGCTGGCAGTTCTTCAGAGCAGGCTTATGGTCTTTATTTATGTTATCAAGATCTAGGCTTTGCTGTGCTAGGTCCTATGTAAACACACAGTAAGATACAGTCCCTGGCCTGAAGAGTTTACAATCTGAATAGTAATGACAGGGGGGAGGGATAGCTCAGTGGCTTGAGCATTGGCCTGCTAAATCCAGGGTTGTGAGTTCCATCCTTGAGGGGGCCACTTAAGAATCTGGGCCAAAAATATGTTTGGGAATAGTCCTCCCTTGAGCAGGGGGTGGGACTAGATGACATTCTGAGGTCCCTTCTAACCTGGTATTCCATGACAACAGGAGGCATATCATCCCATTTTACAGTTGGAGATTAAGTAACTTGCCCAAGGTCACCTGAGTCTAGTGGAGACTGGAACTGAAGGGTGATATCCAGTGCCTTAACCACAAGACCATCTCTTCTATCTAGTCAGCTCTTTCTGGACTACTTTCTGCCTCCTATATGAGTTTATGGATCCCTATAAATAACCACACTGGAGCAGTCCCACTGGCGGCTGAATAGTAAGGGGTGAATATGTGTGGAGATTCTCAGTGGTATAAAGCTCACTCCCTGGAGCGATGTTTTAGGGGGCTGGCAGCTGGAAGAAGCTATGCTTAAATAAAGGCAAAGGAATTTCTGCCCCGTGATGTCTTTGCTGAAAGTCCCATCTGCCCCAGGGCTTTACAGCACAACGTTGTACAAAAACACTGAGGTGGCTGTGAGCAATGGGGATAAAGTCCTCCCCCAGCCTCTGGCGTTTCCCTTCGGAAAGGGACACAGAGGAGGTCATTTGGGCCTTCTTTTCATTATGTGTTGGCAAGGGATTATCTACTGCAGGCAAAAGCTCTGCTGGGAATGTTACTGTCTCTGTAGCTGAGCTGCCTTATGCCAGATGGTGTTTACGCTGAGGGTGGGATTTTAATAATACTGTGACAAGGAGCCCGCAGAGCACTGAACCGGGCCCGATAGCTAGCAGCAATGGGTGCAGTGAGCATGCAGTGCTGGCTAGTACCACCAGACCCAGTGAGGATACGGTTGCACCCTGTGCAAACCTGTAGTCCCTGCTGTGAGCCAGAGCCTCAGATCTCCGCTTGGTCCCAAGCCATTGATTTCAATAGAGGTTCCCCTGAGTAAAGACCAAGGCCTGCAGGATTGAGCCCTTCTGCTCTGGCTCCATGGATCGGCTGAAAGCCCGGTGAAGCAATGGAGATCCGACCGTTTGGGGGGGGGCTGAACGTCTGGCCATTTCCGCAGGGGCCAGGCTAGGCGGGGGGAGGGGTAAGGGGAACTGCCCCACAATGGAAGAAATTATGGGCCTGATTCTCAGTTACTCCATTCCTGTGCTGTGGGGAGGGGCTCTAAGCCACTGTTCCATATTCGGGGGCCAGGAAGGAGCCCTGCCTGCCAGCCCCACCCAGTGTAAATTAGAGCAGCCATTGGGCATCTGTAACTTCAGCTCTGCTCCTCATGGGCACTGGGCTATGGCCAATACCCAGGTGCCTTGCATTCCAGACATGGCCCAATCTTCTTATGCGAGAGGCTTTGAGCCAGGGTATTATGAAGCCCTTACAGCAGGTCTGAACCAGACAGGGAGGCCATCTGCATCGGCGTGATTCCTAGGGGCCATTTACATCCCCTTTAAAGCCCCCTCGTATGATCAGATCGGACTTAAAGAGCCGTGGTGTAACTGAGGGCATGTCTACAGTGCAATTAGACACCTGGGGCTGGCCCGTGCCAGGTGATTTGGGCTCGTGGGGCTTGGGCTAAGGAGCTGTTTAATTGTGGTGTAGACATTCAGGCTCAGACTGATGCCAGGGCTCTAGGACCCTGGGGGGCTGCAGCTCGAGCCCGAATGTCTACACTGCAATGAAACAACCCCTTAGCCTGAGCCCCATGAGCCTGAGTCAGCTGGCACTGTCCAGCTGTGGGTGTCTAATTGCAGTGTAGACATACTCTTGGACTCCAGTCCTGGGAGTCCCTGTGTGTATGGGTGGGTGAGAGGCTTGATCCTGCTCTTATTGAGGTCAATAGCAAAACTCCCACTGACTTCAGTCGGAACAAGATCAGGTCCCACACATGGGGAGTTTCTAGTTCCCTGTATGGGGATAATCTACAGAGGACACTTTGGTTCTAAACGGACACAGTACAGAGCAATTGGTCTCCCTTGTGATTTAGTGGATCTTGTCATTGGGTGATTTACTAAGCACCAAAATAACGTTATTTGTGAGTCTCTAGGTGCACATACCTTCTCCCCTATTAGCCAGATGATGCTTCTCCGAGATGAATAGGGCACCCGAGGAATTAAAGCATGCAGTCTTAACCCATGTATTATTCCCTGGTACAATTTATCAGCAGCCCAGTGTTCCTGAGGAGCAATATCTCAACAGCTGGTGTTTCTTCTCTAGGAAGCATCAGCATGATTGTTTATCAGGGAGATGGTAGCTCCAAAAGAGAAGGTGAGTGCTACATTTTACATTAAAGAGGTATTTGTGATTCACATCAGCACTGGATTTCTGCTCTTGTGGCTTCTATGTAATAAATGTAAGAGACACGTGGACAGCCTCATCCCTGGGCTTGTGCAGGGACAGAGGGTGGAGGGTGGATATGGATGGCATAAGGTGGAGATGGACGGCAGAAGAGAGATCACTTGATCATTACCTGTTAGGTTCACTCCCTCTGGGGCACCTGGCATTGGCCACTGTCGGTAGACAGGATACTGGGCTAGATGGACCTTTGGTTTGACCCAGTACAGCCGTTCTTATGTTCTTATGCTCTTATGAGGGGAGACGATTCACCACTCTACAGTTCATGGACCAATGTAGCCCCCAGCATCCCTCTTGGAATAGCCCACTGGGTTGCTGCAGGGGTGCAGAATCACCAGAGTGCAGGACTGCCATGGCACATCGCCTCTTGCCTTGGTCCTCCCCTGGCCCACCCCAATATGCCTCTGCTCCAGCCCTGGTCTACTCTCAAACACCCCCTGCTCCTGTGGCGGTAGTGCAGTGCTGATAGAACCAACGCAGTATGGGGCGGGGCAAGCTTGAGCTAAACGTGGGAGTGGGGAATGGGACCCAGCTGATGCGAAAGAGCCAGGAGGCAGCTGTGAATCTGGCCCCAGTGTCAGAGCTAGAAGACACACAGTACTGTGCTTAAACCAAACCCATCGGTTGTAGGTATTGGCATGGAATTCATGGCCTTAGAAATCAGTCTGCCAGTATTATCAAGGCTGTACCTCAGAAGCAAAATGTTTTGGAAGCAAGAAACATTGGGCCAAAAGAATCTGCTTCCAGTTACCCTGGTGCATCGCTGCTGAAGTCAATGGCGTTACACGGGTGTAGCAGATAGCAGAATCTGCCTTGTAGAATTGGTTGTACCGGATACAGTGATGGCCTCATTGAGTCTGGTTTGTGATCAGTATTCTAGCTTAGAGAAAAGCAAAAAACTCTCTAGCTGGTCTGGTTATTGAGAGAACCTCAGACATGTGAGCTGAGTGTAACTGATTCAGCCTGGGCCAATAAAACTGCCCCATTCAGCTCAGATGCGCAATGGCTATAAGTCAGCATTACTAACTAGGTCACTGCCCATCATAGCATGTCAGAAAGGGGAGGTTTCAGAGTAGCAGCCGTGTTAGTCTGTATCCGCAAAAAGGGGAGGGAGGATCACAGTTCATTCGGGTGTACTTAGGAAACACCACTTGTCACAGTGACCGGGCTAACAACCCTTCTGACCCATCCTGGTCTCTCTCAGCACACCCAGTCTAGCTCACAGGGCCCAAGCTGTCTCCCACTCTCAGACTGGGCCCTGGATTGCAGTCCCCTGAGTATCAACCATGATTTACCTCAGCAGGTCCGACTTATGTCCAGCCCCTGCAATTTTCTCCCCTCTGGGCAATGACAGTGTTTCAGTGTCCAAATGGCCTCCTTAGAGCAAAGTCCGTATTTAGAACAAAAGCATTTGAGAGAAAACATCTTAAACTAGACTACATATATCTAGCTTTTCCCATAATGATTCTCACTCACTGGCTTGGGGAAGGCCCAGTTTTTAGGGTGTGTGTGTGTGGGTGAGTGGGTATGTGTGTGTGTCCTTTTCCCCCTGAGAAGGGCATTTTAGCTCCTAGTTTTGGCAAATAACACTTACAAGCTGTTGGAGATCGGAGACTGGATTCTTGAAGCTAACAGCTTGTCCCATTGTCTTTCGAATGTGAGCTTGGGTGTTTTCATTTGGTCAGCCATTGTGTCACCTTCATCCACTACCCCACTGTACAGTAACTTCCCTTCACGGTGCAGGTCACATAGTGTTCATACCATTATTATACATCCTCTCCCCCTCTGCCACGCCACCATTTGTTGTCTTTCCTTGTTCAAGAAAAAGCCATGCCCAAGGAGACCAGAAAGGCACCTGAGCTGTACTGAGGGTGAGGTGAGCCCAGGACAGCATTTGGCCTCCACTGGGCGGAAGCTAAGGCTGAGGAGCAAAACTCACGGGTGTATTCAAATCCCACTGCAGGGAGCCACTCCTCTGGAGCCCAGAGAGTCTGCCTGATCGTATTTTGAACATCTGCACTCACTCCTGTGAGTGGAATCTCAAGTGGGTGGGGCTTGGTTTGTGGGTGGAGCATGGATGAGTACCACTGCCTATCCCAAACCAGAATTTGATGCGTGGTTTCGTGGTGAATGCAGAGGTGATGTGGGTTCTGCTTCTGGCTCTGCTCCAGGCTTCAAGTCTGACCACGTGAACTGTAATAAACTGGCAGAAACCCTCCCATAAAAAGCATGGATTGAACAATTCCAAATGGCAAACATATTAACGTGGTGACATGTTTGCAGACAAGTCCATGAATGGGGACAGATGCTCAGTCTGACAGATAAATGGCTCACAATAAAAAAATTGGGCAGGTGTAACCGTAGCAGTGGGGCCTTGAGGCATAGGCTGGCCTGTCTTCTCATGCCCCCTTTGTCAGGGAGTGCCTGTGTCAACCATCTGCCTGTGTCCTGTGGGTGTACAGTGTGTGTGTGTGTGTGTGTGTGTGTGCATTACGGAAGCAGGCCTCAACTCCTGCTCAGGACATGCCAGTATGTCATCTGGATAGTTTCTCATTACATTCCTGTGGGGGATCCTGATCTTATGCGATAACAAAACAAACAGTGTATATCTCATCCCAGGAGGTAGGGGTGTGTGTGTGTGTGTGTGTGTGTGTGTGTGTGTTGCAGACAAACGGGATAGTAACAGGCTTATTCTGTCATCGGTTGCCAGCCCTTGAGCCTCCTTTTACTAAGCTGTTATGTAACCACTCTGGGTGTCTGACCTCCTATAGCCACTGCTGCTGAAACTTTATCTTGAATGAGCCAAACTAGCTTTCTAATTAAACATGTGCCATGTAAGACTGTAATTACACATACCTTAAGAGTTAACGTTAAGATTAAGCAATTACATTGCATGCTCAGATACATGCACCCTGGATAGCCCAAGATTGAAAGGCACTCATCACACTCCTTGCCTGTATGCCACTGCCCATTTTTAAGTCCAGGGATCCTTGGCTGGAAGTAGAAATACCCTTCCTCTGTGTCCCTACTGTCTCTGTGGCCTATAAACAGAAAGGCTTATGCTGTCACCGCTGCAGATTTAGACCTGTGTGACCGTGAGATTTACTGAAGCAAAGCGTCAGCTGATGTATCGCTATACTCTCATTAAAGGAATTATTTTCCACTGACATTCAATCCATGTCTGTGCTGAAAAAAGGGGAGCTGGTTTGTTTTGCACAACTAGTGAATGAAAACCACTCCAACCGGGTTCCCAGCAGACCAGGGACACTGTTTCTGCGGGAGAATCCAGTTTACCTGGTGCTTATGTCCGGGTGAGACAGGCAGATGGGATGGAATCCCAAAGAGTTCTCTTTGTTCCCTTATGAATTTCTCCATCATGCCTGAAATGAAAACACTGTTGTTCAATGGTGGTGGGCGAAAGTAGGTCAGAGGATTAGTAAATTAAGAGGAGTTATATTATTAATCAAATAATAGTAACTTACATTGAAATAGCAATTCTTTTGTCCCAAAGGACACCAATGCACTTGTCATAACACATAAGCAGGAATTCACTGACCACTGAAATGCAGCCACCTCTGTGGTGGGATGCAGCAGCTGACAGCACACAATGGTGCTGCATAAGTTTAGGACAGGAAGTGAAGATCATTCCCCTCCCCAAATGAATCTATAAAATGATCTTGGTCTGCAGAATATAATGACCCAAATGGGACATTTAAAACCAAAATTTGTGCAGAAAGTGCTAGATTATCAGCCCTGGAGACTAAGGCTCATAGGGATGTTCTGGGCCCACATCATGTAAATTTCTCCTATCTTAGACAGCCTTACTGGTTCATCTAGATTCTCTTTTGGAGAAGCCACCTCTACAGGTGAGAGGGTTGTTGTTCAGTCTCCATAACTCATTCAATTCCTGGTCTCTCTACTCAGATATCTAACACGGGAACTAACTAGTGAGTCTTGTAACAGAAACCCACCCCCTGGGAACTGGACTGAGGCTGCCAAACTGGCATTATTAATGCTTGTTAAGACTAGCTGGAGATACCTCTAACTTCTTACACTGTGAAGGCTGCATCACTGTAGCATCTCATGGACATTAACAAATTCCCCTCACAACACCCCTGTGAAGTATTCTCCTCCCCCCCGTTGTACAGATGGATCTGATGCACACCGAGATTCAGTGACTAACCCAAGGGTGCAGAAGGTACGTCTACACAGCAAAGAAAAACCCGTGGCTGGCCCAGGCCAGCTGATTTGGGCTGCAGCGCTGTTTCACAGCGGTGTAGATTTCCAGGCTTGGGCTGGAGCCTGAGCTCTGGGACCTTCCCACTTTGCAGGGTCCTAGCACCCAGAAATCTACACAGCAATAAAACAGCCCAAGCCCTGCGAGCCTGAGTCAGCTGGCACGGGTCAGCCTTTACTGTGTAGCCATACCCAGTGTGAGTCTGTGGCAAAGGCGGGAATCAAACCCAGATCTGGCTCTTAGGTTATTTCTATGGCCTCCATTACCATAGTAGGTGAGTGCCTCATAAACACAAAGGTATTTATTCTTACAACATTGCTGTGGGTCGGGAAGAGCTTTTTTTCCCCATTGTACAGACAGGGAACTGAGATGCAGAAAGACAAAATGACTTGGCTGAGGTCATACAAGAAATCTGCGGCAAAGCAGGGACTCAAGCCCAGGCTGCCCAAGGCCTAAGCAAATCCCCTTACCACTAGGCCATCCTTCCTCTCTGATTACTGTCCACTGCTTTAACTACAAGACTACCTCCCCTGCAGCAGCAGCAGCCTCTGCCTTTCAGAAATCTTTTCTAGGAAACAACCTCTGTTCAGTAGGCCAAACTCAGCCCTGATGTAACTAAACTTAGATCAACAGTTACCACTAAGATGAATTTGGCTTAGATCAGTTTGCCTCTGGAAGTTTGCCTCCATATCCTGTTGATCTGCTGGTTGTTGCCATCTCTCTGATTTAAATGTTTGTGTGTGAGCATTCGTGGTGCTGTCTGAACCCAAGTCTGGCGGAGCTGGTGCCTTGTAAGCTTCCCCCAATACACAGCTCCATCAGTGCACCTCGGTCCTGGCAGACAATACCGCTGCCATTCCAGTACTGGACATCCTTGAAAGAGATGCTGTGGAAACTTCCACCAGTGCAGCTTCGCTGGGGCTAGCAACAGTGGCAGGAGCTCTAGTGTAGACAGGGCTCCTGGATTTTCCTGCTGTGATGTCGGGCCCAGCTCAGAGCAGGTCTCGCTGTCAAAAACACTGGTAGTTGCCTGAGACCAGTCCCCACTCCCACTCCCTCAATTGCCACCATATTGACAGTGCAACAGAGTGACACTTCCCCAAAGAGCCTAGCACAGGCAACATCAGAGGCTGCCACCTACTGCTGAATCGGGCTGTCTCTCGTTATCTTTTGGGTGTATCCTCTGAGCTGGGTGTATTTTTAAACCTGAGATGGCCTTGAATCAAAATCTGAGACCTGACTCCAGGTCTAGTTCTAAACTTTCCAGCTCTACAATAGGTCAAACCAAAACCAGGTTCTGAATGTTCCTGGAATTCAAAGCTTTGGGCTGTAAACTCGGACTAAAACTTGAACCAGAGCTAAGATTTAAACTCTAATCAGATCCAAACCTGGATCCAGCTGCACGCTTTTGTCTGTAATTTGGCTACAGTTCATGTGTGGATGTTCTGATCTATGCCAAGAAGCATCTGCCGATCTTAAGATTCAAATGAACCCTAAAGCCCCAACTGAAACTTTGTCAAAACTGCAGTTTCATCACCTGCCGTCATGGTGAAACTATGGAAAGCTGTGAATTTCATACGATTTCAACATAAAACTATAAATCAGTCTAGTTTTCCTTAAAACTAGAGCAGGCTGATGTGAAAGCTGCTTCCTAGTGAACATAGAGATATCACCCATTGGCTGAGTTATTGAGTTGGTAACAAAACACTAAACCAGGCAAATGCCCCACATGGTTCTGAATTTTGCTGTGAACATCTGGCCCAGCTTAGACTGGGTTCTGTGCAATCTAAGTGGGAGTGGCCCTTGTAATCACATTACATGGTGATCCTTTGATGTTATATTGTATTCCTAGGTGCAGAGCTGGACTCTCTTCTTTCTTTCTTCCCTCCTCAAACTCTGAGTCTTCCTATCAGACTTTGTAGGCTCCATTCAGTAATGACTCTGGCCCTTAGTGATGCTAGAATCCCCACAGATTCCCAGCTCCGGCTCCACAGGACACTCCCAGTTGGCATTAAGGTGTGCTGGCTGTGAAAGGCCTACAGAGCGAGCCAGCTGTCCCCACAGACAGTGCTGAGATGGCTGGGAGGGGAAGGGGTCACGCATGTCTAGACACTCTTCACTATGTCAGGAACATTACTGTTCCCAAATCCCCATCCACCTACAGATGGGCAGAACATTGCAAAGGCTGAAAAATGATTTTTGACAAAAGCTAGGGTGATCCTGGACGGCGGGAGATATATGGGACTTAGGATTCTGTTTTTCAGAGGGGACCATTTGGTCAGTCTGACCTCCTGTGTAAAACAGACCATTACATTTCATCCAGCTTTCCCCTATAGTGAGCCCAGTGATTCTACTTCACCTAAAGTATTTCTGTCTTCCGGAGACTAAACTGTTGTGTCACAGGCAGAGAACAGGAGGGACTGAGGTGCCTTCAATGTCCCATGCTCCTGCAATAGCAAGGAATTGATTAGGTGAGATTAAGTTTGGGAGGGTGAGCAGCATGGCAGACTTACAAAGGCTTTCTGCCACCTGGCGAGCGAGGGGGGAAAAGCAGCCTCTCCAGGCCATCTGCTGCGGCTATCTGAGCCCCACGTGAACACTGGAAATTGGACACGAAAGGATTTGTTGCAATTGTCTGGCACATTTTCATTTCTTTAATTGCATTTAGATCCTCTAAGTCTTTATTATCGCTGTGACAGTAGCTGCTAGATCCTGAGACAGGCTGACATTCTGCTAGGTGCATCATGCACGGTAAGAGACAGTCTCTGCCCTGAAGGACTTATTGTCTGTACACTCAGGACATTCAGAGGCATAGGCACTGAATTTCTAATCTGCCGGGGCACTCCCCCGGCTCTGCCCAGGCCATGCCCCCACTCCACCCCTTCCCCCAATGCTCCACCCCTGCCCCATCTCTTCCCGCCCCCGCCTCTTCCCCGCTCAGTTCCCTCCCTCCCCTGCGTGTGCTGCACCCTTGCGCCTCTCCCTTCTCCCCCCAGCACCCCCGACTCGGAGGTGGGGGGTGCTGGGAGGGAGGGAGTGGTGCTGATCGGCGGGGCCCATTGAGAGGGCAGGAGGCGCTGGGGGGCCAAGGAGATCCAGTGATAGGGGGGCTGCCGGTGGGTGCTCAGCACCCACCGTTGTTTCCCCGTGGGTGCTCCAGAGGGGAGACAGGCACAGAGAGGGGAAGTGACTTGCCCAGGGTTATACAGGTCTGTGGCAGAGCTGGGAATAGAACCAGGGTCTCTCGTGGCCCTGTCTGTTTAGACCGTGCTGCCTTTTATCTGTCGTTCAGTATTGGAAGGTGAACCCTTGTGTCCGATTGGCCTATGACGTCGGTCTCCATTGCCCGCATGGTAAATTCTCAAACGTGCACCTTCGTGCTTTCTCCCTGGCTGCCCTTCATGCTTGGGAAGAGCTCCCCCTAGATAGCTGCAAAGCTACCTCAGTGTCCTCCTTCGCAGCCCTCCTCAAAGCTCTCCTTTCCAGGATGCCTTCAGAAGTTTGACAACAGGCTCCCGGTGTGCTGAGAGGCTGCCTGTCATGCTGACCATGGTACCCCCGCTCCATCAGACTGTCTGTATATATCTGCTGTCCTTAGCTTGTCAGCTGCCTGTGTTTGCTCAGCACCTGGTGCCATGGGGTCCTGAGCCATGACTGAGGCTCCTAGGCATGATGGTAATACACATTCATAATGACACTCATTTTACACATGCACACAGAGGGCCAGAAAGAAACATCGGCTCCGACTTGTACTTTTCCCCAGGGGTGCTCCACCCCCGCTCTGCCCAGAGGCCCCGCCCTCACTCTGCCCCTACCCCCAGGCCCCTCCCTTGCTCCACTTCTTCCCGCCCCCACTCTGCCCTCTCCCCGAGGCCCCCACCCTCCCACCACTCACTGCTCTCTCCCTCCCCCCAAGCCCCTTCCCAAGCTGCCAAACAGCTATTTGGCAGCGCTCCCAATTAGCTGATCGGTGGCACCGCTGAACAGCTGCGGCTGGTGGATGCTGAGCATCCCCTATTTTTTTCCCCGTGGATGCTCCAGCCCCGGAGCACCCACAGAATTGGCACCTACGGAAAATAACCTGAGGTGCCACAGCAAATCTCTGGCAGAATTGCGATAGGCTATAAGGGATAAATGGCTAAATCCTGACTCCCAACCCTTCTCGCCTTGCCGCTGGGCAGTATTCTTCCTTATTCATATTCCATGCTCCTCTCTTTTGAACTCTGTCTGACATACGTGGCTGGCAGCTCCAAGTAAACAGTTCAGTGACTCGTGGCCCACCGTTGACAGGCCTCTGCACAGCTGCTGACAGCTGGAACAGTACGGCAGATTTCGTAACAAGTGCCATGCTTGTCAGGTGAACTTGACAGCCTTACTTCACCCCAAATGCCTCCTCGTTGTTCTCCTAGTGCTCCGAAGGACTGTGATAAATCTCCATACATAGACGCACGCTAGAGAACGTCCATGCAAGCAGACGGCCAGGAGTCCAGAGCAAAATGGAAATTCTTGTTGTGAATGAGTCACGCTACATATGCAAGTGCAGCATGAGCACGCTTGGAAAAACACTCAATCATTATTGCTGCCCATCCTCTCGTGGTGCTGGGGGAAGGAAAGAGTTTGTGTTTGGGGATTTTTTGTTTTGATTGGGAAGCATTAGCTGACGGGCTGTGTGCAAGCGCCTCTGCCTCGGCCCAGCAGCCGTTCCCCTCTGGTCTGTTTGGAACTGGGGTTGCCAGTTCAGCCTGACTGCTGGGCGGTTCCTGAATCGAAGCGTCACAGCAGTGAAAGCTGGACAAGATCGACTAGTCGGCTAGCCCATGCTGCTGCCCGTGCAGCGTTGCTCCTTAGAGCCTGTTTGATTTTTTTTCCGGGCCTTGCCTAGTCCAGTTTTGTGTCCCATGCAGTACTAGGGCTGTCACCACATTGATATCACACTCATGGGCGCAGTATAGGAACTAGAACAGAAATCTCCTGGACAGATTATTCAGCGTTATTATTACTCTAGCACCTAAAGTTCCTAAGTGACCTACCACATTAGGCATCGCAGAGACACGTACTGAGGTCCGGCCTACACTACAGACCTATAGTGATATGTTGCTCAGGGTTTTTGTGAAAAATCCACACCCCTGAGCGCTGTAGTTATACCGACCTAGCCCCCGTGTGGACAGCATTGTGTCGGTGGGGGACCTTCTCCCGCTGACACAGCTACCGCCTCTTGAGGAGGCGGAGTGACTACACCGATGGGAGAGCTCTCTCCCGTCAGCATAGAGCGTCTTCACTAAAGTGCAGCATCGGTGCAGCTGCACCAATGCAATGTTTTAAGCGTAGACGTGCCCTCAGAGGCAGTCCAGGCCCCAAAAAGTATAGAACAGGAGATGGACACAGCCAGAGCAGCACAAGGAAACTATGGGGCCGTCTACACCACAATAAAAGACCCATAGCACGGCAATGGCTGGCCCACTCAGCTGAGTTGGGCTTGCAGGGCTTAGACTGTGGGGCTACAAACATAGGCGCCGACTCCATGGATGCTCTGGGGCTGGAGTACCCATGGGGAAAAATTAGCAGGTGCTCCGCACCCACCGGCAGCCAAACTCCCCCCTCCTTGCCCCCTCCCCCCCCGAAGTGTGCCATGTCCCCGCTCCTCCCCCTCCCTCCCTCACAGCACTTCCAGCCCACCACCACCTAACAGCTGTTTGGGGGCACTTAGGACTTTCCCGGAGGGAGGGGGAGGAGCAGGAATGCCGCGTGCTCAAGGGAGGAGGCAGAGAAGAGGCAGGGCAGGGGCGGAGACTTGGGGGAAGGGGGCAGGGCTGCGGTTGGAAAAGGCAGAGTGGGGTGGAGACTTTGGGGAAGGGCTGGAATGGGGGCGGGGTAAGGGTGGGGTGGGAAGAGGCGGGGTGGGAGCGGGGTCCTACCGTGGGGAGGGCCGGAGCAGCCACTGGGCAGAGGGGAAGTTGGTGCCTATGGCTACAAACCCCGTGATGGAGGAGGATCTTAGAGCCCAGGCTCTGGACTGAGCCCAAACATCTATATTGCAAGTTTTAGTCCTGCAGTCCAAGCCCCACTAGCATGAGTCAGTTGACCCGAGCTCTGAGATTCGGTGGCATGGGTTTTTTATTGCCGTGTAGACATACCCACTGAGGCAGTACTGTTCAGCACGATAGGCAGTGGTCTCAGCACACCTCCCTGGTGGCCTAATGAATAGATTTCACTCTGGATCTGGAAGTTTTTCTTGATAATCAGCTGGTCTGTTGGGGATTAGGCTATGAGCAACAAGTGAATCACTGAAGTTGTTAATACTGTATCACTGGTATGAAGCCAAGTCTCTAAAGGGGAAAGGTTAATATAGTAAATAACCCACTTAACTTGCAGAGGAGCTACATATTTGGGTTTTATTGCTATATGGTTAGGGTCAATTTAAAAAAAAAACCTGTTGTTCTCCATTTCCCTTTGCACTCTCACCAGCACAGTAGTTGCATCTGACTGAAAACACAGTCTCTCTATTCCTCTCCAAAGAGGTCTAAAAATTAAATGCAACTTCTGCCATAGTAGCACACTAGTAAAACTGCCTGGGCTGTAGGAAATACCGGAGCGTTTTACTCACATAAGGGTGGGAGGGTTAAAGCCTATAAAATATAAATCTACCTCTGCCATCAAAACATAGAATACCACCCATTTTTACCCTCTGTTTAATCTTCCATTCTTTGGGAAGATAACAAACCACCCCGGTACAGCATCAGAGGCTGCTGTCTGCAATCGCAGAAATCCTCACCGTTTCTAATCTTAGACTGTTTTTCCTTGGGAGTTTATTTCCTTAAATAGAAGAGTTTAAATTGGCTTGCCTGATACAATCCTTCATCTTCGTGCTAGCCCCTAATCATTATTCATTAGCTGCATCTTCTATTGGCTTTCTTGCCCTCATTCGGACCCTGCTTCATTTCTCATTTCCCATTTCTCTTGCTCATTTTTCTTTCCTTTTTGGTCTCCAGGCTTTTCTCTCCCCACCCCACTTATTTCATTTCCCTGGTGCTCCCTTTTCCCCCTCCACATAACTTCTTTTGTACTAGTGTCAACGGTCCCATCACTGGGGTGGGCTGGATGCGAAATCTATTGTCCAGTTCTACAGCACAGCTTTCTTTTCCTTATTTAGGTGAGTCAGATCGATGAAATCAAGGCAAGCACAGATTTCTGAGCTGAACGGCTAACCAGGTGGCATGGAGCTCAGAAAGAGCTGTACTTTTGCCACTATTTTGTTGACCTGCTCAAAACATTCTAAGCAGATTAGAGAGACACTACTTTCCTTTGCAGAGGCTGTGCTGTTTTATCCTTATACGTATTGTGCTCCGTCTAAGCATTTTTATAATTCTGTTTTCAAGGATCATTTGGACCTATTTACCTGGCTTCTTGGCCTGTAGTTCCCAGGATCACTGAAGTGCTTTGTGCTAAAGATGGCTGCAAAATTAGTTGCCCTCCAGCCTCCTGATATAGGAGCTGATGTTAACAAAAGAGCATATTTCTATTAGCAGGTCAGCCACTTCATTCGTAAGCTCCTTCACAGCTCTTGGATGCACCATCTGCTCCCCCTGACTTGTTTCTCTAGCCTATCAATTTTGTTTCAGCATCCGCTCTTATGACACCTGATGAGTGAAAGTCACCCTGTGCAGGTAGGGTTGCCAACCCTCCAGGATTGGCTTGGAGTTTCCAGGAATTAAAGATTAATCTTTCATTAAAGATTATGTCATATGATTAAATCTCCAGGAATACATCCAACCAAAATTGGCAACCCTATGTGCAGGTCAGCACAAGGACCAGACCCTACTTCAATCCCACTCAGAACAGGATTTCAGTTGGCTATAGGCCTTCTGTGGATGCTCTGACCAAAATCTAATTTCACTCATAAAAAGGAGGTCCAGGGTAAGTACCTCCCACCATTCTCTGTAGTGAAGACGGAGACTAGAATCATTTAGCTTCTCTGCAGTGGCCTTATTTTCCTTAACTGTTTCCTTTATTCTCTTGCAGGCCTGCAGAGCTACCAACTCTCTTGCAGGAGTCCTGCTTTTGATATTCTGAAAAAAAAAACCCAGCAAATAAACTGGGGTTCAAGCCTCTGATGTCTACCCACAAACTCATACTTAAGTAGGGACACTGGGCCCAGAAACCTGTGCTTTACCTTCCCTCCTCCATCCTCTACATTGTAAGTCTTATTCTTAACAATACAAGGGGACTCTGAAATCCAACCTACCATTCTGTTGCCACCTCTGCTGCCACCACTCCAATGTGAAGGAAGCACAAGGAATTGTTAAGGTGAAATGAGAGAATAGCTGGGCCAGTGATTCTTAACCAGAACAGGAAGCACCATCACGAAACCACACTGAGATACTTCACTGATAAGTGCCAAGAAGAGACAGTGCCAGAGTACCAGCTGCATAAACACTGCTTGGTCATACATGCCTGGATCTCTTGCTCTTCAATTAATATTTGCTGAACCATCCCTATTTTCCTTCAGAAATTCTTTCTCCCCCTGGGCTGAATAGATTACACCATGCTTGCTTTCCTCCATGTTTCATCCTAACAGATCCCAGAGCAATGTACAAACAAAAAGTGATGTACCTATGATGCACAAAGATACCATCACTGAAATGCAGCCACTTCTGGGGTGAAACATAGCCACTGATGAACAGGGCACGTTATTTTTTACTTCTTTTCCTAAGATCTCATAATATAGCCATTTGAAAATGCAGTAGGAATTTAGGTAGACAGAATGTAGTTACTTTGGTTGAAAATTGACCAGGCCACTGGGGAGAAGACTTTACACTTCTGGAAAAGTGCCCTGGCATCTTTAAGAACTATCTCAGGTGGACATTTCATTTGAAAGTTTATTCATAAATGTTAACGTCAGACTAGACCATGATGATACTCTGGTCCGGGCTCCTGCATTGCACTGGCCAGAGGATTCACCCAATGACTCCTGCATTGAGCCCAATGACTTGTAGTTGTGCAGAGACTGTCTTTTTTAAAATACCTCCATCCACTCTTTATTTAAAGATGCCGAGTGATGGAGAGTCCACCCCGCTAAGCTGTTCTGATGAGCAAATACCATATGTTGTGGTAATTTTCTCGATGAGAGAATTGCAGTGGGCGTTCAGAAAGTTAGGCTAACGTCTGAAACGATGCCATTTGCTTTGGAAACCAGTTGATATTTATATTTTTATCATGATGTGGAATAGTTCTTACGTAAGTGCTGAAATTTTGTATACTTGTGTTAAACATCCTAGTGAAAGCCCATATATCTTGTGTGTCTGGTTGGCACTTAGAAATAAGCTATTACGGGCAAGACAATGCCTGGAATCTGCAATGGGCTGTGAGAGGGCACAAGGCAATCCCCCGCCCGCTTCCGATACAGGTTGTAGGGACAATGACTGCTTTTGCTCAGAGAACACAACAGCCACTCAGTGACTGTACTGCTCCCAGGACTAGACTCCCCCCAGAAATAGTGAAGGCGAAGGATCAGTGGTCCCGGATAATCCTTTGCCAGTCTGCAGAGATGGCTGAGTGTGGAGAGTGGTAGATGTAGTGCTTCTTCCAGGCACCATGCCTGCCACACCTCCTGCTTGGTTGGGTGTGGCTCTGCACTTCCCTCCAATGAAGGGCTGTGTCTCAAAGGCACAAATTAGTAAAGCATTTTCTCCCCCATAAGGATGTATGGCCAAATTCACGGCTTAAACTACACTTTAGGGCTGGCCTTACCATGAGGCAAACTGAGGCAGCCGCCTCAGGTGCCAGACTGTGTGTGTGTGGGGGGGGGGGGGGCGGGGGGGGCACCACTAGGACCCAGAGTGTAGAAAATTGTATCTGCTGCTGGTGTGTCTGTATTCTCTCTGCTCTAGATGCACAGAGATGGTGGAGTGCAGTGCTGGAGGAAGGAGGGCACAAGAGACATAACAGGCAGGCAGGAGAAAAGGTGAGAGGGAATAACAGAAAGCAGCAGGAGCTGCGGGGAGAGAGAGGAGGAGGAGCCTCTTATGTACCTCTCTAGCACCCCCAGGAGCCTGGACCGATTAACACCAGCTTCTCAGGGAGCTTCCTGTTTCCTGCTGCTTCCCTGAACCCACTTGAGGAGAACAGGCAGTAAACTGAAGTAGTAGGAGCCAGTTGGGCCCTTAAGACACCAATATCTTCCCTCACTCAGGCCCTGCTACCAGCCTGCTTATTTGTCCCCTTCAACTGAGTGTTGAGAGCCTCTATAGCTGGCACAGAACAGCAGTCATGAGTGAAAGAAGAAAACACCCCACTGGGCAGCATTCAGAAAAGGAAAGAAAGCAAAGGAAGCTTTTCTATCTAAGCAGGAAGGAGCTCTCCTGAGATACATAGACACAAATGTTCATGGTGAGCCTTCCGGCCCCAGTGAGGATGTGAGTGGTGAGGAGATGCCTGATTTCCAGTTAGTCAGAGTGCAGGTGACCTGGCAGCTACTGCAGCATCCATATCTCCATCTCAAATGGATGTAACCATGCACATTCCTGAAGAAAAGTGTAGATCAGAGAAGAGTGTGGTG
Source organism: Mauremys mutica (assembly GCF_020497125.1). Classification (NCBI taxonomy): domain Eukaryota; kingdom Metazoa; phylum Chordata; order Testudines; family Geoemydidae; genus Mauremys; species Mauremys mutica. The sequence goes on along the minus strand of NC_059072.1, from coordinate 351,582,693 downwards.
GAGGCGCAAGAAACAGCTGCTGCTGAGTTTAGTTTCTTAAGTCTAAATGATCCACGACTGTGGACCCACTTGAGCAGTAGCCTGAGGGACTTCCTTGTACTGCATTGGCCACAGCAAGTGAAAAACTTCACGTTCCCCAAAGACAATGAAAACAGAAGTTTCCATCCAACACATTACTGCCGTGAAATCCCCAATGGTGACAAAGTGGAGAGGCCATGGCTTATGTACTCAAAAACCCAGAATGCTGCATACTGTTTTTGTTGCAAACTCTTCCAGTCTAATGTTCCAGCCACATTGGGTTTTACAGGAACAAAGGACTGGAAAAATCTGGCTAAAAATCTGGCATACCATGAGAAGGCAGCAAATCACCGGAGAGTATTCCATAGGTGGAAAGAGCTTGAGATGAGACTAAGGTTAAAGGCCACCATAGACGATCAGCATCAAGAGAAGATTGCATCAGAGTCTCTTTATTGGCAAAATGTTCTGAAAAGGCTCATTGCCATTGTGAGAATGCTTGCTACCCAAAACCTAGCACTGCGCGGCACTTCAGATCAGCTGTATGTGCCAAACAATAGAAACTTCCTTAAAATTGTGGAGCTGATGGCTGAGTTTGATGCTGTACTCCAGGAGCATCTAAGAAGACTCACCACCCAAGAAATGTACACACACCACTACCTTGGAAAAACAATTCAAAATGAGATCATACAGTCACTGTTAACAAAAGTCAAACAGAAGATTGTGGCAGATCTGAAGTCAGCAAGATATTACTCTGTCATTTTGGACTGCACACCTGACATCAGCCATATGGAACAAATGACTTTAATGGTGCATTTTGTAACAACAGAACCTAGCGAAAACCTACAGAAATGCAAGGCACTAGAGACAATGTTGACACACGATGACATGCGCAATATTGATGCGAGTGATTTAGATGATGAACTGAAAGCCCTTTCAAGATACATTTCAGCAGGATCAACTCCAAAGGCTGTTCTGAAATATATGTGCACAAATAAGATGACCACCCTCTTTCAAAATGCTTTTGTTGCTTTGCGCATACTTCTAACACTTCCTGTAACAGTTGCCAGTGGAGAACGCAGCTTCTCCAAGCTGAAGTTAATAAAAACACATCTACGCTCCACAATGACACAGGAGAGGCTGGTCGGCCTTGCAACCATCTCAATAGAGCATGAGCTGGCCCAGACTGTGGACCTTCAGGAAGCAGTTCAAATCTTTGCAACCAAGAAGGCACGGAAAGCACCACTTTGATTATTCAAACAGATAAAAATGCCAGTGTTTACTATGCAGACAAGAAAAGTTACATTTCCTGTTCAGGTATTTGAAAGTTAAGTGTTACGGTACTTACAATTTTTGAACAAGGCATTTTAAGTTGTTAGTTCCCGTTTATTGGGGTAGGAAGCAGAGCAGTACCAGAATTGAGACCTTTCAAAGTTTTGGCCCAAGCAAGGGGGCATGGGGCCTCATTTGAGCTCCCCGCCTCAGGTGCCAAAATGTTGTGGGCCGGCCCTGCTACACTTAACGAAGTATAGTGCCAGTGGGAGACACCAAATGGCTCTGTTACCCCAGAGCTCTGTCCCGCTGAATGTGGAGGTTTTCGGAAGCCATTACACACAGATTTCCCTGCCTCAGGCTATGTCTACACTTAAACCGCTACAGTGGCACATCTGTAGCGCTGCCCCTGCGCAGCTATAGCGCTTCAGCCTAGCCGCTCACTACGGAGACAGGAGGGGTTTTCATGTCATTGTAGTTAATCCAGCTCCCCAAGAGGCGGCAGCTAGGTTGATGGAAGAATTCTTTTATTGACCTAGCACTGTCTCCACCAGGGGTTGGGTCGGCTTAACTACGCCACTCAGGGGGGGTAGATTTTTCACAGCCCTCCGTGACGTAGCTAACTTTTCAATCATCCTAGTGAATCTGGTAGATCCAGCCTCAGACACTTTGACTGAAGCATTATTTAGGTAAAGAGTCGCTGCGTAATGATATAGCCACGTAAAAGTAGGCCAGGTCTACACTAGAAGGTTAGGTTGACCCGGCTTCATGGCTCAGCAATCTGAGTGATGATGTTAAGATGATCTAACCACCAGCATAGACAGCGCTAGGTCAACTGAAGAGTTCTTTCGTCCTGGATCCAGATTTGAGTCTGGATTTCCAAATTCACACACCCCCTCCCTCAAAATTCATAGGTAGTTGGACTGGGAGAAAGGACAGGTTCCTGGGTCTAGCTGAGCTGGATTTAGCATCATATCTAGGGCAGGAGCATAGAGAAGGCAGCTTGAAACCACCTTGCTGTTCCCTTGATCTTGGAGCTGGGTGGGGGCCAACACAGTACTGGTATGATCTAGAGCAGCCTAAGAACTGCTCTGAATTATGCCGTCTGAAACAGTCTCTTAGGGTCCCCTGGCTCTGCCAGCTACGAATTCCTAGTGCCCAGGATCCAGCCAAGGGCAAACTGGCACAAGGCCCGAAATGTTAAATGGGGTGACTGGATCTGGGGTTCCAGCTCTGCTAAGAATTGAAGGAGGCCCTGACTGCAAAATTCAGATCTGGATTCAAGTCCAGAGTTTGAGCAGTTGGGCGTGTTTGGATCTGGGGTTTTGGCTTGGGCTTGTCTCTAATATGAAGTAAGGTTTCCTGCCAGGTCAGAGCAGAGGCCAAGAATGGAGGGCGAGCCAGTGAAACACTGTGTAATTTTTCACTTACTCTGAAATAAAAATATATCTCTGGCTTGTTTTGGAATTAATCTAAAAAAAAAATTCCTCTTGATGGGAACCATCTGTAGCCTGAGGATGCTGGCTGCTTCCCTCAGAATGAGCATAGACTGTTATTCAGCATGTGTTCTTCTCCACGTTTTGCTTTTAGTCTTGACTGTCCTTAGGAATTCTAACTATTCCAGTAGGTTTTCCTTCTGGATGGTCCTACCATTCAAAGCACAAGCAGCTTATTATGCCGATATGGCATAATATTTACTTTCCTCATTATAATAGCTTTGGCCAGCACAGCCTGCCAATGGTTGCTGGTCTTGCTAGCATAGACACTGAAAGTGTCTTCATTGTAACCCTTCAACTCCAGACATTACCTCATGTTCATGGCCTCTTAAATCTATACCACATAACAAAACAGAAGGGAAAATCCACCCCTGGGCCCTGAGGAGCAGGGTTATCCTGGCTGCACATTGACTAAATCAATGGAAATGTCACTCCAGTTGAATGACTGCGTTAATAATGACTACCTCACGTATATACGATACCCAAGAGATCCCTATAGTATCTTACTGACCTGCATAGGGATCACAGAAATGCATCACTGAAATGCAGCCCCCTCTGGGGTGGAGGGTGGTAGCTGTTTAACATCAGCACTGCACACTACTGTTCAAGACAGGATAGGAAAAATAATGCTCTATTGAAAATGGTAGCATAAAAACGGCCATACTGGGTCAGACCAATGGTCCATGTAGTTCAGTATCCTGTCTTCCTACAGTGGCCAATGCCAAGTGCTTCAGAGGGAATGAGCAGAACAGGGAAATTATCAAGTATCTAAATACCTTTAAAATTTGGGCCGAAGAGCCTCTTTTGAATAGTTAGTTTTAATCAGTCACTGACCACTACCTGCCCTCTGAATGTGTAAATGTATATTCTCCCCATCTCACTTCTTGTGTGTGGGTGCATGTCTCATCTAATCGCCACTCTCTTCCTTTGTCTGTTCCCTAACAGGTTCCTGTCTGTTCACCCCTCTCCTACCCACTCTGATCCTTACCTGTGTGTGTGTGTGTGTGTCTGTTCACCCTCTCCAAGCCACTCTGATCCTTACCTGTGTGTGTGTCCACCCCCTCCTACCCACTCAGATTCTTACGTGTGTGTGTGTGTGTCTCTGTTCACCCCCTCCTACTCACTTGGATCCTTACGTGTGTGTGTGTGTGTGTGTGTGTGTGTGTGTGTGTGTGTGTCCCTTAGATGGCAGCTCTGACTGGAGAAGAAGCAGCATGGAGAGAAAAGGTATTTTTAAAAATATTTTTACTGTATTTGTTTTCAAAATACTGTGAATGCACTGTATGATAATGGAGTTCGCCTGCCCACTCAGAGCTTGGCAGCCTCTGCTGGAATGTAAGTAGACAATGTAATTACTTCAGTTGAAATTTGTCCACAACACTGGGGTTAGCAGCCCTGCTCTTGTGAAAAGTTACGTGGACAAGTGGTCAGGACTCTTGGCCTTTGATCTCATCTAAGTGTAAGCAGGGTCTGAAGGAATGTTTCCCTGACAGCTAGCTGGGAGAGGGTGTGCTTATGTAAATATAGTTTACTCCTGCTCTGCTTATATATTCAGCAGATACAGCGGTGTCAAAGTGATCAACTTTGGCTGGTGTTGAGTTACAAATCACCTTAGTACTGAATGCAGGGGTAGTGAAATATGGTTACCAATGCTGTAATTATTGTAGGAATACAGGGAAGGAGGACTGTGCTTAACCTGCCCCAAATGAGGGGGGCACGCTCAGTTGAAAGAATGTCGTTAAGCCAGGGGCTCAAATGCCAGGCCCCTGTGAAAGTAAGAGAGAGGGGATCAGGTGTCCTAGCTAGGAGGTAGCACAGCCTCACCAAGGGCTCTCCCTGGACTGGTTTAACATGTTTCTCCCCACTGTTTAAAGAGAAAACTAAATGGGCTTCATTAGGAACTTTGTTATTTTATATGTTCAATGAGAGCTAAAAAATCAGTTGTGGTTGGACTGTGTTTCTGCCCAGAGCTGAAAATCACTGAGATCACTCAAGATGGGGCAGTGTTTCTGCCCAGCCTGCAAAGAGCTGAAAATCACAGAGAGACCTGATGTGCAGAGTTCACAGCAGAGGGGCAGGTGGCAGCAGAAAGTGATGAACGAGCAGCTGGTGCGGTGGTGAGCAGAATGAGCGGCTGGCGGGGTGGCCAGGCAGCACAGCAAGCGGCTGACAGAGAGGCGCAGTGAGCGGCCGACGGCGAAGCAAGTGGCCGGAGGAGCGGCCAGCAGAGAGGGGCATGGAGCGAGTAAGATGCCTCCTTATCTCCACCCAGGGTGAGAGGTGAACCCTGCAGATGCACCTCTGAACTCTCGGTCTGCACTGACCAAGGACAGCAACTGTGAGTGGGGTGCAGAGAAGGGATGGGCACGTTAAAGGGACTTTTGGGTTGCTGGACTTAAGAACCTGAGGGGGAAAGGACACTGCCCAGTCTACTTGGGGGTGGGTCTTTTGCTCCATGGTTTATGTTTATGAACCCTGCTTGTGGTGTTTTCCCAAATTAACATTGAGTTATTTTCCTCCTTTTATTAAAAGTTTCTTTTCTACACTCAGACTCTGTGCTTGCAAGTGGGGAAGTTTTGCCTCTCAGAGGCGCCCAGGCATGCTGTGTAATTTTCCCAGGTTATTGGGTGGGGGCTTGAGATGGTTCTGTGTTGTATCGATGGAAAGGAACCCCTCGATATTGAACCCGGCCTTGGTTGCTGCTGGCTCTGCCTGGCAGAAGGATTACATAAGAGACAGAACCTCCAGCAGCACAGTGCTCGCTAGTATCATTCCACACTTACTCAGAGGTAAGGGTGTCGCTTAACCTGTGTCTACATTAGCATTTTTCTTTAAATTTCCCATGATTACATTAACAATTCGTTATGCAAATCCCATAATGGGAGTAGCTGCAGCTCCAGCTGCACCAGTCCTGGTGAGCAGTGGTGGCAATGCTGCTATAGATCAGCTGCTGACATTTTGACCACTGTGTCTTCTAATCCTAAACCTGCTGATAATCACCAAAGTCAGGCCTACACCAGCACTCCCCACCATTGCTACCACTAGTGAAGTTGCACTGGTTTTGGTCTTATGATGGGAAAGTGTGAGAAAGAAGCTAGTGTAGACAGGGCCAAACTGAATCATCAGCAGGAATTCCTGCAGTGCTGAGTCCGGAGATTTCCCATTTAACTATTGATCCAGCCCTATTTAGCCTGGATGCTCTCACAGAACCACAATCCAATGTGTTCTGGGTGAAATCAGACTGAAAGAACATAAGAACGGCCACACTGGATCAGACCAAAAGTTCATCTAGCCCAGTAGCCTGTCTTCCGACAGTGGCCAATGCCAGGTGCCCCAGAGGGAATGAACAGAACAGGTAATCATCAAGCGATCCATCCCCTGTCGCCCATTCCCAGCTTCTGGCAAACAGAGGCTAGGGACACCTTCCCTGCCCAGAGCTAAACTATTGTATTGAAATACTTAAAGAAATATTGATGCTGAGATGGGTAATACCTAGTGCTAATGTTCCCTCAACTTGAAATCATTTAATGACAGAGCCCCGTTATATGTGACTCATAAACGCTGATCAGCCAAATCTGCGAGTGCTACAGCTTGCGTTTACTGTTATTTAGGATTTACTTCTAACTTGCACAGAATCTGGGGAATTTAAACAGGAGTGTTTATTCTGAAGCACGACATTTGCTCATCAGCAAACAGTTAAGTCTCCTTTTAATTGAGCGGTAAATTATATCTATCTGAATTATTCATCAAATACATTTTTGTCAGAAGCGTTGTTGGCACAAAGTTCACAAATATGTTTAACAAACATCTGGGAGGAACTGGGTTATTGTGCTGTTTGTGTGGCCGGTGAGAATAGGGTCAAGCTGTCCTGTATAGTACGAGTTGTAGTCTAAGGGACAAACCCATTCCTGATGTAAATAGGTGAGACTCCAGTAAAGTCAGTGGAGAACACCACCTTACCCCAGTGCTGATTTTAGCCCTGCCTCTCTATCTGTTTGAGTCGTTTTCACTCAAAAGAATAATAAAACCTAGCTCTTACATACAGTTTGTCATCAGTAGATCTCAAAGTGCTTTACAAAGGAGGCTTGTATAGATTCATAGACTTGAGGGCCAGAAGAAACCATCATGATCATCTAGGCTGACCTACACATTGCAGGCCACAGAACCTCACCCACCTGCTCCTGTACCTCACCCACAGAACCTCACCCACCTGCTCCTGTACCTCACTCACAGAACCTCACCCACCCGCTCCTGTACCTCACCCACCCGCTCCTGTACCTCACCCACAGAACCTCACCCACCCGCTCCTGTACCTCACCCACCCGCTCCTGTACCTCACCCACAGAACCTCACCCACCCGCTCCTGTACCTCACCCACAGAACCTCACCCACCCGCTCCTGTACCTCACCCACCCGCTCCTGTACCTCACCCACAGAACCTCACCCACCCGCTCCTGTACCTCACCCACAAAATCTCACCCACCCGCTCCTGTACCTCACCCACAGAACCTCACCCACCCATAACCTCTGGCTGAGTTACTGAAATCTTTAAATCATTATTTAAAGACTTCAAGTTACAGAGTATTCATCACTTACTCTAGTTTAAATCAGCAAGTGACCCGTGGCCCATGCTGCACAGGAAGGGGATCCTGCCCCCCCAGGGTCTCTGCCAATCTGACCTGTGAGGAAATTCCTTCCTGACCCTACATATGGTGATTGGTTGAACCCCGAGCAAGTGGGCAAGACCCATCAGCCAGACACATGGGATATAATTCTCTGTAGTAACTCAGTGCCCTCCCCATGTAGTGTCCCATCTCTGGCCGTTGGGGATTTTTGCTACTAGTATCATTGTTCCTGTTTTATAGATGGGGACCCCGAGTCACAGATCAGGGCAGTGCCTTGCCCAAAGTCATGCAGCAGGCCAGTGGCAGAGCCAGGAATGGAACCGAGGTACCTTGAAGCCTAGTCCAGTGTGCTAGCCACTAGGAAACACTGCCTCTAAAAAAAAATGGTCCTGGTTTTAAATGGGAAAACTGCAGAATTCTGAGGTCTCGTCTCGCCTCTTTCCTTAAAAACTGAGATGGAAACAAATGCAAAACCCTCAGATTTCAAAGGGTTAGAATTATTTTGCCTGGTGCTACTTGCTTACAACCCAGTTTGGACCCACTCACACTGGCCAGCCAAATTTCAAAAATCCAGTTTGGCACCATCCAGCTGTGAACTCTGGCTGTTAAACATAGTTTCATTCCCTGTGTCAATGGGTTCAGCGTGAGATGTCTCTCATGGCTATCTGCACGACCCCAACCCCCTACAACCATCCTGCAAACTTCATGCATATGCACAAGATTTCTGTATATGCAAGGCCAGCTTTAGGCGTAGGGAGCAGCCAGCAGTGACACACTAAAGGGCACTGGAGTAGTAGGGGGAGCACTGCAGATGCTCACCTGCAAGCAGGGCTACTTTAGGCAACCCTGCAGCTCCCTTGAAAGCCATTTGGCTGCAAAGTCCAAGATTCTCTGGTCCACTCTATTCCCTTGGCATGGTCAGAGTGGCATAAAGGCAATGGAAAGTGGCCAGATCTCTGCAGATGTGGATGCACCTGCTGGGTGTAGAGCTAGACTAAGCAGCTTCTACTCCGCCTGTAGTCCCCAGGGTATAGTGTGTGTGCTAGAGAGGAAGGGACCCACAGGGCACTCTAGTCTATGCCAGGATCAAAGCCAGTATAGAACTGGCTCCAGGATCGAGGCGCTGAAGCTGACTTGCTTGTGGTCCTCCTCCTTTGCCCAACAGAAACTAGGACCAACAGTGGAGAATCCTGTCCTCACAGTGCAGCTCTTTCCCACAACTTATACCTGCCCCCGACAAAACCCCCCCACCTTGATTCCTTAGGGCATCAAATTCTCACCACAGATCTTTGAGTATGAAGTAGCTCCAACCCCCTGCTCCAGCCCAGTGAAAGTGAGTGAGGGTGGGGGAAAATGAGCGACGGAGGGAGGGGGATGGAGCAAGTGGGACAGGACCTCAGAGGAGGGGTGGGGCAGGGGCAAGGCCTCGGGGAAGGGAGCGGGGCAGGGGTGTTTGGTTTTGTGCGATAGAAAGTTAGCAGCCCTATCCTGTCCGTGCTCCTCCCAGTCGGGGCCAGGAGTGGCGCCACGGCTTATGGGGGAAGGGACGCAGACAGGAGTAAGGGGGCCGAGGCTAGGGCCACAGCTGGGGGTGTGGACAGGGCTGGGAGTGCCCCCCCCCGAAGGGTCCTGGAACCTCTGATCTAGGGGGTATATAGACTACTCCTCCAAATACAATAGAGAGCATTCTGTCTTGCAGTAGTTACTGTAAGCAGATAATGGGAAATATGTTTATGGGGCTTCTCTTACAAAAAACAAAACAACCCTTGTTTTCGTAGTTCTTATGGCTTCTCCAACTTATCAGTCGATTTCACACAGCTTTGATTTCACCTTGCTGAAGGGGCTTGGAGTGCCTTCCAGAAACTCCAGACTAGAACACTGAGATACGGCCTTGATAAGGAATCTGAAAAGGAAATGTGAACATGCAGCATTAGGAAGGGTGAGTTTCAAAGGGGCAGAGAAGCACTCAAAAGAACCTGTCAGACCTCTTTGCTCATGACAGTGGGCTGGAAAGCTCATGAGAAAAGGGAGACTGTCTGCAATACCTGATTTCAGCCAAGTCAGAAATGCTGTAAAAGCAGCTTTTCTGTGGCACTGCTTCAGCATTTTTGCTTCCTGTTCTTTCCACCGTCAGGAAACCCTGAGGCACAGGAGAAATGAAAGGAACAACAAAACAGTTAATTTAACTGTTTCCAGCCTCATCAAAGGGTTAGATTTTGTTTGAGCTTTGGGCACAAGGACTATTGAACCCCTTAAACCTCACCTAAGTCATCAAAACAGAGCTTGAGTGGCACGGCACTTGTGCTGGCCCTGTGTGCAGCAGGGCTGCCCGGGGGGGAGGGCAAGTGGGGTAATTTGCCCCAGACCCCCAAGAATATAGTATTCTATAGTATTGCAACTTTTTTTTTAATGGAAGGGACCCCCGAAATTGCTTTGCCCCAGGCCCCCTGAATCCTCTGGGCGGCCCTGGTATGCAGGGGTGAATTTCACCGCAGGCAAATAGAGGCATGGCACACCACTTCAAGCTGCAGTCTTGCCAGTTCTCATAAGCAGGTTCAGTACTTGAGAGACCTGAAAACCAAAGTGATGCAGCAAGTGGTGCTGATTCAGTAGTTGTGCTCTCCTTTCAGTACTAATCCAATTTCCCACTTTGGTGCTAGGGAGCACTGAGTTGCCAGAGGTTCTGTAGAGATCCTGAATGTGTATGGGTACATTTATTCTCACAGTATATTTGTAAGATTAGGGGATGTCCTATGTCCTGGCTAAATTGCAATTACGTGATTACATTCTGCCTTCCTAAACATTTATTTTATGTTATTATTGTTGTTGTTCATTTTCTCTTCAATGCTGTTTTGTACTGATGTGGTGAGGTGTTATATAGCTGCAATATTCCACACCAGAAGGGAAGTAAAATGATTCCTACTGTATATACATGGGCGGCCAGATTTTTGAGATTCTAGCCCCCACAATCTAGGGCAAGCTTTCAAAAGGACTCAACACCCATTAGTTCCTATTGTGCCCCTTTGGGTGCTAAGCCCTTCTGAAAATTCTGTCCATGAGCTCAGTCTTGTCAGATATTGGGCACTTTCCGTGAGATGCCAGGAGCTCAGGACATTCTGCACCTTAAATCTGTAAAACACTTTGGATGAAAGACACCAGGGACCAAATGTTCACAGGCACATCAGTCCAGCCTTTAGGACATGCATGTTTTTACAAGCACAATTGTTGTGAGCTATCTCTGGCACACACAAGTGATACAACTTACACATCCAGACCTATTTCACGTGATGGTCATTTGCAAGTAAGTGTTGTGTATTGGGGGGGGCGGTTTAGACAAAAGAAGGTTGATCTCAATGAGAAGCATATCAGCTGGTCAAGGTGCTAACTTTTAGTTTTGCCAGTGGGTGCCCCACATTGGCTCCACCCCCTCCCCAAAGCCCCGCCCTCACTCTGCCCCAGGGCCCCACCCCCACTCCACTCCTTTCTGTCCCCTCCCCAAGATCCTCTCCCCTGCGTGCCTCCTGCCCGCCTCTCATCCTTTGTGCCCCTTCCTGCCTTAAGGGCAGTGAGTCGGGGAGGGGGCAGAGAGGAGCGAGTGCCAGGGCAGCCCTGCACAACAGCTGATCGTTGGCACAGCCGCTGAAGGGATGATGGGGGGTGCTTGAACCCCTGAGTGCCCACAGAGTCGGTGCCTGTGAGCTGGTGTAAATAGTCAGCCCTCAGTGGAGTTCTGACCACTTACACTAGCTGAGGATCTGCTCTTAAATGTTTCACTCGGACACAGCCTCCTTCAGTTCTGTAGTCTCCAAAAAAGGAAAAACCCAAGCAATTTTCTGAAAGTGCTGAGGATGTTGCTGTAGTGGGTTTTTTTTTGTGGGGGGGGATTTTTTAAATCCTGAAATGGTAGTATATAAAACCATACATTGTACATGGAAGAAAATACACCTCATTGCTTCTATATTTGAAACACGGACTCTCACATCATTTTTCAGACCATGGGATTTAGAACTACAGGGTTTTAATTTATGAATTGTGTGTGTGTAAACATGTCAGATCATAAATACATTAAGCAGAAGCATTTGATGAGCTGTCTCAGTCCCTTATGTGGAAAGGAGCCATATTACAGTGTTACTGTACAGCTAGCATCTGAGACTCAGGAAAGTCCAGGACTGAGATAACAAGGAAATTGATGTCTACTTCCTCATAGTGAATAAAAGGTCCTTTGTTCAGGGACAGGGTTCTGGTCACTGGTAGCATTGTTTGAAGGAGATTTTATTTTAGTTTCCTGCAAATAAGTGATGAAAAGAATGTTGTAACCCTGTAGGGTCCTCCCAACCCTTAGAAATGGACAGAGACTAATCATAGGTAATGTTTACTATTAAGTGGACCAGAAAAGTCTGTTTATTACATAGGTATGTCACTTCCAATTTCAGATTAATAATGGGTGAAACCCGTAAGAGTGCCTGAGTATTTGCAACTCCCATTGAAATCCATTGTATTGACTATCATTATTAATGATCATGTATTAATTTTAATGCAGTAACACCTGGGCGCTCGAGGCATGGACCAAATTCCCATTATTCTAGGCACTGTATGAACCCAGAACAAAAAGACAGTCCCTGCCCCCAAACAGCTTACAATCTAAGCATAAGACAAGAGACAATAGGGTAGATACCGGCAGATGAGGGAGTACAAGGAAACCATGAGAGGCTATTAGTCAGCATCATAGGCAGTAGCCTCTGCACACCAGCCCCGCCAGCTACTCCTGCAACCCTCCTTTGTCAGATAGCGACCACAGTAACGGACACATTAGAAATTTGTTCATGGAAAGGTGCTGGCTGATGTTCGAGAAATATCAGTAAATAAGTTGTTTGCTCCTGACCCCTGCAGGCCCGGCAGGCTGAATGGTGCTGCCAAGTGTTGTTATTATTTATTTGTATTATTGTAGCATCAAGGGCAAGAATCCAGCTTGTGCTGGTCAGCCAGTCCTGGGCTCGGCCCACCAGATATTTCTAACACAGCTGTGGAACTTGCACGGGGCTGCTACCATGGGAAGAAGCTGCTCCAGGTGTAAATGCATGACATTCTTTCCCTCCCCTGCTGTGTTCAGCACAGCAAGCAGACTTGGGGTGATGCGACTTTAGCAGGAGAAGAGGCACATTGCTGCAACCAGAGATTCGGTGACAGGTAAGCATGGCAGCTGAGGTTTCCTTTAAACAGCGAACGGATGGAATGCTGGGAGCAGAAGATTCCGTGGCAGTTGGGAATGACGGTTGGGGGAGGGAAAGCCTTTGACAGAGAGAATCTGGTGGAATGTTGGACTCAGGAGGGTCCCAGGGCTGGTTCCATGTCAGCTGGGAATCACGTTAGGGGCTGGGTCCTCTGGACTGATGGGAAGAGCTGCTCTCAATGGGCTCCTGGGCGGGGGGGTCAATGGTGAGAGAGGAGAGGAAGGCAGCTCTCAGAGGAGGAGTCAGAGTTTGTCATGTGTAACACCTCTGTCCTGTCCTACAAATGCAGCACAGTGCACTGTACTCTAGATCAATCCTTCTAATCTGTGTGCACCCCAAGTCGCCAAGACCGGCTCTGCATGGGCACATTACACACACGCTCAGTGGGTGTTACACATCCCCCTGTGTTCCCAATCCACCAAGGATGTCCGTTTGTTAAGCCCCAACTATGCAGCCTGGCTCTCTAGCCCAAGCTGTAAGAACTCATGTTCAGTCCTCAGTGTTTGACGCACATCTATCTAAACATGCGTGCAATGGGCACATTATGAAATTTAGGCCTGTGTGACACCATCCACCAGGATCAAAGAGATAGTTAATCATCCAACTCTGAGGACTGATTCTCTCCTCAGTGCCTCAGGCTGTTTTGCCTCCTTCAGTCCAGAGGCATGCAGTACAACATGCTGCCTCGGACCTGGTCTACTCCTAAAATGTAGATTGACCTAGCTACATTGCTCAGGGGTGCACAAAATTCACACCCCTGGGAAATGTTGTTAAAATGACCTAATCCCCAGTGTAGACTGTGC